>NC_040089.1:41998037-43248037 GCF_003369695.1 Bos indicus x Bos taurus
TGTGAAGGTATTTCCTTGAGCAGATATTTATTCAAATTGATGTTACCAGCAGGGGAACGGAGAACTTCAAGAGGGTTGGGAACAGGTCCATGAGTGGTAACAGGTAAATGATACTGAAGCTCCAATACTTTGGCCACCTGATGAGAAGAGCCAGCTCATTGGGAAAGGCTCTGATGCTGAGAAAGATTGAAGGCAAAAGAAGAATAGGGTGGCAGAGGATGAGACAGCTAGATAGCATAACCGATTCAATGGACATGAACTTGAGCAAACTCCAGGAGATTGTGAAGGACAGGGGAGCCTGGCATGCTGCAGTCCATGGGGTTCCAAACAGTCGGACACAACTGAACAACTGAACAACAATAAATATGAGTGATAAATCCCTACACCACAAGTTTTTAGCCCACACTGTTAAAAAGTGCCCATTTGGAAAGCTGAGAACTAAGGCAATAGCTAGAACACAGAATCCTTCCCACTGCCTAACCAAACTGTAGCACTTCATTCAATTCAATGCATATTCAATTTCAAAAACTTTTTTTTAATGCGACAAGAATTTTGAAGTGAGGTTTTGCTTTTCATCAAGCCTGTCTCTTCTCCATGAAGAGGCTTATTCATTCTAACTCTGTATTCGTTTTATTCTCTGTTTTCAACATGTGAGGTGTTCTTACTTTATGCAATTCTGAGTGGGCAATAACCTGGTTTATCAAATTTACTGAATTGAAAAATCAATAAAATACACAGTAGTAAATCTTCCCAGATAGAATAAATTCATAAACCATCACAGCCCCTCTGCCCCATGGGACAACCTCAGCATGGGTCAGTGATAAGAACCACTTATTCCTGAATGTAATAAAAGAATTTTACTGACCCTAGACAGCTCAAGGCCCCTCTACTTCTTCCACTAGAAATGAAGGGTTATACCCAAGAGTCAGATAGATTCATAGGAATTGAGAATTTCAACATATCTTAGAAATCATTAATTCCAGTTCTTTCATTTCATAGGTAGGTAAACAGTAACTAAGATATTAAACCACTTGTTCAGTTCCACCAAATAATAAGTGATAGAAATGGAATCAAATTGAAAGTCCTTTAATTTCCAGGCAAGCATATTTTATGGACTTCCTCTGGGAAAAAATACTCTTTCACAATAAATAAATAATTTTTTTTTATTTACATTTACTTATGTGTTTTTTCTTGACTTGTATATATATGTGTGTGTGTATACATATATATATGTGTGTGTGTGTATATGTATGTTTCCACATATTCACAACAATTTCCTCACCAGTGATAAAAAGCTTCCCTTCCAATGGAACTATCTTATTAATTATCCTTCAAAAAACTCCTCTAAAATTGTTTTAAAGCCATATCCGCTGTTAGAAGGTGTAAATCTCTGACTACTAAATAGTTTATCTATTTGATGTTACTGAGAAACTAGTCTACGCTACACACTACAATTGGTGCTTGGTGTTCATACAGAAACAGAGAAATGGTATTTACCCTTCTAGTAATGTAGGTCAAGTGATGGAGACAGATAATAAAGTAATTATCATAAAAATAAATATGTGTAATAAAGATTCTATTTTTGATATTTGATCACTGACAACTTTCAAGACTGACCACTCTTCTCTTTATGCCCTGAATCTGAACAGGCATAAATGAAAGTGCCAATATTTCCTCCTTTCCTTGGTGTCGATGTGTATGTGAACCAGTGAAAAATATATACATAAATATGACTCTAGAAAGGTTTTTATATTGTTTATAAATATTTATATATTATACAAATGAAAATTGTCAAAAAGAGAAATAAATAGATTTTATTTTTAGCAACCATTCAATTATTCCAGAATATTTACCAAGTAACATTTATGTGCTAGAGATAGTACTAGATATCTGTAATTAAACCATAAACAAGACAGATGTGGCCCTTACCCTTATACCCATTCACATATGTTCCCCAGATTTCTGCTTGTATAAATTAGAAAACACAAGTAGTCCTTTTGGAGGGTAGCTACCTCCTCATGGGTCTCACTCTGTACCTCACCATTAGGGGTCTGTTGGGACTCAAGTCTATTTATAGGTCTAAAAGCAAAACGGGGGTGGTGGTGGGGTAGTTCTGATTAGAACCAGCATTGTTTTTGACGGAAACAATTTGGGCAATGCAGAATTAATCCTTTCAGACAGAGATGGAAAAATGCAAACCACTGGGGTGGAGATGCCCCTCCCCTGACATTGAGGATGGAGAGACCTCTTTCACTGGCACAGAAGACTGATCATAATTTAGGGCTTAATGTCCTCATCTTCATACAGATCCCCAGCACAACTTGAAGAATCCAGTTTTTTCCCAATCAATCAATGCCCTCACATTATCAGTAGGTGGCCTAGGAGGCTGAGAGCTCAACTTGATTTTCAGCAATTTCAGCCATGTGGTTGTAAGAGATAAGGGTCTCCCTCAGAGTACTTATGGAAGCTCTTAGGTCATTTCTGTGGCTTGAGCTGGGAAATGAAATACCTGAACTCATTCTTTGATTTCACCATTTGTCCAGTGGCATTAGAAGAAACCAGCTAATGTCACCATATCACTTAGCTTTCCAAAATGCTCAAAAGTATCATATATGGAGTTGCTTTGTTCCTTGCTTCTTATCAGTGGTGGATTAGGAGTAATCAAAGCAGATATTTTGCATATCACTGAACAGTTCACACCAGTAAGCTCAGTGCTCTCTGCTTCTGGAGACAGTCAATAGCACCTAATCAGATAAGTGAATCAGTTCCAGAAACTCCAATACCAGTTCAGAAAACTCATCATTAAAACTATGTCTTCTAAAACCATTCTTGGTACCAAAATCTGTATTAGTCAGAGTTCTCCAGAAGAGTGGAACAAATGTATATTGAGAGAGAGATTTATTATAACAGATACAGTTCATTTCAGTTCAGTCACTCAGTCATGTCCAGCTGTTTGCAACCCCATGAGTTACAGCATGCCAGGCTTCCCTATCCATTACCAATGCTCAGAGCCTACTCAAACTCATGTCCATTGAGTCAATGATGCCATCCAACCATCTCATCCTCTGACGTCCCCTTCTCCTCCTGCCTTCAATCTTTCCCAGCATCAGGGTCTTTTCCAATGAGTCGGTTCTTCACATCAGGTGGCCAAAGTAATGGAGTTTCAGCTTCAGCATCAGTCCTTCTGATGAATACTCAGGACTGATTTCCTTTAGGATGGACTGGTTGGATCTCTTTGCAGTCCAAGGGACTCTCAAGAGTCTTCTCCAACACCACAGTTCAAACACATCAATTCTTTGGTGCTCAGCTTTCCTTACAGTCCAACTCTCACATCCATACATGATTACTGGAAAAACCATATTTTTGACTAGATGGACCTTTGTTGGTAAAGTAATGTCTCTCTGCTTTTTAATATGCTGCCAAGTTGGTCATAACTTTTTTTCCAAGCAGCAAGCATCTTTTAATTTCATGGCTGCAGTCACCATCTGCAGTGATTTTGGAGCCCAAGAAAAGAAAGTCTGTCACTGTTTCCATTATTTGCCCATCTATTTGTCATGAAGTGATGGGACCAGCTGCCATGATCTTAGTTTTTTTAATGTTGAGTTTTAGGCCAGCTTTTTCACTCTCCTCCTTCACTTTCATCAAGAGGATCTTCAGTTCCACAGTCTTCTTCGCTTTCTGCCATAATAGTGGTATCATCTGCATATCTGAGATTATTGATATTTCTCCCTGCAATCTTGAGTCCAGCTTGGGCATTTCTGGCATTTCTCATGATGTACTCGGCTTCCCTCATAGTTCTGTTGGTAAAGAATCCACCTGCAATGCAGGAGACCCTGGTTAGATTCCTGGGTTGGGAAGATCCCCTGGAGAAGGGATCTGCTACCCATTCCACTATTCTTGGGCTTCCCTTGTTGCTCAGCTGGTAAAAAATTAGCCTGCAATGCGGGAGACCTGGGTTTAACCCCTGGATTGGGAAAATCCCCTGGAGAAGAGAAAGGCTACCCACTCCAGTATTCTGGCCTGGAGAATTCTATGGACTGTATAGCCCATGGGGTTGCAAAGAATCAGATAAGACTGAGCAACTTTCACTTTCAGTTTGCATATAAGTTAAATAAGCAGGGTGACAGTACAGAGTGTTGATGTACTCCTTTCCCAATTTGGAACCAGTTCGAACTGTGGCTTCTTGACCTGCATACAGATTGCTCAGGAAGCAGATAAGATGGTCTGGCATTCCCATCTCTTTAAGGATTTCCACAGTTTGTTGTGAGCTATACAGTCAAAGGCTTTGGTGTGGTCAACAAAGCAGAAGTAGATGTTTTTCTGGAACTGTCTTGCTTTTTCTATGATCCAACAGATGTTGGCAATTTGATCTCTGGTCCCTCTGCATTTTCTCCAGATTGAACACCTGCAAGTTCTTGGTTCATGTACTGTTGAAGCCTGGCTTGGAGAATTTTGATCAATACTTTGCTAGCGTGTGAGATGAGTGCAATTGTGTGGTAGTTTGAACATTCTTTGACATTGCCTTTCTTTGGGATTGGAATGGAAATTGACCTTTTCCAGTCCTGTGGCCACTGCAGAGTTTTCCAAATTTGCTGACATATTGAGTGAAGCACTTTCACAGCATCATCGTTTAGGATTTGAAATAGTTCAGCTAGAATTCCATCACCTCCACTAGCTTTGTTCGTAGTGATGCTTTCTAAGGCCCACTTGACTTCACATTCCAGAATGTCTGCCTCTAGGTGAGTGATCACACCATCGTGGTTATCTGGGTCATGAAGATCTTTTTTGTATGGTTCTTATGTGTATTCTTGCCACCTCTTCTTAATATCTTCTGTTTCTGTCAGGTCCATACCATTTCTGTTCTTTACTGTGCCCATCTTTGCATGAAGTGTTCCCTTGGTAACTCTAATTTTCTTGAAGAGATCTCTACTCTTTCCCATTCTACTGGTTTCCTCTATTTCTTTGCAGTTATCACTGAGGAAGGCTTCCTTTTGGAACTCTGCATTCAGATCGGTATATTTTTCCTTTTCTCCTTTGCCTTTAGCTTCTCTTCTTTCCTCAGCTATTTGTAAGGTCTCCTCTGACAACCATTTTGCCTTTTTGCATTTCTTTTTCTTGGGGATGGTTTGATCACTGTCTCCTGTACAATGTCACGAACCTCCATTCATAGTTCTTCAGGCACTCTGTCTATTAAATCTAATTCCTTGAATCTATTTGTCACTTTCACTGTATAATTGTAAGGAATTTGATGTAGGTCATACCTGAATGGTCTAGTGGTTTTCTGTACTTTTGCAATTTAAGTCTGAATTTTGTAATATGGAGTTCATGATCTGAGCCACAGTCAGCTCCCAGTCTTGTTTTTGCTGACTCTATAGAGTTTCTCCATCTTTGGCTGCAAATAATATAATCAATTTTATTTCAGTATTGACCATCTAGTGATGTCCATGTGTAGAGTCATCTCTTGTGTTGTTGGAAGAGGGTGTTTGTTATGACCAGTGCATTCTCTTGACAAAACTGTGTTAGCCTTTGCTCTGCTTCATTTTGTACTCCAAGGCCAAACCTGCCTGTTTCTCCAGGTATCTCCTGACTTCCTACTTTTGCATTCCAGTCCCCTGTGATGAAAGGATATCTTTATTGGTGATAGTTCTAGAAGGTCTTGTAGGTCATCACAGAACTGTTCAACTTCAGCTTCTTTGGCTTTAGTGTTTGGGGCATAGGCTAGGATTACTGTGATACTGAATGGTTTTCCTTGGAAACAAACAGAGATCATTCTGTCATTTTTGAGATTGCACCCAAGTACTGCATTTCAGACTCTTTGGTTGACTATGATGGCTACTCCATTTCTTCTAAGGGATTCTTGCCCATAGTAGTAGATATAGTGGTCATCTGAGTTAAATTCACCCATTCCAGTCCATTATAGTCACTGATTTCTAAAATGTTGGTGTTAACTCTTGCCATCTCTGGTTTGCCCACTTTCAATTTACTTTGATTCATGGACCTAACATTCCAGGTTCCTATGCAATATTGTTCTTTATAGAATCAGACTTTATTTCCATCACCAGTCACAACCACAACTGGACTTTTTTTCCCTTAGGCTCCATTTCTTCACTCTCTCTGGAGTTATTTCTCCACTCTTCTCCAGTAGCATATTGCAACCTGCAATCTGAGGAGTTCATCTTTCAGTGTCTTATTGTTTTTGCCTTTGCATGCTGTTCATGGGATTCTCATGGCAAAAATACTGAAGTGGTTTGCCATTCCCTTCTCCAGTGGACCATGCTTTGTCAGAATATAAGGGATTAGCTCATGTGATTATGGAGGCTGAGTGGTCCCACAAACTGTAACCTGCAAGCTAGAGGCCAGGAAAGCCAACAGTGTAGCTCTAGCCCAATTGAAAGCCCAAGAAACAGGGGAGCCCTTGGGTAAGTCTCATTCCAAGTATGAATGCCCGGATGAAAGTGAAAGTGTGACTCACTTCAGCCATGTCTGACTCTGCTACCCCATGGACTGTGTAGCCTGCCAGGCTCCTCTGTCCAGTGGATCCTCCAGGCAAGAATGGTAGAGGGGTTGCCATTCCCTTCTCCAGGATATCTTCCTGATCCAGGGACTGAACCCAGGTCTCCTGCCTTGCAGGCAGATTTTTTACCGTCTGAACCACAAGGGAAGCCCCCCAAAACCAGGCACGAATGTGTGAGAGCAGGAGAAGATGGATATCCTAATTCAAGCAGACAGCAAATTTTCAATTTCTCTGCATTTTCATTCTATTCAAGCCCTCAATGAATTGGATTATGGCACCCACATATGCGAGGGAGATCTTCTTTACTCCATCTACTAGTTTAAATTACAGTCCCTTCTGGAAATACCCTCAAAGACATACTCAGAAATAATATTATATGAGCTACTTGGGCATTCTGCAGACCTATCAAAATAACTATCACATGTATATACTTGAAAAATTATAAAAAGCATGACAGAGCTACTTATCCAATAGAAATTGATAGCTAAATAAAACATGCTGGAAAGTATCTAGGTTTCTGAGAACATTGACAATAATGTTGTCTCAGAGTTGTCAGGACACAATGCAATATTTCAGGTTTCAATATTGTTGCTGCTTTTTAAAAAATGTATCAATATCTAAGTATTCATCTTGAAATAATGCAGTGAAAAACTATAGCGAGATTAATCACGTAAATGCTTCCAAAATTATTCTTGGCCAAATTTTTCCCATAAAATGGCACTTATAAGAAATTTGCGTATATAGTTATTTATTCTTTTGTTATATACCTTTGTTATATGCTGCAATAACTTATCTGCACACTAAAAACTTTACATATAATTTTAAAAAAGAATCTCTGATATTATATCTTCTTAATTCTTTCCACTGTTTTTTCTCTTTTCAATCCTAGGAATACTTTTTAATATATTTGTGAAATATATATTTTTAAAATATTCCTCTTGAAAGAACTTGTAGCTAAACAGTGGATAATACATATCTATAAACTATAGCATATTTGAGGAAAATCAAAGCAGCAAAATCATATTATTAGTGAATGACTCACTCTTTGTGGATATATTACATTCCTCCATGCATCTTCAGAGGACTTGTATTTATATCAGAGGCCAAAAATTTTTGCAAACTTATTTCACACAGTCACCAAGAAGTAATTAAATTACAGTAAAACTATTAGACAATCAAAGGGCATGATAAGAAATTTGGTAAAAATTCTAAACTCTGTTTTCTTTTGAATCACTCTTGATTTGTGTAATTATTTGTTGTAGTTTTTTACTTTGCTGGTAGAGAGAATTTGGAAAATAAACAATAAACAAGAGATTTTTATTCATCTATTTATTGACAGTAATGAGTTCCTTTATGGCTTTAGAATGTAAAGCAAATTCCTGTGAAGGATTCATTGACAAATGCATGTACGCTTTTCTGCTCTATTGACAAGCTTCTAAATGTAAGAATTGTTCTCTAAAATTTATATTTTGAATTGACAAAGAAAAATAAGCTACTTCAGATTAAAATTTAAACTTATTTTCAATGCTCTTAAGACCAGTGCAACTATTCATAGAAATAATATACTGCTTGCCCATTAGAATAGGTAGGAATAAAATATGTCTTATGCAGATATTCACAATTAAATAATATACATTTTATATAGATAAACATAGTTTGAAACAGCACAATAAGAGAAATATACACAAAAGATGGTAAAAATTGTCTAAAATTATACTATGAGTTTTATCTTCCATTAATTATTTCATATTGACTAGGAAAGATTTTCAGTGCTTATTAAGAAAGCAAATTAAAAAAAAAGAAAGCAAATAAACACAGGAAAGCAATATAGACACTAGTATGATAATATAAATGATGCAAACATAAATAAGAATATAAACAAAGCATAATATAAGCCTCATAAAAATTTAACATTGTACAAATCAATCATAAAGAGTATGTTATATACCATTTTATTTTAATGATTGGAAACTGAATATACATGAATCTGAATCCATCAGGGCATATTGTTAAGCATCACTTGGGCAGAACAATAAACTCTTAACTTTATTTATTTTCATCATCCATACAGTGTCATTAATCACTTCAATCTTAAAAGACTGGTGGCTAAAATAAATAATGATATTAAACACCTGATTGATAGTAGTCAACTAGTGCGCATTTACAGTTTCATTTCACTAATGAGAATACAACATCACCCAAATATTTTAAAATTGAGAGCCATTCTTTCTTTTAGTCATAGTCATTCTTTTTATCATCAATCCATATATTCATTCATTCATTCATAGATGTTTATAGAGTGTCTATTATGTATCAAGTCCTGTGAAAGACATTATGGAACACTGCAGTGTGGAAATGTATTCAATATAAAATTTGCTGACATATCCTAGCATGTCGTAAAACCATTTTGTGGTACCCCTCTAGAACCAAAAAGAGGAAACAGGTAATAAAATTTTTCAGATAAATCTGTATGTTAATAAGTGAGATTCATATAATGTGTTTTTAAAAAATATTTGTCTCCAAAATATATCAAACCTCTTTAAAATATAATAAAATGGTACAAATAATTTTTATGTGGAAAATGCATAATATCAGCTGAAAATATTATGGAAACTACAGAAGAAACACAATCTCATCTATTTTAATATTTCTTTGTATAAAATTTAATATAGATTCAGCCAGAAACTCTAGAAACCTCAACTTCAGTTATCTTAAATTATAAGAAAATAAATTATTTTACCTAAGAGTAAGTCTAGAAATATGGCAGGTTTCTAATCTGATTGACATAGTGAATTAACTTTGACTACCCGATGTGAAGAGCCCACTCGTTGAAAAAGACCCTGATGCTGGGGAATATTGAGGCAGGAGGAGAAGAGGACAATGGAGGATGAGATGGTTGGATGGCATCATCAACTCAACGGACGTGAGTCTGAGAAAACTCTGGGAGATAGTGAAGGACAGGGAAGCCTGTCGTGCTGCACTCCATGGGGTCGCAAAAGTCAGACATGACTTAGTGACTGAACAAGTGAAGGAACAATGTGGTCAAAGACTGCAGTCCTTTCCATTTTTTGACTCTGCCATTCAGTCAGTTGTTACTTGTTGACTGCCAGTAGACTTCTGTACTACCTCTGTACTCTACTGTCTTTGCAGGAGGCTGGAGGCCACAAACCACATTTCTAAGATTCCTATGTCAATAAAGACCCTGGTGGGAGACTGTAAAATTGGAAGAGAAAGAAACTTATGTGTCTTCTGATGATGCTTTTTGCAGTTGCAACATCTGTGAGTGTGATTTGAAGACAGCTGACCCGTACAGAGAATTGGAGCCTCTATTGGCAATCACGGGGTTTTCAACAGCCAGGTCAATGGCACAGTGCTCTTGTGGCAAGAGCCCTGCCTTCAGCTAGTGGCCGGCAAGTGTAAGGTCAAGGGCTCCAGCCGGAGGATGAGAGCAGCACTGTGGTATGTGTTCACACTTTCTCTCTGCTCCTCCATCCTTGCTCTTTCTTTGCTCTTCCAACTCTTCCAAAGACTTGCTAATAAGTTTCCTGCATTAAATCCTCTCCTGTTTGAACACCTTAAGTCGCTTCTGTTTTCCTGACTGGACTCTAATTAATTGAGCCAGCTTCAATGATGACTTTGTCTTTAGGCTGGTAGGCTGGAGCAAGATGACAGGAGCAGTCCCCGGCATCACTCCAGATATGACAATGCTCACAAAAATAATAATAATTTCTCTCTTCCTGCAGCTCTCTTAGGAGTGAAGACATTTTCCCCAGAAAACTCACACCAGATAGCCCTTCATAGACCCCAAATAATATTATCTCTAAAAACAGACTTTTTTTTTTCCTCTCTTTTTTCACTTAAGCATTCAGATGTGGACAGTTCAGAAGGAGTACAGTGGCTCTGGTGTTGTACAAAACAAAGTCTAGTCCAGCTTTCTACTTCCCTATACCTGGGATGTGGCTCTAATCCTCATAATTTGAGACAACACTCCAGCTTTCATAACCATATAGTCAGAGGATTGTGAAAGTGGAACAAGCATCAGCTCATTTTAAGGATGTGCATGCCTGTGTACTAAGTCACTTCAGTTGTGTCCAACTCTTTGCGACCCTATTGACTGTAGCCCACCAGGGTCCTCTGTCCACGGGCATTCTCCAGGCAGGAATACTGGAGTCAGTTGCCATGCCCTTTTTCAGGGGACCTTCTCCACCCAGAAATGGAACCTGCAGCATGGCGCCTGTATTACAAGTGGATTCTTTAACACTGAGCCACCAGGGAAGCCCCCACTTTAAGGACACATCCCAGCAGTTGTACAAATCATTTATGCTTATGCAGAGATGGTCAGAACATAGGCACACGGTCACTTTAAGAAGAGTGGCAATGGAAGATTTCCTTATTGTATTTTTGTGTCTGTGTAAAATTGGGAATTCTATTAAGGTATGAGAAAAGAATAGATATTATAGGAAAACTATTAGGTTTTAGCCAGTCTTTAGCCTTTCAAATATTAATAAGCATCTTTCTTTCTATTGAAACAAAAACATTTGCACTTTTCTTCTGAGAGATACAAGCACCAAGCCCTATTACAGTAGAGCACTCACCAAGAAATCTAGGCTCCCTTAGTGATTCAGTCCTCTGTACCATGTGCAAATGTAATTCCTCGTGGGCCAGCAATCTATAAACTAAAGCTGTCTGAAGCCAAAACAAATAATACACAGTAAGAGCTCACATTTGGAAAAGTTCCACGGCAATTTTAACATCCTACTGGGCACTGATAACAAACATGTTCTTTCTAAGTAGAATCAATTCTTCATTGATTCTCTTCACGGCAAAGACCTTTTTTTTTTCTTTTGCAAAGAACTTTTTGTTCGTTATCTTCCATAGTCTTATTTGGCAGGAACTTTATTTTGTATCTTTCATAAATTTTACTAGAATATAGTTGCATTATATTGTTGTGTTAGTTTCTGCTGTACAGCAAAGGGAATCAGCTATACATACATCCCCTCTTTTTTGGATTTCTTTCCCATTTAGGTCACTACAAAGCACTGAGTAGAGTTCCCTGTGTTACACATTTGGTTCTCATTATTTGTCTATTTTATACATGAAAGTGTCAGTCATTCAATTGTGTCCAACTCTTTGCAAGCCCATGGACTGTAGCCTACCAGGCTCCTCTGTCCATGCAATTCTCCAGGCAAGACTAGAGTGGATAGCCATTCCCTTCTCCAGGGGATCTTCCTGACCCACAGATCAAACCCAGGTCTCTTGCATTGCAGGGAAATTCTTTACTGTCTGAGTCACCAGGAAAGGCCATAGTAGTGTGTGTGTGTGTGTGTGTGTGTGTGTGTGTGTGTGTGTGTATATGTATATATGTATGTATGTATGTCAATCCCCATCTCCCAATTCATCCCTGTCCTCTTCCCCACCTTGGTGTCCATAGGTTTGTTCTCTATATCCGTGTCTCTATCTCTGCTTTGCAAATAGGTTCATTTGTATGATTGGAACTTGAAAGAGAAGGGTATCCTAAAAACTTTTATAGCCCATTCCCTACTGATGCAAATTTAGGAACCAGACATGATTTCAAGTCAGGCTGGGGTTTTTTTTGTTAAACAAGCCCATCAAAAACTTGGTAGATTTGAGGTTTGCTTCCTGCTAATTCCATGTATGAGTTATCACAGCCAAAGTTTTCATCTAGTAATAACTATTCACCTCACATCTGTGGTTTTGCACTTACTGATCTCTGTGTTATGGTCATTCCATCCTATCTCAGCTCTCAGGAAGCTCTCTCAGGGTATGCATTTGGGTGGTGTTTTAGCTGAGGTCTGGGGCTTCCTAGGTGGTCCTAGTGGTAAAGAACCTGCCTACCAATCCAGGAGATATGAGATACAGGTTCGATCCCTGGGTCAGGAAGTTCCCCTGGAGGAAGCCATAGCAACCCACTCCAGTATTCTTGCCCAAAGAATCCCCTGGATGAAGGAGGCTGATAAGCTGCAGTCTATAGGGTCACACAGAGTCAGACATGACTGAAGTAACTTAGCATGCACACACATTAGCTGAGGTCTCTCTCATACTTAACACAGAGCACAAGGTTCTTCTTGTACGCAGGTAGTTTATTTGGGAGTCTGTCGTCAGGGAGCAGACATGAGGTTTGGACACTGAATGGGGACAAAAGAAAGTGGCTTCAGTAGAGACAAGGCTGATGACTGGCTTTATGTGTGACTTTCTAAAGAAACTTACGAAATGATTCCCAAAACTTTTCCATCTAAGGAGAACTGGGAAGGCATTCACTAACTCTCTCACATCTCCTATTAGTTTGCATGTGTGCCCAGGCACTTCAGTCGTGTCCGACTCTTTGCAACCCCATGTACTATAGCCCACAAGGCTCCTCCGTCCATGGGATTCTCCAGGCAAGAATACTGGAGTGGGTTTTCATGTCCCCCTCCAGGGGATCTTTCCAAGTGAGGGATGAAACCCACGTGTCCTGCATTGCAGGCAGGTTCTTTACCCACTGAGCCACCTTAGAAACACCCCTGTTAGTTTTAAGGTCACCCAAATTTCTCCAAGTTACAAGTCTGAGGGGGCTGAGACTGAAGTTTCATGCCCAAGAGTTAGAAATGTCCAGGGGCAGGAAAAGAAAAGTATACAGAACATGCTTTGAGGTGGGGTACTTGTGGGCAAAGAAAGTTAAAGTTGTACAGCATTTTACACTATAGATTTGGCTTGAGTCAGAGGTGAAGTTGAGAGAAGGTGAAGCAAAGTATAGGAGATTACTATGCACTTGGGAATGTATTGCCATCAACCTAGTCTTTGATGCTGGAATGGCTTCTGCTGCCTTTCTTTACATTTTGAAACAAGATGTTGGGAAAAGATTTGCAGCCACAGTTATATCTCCTGCAAAGGTTGCTGCTTTGCAGTCCTGTTTTATAACCACTTCCATTTTAAGCAGAGAAACATCTGGAGTTTTCTACTATGCATGGTCCTAATTCACCATAGTCTCAATCACTTTAGCCATAAGGCCATAAGGAAATAGCACCTCCATTATTAAAGCAAAATTTCATCCCACCTCTGTTTGCAGGTTATTGCTGTTGTCGTTGCTATTGATGTTGTTCAGTCACTTAGTCATGTCCAGCTCCTTGTGAACCCATGGACTCTAATACCCCAGGCTTCCTTGTCCTTCACCATTTCCTGGAGCTTGCTCAGACTCATGTCCATTGAGTCAATGATGCCAACCAACCAACTCATCCTCTGTTGTCCCCTTCTCCTCCTGCCTTCAATCTTTCCCAGCATCAGGGTCTTTTCCAATGAGTCAGCTCTTCACATCAGGAGGCCAAAGTATTAGAACTTCAGCTTCAGCATCAGTCCCTCCAATTAATATTCAGGATTGATTTCCTTTAGGATTGACTGCTTTCATATCCTTGCAGTCCAAGGGACCATCAAGAGTCTTCTCTAACACCACAGTTCAAAAGCATCAATTCTTTGGTGCTCAGCCTTCTTTACGGTCCAACTCTCACATCCATACATGACTACTGGGAAAACCATGGGCTTGACTATACAACCTTTGTTGGCAAAGTAATATCTCTGTTGTTTAAAATGCTGTCTAGGTTTGTCATAGATTTTGTTCCAAGGAGCAAGCGTCTTTTGATTTCATGGCTGCAGTCACCATCTGCAGTGATTCTGGAGCCCAAGAAAATAAAATCTGTCACTGTTTTCATTGTTTCCCCATCTATTTGCCATGAAGTGATGAGACCAGATTCCATGATCTTTGTTTCTTGAATGTTGAGTTTTAAGCTAGCTTTTTCACTCTCCTCTTTCACTTTCATCAAGAGTCTCTTTAGTTCCTCTTCACTTTCTGCCATAATAGTGATATCATCTGCATATCTGAGGTTATTGATGTTTCTCTCAGCAATCTTGTACTTGTGCATCCAGCTTGTGCATCATCCAGCCCAGCATTTTGCATGATGTACTCTGCATAGAAGTTAAATAAGCACGGTGACAATATACAGCCTTGATGTACTCCTTTTCCTATTTGGAACCAGTCTGTTGTTCCATGTCCAGTTCTAACTGTTGCTTCTTGACCTGTTTTGCAGGAGACAGGTAAGGTGGTCTGGTATTCGTATCTCTTGAAGAATTTTCCACAGTTTGTGGTGATCCACACAGTCAAAGGCTTTAGTATAGTCAATGAAGCAGAAGTAGATGTTTTTCTGGAATTTTCTTGTCTTTTCTATGATCCAACGGATGTTGGCAATTTGATCTCTGGATTCTCTGCCTTTTCCAAATCCAGCTTGAACACCTGGAATTTCTTGGTTCACATACTGCTGAAGCCTAGTTTGGAGAATTTTGAGCATTACTTTGCTAGCATGTGAAATGAGTGCCATTGCACAGTAGTTTGAGCATTCTTTGGCACTGCATTTCTTTGGGATTGGAATGAAAACTGACCTTTTCCAGTCCTGTGGCCACTGCTGAGTTTTCCAAATTTGCTGATATTTTGAGTGTAACACTTTCACAGCATCACCTTTTAGGATTTGAAATAGCTCTTGAATTCCATCACCTCCACTAGCTTTGTTCATATTGATGCTTCCTAAGGCCCACTTGACTTCTCACTCCAGGATGTCTGTCTCTAGGTGAGTGATCACACCATCATGGTTATCTGGTTTATTAAGATCTTTTTCTTATAGTTCTTCTGTGTATTATTGCCACCTCTTCTTCATATCTTATGTTTCTGTTAGTTCTGTCCTTAATTTGCCCATCTTTGCATGAAGTGCTCCCTTGGTATCTCTAATTTTCTTGGAGAGATCTCTAGTCTTTCCCATTTTATTGTTTTCCTCTATTTATTTGCACTGATCACTGGGGAAGGCTTTCTTAGCTCTCTTTTTGCTATTCATTTGAACTCTGCATTCAGATTGGTATATTTTTCCTTTTCTCTTTTGCCTTTTGCTTCTCTTCTTTTCTCAGCTATATGTAAGGCTTCCTCAGGCAACCATTTTGCCTTTTTGCATTTCTTTTTCTTGGGGATGGTTTTGATCACCATCTCTTGTACAATACTATGAACCTCTGGCTATAGTTCTTCAAGAACTCTGTCAGATCTAACCCCTGATTAGACTTAAAGGTTAGCTAACTCTAGCCTGAGTTCATTTCTCTTCTTTAGAATATACTGATAGCAGCAAGAAACAGCAATACAACATTCCGAATATTTCCTTCCATATAGGATGTGGGTTAGGTCTGCCCGTGGCAGCCCTTCAAAATATGGGTAGCAATAGTTTTACCAACAATTTTGCCTCAGCATAGCAAATACCACCAACTCTCCAGAAGACCCTATGGGTTACAGAGAGCAAGACCACTGTGTAAAGAGATGAAATCTTAGCACCTGGAATAGGAAGAATGTCCAATACATTAGACCCAGAAGAAAGGTTAGTGAGGCCAAAGGAAAACTAGGAATGGGGGGGATGTAGTGAAGCCATAGATAGCAAGTGCTTAAAGCAGGGAGTGATTGTGTCAAATGCTCATAACAGATTGTAAAATAAATTTCTGAGAAGAGACTGGGTTCAGCAATGAGATGAACATGAGAGACAGTGATGATAAATGATTCTTCTGAAAATAGTTTTCTAGATTTCTTGTTTTTCAGAGAATATCCATTCATTCCATGGAAACTTACTACACAGTCTCCTAAAAATAGGAGGGAAAGAGTCCCTACTTTTAGCGTAATGTGGATGATTTGCAACAAACAGCACTAACTGATAAGTTAAAAATAGGTCAATCCTCAAACCTAATGGCTTTACTTGGAATCTAATTTCAGAAGTTTCATATATTTAAAATAAAACTATTGTTTACTGAACTGTTTTTTTTTAAATATTATCTGCCAATGATGGGAAAGAGCATCACTTCTAACTCTTAAAATTATTAAATCTACTTAAAAGTCATAAGAACCTTGTCAATACTCAGAAAATAGGAATTTTAGTAATAAGTAATATTGATAACTTCATGAAAACAGTCAATAAGTAATCAGTATCCTAAATTCTAAGTTTCTAATATTCCTCTAAGTTCCTGAAGAGTATTGTGATATGCATAGTCATTTATTTCACTTCAATTAAAAATTACTATCACTACTCAGTACTTAAAAAGGAAGAAGAAACATGTAACTACAGAGAGTCTAATCAAAGAAGTATATAATTTCTTATTGATATTATATACATATTGTGGTTCAGTCGTTCAGTCCTGTCCGACTCTTTGCAACCCTATGGACTGACTGCAGCACGCCAGGCTTCCCTGTCCTTCACATTTCACAGAATTTGCTCAGAATCATGCCCACTGAGTCGGTGATGCCATCCAACCATCTCATCCTCTGTTGTCCCCTTCTCTTGCCTTCAATTTTTCCCAGCATCAGGGTCTTTTCTAATGAATCAGAATAGGCCAAAGTATTGGAGCCTCAGCTTCATCATCAGTCCTTCCAATGAATATTCAGGATTGATTTCCTTTAGGACTGACTGGTTATGTACATATGAAACTGTATATTATATTTAAATAATTATATATATAAAATAAGAATTATAGTAGACTTTGAACTAAATCTTAAGTGAGTATGATTTAGACACTAGAATTTCCCTACCAAGTAGAAATAACTCACTTGGATTCTCTGCTCTTTTCTGTAGAGGACAAACCAATTTTTCCAAGGGGAATTCTTGAATTCATTAGATATGTAATATTCATTATAATTAGCTTTATTTAACACCACAAAAAAGGACTTATTCATAGGCTATTTTACTCTCTCATTCCTCACCAGATGATTAGCGAGGTTCATTTTTAAACCTATAAGATATACTCTAGATATTTAAATGTGGGGCATCTCTTTCTTTCAAATCTCAGAAAGAAAGGTGTGCTTCAGTTTCCTTATAGAAAGGTCTATCTTGCCTCTCTTTGGAAAGAAAAACAAATCTTGCTTTCCTTATTCTTCTTTGACTTCCTCCCTTCATCAGCATTGAGCCTCTTTATCATTTTCTCAGTCCAAAGGATTATCTGTCTTATTCCAGGCCATTCAAAAATTGTACACTACAGAGTGAATGAAAATAGTTAGCTTTATTTATAAAAAATTAAAACTGCTATGGCATTAATTCAATCTCTCATTCCATCAAAAAAACTACTTATGACCTAGGGTTCAATGAAAGGCAATAAACAATCATGTTTTTGGTGACTCATTTGACATCTTTACTGATAGATTTTCATTCATAATGGTAAATATCAGACATATATTTGTGCTAGGAAGTTAAATTATATCTGGGCATATTTAAAATTGCCTTGTTAATATTATCAATTAATCTTAGAACTCATCTTTAAAGTAAAATGTACTTTTATATTTTATAATGAAAAAGTCAGCAAAATGTGCCCTTATGGAGAGAAAAATGTAAAATTAATTATAATACCAACTAATGTTAACTGTCACTATTTTACTGAAGTATAGTTGACATAAAATATTATGATAGTTTCAAGTGTTTAACATAGTAATTCAACATTTAGATACATTTTAATTAATCACCATCATTCTAGTAACCATATATCACCATACAAAATTATCACAGTATTATTGATCATATTCCTTAAAGTGTATATTGCATCTCCATGGCATTTATTTTATAACTGGAAATTTTTACTTCTTAATTCCCTTAATTTATTTTTCCCAGTCCCCTATCTCCCTCACCTCAAGTAATCATCATTTTGTTCTCTGGATCTGTAAGTTTGTTTCTGCTTTGTTTTGTTTTAGATGTCACTAAAGTGAAATCATACAGTATTTGTTCTTCTCTTTCAGGCTTGTTTCACTTAGCACAATACCTTCTAAGTAAGTCCACATCGCTGCAAGTGAAAAAGTTTCATTCTTTTTTGTAACTGAGTAGTAGTTCATTACATATGTGTATATATATATATATATGTATATATATGTATATGTATATATTTACATGTATGCATATACCATATCCTCTTTATCAATTCATCTATTTAGGGACACTAGCTTCTTCCATATCTTGGCTATTATAAATAATGCTGTAAGGAACAGAGGGGTGCATATATCTTTTCTAATTAGAGTTTTTCTTTTCTTTGGAAAGATACTCAGAAGTTAAATTGTTGAATCATATGTTAATTCTATTTTTAACTTTTGGGGGACCCTCCATACTGTTTTCCATTGTGGTACATCAGCTTACATTCCTACTAACAGTAACAGTAGGGGTTCTTTTTTCTCCACATCCTTGTCAACACTTGTTATTTATTTCCTTTTGACGATAGCCCTTCTGATAGGTATGAGGTGACATCTCATTGTGATTTTTATTTGCATTTCCCAGGTAATATGTGATATTGAGCATCTTTTCATGTCTCTTTTGGCTACTGTATATATTCCTATAGCAATGCAACCCCTATCAAAATACCAGTGGTATTTTTAACAGAATGAGAACAAATAATCCTAAATTTTTTAATAGAATGATCAAAATAAAACAATCCTCAGATAGCCAAAACAATATTGAGGAAGAAAAACAAAGCTGGCAGTATCACCGCATGGATTTCAGACTATACTACAAAGCTACAGTATTCAAAAGAGTATAGTATATTAAAACAACAACAGACACAGAATAGAAAACCCAGAAGTAAACCCATGGTTCTGTGACCAATTAATCTACAACAAGGGACACAAGAATGTACCATGAAAAAAAACGACAATCTCTTCAATACATGGTGTTGGGAAAACTGGACAACTACTTGCAAAGAATTCGTTTCTTATACCATACATGAAACTAGTGCAAAATGGATTAATAGCTTAAATTTAAGACCTAAAAGCAAAAAATCCCTAGAAATAAACACTGACATCAGTCTTAGAAATATATTTTTGGATTTATCTACTTAGGCAAGACCAAGAAAAGTAAAATTAAATGAATGTGACTATATCAAATAGAAAAACTTTGGTAGAGTGGAGAAAACCATCACAAAATGAAAACATAGCTTACTGAATAGGAGATTTTTGCAAATGATATATCTGATAAGGGATTAATATACAAATATTGTAAAGAAATCATATAATTTAATATCAAAAATCTCCAAACATTCTGATTTTAAAATGGGCAGAGAATCTGGCTCTTGGCAGCTCCATGGGCAGTAGCCTGCCAGGCTCCTCTGTCCATGGGATTTCCCAGGCAAGAATACTGGAGTGTGTGGTCATTTCCTTCTCCAGGGGATCTTCCCGACCCAGGAATTGAACCAGAGTCTCTTGTTTTTTCCTCCTGCATTGGCAGGTGGATTTTTTACCACTAGCACCATTTGGTGCGACAGAGGATGAGGTGCTTGGATGGCACGACTAACTCAATGAACATGAGTTTGAGCAAATTCAGGAAGATAGTGAATAACAGGGAAGACTGATATGCTGCAGTTCATGGTGTTGCAAAGAGTTGGACATGACTTAGTGATTAAACAACAACAGAAAACTTGAACTAGTCACTTTTTAGGGTGTTTGATACTGTGTTTACATGCATTCTTCTTTCACTAACCTTGAGTATCAATATTATTAATATCTCCATTTATAGCTGAACAAATTAAGACAGAGAGATAAATGACTTGTCTAAGTTACAAAGCTTAAATGAAACAAGATTAGACTCAACCCAGACCTGTGATTCAGATTCCTATACTTTAATCATTACGGCATACTGCAGAAGAGTAGAGAGAGATTTAGCTTTGAAAGCTTAGATTCCAGTTTCTAATGAGACTTCTTCACCATGCCTTGATGTCTAAGAGGAAAAAAAAAAAACAAGGTTTATACTGCCATTAATGATAATACTACTTGGGCTTCCCAGGCGGCACTAACTGGTAAAGAATTTGCTTGCCAATACAGGAGGCAAAAAGGACTTGAATTTGATCCCTGGGTCAGGAAGATCCCCTGGAGGAGAAAATGGCAACCCACTCCATTATTCTTACCTTGTTGCAGAGAGTAGGACATGACTGAGCACATGAGCACTTTAGATAAATGTTCTGGAGGGAAAAGAAATAGTTCGAATTTATTTTTAAAGTTGTTTCTTTGTCTTTAGTTTGACTTTGATTCTTAATTTTCTCATGCTAGGATGAGAGGGAAAACAAAGCCTTAACTAAAAATACCAACTATACACGTACGTGTGTGCACATGTGTGTGAGTGTGTATGTGCTTATAAGTATTAAAGTGCAACTTACAAGTAAAGGCAAGGCCAGAATCTGTAAGGCTAAGGATTTTGACTTTATCATAGATGAAAGAGAAAGCAATTAAGTGGAAAGATATTTGAAATAATCAAAATTTGTAGATACTAGTCTGCTCAAGTAGAATGAAGGAGAAGTGGCAGTGGCTAAGATGGTGGTAATGAAGATGAAGAGGAACATTATACATGTATTGAGAGAGAGAAATGAGATAGGAGGAGATGGGATAAGATGAGTTGAGATTCCAGAGAACCTAATGATACAATCTATGCAGAAAATGAAGAAAAGTAAGAAACTGAGGATCAGTTTCAAAAATCCTAGGCTTTTACATTGAGTTAACTATTATGTGAATCATGGCACCATTCACTGAAGAAGAAAAGACTTGCAGCGTGGGACAGTTTGGAGGAAGAAATAATTGAAATTTAATTTTAGACATCTTAATTGTAGAGATGTCGAGCAGGGTTCCTCACATTTCTCCATTGAAAAGAATCACTTGGCGAGCTTATTGAATATATGAATTATCAGCTTTTCTGCATGAAATTCTGGTTCACTAGTCTGAGTTGAGCATAAAGTACTGGATTTTTCACACTACAGAAGAAAAAAAAGAATTGACAATCCCCATAAACTGATACAGAGTGACTTCCTACATATATTAAAGACTAAGTTCAAAACAGTATCTATAGTATGCTATTTTTAATGTAAGGAAGAAGGGACTATAAGAAATTGCCATGTATCTGCTCATTTGTTCAAAAGGAATTGCCGAAACTATAAACCAGAGGCTAGTGTAACTAACTGATTGTGTTCAGGAAGTAGATGGAAACTGGACAAAATGAAAGGAAGAATGTGAATGGGATATTTAATAGAAAGGATGAGGAGGAGATGTATACCTTTTTGTATGCCCGTGCCCCGGCTAAGTAGCTTCAGTCATGTTGGACTATTTGAGACTCCATGGACTGTAGCCCGCCAGGCTTCTCTGTCCATGGATTTCTCTAGGCAAGAAAACTGAAGAGGTTAGCCATTCCCTTCTCCAGGGAATCTCCTGGACCCAGGGGTCAAACCCAAGTCTCTTATGTGTCGTGCATTGGCAGGTGGGTTGTCTACTGCTAGCACCACCTTGGAAGTCCCACCTTTTTGTATAATTATGATTAAAACAATGAACATATTTTTAAATATCCAAGTAAATAAATAATGAAAATCATCCAAAATTTTGAAATAGCCTAAAAGGGAACACAAATAGTATCAAATGAAATTAATTTTACTACAAACAACCAAAGCACACTAAAGGGGGTAGGAAAGAACTAACCTAAGTAACTTTGGAAAATAATATTTTAATATTCTGTATTTAGACATACATTTAATGCATATTGGAAAACAAAAGGCAAAAAGAACTATATAGCAATATTGGAATTTTTTGCAAATTTATTTTTCAGAGGTATACAGGTTGATCATTTTCAAAGCTGTATAATGTCACCCTACTTATTTAACTTATGCACAGAGTGTATCATGCAAAATACTGGGCTGGATGAAGCACAAGCTGGAATCAAGATTGCAGGGAGAAATATCAATAATGTTAGATAGGCAGATAAACCACCCTTATGGCAGAAAGTGAAGAGGAACTAAGAAGCCTCTTGATGAAGGTAAAAGAGAAGAATGAAAAAGCTGGCTTAAAACTCAACATTCAAGAAACAAAGATCATGGTATCTGGTCCCATCACTTTATGACAAATAAAGTGGAAACAATGGAAACAGTAACAAACTATTTTCTTGGGACCCAAAATCACTGCAAATGGTGACTGCAGCCATGAAATTAAAAGACGCTTGCTCCTTGGAAGAAAATCTATGACAAACCTAAACAGCATTTTAAACAACAGAGATATTACTTTGCCAACAAAGGTTGTATAGTCAAGCCTATGGTTTTTCGACTAGTTTTGTATGAGCTGGATAATAAAAAAAGGCCGAGTGTTGAAGAACTGATACTTTTGAATGTGGTGTTGGAGGAGACTCTTGACAGTCCCATGGAATGCAAGGAGATCAAACCAGTCAGTCCTAAAGGAAATCAACCCTAAATATTCATTCATTGGAAACACTGATGCTGAAGCTGAAGCTCCAATCCATTGGCCACCTAATGCTGAAGCTCCAATCCATTGGCCACCTAATGCAGAAGCTCCAATCCTTTGGCCACCTAATGCAAAGAGTGGACTCATTGGAAAAGACCCTGATGCTGGGAAAGATGGAAGGCAGGAGGAGAAGGGATGACAGAGGATGAGATGGTTGGATGACATCACCAATTCAAAGGACATGAGTATGAGCAAACCCTGGGAAACGGTGAAGGACAAGGAAGCCTGACGTGTTGCAGCCCATGGGGTTGCAAAGAGTTGGACATGACTGAGAATGACTGAACAACAGCCGTGAATTCTAGAATTCAGCAAATAAATAGATTGTGGATGATGATAATCAGGTTTCTAATTATTAAAGGAAAGATGTAAGAAAAGATGTACAAATAATGAAAGGGTAATGGAGGATAGAATAAACCCTGTGGTGTTGCATTGGAATAAAGGTACCAATTTGATTATATATAGATAGATAGATAGATACAAATATCTACAGGTGTGTGTGTGCTAAGTCTCTTCAGTCCTGCCCAACTCTTGCAACCCATTGTAGCTTGCCAGGATCCTCTATCCATGGGATTCTTCAGGCAAGAATAATGGAGCAGGTTGCCATTCCCTTCTCCAGGGGATCTTCCTGACCCAGGGATCGATCCTGCATCTCCTGTGACTCCTGCATTGCAGGCAGATTCTTTACTGCTAAGACACCAGGAAAGCCCTATCTGCAGATAGGTAGGTAGGTAGATAGATATGTGTGTATGTATACACATACCCACATAGATAATATGAAAACAGAGATATTTGTATATGTTTATGTATTCATATGTATGTTCTTAGCTCTGTATAATGAAGGGGCAATGGGGTAGCTTAGGCAGCAATAAGTACACCTCATACTAAGATTCTGGTTTCTAAATACCATTATTAATGCAAGGAACAAGAACTCCATGGAGAAATGACTAATTCAAGGCTTAGACAGAGAAAAGTAAAAGATGGATTTGAAGAATTTTATAATGCCAGAAAGTAAGATATTACTCCAAAAATTGTAGGAAAAATGAGACAGCTTGAAGGAGTACCAATAATCAAATATGGAACACTTTGAGAAACAAAATAATTAATGATAATGATGGATTGTAACACATTGACTAAAATTAATATCCACAAGTTCACACTGAAATATATATACATCTCAGTGTGTGTGTATATATATATATATATATATATAGGAGTAAGCAACTTTGCAGCTATTATTATAGCCAAGTCTTCAAAATTCACACCACCAGTAGTAATGAGACTTTCAGATTTCTGGTACCTCTAATGTAGTACACTGAAAAGGGCAAACATCTCTCCTGAAGTGTTTGCATTAAGAAATACGTACCCTCAGTCTAACCAAGAGAAAATATCAAACCAATCCAATTTGAGAAAAATTCTCTGAAATAATTGACTAGGATTTTCCATTATTTCAAGGTCATAAAAGACAAAGACTGAGGAACTAGCCTAGATTTAGAGAAGAAAGAGGAGATATGACAAGCAAATGCAATATGGGGTCCTGGATTTTAATCAGTACTACAAGGCAATAGGCAATCTCTGAATGTGATTCTATAAATTTGTTAGTAGCATTGTGACAATGTAAAGTTCCTGGTTTTAACAATCATACTATAGTCGTGTCCGACTCTTTGCAACACCATGGACTGTAGTCTATCAGGCTCCTCCATCCATGGGATTTTCCAGGCAAGAGTACTGGAGTGGGTTGCTATTTCCTTCTCCAGCGGCTCTTCCTGACCCAGGGATCAAACCCGGGTCTCCTGCATTGCAGGCAGACACTTTACCCTCTGAGCCACCAGGGAAGCCCCACTATAGTAATATTAAGTGTTAACATTTGGGGAAGTTGAATAAAGGGTACATGGGAACTTATACTGTAATGTTTGAAGTTTTTTGGTAAACTATATGAAAACACATAAAAACTTGGTTTGAACATTTCTGAACCTTTTTTCTGTTTCCTTGTGGAATAAAGCTGCTTGTTTAGGAATAATATTAATTCAGTGGGGATAAGATTTATACTGGACCAATCACAGGACTTCCCTGGTGGCTCAGTGGTAAAGAATCCACCTGCCAAAGCAGGAGACACGGGTTCGATCTCTGGGTTGGAAGATCCCCTGGAGAAGGGAATGGCAACCCTCTAATATTCTTGCCTGGGAAATTCCATGGAAAGAAGTCTGGAGGGCTACAGCCCAAGGGGTTGCAAAAGGGTCAGACACAATTTAGCAACAAAACAACAACAAGAAGTCTTAACATTCATGGAAAAAAAAAAATCCATGGAGTGTGGCAAAGGAGACATCTTTGAATGGCCATTTCAAGGCATCATATACTTAAGTATCACAATGAATGAAATGCATGAGCTATACACATTTATGAGGCTTTGAAAAATCATAGAATCATAGAATTTTCTCACTGTAAAATTTCTTTCTTACATTTCCAACTTCTTAACATCAAGTTCTGTTACAACACTTCAGTGACAGGGAGTTCACGTTCTTAAAATACAGTTTACTTTATTGTTGAAGGGTTCTAGTTATCAAAATGTTCATCCTTTTATTAACCTAAATCTGTCTAATTGGTCTAAAGTCTTCAGTGTAGGACAGTCTAACTTCTTTTTCATAGGACAACTCCTGTAATAGTTTAGAGCCATGGTCACATTCACTTCTTCATCTCTTCTATTCCCAGTTCCTTCAGTTACTTCTTATATATTTTAGATTTCAGACAGCTTACTGAATTGATTGCTTTATTCAGCATAATATTATCATTCATTCGCTGAATGTGGTTCAGTTTAGTTTCAGTAGCT
The DNA here is from genome assembly GCF_003369695.1 of Bos indicus x Bos taurus. Lineage (NCBI taxonomy): Eukaryota > Metazoa > Chordata > Mammalia > Artiodactyla > Bovidae > Bos > Bos indicus x Bos taurus. The sequence goes on from NC_040089.1 coordinate 42,023,676, forward strand.
CAGTCATGTCCAACTCTTTGCGACCCCATGAATCACAACACACCAGGCCTCCTTGTCCATCACCATCTCCTGGACTTAACGCAAACTCATGTCCATCGAGTCGGTGATGCCATCCAGCCATCTTATCCTCTGTCGTCCCCTTTTCCTCCTGCCCCCAATCCCTCCCAGCATCAGAGTCTTTTCCAGTGAGTCAACTCTTCGCATGAGGTGGCCAAAGTACTGGAGTTTCAGCTTTAGCATCTTCCTTCCAAAGAACACCCAGGACTGATCTCCTTTAGAATGGACTGGTTGGATCTCCTTGCAGTCCAAGGGACTCTCAAGAGTCTTCTCCAACACCACAGTTCAAAAGCATCAGTTCTTTGGTGCTCAGCTTTCTTCACAGTCCAACTCTCACAGCCATACATGACCACTGGAAATGTGGTATTTCAAGCCTAAAAGGAGTTGTTTACTATTCTCTCTAGAGAATTCAAATGTAAAAGGTCCAATCAACCAATAATTCTTTACTTAACATGATTCATATGTACTAATTGATAAGGGAAATTAAAAATTCAAATTATCTCATTTTTTCTTTTTTCTTTTGGCTGTGCCATGCAGCATGTGGGATCCAAGTTCCCCAACCAGGGATCACATCCATGCCCTTTGCAGTGGAAGCCTGGAGTCCTAACCACTGGACCAACAGAGAAGTCCCCAAATTACTCATTTTAAAGAGTGATTAGAGTATGCACTTACCTATAATGCACAGGAATTGTGAATTTTTGGGGGGAGGCATCTAAAGTGAAAGTGGAGAGTGAAAAAGTTGGCTTAAAGCTCAACATTCATAAAACTAAGATCATGGCATCAGGTCCCATCACTTCATGGAAAATAGATGGGGAAACAGTGGAAACAGTGTCAGACTTTATTTTGGGGGGCTCCAAAATCACTGCAGATGATGATTGCAGCCATGAAATTAAAAGATGCTCACTCCTTGGAAGGAAAGTTACGACCAAGCTAGATAGCATATTCAAAAGCAGAGACATTACTTTGCCAGCAAAGGTCTGTCTAGTCAAGGCTATGGTTTTTCCAGTGGTCATGTATGGCTGTGAGAGTTGGACTGTGAAGAAGGCTGAGCACCAAAGAATTGATGCTTTTGAACTGTGGTGTTGGAGAAGACTCTTGAGAGTCCCTTGGACTGCAAGGAGATCCAACCAGTCCATTCTGAAGGAGATCAGTCCTGGGATTTCTTTGGAAGGAATGATGCTAAAGCTGAAACTCCAGTACTTCGGCCACCTCATGCGAAGAGTTGACTCATTGGAAAAGACTCTGATGCTGGGAGGGATTGGGGGCAGGAGGAAAAGGGGATGAGAGAGGATGAGATGGCTGGATGGCATCACTAACTCGATGGACGTGAGTTTGAGTGAACTCTGGGAGATGGTGATGGACAGGGAGGCCTGGCGTGCTGCAATTCATGGGGTCACAAAGAGTCGGACACGACTGAGCGACTCAACTGAACTGAACTGAGTATTGCCCTGTTGCAGGGTGCAGGAGAAGCTTCACTGATGCTGCCTAATGATGTGTGCGAGATATCCTGATATTTACGAAGAAATTAGACATTCAAAAGAATTCTTTGTTCTCAAAAGACATATATATACAAATTTTCGCTTTGCTCTCTATTTTTGTGTTTCTCAGTCTTATTATTCATCTATTGGCACTTAAGTGCATTCACTAAACTGCATCATAAACTCAAAGTAGATTATTTCACTTTACCCTATATGAGATTATTATGCTTATCAACCAATATTTGAGCTCTTAACATGAGCAAATCATCTAACCTGTTAAGCACAAAAGGACAGAGTATGGAGTTGAAAGTGCACACACTTAGATTTGAACAAATTAGTAATCCTTCTAAGTCTTCATTTTTGTACGTGTAAAATCAGAATAATTACAACATTGAACTCATAAGGCAGATGACAGAAAACATCTAGGTGCTACATACAAAAAGTTTATTTGACTACCTGGAGAAATATCCATTCACTATTAACATGATGTGCTAATGATGATGATGTTGATGAAGCTACCAGCAGGTGTTCTTATTAGGCCTGTAAGAATAGTGAGTAAGGCACAAGATCATGTCTGTGTACATTTGCTTTCTAAAGCCTCACGGCCTTTGCCTTCTCTCTGGCTCCACTCCTCATCTATTTAAAGATCTCCCAGGGTAGCTCAGGTCTTCTCTTCTATGAAGTTATTCTGAACTACTCCTCTAGAATGAACTTAAAATATGTTGCTTCCACTTACATCAATTTACATCAAGTACTAACTTCTGCAGTGGAATGTAATTTCAGTCTTTGTCTCTGAACCAACTTGCAGCTCTTTTGAGGAAAGAAACTGGACTTATTCCTTGAAACTAAAACAGTGCCAATCATGTAAGTCATAAATGTCAAGTTCAGCACATTGAAGTTATTTTTTCCTAATATGTTAAAGAAAACACTTTAGGGAAAATCAGACTCCGTGTTCACACAGTCCTAAGAATGGACCTTCTTATAACTTGTATAATTCTGTATGTAGAAAGTGAAGATTAATCGATGGCAGACTTTCCTTTATTTACATGTATATAATCTTAAACTAATTTAAGAAAAGGCATCTCATCTTACTGAGTTAAGTTAAAAACATTAAGCTTCTTAAATATTTAACTAAGAGTAAGACCAGCTTTCTTCACAATTCTGTGTTCTCAAATTTTAAACATTTTTTACTATCATCTTCCAGATTCAGTTACAACGTGGTTCTTAACATAACCCCAAGTTTTAAAACTAATGAAATAAGGTTAAACATCTAGTGATTTCAGCCTCTTTTGGTGAACCTCAACATTTCTTCAAAAATAATTCCCATTAACAATATCTACTCTTTCAGCCCTTTTTCTCTAATAAAAACAAGAAAAAATTAACAGGGACAGTTCCAGAATCATCCACGAGGGGGCAAATATGCCTCACATACACACAATGAAGCGAAAACGAGTAATAAACTAGCTTCTTTGGTGACTCAGACAGTAAAGAATCTGCCTGCAATGCTGGAGACCCAGGAGGCGAATAATAAACTTGCTATATTGAGAAAAAATGAAAATGGTATCAATAGAGAGATTTGACCCATATTAGAAAGAAAAGATGTTACATATCTCTTTGAAGATAATATATTTGTTGAGCTTTTACATTTTACTCTTATTTTCAGTGCCAGAAGAACACCTGGAGATTAGAGTTAGGTGTAACAGTGGACAAATGTCTCTTTAGAGATAAGCAAAGTACTTGAAAACACTGAAAGCTCTATTATACTTACTTCTATTCGAACACCTTTAAGATTAAAAGTAGTCTTGCAAAATGCGTTTCTAACAGACTTTATCAAAAATGCATACCTCACCTCAGATAATGTCACTGACATAAAGGTCAAGAAATTGCAGTCAGGAATTTAGCAGAAAGAAACACAGAGAATTCCTGTGTAACAGAGTGAACTGTGGAGGTTCTAACCATGTTTGTTCTTACAATCCCACTATCAGTCCACATTTTCGGCTCTTGTGATCCAACATGCAGTTAAAATCAAGTATAGAAAAAGAAGCAAATAAAACAAGTGTAGCGCTCAAGGCCTAATTCCCAAGTTCTCTGCTCTCCATGGTTAGAACACATGGTCCGCCGTTAGAATCACACGTCCATGTAGACTCTCTGAGGTCCCTTGGCCCTCACTCTCAGTTCGTATTGGCTGTGCAAAATGCCAACCCCAGTGAAATGGAACTTGATGCCAATTCAGCATCTGTGCCAAACACCTAAACATGACTAGAGACAAAAAAAAAAAACAAACCCCAGCAACCTTGCTAATTGGTCTCATTTAAATTCACATTCATTTATCCCATGTGAACTCTTAGTACTTATTAGAAAACTGACTGCTTACTCAGTTCTCTTTTCTTCTGTGCTAGACAACAATTTTGTAACTCCTCTTTCTTTACGTCTATAACATGTCTTCCTGTCTCTAAATTCTTAGCTGCTTCTTGTTTCACTGAGACCACAGGAGGGATCAGAATAGAACGTCTATGAACTCCAAACATCCAGTCTGCCTCCCTACCTGGGTCTATCTGAAACTTCATGTTTTGCCTTCCCTCCCCCTTTAGCACAAGACATGTATGTCTTCTGTTCTAAGGCAAAACCCTCTCTTTTGCACTGGATCTCTCATCTCTGGCTTAATCTGGGATTTTTCTTCTATCGTATCTCCTCTTCCCCGAATCTTCCATTAGTTGTTCTCTACCAGATGTTCTCATTAATATACAAAGATCTAATACCTTCTGTCTTAAAGGGAAAAGAATTCTTTCTTTGTTCCCATATCAGTTCTAATCATTGCCCCATGGCTCCACTCCTCTTTATAGCAAACTATTCAAAAAAATGTAGCTCTTTTTCTCACTTAACTGTTTCTCCCACTTATCTGTTTTTGTTCTCTCCACTATAAAGAAACTATTTTCTTCTCAAGGTTATTAGTGATATCTATGTAAGGAGATCCAACCAGTCCATTCTGAAGGAGATCAGCCCTGGGATTTCTTTGGAAGGAATGATGTTAAAGCTGAAACTCCAGTACTTTGGCCACCTCATGAGAAGAGTTGACACATTGGAAAAGACTCTGATGCTGGGAGGGATTGGGGGCAAGAGGAGAAAGGGAAGAAAAAGGATGAGATGGCTGGATGGCATCACTGACTCAATGGACGTGAGTCTGAGTGAACTCCGGGAGTTGGTGATGGACAGGGAGGCCTGGCGTGCTGCGATTCATGGGGTCGCAAAGAGTCGGACATGACTGAGCGACTGATCTGATCTGATCTGATGTTTCCACGTCCTGTATTAAATAATCAGTTCTCATTTTAATCCACTAGTAGGATTAATAGTCACTTCTCTTCCTTCTGGGGCTTCCCTGGTGGCTCAGAGGATAAAGCATCTGCCTGCAATGAAGGAGATCCAGGTTCGATCCCTGGGTTGGGATGATCCCCTGGAAAAGGAAATGGCAACCCACTCCAGTATTCTTGCCTGGAGAATCCCATGGACAGAGGAGCCTGGAGGGCTATAGTCCACAGGGTCTCAAACAGTCCGACATGACTGAGCGATTTCACTTTCACTTTCTTTCACTTTCTCTTCCTTCTAACACCTACCACTTGGCTCATGGGATCCTGCTACTTCTCACTTCTCTTCTCACTTCTTATATCCTCTGGTGAATCCTCTAGATATTAGACTGTCTCGTGGTTCAGTCCTTCAACATCATCTATTCTCTGCCTACACCTACTTATAAAGTGATTTTATCTTTAAATCTAAAGACTTTACATACCATGGGCTTAATCACTCAGTCGTGTCCGACTGCTTGTGAACCCATGAACAGTAGCCCACCAGGCTCCTCTGTTTATAGGATTCTCCAGGCAAGAATACTGGAGTGGGTTGCCATTTCGAAACTTCTCTATTTACATACCATGATGATTTACAAATTTTCGTCTAGAGCCATGATGTCTCTTGCTACTGAATTTCAGACGAGTATATCCAGTTGTCTACTTCACATATTCACTAAGATCTGATAGGTATCACAAATCTAGTTTGCTCAAAAGTAGACCCTTAATCCTCTAAAATTCTCTTATGACCACTGCCTTAAAGGCCCTAAATTATTTTTTTACTCACTTAACTTTCTAATCCCATCTTCTTAGCAATTTCCCCTTTGATTTTGTTGTTGTTCAGTCCCTCAGTCATGCCTAACTCTTTGCGACCCCATGGGCTGCAGCACACCAGGCTTCCCTGTCCTTTGCCATCTCCCAGAGCTTGCTCAAATTTATGTCTATTGAGTCAGTGATGCCATAACCAGCTCATTTCACTTAGACAAACTATCCCACCAGTCTCTGAAACACAGGTAGTATTAGCACAACCATCTACATATGCCAAGCCTCTTTTTCCAATGTTATTCATATGGCTTGTTCTCACACTTTTTTCAAATCTCTACTCACATGTTCCCTAAACACCCTGTATAGTTGACCCAACCCTTGCATCACTATGCTGCTCCTTCATGGTCCTTTCTACCAAATAGCAGGCTGTATTTATGCATTTATGGTCATTTCCTCCTACTGAAAAGTAAGCTCCATGAAGAAGAGATCTATTTGTTCACTCCTGTATCTCTTGTGTCTAAAACAGTGGCACAAATTAGACACTCCTTCAATATCTGCTGAATAAATGGATATCAACTTGACTGATGACCAAGCGCATTTCATCGAAACTTGCTTTTTAATTAAATTTAAACTTCTTCTTTTTATTAGCTTAAATTTGATTTGAAAAATAGAGACAATTATTTATAAAAACTATTCAATAATATATTTATTGGGACTTCCCAGTGGCTCAGTGGTAAAGAATCTGCCCGCAGTGCAGGAGATCTGCAAGAGATGTGGGTTCAATCCCTGGGTGCGGAAGCTCCCCTGGAGAAGGAAACGGCAACCCACTCCAGTATTCTTGCCTGGAGAATCCCATGAACAGAGGAGCCTAGTGGGTTTCAGCCTATAGGGTCACAAAGAATTGGACACGACTGAAGTGACTGAGCATACACACACACAGAATCTATTTATTACAATAGAAAAGTTTTTTCAAAGCGTATGTTTCTCCAGGAGAGATTTTGGTTTTAGTTTTGTCAGATTCTTTAAAAACTTGAGGTTAAGAAATTTAAAAATCATTGGCCTGATTGTTTTATTTCATGACTTCACAAGATAATTTTTTTTAAAAAGAGTTTATTTGAGAATTAGTTACACCACACTATTGAATATATCATACGCCATTTACCAAGCATCTCACTTAAGTAAATATATGCATTTTACAATTGAATCTAGAGTTCCACCTACAGAATACTACCTGTATCATATAGATATGGTATTATCTGGCAATTCCTCACCAATAAAAACAAGGTGAATTTTTAGCAATGTCTAAAGAAACAGTTTCTATTCTGTCTGTAACCACTTTCCTTCTCTCATTTTCCTATTTCTGCTATAGATATTCAATATCAAATACCAATCTTCAGACAGTGATCATTTTCTAATACTCCTATATCAGTGCTTTCATATTAATGCAGAAAATTAAACCTACCTATAATTACCCGAAAACAGTTCTATTTCTGTTACTATAGATTTGCTATCCCTGAACTACATTTGTGCATAATTTACATGATATACTTTCTGACCTCATTGAAAAGGCAGATGTTTGTCATTAAATTTTTAGAATTCTGTAGAACATATTTAATCAACTTAAGCTGAGCAGCTATTCCCCTCAACACACATAAAAGTACTATTATTATAGAAATCCTCTTCCTATCCTTTCTCATAAATCAATTGCATAAAACAAAATTGATTGTCTTGGACTAAGCGCTCGATTCTTTCCTAGTTAACTAAGTTTCTAGCTTAGTTAGGGCAGACCCCTATGCAGTGATGAGGGCAGGAGACCTGGCAGTCAGTGGGTGACAGATGCATGGGCCAAATCACCCTGGCAACTCCTCTCCATAATAAATCTGAGGAGCTAATCTCTACTAAATTGTTAATGCCTGCTAATGAGATACTGGATACAGGGTTACTCCTTCAGATAGCATATTTGCATTTTAATGAGTCTTTTCTGGAAGGACTCCTTAACCCAAAGCAGTGGTTCTAATGCTGACAGCTTCAGGCAGGGAGAGCCTCTGGCTCAGGTTTCATATTGTCTGTCCATTGTGGAAACTCATGGTATCTTTCACTATTCCACCTCTAACTTCAGGATATCAAATGGGAAGCATTGCAGACCTCAAAGTCACAATCTGAAGATTGTTTTGTTTTGTTTTGTTTTTTCAAAAAACAAAACAAAACAAAAAGGATTGTGCAATGAAAAGTCATAGATTAAAAAATTGATCTATTTCACCTCACCTTAGCCATTACTCATTAACTTATCTGGCATATTGCTGCATGTCAAGTTGCAAGCACACAGATGCAAACCCTACATGTTGATGTAAGACATTTATCAGTTCACTTTGTAATTTTCTGTTTACCCCTATGTCTCTTGCCATGGTACAGTATCTGAAGCAGTTAATTCCTGCCATTTGATAGCTTTAATTTTTGCTTTTCCCCTAGCACCCTCAATACTTACTGACTTCTATGAATAAAAAGAACCAGGCATACATATGTCTCTTTCAATTATGGTTTTCTCAGGGTATATGCCCAGTAGTGGGATTGTTGGGTCATATGGCAGTTCTATTTCTAGTTTTTTAAGGAATCTCCATACTGTTCTCCAGAGTGACTGTATCAATTTATATTCTCACTAACAGTGCAAGAGAGTTCCCATTTCTCCACATCGTCTCCAGCATTTATTGTTTGCAGGTTTTTTAATGACGGCCATTCTGACTGGTGCAAGGTGATACCTTACTGTACTTTTGATTTGTATTTCTCTAATAATGAGCAAAATTGAGCATCTTTTCATGTGTTTGTTGGCCATCTGTATATCCTCTTTGGAGAAATGTATATTTATGTCTTCCACCCATGTTTTGATTTTGGGTTGTTTGTTTTTCTGGTATTGAGCTGCATGAGTTGATTGTATATTTTGGAAATTAATCCTATGTCAGTTGTTTCATTTGCAATTATTTTATTCCATTCTAAGGGTTGTCTTTTAATCTTGTTTATTGTTTCATTTCCTGTGCAAAAGATTTTAAGTTAAATTAAGCCCCATTTGCTTACCTTTGTTATTTCTATTACTGTAGGAAGTGGGTCAAAGAGGATCTTGCTGTGATGTATGTCAAAAAGTGTACCCCAGTGTTCATTACAGCACTTTCTACAATAGCTAGGACATGGAAGCAACCTAGATGTACATCAACAGATGAGTGGATACAGAAATTGTGGTACATATATACAATGGAATATTACTCAGCTATAAAAAAGTATGCATTCAAGTCAGTCCTAATAAGGTGGATGAAACCAGAGCCTATCATACAGAGTGAAGTAAGTTGGAAACAGAAAGACAAATATTGTATATTAACACATGTATATAGAATCTAGAAAGATGGTACTGATGAATCCATTTTCAGGGCAGCAATGGAGACGCAGACATAGAGAACAGCTTTGTGGGCGTGGTGGGGCGGGGGGGAAGAATTGAAAGAATAGTATGGAAACATATACATTACCATATGCAAAATAGAGAGCAAGTGGGAATTTGCTGTGTGACACAAGGAGCTCAACTCAGTGCTCTGTGACAACACTGAGGGGTGAGGTGAGGGTGGGAGATGGGAGGGGGGTTCTAGAGGGAGGGGACATACCTGTGGCTGATTCATGTTGATGTATGGCAGAAACCAACACAATAATATAAAGCAATTGTCCTACAATTAAAAAACAAAGAAAAGCACCTGGCAAGAGTACTTTGAAGGATGAAGGAAACTAAACTATTATAAGAAACTCCAGTAAGTACAACTTCATAGAATTAAAACTATAGTAGGAAGGACAATATGGTATGTTATGGGATTGTCCCAAATTACCACACTTAATCCCCACTTCCACACACAAATTAAAAGACATAATTAAACATCTACTTTGGCTCTTATGGACAAGCCTATGTAATAGCCATTGTTCTCCTTATTTCAAAAAGAGAAAACACCAGGCTATGAATGGTAGGATCCCACGCCCAGTCTCTTCAACCACAAAACCCCTTGCCTTCACAGTCATCCTGGTCTTCTGGCTTTCCTCATCTTCTCATACTCCTCTTAACATTACATGAACTTTTACCTCCAATACCTGATACCTAGCAAGTCCTTCAACTAATTATAAATTATTAAGGCTTAGCATGTTCTCTCTTTCAAGGTATTTATTATTATTTCTTAACATCTGTACCAGATAACTTCACATCATCTGATTATAACCTCACAATAATCTTCCTGCAGTTGAGATTCTAACCTTCTTTTTACTGTGAATCCCTTTGACAATCTAGAGAAGCCCATCTAAATCTTCTTAAAATAACACTTTTAAACTTATAAAATGTAATATATAAATTTCAAATAAAACTAAATGCTACTGTTTAAAATATTTTAAAATTTTATTTACTTTGGCTGCACTAGGTCTCTGTTGCTGGCTCTAGTTGCAGTGAGCAGGGGGCTATGCTAGTTGAAGTGCACAGGCTTCTCATTGTGATGACTTCTCTCGTTGCAGAGGATGGGCTCTAGGGCATGTGGGCTTCAGTTGTTGGGGTCCTTGGACTCAACTGCTCAGCTGCATGTGGAATCTTCCCAGACCAGGGATCAAACTCTTGTCATCTTCATTGACAGCCAGATTCTTAACCACTGGGCTACAAGGGAAGTCCCTAATTACTAATTTTTTAATGCAGTTATTAGAATAACTTACAAACAAAATTTGTGATTTGGAAATGTATCGGCATTTAAACTCATTAAATAACAAGATGTAACAGAGATTCTATTAACTACTATACTTAAAAATAGTTGTTGTGGGCATAGGTTAACAATTCTGATACATGTGCATGGGAATCGAATAATTAAATAGATGGTGGATGGTGGAAGCCACATTTCTCAATACTAAAATATGAATTTATGGATAAATAAGAAGAGAAAGCTAAAATAATCTGTTAATGGATTATAGTGCAGATATCAGTATATACTCAGCTCAATATAGGTGTATCAATTTGTTATTTAGTCACTAAGTTGTGTCTGACTCTTTGTGACCCCATGGACTATACCCACTAGGCTCCACTGTGCATGAGATTTTCCAGGCAAGGATACTGGAGTGGATTGCCATTTCCTTCTCCAGGGGATCTTCCCAGCCCAGAGACTGAACCTGCATCACCTGCATTAAAAGTCAGATTCTTTACCACTGAGCCACAGGGAAGCAGATATATTAATAGCTATATACAGAAATATTTATTGATATGTGTATATCCATGGGTTAGTATAGACATATATTTCTTTGCTCTCTCAGTTAAGAGAACCTAAAGAAATAATATCCCATTAACAATCAGCACATCTAGAGCCCAGATTTTGGTTTCTATTACCACTCTCCAATAAAAGGAACCAGTGTTCCTTAAAGAACTGGGGCAGGAAATACACAAAATGAGCCTGGAGCATCTTCTGGTACCAGAAAGTCAGAAAGTGTTAAACACACCCATACACACACACGATAAACACTAGTACATACACATACACATACACACACACACATCCAAAAGGTGTATGTCAAAAAAAGATAGGCACCAGTAGAGAAAGCTCCCAATGGTGAGAGCTGGAACAATTTAAACAACAAAATAAAATACTACTGGATTATAACCCAAAGTATAAAATAAATATTCATGTATCTATACTGATATAAATAAACAATTGAATTAATTAATATTTAGGGGAAAATAGAACTTCCTAGGTGCTTCAAGTGGTAAAGAACCCACCTGTTAATTTAGGAGACATAAGAAATGTGGGTTCGAACTCTGGATTGGAAAGATACCCTTGAGGAGAAAATGACAACCCACTCCAGTATTCTTGCCTAGAGAATCTCATGGACAGAGGAGACTGATGGGCTACAGTGCATCAGTAGTACATTACAAAGGGTCGTACACAACTGAAGTGCCTTAGCACACAGACAAATCTGCTATGCAGAAGAATTCCAAATAGTGTATGTACATACTCTGTTCTCAAGGAGGTGAAGCTAAACTCTCCACTCCTTGGGTGTGGGCTTCAAATAGTGACTTCCTTCTAACAAGTGAAGTATGGAGGGGTGAAGGAGTAACTTTACCGAGGAGAAATCTGAGACACTACCTCAGCCAGGTTATCAAGGTCAACATCAGCAGTCAAATCACAATGATAGTATGTACCCTTGATCTGATGTTATAAAAATGGCACTTTATCTGAGTGTTCTCCCAATAAACCATAATCCCAGTCTGATCATGGAAAAGCATTAGACAGATTACATTAGTGAGGTATGCTACAAAATCCTTGATCACTACTTCTCAAACCTGTCAAGGTTATCAAAGACAAGAAAAGCCTGAGAAACTGTCACAGCCTGGAGGCGCCTAAGGGACTTGATAACTAAAGGTACCGTGGTGTCCTGGATGGACGCCTGAAACAGAATGAAGGACGACAGGCAAAAGCCGAAGAAATCTGAATAAAGTACAAACTCAGGTTAATATTATTGTATTAATATTGGCTAGTTACTTGTAACTAAACTACTTTTATAGTGGAAAGTGTTAATAATAGAGGAAACTGGGAATGGACTACAGGAGAATTCCAAACTATTGTTACAGGGAAGAATCTGTTTCTTTTACTTTACCTCTGTTTCCCATCTCTTTTATTTACTAAAAGGCTACTATTTATACATAATAGCCTGCCTCAGGGAACCCTGCCCTTCTACCTGAATGTTAAACCAAAGTGTCTTTGTTCAGGGAAACACCTTGACTGTGTCCACAGGAGAATGGTGGCTTGGTTGCTATGTCCAACTCGGGACCCGACGGACTGTAGCCCACCAGACTGCTCTGTCCATGGGATTCTCCAGGCAAGAATACTGGAATGGATTGCCATTTTCTCTCCAGGTAATCCCCCAGACCCAAGAATCGAACCCAGGACTCCTGCATTGCAAGAAGAATCTTTTACCAACTGAGCTAAAAGGGAAGCCCAAATGAGAACAGCTGCAAGAAATAAGAAATTAACACATCTCTACCCTGAGGCTGGTCATTCCAGGAGATATTTGTGAGATAAATGGCCTTTTTACTTTACTTCCTCACTTTTTGTGTTCTATAAAAGAACCTGGAATCCAGACCCTGGTAAGATAGGTATTTTGAGACATTAGCCTGCCATTTTCTTGGTCTGCCAGCTTTCTGAATAAAGTTGTTACTCCTTTCCTCAACATTTCGTCTCCCAACTTATTGATCCGCTGTGTAGTGAACAGTCTGACCTTGGACTCAGTAGCACTATCTTAATTTTTTCTGTATATCTAAAACCATTCTAAAAATATACAGTCTATTTATTAAAATAAAAAACATAATGATGATTTGAGTGTAACATCAGGAGTGATATAGCCATGCGTTCCTGGAAATAAACTCACTCAGAAGGACAATGCAGATAGTGGAGTGCAGTTTATTATACCGGCAGGCCCGAGGCACAGTCTCCTTTTAGCCAAGGACCCGGACCAGTTTTTGTGAAAACCTTATATACCCTAAGTGTGTGTGCACAAACCTGCCTCCCCAAATTCCCTGAAACTAGCTTGAACAAAGGAAAAAGAAAGATACAATCAAAGTTAACCTGTGATTCATACGGCTTAAGCCTAGATAGTTAATAGTGGATAATTAATAGGCCTGTGGTCATACCCCAATACGCATAATAGAATGTATGATTCTATTCAGTTACACAGATAATTCAGTTCTGTTCAGTTCAGTCACTCAGTCGTGTCCAACTCTTTGCGACCCCATGAATCGCAGCACGCCAGGCCTCCCTGTCCATCACTAACTCCCAGAGTTCACCCAAACTAATGTGCATTGAGTCGGTGATGCCATCCAGCCATCTCTTCCTCTGTCGTCCCCTTCTTCTCCTGCCCTCCATCCCTTCCAGCATCAGGGTCTTTTCCAATGAGTCAACTCTTCGCATGAGGTGGCCAAAGTACTGGAGTTTTAGCTTTAGCATCAGTCCTTCCAATGAACACCCAGGACTGGTCTCCTTTAGAATGGACCGGTTGGATCTCCTTGCAGTCCAGGGGACTCTCAAGAGTCTTCTCCAACACCATAGTTCAAGAGCATCAATCCTTTGGCGCTCAGCTTTCTTCACAGTCCAACTCTCACATCCATACATGACCACTAGAAAAACCATAGCCTTGACTAGACGGACCTTTGTTGGCAAAGTAATATCTCTGCTTTTTAATATGCTATCTAGGTTGGTCATAACTTTCCTTCCAAGGAGTAAGTGTCTTTTAAGTTCATGGCTGCAATCACCATCTGCAGTGATTTTGGAGCCCCCCAAAATAAAAATAATTAGGGTATTCTTTTAGGTGATTGAGAGCCCCGGGGCTCTTCCTTCCGGGGGCCTGGTTTTCCAGTTGGTATGTCGTTTCCATAGGTACTGATCATAGAGCTCAAAGTCCACAGTTCGGCCCAAGATGGAGTCCTGTTTTCAGGATAGAGCCTGTTGTGTTTCCTCCTTCAGGATACTTTGAGATAGTTATAAAAACTGCAATAAGAAATTATCTGTGACATATACTAGTGACAAAGTCACAGGCATCCCAATACTTTTGTGGTTTGATGTCTGCATTTATAGTTAAAAGAAATGCTAAACATTGTTTCAGCTAGAGATTAGTGAAATCAAAGATGTAATATTCCCACCCAGGCTACAGACACCTTTTGATACATATCCCCTGCTCTTTGGTGGTATTCATGGTGTAATTTTATGAAAGTGAAGCTCAGAGAAATGAATTAGGTTGTTTTAGCTTGCATTCTAGGATCCAGAATCCTGAGTCTCACTGGATTCTGTTTGCTACACTATCTCCTAATTTTGGAGCCGCTAAACAGAGGTTTGGGGATTCTCCCTAGATCAAGCCTTGGCCTTGTGCAATTACACTCTTTAGGTTTCTGGACAAATTCAAGCCTAAGACTGGCCTAGACCTGTTATTGTTGTCCATTCACTAAGTTGAGTCTGACTCTTTACGAACCCATGGAGCGACTCTGGCATGCCAGACTCCTCTATTCCCCATTATCTCCCCGAGTTTGCTCAAATTCACGTCCACTGAGTCTTGGCGCTATTTAACCGTCTCATCCTCTCCTGACATCTTTTGCTTTCAATCTTTCCCAACAATAGGGTCTTTTCTAATGAGTCTGCTTGCTCTTCACATCAGGTGGCCAGAGTATTGGAGCTTCAGCTTCAGCATCAGTCCTTCCAATGAATATTCAGGATTGATTCTCTTGACTTACTTGATCTCCTTACAGTGATGGGCAATTCCAAAAGGAAGGTGAGTATAAGAACTTCACTCACAGAACCCGTGTCCAAGAGCCTTTCTCATTGGGACTAACTCAACATTGGGAAAAGAAACCCTGGTTTAGCTGTACAGAGGACATCTCTTTGGCATTTTTTTTTTTCTTCTAAATCCTCAAATTGTTGATCTAAACAGCTTAGGAGTGGGAGGGAGAATGGAAGACTAAGAGAGAGACAGAGATACCTGCCAATTTAAAGAGAGAAGGGCTTATATGCATAGATGCTTATATTATTCCCAAAGCAATTCTGATAAAAATCCTTTAGGAAAGAAAGAGATGCAGCCATCTGTTAATGGGGATTCGGCTTCTTTGTTTCCAAATGTTATAGCTCTCACCAGAGCAGCCATCCCACGTGAGGCAGGGCTGGTAAGGGAGGTATTAGAGGGGAAACATCTGTTCGCTAAGTACTCTACTGAACAGCAACAAAATCCTGGGCCTCCCTGTCTTTGCTTGAGTGCTTTCTCTAGCTGGTCCTACTTCTCCACTCCTCTGGGAGTTTCCTTTTGCATTACGTAGGTGAGAGAGCAAGAAGTCCTGGCTTTCATAATTGTGAGTGGTTTGACTGTGTGTGTACGTGCGCGAGTAGGTGTGTGTGGGCGTGTGTGTGTGTGTGTGTGTTGGAGGAAAGTGGAGCCTGCTACAAAGGGCTTAGAAATCTAGTTGCCAATTTAAAATATTTTCGGAGTGCTTGAATGCTAGCTCCAAAGCGAATCCCACTCTCAAATTCAGCAAAATGAACAATACTGATAAGGAAGATGAAGAGGGTGGGAAACCCACACGCCGGAATGGAGCTGTCCATGAGGCGGCAGTGACAGGGGAGCGCTCGGGGGAGAGGCGCTCTGCAGAGAGAGTCTCTCGGCTTCTTCTCTCTCGGTCCACCTTCCGGCGACCCTTCTTCGGTAAAAAGCATTCATAGCAAATAATCCGAAAGCCGGGAACCCGGGAGATTGTCGGGCGCAGTTTCTGGGCGCGGGTGCCCGCAACCGGGAGAGGTCCCTCTCCCCCCGCGGCTGGCGCGGAGTGTGGCGATCCGGCCCGGGGCGGGGGATGACTTCATGCGGCCGGAGCTCGGCGGCGGGAGCGGCTGCAGCAGCTGGCAGGTGGGGTGGGGGCCGGCCGAGCTGACCACGCAGCGCCCGGCGCGGCGGCACTGCAACCCGGGGCAGCGGACGCCTGGGACGTGCGCTGCCTCGATCGCACCCCAGAAGGTAAGCTGCCGGGCTATCATTAGCCTCGGCCCCGCTGCGCGGTGCTCTGCGCTCGGTTAATGATGGGGTTTGTGATACCCTGGGAAGAAGGCGATTGTCCCTGCTGCGTTCTGTATTGGGGTGAAGGAGCAACAATTGGAAATGTTAATCAAGTGCTTGGGATCGGAGGAGCGGTGTTTTCGGGCAGACAAAGAAGGCGGTCAGTCTCTATATTCTTATTAAAGATAATCGACCGTTGCAATGCCAGACTCACTTAGATATTGAAAGAATATTCAAAATGTAAAATAATTTTGAGTTGCACTTTTAACGTTGGTGCCTTCAACCTTCGCTTGGGTGTTTTCTGGTTTGTGAGCAGCAGGTCCTTGGCAGGAGCCTGGAGAAGTCATAGAAAATCTTCCCTCTTCTTTTGCCTTCCTCCGTCTTCCCCCTTTCCAGTGCTCAGAATGGGTTCCATGTACATTTCGACGTCAAACGCCCGCTTCAACACCTAACCCTTAGAAAGAGTCTCAGATTAGAGGTGAAACTTGCCTTCTGGAGTTCAGGTTGGGTTGTGCAGCACTTGTCTCCACTTTTCCCTTCATTTCTCTTGTCAATCATTTAGTTGATTTTTTTCCCCCCGTGGATGCTGTAGCTATCCACCGGCCAGCTCTTGTCAGCCCCTGTCCACCACCTCTTTTCCATGACTGATTTTGTCAAGGACTCAGAAAGGGCATTGCCCTCCACCACGTTTGGATTGTTACTTGTGTCCTTCCCCCAAATACAGGGCATGAAAATAATCCTTTCAGTCCAGTACCAACATGGTTCCCGATAACTCGCTTCATTGGAGTCACTGCAGCTACCCTAGACGGGTTTCGAGGACAGCAGAATCCGTTGGGCTGTGAGAAAGAGAGCTAGCTATACCTAACGTATTTTGCTCCTGTGCCTAAGAATAGGTGGGAAGTAGGGATGTGAATGCCAGCCTATCCCGTTTTTCTTGAAGCCTTTTTAGAAGGTTGTGAGACACCTAGCTGGGTAGGATATGAAGCAAGTCCTCCGGACAAAGCAAGCACTGCGTTTGTCCTAGGATTCCCCCAATACCTCAAAAGAGTTTCCGGAGGCTTTCCCCACAGGCAGTGAGAAAGCCAGGGGAGCTGGCCAGTCTAAGCCTCGGGTTATTGGGGCATCCTCAAGTTTTTAGGGGTTCCGACCTCGGATTTCCCCACAGACGCCTTGCTACTGAGCTCAAGTGCCCATTCCTGTGGCCCACCTAAGGACGTGCATTTGAATGATATTCTGTTAAATGGTTAAGATGGCTGTGATGGGAATTGCAAATGTGCCACTTCCCCGATGGAGAACAGTTGAAATAAGCCGAACTGTGGTGTCTGTGTTAATAATATTCTATTTAGAAAGACATTTATTCTCTTTACATTTGAAATTATAGAGACAGTTTGACTTTGAAGCCCTGCAATTTTAACACATTGAGAGAGGAGATCAATGAAAAAGAGGACCAGGGTTTTATAGCTAAAAAACTGACCTCTGCTTACCTTTTTTTTTTTTTTTAATACGGCTTTTAGACAAAGATACTGGTTCTGCAAAATCATGTTACCTCTATTATATATCATTATTGTTTTTCTGTTTACAGATTCTCTATTTATAAATACACTGTGGAAAGATTTGAGTTGGTTTCTTTGTTCCTACCTTCAGTATATGAGGCAGAAGGAGTAGGGATGGGGGGTGGAATTTCACTCCAAGTGGTCCACTCCAGGAACTGTTCCTCTGAATCATGAAAACCTTTGGACCGGAAAATTTTTTGTCTTGTTGTTGTTATTATTATCCGTTGAATGTGATTTGGGTTTGAGATATTAAATTTTCAAGATTCTGAAATTTTGACACAGGCACATCAACTAGACAGGGAAACAAAGAACAAAAACAGCAAAACCCTTTCTTTTACGACCTTTCATACCTAATTGTAAAATATTTAACCATATGAATAATTATTCTGAATAATAAGTGAAAAGCATAGTAAATAATATTTCATTTTTAAAATAATAGCCCATGGTCTATGAAATACAGGTTAGTGCAGTTGATCTTAAGTACAATAAAAATTTCTGTAATTTTAAGAGGCATATTTATGTTGAAGATAGCACATGAAAATATGCTAATGATGGTTAGAAATTGAAAGTGTCTTTTACTTGGTTTCTGAAGAATCTGAATTGTTTGCCAAGAAGTGGGTCAGGACTAGGGCACTGGTGCTGCCTAAAATCATCTTACCTGCCAGTGATTTTAGAGGTGAGATGAGGCACTAAGTTATAGATTACGGTTGGAGAAGCCTTTAGGGAAGAAAGAAAACAGATAGAAAATAGAATTTCCTATTGTAGTGCAACTAAGTAAGATAAATAAATTTAAGGGGTTTCTGAACTTAGACCTTGTTACATTTAAACAATTTCTGAGGAAAGTTTCTAAATTCAAAGCCTTGGGAAGAAACAGTTGTGTGATATCCTGACTGAAACTGATTTATGACTTTATTTCTTTTTTTAAAAAATGTTTCCCAGAGAAAGGAAAAAATAATCGCCTGGTATTAAGGAGGAGGAACATCAAATAGAAGGGTGTGCACTATTACATGTTAAATGAACTGTAGGAATGTTTTGTAGTTTTGACAAGATAGATTTGAAATCAGTCTGTTGCTTTCCAATCAAGTAAAAAATGTATTTAGTCTGGTGGGTGGTCAGTGTTATCAGTAACTTTGTTGTCATTATGCATGCATGCTCAGTCATGTCTGACTCTGTGACACCTTGGACTGTAGCCACCAGGCTCCTCTGACCATGGAATTTTTTTTTTAGTTTTTTACAAATCCCCTTAAATTACCCCATGACCAGCCTAGACCAAGTAGTCTTTATTCCAGTATGTGCCCCATGACATAACACCCCTATGTCGTCTTTGTTCCATTCACTCGCATGTTGAAAACTTACTCACATCTTATACTGCTTCTTCCATGAAGCCTTCTCCATAAGCCTACCCACCTTCCTTTGTGTCTCAGATGTGTTTCTCCCTTGTTTGAACTCCTATGGCATTTTCCATTTTGGTCTGCCCTTTAGTTTGAACATGATCTGCTCTTGTAAAACAGCCATAGAGAGCAGAGTCTGTGACTAACAACTTTTTATTACCTGCAACTCATAATACAGTGCTTAGCTATATATATGCAAACTAGATGCTCAGCAATTTGATTTTAGTGAAGAAATTAGTTATTATTTTCCAGGGGTGTATATCCACCTACTCTCATAGCCAAGTTGGGTGTGTGTGTGTGTGTGTGTTTAGTCACTCAGCTCTGCTGACTCTTTGCAACACTATGGACTGTAGCCCACCAGGCTCCTCTATCCATGAAATTTTTTTCAGGCAAGAATACTGGAGTGGGTTGCCATTTCCTTCTTCAGGGGATCTTCCCAACCCAGGGATCAAACCTGCATCTCTGGCGTCTCCTGCATTGGCAAGCAGATTCTTTGCTACTGTGCTACCTTGGAAGTCAAAAGCCAAGTTAGGCTCTAAATAATGTCTGCAAGTACCACTTTACTTGTTTAAAATCCTTATATAATGAATAAATAGTGAAAGTACATTCAAATAGTCATATTCAGCAAAAGTTATTGTGAACTTACATGCCCTTAAATGTATATTGGCTCATCCATATTAAAAAGCATAGTAAGCATCATAAAACAAAACTTCCACTTATCTAAAAAGTCATTACCAAGACCCCTGTAATATACAATGAGCCTTATGCTTATACTTTCTTCTAGCAGTTTCATAGTTTCTGGTCTTAAACCTGAGTCTTTAATCCAATTCAAGTTAATTTTGTGAGTGTTATAAGATTTATTGGTCCAGTTTCTTTCTTTTACATGTGAATATCCAATTATCCCAGAGTTCCCTTATATGTACCTTTTCTCTTTTCTCTTGCTGCTCTTAAAATTCTTTCTTTGTCTTTGATTTTGACAATTTAATTACAATTGTGTCTCAATGTAGCCATATTTGAGTCCAACCTGTTTGGGTTCTTTGGACCTCATGGATCTGGTATCCATTTGTCATCCCAGGTTTGGGAAGTTTTCAACCATTATTGCTTTAAATATACTTTGTGTTCCTTCTTCTCTTTTCTCCTGGAATTCCCATAACATGTATATCATTTATTCTTTTTCTTTTGTCCTTTCATTGGGTAATTTCTAGTGTCTTATCCTCTAGTCTGCTGATCCTTTCTTCTGCATGGTTGAATCTACCTTTGATACTCTATTGAATTCTTCAGTTCAGTTATTGTTATTGTACTTTTTAATTCTAGTATTCTTGTTTGTTTGTTTTTAATATTTCTATTTCCTTGTTTAACATCTTGTCTTGTTCACTATTATTTTTCTAATTTCGGTTAGCTGTCTGTGTTTTTTTTTTTTTTTTTTTTGTAGTTCACCTAACTTCCTTAAGAGGATTATTCTGAATTCTTTGACAGTTCCTAGATCTTTACTTTTTTAAGGTCATTTATTGGAGCGTTATTAGTTTCCTTTGGTGGTGTCATATTTGCCTAATTTTTTGTGATCCTTGATTCCTTACATTGGTATATGGATATTGATTAATTTGGCTCCTCCTCCAGACTTTACTGGTAATTATGTTCAGTAGTATATGGGGTATGAATTCGTTTCTTGGCAGGACACCAGGACAGCACACAGAACCTATATATATATAGCTCACTGTCTGGGGACCCAAGTCAGGCAAGAGTGTGCACTGAATTCCCTGGTCAGATGAAGACACTGGTTTTGCTTTGCAGATGGGGGTTAAGTGCCACTGTATCTTGGGCTGTTGAATGGGCTATATAGCTTCCCATGTGCTCTGGTTAGACTCTTGGTTGGTCAGACTGAAGTCTTTTTTTCCAGTGATGAGTAGGGCTATGAATTAAATTCCCTGCCCAGGCACAGCAGCAGGAGAAGTAACTTTAAAGCCAGTAAAGCTCTTGTGTTGTCTTAATTCAACCTGACCCACGCATCAGGTTCTGACTGAACAAGGCCACTGGCTTTTTTTTGCAGACTATCAGCTGTGCCTTCTCTAGGTTTGCTCACTGCTGGGCCACACAATTTCTAGGAGTTGTCACCAACCCTTCTAGTCATTCGGGGCAGGAAGACTCCCTTCACAGATTGGAGATGGGGGGATGGGTGGAGATGGGGAAGGGCCACTCCAGCTACGCTTAATTTCTTAAACAGTTGCCCCAGTTGGGAGGAGCTGGGAGCTACTCTCAGCCTTGGCTAAGAGTTAATCTCCCTGCCTAAGCATAGTATAGGAACCCTCCACACCTGGGACTCTTTGCTTTGGGGTGATAGCTCTGTCTGCCTGCCTCTTGGTTAGCGTGCCATTGGACCACACAGCTTCAATGATTTATTGCCAGCCCTTTTGTTCAGATGGCCGGAAGACACTGTCCACATTGCTAGGCTGTGACTGTGCTCTTTCCCTGGGGGTAGGCAAACCAGGCTCTAGGGCTATATGAAAATCAGGTGGATCTGTACCCCTCTGATTTCCCTGGTTGTAGTGCACCTTAACCTGGCTCTAGAGATGAACAAAGACACTAGTTGTGATCATTACTTGGGCACTGCAGGTATGAATTCTGTCTGTCACAGTCCGTGTGCTGGCTGTTGCATGCCCCTTACCCCTTCATCACAGTCCAGCTTTCAGTAGTCAAGCCCTGCAGATTCCCCTGCAAACCCAGTGGAGCAGATCAGAGTAGTGGCTCCCACAAAGCTACCCCAATGCTAGGGGCAGTGCTTGCTGTCCCCCAGTTCTCTTCTCCTACTAGAAGAACCAGACCTTCAGTGGTGCTCCACTGGCCTGGGGGAGGAACAGTATAGTCTAATACAGTCTGTCATGGTCTCTGTGGTGCAAAGGTGCTTCAGCCTTACCTCTGTGTTCTAGGATTCTCTCAAATAGTGTACTGTTTCCAAATAATTTTTGGTTGTTCCTCCTGTGAGGGCGAGTAGAGCCAGGAATGACCTTGGTGATGTCACCACACTCTGGGCTTACTTTCACAACATGATATTTCTGGTACATGAGATGAGGTTCTCCTTTTATTGTTATCCCAGCTTTAGGACCTGAAATCAGAACTCTTCACTAGCACTGGCACAAAGGCAGCTGAGAAGACTAGGAAGCAAGTGCCAAGGAGGACAGTGAGTCAAAGAACCTTGATTCATAGAAAAGGAATCCCAGAAGGAGTTCTAAATGTTATACATACCAAATGATTTATTTAGGATTTTCCAATCAAAATCATTTTTACGAAAAAGAAACAGCCCTCAGACTTGGAGTACTATACTGCCAAATATGTGGAAGAGCATTGCCAGCAATTGAGTGATGTAGTCTACTCTGAAATATATTAATTTTCCTTAGGATGGATGTATGTCTGCCTGAAAGTTAGTATTTCTTTCTAATAATGCTATACTACAGTAATATATTTGCTTTTTCCAAGAAATTACATACCCCTCAGGTTCTAAAACAATTACCAGTATAAAAGTACATTAAGGTTTTTAGCTGATACTTAAGGAAACCAGTATGAGCTAACTGCTTCCTACTGATGCTAGTATTCAGACAGGTGTGAGAAGATCATTAACCTAGAAAAAACAGAGAGAGATGGAAAGATGGAGAGAAAATACTCAAAAAAAGGCTACTTAAACTGTTGCTTTCTTTGTTGTTGTTCAGTCACTTAGTCGTGTCTGACCGACTCTTTATGACCCATGTACTGCAGCACACCAGGCTTCCCTGTCCTCCACCATCTCCCAGAGCTTGCTCAAACCCATGTCCATTAAGTCGGTGATGTCATCCAACCATCTCATCCTCTGTCATCCCCTTCTCCTGCCTTCAATCTTTCCCAGCATCAGTGTCTTTTCAAATGAGTCGGCTCTTTGCACCAGATGACCAAATTATTGAAACTTTGCTTTCTTTATATGTCCCAAAATATGATAATAGCTGTATAAGTTCCTAAAATAAATGCAAGTTTATGGAAACTTCATAATATACCTAATATGAGGTAAATTTTTACTTTATTTTATAATTTATTTTTATTTTGGTAAAATGTCCCATAACATAAAGTTTACCATTTTAGCCAATTTTAAATGAAATCTAAGATTTTAATTAGATTAATTTTAAAACTAAAAAGATGAATTTTTAATCTAAAACTACCTTATTTCATATTTAAGTACCTACATTATGGTATATCTTTTGCTGTTTTTTTCTTAGTTTCTCTTTACAGTATCTTTTAAACTTTATTTTGAAACAAAATAATGAAATCCCAAAGATGCGAGTGTCTTATTTAAGCTAAACTACATAATGTTGGAATATCTGAAGTGTGAACACAATTGGCAAAACTTTTAACTACCTTCCTTAGAAGAAAGCTGTCTTGATTTGCAGTCTCAGAAAGGAGAAACAGAGCTTGCTGGGGATTGCATCATGCTTTACTTAATTAGACATTAACATGCTAAAAGGACAAGGATGAAGCAACATGTTATAACATATTTTTGAAAAGCTACATAAAGGTGAAGGGTTGCAAGAATACAGGCAGACACACCCTAGACATTTCACAGCAATATTTAAAGTATGCTGTTTCTTTAGTTGATTGGGAGGGAGGAACCTGTTAACAAACATTTCCCCTATGTACTTTTGTCCTTATTGCTGTCTAATCAAGCACTCATTAAACCAAGCATTCTAACTTTGGCCTAGGTAATCAACAAGCCCATATCTTAATGCACTGCGATGAGCATGAGACTGAGGATTCTTGGTCATTGCAATAGTAACAGCAGCAAAACCTGCTTTATTCCTTTTGTTGTATACTGCAGAATGTGAATAATAGAGAGAAGTCAGTGATGTCTTGAGGCCATTTTTGACAGTTCTGTCCACGAGGTTTCACACTTGGGTTCTCCGGTAATCAAAGTGTAGTGAAAAACAACCAGGGTGCTAATGCTCTCTCTCCATTCACAAAATTTAATGCTTCTGGGACTTGCAGAAATAATGTTGAATTTGAATTGGTTGTACCCAGTAGGCACTGAGAATAATCCACCAGACTCACCAAATCCAAATTCAGATTTAAAGCCGGTCAAATTTTAAAGATTATAAAGATTTCTGTATTTGTGAAGTCACTATTTCACTACAGAAATTAAAATCTGACACTAAAATAAGCTGATATTAAAAAGTCCATTTAATAAGGGGAGGAAGATTGGCATCTTGATCATAGTAAAAAAAAAAATCAATAAACTGTTCAGGTAAAATACTTGTGTTTGAATTACCTCTTAATAAATGAAATGGAAAATGAAATAAAATGGCAGTATAGTGTTAATGGAAGGAAAGCAATCTGGTTGATTTCAAAGTGTGTGACTGTAAATAAAAGAGTTTTTTTGTTTGTCTGATTTAATAACAATTTTATTCTTGAAACTCTCAGGCAGCTAGCTTTTGGTCACTTTTAAGATCAATCAAAAAGTTCTAAACATTGTCTTTAAGGTTTGCTACTAGGCCCTCCTCTTCCCTTTCTCTCTTTAATTTTTTATTTATTTTGGGGAGTTTGGGCTACCGTTTATGTCCCAATCATGTCTTTCAGGAAGTGAATTTGGACCTTGAACCCCATCTAGTTTGAATCCTACCCCTACTGTTTTCTATCTTTATGACTTAGGATAAGGTACTTAACCACTGTGAGTTGTTTCTTGACATTTAAACAGGAAAATCATAGGGTTGTCATGAAGATTAAAGAAGGTAACATAAAGAAGAATTTATAACATAGTAAGGGTTAATAAATGTTTCCAGCTTTTATCTTTTTTAATTTTTCTGAGCAATTTACAATGAGATCTCATTACCACAATTGTTCCCCAACTTTGTGAACCTCTTCCTACTGCTCTATTTTAAACTAAGCCTTGAAATGACTGAACTTCATGGGAAGGTGTCTCAATAATGGTAATCCAAGTGGCAGGAGAGGTTGGAGCTACTGCAATGCAAAGTTGTCAGGCTCTGATCTGGCAGAGGCTGTGGGAATTAGACTTAGCTTCTATTTTTAATTCTGCAAGTAGTTGATTGGATGAGTTGGGAAAACTCAGTTGGCATCTTACTTTCTTTCTGAATCGTACCATATGTCTAGTCACTCTTTTCACTGACTCATGATCAGACATGATATCAAGGTTGTTGAGTATGGGTGTTGACTTCAGAAGCTAATGTTATAGAAAGTGGGAATTGTTCTCTGTCTTAAAAGCAATAGTTGGCAATTTAATTTTTTGGTAATACAGTGTTGAAACTCTGGAGAGAGGGCAACTAACGTCTTGTTAACATTCACTTCCTCTAACAAAAGCCTTTGAAGATAATCCCACTATTTGCCTTGTTCCCCAACCCTTTTTTAAAATGTGTAACTATTGAAGTTTTTTAAAATGTTAATCAATATCATTAAGTTGTCCAAAAAGGAAAATTAACCTGTAACTCTACTGTACATCATATACAAAGAAATCTTGGTATATGGTATCTTTCTGTTTTACTGAATCTCAAAGAATTTAGAGCGTACATGTAAGAATTTTAATGGAGTACTGTTCATTGCTATGTGCTACTGAGTAGATTCAATCACTAGCAACACCTTTAAACAGAATTAAAAAAATAAAGCCTTAGTTAATATGAAAACTAGTACCAGAAACACCTGCCTATAACAACTTTACTTTTAGTACAAAGACATGCTTTAGTGTGATAACAATTTTGTTTAGCTTAAAAAACACATAATTTTATATTTTTATATGACTTTTGTATGAACCATTTTGGTTTAAGCAAACAAGTACAAAAAGTGCCTAAAACCTTCCATTTAATATATGAGCTGTAGTTGTTCAACAAGTGAGCATTTTGTGGTGATAAATAGCTCTTGCCAAATTGGCAGTAATTTGTTTCTGTTGGAGGAGTCTAATCCTGTGTGTGTGTGCATGTGAGCATGTACATGCGTGCACGCTCAGTGTGTCCAGCTCTTTGCAACCCCATGGACTGTATAGCCCACCAGGCTCCTCTGTCTATGGAAATTCTCCAGGCAAGAATACTGGAGTGGGTGGGTTGCCATTTCCCAGGAGTTCTTCCTGACCCAGGGATTGAACCCGTATCTCCTGATTTGGCAGGTGGATTCTTTACCACTGTGCCACTTGGGAAGCCACAAATCATGTGTACCTAACCTAACCTTATTCTTGTAAGTAAAAAGTATAAGACATTTTAAAAAGTTTGTCCTTACTTCCTAAACCAATATTTTTAATCCCCGTTCGAATGCTGAATTCATTAGTCAGTCACCAAAGGCTTGATGCATAGATTTTGTGTATAATCTGATCTTCAGATGATGTTGCACACAGTGAAAATTCCTTTTAAATATATGTGGGCATACATGTATATGCAAATATTATACAGAAATTATACATATAGACATTCCCCAATTTATAATGGTTCAACTTAACGATTCTTCAGATTTACGATGGTGCAAAAGTGCTACTGACTTAGTGGAAAAAATATTTTTTGAATTTTGATATTTTCCCAGGCTTGCAATATGCAGCTTGATGCTTTCTGGTGATGCTCAGCAGCAGCAGCTAGCTTCCGCTCCCAGTCAGCCATGCGTCACAACTGACACACTTTACAACCATTCTGTTTTTCACATTCAGTAGTGTTCAATAAAACAAGTGAGATGTTCAATATGTTATAAAGTAGGCTTGTATTAGTTGATTTTGCCCAACTGTAGGCTAATGCGAGTGTTCCGAGTATGTTGAAGGTACGCTATGCTAAACTATGATGGTTGGTAGATTGTGGGTATACTATCGTTAGTGTCAGTTGCTCAGTCATGTCTGACTCTTTGTGAACCCACGGGCTGAAACCCACCAGGCTCCTCTGTCCATGGAATTCTCCAGGCAAGAATACTGGAGTGGGTAGCCATTCTCTTCTCCAGGAGATCTTCCGGACCAAGGGGTTGAACCCCAGTCTGCCGCAGTGCAGGCAGATTCTTTACCATCTGAGCAACCAGGGAAGCCCTGGGTGTCGTATAAGTGTTTGCAATTTATAATATTTTCAGTTAGCAATGGGCTTATCAGGATGTAATGCTATATAGTAAGTTAAGTATTTTATGTGTATTGTATGTTAATTATATTTAATCACTTATGTGTCTATTAATATATATACATATGTATGGATTATACATGTCTGTTTTCATGAACATCTGTCTTCTGTTTCAAATATAAGATTATATTAAAGATAAACAAATTATTGGAGAAGCATTTGAATAATCTTTTGTTTCCAGAGTCAAGTTTTGCAAAGAAAATTTATGTTTTCACCGTGTATTTTTCAAAACTTAAAAGAATATTTTTGAAATTTTAAAGTGATTCTTTACTATATGAATACAATATATTTCAGGTACTACATATGTTATTTCTATATATATATAGATTTATACATATTTAAGTGTTTTTAAACCTGATCTTACTGGGTTATAACTACTGTACACTTACGTGAGAATAGTAGTATTGCTGCTTTTCAGCTTGGAACATGTTTCTCTTTCATTTGATTATATTTTATCCATTAAATGCTTTGGGCTTCCATTATCTCTTTTGTTTTGAGGAATACATTTTATGGTGCATTAGAAATGTATTCTTCTATATTTCACGCCATAATTTTTAGCATCTCACAGAATCCTAATTTGGAATGTTCTCACTTGAATTGTGTTTCAGAATAGAGACTTGCCCCTTTTAGAACCATCAGATCTGTTGGTTAGGTATTTCTCATTTATTTTGTTGGAGAAAGGGAGGAAGGAAACTGCACTTAGGAACTTTCTAGTTTTCTTTCTATACTTGTACCTAAAAAAATTCACTCTCATAGTAAAGCTAGAAACATGAGATTGGCAGTTACATAGTCCCAGATTAGGACAACCCAAAATACTGTAGTTTTTTCAAGTAAAAGAAGCAAATTTGGTCTGACATTCATTTTGATCTTCCTCACCACCCTAACCCAGGTAGTTTACTATTACCCAGATTTTTTAAAATAGCCACTTGTTGATTAATAATTTCGCTTTTTCCATTCTTAGACTCATAACAGTTTTATACAAAGTTTTAACAAATCTGTGAGTTGGATTATTGGTTTCCTCTTGATTTCTGATTAGTTCTGTGATTTAAAGATGCTTAAAGAGCAGACTTCTCAATTAGAAAATATAAGCATAATAAAAGCAAACTTTAAAATTAATTCTGGGATATATTCTCTTGATGGTAAAGAAATATCTTATAGATGTCTAATGTTTGGATGCTTTATAAATAAAAGTAGTATGATTAATCATGTATTAACTTATACTATCAGAAATGCCTTCTACATCCTTTCTAGGACACAAATATGACATTTCTATATTGTTTTCATTTAATCATTTTAATGAAGTATTATACATGTAATATTTCATAAAAACACACTGCATCAATTGTAATACTATATAGTTTAGGACTTTTGATTCCATATATGAATATATTAACTTCCGTTGAAATTGCTACGATGTAGGGTCAAAATTAACTGGAAAGTTATTAGTGTTATTATTCTGGTTTCTAATAGCTTCTGTTGCAAATAAATTATAGAGACAAAACTATCCCTGGTTTAGAGCTTCTGCACTATTAATGACATACTGAGATGTCTCTTGGCTATCAGTAAATGATATATTTTAGACCATAGCCTATGAAATGAATTGCCGGTTGGCAGGCAGCCTTTGACAATAAAAATGCACAGATGCTTGCTACTCTACCTTTGCAAAATCATTGTATCACATAAGTATGATCTTAGTAATTGACATATGACTATTAACGTTCAATCATTCTCTATAATATTCCTGTTACCAGTTATTAATAGTATAACGGGTAGACAACAATTCTGTGGTATGTATTCATATTTTTATTTAAACTCAATTGTAATCTATATTTCAGTGGTGTTTTGGTAATATATCTACCACCTCACTTAAGTAGAAGGAAGTTTTCTAGAGGTTTCATGTCAGCTTTCAAATAAAGTAGTCTTTATTTGGGGCTTCCCTGGTGGCTCAGATGGTAAAGAATCTGCCTGCAATGCAGGAGACACGTGCTCGATCCCTGGGTCAGGAAGATCCCCTCCATTTAACTATTTTTTGTTTAAAAATACTAAATTTTTTTCATGGTCTTTAACTATAAATATTGGAATTGTCTATGGAACTTATAAACATAGGGATAAAGCATATGAATCCTAATATATTTATAGTATATGCTGAACTTTATATAATAGCTCACAGGTAACCTTCACTATTACGTATTTTTAAATGCTTAGAATAGGAAACAATACAGAAACTAATAAAATTGTTTTTTGTAGTATGTTAAGTGAGAAGAGAATGTTAAATAATACACAATGCATATTTACAGCTTGGTTTTCAGTGTCATATACATAGAGAAAAAAGACCTAAAGAAAATTTTAAAAGTCATTTATCAATGGTTAACTCAAGAAACAGAGTCAGGGTGACTCTTACTGCCTTTTAATCTCTTTCTGTATTTCCAAATTCATTGCAATATATATGCATTACTTTTGGAACTGTTTAAGAAGAAATGTGCCAGCTTGGATAATTTTTTTTTTTTAATATTTAAACATTGTCTGCTGCCGCTGCTGCTAAGTCGCTTCAGTCATGTCCGACTCTGTGCGACCCCATAGACGGCAGCTCACTAGGCTCCCCCTTCCCTGGGATTCTCCAGGCAAGAACACTGGAGTGGGTTGCCATTTCCTTCTCCAATGCATGAAAGTGAAAAGTGAAAGTGAAGTCACTCAATCGTGTCCGACTCTCAGCGACCCCATGGACTGCAGCCTTCCAGGCTCCTCCATCCATGGGATTTTCCAGGCAAGAGTACTGGAGTGGGTGCCATTGCCTTCTCCTAAACATTGTCAGGTACTGTTAAAATGTTCAAGTTTTACATAGCTCTCTGGAAGACCTAAGTTGGTCATAAAAACACTGAATGTATTAGAGGAGGGGGAGATTTCCCTCATCCTGAAATAATAATGATAATATTTTTAAAGCATTAAATAATTTTCAAAGCATTTTTTACATACATAGTCTCTTCAGACCACCCTAATTCTCTAGAATTGGTAGAAAAGGGATTATACTCATTTAGCAGAGGGTATGGGAGGGAGTTAAAGTTCATAAAATTTAGCAAATCGCCCGTTTAAGAAGTGCACAGTTATTATCAGCCAGATTTCAAACCTGTTTCATGCCATGGCCAATCTAGTGCTTTCCTCTGTGCTGTAGGAACTGGACTCGTTTCAGAGAAAGTGGAAATAGACCTGACTTTTGTTCTAGTTACCAGTTTGCCCAGAGACCTCACTGGAGCCTGAACCAGGAAAACTTACATGAATTTCTTTGTTCAGTCTAAAGAAATGGCTGTATTAGATACGTTCCTAGGTTTAATTTTTTAAAAAAATCTATGTTGTTTTTCACCCTGTTCCCATTTGTGTATCTTGTGTCTGTAAGTTTCTACAGAGAACCATGCCTCTTACCTAAAGGACTGCATTGCTTAATGAACAAACATGACAGTGCTGATGCTGAGTTAAGTAACATACCAGTCTAGTTTGCATGGACGTAATGTTGACATTGGTATCTTTCCTAATGGCTCAGATGGTAAATAATTTGCCTGCAAAGCAGGAAACCCAGGTTTCCTGGGTCTTCCCTGAGTTTGGAAGATTTCCTAGAGAAGGAAATGGCAACCTGCTCCATTATTCTTTCTTGGGAAACCCATAGATGGAGGAGCCTGGTAGGCTATAGCCCACGAAGTCCTAAAAAGAGTTGGACACGAGTGAGCAACTAAACAGCAACAAAATCTAAAATTCACAGAAAATTCTCTCCTATAACGACGTTGGTCAATTGAAATGTAATTCACTAAGTTTCTGTGTTTGTTAGTCATTCAGTCACTAAGTTTCTATTAAGCATAGTTTAAACAGATCTTTATGAGATCTGCCTTAGCATTTTTATGCTCCTGAAATATCATCACTATAACCTGCTTTTTAAAATAGTCTTGACACCTACTGAATACTTTCACCTCCTACAGAAAGCAAGAAAAAGAAAGCATTTATGTTTTTAATTTCAGTGAAAGGTTCTTGATTTAAGAATTAGTCATTTACTGTCATTTGAATTTCAAGTGTGCTGTAAGTAGTTGGGGTTCTTTCTGTATGACTTCTCCAGAGTTTTCACATATATCATCATTAACTTCATCTTTCACTTGGGATTGGTAAAATAAAAAGTTTATTTACTACTATTTCTTAGTTTTCTTCATTTCAAATATTCAATGTCTTTTCAAAAATAGTATTATAGTCTTATACTGTTCATTGACAACAGATAATGTTAAGAAATTGTGATTCTTGTATTCAGTTAAAAAAAATGAGGAAGTAAAGAAATGATTACTGTAACAATTGTTTTTTCTCCATTTAGCTAAACATATTTTTTAGATTCTGAGACTATGAATCCCAATACTAAATGTTATATATACAAAGAAGTGAAAAATAATACTTATTATGATTTATCTATACTAAACAACTGTTTTACAACCAATTAAGACTTCCCTGGCAGTCCAGTAAGACTTCACCTTCCAACGTAGGTTCAATTCCTGATAGATGAGCTAGAATCCCATCTGCCTCGCAGCCAGAAAACCCAAACATAAAACAGAAGCAGTATTACACCAAATTCAAAAAAAAACTGGTCCGTGTTAAAAAAATAAATTGTAATTTCCCCTCAAAATAATCCTAAGTGGCAGGCACTATTATTACATATTTTACGTATGCACAAACTGAGGCACAGAAAGATTAAATTATTCATAGTCATACAGCTAGTATGGTGCAGATGTGTTTAAAATCAAGTCTCTATTTTTGTGAGATTCCACATTCCCAACCCCTATAACGAATATAAGAGTTTGATACCTACTATTTGTCATACGCCCATTAACTAGCTTTGTGGAAAGAGGTTGGGGGGAGGGAAGGGAAGGGGGAGGGAAAGAGGAAAAGGAGAAAGAATAAAGGGTGGCAGAATTGTCAGAATTTTGCCAGCTTGTAGATACGGTGTGTTATATCTTATAATAAGGTTCAAATTAAGGACTTGAAGAGATTTACATAGAATAAATAATTTTAAATTTCCTCAAGGGAAGTTTCTGGTAATATTATCAAATGGAGACAGCAAGTCAATTTCTATCTAATTCTAATTCTAATTAAAATGCTATGGCAGGTGCAGTGTTGGAACAAAAACAGTTCTGGTAATTCTCATGGTAATAATTCTACCTTAAGTTTATTATCTTTTTTCCACACTTAACACTCTCAGCTTACTTAATTTTAATACCTACCCTTTTTCAAAAGTACATAAATTCTAATTAGGCTTAAATCATAGGAAAATTGAAGAAGTTTAGAGCCTGTAAAAGAGGGAAAGCACCCATTTCGCACTCCCAAGTCCAGCTATGTCCATTTCTATCAGAGCTATTCCACCAAGAAAGGAGGACTTATTCTGATTGGTCAGATTTATTTAAGCATTCACTGAACCGTGTTCTGTTACATAGGGTCACTGTGTTTATTTAAAGGTGCACAACAGCAGTTCCCACATTTCTCTCTTGTCTGTTGCCTGGTTCTATTACAGCAGGTAAGTGGAGTGAAGATCCTCAGAACCGAGGCCTCAGCCTCTTGTTTCTGTTTCGTTTCATGCACTAGGGTGGGCTTAATCCAGCAGAACAGTGAGCTCCTCTATGTTTCACCGGCCATTTCCATGCAGATGAGTCAAGCTCCATTTGGAGCCTGGAAAATCTTGCATGCTCTCTCATCAACTTCTTCTTTCAGTATATACTCAGAAAATGGTAACATGCCCCGGGTAAGCTTTTACCTCAGCTCTGACTCAAGGTTATCAGGAATTCCAAATCTCTGACATGTTCTGTATCTTAATCAACAGATAATTTGTACATACTCCCATGCAGTTGTGGCTCAGTGGGTAAAGAATCCACCTGCATTGCAGGAGACGAAGGAGACCCAGGTTCGATACCTGAATTGATAAGATTCCCTGGAGGAGGGCATGGCAACCCATTCCAGTATTCTTGCACAGAAAATCCCATGGACAGGGGAGCCTTGTGGGGTCGCAAAGAGTCAGACATGACGCTTTTACACTGCTCATGTAACTGGAACCTATATCTGTGTTTATGTGCTTCAAGCTAGGATGACTGTAGATTTTAAACAAGATAATTTAGAAATTTTATTAAACATTTCTTATGTGGCAGGCACTGTTCTAGGTACTCTTGATAAAGTGTTAAACTGAGCACTTATAATCAACAGTCTCTAAAGGGTGCTTAACATTAAAATTGAAACAAGGAAGATATATAGAAATCATACACAAAACCAACAAAAAGATGTCGGTTTAATATGGTTGGCATTTTGGGGGTAAAAGACATCTATCACAAGGAGTTTTATAAGATTAATAATAAATAGTAATGTCATTAATCTTGTAAATAATTAATGGGCTACAGTCCATGGGGTCGCAAAGAGTTGGACATGACTTAGCAACTAAACACCAAGGCTGTCAGTGTAGTGACCCTTTGCTCTTTATTCTTCAGGTGGCGTTGATCCTGTGCAATCAGAAGTAAGAGGGAATTACAGAGCATTCATGTCATAATTTCATGTAGATTGAGCCTGGTGATTATCAAAATCAGGTTGAATCAGAGGTAGTGCAAGAATGATGTTCTTTGGAATTTTTCCTTGATGACATCATTATCTATCCTTGAGTTACAATGATAGAAGCCAGTGAGTAATTTATCAGTTTGGTTCCCTGGGAACTAAGTTGAATGATGTTTTCTCCTTTAGTCATTGACTTTCTACAGAGATAGCGGAGGCACTTCAAGTTTCCCAGACAAGAAATCTACCAGTAAACAGCCGTGATGGTAGATGAGTGTTATTTATGGCCATGGGCTTGGTGGGCTGCATTTTGACTACTTGTCAAGCATTCTGACATATTGGAACAGAAAGTGCTATTTAAATATAAACAGCAGTTTTTACTGACTTGCTATTAGTCATCTCTATGAGGAAGTGACCTATTAAGTAATAGATCCAAGTATAGGATACCTGCCATGAAATAAGATTGATTTCTGCTAAAGAGACCTTAAAGTAACTACACATTTACATTTGTGGTTTTTCTTCAATCATTTGTAAATTACCACAGAAAAATGCCATATAAAAAGCTATCAGAATTTACTTTCCAGTGTAGTTTCCTGGGCATTCTCTATCTCTCCCTCTCTTCCTCTCTTAGACCCAGACGAAGAGCAATGTGGGTCTCAAGCTTTAGTGAGAATCAGAAGGCTTGTCAAAACAATGACTTCCGAAGAATCAGCTGGGAATTTGCATTTATAACAAGTTTCTAGGAGAAACTTCCGCTGTTGTTAAGTATTTGATGAACCATTGCTCAAGTAAAAGGAATGGGAATTTAGGAAGCAGAAAGATTGAGAGCTGTGAAAAGCTGCCGGCAGCCTCTAATCTGGGTCACCAAGCTGTCCTAACTCTGGGGAAGATCACCAGGACTGCCGCAGGGAGCTCATTGAAAGTTAATGGCCTTCCTCTGAGTGGAGGCTGAGGGCGGCAAGATAGAACACTCCTGACCTTCCTTCCCTCTCTTAAACCCAGGTTACCAGTTAATGACCGTTTAACCTCTCCTGCTCCATTCTTTCTCAGATTCAAAGTGGTAATGGTAATTTCTTTTCCCTGTGATTAAAAAACAAGACAAAACAAAAATCTCAATGGTTCCTTCCCTATGTGAAAAATTTCTTCAGATTAATCCGTCTATTACTCACTCTGATGTAGGAAGGAAGAAATGTAGCAAAATTTCTCTCACTCTATAAAGTTTTAGGCTTTTAAGTTTAACTCTTTAGCAAAAGTTACCAAATACCTATTCTCCGCTGCCTGGGGCTAGCTATTTTCTTGACTAAGACTTGGGGAGCCACACGGGAATAAGTACTGAAAGAGACTCATAAAAATCCCTGTCGAATCCACGCCACTTTCATCGCCGCCAGCTCTCCATTCAGTCCACTGCTCTTCTCACTCTTTCCACACCAGG
The DNA here is from genome assembly GCF_003369695.1 of Bos indicus x Bos taurus. Taxonomy (NCBI): domain Eukaryota; kingdom Metazoa; phylum Chordata; class Mammalia; order Artiodactyla; family Bovidae; genus Bos; species Bos indicus x Bos taurus. The sequence continues at coordinate 42,058,916 of NC_040089.1, forward strand.
AACACCAGCCTGTTTGTGCTTTGAACACTCAACATCCTCTCGTCCCAAGACGTTTATAATTTCATCTTCTGGAAATGTTTAAGAAAGTAATCCATATACACATACATAGATTATGATACTAGAGGGTATGATAATAGGTTATGACTACCTTGACGTCTCTGCTCAGATGTCACCACATCAGTGAGGCCTTGATCATCCTATAAAAATAACTTCTGTGCATCTCCGTGCAGTTGCACATATTAACCTTTACATGCTCCATTCCATCCCTGATTTGTTTTCTCCGTATGTTTGGTCCCAACTGCCAAACAGTATATTTTGGTGTTGGTTTATTTTCTGTCTCTTTCCTAGGTAGAATGCAGATTTCAGGAGGGTGGAGTCTTGAATTTTTTCATTGCAGAACCTACAGTAATCATCGATAAGTAAGAGTCACTCAGTAAATATTTCTAGGATGAAAAAAAGAAAGGTGGTATATCCTTACCATAGAGTATCCATGAAAATTTTGGCATTCTTTGCGTTACTTACTCAAAGGATTTTATACTCCAGTCATACTTAACTACTGGCAGTTCTTTAGAACTATTGCTATTTATGCTCTTTAAATCATGCTGTAGCCTCTGCCTATAATACTCATTTCTAAACCTTTTTTTGTCTTTCACATTTATGCATTTCCTCCAAAACACATATCAGGTGTCCTGTTCTTCAAAAGTATTTCATGATAAACTCATTTTTTCTCTGTGTCCTCCTTCCCACCCTGGTTCCCTCTCCTGGTACTTATCTAGTGGTTATGTTATACTATTCAGTCCAGTTGAAACTCTTTCCAGTTTACCACAAACCACTTGAAAGCAGAGATGGTTTCTGACGTCAAAAGCACAAGCTCGAATGCCTGGCATATGACAGCTCCTCGTAAATGTTCAGTAAATGGACAGTAATCCACCTTAATCTTTTTCTTATCATAAGAAGCTACTCTTCATTTCTCTAAACTTCTAAAATTTCCCTGAGGGATATGAGAGTAATGGTAATAAAAATATTTAATAATATGAAATAAAAGACAATAAAATAATAATAAAATATTAAATAAAAATAATAAAAATCAAGAGGATGGGCACTTATGATAACTAACTTGAAGATTAGCCTAGTAAAAACTGGAATAGTTCTCCCGACTATCCCTGGGTGGAGAAGGTCCCCTGGAGGAGGGAATGGCAACCCACTCCAGTATTCTTTCCTGGAGAATCCCATGGACAGAGGAGCCTGGTGGGCTATAGTCCATGGAATCGCAAAGAGTCAGACATGACTGAGCGATTAACACACACACTCACAGGCATTACACACTCACAGGCTTCCCTTATAGCTCAGTTGGTAGAGACTTTGCCTGCAGTGCAGGAGACCCAGGTTCGATTCCTGGGTTGGGAAGATCCCCCGGAGAAGGAAATGGCAACCCACTCCAGTAATCTTCCCGGGAGAATCCCACAGACAGAGGAGCCTGGCAGGCTACAGTCTATGGGGTTGCAAGAGTCAGAAACGACTTAGCGACTAACTGCCCCCCTGCCCCCAACAGACATTACGGTTTCAACAGAAGAATTTCAACATAGGAATTCAACATATGAAACATTCAGAACACAGCAGATCTTTAGGAGTCAAAGCTTGTTCTTAACTTTATATAGCCATGGAGACTGGTAGAATTTGGAGATGTTTAAGGTAGTGTATGTGCCTGAGATTTGCATGTTTGAAGATGATAAAGACCCATCCCAGCAGAAAGATCCTACACGCAACTGAGGAAAAAAAACCACTGGGCATTGTGAATGAGTGTACGCCTTGGCAGAAAGATGTTACATCTGTTCTTCCTACATCTGTTAGTGAATTATGCATGATATTACAAGAGGACTTTAAAATATGAGCAATTGGAAGCAAAAATAATAAGGAAGTGCATAGAAATGCAGTGAGTGAGTATTGAAAGGCAGAAGTGGTGTACCGGTAGGTCTGGAAATCAACTGTGAGAACTTTAAGTTGATTAAATGTAACACAGAAAATGTACAAGAAAAAGTTGGTGAGATCAAATTAATAGGCAAAATAAACAGTTTCCTCAACAGTAACATTTTTGCTGTATAAAAGTATGAATAAAAAGCAGCACATAAAGGACTGAGAAAATGAGTGTAATAATTCCTTTGTCATATGCCTAGATCTAAGGTGAAAATTAGAACTCTATCTCAATGTATGGAGGGAATCATTGTTAGGAAATAGCATTTAAATTGAACAAGGATATTCAGGCATGATCCAAAGATAAGAACTTGCATCCCATATTCATAAACTATGGTGCACAACTGTCAAACAATAATCAGTATGGAGGTTGCAGAGAACAAACTTTTATTTGGGAGCTGGTCTTCCCTGATGGCTCTGTGGTAAAGAGCAGTGCAGGAGACGTGGGTTCAATCCCTGGGTTGGGAAGATCCTCTGGATAAGGAAACAGCAACCCATTCCACTATTCTTGCCTGGGAAATCGCCATGGACAGAGGAGTCTGTTGGGCTAGAGTCCCTGGGGTCACAAAGAGTCAGACATAACTTAGTGATTAAACAACAACAAGAATTGTACTTCTGGAGACACAGATTCAGGTAAAATCTAAAGAGCGCTCTGTAGAAAAGAACGAGTCATTGCTTATAAAGATAAAAGGTACAAGGTTGTTAAAGCTATCTGGCAGGAATTATGATTGACGCAGGAAAGGAAGTATTTGTCCTTAAGGGATTCTCTGTCACAAGTTTTTAGGGTAAGTGTTTGATAAGTATCTTGAGTTTCTGGAACCTGCTCTGGATGCTTACGTCAAAACAATAAGTGATCAAAGTTCAGCGTCCACGTCAGCTGAGATGTGCTAAGTCACACTTGCTCAGTGGCCTCCTCAGAGGCTCCATTTGAGAGAACTCTCCCAGCAATAGCAACTCAATTTTGATTTTCGTTTTACACAACTTACCTTCATTCCTCAAATCTGTTCGGAATTGATAAGCATCTTCTTGTCATAGTACTTACTGTCTCTCAGTGCATTAAAATGTATAATCACTATTAGTCGTTTGGTTGTGTCTAACTTTTGCGACTCTGTGGACGGTGGCCAGTCAGGCTCCTCTGTCCGTGAAATTCTCCAGGCAAGAATACTGGAGTGGGTTGCCATTCCTTTCTCCAGGGGAATCTTGCTGACCCAGGGACTGAACCTGGGTCTCCTGCATTGCAGGCAGATTCTTTACCATCTGAGCCATCAGGGAAGCCCTATCTATATACTATACTGTATATAGAAGTATATATATATATATATTTTAAATGTGTACTTTTGTAAAAGCTTTGTGAAATAACAGCTAAATTGTACTCAAATATAATTTTCCTTAACATTGGCTTAAATGTTCACTATTGTTTATATTTTTTCCGATTAGTCCAGAATTATCAAATTAGAGAATTATCATTTTGAGACTAGTTTTTACTGACTTTAACTCCCATGTTCCTAATGAATAAACTAAGATTTTTTTATTATTAATATCTTCTGACCATTCAAAATTTGGATTGTTTCAAATGATTCTTCTTCCAACTCCACCAGAAATTTAGCTTTATCTTTCTCTAGTGTAAGAAGAGCCTGTCTGCTTCATACATTTATGTCACTTTCTGATTATTATTTTATAATCTCTGTATTCCCCTAATTTTTAATTTAATGTTAGAAACTAATGTTGGCCCTTTCTCTAGTCAAGTCAGTCCTGTAGCTTCCGGAACCAGTGTCTACGTATACATTTGTAAACGACGTCAACTATAGTTCACCAAGCTCTCTGGTTTTTATAGTTTTATCACCTATCTTCACCTATACTATGACCTTATTTCTCATTCACATTTCAAAATTAAACTTTCAGAACTCCATTGCAACAATGATCAGTGGTGGTCAAATGAACTTGTAAAAGATAACCAAAAGTTAAAGTACTGTAACCATTAGCAATATAAAAGTCCAACTACTGTCTGTTCTGCAAATTAATAGATAGTTAATACTAAAATTTGTAATTTCACAATGGTAGTGTGCTTCTTTCGAACATTTATTACATTCCTATTATATGCCAAGCACTGACTGACTCTTTGATTTCATCTTTGTCCCAATTGGTGACAAGTTTCGAAAATTTTGTTTTCCAAACACAGAATGATAACTTGGTCTAAAAGCATGCTGTGGTATGCACCAAATACTAAGATGTGCATTCTTTCCATCCTCACTTTTCTGTTTGCATTTATCCCATCATAGTTTAAATATTTATTTAATTTATTTGGCTGTGTCAGGTCTTAGCTGGAGCACACTGGATATTCAATCTTCGTTGTGGCATGTGGGATCTAGTTCTCTGACCAGGGATGGAACCTGGACCTGCTGCACTGGGAGCATGGAGTCTTAGCCACTGGACCACCAGGAAAGTCCCCTGTCATCGTTTAGATTCTGTCACTTTTCACTTCAGCCCTTATACTAGTCTCCTATTATGGGAAGTCTCCACTTCCCATCTCTTCTCCGTTTGTTAATTTCCTCAAACACAGTTCATACACACAGAACATCATCTGAATGATGTTCACTACTGATGGCTTTCTTAGAAACATTTAAAACATTTAAATGATGCAGGGTCTTAGAGGGGGAATGCAATCACCACCTGCTGACTTGAGCCCAGCGTCTCAGAGGATGAAACTTCTTTCAGAAACGGGGAGGCCCAGCACGGAAGTGAAATGAGGAAGTGCCACAGAAGAGCTTATGGGCCTTTTAATGACTTCTCAGAAAATATGCGTACACACATACCCCTCCCTGCACAAGACGTCCAGTGTGGTTTCAAAGAGATTCTCAGAGACCCTGTATGTCTTGAACACTGGGTAAGAACTCCATTTCCAGACATTCTAAAATTTATAATAATGCAAAATTTGCAATAATGCAATCCAGAGAGCTGTGCACTCAGACCAAATGACTTATATCCCTTATAGTATTATTTCTTCCAAGTTGCCCCATCTTCTTTTGGCTTGCATAAAATAAAATTCTTGCATAACAAGAATTTTTCCATCTCCCATTGCATTCTTTATACAAAGACTATATAAATGCATGTAATGTCTTGCATATTATTTCTTAGGGTTAATAGATACCTGGTGTCCAGTATAGAGTTTCATGGACTACAGGCTAACTATTTCTATAAAGGATAAAATAGTTCTTTGAAAACTAGACTGTTTATGTATTTCTCAATGCTCTCTGTTTCAGTTATTCTCTCTCACCATTTCATAAATTGTTTTGATGTCTCTTCTGTACCATTTGTACTGAAGTGAAATAAGGCAGGATGTTTTTGTTTTCTCCATACTTGGACAGAATTGTTAGAATGGAGGCTAAGAGTGGTGGCCATGGTGGCAGAAGTGATAATCAAAACGAGAGAATCCCTAAGCGGGTGTGGTTTTCCGACTTCAATTATCTGGGGGTTGTTTTCCAGTGCTAAAACTGGGATGTTCTGAATTTTGCTGTCCTGAAAGGAGTTAGTGTTTCCTTCAATTGCTATTATGTTTCATCTAAAATTCCTATTTAATTCCATTGACCACTGAATAAATCCAGAGTAAACTCCTCTGCCTGGCTCTCTAGACCCTTCAGCTATTTAACCTATCACTACAGCTTTATCATCTCCCCTTCTCCTACATATAAGCCTATGCTATCTTCAACCTGCACAAACCTCTCTTTGCTCCGGTGCTGGGGAGTTTTTTCTAATCTCTGAGGCAGTTTGCGTTCTGTTGATTATGCCAAGATTATGCCAGGATTTGACTTTTTCAGATGTGATGCATATTAAATCTACTTTACATGTGTAACACGATTATATAATTAATGTTAGACCAAGAGCAGTATTACATGACACCTAATAGTGGCTATAAAACCAACATCTAAGTACATATATGTGTGTTTTTTCATATATATTCATTCTTTCAACACTAACCTCACCCTCTACGTTCTCATGACTTAAAATGTGCTTTGCTTTTTATTTTCCAGGCCATTGCATGTGGTACCCTCTTTGCCTACAATTCTCTTTTCTCGATACTTCTACTTGCCACAACTTGCCCATGTAATAACCCTATTTGGAGAAAACTTTTTCCCGCCCCTCTTATGGGTCCCCAGCTCCCTGTTCTAAGCTCTGTCTATTCACAATGCGTTGTAACTCCTTGTTTATCGTCTTAGTTCATCACTGTGTCGCCAGTGCCTGTACAGCACCTGGCATATGGAAAACACTCGAATGAATGAAAGTTGGTGACATTGAAATATACATATAACTGGTTTAGAGGGGTTAAATGATAATTGTCATTGAAATCCATAAAGATATTTATGCTTTTGATCCAGTAATCCAAGAGTCAAAAACTCAAATGATTTAAGGGTCAGACAGGTAATCTAAATGTGCATTGTTGGCCTGGGGGAAGGCAATGGAGAATATAGGTTACTGTACTTGCCTCACTTAAACACATTCAGATCCACAAGCCAAAAAAATCGTAACCTCTGAGTCATTCTAGAGAAATAATTCTGTAGGGAAAAAAATTAAAAAATAATTTGTAGTAATGTTATTTGTGAATATAACTATAATAAGGAAAAAAAGAACACAAATCTAATAACTAAAATAGGGAACTGACTAAATTACATATAGATCATATCCACTAAATGTCATATATTCTTTAATATGAAATAATCCCCCAAACTGTAATATATGTAAACTGCATTTGTTGTTAGAAGTGGTGAAGGAATAATGTCAAACCCTATGTTTGCTGTAACTGCAGCCATGCAAAAATGTGCATCCTTGTTTTAAAAAAAAAGGATTATGCAAAATGAAGACAGCTATGTTAGGGTGCTCAAAATAGAAATGATTTTTTTTTTAAGTTCAGCATTTAATAATGCCATCATTTTCCAATCCCAATCTCTGGAGAAAACTTTGGCAATATCTTTTTGAGTCTTAGAAGATGGCTCCTAGCAAGCAGAACCAGGTTACTTTGGGTAAGAGCTGAAGAATATGAATTGTGGGCTGAGCTAGAAATAACATTGTCATAGCAACCTCCAAAGATTTCATAGGAAAAACATGGCTTGGATTTCTTTTTTTTAAGGAGTGTGACTAACAAGATTGCTTTTGAAACAGTTCTGATGTAGTGAGGGATAAGATACAATAAGTTTGATAAAGAGTTTTGTTGAGATTGGGATATAGTGACTAACCTTGAGATCAAAAGTGAGACTCCCTAGTGTAGGCTTAGCACATTTTATTTGTTGATTAATGTTTAGTGATTTAACACTTAATGTGATGCCAATCTGCCTTCCCTGCACATAACAGTATTTATTTAATAATAAACTTTTAATTGGAGAAGGCAATGGCACCCCACTCCAGTACTCTTGCCTGGCAAATCCCATGGACGGAGGAGCCTTGTGGGCTGCAGTCCATGGGGTCGCAAAGAGTTGGGCACGACTGAGCGACTTCCCTTCACTTTTCACTTTCATGCATTGGAGAAGGAAATGGCAACCCACTCCAGTGTTCTTGCCTGGAGAATCCCAGGGATGGGGGAGCCTGGTGGGCTGCCGTCTATGGGGTCACACAGAGTCGGACATGACTGAAGTGACTTAGCAGCAGCAAACTTTTAATAATATAATAATTCTATAATGATAATGATTGTTTTTGTAAGTTAGAGAGTTCAATTCTCCTTATCCAGAGACATTTAATGTATTTTTCGGATTCTTTGTTGTTGTTGTTTAGTCACTAACCTGTGTCCGACTCTTTTTGACCCCATGGACTGTAGCCCGCCAGGCTCCTCTGTCCATGGGATTCTCCAGGCAAGAATACTGGAGTGGGTTGCCATTCCCTTCTCCAGGAGATTTCACCAACTCAGGAATTGAACCTCTGTCTCCTGTATTGGCAGGCAGATTCTTTACCGCTAAGCTGCCAGGAAAGCCCTTCTGATTCTTTATAAAGACTCAGTTTTCTGTTCTAAGCGTTTTTCTGGGATAATATGTATAACCTCCTGGAAACAGATGCCTGTAGAAATTGAGGTAGCATTAATGGGGAAATTATTGTAACTTCTTCCTTGGAAAGGGCATATTCCATCAGTCTCATTGCCTCATTTGTTAAGCTGAATTGCCATCCTAAGTTACAAATCTTTTCAGTGTCCAAAATTCCTGCAAGAATTTATGTTAACCCTATTCTCTCTGAGTTTAGATCAGAAGTGTCCCTTAGATATTTTATAAATCCCAGGAAGTTTCCTATAGTTTTCAAAAGCTGGTCCAGCCCACTGGCCGTGCAATTGCTCTCTTTATACAATGAAAGTTTCCTGAAGCAAATCAAATATGTGGCTTTGTATAATATAGCAACTAATGTTCTAAAGCTAATTCTTTTGATCATGCTAAAACTTTGAGTGGTTTCTTGACTGCATTCAGAAAATCTGCTTCTGATAACATAATCCTGTGGTATCAACTTTGTTATCTTGCACAAATAAGCAGTCCTGATATAGGGCCGCATGGTTAAGGAGGAAGACATTGTCAGTAATTACATTTAAGAGGAAACTTCTAGTCATTTTTTTCCAGTTCAAGGTAGATTTTTATAAATAAGGGTTTATTATAAAGAGCAATATCTCCAAAATATACTATTGCTCATAACACATACACATTTTTGACTCTAACTTTCCGTGTAACATTAAAAACAAAACCAACAAAGCACAGTCAAATCACCTATTACCTCAAAATAAGGAGCTGTGCAGCAGCATCAGTGTAATGAGTTAAGCCATATGAACAAGGAGCAGGGCCAGATTTGAAACCCCTACAGTTCAGGACTCATCATGGAAACTGGCACCTGATCATCTTTATAAGTAACCCACTTAGTATGTTCTTCTGAAGCTAATGGTAAAACTAACCGTTTTTAACCATCTGCTAAGGACAGAGATCATGTTATAAATCAAATGGAACTTTGATTTCTATTTCCATTTCTAGGCATTTGACTGCGAATTAAACCTCAGATTCTTAAAGAACTCTGTCTTCTATGTGAATGGGATCTGTCCACTCATTCATGCAACATTTACTGAGCTGATACTTCATATAAAAGACTGAAGGAGTGGGTTAAAAATATTTGAGGAAATTACTGTCTGGTTAGTCATACAGCTGATCTTCACTCATACTGAAGTTTTGAATCAGAAAAAAAGAGTTGAACCAATATTTGATAAGTTTTGCACATAAATAGTCCTAGAGAGCATAGAAGAAAAGACGACTTTTTCCATTGGAAAAAAAATGACTTTTCTGAATAAATTAATATATATCTTAATCATTTATATTTCAAAAGAGGGGAAAGTTTAACAGATTTTTTTCTGTGAACCCCTACTGCTTTGAGGCATACAAAAATTTGTTGCTAATTTGAGGCTTTCCCTTTTTAAAGTCATATGCTAAGTTGAGCAATTAATAACCTTGAAATTTAGGAAACTGACTGACATGGACTACCTAGGAAGTTGTTTGCACTAATTTGATTTATAACTCTGCCCTAATCACTTGGAAAACTCAGCTAGACAGTAAAAAGCCCTCTACTTTCAAACCTCATCATGAAGTTTTCCAAGTTAACCTGAATTGGTTTCAAACATGATGCAAGGATGGAGATCACCGAAACTCAGTCTCTGTACAGCCGCATACAAAAGAATGATATTAGACCACTGTCATACACCATACATAGATATCAACTCAAAATGGATTAAAGACTCCAGGGTAGACCTGAAACCGTAAAACTCCTAGAAGAAAATATAGGCAGTACTTACTTTGACTTTGGTTTTAGCAATATCTTTCTGAATATGTCTCCTCAAGCCAGGGGATGAAAGAAAAACTAAACAAATGGGACTGTTATCAAACTGCAAAGCTTCTATACAACAAAGGAGACATTAACAAAATGAAAACTTATCAAATGGGAGGAGATATTTACAAATCATTTTTTCTAAATATCCAAAGTATATAAAGAATTCATACAGCTCAAAAACAAAAAAGCAAATAGATTAAAAAATGATTAGAGAAGCTGAGTAGCTGTTTTTCCAAAGAAGGCATATATATGGCCAACAAGCATGTGAAAAATGTTCAACATCACTAATCATCAGGAAAATGTAGATCAGGACCACAGAGGGAGATCACTTCAAACTCATTAGAATGGCTGTTATCAAAAAGACAAAAATAGCAGGTGTTGGAGAGAAAATGAAGAAAAGGGAACTCTCATGTCCTTTTGATGAGAATGTAAATTAGTGTAGCTACTATGGTAAATGATAATGGAGATTCCTCAAAAAATTAAAACTATCATGATTCAGCTATCCACTTGTATTTACCTAAAGAATACAGGAACACTAATCTGAAAAGTTATATGCACCTCTGTGTTCGTCACAGCATTGTTTACAATAGACAATATATGGAGACAACCTAAGTGTCCACTGATAGATGAATGGATAAAGAAGACACACACATACACACAATAGAATACTGCTTAGCCATAAAAAGATGAAATCTTGGCATTTGAGACAGCATGGATGGACCGTATATGTTAACTAGAATGCATCTCAGATGAAAAAAGACCAATACCTTATTATTTCACTTATGTGTGGCATATAAAAACAAATGAAACAAACAAACGAAACAAATGAACAAGCCAAATTGAGACAAACAAGTAGATACAGATAACAGAGTAGTGATTACCAGAAGGGAAGAGAGTGGAGCGAGGGCCAGATGGGCAAAGGGCGTAAAAATATGACAGACGAAAAGTAGACTTTAATAGTGAGCACAGTATAGTGTATATGAATGTCAAAATTTAATACTGTACACATGAAACGTGTCATAAACCAATAAAACAGTATAGTGAGCACAGTATAGTGTATATGAATGTCAAAATTTAATATTGTACACATGAAACGTGTCATAAACCAATAAAACAGTATAGTGAGCACAGTATTGTGTATGTGAATGTCAAAATTTAATACTGTACACATGAAACGTGTCATAAACCAATAAAACATAATCGTTAAATAAATTTCTTCAACTTATGAAATAGCAACATACTTTGTCGAATTTACTTAGCTTCAGAATTTTCATTTGTACAGATTGAACCAGAAGAAGTACCTTCACTGGTCTGTTTGTTTTCTAAAATTCTAAGACTAAACTGTTTTACAGTGACTTCATAAAATTATTGATAAAATGTTTTCATAATCGTGAAAATATTATGATAAATATTATGATAAATAACTGTAAATAAATATTTAGATATATATGTAATAGCTGAATTTTCTCAAACCGATAAAGTATTTTTTCTAAATGTATATCTCAAGAAGAATTAAGCTGCACAGATACAATATTTACTAAACTTTCTCAAATGATATGAACTTAATATCAGGAACCTGTAATATATTAATACCTTCATAATGGAATTCAGATTTTTCTCAGCAGAAAATGATCAGGGCGTATGTGAATGATTTTTTTTTTTCACTATATTCCTGTTGGATTTGTTATCATGACCTCATTGTATATCATTTAAAGTGTGCTCTTAAGCATTTGCCAATTAAAGAAACTCAATATAAAGACACAAGGACCCCGTCTGAGTTTGCTGAGTTTGCAGTGTTATTAAAACCTTGTCTCATTGGAATCTAGTGTGTTATAGGAATTTTTTGCACAGTGCTAAGTCACTTCAGTTGTGTCCAACTTTTTGCACCCTATGGACATTAGCGCACCAGGCTCCTCTGTCCATGGGATTCTCCTGGTAAAAATCCTGGAGTTGGTTGCCATGCCCACCTCCATGGGATCTTCCCTACCAGGGATCGAACCTGTGTCTCTTATGTCTCCTGATTGGCAGATGGGTTCTTTACCAGTAGCACCACTTGGGAAGCCCTTTTTTGCACACTTAGCTCTTAAACTAAGGGCTTCCAGGTGGCTCAGATGGTAAAGAATCAGCTTGCGATGCAGGAGACCCGGGTTTGATCCCTGGGTTGGGAAAATTCCCTTGGAGAAGGGAATGCCTGCCCACTCCAGTATTCTTGCCTGGAGAATTCCATGAACAGAGGAGCCTGGAAGCTCTTACACTAATTTGTTTTGGATTCTGGGCAAATTACTTGGTACCTTGGTTAAGTGAGCTTTTGAAAAATATTTCATGTGTAGAGTCACTTCACATTGAGCTAATAGCTGTGTGTTTGCTAAGTATTTTGTGAGGAGAAAAGAGCAAAGAAAGCTAGATTTTCTTAAAAACACCGAACTGTAATGTGTATGTAAAGACTGGGTAATTACTGGGCAGAAACAGGGCTGCCAATAAAGGTCAAACATATGCAACTGCTTTCTTTTGCTGAAAATCTGTCCTAGTTCCATGTTAAATTTTATATTAAAATACTGCATTTTCCTATAATGATATTATTATAACAGAGGGTATATTTCTGACCAAAGACTCTACATCCATAATACATGATAAAAGCAAAGGTGTGATTATTATCTACTATTATTATTTACTCATTTAAATAGTAAAATATATTCTAAACCTCATAATAGACAAATATATGAAGTGTGAGGTGATTGTGTCTCTAGTTTATTTTAAAAAGGCATATATCATTATGTTCAAACCATATTTCTAGTATATCATAAAGTATAGCTACATAAAATGAACACATTAACTTTAATTACCACTTATTTACACTAATAGAAGTCTGTTCCCCGACAGGAAAGATCTACATATGTATATGGGTGTTTGTGTGAGTTAAATGACTGACATCTTTTTAAAAACTGTCCAAGAAAGTTTAAAGTAATGAATTTTCATGTACCATGAGGAGGTAATCAAAATCATTCTCCCATATTTCCTTAATTCTGAGGTGCCATATGTTGTATATGTCCTTAAGTTAGTAAAACTGCTTTTGGAAAGAGAAAAAGCAAGTATAGCAACTGTGTACATTAGAAGGAAGATTCTAGTCTTTTAAATTTTATAATGAAAAAGAAATATGAAGATGGAATACATTTTTTTACCTTAGAATTAAATTTGAATTTAAGATTAATTTCTACGATGTGTGTGTTAGTCACTCAGTTGTATCCAACTGTTTGCAATCCTATGGATGGTAGCCCTCCATGGTCCCTTGTCCATGAAGTGTTCTCCAGGCAAGAATAATGGAGTGGGTAGCCATTTCCTTCTCCAGGAGATCTTCCCAACTCGGCAGTTGAATGAACCTGGGTCTCCTGCATTGCAGGCAGATTCTTTACCATCTGAACCACCAGGGAACCTTGTTATGCAATCTTTTTTGAAGAAATTTGTAATTTACTATGAGTGATTTAGAAATTTCCAGATTTCCATTCATTTTTGAAATTCAATATTTTGGCTAAATCCAATTATCTATGGCTTCCCTGGTGGCTCAGTGGTAAAGAATCTGCCTGTCAATTTAGGAAATGTGGTTTGACCCTGGGTCAGGAAGATCCCGTGGAGAAGGAAATGGCAACCTACTCCAGTGGTTGTGCAGATGGCTCTGCACATCACAGTTGGATGGATACTGAGATAACATCAGAAGGGCTCTTCTCTTATACTTAGGACATTCTCTGAAATATCTTTCAGAGATATCTTGCCTGGGAAATCCCATGGACAGAGGAGCCTGGTGGGTTATAGTCCATGGGGTCACAAAAGAATCAGACACAACTTAGCAACTAAACAAAACAATAGTCAATTATTTTAAATCCTCTCTCAATCTAGACTGCCCATGAGGCCAGTGCCTTGAGTTGATCCTCTAGAGAGCTTCATGGAGAGTATAGTAAGGAGAGCTCTTGTTGAGTAATTTATAGATGGTTAACATCATTAGGAATTGCTCCCAATTTTATTCATGATTCTGAACCCTTGAAATCATTGAAATATCAAAAGAATGAGTATAAAACTATTAGTAAGAGTCAATACTTGAGCCTACTCTCACAGTCTCTTTGAGGCAAAGGCACATTCTGTGCAGAAGTGTAAAGAAATATATTTTTGGAAAAATAATTCTAGTTACAGTTAGAAGTTGGTGAACTCTGAAGTTTCTTTTATTACTGGTGAAAGAGTTTAGAGCCATTGAAAACATTTCCCTCTAGACATTGATATGATGAACTTATTTTAATCAGCAGTTACAAAAGTTGACCCAAGTGCTAGGCAGAAGTGAGTAAGTTACTGGGCAAAAATTATTTCTTTCTCTTTGTACAAAACCTGGATGCATCTTCTCAAAGGACAGAAGTAACCAGGCAAAAGGGACGTTTATTCAAAACTATTGAAATTGGAGAGATTGAACTGAACTCTGCTGAAATAAAAGCACTCAAGGAGTACCTGGAGAACCTTCTAAAACTTGAAGGCGGTGTCAACACAAGGAGACTGTCTCTTGTAGCACCATCAGCTCTGCACATCACAGTTGGCTGGATACTGAGATAACATCAGAAGGGCTCTTCTCTTATACTTAGGACATTCTCTGAAATATCTTTGTTTCTGTGCTTTATCACCAAAATGACTATGTACAGGAACATCCTTTTTGTTTTTTTCAGATACACACAGGGAATGCTATTTATTAACTCTCACTATGTGCTAGAGTTATGCTGACAGTCCTCTTATATATCCCTATGTATCAGACAGGAAATGTTAAGACTCCTGATATTGGTCCCATCTGGTTAAATAAACTGTTTAAAGGAGGATATTCCTGAACTGGGGAGGGATGTCTGGGACAAGAGCAAGCCAGATGGAGACAATTTAATCAACCATTTAGTCTTATCTGGAAGTCTGATAAAAATTCAAATACCCATGTCTGGCTTATATGGAACTTATTTTTCAACATAATATGGCCTGTCTATTTTTCGTAAGAATTTGGGATGAAAAGGAAAAAATAATTTAGTCAGTAAAAGAAATACTGATGATCCTCATATTTCTTTGAAATGCTTTGGTAAATTTCTTGACTTGTCATCTGACTGATTTTTACCCTTTTCCAGAAAAAGCTTACTGTGAGGAAGTAAGACTTAGTGCTTTTCCAGTGCATTCTTGGTATTCTTCCAACTCTTCTGGAAAACATCATTCTATCACATATTCTTATAGAACTGTCAGCTGAAATGAGGAACCCTCTTTCACAGATTCTGAGACAAACGTATCCGGATATTCTTAAAGAGACCATATCCAAAAGGCATATTTAAAATGATTAGTTCATCATCATGCCCCGACAAGACTGCAAGGTTGCTTAGCAACAGAATCAGGCACGCTTAACAGGAACGTGGGTGGAAACAATGGAGAAAAGTGATCGAGATCTTATAAAGGCAAATTCTTTGAATTAAATCTTCATGAAAAGATATCATGGGAAGAATGAGTTTTTTAACCTAGGAATTGTTTCCTGAGATTGGTACAACATTATTTCATAGCTAAACATTAACCACGTTCCACAGACTAGTTAGAACAATGGTACTTTTAGTCTTTATGTAATTTAGGGCACTTACAAAACAGTATTTATCAGTGTTAGCTTAAAAATGCAAAATATTTCTATGCTGTCCCATTTTCTTTAAAGCTGTAGAACATAAAGAAACAAAGACACTTACAAAATATAGACTTCAAATACATTTGATTAATGGTGTATTGTATTTTATGTCATCATACATAATTCAACTATAAAAAGCAAAGCTATATTCTTTTACATTTGAACAACATATAAATATATATGTGTGTATATATGTATACATACATACACACAAACATGCATTGTCTATCTAGTTCCATTTCTAGTAAAAAAAAAAAAAAAAAGAATTAAAGAAAAATCCTACAAAGCATTATCTCTTTGGGATTCCAAGACTGACTAATTTTTGACTAGTTTGACTGAATCGTCTATTTTGTACCACAATACCTGAAAAAGCACTGCCTTGCTTCTGTTAGTAAATGGAAACAAATCCAGCACATATGGGTTCTCTTGGTGTAAAACGTAAACACCTAAGAAGCTCGGTCAAAGAAGCAGCTCGACATCCTGGCAGAAACCTCTACTCTGACCCTAGTCTCATCTCTGGCTTGGACAATTCACTTAACTACCATAGACCTCATGTTCCTCATGTATAAAAGGAGACCTCCAGATTATTTCCACAGTAAAACTCCTAAAGCTCATGGCCATCAACTCTAAGTAGCATCATTCATTTTACTCATGGTGAAATTGGTTGTTTTACTGAATCGGCTATTGGACTACTGTCTTTATGTAAGTATTAGAAGTAGCAGGCTTGTTCACCAATACATTCAAGTTTCAGAAGATTTTCAATACTGGCTTTCTTTTGTTGTTTTTCTCTTCATGCCTGATTACATGTTGCTGAACTGCTTTTTAGTTTCTGGAAGCTAAAAGCAGGCAGGTGCAGATATCACATGAGCAGCCCTTTGTATCACCAGCCATTCTGTTTTTAAAACAACTGGCTTTTTTGCACAGCTTTCAGAAGAGGGTTAGATGAGCAGATCTGTTTTCCTTTTCTTGAGAAGTTTTGTAACAGCACCAAAAGGTCATCCTTAAAATGTCAGACAAGATCAACAACAAAATCTTGGAAAACAGCCAGCCCACCAAGGAAACAAACCCAAAGTACTATTTACAGATGCTAACTATAAATAAGCAGTAGAACCCTAGAGTGGAAGGAGAGTAGGGGAGAAAAATACTTTGTAGGCACAGCAAAGAAATACTTTCAAGAGATGCCTCATGGCATTGAACCCTTGGGAACCAGTAGCAGCAAACAGACCTGGCCCCTAGCAATTTGTAAAGGGCTCATTCATCAGGAAGTTGGAAGCAAGAAGTCTAAGATCATGAGTCAGAGAAGCAGAATCATGAGCCACAACCCACACTGGGTGCTGTATGCTATTGTTAAAACAAAGAAAAGTTAATGTAAATATTTTAATTGCAAGGAAGGGAAAAGGTGGCTTTTTAATCCCACTAGTTGATGTCAGGCCAGGTTTTTGATTATGCAACGAAGGATGTAGCCCTATAGCCCTGACAGACAAGTAGTAGAGAAGAGCTGTTTTCTTCCCACAAAAATACCACTTCTACTAACAATTCCAAAAGGGAGAGAAAGCCTTTAACAGAGAACACATTAAAGGAGAGTCGCAGATACTTAAAACCAGAAACTTAATATTGATGAAAGAAGCAAGTAGGTTTAGGAAGAGGAAAGCTACAGAAAATGATTAAAGTTTTACACTTTTAGTTGATGTTTTTAAAATTATGAACAGAAATGGAGAATTCTCTGCCATTTGTATTTTATCCATGATTCATTAGAAGTTTACTAGGATGAAAAGTAACTTGCTGGCAAATGTGGAAACTAACACTGAAGCCATAGTATAAGCCAGAGAAGTATTTGTAGCAAAGGATTTCACAGCTTTGACCTGGTTGACACCAGAATCATATTATAGTTATACTTAGTATTAGATTTTTAAATATTAAATGTATATTCAGGAGAAATAGTCAATAAGTTGTACATAATATATTACAGTAGTAAATGTTAGGTTCTTTTCAATGAATACTGTATAGTCTTTTTGCAGTCTTTTTAAAGAGACTCACTTTAAATAAACATTGTTTCAAATTTGGGGAACAAGAAGTTTAAAATAAGATGAACCAGATTTCTACAGTCCATTTTCAGATGCTCAAAGTGAGCAGGCTACTAAATGGAGAATGGCGGAGGCCATGTGCTAATCTGTGCATTCCTTGCACTGTTTTAATTTTATATCAATACATCTATAATAGGCAGGGGTACAAATCACTCATTTTTACGCTTTTCAGGCAAACTTATACACAGGAATAACAGTCACCTTCAGAACTTTCTTTTCCACCTAATTAGAATAGACCTTAAGCAAAACTGACGTTTGCTTGTTTCATCATGCTCCACTTTCCACGTTTCCCCTGTGAGTCTATTTGTTGCTCCGTCCTCTTTGTTTCCTAATACCCTCTGTGGAACTCTTATGCCCTCAGGTTCTCATTCCTCCTCCACAGCATCAAAATTTGCTTTTGAATCATTCAGGTTGAGATAAAAGTGACTAAGGTCTAAAAGCACCACCAGTATTTGAATTTCAATGGGAAAGAAAGATTGAGGGTAAAAGGATGAGATTCAGAAATAAAGGGATGAGAGTTGACTGCAGACCATCAGTTAGTAGATGGGAAGGCATTTTTAGGCATCAGAACTTTTCTGCCTCTCCAGTCATAATAATTAATTCTGCAAGCTATACAGTTGGAGAGCTGCAATCATAGGAAAGTCTCAATATACCAGAAAAGAGAAACAAAACTGTTTCTTAGTTCATAAATAGGCTATAGGTTACTGAAGAGAACATTAAAATTGCCGTTTCCTGAGCCCAGAAACCAGCCAGCAGGGCAAAGGAGTTGAACAATGTGGCATTCGTATTGGTTAATGGCAGAGAAAATTCAGTGTGGAATGCTGAAGCAGATATAGGGATGTTATTTGCATATGCATCCATTGCGTATGTATATGGAAGCCACTTCTGTCATCTAGGAAAAGCCATTTAAACCTTCCAAAGTTATTAATTCATTGAGGAGAAACAATTAGCTTCAACATCATTTTATTGCTAAATTGGGTCATATTTGAAGTATGAATCAATAACAATGATATCCTTGAAAGGTCTCTTAAGGCTATTGATTTTTTTATGGCACTGGTATGAAATGGGGTTGCTCTGAAAGAACATAACAGGTAATACTATCTTTCAACAATTTTGGCAGTAGTAATTGAGCAAAAACTACAATATGATAAAAAGCACAGTTAGTTTTGTCTTGTATACAAAGTTAAAAGGTAGAAAAACCCTACATTTAATTATTTTATATTTAGTAGTTATGTAAATTAAAACAAACTGATCATACTTCCCATTATGGTTATTCAGTTACCCCAAAAAAAATTTACTTTGAAAATGATTCCTAAATATGGATACATTTTGTATTCAGAATCATGGGGAAAAAGAAGCCTCCGTTTAACTTATGTGGGTGAATCCCATAGTTATTGATCATTAATGAGGGAAAGCCAACTAATTTTCTAACATTTCATCATTTTCCACTTTTTAACAAAAGAGGGATTTTATTGCTTAGTGCAAGGAACTATAGCCATTATTTAATAATAATTAAACATAGTATGGCAGAAAGTGAAGAGGAACTAAAAAGCCTCTTGATGAAAGTGAAAGAGGAGAGTGAAAAAATTGGCTTAAAGCTCAACATTCAGAAAACGAAGATCATGGCATCTGGTCCCATCACTGCATGGGAAATAGATGAGGAAACAGTGGAAACAGTGTCAGACTTTATTTTTTTGGGCTCCAAAATCACTGCAGATGGTAATTGCAGCCATGAAATTAAAAGACGCTTACTCCTTGGAAGGAAAGTTGTGACCAACCTAGATAGCATATTCAAAAGCAGAGACATTACTTTGCCAACAAAGGTCTGTCTAGTCAAGGCTATGGTTTTTCCAGTAGTCACGTATGGATGTGAGAGTTGGACTGTGAAGAAAGCTGAGCACCGAAGAATTGATGCTTTTGAACTGTGGTGTTGGAGGAGACTCTTGAGAGTCCCTTGGACTGCAAGGAGATCCAACCAGTCCATTTAAAGGAGATCAGCCCTGGGTATTCTTTGGAAGGAATGATGTTAAAGCTGAAACTCGGTACTTTGGCCACCTCATGTGAAGAGTTGACTCATTGGAAAAGACTCTGATGCTGGGTGGGATTGGGGGCAGGAGGAGAAGGGGATGACAGAGAATGAGATGGCTGGATGGCATCACTGACTCAGTGGACGTGAGTTTGAGTGAACTCCGGGAGATGGTGATGGACAGGGAGGCCTGGCGTGCTGCGATTCATGTGGTCGCAAAGAGTCGGACACAACTGAGCGACTGAACTGAACTGAACTGAACTGAAACATAGTATAATCTATAAAAATATCAAATCACTAAGTTGTACTCCTGAATCTTTTGTAAATCGTCTATACTTCAGTAGAAAAGAGGGATTTTGTTTTTCTTATCAGATGTTCTTTTCTTTGTTAGAAGTGAGGAAAACAGCACTGATCTAAAGAAGTCAGTTTCCTGATTTGCCTGATGATTGTGAATATGAATAGGAGTGTTCTCTATAGAACAGTAGCTCTAAACCAAAGAGAAGTCTGGCTCTGACATATTTTACAAAGAAAAGTGTGACAAGATATAGCAATCCTTTTAAATATTTTTGAAGTTTAAACAATTAGTGTACTCTGCATGAATTTTATCTTTCAACTAAATCATTCTACTCTCGAATTTATGATGTATGATCTAGGTGAATTTATACTACTGAATTTATAAAGAAAGTATAGTAGAATTCACATATCTCCATATCTCATGTTGACGGCATTTTTAAATTAAATTTATTTTTAATGCAGGATAATTGCTTTACAATGTTGTGTTGGTTTCTGCTGTACAACAACACTAATCAGGCATCTATCACCTCCCTCTTGAGCCTCCCTCCCACCCACTGCTTTCTACCCCTTTAGGTTGTCACATGGCACCAGCACCAGACTGGGCTCCCTGTGTTATGTAACAGCTTCCCACTAGCCGTTTTACACATGGTAGTATATATGTCAGTGCTACTTTTTCAGTTCTTCTCACCCTCTCCTTCCCCTTCTGTGTCCACAAGACCATCATCGACATCTGTGTCTCTATTCCTGGCCTTTAAATGGCTCATCGTACCATTTATCTAGATTCCATATATATGCATTAATATATGATATTTGATTTTGCCTTCTGACTTACTTTGCTCTGTATAACAGGCTCTAGGTTAAATTCTAATACTAAACTATTATTGTTTCATAAACTAGGAGAAAATTGTTCTGATAATAAGCAGGAGAGGCTGGCAGGGATGATAGATTTTCCACTCTTTCTATTTTTTGTGAGCCTAATTACTCTCGTTGACCAATTAATGGCAACAAAGTGGCAAAATTTTCCTGACTACTAATTAATTAGCTCTAATTTCACTAGTTTTGTTACTGCTAAGGCTTCTACTATTTCTATATGTGAGTATCTTCTTACCCTACTCATCCTATTTTCCTCTTCAAACTTCCTCACATGTAGAGAACCCAGTTCATTGACTTGAGTCAGATGATACTTATAATCAGAGAAAAAACAAAGAAGAACTAACATAATGCCAACTAGTGTAACTATTAATTAGAAATTATGTTTTGAGGGTTTTAAACAAAAGAGGGGTAGAAATGATAATAGTTTAATTTTAGGAAAACTGTAGTATACAAATAGAACACAAAGAGACACCACAGATAATTTTCCAGGAATTTAATGTATTTTATATACATCCAATATGTGCCTATGGATGGTGAGCAACTAGTAGTAAAAGAGAATCACATAGTTACATTTCAGGTTACCTAAAAGATGTAATAATGGCACTATTTACCTCAATAATTTCTTAGGCATTCTTTGTTGATTCTCCTGGAGGTTACACGAGATTATCTGAGTAAAAGCTTTACAATGACTTCAGCATTGTGGGACAAGAACACAGTAAGAACTGAAGGCAGGAAAGGAAATGCATAAGTAAGAAGGAAAAAGAAATGAAAGAGCTCAAAGATGTATTACTTGGCTGTCAGGTGCTAGGAGAGTTCATTTTGCTTTCTTTTAATCTTCATAATGCTCTTATCAGAATGATATTAACATACCCATTTTTTATACCAGTGACCTTTAACCATAGATTGCACTTGATTGTCTGCCAGGTTTTCAAGTCTGTGATGGGGACAGTAAAGTCCGAAATTTCAATCCCAGTCAAATCAAGACCTAGTAGAGACACCATCATGGAATCACATAGCTTAGACTCACATCTGACCACATTAAAGTGTTTGTTCTTCTACAGGATGATAGCCTATGTTTCAAGAGGAATGATCATTCTTGCCCCTGTAACAATTTCTCTGAGTTGTTTGTGCCAACTAAAGACTTTGATTGATTTTCATATTAGCAAAGCCCTGGAATTACATGAATATGACTAGTTATCTACCTATCTAGTTATCTTTAGAGAAGGGATGCAGAGCTATTATCAGATTCTCAGAACTTGAACTATCTAATCAGTTCAGTTCAGTTCAGTCGCTCAGTCGTGTCCGACTCTCTGCGACCCCATGAATCGCAGCACGCCAGGCCTCCCTCCCTGTCCATCACCAACTCCCGGAGTTCACCCAGACTCACGTCCATCGAGTCAATGATGCCATCCATCCATCTCATCCTCTGTCGTCCCCTTCTCCTCTTGCCCCCAATCCCTCCCAGCATCAGAGTCTTTTCCAATGAGTCAACTCTTCGCATGAGGTGGCCAAAGTACTGGAGTTTCAGCTTTAGCAACATTCCTTCCAAAGAAATCCCAGGGCTGATCTTCAGAATGGACTGGTTGGATCTCCTTGCAGACCAAGGGACTCTCAAGAGTCTTCTCCAACACCACAGTTCAAAAGCATCAATTCTTCGGCGCTCAGCTTTCTTCACAGTCCAACTCTCACATCCATACGTGACCACAGGAAAAACCATAGCCTTGACTAGATGAACCTTTGTTGGCAAAGTAATGTATCTGCTTTTGAATATGCTATCTAAGTTCGTCATAACTTTCCTTCCAAGGAGTAAGCGTCTTTTAATTTCATGGCTGCAGTCACCATCTGCAGTGAACTATCTAATAGTTGACATTAAATGAGGTAACTAATTCCCCTTCTGGATTCAAGCATTATAATTATTTTTAATCCTTACTATGGTCCCTGAAATAGCTATAATCACTAATTATCAGTAAGGGAACTGAGAAGTAGAGAAGTCTAAGCAAGGGAGAGGGCTGGAATTCAAATCCAGGTCAGTTTCAGTCTTGAACATGATGAATTTTATACCCTACACTGCATTCTATACTCTCACTGTAGATAATCAGTAAATGTTCATTTATTTCCTTTACCCCAGTTGGGGACAAAGAACACAGGTATGTAAAAATAATGTAGAAGCAGTTCCTAAACCAGTACAGATTAGTTTTAATGTAAATGATATAACAATAATGCTACTCAGCAGTTACTGAATAATTTATATTGTGCTGAGCTGAGCATGGAAAAAGGAAGAGAGTTCCAGAAAAACATCTATTTCTGCTTTATTGACTATGCCAAAGCCTTTGACTGTGTGGATCACAATAAACTGTGGAGAATTCTGAAAGAGATGGGAATACCAGACCACCTGACCTGCCTCTGGAGAAATGTGTATGCAGGTCAGGAAGCAACACTTAGAACTGGAGATGGAACAACAGACTGGTTCCAAATAGGAAAAGGAGTATGTCAAGGCTGTATATTGTCACCCTCCTTATTTAACTTATATAGAGTACATCATGAGAAACGCTGGGATGGAAGAAGCACAAGCTGGAATCAAGATTGCTGGGAGAAATATCAGTAACCTCAGATATGCAGATGACCACCTTTATGGCAGAAAGTGAAGAGGAACTAAAAAGCCTCTTGATGAAAGTGAAAGTGGAGAGTGAAAAAGTTGGCTTAAAGCTCAACATTCAGAAAACTAAAATCATGGCGTCTGGTCCCATCACTTCATGGCAAATAGATGGGGAAACAGTGGAAACAGTGTCAGACTTTATTTTGGGGGGCCTCCAAAATCACTGCAGATCGTGATTGCAGCCATGAAATTAAAAGACGCTTACTCCTTGGAAGGAAAGTTATGACCAACCTAGATAGCATATTCAAAAGCAGAGACATTACTTTGCCAACAAAGGTTCGTCTAGTGAAAGCTATGGTTTTTCCTGTGGTCATGTATGGATGTGAGAGTTGGACTGTGAAGAAAGCTGAGCACCAAAGAATTGATGCTTTTGAACTGTGGTGTTGGAGGAGACTCTTGAGAGTCCCTTGGACTGCAAGGAGATCCAACCAGTCCATTCTGAAGGAGATTAGCCCTGGGATTTCTTTGGAAGGAATGACACTAAAGCTGAAACTCCAATACTTTGGCCACCTCATGCAAAAAGTTGACTCATTGGAAAAGACTCTGATGCTGGGAGGGATTGGGGGCAGGAGGAGAAGGGGACGACAGAGGGTGAGATGGCTGGATGGTATCACTGACTCGATGGATATGAGTTTGGGTGAACTCCGGGAGTTGGTGATGGACAGGGAGGTCTGGCATGATGCAATTTATGGGGTCGCAAAGAGTCAGACACGACTGAGCGACTGAACTGAACTGAGCTGAGCTGAGCATTAAGTGCTTTACAAGCATTCTTTAATCTAAAGGGCTTCCCTGGTAGCTCAGTTGGTAAAGAATCCACCTGCAATGCAGGAGACCCTGGTTAGATGCCTGGGTCAGGAAGATCCCCTGGAGAAGGGACAGGCTAATCATTCCAATATTCTTGGGCTTTCTTGGTGACTCAGATGGTAAAGAATCTGCCTGCGATGCGGGAGGCCTAGGTTTGAGCCCTATAGATAGTATAAATGTGCCCAGGTGATTAAGATAGCATGTTCATGTACAGGCAATGAAACTGAGAAAGAGTTTTCTGGGCTGATAGTTAAATTTTGGCCAAGACATTAAGGAGAGAAGGGATGAGCTTTAGTGGGGAGACTGGAAAGTTATTCATTGTAGGGAGAAAGCACTTGATGGTAAGCCTTGTACTGCTTGCTTAAGAACTGTGACCTGATTACTTGAAAACTGAGGTTCTGGTGAAAACTGAAGGCATATTTTTTGTAGTGTGAAAAAAATTAATAACCAGTATCTGCTCATTTGTTCATGTTTGAACATGACTGTTTCGTAAATGTGTTGAAATGACTTAAGCTCTCTTTCAGGTCTGGACTAAATGTTTATATCACAGCATCAGGGCCCATGGGGCAGCATTTGCAAGTCCAAACTTAACTCCTTCTTTCTTAGTGTGGGAGGTGAGTATCTGTGGACTTGCAAAGCAAACAACAGCAACAACAAACTTGTAGTATTTTCTTTTATCTATAATTATTAATAATGTTGTGAAGAAACCCAATTTGATATATTTATGCCAAAGTATAAGTGAAATCTTTTTTCCCAGTTTTCTTGGGATTTAATTGATTTATAATATTGTATTTGTCCAAGAAATAGAATGTGATGATTTGGTATATGTATATATTGTGAAATGATTACCACAATAAATTTAGTTAAGCTCAATTCATATAATTATAAATTCTGTTTTTGTAACAAGAACTTCTAAGATCCTTAGCAACTTTCAAACATACAATATGGTGTTGTTAATATGGTTATTGTGACCAAGCTGCACATTATATCCCCATTGCTCATTTATCTTATAAGTGGAAGTTTTTATCTTGTGATCATCTTTACTCATTTTCCCTATCTCCAGCTTCCCGCTCTAGCAACCATCAATCCATTCTTTCTATTATAAATTCAGTTTTTTAGATTTTACATATAAATGAGATCATAAAGTATTTATCTTTGTCTGATTTATTTCATTTAGCATAATGCCCCAAGTCCACCCATGTAGCTACAAATAGCCATATTTCCTTCTTTCTAATGGCTGAATAATAGTAGGTTGTTTTACACCCCATTTTATTTATCCATTCATCCGTCAAAAAACAGTAAGATTGTTTCCGTATCTTGACTGTCATAAATCCTACAATGAACACGGAGGTACAGATATCTTTTGGGGGTAGTAATTTCATTTCCTCTGGATATATAGCTAGAAGGAAAATTGCTGGATCATATGTTAGTTGTATTTTAATTTTTTTTGAAGAAACTCCACACTATTTTCTATAGTGGCTGCACCAATTTACATTCTCACCAACAGTGCATAAGTCTTTCTCTTTTCTCAACATGCTCACCCAACACTTGTTATCACTTGTGTTTTTGATACTAGCCATTCTAACATCTGTGGGGTGGCATTTAGTTAATTTAATTAGTTCTTCCTATAGAATTTTATTCATTTCTATATGTATTATCACATAAAGATTTTTGGTCATATCATAGTATCAACATGATAACCTAGATCAGCTAATTCTGTGTTCTCCATTTAAATAACAGTAAATCACACAAATATTTCTGAAAGAATATTATAATTAATCTCCAAAGATAGTTTATAATTCTGTATGCTCTGCTTTCATACACATGTGGCATTCTTTTGACTTTCACTATTTATTTATTATATTTGCAAGCCTTTTGTTAAAATAGCTGGTACACAAATCATTTCCTGATTGCCATATGATTCTATTTGTATTTTTGAGTTATTAACCTTTGCAATACAACAGCGGCTGGAAATTAGAAGGGAAAATAGTGCTTCCTTTTGGCACTTTTTGGAAAGAATATTTATAAATCTGAATTACTGATGAAAGAAAACTGATTTATTTTGCATTCTAAATTTATATGGCACTTTCTTTTAAGCTAATGTAAATTAGACTAATTATAAGCTATCTTTTTTCCCACCAGAGCAAATAAAAATAGAATTTGTAGAAAAGTTTTTTTCTCTCCACATATTGAATCATTTTTCTCCTCTTCTTTGAAAGTTAATTCTGATGAAGATGTATTTATATCTCATTGAAATCTTTGGCAAAACCTTGGCATCCCTTTGAGTAATGACGTATCACACTATGCATGTGTGCTTGGTCATGTCCAGCTCTTTGTGAACCCATGGGTGTAGCCCACCAGGCTCCTCTGTCCATGGGATTCTCCAGGAAAGACTACTAGAGTGAATTGCCATTTCCTCTTCTAGGGAATCTTCCTGACCCAGGAATTGAACTCTCATCTCATCTCCTGTATCTCCTATATTGACAGGCCATTGAAATACCTTTAAACAAATGAACAGTAATAGCTTAAATGACAAATATTACTAATATTGATACAATTTACTAAGGAGAATATATTAGAATATATTAAAATGCAGATAGTGAAAGAACAAATTTAATTTTCAACTAAATATCGCATTGATATTTAGACCATTGGTTAAAACATGAGAACAGGTTTCTTCCACTTCAGGGAAGCAAAATACTTGTAGATCACTTAACATTTATGAAGCATGTTCTCAGTCTGTAGGTATATGTTTCCTTTATATATGTCATTTAATTTAACTACATCCCTCTGTAATTGATAGCATTATCCTGTTTGCAGATGGGAAACAGGTTCAGAAAGATTGAGAATGATAACTAATCCTAGTAAGTAGCAAAACCTAAACTGATCTAATTCCAGGGCAAAGCTCTTTCTGACACATCAGCGTGGGTCTTTATCTCTTTGAAAACTGATGAACATTAAGAGCTTTCTTCCAGAAATATGCGTGGAGAAACAACATGAGCAATGATAAAACAGTAATCTCACTAAACCATTAGTGTCTGTTTGGTCTTGCTTTCACTGATAGATCTTTTTGCAAAATTGCTTTCCTCTGAGATGGTGGACTTTAAATATTTTCTCTGGAGGCTTTTCTAAATTATAACTATCGGAAAATGTTTTGCTTGAAGGCTAAAGAAAAATGAGAGCTTACTTAACTACACCTCATAATTCCTGTCAGGGTAGGTATTATGAACTCTACATCTGCCAAGATTCAAACTTAAATAAGGTGCCTCCACAAACTGTTCATTTCTCTATGATTTCTTCTTGATATTTTGAAGTAGAAATAATCTGATAACTATTCACAAAGGAGAGAAACACTTTTTCTTGATCCTCAACATCATGTTGCTGTAGGCTAATTCTTACTCTCTTCCATTGCCCCTTAATACAGAGAATGTGTTTTGGGGCCTCTCCCTCAGTCTGCTCCACTCCGAGTGCATCTTACATAAACCTTCTCAATCAGCCAATTTTTGCAAAATGGTCTTAGGGTTGGTTGATCCCTTGTATGTGTAATTCTGAACTTGTCTACAACTTAAAGTCAATAGAGCGTAATGGTTAAGAGAATTGGCACTGATTTGCAAAAAAGTCGCACACGACTTAGCGGCTGAACAACAATAACAACAACCAGACCAGAGTCCAAATACTGCCTATGCCCCTAATTGGCTGTGTAAACGTGGAGAAGTCATAAAAGATGAGAGTCCTCATGCAGAAAATGGTATAATAAATGCATCTGCCCCATATGGTTAATGTGAACATTAATGGAATGTGAGAGAGTGCATGTTAAGCATTAGCACAGGGCCTGGCTCTTGTTAGTCGTACCTGCTCTTATTGTCAGTTATTCACTTTATATTCCCGGTTTCAACCCAGTGCCTAATATATAATAGTTGTTCAACACATATTTACTAGATAAAACTAGTTCTGATACTTAAGCAATGGGCCAACAGCAGAGTAGACGCCCCTACTTATCACTTTGTCCTCAGAAAGAGAGAATAGAGACAAACCAGTCATCATAATCTCCTTTCTCACTCTAAATTTCCCATCCAGCCCCAGTAATGAAATAATATTCCTGAACCCTAACAAATTAGAGAATTTTTCAAATCACACTATTTGAAAATGGTCGGGCTTCCCTGATCTAATAATGGACTTCTCAGGTGGTGCTAGTGGTAAAGAATCCAACTGCCAATGCCCGCCAGAGATGCAGGTTCGATTCCTGGGTTGGGAAGATTCCCTGGAGTAGGAAATGGCAACCCACTTTATGTCCCAGGACCTCAAGGTCACCAGGTGTATATTAATGCAGTCTAGTTAAGATAAATGATTATAGTTCATAAACTGCTTATGAACTCATTTGTGTCTTTTAAAATTTACCACCTGCAAACTGCTTTGTTCACCTCTGAGTCTTCCAAGGGTTACAACAGACACTGGCACGTGGAAGGTATTTAGGAAATGTTTGTTGAATAAATGAGTAAATATGTGAATGAATAGGAACTGTGAAACACTAACACAAGAATATTTTTCTTTCCAAAAAATAATGAAAAAATTTCATTCAATAAGAATCATTCTTAGTACTGATAGATGACTTAGTAGTTCCTATTCAATACAAAATGTTCCACTCCATTTTTTTCTGATATTTTACAAGTTATTAATTAATGGTTTTCCTGGTAGCTCAGATGGTAAAGCATGTGCCTGCAATGCAGGAGACCGAAGTCTGGCCCTGAACTAGATTTTCCTTTTACATTCCTTCTCTGTTCAGTGCAGTGCCTGAGTAGCTAAGAGAGGAGCCTGGTTTCTCAATAGCCAGCACCTTCATTTTGGAGGGTTTGTGGGTTAGGTCTTAGTCTCTATATTACCATATCCATGAGACTTATTGGCATTCTCTTTAAAATCAATTTAAGTCGTGTCCAACTCTTTGCGATCAGTTTGCCCGAGTATATGTATATCTGGTTGTCTGCTCTCTCTCTTTCTACACACACACACACACACACACACACACACACACACACACACACACACACACATAAGCACACAAAGAGAGAGATTTTCCTTGACTTAGGATGGGGTTATGTCCTGATAGACCGATTGTTAAGTTGAAAATATTGTAAGTTGAAAATGCATTTAATACACCTGACCTACTGAACATAATTAATTATCAGGGCTTCCCTGATATCTCAGTTGGTAAAGAATCTGCCTAAAATGCAGGATACCCTGGTTTGATTCCTGGGTCAGGAAGATCTCCTGCAGAAGGGATAGGCTACCCACTCCAGTGTTCTTGGGCTTCCCTTGTAGCTTAGCTGGTAAAGAATCCACCTGTGATGTGGGAGACATGGGCTAGATCCCTGGTTTGGTAAGATCCCCTGGAGAAGGGAAAGGCTACCCACTCCAGTATTCTGGCCTAGAGAATTCCATGGACTGTATAGTCCATAGGACAGTGACTTTCACATTCACTTTTCTTTCACTTTCAAAGGCAATACAAAGATCAATGCTAATGAATTAATGGGTTTGGCAGTGAACTATTTACTGACCTCTATTTTCTTAATGAGATATGAATCAACTTACCAGCTGAGTCTGAGGGAAGCAGAGAGGATGGAGGAAAATTTGAGGAGAGTGGGTAAAGCTTCTAAGAAAATGGTCCTTAAGAGGAATTAGGAAGAACTTACTGGTAAGTCTGAGCAGTATTTCCAGTCTTAAAAACCCATTTGAAGGTGGTTTGGTCGTTAATTTATTGAAATACCAATTTGCCCTGCCAAAAGATACTTTTCACATGCCTGGCTATGTTATAAAGAAGTAGAAAAGAATGAGAGATAACAATCGACAGAAAATTCAATTAGTGTTTTTAAAAACTTTTTCTGCTTACCCCACTCCCCTTCTGGGGAGCCTTCACAGACACAGCTGCCCTCCCAGTCACACGTAACCCAACAAGGCAGCACTCCATTATCAAAAAATTCAAAGAAATGGAGCATAGATTTCCACGTTGTTAATTTAGCAAACTCATATATTATACATAATATCTTCAGTTGGCAAAAATTTTTGCAGTATAATTTAGTTTGATCTTTTAACAAGTAATTTGTCAATGTCTAGCAAGATAAAAATGTTAATAGTGTATTACACATTCATTCTAATTCTGGACCCTTATGCCAATAAATAATTTACATCCATAAAACTATTATATAAATAAAAGTGCTCATTATCACATCATTTTTAATAACAAAAATTGGAAACACCTTTAATTGTTAATAGGAAAATAATTTAGTAAATTATACCCACTTATTAGAAAATTACACGGTTGTTATAATTACAAGACTGTGAAGCAAAAGAGAATAATGCTTAATGAGGAAAGAATGAAGAAAGCTGACTTAAAATTTTGTCTCCCTTGTGACAGTAATTATATAAACATAATATTTATTAAAAATTAAAACAAGGTTTTGAAAGCTCTGTAACAGTAATAAGGATTTTATGTTTGTTTCAAAATGTTTTTAACATGGCTATTCTTTATAAATTTTTTTTATAGGCATAATAGGTTTTTTCTACTCCCTTTCTTAAGAATTTCTGATTATTACTTCATTTTTCCATTTCATAGTTTCAAATAAAATCTGTGATTTTATCATCAGAGAAGATTAGACTTAATTTGACATTTCATAATTCCAAGTTATTTGGTATAAAAAGACCACATGCACTTGTAAGTTCTTTAAAAATATAATTTCAAGACATTTTTTGTGCTTTATCTTGCCTAGGCTGGAGATTAAGCAAACTACCTAAAACTGCTGGGCACTTTTTTTTTTTTTTTCATTTTTCTCCTTGTTATTCATTTATCTTGCCCTTCACAGAAATGATAACAAATGAGTCTGCAGGCACATCTGCCAGTTTCTTAAATCCCTATTATCTGCATTACAAAATCATACTAGTAAGAATGCTTCCATTATTTTCAGAGCTCTTTAGTTTTTATGCTTCAGCATTCTGTAGGATGTATCTTATATAAGTGCAAAACTTGGATTCAACTTCTGGAAGCTTTCGATTTCTTAGTTCAAAAGTAAGAGATCCTTAATTCAGCCATCTGATTCACAATTGTTTGTACAGTAAGAAGCTCCTAAATCATGCTTTGATGAATACCTGGCAGTTTTCTTGCCATTTTCCAAAAGTTTTCTATTAAACATTCTCTCTCTCTCTCTCTCTCTCACACACACACACACACACACACATTTTGATTAAAAACACAGATTTTGTCATTATAAAGTTTAAGATTCTATTTCCAGTTCTATAGTATCTGGGCCACTTCTCTTTAGGCAAGTAACCTAATGTCTCTGAATCTTGTTATTTTCATCTCTGAAATGGAGATTACAATTACATCAGACAGTCCTCAAAACATCCGTAGTGATTTCAGAGCTTCTTTTTCAGAGTCAGGTACAAAGCAGGCACTCAGTAAATAACTAGTGCTTTTATTAATTTATTATTATTTCTGTGTTTAATTTTAACTGAGTCAGTGAGTTCCTATAATAAAATGCAATTTCCAGTAAATCAAGTAACACCTGTTATCAGCAAAAATTTTAACTGAGTTCATTATTTTCTATGTAACTCAGATTAGTGTTCTGCCTTTTTTCTGTGCCATATGTAGGTGTTCAACAGATTAAGTTAATAAATGTATGAATGCATGAATGTGTAGATGAATGATTAAATGCTTATTTTTGACGAGGTAGAAAAAATATAACACAGTGGAACAAATAAAATAGCCTATGGAGAAAAATGGCAAACTCACATACGTGCCCAGGGCCAGTCTAGGAAAAATTGCTTTTTTTTTTTTTTAAGGAAAAAAATGTGTCAAATAACTTATTTAGCACTAATAAAAATAATGTCATATCAACCATACTAAAATAGAACATTGAGCTACAGTTCCATTAAGTGGCATTGTGCCAGCACTCATTCAATAAGTTGTGCCCGACTCTGCAGCCCACACTCCTCTGTTCGTGGGATATTCCTGGCAAGAATACTGGAGTCGGTTGCCATTTCCTCCTCTAAGGATTTTCCCAGGAATCGAACCTGCCTTTCCTGTGTCTCCCACCTTGGCAGCTGGATTCTTTTATGGATCCTTTTATCACTGAGCCACTTCGGAAGCCCCTGAGTGACATTATATAGTCTAAATTTATGGAGAACTTTTGAGATGGCTGATAAAATGATGGTTGAGTAACTTTGAGCAGAAAAGATAGAGAGAAATGGCTTTTTCTACATTCTACTGTGCCTTTAAGTAAAATGCTTCATAATCTTGCTGCATAGCTATATGTCATTTGGCTTTAGACACCTATTGTGATTTGCCCTGTGAAGATAAGGTTTTGCCATGGAGAGGATTTGTAGAAGTAACACACTTTGCAGTACCATTGGCAACCACAAGTACCAAAACTCCAGTTTAGGTGAAGCTACTGTCAAATGATAATGTCATTTCCTTGTGAGTGTTTCGGGAAAAGATGGGCAGGAAATGTATAAAGGTCAATCATTTATTGACTGAAATAACATTTCATCATTTTGAAAACATAAAATACATTACAGTTGGTAGAGCATCGTGCGTTAATATTTCACTGTACTTTAGGCATTGCCTACAATCAATTGCCTACCTATAAATTGTAATAATTTCTGCCCTTTGAAACACTATCATTTACTAAAGTCCATACATTAGTCAAATTCCTTAGTTTCCCTTCTTCAAATTCCCTTCTTCTGTTTCAGAATTTCATTCAAGACATCACACTACATTTAGTTGTCACGTTTGTCGTGTTTCCTTAGGCTCCTCTTGGGATTGATGGTTTCTCAGACTCCGTGGTTTGGATGACGTGAACAATTTTGAGTTAGTCAGAATTTTGTAGGATGCCCATTATTGGGATTTGTTTGACGCATTTTTCATGATAAGATTAGAATTATGTGTTGTGGGGAGGAAGACCACAGCGTAGAAGTGTCGGATCATAAGTGTGCATATTATCAGTGTGCATTATGAATGCTGAGGTTGATCTTGATCACCTGGCTAAGGTAGTGCTTTTCAGAGTTCTTCATTGTAGAGTTACTCTTTCCCCCCTCTTCTCTTGTACTTTTCGGAAGGAAGTTAGTGTCCTCAGCCCACAGCTAAGGAATAGGAAGTTATGCTTAAGATGGAGTATCTACACAAACTATTTGGAATTCTTTTTCACAGAGTTTTGTCTATTCTCATTTATTTATTTATGAATCAAATTATTTACATCAGAAGAACTCATGGGTTTTTATTTTATATTTTGGGTAATCCTCTAACTCTACTTTATTTGTTGCTCAAATTGCTTTAGTCCTGAACCTTATCAATTCTTTCAGTTGGCTTTTGTGCCACTTTGATGTATCCCCATTTGGATGGTTTGTTTGTTTTTACACTTCCATACCCTATATGATGGTCTGAGCTCATCTTGTATATTTACTGCCCCAGTCCTAAAATCAGCTATTTCTTCAAGGATAACTAGATCTTCTTATTGGAGAATGGTATTAGACACGAGGATCTGGGTTTGGAGTATGCTAATTGTAACGCAAATGTCGTTGCTTCCAGGTCTTCTCAGCTGACAGAGCAAAGAGATAATATGTGTGTATATTAACCATATATATATATATACACATATCTATAACTATCTCTCTACGTAACTGTGTATTAAGCTAATATAAATATTAAACTAAATATGAATGTATATCGAGGTTTCCAACTCTAATCTGTTATCACATAGATCATTTTAGCCCCATTTCTTGCTTATCTTTAAATTGTGACTCCAGCAAAACACTTGACTTTTAGAAGTGAGAAAATCAAATTGTAGCAACTTTGGGAAGCCACGTTATCTAGCAGAATAATTCTTAAAGGGCAAGGTGTGCGTCATCAAATTTTAATTTACAGGAGTCTCCAATCCATAACCACCAACAGAACAGACAAAAAGCTTCAAAAAAAAAAGAGAGAGAACCTGTTCTCCCAAGCCTAAGTATGAAGAAAGGGGTTGCTAAAAACAGAAAACTTTTTGGGCAATACACACACCCTTCAGTGGAGGGTACCTGGTGCTTCAGGTTAAGAATCTGCCTGTAATGCGGGACACCTGGGTTTGATCCCTGGGTAGGGAAGATCCCCAGGAAAAGGAAATGGCAACCCACTCCAGCCATTCCTCACCTGGGAAATCCCATGGACAAAGGAGCCTGGCGGGCTCTAGTCCATGGGGTCACAAAGCAGACGTGACTGAGCAACTAACACTTTGACTTTTTGCCGGGGTCCAGCCCCGGTGGATCCAGGGAATTCGAAGGGGAGACGGCATCGGCAATCAGGAAACAATTGCTTAATTAAACGTTAATTAAGGATATAAAGAGTGGTTAAATAAGGATAGCTCAGTGAGGAAATTCAGTGGAGAAAAGAGGCTGAATAATTCAGCCAGAAGGTGAGAGAGAACGACATGGGGAGACCAAGTTTCGGTGAACAAGGCCCGCACTTTATTTTCCAAAGTAGTTTTTATACCTTAAGTTATGCATAGAGGATAATGGGGGAAGGGGTAGAGTCATGCAGTAAGCCAGGCTTTCTTCCTGCAAACTGATCATATGCAAAAGTTTAAGTGATTTGCATTATCTTCTGGCCCGGAGGCCTGTTAACATTTTAAGACCCTTTCTTCAGAAAACTTATTTTTCTCTAAAGGTGATTAGTCAGGCGCCACCCTCCAAAAGCATTAAAGTTGCATTCCTACAGAGCAAAGGTGTGGTGGGCTGTAACAAGAAAAAGAATTAACTCAAGGGTCCAAGGTTACAAACATTAAAGGTACTACTTACACCAATTATATTAATCAATACACTGCCAGGGACACAGCAGGTAAGGGATATGGAGACTTAGCAGCAAACAATGGCCCAACAAGTGAAAAACCCTTCACCAATACAGTTTCTAATCAATCTTTTAACTGCTCAAAGGAATTTGTATTTAGACAGTTTAGAACATCTCCTGCCTCTCGCAGTTGGGAGGCTCTGAGCAATCACATGTGGCCGGAAAAACCTATTCAGGCAGGCTAGAGGACTTCCAAAGGAGTTTTGTAGGTTGAAACACTATCACACCCAGGAACTTTATTAACTGGAGCTCTAAGTTAACTCTTTCTTCAGAGAGAGGTAGTGGGGGACAGCCCCCCGTAAAGTCAGAGGTGTAGGTGAGAGCACAAAGCAGAAAGTAGGCAGACTCTGGTTTTGGGGGTAGATGCTCGAGAATTTCCAGGGGGACTCCTGAGGCTCGATCCCGCCTTTGCGTATGCCAAGCCTCCTTCCTCATGACCTTTGCCACGGGGGGGAGCTCCTGTTCCCGACAACTTTTCACACTATTCAAGCCAAATGCCAATGGAAATATTGCACCCATTCCCTACTTCCTGTGATTTTGGTTGGGCCAAGTGAGGCTATCATCTTCCATGCCACCCCACTCCTGCCCTCCAGAAAAGGTAGCACTTTGATTCCCCACCAGGTTTGCAACCCACTCTAGTATTATTGCTGGGAAAAAATCCCATGGACAGAGGACCTAGTCAGACACAGCTGAGTGACAAAGCATGCACACACGCATCCACAGAGTGTATATCAATCCCAATCACCATCCCTCTTCCTCTTGGTATCCATAAATTTTTCTCTATGTCTGTGTCTGTATTTCTGCTTTGCAAATGGATCATCTATACCATTTTTCTAGATTTCATATATATACATTAACATATGATATTTGTTTTTCTTTTTCTGACTTACTTTACTCTGTATGACAGTCTCTAGGTCCATGCACATCTCTGCAAATGACCCAATTTTATTCTTTTTTATGGCTGAGTAATAGTCCATTGGGGGTTCCCAGGTGGAGCTAGTGGCAAAGAACTTCCCTGCCAGTGCAGGAGACATAAGAGACATGGATTTTGATCCCTGGGCTGGGAAGATCACCTGGAGGAGAGCATGGCAACCCACTCTAGTATTCTTGCCTAGAGAATCCCATGGAGAGAGGAACCTGGAGAGCTACCATCCATAAGGTTGCAAGAAGCTGGACATGATTGAAGCAACTTAGCATCAGTTCAGTTCAGTCGCTCAGCTGTGTCTGACTCTTTGCGACCCCATAGAGTGAAGCACGCCAGACTTCCCTGTCCATCACCAACTCCCGGAGATTGCTCAAACTCATGTCCTCAAGTCGGTGATGCCATCTAACCATCTCATCCTCTGTCTTCCCCTTCTCCACCCGCCCTCAATCTTTCCCAGCATCCAAGCCTTTTCCAGTGAGTCAGTTCTTCGCATCAGGTGGCCAGAGTATTGGAGTTTCAGCTTCAGCATCAGTCCTTCCGATGGATATTCAGGACTGATTTCCTTTAAGATTGACTGGTTTGATCTCCTTGCAGTTCAAGGGAATCTCAAGAGTCTTCTCCACCACCACAGTTAAAAACCATCAATTCTTTGACACTCAGCTTTCTTTATAGTCCAACTCTCACATCCTTACATGACTACTAGAAAATAGTGTGTGTGCAACTTAGCATGCACACACACTATTCCATTGTGTGTATGTGTGTGTGTTTGTACACACATCTTCTTTATCCATTCCTCTTTTGATGGATATTTAGCTTGCTTCCATGTCCTGGTTACTGTAAATAGTGCTGTAATGAACACTGTGGTATATGTGTCTTTTAGAATTGTGGTTTTCTCAGGGTTTATTCCCAGTTTTCTGGATCATATGGTAGTTTTATTTTTAATTTTTTAAGGAACCTCCATACTGTTCTCCATAGTGGTTGTATCAATTTACATTCCTACCAACAGTGTCTAAGTGTACTCATCTTTCTATAGCCAGGATTATTATCACCCTTCTCTAGCAATCCAGCCACAGTAGTTCCAGAATGATCTTTCTAAAACTAAACTAAGCAAATTTATCTTATGAAAATACCTGATTTTGTTGTGGAACTTTTCTGTCTTCTCTTCTAAGTTTTCAATTAAAATCTTTCAATGGATTCCGATATCCTTGGAGTAAAAATCTCACATCCTAACTCTTTTTGTCCATTGGGCTGCTGTAAGAATACACTACGGGTTGGGTGGCTCATAAACAACAGACATTTATTTCTAGCAGTTCTGGAGACTGAAAGTGCAAGAACAGGGTGCCAGTATGGTCAGATGAGGCTTCCCTGGTGGCTCAGTGGTAAAAAATTGCCTGCAATGCAGGAACAGTAGGAGACGTGGCTTAGATCTCTGGGTCGGGAAGATCCCCTGGAGGAAGGTATGGCAACCCACTCTAGTATACTTGCCTGGAGAATCCCATGGACAGAGGAGCCTAGTGGGCTGCAGTCCATAGGGTCACAAAGAGTTGGACACGACTGAAATGACTTCGCACTCATGCATTGCATGTCAGATGAGGGCCTTCTGAGTCAGACGACTTCTACTTTCGCATGGCAGAAGAGGCTAGGGAGCTCTATGGGGTCTTTTTGTTTGCAGGAGCACTAATACCACTCCTGAGGGCTGTGCCCTCATGATCTAATCTTTCTCAAAGACCACACCTACAATGGGAAATTAAGATTTCAACATATGAATTTGGAGGGGCACACAGAGATTCAACCGTAGCACTTACTATACATACATGGACCAGTCATGACTTGCTTCTGACACCCTCTCCATTGTCTTCGTTTCTTATACTCCAATGAGCATTTCTTAAATTGATTCTAAATGGATCTCCTTTCTGCTCTGATTCGTAACCATTCATTTTCTTGCAACCGTGAATTTATCTTCTCTTTTCCTTAAAAATGCACCCCTCCTTCCTGTTACATATCCATTTCCACTGACTTCTACAAGAAGCCCTGCTGATATCTCCCATATACTGTCCACAGCAAGAATTAAGATCTTACTGTGTCTTCCTATAGCATTCTGTAATAATTTTTACTGTAATTATGAATTTTATTTGGATGTCACATTACATTTAATTCTAGATGGCAAGATAATGATTTTAGTAACAATAACACTAGTGTTAGCTTAACCCATGATATACTCTAGCTGTTCAATAAGTGTTTGTTGAATGAGTGAATGAATGAATGAATGCATGAATCGTCAGCTTGAAATCTTAATCATTTTACCTTTTAAAAATCTGTTCAAAGACATAGTTTTTCAAAAAAATAAGGACTTAGGATCCTAAACTTCATTTGATAGAGGAAATTTTTACTGACACATTATCTTTAAATACCTCCAGGTAAAACAATTAACCCAGGAATTTAAGGTTATCCATTTAGACTTGCAAGCCAGTTACTAATACGTCCTGCCCCCACTGTA
Source organism: Bos indicus x Bos taurus (assembly GCF_003369695.1). Lineage (NCBI taxonomy): Eukaryota > Metazoa > Chordata > Mammalia > Artiodactyla > Bovidae > Bos > Bos indicus x Bos taurus. The sequence goes on from NC_040089.1 coordinate 42,097,414, forward strand.
TCAGATGGTATCAGTGCTCGACTCATAACTCCCCAGCCTCATCATTCCAGTATATACTGATAGAATCATCTAACATCTGCAATTAGCCACTCTAGGACAGGTCAGAAGTGTACAGGAGTTAATATATCTGGGTGTAGCTCTCAACCAAAGACAGAGGGGGACTGGAAGATAAGTACTTCAAGTTTCTCACTCAGTCTTGGAATAACTCTGAGACATGTTCTATAGAGTTTTAGAGAACTCCCCTGGAGGACTGACAGCAGTTTCCTGCAGGAGAAATCTGTTCAGTAATGTACCTCTATTGATTTATTTCCATGTCTCTGCTCTCAAATCCCACTCCACTCCTGAGTTTTCTGGAAGAACCTCCCAGATGAATAGTTTGCATTCAAATTCTTGCCTCAGGTTCTGCTTCTAGGGGAATTCAAATTATAGCATCCTACCAATCCAGTGCTCCTTAAGAGCCATCACTGCCACAAGTATGAAGGCATGGCTCATTTTGTGTCACCCTGCCTGCATCCTAATACTTTTAAACAGATTGGAAAGAGCATGACCTTGAAGAGAAAAATAGCTTATATGAGAATGGCCAATGGATAAGGGAAAGGAGAGAGAGTACCATTTGTTTTCCATTGATGATAGTATGAAATTTACACGCAGATGGTCTAACAGGTGTGACTATAATTTGAGGAGACTGCCCCCTTGGTTACTAAGGAAACTGCTATTATTATTGTGGAAACACAATCTCACTTTATTGCTTCACTTGTAGCCTTTTTCTTAACTCTAGTATAGCAGCCAACAGATTCATCCTTTTCCCACGACTTCATCACAAAGAGACATACATGTGCACACACACACACACACACACACACTTTTGTGTATGCCAGTGCTAGAGAAGACAAGCTCATGGTGCATGTATGCAATGGATACTGTAAATTACAGGTCTCCATGAAATACTCTTCTGCAGGTTTCATGAATAATTAAGTTTAGTAAAATTAATAATTTCCTTAAGATCTTGATGAAAACTGAAGAAAGAAAATTCTGAAGAAAACAACTTAGAAACCTGCCTTTTTGCCCTCACTTTGTGCCTTAATGAACAAAGGATAACAGGGACTCTTTTGGAAGTCTTTGCTTGGGTTGAAGACTGTACTCTTACCATGTTAAGTTTATGAGTGTGTAAACTTCTTCATCTCCTGCACTGGCAGGTTCTTTACCACTAGTGCTACCTGGGAAGCCCATGCAAACTTAGGAAGCATGAAGTTTCCGAAAGCTATTATACAGTTTAGAAGATGTATGCTTGGATGTTTACTTAAAACTAAAAAATGAGGTCTATATGTACAAATAATTTCTCTTTTTGTATCCATTTCAGTTTTCTGAGTTTCTGGAAAGGCCTGGTATCTCCAAAGGAACAGTTTCTGATAGAAGTTTGGAGGTCTGATTCAAGAAAAAATAATCAAGGACAGCCAATGAATTGAGGACAAGAAGGTTTCCAATCAGGTAGGAACACTTAATCTCATACAATCACCTTAAATAAAGTGTGTTGTTAGCTGGATATGATACAACTGCTTGGAAAAGATGGATTTATAACCTACCCTACAAGGAAACTATCCCCAGTTCCCTTGGAGGTTGTAGTGTTTATCAGAGAGTACCTTGGGGGAAAATGAGTACAATAACAGTATGATGCTTTTTTCCATTTTTAGCTCATTGTTGCCATGTACCCTTGGTGATCATGGTGCCTGTGATTTAGTCCCATGAGCTTAGGTACGTGGAACAGCAGTTAACCCTTTTTAGTATTTTCTCCCAAGACAAATCGTTTTTATGGGTTTTTTTTCCATGATCTAGTTGCTTATCACAATTAAGCATCAAGTCTCCTGAATGAGGTATAGTTCCAGTCATTCTAAGGAAATTAGCTTGATTCTTATTGGGACACATCTTGGTCTTGGCACAAAGTGAGTTCACATAAGGATTTACAAGGAGAAGAAGGGGACATGGGAAAGAGGAGTTCATTGTTCCCTGGGCACACCAGAACTCCTCTGACAATTGTGTTTTCATTAGCAATGTCAACTTAAAACATATTCACAACCTAAAGGTTGAGAGTTATGTTTTATTTGGTGGGAATTTTTAAGACTTCAAGATCAGGAGGCAGCATCCCAAGTAACCCTGAGAGAACTGCTCCTAGGAGGTGAGACAGGGAGCCAGGTTTTATAGAAGTTTTGCAACAAAGGGCAGGTAGACCGACCAAACATCAGAAGATCATTGTTAGTTAAAGAAAAATCAGATCTTTCAAGTTAAGTAGTTTAGCACTTTTCTATGTATGGGAGGATGCAAGAGTCTGGGCTCAGTGAAATCATTGCTTTGATATGCACCTCAGCTATATGGAACCAGTATCCTGTGTTTTCATACCTTGAGCTGCCTCAGGGATGACCATAGAGAGTGGCTGCAGTCTGATCTCTGCTAGATGGTAGATAGTCTTTCTTTCCTGAGTTCCCTCAGGGCTCACCAGTTTACCATCAGTGATGCCTGCAATCACTGATGACTGTCACATCTTTTGTTTACTGATGTGCAAGACATTTTCCATTTTTCAGAGTTTGTGATAAAATCTTACAGTAAAAGGAATAATGAAGATGTCCCATTATATGGCAGGACAAAAGATAGTAGTGACATAAAAATCAGGGCCTATCTGTCTCATCTACAGTTAAAGACTCAGTGTTTAGCTGAGTATATTTGACTCCTTATCAATATTCAATAAGAAAACCATGTTGAATGACTTAAGGATGAATTAATGAATGAAAAAAAGTTAATATAGTAGAAACTGTTTTATCCTTGTATTTTCTTGTGTGTTGACTTTTGTATTTCAGGACCTAGCACTCTTACTGACACATAGAACAATTGATTGAAAGAATGAAACCTCACAATTCTAAGAATAATTTTAAGACCAATACAGACCTCATATTTGTCACGGTCTATGATAGAAGTATCCAGAGATGAAAGCCTGGATCTCAGCTACTGATAGAGTTAACAGAATCTATCAGGTTTTAATAATTTACAGTTCATCCTATTACATTTAGGCATTTAGCTACATGAGCCATACAATTAAATGTTGACTGGAAAAAAATGCACAACCTAAAAGTTGAGAATTCTGTTTTATTCAGCAGACATACTGAAGACTTAAGTCAGGACACAGCTTCTCAGATAGCTCTGAGGGACTGTTCTGAAGAGGTAAGGGAGGAGCCAGGATATTCAGGACATTTTGCAAGAAAAACAGGTAGTCGGAACATCAAAAGATCACTGTTAATTAAAGAAACTAGACATCTCAAGTTAATGAATTTAGCACCTCTCAATATCTGGTAAGATGCAAGAATCTGGGCTCATTGGAATCATTCCATTGATATGGACTTGAAATATCTAGGGCCAGTATTCTGTTTTCTCCATCTTGAGTGCCCCCAGGGTACAGCTTTGAGGGTGGCTGTAGTGGCTGGCAGCTTGATGACTATAACATCCTTTGTTACTGATATGACAGGTGACATCTTTGTCCACATAAATGACTTGAATATGGATAGCACATCCCCGGATGTGCAAAACATGATTCTTGGAGCATTTTTACAAAGTTAAGGGCAATTTCAGAATCACTAGCAGCTAAAATTGCTATTTATACGTCTCCACAGGTAGGTAGTAAACTGCTGTTGCTAGCTTCTTTTTTCCCAAGGGATAACAAAAAGCCATGTAATTCAAGAAAGAAATGTAAAATTTAGCACAATGCCATTTCCACAAAACCAAACACACAGATATACAGATATACATACACACATATACAAACTCTCTCAGATATGAAGTAATAATCTAAAATAGGACCCTGGAACTCATTGCAAAATAGCAGATGTACTAATATTTGATGATTTTCTTTGATTTATGTTTGATATTTATATAGATATATATTAATAACATTCAGAGTTGCTATATGGAAAAATAACTTTGTACCAATATTGTCTTTGTCTGTGTTATCGATAATGTATGAGATTGCCTCTCTGCTCCATCCTTTTCCTGTAATATCTTATGGGCAAGAGATGTAGTTATCAGTTGTTTTTAAAATTTCTAGATAGCCAGAAGACTAATATCACTTAAATAAAGAAGGCAAATTATCCCAAAGTAGGTGGCTTTGTTATGGAACATAAAGTCCTTGTAGTAAAGGGGAAGAATTTCATAGCTAAAAGGCTTCAGTTGCAGAAGATTTGTGAGTAAATATGTATGTTGTTTCAAAGTGGACTCTCTTCTATAATTAATGTCTGGGACTTATCTTTGGTATCTAATGGATTTTGATTTTAAAGTATTATTAGGTAATGTACCAAAGAATGTATTAAATTGGACGTAAATTATGAGAAACTATAAAATAAACTCCTTCAAACACACCACCAAAATTAAGAACTAGAATCAAAATTGTTGAACCTTCTCTCTGTTCTCCACCCCGGTTTCACCTTCCTTTCATCAAAGAAACCACTCTCATCTTGGCTTTCTATTCAGCATTCATTTAATCTTTATGTTTTTGATTCATTTAATCTTTATGATTTTGCTTGTTATTGAGATTTATAAAAATTGATATCATACTTTAGTCTTCTGTGCTTGCTTTTTTACTCAACATCATGTTTCTAAGGTTCATACATTTTGTTTTAACTCATGTTCATTCATTTTACTGGAGAAGGGAATGGCAACCCACTCCAGTATTCTTGCCTGGAGAATCACATGGCCAGAGGATAAAATTCCATATTGTATAAATATAATAAAATGTATTTATTAGTCTATTAGTGATATTGGGACCTATTATGAACAGTACTTCCATGAACATTTATTTTAATGTTTCCTAGTACACATGTGCAAGAGTTTATTTAATATAAGTAAAAGAGCACACCACTAAGAATAGAATTGCTGAAAATTCAAATATTCAACTTTAAAATATTATGCCAAGTGTTTTCCAAAGCTTTAGAGTCTGTTTTTAGTCTTTCTGTTCTATAGCCTCACCAGTAAGAATGGACAATCTAGTCAGTATAAATTCTCTTCTGGTTTTTGTATTACTTTGCTCGGTTTCCCCTAAAAAAAAGATACCACAGACTTAATGGCTTAAAAAAAAGTTTTATCTTCTCCCGGTTCTGGAGGCTGGAATTCAGGATCAAGGTGGTGGCAGTTTGGGGTCCTTCTGAGGTCTCTCTCCTTGAGTTGCAGATGGCCCCTGCCTTCTGGCTGTGTCTTCACATGTCCTTTTCCCTGTGTGTGTGCATCTTTGGTCTCTCTTCCTCTTCTTATGACACTGGTCATAATTAGGTTGAGAATCCTTCATTTGTTTAAATAGTTGCCTGTGTTTCCTATTCTGTGAAATTCCAGAAAATATCTTTTCTCCATTATTCTGTTGTTTATCTTTTTCTTACTTATTTCTTATTGTTCTTTGTGCTTAGTCACTCAGTTGTGTCCGACTCCGAGACCCTATGGACTGTAGCCTGCCAGGCTTCTCTGTCCATGGGGATTCTCCAGGCAAGAATCCTGGAGTAGGTTGCCATGCCCTCCTCCAGGGGATCTTCTCAACCCAAGGATTGAACCCGGGTCTCCCGCATTGCGGGCAGATTCCTTACCAGCTGAGCCACCAGGGAAGCCCTGGTGTTGTTCTTTAAATACAAGCAAATAATCCTTTGTCGGCTATATCTGACACAAATAAGTTATGTCTTGCCTTCTTACTTTTTTAATGTTATCTGGTGATAAATAGCAGCTCTCAATTTTAATGAAATCAAATTTATCTTTTAGCCTAGTGGCCTTTTTTGTCTTACTTTTATAGTAGATTTTCTTCTGAAAGTTCTGGTATATCTGTGTTCTATATTCAAGCCATTAATGTATTTAGAATTGACTTGTATATATACTTCCCAATTTCTTTGTTTTCTTATGAATAATTAAGTTTTCCAGGATCACTTTGGAATGATTTTTTTTAGGTGTGTCTGAGCTATTCTTGGACATTTGACCATTCATATGAATTTCAGAATTAGCTGGTATGCAAAACCTCTGTTAAATATTTTTATTGTAAATATATTGAATGTTTAAATGAAGTTGGGGAAATTTTACATCATTATGATGGTCTCTTTATTCATAAATAAAATGTATTTCTCCATTTATTTATGTTTCAATGTCTTGCACATCTTTATTTGGATTTATTCCTAGGCAACTTTTTTTTTCTATTTTAAATAATTTTTAAGCTCTTCCTTTTTGCTGGATTAGAGAATCCAATAGGTTTTTGTTTCTTGAGCTTACATCTATCCATCTCGCTAATACCGCTCTTAGTATGAGAGAGAAGTCTCTTAGCAAAAAGGAATAAATGTAAAATTGAATAAAAATATTATAGGTCAGCTCTGGTCAATAATAGAACTATCTGTGATAATGGAAATGTTCTTATGCTGTGCTTGTGCTTAGTCACTCAGTCATGTCTGAGTCTTTGCGATCCCATGGACTGTAGCCCACCCTCCTCTGTCCATGGGATTCTCTAGGCAAGAATACTAGAGTGGGTTGCCAGGCCCTGCTCCAGAGGATCTTCCCAACCCAGGGATTGAACCCATGTCTCCTGCACTGCAGGTTCTTAGTGCTATCAAATCTATAACCATTAGTCACATATGTTTAAAAAAATTTTTTAACACAAATTAAATAAAATTCAATAAAATTAAAAATTCAGTTCTTGAGTCACACTTGCCCACATTTCAGGTATTTACTAGCCACTTGTTAATAAGGGACGCTATACTGGACATTTGGCTCTAGACTATTAGACTGTGGAGCCATGCAGTCCTGGGATTTTATCTTTGTCAGTGCATAATGAGATCTTTTCACATGCCTATTATTCTGTTATTCAAAAGAGAAGTTACTTAACAGTCATCTCTAACTTTTTGAAATAATCCAACATACAGCTTTCACCACCCATGAATTTCTTGAACCATATTTATGTTTCTAAACTACTTCTTAAATCAAGTGTTCATTTGATTCATGACCTTATAAATGCAATTTTGATCATTTTTCCCTGAAATCTCATATTTGTATAACCATGTGGAAATGCATTTCCTATCTTTTTGCCCTCTTGTAAGCTCTTCCTGTATTTTAATCCTCACAAGCTTATATCCCCTAATGTTAAATACTTAATAGCAGTAGCTTGTAAAAAAATTTAAGAGATCATTGGTAAGCTTTTTTTCAATCATCCATACATTTAAACAGTGTGTTGCAATAAGAAATAATACTTAGTAATAAAAAGACACAAGTCATAGTTTTACCCATAAAAATGAACTTTATATGCATTCGAGTAAGGTTTATATAAGGTATATAAGATTTATTCTCATTCTAAAATTGTTATGATTATTTGGGCTTCCCTGGTAGCTCAGCTGGTAAAGAATCTGCCTGCAATGCAGGAAAACCCCGTTCGATTCCTGGGTTGAGAAGATCCTCTAGAGAAGGGATAGGCTACCGATTCCAATATTCTTAGGCTTCCCTGTGGCTCAGATGGTAAAGAATCCACCTGCAATGCGAGAGGCCTGGGTTGGATCCCTGGGTTGGGAAGATCCCCTGGAGAAGGGAAGAGCTACCCACTCCAGTATTCTGGCCTGGAGAATTCCATGGACAGAGGAGCCTGGCAGGCTACAGTCCTAATTTTCCCCGAACTTTAAATACTTACTATAAATAGTTTGTAAAAAAAAAAAAATGAGATCACTGGTAAGCTCTTTTATTCTCAATCATCTAGACATTTAAATAATGTGTTGCAGTAAGAAATAATCCTTGGTAATCAAAAGACTCAAGTCATAATTTCACCCATAAAAATGAACTCTGTATGTATTCAAGTACGGTTTATATAAGGTACATAGGATTTATTCTGATTCTAAAATTGTTATGATTATTTAGAAAATCATGTTTGAAATATGATAAGATTCAAAGCCAATAAAGGTTTTAAATCTATTTAAAGAATCTATAAAGAATTCAAGTATTTTACCTTTTTCCCTTATTTGACATTAACCTGTACTCCTTCATCTTTCACTTACAGCATGCTGTAGCTGCAGTTAACACAAAGACAAAATATAATGTCTAAATATTCTGTACATTTTTTTAATGAATACTTTTGTTTAAAATTGTTATAACCTAAATTCTTGATTCCCCTTTCACAACTTTTTCTATCCTCCATGCTACTGCAATCAATCACATGATTGATTATTCCTTTTTTTTTGTTTGCTAATTCTTTTTTAAAAATATGTTTCAAACTATCATCAGTTCAGGAAACATTGGAAAATGAGCCTCAGAATTCCCAGCATTAATGTTTTGTTTCATTGGCTATCAGGACATCATTCTTTCCTAGATGTCTCCCCTCCTCATTTGCCATTCGCAGTCTCCTTTGTAATGCCTCCTACCCCTCACAAAATTCAAAGACACTTGCTCCTTGGAAGAAAAGCTATGATAAACCTAGACAGCATCTTCAAAAGCAGAGTCATACATCACTTTGCCAACAAAGGTTGGTATAGTCGAAGCTAAGGTTTTTCTGGTAGTCGTGTGCGGATGTGAGAGTTGGTCCATAAGTAAGGCTGAGCCCAAATAATTGATGCTTTTGCACTGTGGTGCTGAAAAGGCTTAAAGATCCCTTGGACAGCAAGGAGACCAAACCAGCCAGTCCTAAAAGAAGTCAAACCAGTCAATCGTAAAGAAAATCAACCCTGAATATTCACTGGAAGGACTGATGCTAAAGTTGAAGCTCCAATACTTTGACCACCTGATGCAAAGAGCTGACTCATTGGAAAAAAACCCTGATGCTGGGAAAGATTGAGGGCAAAAGGAGAAAGGGGTGACAGAGGATGAGATTGTTAGATAATCACCAACTCAACAGATGTGAGTTTGAGCATATTCGAGGAGATAGTGGAGGACTGGGAAGCCTGGCAAGCTGCAGTTCATGGAGTCATAAAGAGTTGGACATGACTTAGTGACTGAACATCCTACCCCTCAATGTCTGTTAGAATGCCCTAATGATCATTCCCAGCCCTTATCACTCTCCACCTACTGTCACTATTTGTAAGTTTTACTCTAGTTCCATTACATTAATGAGAAGATGTCTGTGAATCCCAAATTCATACTTCTAGGCCTAACCATTCACCATGCCTCCAGACTCCTAATTCCAGTTTCCCACTAAGTATCTACAATCTATGCACAGTAGACATTTCAAATTTAGCAAATAAAGCAAAATATTTTGGTTTGATCCACCCATTGCACTCTAGTTTCTCCTCATAACTCATCCAGTTGTTCAGGCCAAAAATATTAAATCCATCCTGAAACTCTCATTTCCCCGCAATTCCTACATCCAGTCTATTAGAAATACTTGTCAGCTCTAACTTGAAAATACATTCTGAATCTATCTACCTCTCACCTTACTGTTGCCATCTTCACTTTACTCAAAGCCATCACTACTAGCCTCATCTAATCCAATAGGCAGCCTCTTCAACAATCTCCCTGCTTCCCGCTTCCCCCAATCCTTATAGTCTTTAACCAGTACAATAGCCAGAATAATCTTAAAAAAGCATAAATCATATCACATTATTTCTCAAAACCGGTTACCAACACTCTTAGAATAGAAACTTTACTATTTTTACCTATTTATATGCTTTATTCAGTATTTCTCCTGCCCTCCCCAGCAAACTCATCTACTGCTACCATTGTCTCACATAACCACACCCAGAATTTCTTTCTGCAATGGCCTTCCCAGTATCAGGCCAAATGTGAATTGATAAAGCTAAAACAAAAAAGAACTGCACATAAGTCTCATTTGCTATTTAACCAACCTGTAAACTGCTACATGTGTGAACAGTCTCCAAAGCAAAGTATCTTCTACCAAACAACTCTACAAAATGACATGTAAACGCCACCTAAGATCTCTGTTGGAAGGATTCTTACCGATTTGCAAAATCTTCCAGGTTTTAGGGAATAGCAAGTGCAAAAGCCCTGATACTGGGAAGGCCATTGCAGAAAGAAATTCTGGGTGTGGTTATGTGAGACAATGGTAGCAGTAGATGAGTTTGCTGGGGAGGGCAGGAGAAATACTGAATAAAGCATATAAATAGGTAAAAATAGTAAAGTTTCTATTCTAAGAGTGATGGTAACCGGTTTTGAGAAATAATGTGATATGATTTATGCTTTTTTAAGATTATTCTGGCTATTGTACTGGTTAAAGACTATAAGGATTGGGGGAAGCAGGAAGCAGGGAGATTGTTGAAGAGGCTGCCTATTGGATTAGATGAGGCTAGTAGTGATGGTTTCGAGTAAAGTGAAGATGGCAACAGTAAGGTGAGAGGTAGATAGATTCAGAAGGTATTTTCAAGTTAGAGCTGACAAGTATTTCTAATAGACTGGATGTAGGAATTGTGGGAAAATGAGAGTTTAAGGATGGAAACACCTGGAGTAACAGGCAAATTTGGCCTTGGAATACGGAATGAAGCAGGGCAAAGACTAATAGAGTTTTTGCCAAGAAAATGCACTAGTCATAACAAACACCCTCTTCCAACAACACAAGAGAAGACTCTATATATGGACCTCACCAGATGGTCGACACCGAAATCAGATTGATTATATTCTTTGCAGCCAAAGATGAAGAAGCTCTATACAGTCAGCAAAAACAAGACCAGGAGCTGACCGTGGCTCAGACCATGAACTCCTTATTGCCAAATTCAGACTTAAATTGAAGAAAGTAGGGAAAACCACTAGACCATTCAGGGATGACCTAAATCAAATCCCTTATGATTATACAGTGGAAGTGAGAAATAGATTTAAGGGCCTAGATCTGATAGAGTGCCTGATGAACTATGGAATGAGGTTCGTGACATTGTACAGGAGACAGGGATCAAGACCATCCCCATGGAAAAGAAATGCAAAAAAGCAAAATGGCTGTCTGGGGAGGCCTTACAAATAGCTGTGAAAAGAAGAGAAGTGAAAAGCAAAGGAGAAAGGGAAAGATATAAACATCTGAATGCAGAGTTCCAAAGAATAGCAAGAAGAGATAAGAAAGCCTTCTTCAGCGATCAATGCAAAGAAATAGAGGAAAACAACAGAATGGGAAAGACTAGGGATCTCTTCAAGAAAATCAGAGATACCAAAGGAACATTTCATGCAAAGATGGGCTCAATAAAGGACAGAAATGGTATGGACCTAACAGAAGCAGAAGATGTTAAGAAGAGGTGGCAAGAAATACATAGAAGAACTGTACAAAAAAGATCTTCACGACCCAAATAATCACGATGGTGTGATCACTGACCTAGAGCCAGACATCCTGGAATGTGAAGTCAAGTGGGCCTTAGAAAGCATCACTATGAACAAAGCTAGTGGAGGTGATGGAATTCCAGTTGAGCTATTTCAAATCCTGAAAAATGATGCTGTGAAAGTGCTGCACTCAATATGCCAGCAAATCTGGAAAACTCAGCAGTGGCTGCAGGACTGGAAAAGTTCTGTTTTCATTCCAATCCCAAAGAAAGGCAATGCCAAAGAATGCTCAAACTACAGCACAATTGCACTCATCTCACACACTAGTAAAGTAATGCTCAAAATTCTCCAAGCCAGGCTTCAGCAATATGTGAACCATGAACTTCCTGATGTTCAAGCTGGTTTTAGAAAAGGCAGAGGAACCAGAGATCAAATTTCCAACATCTGCTGGATCATGGAAAAAGCAAGAGAGTTCCAGAAAAACATCTATTTCTGCTTTATTGACTATGCCAAAGCCTTTGACTGTGTGGATCACAATAAACTGTGGAAGATTCTTCAAGAGATGGGAATACCAGACCACCTGACCTGCCTCTTGAGAAATCTGTATGCAGGTCAGGAAGCAACAGTTAGAACTGGACATGGAACAACAGACTGGTTCCAAATAGGAAAAGAAGTACGTCAAGGCTGTATATTGTCACCTTGCTTATTTAACTTATATGCAGAGTACATCATGAGAAACGCTGGACTGGAAGAAACACAAGCTGGAATCAAGATTGCCAGGAGAAATATCAATAACCTCAGATATGCAGATGACACCACCCTTATGGCAGAAAGTGAAGAGGAACTCAAAAGCCTCTTGATGAAAGTGAAAGTGGAGAGTGAAAAGTTGGCTTAAACCTCAACATTCAGAAAACGAAGATCATGGCATCCAGTCCCATCACTTCGTGGGAAATAGATGGGGAAACAGTGTCAGACTTTATTTTTCTGGGCTCCAAAATCACTGCAGATGGTGACTGCAGCCATGAAATTAAAAGACGCTTACTCCTTGGAAGGAAATTTATGACCAACTTAGATAGCATGTTCAAAAGCAGAGACATTACTTTGCCAGCAAAGGTCCATCTAGTCAAGGCTATGGTTTTTCCTGTGGTCATGTATGGATGTGAGAGTTGGACTGTGAAGAAGGCTGAGCGCTGAAGAATTGATGCTTTTGAACTGTGGTGTTGGAGAAGACTCTCGAGAGTCCCTTGGACTGCAAGGAGATCCAACCAGTCCATTCTGAAGGAGATCAGCCCTGGGATTTCTTTGGAAGGAATGATGTTAAAGCTGAAACTCCAGTACTTTGGCCACCTCATGCGAAGAGTTGACTCATTGGAAAAGACTCTGATGCTGGGAGGGATTGGGGGCAGGAGAAGAAGGGGACGACAGAGGATGAGATGGCTGGATGGCATCACTGTCTCGATGGACGTGAGTCTGAGTGAACTCTGGGAGTTGGTGATGGACAGGGAGGCCTGGCGTGCTGCAATTCATGTGGTCGCAAAGAGTCGGACATGACTGAGCGACTGATCTGATCTCTGATGTGTTTTAAACCGTGAACTTTGAGTGACTAGACATAGTTTCAGTATCAATATTTAATTCATGAGAATTAGCTAAAGTCTTCTAAATACCCATTACCCACTACAGAACTTCTGAACAGATATCATGACAGGGTCCATGGATCTGAATTTTAGCGAGTACCTCAGTTGATTCTGTTGCAGATGGTATTCAGTCCTTTAAGAGACACCAAGCTGGGGGCACAGCAGTAAAGAATAACCTGCCAATGCTGGAGACGCAGGTTTTATTCCTGGGTGTGAATATCCCCTTGAGAAGGAAATAGCAACCCAGTCCAATATTCTTGCCTGGGAAATCCCAAAGACAGAGAAGTCTGGCAGGCTCTAGTTCATGGGGTTGCAAAGAGTTGGACACGACTTAGTGACTGTACAACAGGCTGGTGTATTTGCTGAGATATGAGGAGATCAGATTCAGTACTAATTATCATGCAACTCACCAATGAGATGCAACTGAGCTTCAAGTGACAAAAGAGAAAGAGGATCAAATTATGTTTGATGAGGAACAGTATATTTAGATAACTGCAAAGTAGTTTACCACAAAATTATTAATATTAAAGGAGAAAAAATAACTACAATGGAGAAGACTGACTGATACTCCTTACTCAAGTGAGTAAAATAATATTCCAGTAAGGTTACAAGTTAAAATTTGCCAAAATGATTTGTAGGATGCAGTAAGAAGAATAAGAGCTTCACCACTGTGTCATTCCTGCTAATTACACATATCCTGAATCTAATGAGACAAATACAAACTAAATCCTACCAAATAACTGATTTATAGTCATTAAAATTTTCTAGTTAATGAAATTTAGTGGAAGCCTGAGAAAATTTTTTAGATTAATGCTAAAGAGACGGTCAACTAAATGCAATATATGATTCTGGGCTGGTCATTTTATTATGAATGGCTTGACTGGGACAATTGATAAAATGGAAAGGGGACTCAATATTAGATAGCCATGTAGTAATGAGTCAGTGTTAATTTCCTGATTTTTATGATTATATTTGAATATATTGAGTATATGTTTGTAGGAAATACTAGAGGATTGGGGGAGACATTGCATTGTGTTGGCAGCTATTCTCAAATGGTTTGGAAAATAAATTGTTTTTATTGTCATTTTAACTTCTATAATTTTTGAGACTGCTAAAAAAAGTACAAAATAAGAGGAAAAGATCCCTAAGTTAGGTAATCCTCTTTTTCTTGGAGAATCGCAAAGTTAAAAACTCATTTATACCATTGTAAAAAATTGTGGTCAACTTTTCAGTCTATTTGTGTTGATTTATGTTATTAACAGCATAACATCTTATTTTCTATTCAAGATTTATTTTTCCCTAATTATGCATTTTATTTTTCACTCTACCAATGTCTATGAATTTGGTAAAGTTTTCAGTATCAAAATAAAATAAAGATTCATAGAAATGAAAATAAGTTCTTAGAGAAATTTATGAATGTCTACCTGCCTTTAGAAATGGAGTAAATTGGCATGAAATTTATAAGGGAAAGAAACTATACAGAGCACTCCCTTGCAGAAACTCAATATGGTTGCATATGTTTATCTGTTAAGAGGTCTATGATGAAACAGTAGCTATATGTTCAAATTTAAATGCAACTTTTTAAATCACATTTCTTATCAGTCCATGTAACTGGACAATTCAGGAAGTAAATTAAAACAGTTCTTGCTTTCAATACTTCCTAAGGTCAACACTTAGAATAATGAAAAACTTATCTTTCACTCTAAGAAACCTGGGCAGTTATTAGTTAAAGCAGATGTGTTGTCCTACTGGCCTACACCTGGTTATAAATAGTAGTATGACTTGAGATCACCCTGGACACAGAGTGGACTCTCTAAATATAGCTTTTCCTTTCCACAAAGGCGTTTTACAAGAATGCTACCTTTGTGAAGGATACGGACACTAAAGTCAGTGACTTTTAGTCATAAAAAAGATTTGAAATATTTTCTTAGCCTGGGAACTCACATTTTAGAGGCATAGAAACTGAAGTCCAATGAAATTAAATATTTCGCCCGGCATCAAACAGCAGACAAGAAATAATGACAGTACTCAAGCCTCTATCTTCTGAATCCGTTGAATGCAGCATATAATAGTTTGCAATAACTGCTTATTTTCATTGCCCTCAACACCACATTCCTTCTGTGCCTTATCCCTCTTGCTTCTTTAAGAGGGATGATAATATTATCAGCAAGCTTTAGTTACAATTTTTTTTTAATTTTGCTGTTTTGTAATTCATTTTTGAAAAATTGTATTTCTGTGTTAAAAATGTGTGAGGACAGTTTCCTTCATTCTTGAAACACCTCTCCCTGCATTTACCATCTTTTATTGTCAAAATATTGTGTAGCAGTAAGTACAAAAACACATATAGTAAAGGAGATAAGTATGAGGCAACAAAGTGTGTGTGGAGAGGATGGGAGGCAGGCAGAGGTTAGAGCTGACATATCTTAAAGGGAGATGGGAAGAGGGGGAAGAGAAGAAAGATTTATTTGTTTGAAAAAAATATAATGGCAAGTTGGACAGGGTCTAAACTTAATACAATATATTTTCCTTAATTTAAATCCCAGGTTAACTTCCATTGTTTGCATTGCCACAGACAAGAAAACAAAGCAAAGAGATTTTTGTGTACCATAATTTCATAAAGATTTCTATAAGACTGTAAAAATAAATTTAAAAAACAGAAGTCTTATCTTTCACTTATTTTACCTGCTTCCTTGCACTTTAATAAGTTGGTAAATGACGTTTAAGTTCAATAGCTATAATTAATTTTGTCCCACAGATTTTAAATGTACTGGTGATTGTGTGAGTGTGTGTGTGTGAGTGCGTGCGTACCTTTACAGACAGTAAAATAAAGTTCTTGATCAAATAATTATTATCATCTAGACTAAAATCAGATATGATAGAGGGGCCAGCCATTGGTAAGTTTAAAAGTCACCCTGGGTGATTAATACATGTAGCAGGACTACAGGCCTCTCTTTAGATGAAGCACTTAAATGCAAGTATAACTAACCATGGCTCTAATTTCATATCTGAAATCTGCTTTATTTAGAGTTCTTTGGCTTGTTCTGTTTCTGTAGTCTTTGTTGTGCTATAAAAATATCAGAATTGTGAATTAATGAACTGATATGTAAAAGTGAAATACTGGAAGATAAGATAAACATAAAGGCCTCTAATTGTCATGCAAATAAGTTTGGTTGACACAAAACTGGAAATTAGATAAAAACATTACATGCATGCTAAGTCACTTCAGTCATGTCCAACTCTTTGCAATCCTATGCACTGTAGCCTACCAGGGTGCCTGGGATTTCCCAGGCAAGAATACTGGAATGGATTGCCATGCCCTCCTTCAGGGCATCTTTCCAACCCAGAAATTGAACCCACATCTCCTGCGGCTCCCACATTGAAGGCAGAATCTTTAACCCTGAGCCACCAGGGAAGCCAAGAAAAAGACATTAATAAATCATAATGCTGAAATTAAAATCTTCTACTTACATCAGTACAAAAGAAATCCTAATTTGTACCACAAAGTAATGAATTCAGTACTTTTCATTTCTTAAATATGTGCCTAGTACCCTCCCTGCACTGTGCATATAAAACTTCAGAAATTTGGAGGACAAACAAGAAAAACAGAAGCTCTCTACCGTTAAGTTATTTATACTGTAGTCAATTAAAGTTCTCTACTTTGAGATTTTTTAATTCCTCAGTTTACTGTAATATCTTCATTGGTTTTCTTTGTTAAAACCAATCTTTATCACTTTAAATAGTTTCTTCAATGTACCTGTTAATGAAATACAGTCATAATAGTAACTTCCAATGCTAATAATATAGTTGATAGGAGAAATGCTCAAAATTGACTGGAAAGTGATTTCGATAATCTACAAAATGTCATGAGGTTTCCCAGGTAACGACTTCTCTCCTATGCAAAAATGCACTTATTATTTATTGTCTAAGCTTATAAAAACTGTCTTACTTTATTCATATACAAGTTTGACAACATTCTTTAATTCATATTTTAAGGTATTTTGCTCAGTTATCTTTCTGGAAACTGTTGATTTATATATATTATATAAATATTAATATGTATTTTTCAATGGCTAGATAAAAAATGGATTTTTTAACTGCTTAAATTTGTTTAATTTATATTGTCCTTCAGCATTTCCTTTTCTCACTGAAGCCTATCCTGCTGATCTCAAAATACCTGAAAAATCTGAAAATCCCATTTAAAGTAAATGTATGGAAAATTTTCAAGATAACATATATGATGGTAGATAAGAAGAGTATTAAACATTGTGCTGAAGATCATTCTGTTAATAAAGAGATTAATCAATAACCCTAACATTCAGACATACAATAAAAAGGAAAAACATTAATTATAATACTGAGCAATGACACTTTCAGTAAAGGGAGCTATTGAATATTGTATAGGCAACTAGTATCTGCAAAGCAGATAAATTGGCAGTGATTATGCATATATTCAAAATATGTTGAAACACAGTCATAAAAACAGTTTTCTTTTTGGCAGAAAAGAGGCATATTGAAGTATTCAAGCACTACTTCAACTGGATTAGACAGACACTATGCAGAACGTACATGATTGTAAAAGAGCAGATATTAGCATTTGTGTGAATATGTGTGCTTTTAATTAATGCATTTTCATTCATTCAGAAAGGAAGAGAATGATAAACTTATTTTAAATGTGGCATTGCGATAAGCTGAAGTTCCGTTCTTAGACTTTTACTGCTGTTCCTTTGTGTGTGTTCAATCGCTCAGTCTTGTCTGACTCTTTGCAACCCTATGGGTTGTAATCCACCAGGTCCTCAGTCTGTGGAATTTTCCAAGCAAGAATACTGGAGCAGGTTGCCATTTCCTACTCCAAGGGATCTTCACAACCCAAGGATCAAACCCTTGTCTCTTGAGCCTCCTGCATTGGCAGGCAACTTCAGTATTCACCAAAGAATACTATACTGTCATTTATCAAATAAGAAATTTGGAAGCAACCCTAGGATTCTCATTATAGAGTTCCCTGCCTTCATGCTCCCCACTCAATAAGAATCCCTGACTTTCCTATATGGGAACGCTCTCTCCAATGCATACCTGCTCTGTCACTCTCAAGGGCCAGCATCTCTGCCTCAGCATCCTAGTGAAGTCACTTCTATTTCAGTGCGTGCAGGGCCATTTTTAAACCTTTCTCAGTCCTAGGTAATTGCACTTTTAGAAGCTTCACCCTAAATGTTATAAATGATTTAAAATATGCTGGAGAAAAACATGGTCCCAAAGGATAAATGCACCTCAGTATTCATTGCCACACTGCTTACAATAGCCAAGGCATGGAATCAACCTAAATGCCCATCAACAGAGGAATGGATAAGAAGATATCACACACACACACGCATGCGCACACACACTGCTGCTGCTGCTAAGTCGCTTTAGTCGTGTCCGACTCTGTGCAACCCCATAGACGGCAGCCCACGAGGGCCCCCCGTCCCTGGGATTCTCCAGGCAAGAACACTGGAGTGGGTTGTCATTTCCTTCTCCAATGCACGAAAGTGAAAGTGAAGTCGCTCAGTCGTGTCCGACCCTCAGCGACCCCATGGACTGCAGCCTTCCAGGCTCCTCCATCCATGGAATTTTCCAGGCAAGAGTACTGGAGTGGGGTGCCATTGCCATAATGTAATATTAGCCATTAAAAAGAATATAATGAAATAATGCCATTAGCAGCAACATGGATAGATCTAGAGCCTATCATACTGAGTGAAGTAAGACAGAGAAGGAGCAATATGATATCCCGGAATCTAAAAAGAGATGATACAAATGAACTTTAAAAACATTAAGAGACTCAAAGACTTAAGAGAATGAACTTATGGTTGCTGGGGGTGGGGTACTGTATGGGGAAGGATAGTTAGGGAGTCTCAGATGGACATGTACACACTGCTGTATTTTAAATGGATAACCAGCAAGGACATACTATATAGCACATGGAACTCTGCTTAGGGTTATGAAGCGACCTGGGTGGGAGAGGAGTTTGAGGGAGAGTGGATACTTGTGTATGTATCGCTGAGTTCTTTCATTGTTCACCTGAAACTATCACAACGTTGTCAATCTGCTATACTCCAACACAAACGAAAAATCATCCTTATTTCTATTAAAGGTGACCAAATCCCATATTCAGTATAATTATAGATAACTATATGAAAGTTAAGTAACATTACCATTGATGAGTTGTAGTAATATTAGTTGGAAATATCAATTAAACAAGTTTTTATCACAGTTTTGTAGATTTTTATTCATATTTCAGAGCCATTTTTCAGGTGTCAATTTTCTAAGTCCTTCTCAAACTCCTGTTCCCTAGTGAATGTGCTTTTACTGTCACAGCGCTGAATAGCCACGACAGCAAGATGTCTGAAGATAAAGACCATCACATGGATAAGTAGACCAGATATGTGGAAGTGGGAATGCAAAATGTTTGCAGAAAAAATATAGAAATCAAGAAATCATAATATTAAAAAGTCGGGTTCTGTAGGGATGTCAATAAAATATCACCCTACATAGTTAGTCTCAACACAGTATGTGAACTGCTTACATATTTAAAATAAATGCTGATGGCAAGCCATCAATAAAAAATTAAGTACAGTATGTTCCAAAATGAATGTTGGAAAATGTCAGTTGGTTTTGTAACTGGTTAAGTCACCTATCAGTTTCATAACAGTGTTTCTAAACCTTTATTATTCTATCTTTAAAACTGAGATAATGAGCATTCCTATTTGATATACTTGTTGATAAATTTATGCAATTTGCATAAATGTCTTGTGACCTTTCTGGCAAATACTTGATATTTTTGTTATTATTATTGATAAATAATTAGTAAACAATAACTGTTTTGTTATGGTCATAGTTACAACTTGGAACAGAACAGACAATATTACTGAGAGTGATTTGATCAGATGGAAAAGTTAATAATGAGTTATTTTGAGAAGAAATATGTTGATGTTCAAACATCCTTTCCAAAGCTAAATATTTATTTAATGGAGAAAAATAGTCTTAGTTTAATGAGAAGGTACAGATTTTAAAAGTATATTTCCTCTTTGGACTCATAAAGAGCCAGAAAAGGAGATTAAACAAAGGCTTTAGAGAGTATTATATAATAAAGAACAGCACCAGCACCAGGCTGTTGATGCTTTTGTGGTTTTGATGTGAATAACTCCAGGGCCCTGTTCTGACATCAGTACTACCACTCACTGTCTAAGATACGGACAAGTCGACTAACCTCTCTCCGCTTTAGTTTCTTCATCTGTAATGTACAAGTAATATTACTTGTCACTTGCCAACTGGCAGTACTTCTTCAGCTAATTGACTGTCTCAGCAGGGATGTCTCAAAGATCAGCTAATAAATGAATTATAAACCCATTGAAATATTAAATGATGTCAAAAACCTTAACAAAAGGACAGAACAAATTATTCCATGTATTAATTTACTTAGTCACATATATTTTATATAAAATAATGTAAAAAGAAGTAGCCTTCCATAAAGTGAAATAGAATAGATTAGTTGGAATTCTGGAGTGCTTTTTGCCACTCTTATTTTTAAGAATCTTGTCATAATTAAGGATACACAGAAGAAGACGTGTATTAGAGGAAATAATAGTTCATCTCTTTATATTGATGAAAAGTACTGTGAGACAAGAAAATGAAATAAATACGAATAAAGAAACGTGCTTTCTGAGCTGCTTTTACCACTGACAATGGTATAACCTTGACAAATTTACCTTAACAATTAAGATCTAGAGTAAGATAATTAAAAATAAATCTACAATATACTTTTGGCAGATGTAAGAACAATATACAAAATCTTGTGCCAAGCATTCTGAGGAACTCAAAGGACTCAGAGGTCAAAGAATATATAAGAAGAAGAGCACCATGAAGAAAATTAATGCTTCCATGTGTGTGTGGTTACTTCAGTCCATAGGCAAATAAATATTATAATAAAAATATTCATTACATAATACCTGGAGATGGGGAGGTGGTGTGGCTGATAAACTAGGCTTGAAAGATGAGGAGGATTTTGTCATTGGGAGAGAAGGTCACTCCAGGTTGAGAAGATAGCTTGAGAAGACCAGGAAGAGAACACCAGAGATATTGCAAGTGTTTACTGCGATCTAACTTTGTATGCTTGGGAGAGAGAGTATAGGAGAACAAAGCAAGTAAATTAGGCTGGCTTCAAATTTCAGAAGGCCATGCAAAAAACCTAAAACGATATTTTGTGGGTTCCTAGGAACCACTAACGGAGAAAGCAATGGCACTCCACTCCAGTACTCTTGCCTGGAAAATCCCATGGATGTAGGAGCCTGGTAGGCTGCAGTCCATGGGGTCGCTAAGAGTTGGACACGACTGAGCGACTTCGCTTTCACTTTTCACTTTCATGCACTGGAGAAGGAAACGGCAACCCACTCCAGTGTTCTTGCCTGGAGAATCCCAGGGACAGGGGAGCCTGGTGGGCTGCCGTCTATGGGGTCGCACAGAGTCGGACACAACTGAAGTGACTTAGCATAGCATAGCATAGGAACCGCTGAAGATTTTTGAGTATTTTATGTTTTAGAAAGTTAATTCCGGTGATAGTGTAAAGGGTAAGTTGGAGAAGAATAAGTTTAGATAACTAAGTAGTTAGCCTGTAATTGCAGTAGTTGAGAGAGAAGATAAAGGGAGTGACCAGAGAAAGAATGGAAATGAAGAATATGTAAGAAACACTGAATAGATAGAATTAAGGAGGTTTGGGAATTGATTGAATGGGAAGAACTAGTGAGATGGAAGTTCAGTTCAATTCAGTCGCTCAGTCATGTCCAACTCTTTGTGATACTATGGACTGTAACCCACCAGGCTCCTCTGTCTGTGGAATTTTCTAAGCCAGAATACTGGAGTGGGTTGACATTCTCTTCTTCAGGGAATCTTCCCAAACCCAGGGACTGAACCTGGGTTTCCTGCATTGCAAGCAGATTCTTTACAGTCTGAGCCAAAATGATAAACATAATAAATAGCTTTGGGAGTAGAGGTAGAGATGTAGCAAAGCAATTCCACTTGAACTTAATGAATTTGAGTTTTTAAGGACATCCATGGGTCAATATCCAATAGGCAGTAAAAATTCCCAAGCTACGCTTCAAAAAATTATCTTGCCCCCAAATTATAGATTTCATAGCCATCTATACACAGTTGAAAATTAAGACAATTGGGACAAATGGAATTACCAAACAGAATATAAAGAACAAAAAAGAGAAGAACTTCCCTGGTAGCTCAGACAGTAAAGCGTCTGCCTACAATGCGGGAGACCCAGGTTCTATCCCTGGGTCGGGAAGATCCCTTGGAGAAGGAAAAGGGCAACCCACTCCAATACTCTTGCCTGGAAAATCCCAGGGACTGAGGAGCCTGGTAGGCTATAGTCCATGGGGTCACAAAGAGTTGGAAACAACTGAGCGACTTCACTTTCACTTAATAGATAAGGGAGGGAAAGAGCAAGAAGAAATATAAGGAGACTATGAGGGAATCAAGAGTGCAATCACAATCAGAGCCAAGGGAGAAAGAGGTTTCAAGGAGAGAGGAATAACAATGTAAAATGTTATATGTAATTTAATATAGATGATTATTATGAAAAGCCCATTGAATTTTGTGATTAATCTGTAATTTTGTGATTAGTTCTGGTAAATTGATAGATATGTAAGTTAAACTTCAGAGGAATTAAAATAAAGCAATGTAAAGAAGAGATTCTCAACCCCCAGGCCACAAACTAGTAGCAGTCTGTGACCTATTTGGAACCAGGCTGCACAGCCCCTCCCCAAGGCTCGTGTTACCAAAGTGACGGTAACCAAAACGAGATTATGGAGTAGACTGGACACAAGCAATATGCTTTAGGTATCACTGTCTCCTGTCACCCACAGATGGGACAGTCTACCTGTAGAAAAACAAGCTCAGGGCTACCACTGATTCTGCATTATGATGAGTTTTATAATTCTTTCATTATATATTACAATGTAATAATAATAGAAATAAAGTGCATAGTAATTGTTATGTGCTTGAATCATCCGAAACCATCTCTCCCCCTAAACCCCAAACTGGTCTGTGGAAAAATTGTCTTCCACAAAAGCAAAAAGGTGCCAAACATGTTGGGTACTGCTAATGTAAAGGATGCAGGAAGATTAGTTTGCGAATAAATGCAAGTAAAAGGTGAGTGTTGTAAGAACATACAGAGTTAAAAGATGAAATATATTTTATAACAGGTAAAATGTAAGTGATTTTATAGGCATTGGAGAAGGAGAGAAAAGGCAGGGGGGCACGGGAGGATTGAAGGAACAATAATAGGGGCACTAGTCGAGTATTCATGTTGGCAAAAGGACTCAGATAAAGAGATGGTAGTTGTGATGATATAGAAAGAGAAACTGAAGGAATTTATGTAGGATGACCTTGACATTCTCTATAAAGTCAATAGGCAAGGTTTTCTATGGAGAGTAAGAAGATGAAATAAGACTTAAGAAGTGCAAAACAATAAATTGTTGTTTTTAAGGATGGTAAACAGGTCAGCTAGAAAGGAGCAAAGAAATTCATGAGTAGCTTTGAGGTCACTTGTTGCCTAATTAGATACTGTAAATGTTTCCTCAAGCAAGGTAGCCTGTGTTTCTGGCTTTGTAACACTTTTAGGCTCGGATTTCTCATTACAAAGTTTTTTTGTTAGGTACTGTGGAAAGAAAACAAAAAGGATTTGAATCTGGCTGAAGGAAGAGAGAAGTAATAATACAATGAACTAGGTCATGAATTTACAAAAACAATATGAAGATATGCCCATGTCATTTAAGGAAATATAATCTTAAATGAAGGCATAAGGATCACAATTATCACATGACTGGGAGATCAGAGATGATGAATAAAGGAAAAACAGAATAATCATTAGTATCAAATGTTGGAAATTCTTGAACTTGAGAATTTGTATTATACACTGAAGATCAGGGACAATATAAAGAACTCCCCCCGACAAACGTAGATGGGTTATTATTTCTAGTAGTATTAATCAAAAAGTTACTGTGAAAAACCATCAAAGACTAGCTGTTTTTTCCTCATGTTAGGCAAAATTCATTCTGCCAATACTTTGTCATTAAAAAAAAGTCAGTGCCTTGGATTTAGAATAAAAGAGGGTTTGACTTGGCAGCATTAATATGTGTCAGCATTATTGTGTGTTATAACTTAGTATACAAGATTACTTTTTTAAAGTGTACTTTTGATAGGACACTATCCAAACTCTAATAACAATAAGGGTCCCATTATAGTAAATGGTATTCCAGAGCATGCAGTATCATAATCTAGTGCAGGAATTATAATTGTGCTTTAGCAGAGGAGGCTTTTGTGGAAATTTTCAAATTGTTGCTATTAATAGAGTGCTGTTCTTGATTTCTTTACTGTCACTCACTCCAAAGTGTCACCAGGAAATAAACCAGTTCAAGAAAAAGGGGGAATTAAAGTAGCCTTAAGTTCTGGCACCCTGTTCTAAGCTCCTGAGACTTATTTTGAAACCCTCTGATATGTGAAACTGGGCGGTTGTTTTTAGAAAAAGTTACTAGATTCTTCGTAAGCATGAATTAGATAAATAAGTAATACCTTATACAGGAAAAGAAAAAATGATAGTGCTTAGCATGGAAATAGCTGATATTTCCAAAATGTTTTAGGAATCAAAAAACTTGCTTAGTGAAGTTCTTTACTAAAGGGTTCCCTTCTCTGTAGTGTTGGTTGGACAGCTTTCTGTGACTGTGTAGATCAGCAGTACTCAAAATTTGGTCCCCCAACTCCTGCATGTCCCACAAACCCTTTAGGTCATTCCCTGAAATATTTCCAGTGGATTCACAAGTTCAAAATAATTTTCATACTAATACTGATGCTATTTGCCTTTTTCACTTAACTAACTGATGTTCGTTTGCAGTAATGGTGCAGAACCAAAGTGGGGAAAACTGCTGACACCTTAGCATGAATCAAGTCAGCAGCAGCAAACTCTGCTAGTAAGCCTGGTATTCTTCACCACCACACACTCAAGAGTTAGTATTTTTAAAATGCAAGATTTACCTAAGAATGTACATGATCTAACAGTAAAGATATATTAATATATTAAAAATATATACAATCGCCACCCTTGAGTAGAGGTCTTCTTAATATTCCATGTGATGAACTGGTGCATCACTAAAGCAGGTACCAACCACATGGCTGTCTTACGTATTTGTATGACTGCTTGGGTCAAGAGCTGAATTTGCAACTTTTCTCATGAATCACCATTTTTACTTGAAAGACCTGACAAGCAAACTGTGGATTTTCAAACTTGGGTATTTGGCAGAGACTTTCTTGAAAATGAACAGAGTGAACTTGTCACTTCAAAAGAGGCAAAATCCCACTGTATCTGTTGCCAATGATAAAGGCTGAGCTTTCAAACAAAAATTACAATTTTAGAAAATGTGTTAGCTGCTCCTGTGAACTTGTCAGTTTCCCAATTCTTAAAAACTTTTCTGCTGAGATAGATGGCATTACTAACAAATGAAATATTGTATAATGATCTATGGTACCATTTGGAAATTTTGCGTAACCCAGTGAACCAATATTTTTCCAAATGATATTTTTTAAAACATATGTGGTCAAAAGATCCATTTAAAGTGCAAAGTAGACAATAGATTTTAATAAAGCAGTATGGGAAGCATATTGATATGGTTTTTAGATTCCCCATTTCAAAATTTAAATATCGACAATTATCCGAAAAAGCTATTAAAGTTCTCCTCACTTTTCCAACTAAGAAATCTGTGTGATGCCAGATTTTCTTCATATACTTCAACTAAAACAACATATTGAGACAGATTGAATGCAGAACCAGATATGAGAAACCAGATGTCTTTTATTAAGCCAGACATTTGCGAAACTAAGCCAGAGAATTTCAAAATGTAAAATAATGCCATTCTTTTCACTTTTTTTCTGGCTTTGGAAAATATATTTTATTTCACTAAAAATATATTATTTGTGGAAACATGTAATGGGCTTGTTATTTATATTTTAAGTCAATTAATAAATATTTAAAATTTTCAGTCTTAATTTCTCATATAGTAAATATTGATAGATGTAACCATATATACAAAATCTCATTGGCAGTCTCAATAATTTTTGAGAATATAATGGATATCTGAGGCCAAAATGTTTCAGAAACACTAATGTATAGCCCAAGCCCTAAGCACATAGTAAACTACTCAAGGACTTTTAACAATTTTAACATTATTTTATAAAGTAACAATTGGGAAGTCATGGAATTGCATTTATAAATGATAAATAGGAAGTATTTTCCTTCTGTTTTAAAAGCAATCATACCATTTATATTAGAAGACTTCAATGCCTGTGATGACATTCTCTCCATTCTTTCTTCCAAGTCTGTGAGTCTCATTTCATGTGTCCCCATTTACAGGAGTAAAATTAGCATGTTATCCAGTCACCATTTGGCTCATGACTCAATGTCACTATAAAAATCATTTAAGCAGCTTCATAGACCCAACTTCTCTTAGGATACATCTGTGTGGACGCTTTAATTTGTTTAATATAGGAGACGTAAGTACAATCTATTTAAATCTATAAATTCCAGTAGGGTGAAATCTTCTGGTTTATTCTCTCAATTTGTGTAAATGATATTTAAAAGGATAAAGGGCATGAATAAGGGAAAGTCCAATGTGAATAATCTCACTTTAGAAATCCATTAGACAAAATAAAATTTAGAATACCAATATACTGTTTGCTTTGTTAAAAAGGGAGAGTGAGACTTTTTTAAGAAAACAAGATTATTTTTTAGTCATGAGTTTTGATTGAATTTTTAGATATCAATATTTAGAGACATGCTTTAAAATTTAATCTAATTTTAAACAGTACAATACTTAAATAATAAAATGTCTTTTCCTTTCTCTAATCAGACTTTGGATATTAGTATAAATATCTCTTGTGTATAACTAGAAAAAAGCATATTATATTTTTATAGATATTAAATAAAAGAATATTATCTTTTCTAGACATGACAAAAATACTACAATTTTGTCATGTCTAGAAAATTCTAATTATAGCAACATAAACAGGAAGGTCTAATGAAGAATCAAGGCCCACCTTTGGTAAATTTTCCAAATTTTTTTCCAAGTTTATTTTATATAAGGCCAGAATATGTGCTCATTGCTACTCTGTTAAACTTCTACCAGCAGCAGACACTTATTAAATATTTTTTGTTGTCATTTTTGGGTGAATATCTGTCAGACAAAACATTTGGCAACAGTTTCCCCAGAATGTCTAAGCAAGCAAGAAGTCATTATACAGTGATTATAATGCTGTAAAAGTTATTTCCAGTCTCTGGTAGTCATTTCAATAAATTTAAGAGCTGTGTCTAAATGTTTAGTTGGATGTGGAAAGATAGCTGCTATGCATGTAAAAATTACTGTTTTGAGCACCTAATGGAAACTCACTAAGGAAGTGTAATCATGGAGAGAGGAAAAAAAAGATCTAGTTTCTAGCATCTATATAGCTTATTTCAAAATGTAATTACATTCTTCCTTCATGTATTTACATACGCATTATTTGTCAGCTGTTGTTTTTTTAGTGAAAAATAAGTTTATTGTCTAGAGTAAGAAAATGTAAGAAGAGTGGTATACTACTTTACAATAATAACTATTATATTAATGATTATAATGGGTGCCATAATTGAATGCCCAAGTACTTAGTTTCTGAGGTTTATAATTGGATGCACATCAGTCTAGCAAATATATTTCATAAATGCTTAAGGAGAAGAAAAGTTTACAGAAGTACTCTCTTAAAATTCTCATTATTGTCTTTACTCAATCCAATTGAGAACTAGGCATACACATTTCAAATGTGAACACAATATACATGTATCAATACATCTCTCATAACCCTGTTTCTTCTTCCATGAGCTCGTTTTTTTTAGGAGTACCATAATGAAAATTCAAATTAAGTCATTGGCTCCCCTTTTACAAGTAGAATTACCACCATCCCTAGGAATTAACATCCCCAGATATATATATCATAGCATAGTACACCTTTTAATTCATATCTTCTCATGGAAAATGTCACCACTTTTTTGTGTCTCGCTCTGATATTTCAAATCTTGTTAAATCTGTTACCAGAAATGTGAATTAGAAGTAAACTCCTACATACATGAGTATTACTATGACAGTCTATATTTAAATCCCATGGATGGAGGAGCCTGGTAGGGTGCATCATGGGGTCGCTAAGAGTCGGACACGACTGAGCGACTTCAATTTCACTTTCACTTTCATGCTTTGGAGAAGTAAATGGCAACCCACTCCAGTATTCTTGCTTGGAGAATCCCAGGGACGGGGGAGCCTGGTGGGCTGCCATCTATGGGGTCGCACAGAGTCGGACACGACTGAAGCGACTTAGCAGCAGCAGCATATTTGAAAAAATGATAATGACAAAAAACAAGGAACTTTATTGCAGAATACAATACTTTTTATGCAAAACTCACAGACCTAGGTTTAAGCCATAGTTCTGTGCTCCATTTAGCAGTCACTTAACATCCCTGAAACTTACTTTGATCAATTAAAAAAAAGATTTTTTGCCTGTTTCATAGCACTGTTATTAGATGAGAAATAATAGCGGTTGTGCTACTTTTAAAGCCTATGTTTTAAAAAGTCATAAGGAGACTCAGAATGAAAGACAATAACAATGGATGTGAGATTAACTTATTCCTGTAACTCTTTTTATCAGATATATTTTCTGGATATAAGAAGATCAATGACTGATTCTTAATTTCCACAGCATGTGTCCTTATTTCAAAACACGACCATAGAAAGATATCTGTAAAGATATCCAATTATACATCTTTAAAGTAACATAGAAACTAAGTACTATGTTTGTTAATGGTGGTTAAGTAAGTAATGAAAATATTGTTATATTTAATGGTACTGAATTACTTCAAGGTCAAAAACTATCCAAATTCGTAGCTTACCCATAGACAAGCAACCTTGTAGAACAGAAAGAGTGGACTGGGAATTTGCAGACCTTCATTCCAAACAATTAATTATGTGAAAATTGGCAGATAACTTGAACTCTCTGGTCTTCAGATTTTTCATCTATAAAACTTTCCAGAGTTTTAGAATTTGGTAATTTAGTGTAGGGCTTCCCTGGTAGCTCAGACAGTAAAGAATCTGCCTGCAGTGCAGAAGACCTAGGTTCCATCAGGAGTAGGGATGTGCTCTGTGGCTACTGATGAAAGGTTATCAATATATTTCTTCTTCATTATTCGTTCTTTTCAACATACTTTTATTCAGCACTTATAATGTGCTAACGGCTCTACTAGGAATACTTTGCAGTTAAAATATTAACAAAATGCAGTTCCTGTCGTGTCAGAACTTGTGATATGTCTAGAAGGTGAATCAACCATAATGCTAGTTAGAATTTTAGTGCTCTTCAGTTCAGTTCAGTCGTTCAGTCGTGTCTGACTCTTTGCGACCCCATGAATCGCAGCACACCAGGCCTCCCTGTCCATCACCAACTCCCAGAGTTCACTCAGACTCACGTCCATTGAGTCGGTGAGGCCATCCAGTCATCTCATCCTCTGTCGTCCCCTTCTCCTCCTGCCCCCAATCCTTCCCAACATCAGAGTCTTTTCCAATGAGTCAACTCTTCGCATGAGGTGGCCAAAGTACTGGAGTTTCAGCTTTAGCATCATTCCTTCCAAAGAAATCCCAGGGCTGATCTCCTTCAGAATGGACTGGTTGGATCTCCTTGCAGTCCAAGAGACTCTCAAGAGTCTTCTCCAACACCACAGTTCAAAAGCATCAATTCTTTGGCGCTCAGCTTTCTTCACAGTCCAACTCTCACATCCATACATGACCACTGGAAAAACCATAGCCTTGACTAGACGGACCTTTTTTGGCAAAGTAACATCTCTACTTTTCAGTATGCTGTCTAGGTTGGTCATAACTTTCCTTCCAAGGAGTAAGCATCTTTTAATTTCATGGCTCTTAAACAGGCACAAATCAGGGCCCATGGGAATACTAACTGATGAGATAGGGGAAAGAAAACAAAGAGAAGATGGGATTTGGCTGAATTTTGATGGCTAAATCCATTTCAATAGGCAAGTTTGGGGATTTCCCTGGTGGTCCAGTGGTTAAGATTATGCTCCCAATGCAGGGGGCATGGGTTCAATTCCTGGTCAGGATGATTAAGACCATGCATGCTGCCCTCTCCCCCACCCCAAAAAACAAGCAGACTAACAGACTTGAACAAATGCACCATCAGAGAAGATCTGGGAAGATAAATGTATTATTCTGTAACATACAAAGTGTGAGAGTGAGTGGTTAAAGTTAATGCACCAGAAGTGGGTTCTTCCCAGGTTATGGGAAAACTCAGCACTAATCCTGGTGAGAGTTTTTCTTATGTTTTACAGAGAATAATTATAAGTGACATCAAATAAAAACCAACATGACTTGGCAAATGATTAGACATGGATATTAAGTAAAGAAATAACTAAAAAATTGGGGTAGCAAAAAGTCAGACATGACTGAGCAACTAAGCACAGCATAGCACATGGTCAACATGGGGTATTAATGAAGCAGATTTTCTCTATTTGTGTGTTTTATTATTGTCTAACTTTTTCTTATTGAATTTGAAATGTTTGCAAAACCAAGTGGAAGTCCCTATTCAGCAGCCAGTTCCTCATGTGTGTGAGGAGCTTGGGAGAACATTCTATATAGAAGATGCATACTTTTTTTTTTTTTAAGATGCATACTTTTGTATTATCCATAGTGAGAAATTAGAAGCATTGAAATTAGATGAGTTATTCAAGTCAGTAAGTAAACAAGGTCAATGACTGATTCTAAATCTCCACAAAATGTGCCCTTATTTCTAAAGATGACCCTAGAAAGGGAAATCTGTAAAGAATACAAAAGTCAAATGGGATGGAACCAGGACAGTATGAAAGCTAAGTAAGTGACAGCTGTTGTTTTTTTCTTTTTTAATCAGTACTTTTCCACCATGTGCCAAACACTGTGTTAGGCTCTTGAGATACATAATCCAAGTAAATTTTCATGATCATCATGGGAACTAAGTATATTATCATATCTATAAATAAAGAACTGAGTACAGAGGGATTAGACATGACATAACAAGTAAATGGAAACTCTAGACTCAAATACAGATACATCTGATTCCTATTTTGCCCCTATACCTTTTAATTTGTGCTAGGGGAGAGTTTTGAGGAGAATGTAACTAGCAGTATCATGTCACAGAGAGCTCAAACAGGATGGACCCTCACAAGAACCTTGAAGCAGTTATTTAATGTTAATACAGATCATTTAGTGATCTGTAAGAAAGTAGTCTCTGTAAAAAAAAAAATAATAATAATAATCCTATACAAAGGCCAGTGGAACAGAAAAATTCTAAAGGTTGGGTCAAGAAAAATGAGAAAATAAAAGTAGCCGAACCCTTCTGATAAGTTTGATGAAGGAAAGAGAAGGTAGTGCAGAGATGTATGAAGGTTGAGGAAAGGGTATTGAGTTGAATGGTTGGTTCAGTTTTTTAAGTAAGGTAACACTTGAACATGCTTATAAACTCAAAGAAGAAATCCAGAGGAGAAAAAAGACACAAATTACCGAGGGTGGGGGTGTAGGGGATGGATTCAGCAAGGTCCTATTGGAGGTAATAAGAAATAGAAACAATTTGTCATTGTTGTTCAGTCGCTAAGTCGTGTCTGCCTCTGTGACTCCATGGACCGTAGCACTCCAGGTTCCTCTGTCCTCCACTGTCTCCTGGAGTTTACTCAAATTCATGAGCCTCGAGTCAGTGATGCCATCCAGCCATGTCATGCTCTGTTGCCCTCCTCTCCTGTCTTCAATCTTTCCCAGCATCAGGGTCTTTTCCAATGAGTCAGTTTTTCACATCAGGTGGCCAAAGTATTGGAGCTTTAGCTTCAGAATCAGTCCTTCCAATGACTATTCAGGTTTGATTTCCTTTAGGATTGACTTGTTTTGTCTCCCTGAAGTTCAAGGGACTCTCAAGAGTTCTCCAGCATCACCATTTGAAAGTATCCATTCTTTAGTGCTCAACTTGTTTATGTTCCAACTTTTACATCTGTACATGACTACCAGAAAAACCATAGCTTGACTATACAGATCTTTGTCAGCAAAGTGATGTCTCTCCTTTTTGATATGCTGTCTAGGTTTGTCATAGCTTTCCTTCCAAGGAGCAAACATCTTTTACTTTCATAGAACCAGTTGCTGCTAAGTCACTTTAGTCGTGTCCGACTCTGTGTGACCCCATAGACGGCAGCCCACCAGGTTCCCCCGTCCCTGGGATTCTCCAGGCAAGAACACTGGAGTGGGTTGCCATTTCCTTCTCCAAAGCATGGAAGTGAAAAGTGAAAGTGAAGTTGCTCAGGTGTGTCCGACTTAGACCCCATGGACTGCAGCTTACCAGGCTCCTCCATCCATGGGGTTTTCCAGGCAAGAGTACTGGAGTGGGGTGCCATTGCCTTCTCCTCATAGAATCAGTAGCATGCCTTAAAAAAGAAAGCAGCTAGTTTATCTAGAAAAAAAAAATAGTGATTTGCAGAGAAGTATATTTGAGATAGGAAAAAAATTAAGAGAACTTGTAACAGATATTCTAATCTTTTCCAAGAAGAAAGATTCAGAGTCATCTCTTAAGGCAGGTAGTATCTGGTTGTGTGGAGTAGAAAGGGTTTGAAATGCTTCCCACAGAGAGCAGCATAGTGAAGAGTCAACCACAGTGAAACAAAAGAATTTCTGCACAACTCATATACAAATAATTGAGTAAAAAATGTTTAGTTGAGCCAATTGGCACAATTTTGTGGCTTTTTCTGGTAACACTCAGTCATCAAGTAATGAGATCAAGGAAAGTGCACCGTGCTGTTTTCCGGGTGATGTTTAGGAACGTCAGGGTGACAGTAGAGCAAAGGCAGTTCTTGATGCTAATAAGACACTGCATGAAGTGGCGGGCAGTTGATCCACACTGCGCTTTCATTGAGAGTAAGGGGAAAAGAAAAAAAAAAACATGGTAATGGTCACAGAAGGGAATTCCAAATTCAAGATTCTATAAATGATAGAGTTTTGAATGATCATTTTTTTTTAAATTCTCACTTCAAGTGTCACTAATGATTATGTCATCCAGCTGTCCTGCTTTACTTATTAGAAAATGGAAGGCCAGAAGGTCAAGTGATTTTTTTTTTTTTACTATCAGTCCATGACCCAATGGCAAAGCCAGGACTAAACCTAGGATCTTCTGAGAAGCATTTGGAGATTTTATTAAATCTCCATTAAATCACATTGGCATAAAGAAGAATGGTAAATATAGTCAAGTGATTGGAAACCAATGTTATCCATAATATAGTCACAGTAAAATGTGCAGTATTCATATATTGCCTATTTCAAAGCTTGCATTATGCTCTTCCCTTTTTCCTCTTTCAGCTTGCTCTTACAGGAGAGATTTCCCCAGATTAAATTAATAGCTCTCTAGTTACACACCGGAAGAAGAACTAAGTCTTAAGGAAGGTGCTTGACTACCATCCCGAACTGCACTGTAAATGGCATCTATTTATTTCAAAGTGACATTTATTTATTTCAGCATGTCCATGATGGGTTCCACAATTTTAGCTTCTTCTGCATTTCATATATTTTGAAAAATTTCCTTTCTCTTGATTATTGGTTATGCATTTTTAAACTGTCATCAAATGTACTTTGAATCTCTAGGAGTAGGAGAGAAATCGTGTTATTTTAAAATTCTGTTTAAACAAAATCAATCCAACAGAAATTCATTATTCATATCTTAATATTCATCTGCCATTGACCTTCAGGAAAAGATATGGGTTTTTAACATAGAAAATGAACTTAAAGACTTAACATTGGTGATCTTTTGTAATTACATGTATCTCATATTCTACTTTGAAAATATTCCTTCATTAAATATTTAAGTATGTGTGTTACCATGTCTGTTTGGGAAAACTCACTTTCATTGACTCCTTTTTAAATTTGAAGGTTTTGTTTCAAAGATTCGATCAAGAAAGATTATTCTTCTTCTCAAGGAACGGCTTACCAAGGGGGCAACGAGGGAGCTATCCTCCTGTACTGAGTGGGAGAAGTATTTGATCATTGGTGTAGTTTAGCATTGCTGGTGCCTGGTGATAATAAAAAGCAAACTGGATTTTGGCCAGTCTTGTTATTGCTCTTAGATTCTCTGCAAGCAACACCCTTGCTTACTACTTACCTCTAGGATGGAACCCTTCCCTTCCACTCCCACCACCTTAGTATGCTACTGATCTCAAGTTCTCCTCTCTGGGGCTGAAGACTGACTAAAATGATGTTAGAGAAGGAGAATTTTATGATCTAAACCAGGTGTCCACAAACTGTGTGCTCAGTTGCTCAGTGTATCCAACTGTTTGTGACCCCATGGACTGTAGCACACCAAGTTCCACTTTCCATGGGATTTTCCAGGCAAGAATACTGGAGTGGGTTGCTGTTTCCTACTCCAGCGGCACAAACTATGGCATGCAGGCCAAATCTGGCCGTATGCCTATTTATATAAATACAGTTTGTTTATTACTTTTATTTAATGTATTCTTTCTGGCTGCTTTTGCATTACAACTACAGAGTTGAGTAGTTGGATAAAGACTATGTACTCTCCACACCTAGAATAGTTACTATCAGGCTCTTCACAGAAAACGTTCCCTGACTATCAGTAACCAAAGTATTACTTGATTTGTAGACATGTAAGCAAGACAGTTATTTCACATTCATATTATAGGCCAATAATTTAACAAGTGTTTTTATTAAGTGTTTACCATTGTCCACCATTACATTTACCTATCAATTTTTCTCTTTTTGTAGCCCCTGCTATGTGGATATTTGTTAGCAATGACTGATGTGGAAACTACATATGCAGATTTTATTGCTTCAGGAAGAACGGGTAGAAGAAATGCAATACATGATATCCTGGTTTCCTCTGCAAGTGGCAACAGCAATGAATTAGCCTTGAAATTAGCAGGTCTTGATATCAACAAGACAGGTGAGTTGTTTGACGTCTGTGAAAATGGAGTGATTTGCAGCATTTCACTAAGCAGGATTAAGGCATGAAAAAAAAACACCTTTGGAAGTAACCTAATAGAGTCATAAACAGTTTTATATATAAGGTAAGGTAAGAGGCAGGTACTAATCTCTTAATCACGCCCACTCTGCTATACAGTTTCTTACACAGATGCAGAGGCCTTAATCTGATTTTACTAATGCAATCAATGAAACACATGAGTTTTTAAAAAAATCCTCATCTCTATAAAAGCTCTTAAATATCTTATGAAGAACATTTAACAAAGCTGGAGCTAGGACAATACTGGCCACCTCTAACATTTAACAACATAGATGTTTAACAAGATTCACAGGTGAGTCTGACAGACCTCAATTTCAAGAACCATTTCAAAATAAAAGGGTCTCCAGGACCATTTTTGTTGAGAATGGAAGTAAAATAGTTGGTTACATAAACAAGTTTTAGGTAAGAAGTTCTTTTAGTTTTCCTTGAATCATAGACTGAGTTTGAAAAGCTGTCATATTATCGGGCCCCAAAGTCCTACCCACCAAATCTAACTTTACCAATGAAAAAGTAAAACAAGTTTGACATGTCAAAATACTTTTGAATCCCCTGATAGTTCTTCCATCCATAGCTTTTGCAAGTATCAACGCTGAATGTATTTCTCTGAAAAAAAAAAAATGTGCAAAAAATCTTTTAAAGTAAAATGCAGTTCATGATTAGGGAACCACTGATCAATTTCTGACTCATGATAACAACTTGATATTGTTGTTGTAACCTCTATGCTATTAGAATTTTTATGCAAAGCCTTCCAGTTATAGTATTGGAAAACTGAGTCAGAATATACACATATGAATGAAATAGCTCGGCAATATTATCTTAAAATGCTTAGGGACAGAACTTTATTCAGTGATTACAGGTCAGCAAGTTATACCTTGGTCTTTTCAAATTCAGGTTGAAAATAAAACCATAACAATCACTTCTATGGAGCACACAGACTGAAGTATATTTTAGTTTTCATTGTTTCTCTATCTTTACTACTGGGAGTTAATTTTTAAAAGTAACTGCTAACTCTGAGAAAGCCTGTAAGGAATCATTCCAATTTGGTGGCATAAAGAAGTAGATATATTTTTTCCATCAATCTTTGAGAATTTGTTAATCTTTTTCATTAAATTTGTATTCTATATAAATATTCTATTTTAAATAATCTACATTAATTTAGCCACTCTTAACATGAGGATATTTTTATTCATAGTGTAGTTTAATTTATTTTTGTTGTTGTTTTCACTGAAATTAAGACCCATTAGCCACAAGACCTTTCTTATACCAGAGATTATAGTCTCAATATACATTATGTTAAAATTTAAATAAATCGAAATTTTATATACATAAATACATTTGTATTTGATGTTAATATACTATAATTGAATATTAATAATTTAAAATAACTCAGAAATCTTTATGCTTCCAGATGTTAAAATATTTCTACATGTTAACTGCAATTCAGTGGGCTCTGAAAGAATTTTGTTTCTCTTAAAAATCACAAAGTCCAGATTAAGGCAAAGTATAAATAGCACTGACTTTGTTATTCTAAATACAAAGACCTAAAAATAACAACTATGACCAAAAGTCTAAAATATTTAAAAAATGACAATTGTACGGTGACAAATTAAATAACACTAGCTGAGAATAGTATGGGACTTCCTCTGTAGTTCCTGAATATTTCGGCTTCTTTTTAAGTTTGTGTTCAACAATATTATTGTCTCATGTTTATCTTGATTTGTTAACAAGCATCTATTTAGCCACAGCTCTGTGTCTGCAGCATTATGCTGAGCCCTGAGAAGTGTCCCTGGATACCCAGAAAGCCCCAAGCCCCATGGAGTCAAGATCCTCCTCTTGTATTTATGCAGTCACTTTCATCTTTAATATTCTACTGTCTTGCATCCTCCCTAATATGACTTCTTTCTTTTGGTTGCCAAGAGCTTCTCCTGTTTATCAAGTTCTTATTTCATATGATAATCTACACATCTCAGGTTCGGCTATCTGCATACCTTGGGGGCTTCCTCATTGCTCTAATAATGAAAATAGTACATGAACATTCTATATAATGTGTCATATTTTTGAAACTCCTTTAGAACAGAATATGATTTTTATGTGGAAAAACTGCTTTAAATTTCCCTAAAGTATGGTGTGGGCTTCCCTGGTGCCTCAGACAGTAGAGAGAAGCCACCTGCAATTCAGAAGACTGGGTTCCATCCCTGGGTCAGAAGATCCCTTGGAGAAGGGAATGGTTACCCACTCCAGTATTCTTGTCCAGAGAATGCCATGAATAGAGGAGCATGGCGGGCTAATGAGGTTGCAAAGAGTCGTACACGACTGAGTGACTAGGCACAGCACAAAGTATGGTGTATGGTGAGGTGTCTTATATGTACTTGTTAAGCATAAAGGAGAAATTGCCCTCAATGTTTCCAGCTAAATAATGGACAGCCTACTTACCTCTATGAATTTGAGTTAGGCTAATAAATTCTTAGTAAAAATTTGCAAGACCTCCAAATATTTTGTCTGCTAAGCCATGGTTACTTAGTAAACACGTGTAAATATTTAAATCTTTGAATCAAGAATTGCCTGCAGCTTGCACCCATTAAGGTAACCCAATATGAGGAGAAAGCATTTTTTCATTTTGGTGTTTAGATTGTTGCTAAGGGTGCAATTATGAAGGTGGTTTTATTGGATTTGTACATAAGTTCCATCAGGGCAGGCCAGAGGCCATCATAACTATGCAACTAGGGGGTAACCACCTGACATGATGTCCTTCCACTGTTGTTTTTAATTTAAATTAATTAAACCTCTGAAAAGTCAGCTAGGTTATCATCATGTGTTCAAAATAATATAAAACACAATTTTAAAATATTTCTTAAAATAAGACAGTCAAGCATCAAAAGGTAAGCTTGTTCCCCACTTCTTATTTCTGCCTAAAGACACATTTGATTTCTGTAACCAGCGAAATTACAAGTGCCATGCCATGACCTCGCCATGAGATTTCCCAGCTATTTATCAAAAGCATAGAGCATCACTAATCACTTTAAAAACTCAGTTATTTTTTGCCTTTTTGAGCCACGCTCTCCCAGAACCAGAATTAGTCTGCCCTTGAAACATTTAGGGGTTCTGAGGTGGCGCTAGTGGTAAAGAACTTGCCTGCTAATCCAGGAGACCTAAGAGAAATGGGTTCAATCCCTGGGTTGGGAAGATCCCCTGGAGGAGGGTATGGCAACCCACTCCGGTATTCTTGCCTGGAGAATCCATGGACAGAGGAGGATTGTGGACTACAGTCCATGGGATCGCAGTTGGACATGACTGAAGCGGCTTAGCACTGGCACTGAAAACATTTAAGCTGTTTTCTTTCTTTTTAATATTTATTTATTTATTTGTATATTTTGGCTGTGCCAGGTCTTAATTGAGGCATGTGGGATCTTTAGTTGCCACATGCCCAGGGATTGGACCAGGAATTGAACCCGAGCCCCCTGCATTGGGAGCACGGAGTCTTAGCCACTGAGCCACCAGTGGCTAAGTCCTATGGGAAGTCATAAGCCGTTTTCTTAATGGGGCGTTGATTACTAAGAAAATGTACTTTGTATGAGGATTTCAGAATAGAGGATTTCTAAAATTTCCAAAAAGGTATGTTGAGAGTCAGTAAATAAAAGCAGTCATTTTTATTTTGCCTTTATCCTTGTTTATGTCTCTAACAGAAGGGGAAGAAGATGCACAGCGAAATTCAACAGAACAAAGTGGGGAAGCCCAGGGAGAAGCAGCAAAATCTGAAAGTTAACACTCCACTTTGACCTTCTTCAACACCTGACGATGTCTCCAATCTCCAGGCCTGGCTGGAATGCATTTATGTCCAAGAGTGAAAAGGGGAAGAAGAAAATGGCTGTACTGCTTTGCAGGAACCTGCTTGTTCTGTTAAAAGTGGGGGCAGAGGCTGTGGCTGCAGACAGACTTTTCTCTACCTCTGGCATTAGCAATGGTTGAAATCATGTGGCTTGTGTTTGGATGTCATTTTTGTATGGATCCTTTCACCTGACCATATGATGAAATGCTTGTAGAGAGTAGCAGTGATCTAGATGATGATTCTTCCTGTAGCATCTGGCCCCTCACAATGTCAGAGGATTTAATTGTGTCTAATAGCAAAGGGTTGGTTGAACCCCAGAGTTTAAATATCTCTGGCCTGAGTATTCACCCAGTAAAAGAACCATCCAGAAAGTACTGTTTTTAGCATTATGTATCTGTGTGTTCCTGCTTTGTTATTTACACTGTTTTGTATTGTACAATATAGATGCTCAGCACTGCCCCCCTTCTCCGATTGCTTATGAAAAACAAAAATGATGCACATTACTGTGAATTTTTATACCACTCATTTTTTAAAGGGCTGCCTAAAAATTCTGCTCCATAGCGTGGTGGTGTACACAAGATAGGACACACTTTTTTTTAAAACAATCTGTCCCCTCAATTCACTGCTGATGAATTAAGTCTAACAGATTCATCAGGACTCCTTTGCTTATTATACAGCATTTGAAAATATCCATTAATGTGAATATTACCTGAATTCAGTCTGTTTGGTGTCTGCACAGACCAGAGTTCAGTCTGCAAATTTTGTCTTATTCCCAAATGGAGAACTTTTTCTGACTAATATTTTTATTTCAAATTGTGAGAATTTTTGAGAACTGGGGATATGGGAACGAGAATAGAAAATAATACTAAGCACTGGAAATATTTTCTTCTCTGGAATCAAATTTCTTACAGTGCTGTATGATACTACTAACATTTGGAGGACAGCTTATCTCCATGGAGCTGAAAAACATGGAGAAAATGACCTTGCAATCATGTGGACACCAATCACAAAAGTAAAGCCCTTGTGTTGTATTTTTCATGTCTTTTTTCAGCCCTATCAGATCCAAATGTTATTATGCACTTTTTAATGTTTGTAAACTTTTACTAATAATTAGTGTGAATTGCATTCTGATACAATAATAATCATCATTAGAAGCTGACAAAATCCTTATTAATACTGTTGATGGCCTCTGCTGTGTTTTGACATCGTGTTTCTTAAATGGAAAGTTTCTATGAGCTGTGTAATCCCTCTGGTCAGTATTATGCAATCATTTCTCAGTGGTAATAAATAAGGCACCAGTGATATGCCAATGGCTCATGAATTACTGGACACATAGCAGGCAAAAGGAAGACCTTTACAATAAAGACCCACTTAACTGTCCTCAAGGTCTTAGATACCATTCCATATGAAATAGTTTAAGCAGCTTTTCAATGGGTAATCTACCTGGATACACCAGGAACTCAGCCCTCCTTTGTAGTTACATGAAGGATGCAAGGTAAGTTTGCCCTCATCTCTCTCTACAGTACTTTCTGAATGAGTGGGATAGGGACATGGATATCACTTGGTCCTCAAGCATATAGTAAAAAAAAATTAACAGTGTAAGTCTTTGAGAAAATAGGAAAGATTAAATTTTAGAGTACTTCCTTCTGCTTAACCCAATAGGATCCAAAATATCCAGTTAATATTCAAGCACATCCACCTATTTTACACTCACAAGTGGAAAAAGAAGCTCCTGAAGCTATTGTAGACAATTTCTGGTAGTCCATTTAACACATTCAACCCATACAATCACTTTTACAGTATCCTTATTTATTATACTCATAGATTTTTTGTGAATGTAGGTAAAGTTCTCTCCATCCTTAAAATTGTGGAATTCCAAAATTGATTTCATGTGATTTTGTAGAGTTTAGGACTAGTGCTGAGTATATGTGGAGGATTTCTATTCCTGTGTGATATATTATTATTAATGCATGTGGTATCATGCTTGTCTTTGAATATCTATAGTTGCTAAATTGTGAAGTCATATGGAGCTTTTGAATTATTTTTGACCTCTTACTGCTACTTTGTATGCTATATTCAAACCCAGAAAAAAACCCCTATATTCCCAAGCCATAAAATTACCAAAAGATTCACATCCTAAAACGTTGCTCAGCAAAAGTTCATATGATCTTCCAAGTTTTACCATAATATCTTTTACTTGAAAGTCAATAATATACATGGAATTGATACTTTAAGGAAAGAATAGGGAAAGAAGGAAAGAGTAGAAAACTAAGACATTGATCTGATAATACACATTGAATGCCTGTTAACCAACTGATTTTATGCTATTCACTTCACAGCACATATTCTCCCATTTAATCCTCAAACAATTCAGTTAAAGAGGTACTATTATTCCATTTCACAAATCAGGAAATTAAGATTGAATAAGGTATAAGTTTTACAAGCTTAAAAAGCTAATAAATGATGAAATAAAAATTGAATCTGTGTTTAACTCCTGAGAGTTTTCTACTACACATGCCATAAATCTGAAGCCAGTTACAGAGCATATTTATCTGGAAGGGAACTTTTAGGGGTGGACCAGATCCATCTTCATATTTTAGAAGAGGAAATAGTCCTGAAAAGGCATTTGTTTTTCTCAAGGTTACCTAGATGAGCAATAACATAGATGTGAATAGCAATTGTATTTTTAAAAAATAATAATAAATTTAATTAAAACATTTTTTGAGTTATTCTTCCCAAAAGACATTTTTTCTGAAATAAAGTCTGCTAACTTAGCATGGTGTAGATTTTTTATGTTCCATGCTACTCATTTTGTTTAACTAGAAATGTGAAAATTTCAGGTTTTCAACTGATGTGCAACAGGTGTAAACTTTTCAAATTTACCCTTTGTCAGTTTTAAGCATCCTGTGCTGACATATTGATATCATAAATTCATAGAAATGTTTTTCAGCAGATAAGAGGCAGGAAACCTCCAATTTTTAGGTAGCACCCCTAGAGCTGTGCACAGTAAATGCTCTACACCTGTGTCTTACTCAGACACAGTGGAAATGCACTGGTTTAGAACATAAATGATATTGTTCTCTCTGGAGAAGCAATAAGAGGTAAAGAAATGTAACTGCAGGCAGTGGTTTCTGACTGAAGTCACTAGTAATAGGGTGGAAATGTCTAATCATCAAGTGAAAACAGGAAAGGAACTATGTTTATGATGTCTTAATAGGCCCTAAACTGTTCTTTAATTATGAGTGGCAGTCTCTGAAGTCATTTGTGAGCTTGTATGACTTTTGTATTTAGCGATGTTGCATGCTCACATACTTGATATTAAAAATAATACATTTTTCTGAAATGTACGCAGTCTATTAAGAGTATTTATTGAACACACATTATGTACACGATGCTCCGGAAAGTGCTGCGGGTGACAGAGGAGAAGGCCAAAGCTCAGTCATCCTATGGCGGA
Organism: Bos indicus x Bos taurus; assembly: GCF_003369695.1. Classification (NCBI taxonomy): domain Eukaryota; kingdom Metazoa; phylum Chordata; class Mammalia; order Artiodactyla; family Bovidae; genus Bos; species Bos indicus x Bos taurus. The sequence continues at coordinate 42,139,697 of NC_040089.1, forward strand.
CGTACCCAGCATTCCAGCCCCACTTTTCCTGGCCTCTACGCCAATAACGTTCACCTGCATCCCATGCTGGTAGCCCACTTCCTGGACTTCATCACCTATCAGAGACATCCCACCTCTCCAAATACTGAACTCCAACAGCACTGCTGTCTTCTTACTTGCTCACCTGCAGGACAGTGGTTTTCAATCAAAATAAACACAGATGTTTTTCAGAATCTTCTTTAAGTTTTTACAGGGCTCCCTCCTCTCTGCACACATGCAGATACATTTATGCACAAATACCTTCTTCTCCTTGGAAACATTCCCTGTGAGAGTTTCGTATCTTTTTCCTTCCCTCCCACCCCCACCTCCACACTTTAAGAACCACTTATCTAGAAGAAGTTCAAGGTTTTCTGATGAACCCACCCTGTTCACTGAAAAACTAAAATGAATCAACAAGAAGGAAGAAAGAATGCTCACAGACACATAGGGTTTTACTATATTATGGATAACAGGATAGAAGAGCAAAAAGTATAACTCTTATCTTAGTGTTGCTTTCTTTTCAAAGTATTTTTCCCACATACAGAGACCAGGGCAGGACTTAGGAGAAAACAAGCACCAAATAGCACTCAGCCTGAATTCAGGCAAAGATATAAGCCAAAGGCAGTAAAGGGTGTGTATCTTTAAGTTCTTCTTACTCAGGTCACCAGGATAAAATAACTACATAGGAATTTGGGACAAAATACTAGCAAACAATGCAACCGGTTTGTGTTAGTCTCTCGTGTCTCTTGTAAATGTTTTGCATCTGTCTAGTCCAGTACTTTTGCCTGGAAAATTCCATGGATAGAGGAGCCTGGTAGGCTGTAGTCCATGGGGTCGCTAAGAGTCAGATATGACTGAGCGACTTCGCTTTCACTTTTCACTTTCATGCATTGGAGAAGGAAATGGCAACCCACTCCAGTGTTCTTGCCTGGAGAATCCCAGGGACGGGGTAGTCTGGTGGCTGCCATCTATGGGGTCACACACAGTCGGACACGACTGAAGTGACTTAGCATAGCATAGCATAGTCCAGGATATCGGAGAAGGCAATGGCACCCCACTCCAGTACTCTTGCCTGTAAAATCCCATGGACAGAGGAGCCTGGTGGGCTGCCGTCTATGGGGTCGCACAGAGTTGGACACGACTGAAGCAACTTAGCAGCAGCAGCAGTCCAGGATATGGGGTTTTGGGGTCCTGGCCATCTCTCATTGTAAAGTTGTAATTAACAAGGATCTGACTATCACTCATTATCTTTCTAATTCGTACCACATCTACTTTCTGATCATATCAAGATAGATATTTTGTCAGCAACTCTTAGCCTGGAATCCCTGGCAATCTTTCTCTTCAATGTTTTCAATTTCCCTTGCTTTCTTGTCTTAGTCTCTCTCTCCTGTCCAATCCACCACAACCAAACCATCTCCCTTCTCTCTGCTTGTCTTCTAGATGACTGAAAAGTTTATAACAATGTTTGTTCATTGTTTGCAACCTCAGTTTAGACAGAGTGCTGCACAGCTCTTTTTTCCTGTCCCTGGGAACAGAGGAAGTTTACCATTTGCTAAGATTATTCCTTCATCTGAAGTTTTAAAACCATTTTCTTTCTTTCGACCTTAACAGGAGGTCTGTTAGTTATCCTTTTCACCGACTTTACCCTTTTCCACAAATGTGCTCAGGTTCTCAAGTTCTCTTTCCTTCACTGCTTGCTTCCTAAAATAACAATCTACATTCCCTGTTTTCATGCTTCTCCTCATTTCTTATTCTCCTGCAGTTTGACTTCCAGCTCATTTTTTTTTTTTCATTACTAATGACATCTGACCTCTCGGTAATGGTCAAAGAAGCCCTGGACAGTGAAAATTAAAAAGTGATGTTGTTATAGATGTCTCAAGCTTCACCTAAAATGAAAATTAATGATTTTATAATTTTGATTGATATTAGCATGGTACAGTATAGCTATATAATACAAGTCTTCTTGAGGATAAAATCTACATATCCCAAGAAAAAGTCTGTTTTGTCCACCAGGTTCATATCTTCATATGTACGTGTCTTTTCTCTCTGACAATATTCTCTCCATGTTTCTCAGCTACATCCTCTGATCCTACGGTGTCCATTTCTTCATAGGGGTGATTGTTACTTGTAGGCACTAACCCGGGGCTCACGCATCCAGAGATGGGCACTGCGATGTTTTGGAGTTCTCTGTTTCATTATACCCTGGGATGACTGTCAGTGATATTACCAGTTCCTCCAACAGCAGTCACATACATGCAAAAACACTTAACATCTTTGTACCCAGTCCCATCCTAGTCCTCTGAATTAGACCTCCTGAACAAATATATCAATCCAAATGGTTAAATATAATGGATAGTTCATGTACATGTTATTAGCCAACCCTATGGAATTTAATCTTATTCACCATTGTGTGTGTGTGTGTTTTTTTTAAGATGTCTCATTTGCCTTCCTTTTTTTCCCCAGGAGTATTTAGTTTGTTATCTTTTGTCCTTTTCTCTTTGGCAACTCCACACTCTCCTTGATGAGTTCTTTTATTTTCTATGTCCCCACTACCTCCCTAGAATTCCATCTTTATTCCTCTTACCTAACCCCACTGGATGGACATGAGTTTAGGTGAACTCCGGGAATTGGTGATGGACAGGGAGGCCTGGCGTGCTGCAATTCATGGGGTCGCAGAGTCGGACACGACTGAGCGACTGAACTGAACTGAACTGAACCCCACTCTACACTCCTCTTCCACTCCAACATCATTAGTTACCATATTAGCCATGATGATTCCCATGTCCTCATCACTGGCCCAGAGGTCACTCCTAATTACCTGACTTATTGGATAGCTTAACATGGGTTTTCCAAAAGCATCTTAAAATTCAACATTACAACACTAACTCCAGGATATGACACCATTCCCTTACCTGACTTCCTGTGTTACAGATCCCATATAATAGTGCTACTGGTTTCCCATCAACCTTACATCAAAATTCTCAAAACATCTCTTAACTCTTCTTCCTCTAATTTTTTTTTCAGTCCATCCAATTTTAACTACCTCTTGAAACTGCCCACTTCCTTTTGTCTACACTTTAATGCTTTAAATCATTTCCTATCAAGTATGTCTAAGCAATGGCCTGCCTTGTCTGACACTCTTTCTAACCATCTTACAACCAGAAGTATCTTTCTAATAAAAAAGTCACACGGTTTCCCTCCTCTAATTTGACAAATCTTTCAATTTAGCCACCCAACACTTTTTTTGGTATAAGTACCATATTTTATCTTTATATAACTCCTTGGTCTATATTAGCTGTTTTTCCTATCCCTAAGATGTTCTTCATGCTTGTTAGCAAATTCTCATTGATCTTTCAGACTAGCCTAACTTCACCCTTTTTTAAGAGACTTTTGGACTTGCTTCCCCATTCCCAAGCCCTAGGAAACTTACTATTCTATGTATTTTGCTCCCCTAACACTTGGTCTGGAAACATATCTCACTAAACCACAGCTATTTGTTTTCATACGTATCTCTCAAACTAGAATATGAACTCCTTGAGGGCAGCAGCCCTCTTTTATTAATGTTTGTATCTTCATTGTCTATTAGATACTCAACAAATAATTAGAATAAATGTCTGCCCTCCTGAAGCTCACACTATAGTTGAGACACATTTCCACACAGATCTATGAGAGAAAAATTCAGTTCAGAGATAAAGTTAATGTTTGAAAATAGTAAAAGTTGCATAAAATTGCACTGCAGAAAATAAACATTTGATTTCTATCACCTAATCAGTGCAATAAACTTTTAAGATTTCATTCCCAAATTATGCTGCATACACACATACACACGGAGATTTGATATAACTTAGATAGATGAGCTGTTTAATATAGTACAATGTACAAATAAATGAGCAAGTCAAAGTGTGTCATTTAGCTAAGCAATTATCTTGGTAAAGGTATTTATTGGCATTCTGTAGTATGAATTTCCTTCAGTTTGTGGAATTGAGATTACCCAGAAAAGGAGGTTGTATCTTAGTCTCCAGACCTAGGCAACACATTAGCCAGAGAGGAAGATCTCTGGGGAGATGTTCGTGGGCTTTGAACAAGAGTGCATTGGAATTTCTAAGAATATGCTTTACAGAAGTGTACTCTAATATAGACTAATAGCCTAACAAAATAGGAGTTCTGATAAGAATATGATGAATTTTAATGGCAGAACTCCATAGAAAAAAGTGGGAAATAATATAAGAAACATGTTTGTGTATACTCAAGAAAAAAGCACATTGATACATACATATATTTATATATATGCATATGGGTACATGCTCAGTCACTCAACTGTGTATGACTCTTTGCAATTCCAGGGACTGTAGCCCACCAGGCTCCTCTGTCCATGGGATTTCCCAGCAAGAATACTCGAGTGTGTTGCCATTTCCTACTTCAAGGGATCTTCCCCACCCAGGGATGGAACCCACATATCTTGTACTGGCAGGTGGCTTCATTACAACTGAGCCACCTGGGAAGCCCATATATACACATATATATAACCTTAAGTTATTTTCCCCAAATATTGTATCATTTGAAAAAAAAACAGAAAAGTAGTAGTAATCAAATTAACACTGGAAACCTAAAAGGACTAAAGAAGTATCCTGTACTTTTTTGACTGTGAAACAAATAAAAATGGCCAAGGTAATGGTGTAGGTAATTTTTAACAGAACACATGTTTGCACTTTGGCTGCCATGATTCATTTTACACATTTCACTTGAGTAGGATGGTGTGACTATTATGACTGTCCCATTAAATTTCTAAGTTTTCTTTTACTCTGCATGCTCTTTGAAATCCATAAAACAATATATAACTGTGAATTTTAAGAGCATAAAAGCTATGTAAAAATAGCTATAGCTAGGGAGTGACAACTTAAACAGAACCTGCCTTCCCAGATGGCCCTAAATAAAATGCAGTAAGTCGTCAAATTTATTTAGGAAATATTTATTGAGCTTTTAGTAAGTTTAAGTCTCTGCATTTGATGCTGTAAGGAGTGAAAATTTTTAAAGACTTTTAAGAAATTTTTAAAATCTTGATCAGTGAAACTGAATATACAATGGTGACCATGTTTTTTTCTATCAGCATTCCCAGACTTCCCCATCATGACTCCATTCCTCATTGGAAGAATTTTCCTTCTGTTTCCACTGTCTAATGAGAAGCTGCTTTTTGCTCAGCTGACTCTCAGGCCTTTGTAACAAAAGTGGGAGAATAGACCTAGACACAGGTTAAAGTGATGATAAGAGGAAAAAGAAAATTTATGAAGAATCCATACCATAATTGTTCTTTATTGAGTTAACGATTGAAGCAGACCAAAGAAAAGAACAAACAACTAAGTTATCCAGCTAACATGTTTAAGTCAATTTGTATAATAAAAAGCTAAGAAATAGAGAATTAGAAAAAGCTGTGAAACTAGGTTTCTAGAAGTTTGGGGGGTTTGACAAGAGGCTTCAGTGAAGAGAAAAAGAGAGTTGTATCAGTGTAATGTGGACAAAAGACAGAAAAAAAGCAATTTTATAGGCTATTAGCTATAATAGCAATTAATTAGCTATCCTTTACTATTTTCAAAGAGATAAATGTAAATATTGGGAATACCTTTTAATCATTTCTGTGTTTCAGATGAGACTTCTTTTGAATGTGCCTCCACACAAAGAGAGGGCCACATGATACCCTAAGTTTTATTGACATGTACTCATTTAATTGTAATGGTAAGACAAGTACATATATATTTGTAATAAATATCTAAGTATAATGAGCAAATAGTAGATGAACATGGAACATCCCATATAGATTCTTAGGGAGAAATGTCACTCAACAGGAAAGATCAAGTGAAGCACTGGAATGATTTTTTAAAATATATCTATGTATTGAAGAGAGAGAGATTAGACCTTTTACATAGGAAACAAAATGACAGAAACAGAGGTCCATAGGTAAAAAAATATGCCATCATATGTATTTTTAAAAACTATCCAAATTAGCTAGAGCATACTCTGAGGAGACATATTTAGACAGATGCAGGAGTAGAAATCTGAGACCCCCAGAAAGGAAACCGGGGAAACCCAGGAGCTGATGAAAGTCACAGAGAACTCAGACCAGCTCCAAGAAATCGCTCATAGGGAAGAGTGTGGGCATCAGCATGTGTCCCCGGCACAAAGACCCCAAGATACAGCTGGGGTCCATGCCGAAGTGCCTACCATAGAAACAGAAGAATTCTGAAAGTTAGAGTTAAGTTTTTACAGGCAGGCTTAGAGTTTCAAGATAAAAACAGACACAAGGACTTACATCAAGGTTAAGAATCCAACAGCTGAAAGAAACAGACGTCAGAGGAAAAATGAGAAGCAGGAGAGATGCGTGCAACCAGGCATAGACAGGATCCCGCCCAGGAAAGCAGCTGCCACTGTCCTTTATCCATGTTTCTGCTCGTGCCCTGAAGTACCCTTCAGTTTTATAGACTCCATACCTCTCAGCTGACAACATGTGGTGCAAGTACAAGGGAGAAATGTCTTTTAGCATCATGTATGGGGGAAGAAGACTCGATCTTCTCTCAGGGCAATAATAACTATCATGTTCTGAACATGCACTGCATGTTTGATTACATGAACCCCATTTCTCATGACCTCTTTGAAGTGAGTAATCTCTCTCCTACGAATGACCAGCGTAAGGCTCAGAGAAGTCAGGTGGCTTGTCCAAGATCACGTAGCATTTGTGTTGTAAAGCCAAGACTGAAATCTATGTCCATCTTCTCTGACATTTCCCATGCTTTTCCAACTCTACAAGTGCTGTCTAGTAGAAAAATAATGCAAGCCAAAATGCAATTTTTTTACATTTTCTAGTAGCCAAATTAAAATGAAAAGAAAGCAGTAAAATGACCCAATATATCAATATTTTTAAAATGTCCATTAATATCTAGTCAATATAAAAATCAGTGATACATTCTTTTTTTGCTTTGTTTTGGTGCCAATTCTTCAAAATCCAGTGTCTGCTTTACACACATATCTCAAATCAGGCTAGCTACATTTCAAGTGGTCTGACTTCCATATTGTCACATCACAAATCATATACTCTATTTTCCTTTTCAAGGATTAAAAAGAGAAAGGGTTCACTTTGGGGACACAGGGGTATATAGCTATATGTATATATAGGGGTATGCTAAGTTGCTTCAGTCGTGTCTGACTCTTTGACACCCTGTGGACTTTAGCCAGCCAGGTTCCTCTGTCTATGGGATTCTCCAGGCAAGAATACTGGAGTGGATTGCCATTTCCTTCTCCAATATAGGTGTATATACATATAAAGGGCTTCCCTGATGGCTCAGCTGGTAAAGAATCTACCTGCAACGTGGGAGACCGTGATTCAGTCCCTGGGTTGGGAAGATCCCCTGGAGAAGGGAACGGCTACCCACTTCAGTGTTCTGGCCTGGAGACCTCCATGGACAGAGGAGCCTGGCAGGCTCCAGTTCACAGGGTTGCAAGAGTTAGATATGACTTGGTGACTAAACCAACAGCATATATATATGAAGATGATCCACCTATTTTCTCACCTGAGCTTCACCTTTCACCACCCTAATCATCAACAGATCAAATGGAAATTCTGTGAAGCCTGTAACACTAATTTCAATTTCCTCCTGAACAGGTTTTAATAGAAGTCCCAGGCTTACAGGGCTTCCCTCATAGCTAAGTTGGTAAAGAATCTGCCTGCAATGCAGGAGATGTGGGTTCGATCCAGGGAAGATCCCCTGGAGAAGGAATTGGCAACCCACTCCAGTATTCTTGCCTGGAGAATCCCATGGACAGAGGAGTCTGGAGGGCTACAGTCTATGGGGTCACATGATTTAATGACTAAACCACCACCACCCAGGCTTACACCCTTTTCCTCGGTACTTAATTCCCCAGACTTTTGCTCCAGCCCTTCTCATTACCAAACACAGTCTCTGGCCCAATAAATTCAATTCCTTGGAAACTGCATTTGTTTTTCCTAGTCATTGCTCTTCTTGCAGATTCAAGAGATGTAAAATACATTTCTAAGAAAATCCAAAATTTGTGTCCTCCACAGGTGTTCCTTCATTGGCTTAATCAAGGAAAACACATTAATTAAGACATTTCCTAACTCCAGCCAACCTGAGCAAAGAAAGCAAACTGCATCCCTGAGGCCCATGCTACAGTGAATTCTGAGTAAACAACTTCTCAGTGTGTTAAACACCCAACAGTATTCTGCCTGCCACTTGTTGGAATCACAATTGCTTCACAGTGTTGGGTTTTTTTTCTCCCTGTTCTCAGAACAGTGCCTTGTTGTACTTCCAGCCCATACAAGAATATTTTGAATGAGTCTGACTTTGCAAAGACAGCACTTGCAGCTGAAAATAGGAAAACATGACCATCTGTTCCCCGCTTCATATTCAATCTGACAATATCCTAATACAACTGTCTTCCTCTTTGACTCCATCCTACTCGGCAACCTGCCTCATTCCACCAGTTTCTCACTTAAGCTTCTTCACTTACATTGTGTCTCTCCACATTCCTCTCCTCCCACTCACCTATCACTACTTTCCTCTGTTTTATCACTTCATGATTCTTATAATCCTCAAGAATACCAAGTTAATTGCTTGCCATTTTCCATTCTTCCAACTCCAGATACTTCTTTCCCTCAATCCCTCTGTCTAGCACTTTCTGCACTCCTCAGCTACTACCTAACTTTTTATGGGAGAAACAAAAAAAAAAAAAAAAAAAGGAAAAGAGCTCCAAACCTAAGCTTCTAGGATCAACCTGAAGTTTGCCGGAAGTATGGAAATAAGCCCTACGTTTTGGGGAGGGACAGGGGCTTTCCAGGTGGCTCTAGTGGTAATAGAACCTGCCTGCTAATGTAGGAGGCATAAGATACGCGGGTTCGATCCCGGGGTGGGGAAGATCCCCTGGAGGAGGGTGTGGCAACCCACTCCAGCATTCTTGCCTGGAGAATCCCATGGACAGAGGAGCCTGGCAGTCCACAGTGTCTCAAAGAGTCAGACAGGACTGAAGGGACTTAGCACACACGCACCAACGCAAGCCCTGGGGAGGAACAGGGGCATAATGGAAAGTGGAGAGGAAGAACGCATAAATGACACCGGTGGCAAGAGTAATTTTCACCTCTGTGCGTAGTCACTCAGTTGTGTCTGACTCTTTGTGACCCCATGGACTTCTTTGTACATGGGGATTCTCCAGGCAAGAATACTGGATGGAGTGGGTTCCCATGCCCTCCTCCGGGGGATCTACCCAACCCAGGGATCGAAACTGGTCTCCTGCATTACAGGCAGATTCTTCACTGTCTAAGCCACCTGGAAAGCCCCAATTTTTACCTCTATCACTACAGATTTCCAATGACTCATTTACCAACTATGGGAGAGATGATAGTAGAGGATACCAACTTCCATCACCACCAGAAATCAGAAATTTCACAAGTTGCCCAACTATCAGAGAGATACCTTGATTTTTTTCATCTATCCATTCAGTTGGACTCCAAATGACTGATAATTCTAGGAAACAGTTGGCAAATATACTTAGGAGAGATTGATTTTCATATCATGTACCCAGAACTTAGGCTTCTTCTTATTGACAAAATGTATAATTTTGCCCAATTTAATTATCTACTCTGAGTACCAGTTTTTTGTCAGCAAAAGGAAGTGATATAGCATCTCTTAAGGATGTCGAATAATAATAGATAATGGGAAAGTTGAAAGATTAGTTAATACACTTAAAGTTCTGAAAACAATGCCTTCAATTCAATATAAATATTAGCTATTAACATTGTTGTGTTGTTTTATGAAATATGTATTTATAGTCTAAGATAACTCAGAGAGAATAGTCTAACAGCTTACACTTCTTTACAAGCAGTCCTACTCAATGGCACAGAGGTTTTACTTATTTACTATTTGAACAAGTATGAATAAGTTCCTTCTACACATCAGATTCTTTCAGGATGCTAACTATACAATGGTTCAACCATAGGGATAATCTCCAACCATATGAAGCTTGAAGTGAAGTGAAGTTGCTCAGTCGTGTCCGACTCTTTGTGACCCCATGGACTGCAGCCCGCCAGGCTCCTCCGTCCATGGGATTTTCCAGGCAAGAGTACTGGAGTGGGTTGCCATTTCCTAGCAAATGAAATACTTAGAATATGTACTCTAATGCAGGAAAGTCAAATTTTGAGAAGCAAAATTTGAATTGGGAGGAAAGAGAAAAAGAGGGAGGAAAATCACTTCAGGACTGCCTTAGGGTCAGTTTAAGTTCAGCTCTAACTTTTTCTTATAACTGATACATTTGAAGTTTCACAGTGTCATAGATAGGGGACATTCATACTCATAATGCAATAAAGCACAAAGCCCTCAGGGAATGGCCTTGGGAGGACAGGGGGAATCACTGGACAGGCTCAGTCATTTGATGATGTTAATTTCTTATTGGCACCTCTGAAAGATGTTTTATTCTTTGCCTTCTAATTTAAGTACAGACAAAATTCCTTTCTCTTTGTTTCCCTTAGTAAAGCTGAGGCCAGGCAAAGAGTCTGATAAACACCAAGGAAATCAAAAAGAGGAAAAACAGAGAGAGTATAGATTAATTGGCTTATTAAAGGAAGGTTTCTTCTTTTCAGTCTGGTTAACTTCAATCCTAGATCTCCAGGTCTACCCATTACTCATGAGACCCTCTGAAGCAGAGGTGACCAACCTCCGGCACTGGTCTGTGACCTGTTATGAACCTGACAGCAGAAGGCAAGTGACGGGCAAGTGAGGGAAGCGTCCTTGCTGTCTATAGTTGCTCCCCATCACTCTCCCATCACCCCCAGATGGGACCATCTAGTTGCAGGAAAGCAAGCTTAGGGCTCCTACTGATTCTGCATTATGTGAGTTGTATAATTATTTCATTATATTTTACAAGATAATAATGATAGGAATAAAATGATCAATAAACATAACGCACTTGAGTCACCCTAAAACCATTCCCCTCACCCCGGTCTGTGGAAAAATCATCTTCTGTGAGACCAGTCCTGGTGCCAAAAACATTGGGGACCACCGACCTAAAGATAGATGAGACACTACCCCAAAAATTCTCCCTTGGAGACTCTTCTTCCTCTAGTCAGATATGTCATGAAAGCTATCTTTAATACATACCTATTTCCAGCATACAGTATTTTCTGCATGATTAATACTCAACGTTTTATTCATACATACCAAAGAAGTATTTTTCATTGATTTAAAAACAAAATAGGCCTGAAGCCCTCAAAATCACAGCTAGCATATATAGGGATTATGAAGCTATTTACTAAACCAGAAGAGCTGACTTTTAAAATGTTATCACTGTTAATAATTTTTAAATAAAACGAATTCTCCTCTTTATCCTAAGTAAACTCTATATAATAGACATTTTGATTAGTCAAATATTTTCCATAATTGTCCTTGAATAAATATTTTTGTTAAATAAAGCATGTTCCTCAGATAGGAAAATCAAGTTATTTAACAATAATTAAATCATCACTCATAAATCTCAAGTGTAAAATAAAACAACTATATTTTTATTTCTGTCTATATCATATTTCTGTAAATATCGATAAATGATAAGTAATAGATTTCTGCCTCCTGGTGGCCATTTGCGGTTCTAAAAGAAAAAATAGCCTGTGTTTCTTAAAACACAACAAAGAGATTTTGTTTTAGAATTTTGCTTAAAAGGCTACTCATTCTGGAAAGCAATGGTAGGTCAGCTTGGTACCAAGAAGGGAAAAAGTCAGCAGTGGCAGCCAAGGACATGAGTGCCTTCCCAGGGCACCGTGAAACACAGTTCCCCCTTTTCACTCCATTGGCTTGTAGGTTATAAACATATGCACATAAACTCAAGTCCTCAGGAAACCAGTTTTGATCAAACAGAAATGTTTACCAGGTAATTCTAATACATTTATCACAAATATCTTCCCTTAAGCCTCACAGCCCTGTTACAGTATGGTTTGCCTTTGGCCAAATGGAATAATCTTTATGGAGTATTCTTTATATGTATTTTCCTGCAGTAAGGTCTCTTTTGTCAATCAGATATGGCCACAGAAAGGTATGCTTCTTTGTTTGGTTAAGTTGCTTCACTTGGCAATAAAATAAAACCTTTGGGAAATATCAAACATGCCTTGACAGGAACATAGCATTGCTTACTAAAATTATATGTAAGAAATGCAGGAGGTTGGTCAAAATAAAAATTTACTGAGGTGATTTAAAACCAGGATTTATCAAAAGCTGAGTCAAATTTTGAAGTGTTTCCTCAGTAGAAATAATAGTGAAATATGTTGCATGTCATGTCACTAACATTTAACTAATAAATAATTAACTTAAATATTTATAAGCTTATGATACAAAATGTTTTTTGACTAGAAGGAACATGTTTCAATTGACAATCTTTGCAGCTAAAATTAATCTGTAAAATTCTGTAACTTTGAAATTGTTATATAAATTAACTCAAGACTAATTAGACTCCTTGGAGAAGGCAATGGTATCCCATTCCAGTAGTCTTGCCTAGAAAATCCCATGGATGGAGGAGCCTGGTGGGCTGCAGCCCATGGGGTCGCTAAGAGTTGGCATGACTGAGCGACTTCACTTTCACTTTTCTCTTTCATGCATTGGAGAAGGAAATGGCAACCCACTCCAGTGTTCTTGCCTGGAGAATCCCAGGGATGGGGGAGCCTGGTGGGCTGCCGTCTATGGGGTCGCACAGAGTCGGACACGACTGAAGCGACTTAGCAGCAGTAGCAGCAATTAGACTCCTAAATCATGTTTTTTTTTTTTTTTGCAATATGAGGGTTTAGTTGGTAAAGAAAATATTTATAATTTATTCTATATATCTCACAGTATTCCTTTGATTAGTGCTGGTCTGCAAAAGGGAAAGAATCGAATGCATATCATTTTAAGCATAAGTAATAAACATAATAAGTTAACTGAATCCAAATTACTAAACTTACTTGTATGTAAAATATTTTGTTAAACACTAGTGAAATTTGTTTGTCTTTTAAACTACTGTTTTAAAAGACTGGACTGTAACCTACCATGCTTCTCCGTCCATGGGATTTTCCAGGCAAGACTACTGGAGTGGGTTGCCATTTCATCCTCCAAGGGATCTTCCTGACCCAGGGATCGAACCTGGGTCTCCCACATTGTAGGCAGACGCTTTACCATCTGAGCCACCAGGGAAGTCTGTATGTAAAATATTTTGTTAAACACTAGTGAAATTTGTTTGTCTTTTAAACTATTGTTTTGAAATATAAAAGGATTGCATTTCCATTGAAGAACGTCCTCTTATACAGTTAAAGAAACAATGAATTCATGAGAAGAAATAATACACTTGACATATAAGGACAACTTTCATTTATCATGACAGCTCTTTAGTATACTTTAATATACATTTTAATTTTAGAGTCTGGGAGTATAGATGAGGGAGTTGGTGATGGACAGGGAGGCTTGGCGTGCTGCAGTCCATGGGGTTGCAAAGAGTTGGACATGACTGAGCGACTGAACTGAACTCACATTTTAATTTTAAAAATGTTAATAGAAATATTTAAACATATATCAAGTAAGAAGTAGTATGATGAACTCCTATCTAGTCATTATCCAGCTTCAACATTATCAGTTCTTGGGGAATCTAGTCTCATCTACATTCCCAGACTCTAAAACCCAATGGGATTACTTTGAGGAAGATTCAGACATCATATTGTCTTCATTTTAAATACTTCATTTTAATACTTTCATTTTAATAAATTTTAAATACTTCACTTAATACTTCATTTTAAATACTTCAGTTTGCATTTCTAACAAAAAATTGTTTTATATATTATTACTGTAGCATTATTACAACTAAAGAAAAAGAATAATGTCTTATTATCAAATTGTCACTACTCCACTTTTTTTTTTTTTAAATGGTTGGGAGATATTTATTTTCTTTAAACAAGGTCATAAATAACAAAGAAACAAAGAAGTTCCCAGACTTCAGACCCTGAAGCAGGATGGGGATAGGAAGTTGTGGGGTCAAAAGGTGGAGGGGGCTTCGCATCACCTAAGACAGTCACAGAGAAGATGGGCTGCAGGAGACTGCCCCTTCCTTGGAAATGGCGTGCCTGGGCAGCAGGGAGGCTGAAGTGCTGTGATGAGGCAGCTGGAAGAGGGCAAATGTTGAGGATGCTGGACTGGACTGTTTCTATGAAGGATGACATGGAAACCACAAACGACTAAGATAAGCTGTGGGTCTAGAAAAGGCAAGCGGGCACTCTGCATACCTCCAGGGACCAACTATGAAAATGGTTAAATCTGCTTCTTAAAAAGAACTCCACGGGCCTTAGCCTGTGGCTTTATATGTGGGCTGTAGTCAACCTGGGTTGCTTTATGGCAGGTGAGGGCTCAAGAGGCCCCTGGAGCAGCCTGGTCTCAGCCCAGGGCAGGTGCCCAGACATGTGGGAGTGGGACGTGGGCCCTCCCCAGATGGGAGGCCACGTGCTTGGACTGGCTGAGCCTGATTTTCAGGCTAGTTTCTTGTGATGCTATCCACCACCCCTCCCTCTACCTAAGGATGAGATCCTGACCTCTCTGGGTCTTCCAAGCCTAGAAGAATAAGAAGGGGATAAAAAGGTATCTGACTGGTGTTTTATTTAAAAGGGAAAAATAAAGACCATCTTGCACATGGTCTAGCCCATGAGGCAGGGCAGGACCATGGCAAGAACAATCTCAAGCAATGGAGGTCCCTGTACCTGGGGAAACATGGGGAGTCATAAAATGACTCTATTGTTAGTTTGAATCTGAATTCATAAAAGGTCCATATATTATAATTTTGAGAAGTCTCTTAAAGTTCCTTTTTAATTATTTAGAATAGCTTTAAATTTGTAGATTGAGCTGACAGTACAGAGAGTCCCTGTCCAAAACCGGCACAGTTTCAAACCCTATTACTAACATCTTACACTATTTCGATTGTTGTTGTTCAGTCACTCAGTCATGTCTGACTGTTTGAGACCCCATGGATTGCAGCATGCCAGGCTTCCCTGTCCTTCACCACCTCGCAGAGCTTGTTCAAACTCATGTCCATTGAGTCAGTGATGCCATCCAACAATCTCATCTTCTGTCGGATCTTACACTATTATGATACATTTGTTCAAATTAACAAATATTGATACATTATTAAGGACTACAGTTTATATATTTATTCAGATTTCCTGGTTTTTACCTAATGTCATTTCTCTATTCTGGGATTTTATTCAGGATATCACATTATGTATACACATTGTCAGATCTCCTGAGGCACTTCTAGATTTTTTTAGACTTATCCTTCTTTTAAATGATTTAATTTTAATGAGTACTGGTCAGGTATTTTGTAAAATATCCCTTAGTTGAAATTTGTCTCTGACGTTTTTCTCGGGGTTAGACTCAGGTTCTGGGTTTTGAGAGAGAAGATCATAAAGGTGAAGTGCCATTTTCATCACATCGTATCAACATATGCCACATATTTGATGTCATGTTGATGTCGACTTTGATTTCCAGGCAGAAGTTCTGTCAGGTTTCTTCTTTGAAAAGTTATTCTTATTCTTTCCCATCTCTATGCTGTACCCTTTAGAAAGAAGATGTGTGATATTTAGAAAGAAGATGTGTGATCATCATGTACAAGCCCACGCGAAGGAGTGGCGAGTGATATATCCACTCCTTTAAGGGCTGGAGTGTCTATAATTCACTTGGGATTCTGCATGGAAATTTGTCTCTTTTCCCTCATGCATTTATTTATTCCATATTCATGGGTCATATATATTTATCTTATATTTTGGGTTATATTCTAAATAATTTGATATGTAATTCACGCATGTATGGGTGCTCAGATGTGTCCAATGCTCTGCGACTATGGACTGTATAACATAGATTGTAGTCTGCCAGGTTCCTCTGTCCATGGGTTTATCCAGGCAAGAATACTGAAGTGAGTTGCCATTTCCTCCTCCTGGGGGTCTTCCTGACCCAGGGATCAAACCAGGGTCTCCTGCATTGGCATGTGGATTCTTTACCTTTGAGCCACCTGGGAAGCCAGTTTCCAGCTTTGGTCACCATGGATTCTCTCTATTGTCTCCTGTGCCTCTTTGACTTAATTTCTCAATGTGGAGTTTTTTTGAGGTCTTTCTTCCTTTCTGGAATTTCAAGATGATTTAGGGATAGTTTGTGTATTTCCTGCCCCGTCTCAAAAATCTGTCATTTCTCCAAGAATCCCTGGCTGTTTTATGGGAGAAGAGGATTAGAAACTAAGATCTGGGTGCTAAATATGCACATTGCCACTGTAGTCTCCTAAATTTGTAATGATTTTTTAAATTTGCATACATTAAACTTCAATCTTCGGGCTGTAAAGTTCTGTTTTTACAAATGTATAATGCTATATATTCAGTATTGCAATATTGTATACAGTAATTTAGCCACTCTAAAAATCACCTGTGCTTCACCTATTCAAGTCCCCAGCCCCTGAACTCCAAACAGCCATTGAAGTTTTTACTATATCTATAATTTTGCCTTTTCCAGAATGACATATAACTGAAATTGTATATTATAGTTCAAAGCCTTTTCAGACTGGCTGTGTTCATTTAGCAATATGCATTTAAGCACTCTGCAGTTATCCATGTCTTTTCATGACTTAATAGCTCATTTCTTTTTATAGCTGAGTAATATGGCATTGTAGCCAGAGTTTGTTCATCCACTCACTTATTAGAGGTCATCTTGGTGGCTTCCAGGTTAGGCAATCATGAGTGAAACTCTTGTAAATATTTTTATGAAGGTCTTTGTGTGGACAAAAATTTTCACCTTTGGTAGACAACTAAAAGCATAATCACTAGATTATATAAACACTATATTTAGCTTTGTAAGAAAGCTGTCTTTCAAAGTGGTTGTTAACATTTTGTCTTCCCACCAGAAATGAATGAGAGTTCCTGGTGTTCTGGGTCCTCATCAGCATTTGGTATTATAAGTTTTTAGAAATGCTGTCATTCTAATAGGTGTGTAGTACTTTCTCAGCTTCCTTATAAGTTGCAATTCCCTAATGACAATTTTGAGTACATTTTATATGCTAATTTAACATCTGTATGTCTTCTTTGGTGAGGTATCTATTCAGATTTATTGCCCCCTTTCTAGTTGGGTTGTTTGTTTCCTATTTTTTGTTTTCAAGACTCCTTTCTATATTTGGGACAGAAGTCCTTTGTAAGATAGGTGTTTTGCAAATATTTTCCCCAATATGTGGCTTCTTTTCCTTTTTTAAACAGTGTCTTTCATAGAGCAGAAGTTTTTATTTTTAATAAAGTCTAAATTATGTATAACTGAGTATTTATAATTCTTCTCTCCCTTATAATATTGTTGTCATTCATTTCTTTTATTCATATGCTAAATTTATTCATATCCAAAATTGTTGCTATTATCACTTGAAGTTATCATTAAAAATAAGAAAAATAAAATAATTCTTAATAAGAATATAAGTAAAAGATAATATAAATACATTTACTTGTTAAATAAATAAAAATAAGTAAAAGGAAATAAATCTTATTAAGAATAAGAAAAGCTTTTGTTTTACCATCATTTATTCCTTCTCTTTCTCATGTTCTTCCTTTCTTTATGTAGATCCAAGTTTTTGTCCTTTATCATTTTCCTTCCCTCTGAATTCCTTCAGCTACTGTTTTTCTGAGAAAGTCTTAATTTGTCATTGATTTTTTGAAGGATAATTTCATTAGATACATAATTCTATGTTAGTATTTATTTTTCTAATACTTTCAATATTTTTCAGGGGTGTTTGTTCTGAAAAACCAAAAATCCCATTTCAAGCTCTAAAGAATATTGGTGTTTCAATTTCACAAGACATAAATAATAATGAATTACAATTTAACATTTGATAAAGGCCTCCTTGAAAATAAGCCATAGAGGAAAGGTTGTTTCATGGCTTTCCTGAAATAGTCCCTCATTGTGACCTAAAAAGCTTGGACTGGGTATGAAATTAAATACTCAATATGCAACAGACTCAAACCAAGTTACTCAATTTCCCATTAAAAAAAACATACCTTCTCAGAGTTATGATTTGTCTTTAAATTCTCAGCACTGAGAGAACAATATAAGAAATCACCCACAAGAAAAAATATTTCTCAGCTTTTACCCAAAATCACAGATGAATACATTGGGCAATGTTCCTTGTACACAGGCCCTCTGAATAAGTTCCTCTGAAAGTTAATATGAGGTCAGAAAGAATGCATTTTCTCAACATATTAAATACAGTATTTCTTTCCTGGAAAGCTAGCCCGAGACATAAGTGAAACATACAAAATCTAAATAAAACAAAACAAAAACAACAAACTAGAGATTCAGATAAAACCAAATAGAATGGTGAAACTGAAAGGACTGCTCTGACCACCAATACCCATGACTCCAACGTTCAAACGACTTCTTTCCCTAACAGGATTCTCAAGTGCACAATTCTACTTAGTATCATTGACTTTAACCCTAACCTACTGAATACAAACTGTTTGACACTTCCTGTGTGTTGTGAACAAAGAATGTCACCAGCCATTTCAATAAACTGTGGATGATCAAGCCATCAACCCAGTTGCCCCTTGTGGCACACCCTGGGGGGAATTGAGAATGGAGAAAAACAGGCTGCCTGCCACCAAGCCATCAGCCTCTGAAGCCACCCCCAGAGGTGCACCCTGAGGGGATTCAGGATGGAGAAAAACAGGAACCTGGCCCGAGAAAGTTAAGGTGCATATCAGAAGATTAATTTCAATAAACTCAGACTCTTGCATCTCACCATCTCACACAGAAAAGCACTAAATTCATTAACTTGATGCATATGGTTTTCTTTAATTAGTGGTAATCTGTTCTTTAATGTTTTAATTGGTGGAAAATTGCTTTACAATGTTGTGTTGGTTTTCTGCTGTACAACAATAAAAATAGGTCACAGTTATATATATAGCCCCTCCTTCTGCAGCCTCCCCCCTCCCACCCATCCCACTCCTCTGGGTCGTCACAGAGCACCAGGTTGGACTCCCTGTGTTATACAGCAATCCCACTAGCTATCTATTTTACACATGATAGTGTACATATGTCAACGCTACTTTCTCAGTTCATTCTACCCTCTCCTTCCCTCGCTGTGTCCACAAGTTTGTTCTCTACTAGGTTCACCAGTGCCATTTTTCTAGATTCCATATGTATATGCATTAATATAGGATACTCGTTTTTCTCTTTTGACATGCTTCACTCTGTGTAAGAGGCTCCAGGTTCATCCAACTCACTACAACTGACTCAAACCCCTTCCTTTTTACGGCTGAGTAATATTCTATTGTATATGCGTGCCATGTCTTCTGTATCCATTCATGTGTTAATAGACATCTAGGTTGCTTCTGTGTCCTATTGTAAATATTGCAGCAATGAACACTGGGGTACATGCATCTTTTAGAATTTTGGTTTTCCCATAGTGGGATTCCTGGGTCATATGGTGTGTGTGTGTGTGCGTGTGTGCTAAATTGCTTCTGTCATGTCCAACTCCTTGGGACCCCATGGACTGTAACCTGCCAGGTTCCTCTGTTTGTGAGATTCTCCAAGCAAGAACGCTGGAGAGGGTTGCAATTTCTTTCTCCAGGGGATCTTTCCAACCCAGAGATGGAACTGGCATCTCTTCCGTCTCCTGCTTTGGCAGGTAGGTTCTTTACCCCCAGCACCACCTGGGCCATATGGTAGATTTAGTCCTATTTTCTTATGGAATCTTCATACTGTTTTCTTTTTTTTTTTTTAATTTATTTTAGTTGGAGGCTAATTACTTTACAGTATTGTAGTGGTTTTTGCCATACATTGATATGAATCAGCCATGGGTTTACATGTGTTCCTTATCATGGACCCCCCTCCCACCCATACTGTTTTCTATAATGGCTCTATCCATTTACATTCCCACCAACAGTGCAGGAGGGTTCTTTTATCTCCACACACTCTCCAGCATTTATTGTTTGCAGATTTTTTTGATGATGGCCATTCTGATTGGTGTGAGGTGATAAGCCTCATTGTAGTTTTGATTTGAACATGTTTATTTGGCCATCTGTCTGTCTTCTTTGGAGAAATATTTGTTCAGGTCTCCTCCCATTTTTTTTGACTGGATTTTGTCTTTCTGATATTGAGCTGTATGAGCTGCTTATATATTTTGGAGATTAATCCTTTGTTAGTTGCTTCCTTTGCAATTATTTTCTCCCATTCAGAGGATTGTCTTTTCATCTTGTTTATAGTTTCCTTTGCTGTGCAAAAGCTTTTAAGTTTTATTACGTCCCATTTGTTTACTTTGCTTTTATTTCCATTAATCTGGGGGGCGGTCAGAGAGAATCTTGCTGTGATTTATGTCAGAGTGTACTAATTAGCAATCATCTGTTTTCTTTTTTTCAAAAACTCTTATATATCCTGGCTCCTCACTTACCTCTTCAGAACAGTCCTTCCAAGCTATCTGAGAGGCTTAAGTGCTCAGTAAGTCCACTGAACAAAACATTAATTCTCAACTTTTAGGTTGTGCCTTTTCTTCAGTCAACAGTGCTCAATACATTTTTATTCTTAACTGCCAATTATACCTCCATTTTTCACTGCATTTTTCACTGTGCCCATGACAGCCAATATAAAGAGAATTAAAAGTACTTGAAAGACCCAAATCCACATAGACTTTGAAAGGTTCAAATTTGTGGAGTACTAGTGAAATACATGCAGAGTTTTAATCTAAGATTCATAAATCCTCTACATTCTAGAATTTTAATACAGGATTCCATTTCCTAATTATTCTGTCTACCACTTCTGTCAGGTTTGAGAAATATAATAGCTAACCATGCTTTTTTCTCTTTATCTACCACACTGTACTTATGTCACCATAAAAGCGACAGAACCAGAAAATCTCACATTTCTGAATGTTATTATATGCCGTCTGTTAAAATGAAAATGGACGCTCCTGTACTATTGAATAGCTTCTTTTCAAGTGCCAGGGTAAACTCTGACTGATTCCAATGAAATGATCTGCATTTTCAAGCACTGCACATGTCAGCATTCCAGTGAAGAACTAGGACAGACAGGAGTTGTTTCCATTCACACAAAAAATCCACACACTCGATCCGACTAGTCTTGTGTACTTAACAAAACCCCAAGTGGTGCTATCCTGCTTAGAACCAAAATACTTCCTGCTATTCTTAACAGCATTTAAATTTGTCTCCTGGCTGTCTTGCAATTGTCTTTGTGAAGCAAGACACCAAATGGCCCATTTAGTCCCACTTTGCCTATTAGAATAGGCTATTTGCTTTGGGGATAGAAAGCAACTTAAAGAATAACAGAATTATTATTCTTTCCTAATTTTGGTTGAGAATGACCACATTTATTTCATAAAAAATAACAAAAAGCTTATGATTGAGAATAATATAGGGTTTAGTTATAAAGTTTCAGTTACATGTCCATGGAGAACAATCTCCCTAGGAAATAAACTCTTATCTACAGTTGCCTCAAAAGATTTACTGATTCTGAGGATATGGGATAAAATAATATTGAAGGTTTGAGGCAATTATTTTGATTTCAATTATGGTTGAAAGTACCCTGTCACACTGCTCGGAAACTATCATGGATTAAATATTTAGCAAGTTATGTAGACTATAAATTTTAGTAGACTATAAAAAGATCCATACAGCAAGTATTGCTAGACAATTATGGGGAGAGTTCTCCTTCTTAGTCTCCACAAGTATGCAGATAAAATTAGGCTAAAATGAAATATCAAGGACAACTTTAAAAAAATAAGAGTGTTACAAGTGGATAATTTTAAAAGTAAGGAAGCAGGAGAGGCCAATATGCGTTAAAATGTCTCTGTACTTGGTCCTCATAGCCGCCTTGAATATTGAATCTAAGAGGAGAACAAACGAACAGAGATTAATTCTTTCTCCCAAAGTTATCAACTGTGAATGGCCCCCTGCACATTCAAATGCTCCACAGAAAGGAATTAAACAGCTACTTCTACCCTTGGTATAATGGTTGCTAAAGCATCAGGTTTATATTTAGCAGCATCTGTTGCTATCGTTTCTTCAACTCAATGCCCTACTGTGTCTCCACAACAGACTCAGGCCCTATTAGATGGAATCCAGGAAGGACAGTTAAACATGCCATATTAGTGCAATAGTTTTGGCAACAGGAAACCAATATGATATCCATTGATATCTATTCCTTATTTGTGAACAATTCATATTTTTGTAGTAGATATATCTTTCTTTGATGGCTTAAAGCAAATTAGGAAAAAACATCCCCACTGAAACTCTTCTCTCTTCCCTCATCTTCCCACTGTTAGCATATTTTTTGCTTAGCATAAACATCTTCCCACTGTTAGCATAAACAAAGTTTGTTTATTACTTTGTGTATTTGTGTATACATCCATCTTCCAAATTGTAAGTTCCTTTGAAGGCAGCAACCGTAAAATCTGATTTTGTATTCTTTCTGCTGGAAAGAAAAATCTCTTAACATACTGTGTGCTCTCTCTCTCTCTATATATATATATATTTTAAATGTACACACATATAGATATATACCTGTCCTGTGCATGCATGCTCAGTTGCTCAGTTGTGTCTGGCTCTTTGCAACCTCATGGACTGTAGCCCACCAGGCTCCTCTGTCTATGGAATTTTTTAGGCAAGAACAGTGGAGTCGGTTGCCATTTCTTTCTCCAGGGGGTCTTCCCAACCCAGGGATCCAACCTGTGTCTCCTAAGTCTCCTGCATTGGTAGGCTGGTTCTGTATCACTGCACCACCTAGGAAGCCCCATGTGTATGATGGTGGTTGTTGTTCAGTCACTCAATCGTGTCTGACTCTTTGCCACCCTATGGACTGAAGCACGCCAGGCTTCCCTGTCCATCACCAACTCCCAGAGCTTGCTCAAATTCATGTCCATCGAGTTGGTGATGCCATCCAACCATCTCATCCTCTGTTGTCCCCTTCTCCTCCTGCCTTCAATCTTTCTTAGCTTCAAGAACTTTTCCAATGAGTCAGGTCTTCGCATCAGGTGACCAAAGCATTGGAGTTTCATCATCAGTCCTTCCAATGAATATTCAGGACTGATTTCCTTTAGGATTGACTGGTTTGATCTCCTTCAGTCCAAGGAACTCTCAAGGGTCTTCTCTACCACCACAGTTCAAAAGCATCAATGCAGTATCCAACCCACATTTCCTGCATTGCCAAACTGACTCTTTACCACTGAGCCACCAAGGAAGCCTATATATACATATATATATATATATATATATATATATATAAATAAATATAATTTCTTTTTGTGTAGTTCCCATATTAGTGAAAACAGTGACAGATTTTATTTTCTTGGGCTTCAAAACCATTGTGGACGGTGACCACAGCCACAAAGTTAAAAAATAAAAAGCTATGAAACATCTATAAAGCATATTAAAAAGAAGAGATATCATTTTGATGACAAAAATCCATTTGGCCAAAGCTATGGTTTTTCCAGTAGTCATGTATGGATATGAGAGCTGGACTATAAAGAAGGCTGAGTGCCAAAGAACTGATGCTTTTGAACTGTGGTGCTGGAGAAGACTCTTAAGAATCCCTTGGACTGCAAGGAGATCAAACCAGTCAATACTAAAGGAAATCGACACTGAATATTCATTGGAAAGACTGATGCTGAAGCTGAAACTCCAGTCCTTTGACCACCTGAGGCAAAGAGCCAATTCATTGGAAAACACCCTGATGCTGGGAAAGATTGAAAGCAAAAGGAGAAGGGAACAACAGAGGATGACATGACTAGATAGCATCACTGACTTAATGGACATGAATTTGAGCAAACTCTGGGAGATAGTTAAGGACAGCAGAGCCTGACATGCTGCAGTCCCGGGGTCTCAAGGAGTCAGATAGGACTTAGCCACTAACAACAATATGCTAGTGCATTTTCTGCTAG
Source organism: Bos indicus x Bos taurus (assembly GCF_003369695.1). Classification (NCBI taxonomy): domain Eukaryota; kingdom Metazoa; phylum Chordata; class Mammalia; order Artiodactyla; family Bovidae; genus Bos; species Bos indicus x Bos taurus. Next base: position 42,163,676 of record NC_040089.1, read on the forward strand.
CTAAACTCTGATGCAAAACCACTAGAGGGAGATCAAACATCATTTCCTTTTCTTTGCTTGTTCTGGTTGCTAACATTATTTATATAACAAGAGTCGGACACAACTGAGCGACTCAACTGAACTGAACTGAACGTCGTATAAATGTTTCACTATGAATTAATTTATTGGTGTTCCTGAAGATTTTCCTTCCAAGCTACTAGAAATGTTTGAACAAAGCTGAATCCAATAAAATTAGTCACAAGAAGTTTAAATACTTTCAAAACCCTATTTTGTTTAGTCTTAAAGCATTTGATTAAACAGTTGCAATCATCTTAAAATCTGCATCGGGTCAAATGTGAACCATGAATTGTTTATTCCACCAGAAGTGGATTTTTCATTCACTCTAGGTTTATGCATTACATAAATTAACCACAAGTTTGGAAATAAAAATGTTAACATGAAAACAATGAGGCTTAGGAACATTTTCTAGCATTTCAAAATTTATGTGCTAACATGAAGATTTTTGTTGTTATTGTTCAGTCGCTAAGTCATGTTCAAGTCCTCTGCAACCCCATGGACTGTGGCCCACCAGGCTCCTCTGTTCATGGAATTTCCCAGGCAAGAATATTGGAGTGGGTTGGCATTTCCTTCTCCAGGGGCTCTTCCTAAGCCAGGATTCGAACCCACATCTCCAGCTTGGTAGGTGTACTCATTACCACTGAGCCACCTAGAAAGCCCTATGTTAAGTATAATAAACTATAATAAACCGTCTGCTTTAAGAAAATCAACTGGTCAGTGCACAAATGAATTTTTGTTTTATTCTAATTTTGACTGAATTTCATCTTGAGAAACTTTAATTATATATTAACATTCACATATTGAGGGCTTTTCACATGACTCAGTGGTAAAGAAATAGCCTGCCAATGCAGGAGACCCAGGAGACATGGACTCAATCCCTATGTTGGGAAAATTCTCTGGAGAAGGAAATGGCAAACCATTCCAATATTCTTGCCTGGAAAACCCCATAGACAGGGAAGGCTGGCAGGCTACATCCATGGGGTTGCAAAGCGTCAGACATGACTTAGTGACTGAACACACATGCAATCACATATAGATAAATTATGCTTTTATTTACAAAGAAGCAGTTGTAGTAGTTTTGAATCTCAAAGGTCTAAAGTTATTAAAAAGAAATTTGGGAAAATATAGATTAAATTATCTATTGACATTTCTGAAACAATAGGCAACTATGCAATAAAAAAGCCTTTTATTTACAGAAATAGAATGAATATTTAAATCAAGGACAACAGAAAGAGAAATGTTTAAAAAAAATAAAAGTACTTATCAGTCAATTCTCCCAGTCTTTGAATCATGGAAACAGGCTGTTATAAATAAGCAAGCCAATGCTATCCTCTAATTTTCCAGACAGGGTATGCTTCTGGAGTCAAACCACTGGGCTTTGAAATCAAGCTCTGCCACTTGCTAATTGTGTGACCTGGAAAAACTAGTTAACTTCTTTAAACCACAGTTGGGAGAATAAAGAGTTTCTCTCTCATGGGATTGCTCAGTGGATTAGCTGAGACACACTGTATGACACATTAAGCACCATCCTTGGCACAGAGCTCTGACTCAATAAATGTAGAATTACTATTATGTGAGAAGCTCTGCATCTTGATGAACAAGTTGGACAAAATGCATCATTTTCTCAGTGTTCCTAGTATTGTCTCACAGACTGATTAATTCCTGTTATAAATCATCCCTCCTCTCCTATATATCATATAGATCAGGGGTCCCCACTTCCAGGATCTAATGCCTGATAATCTGAGATGGAGCTGATGTAATAGTAATAGAAATAAAGTGCACAGTAAAGGTAACACGTTTGAAAAATCACAAAACCATTCTCTACTCCCTGGTCCACGGAAGAACTGTTTCCCACAAAACAGGTCCCTGGTGCCAAAAAGGTTGGGGACCGCTGATATAGATAATTTATTCCTCCCTTAGCTTTCAAATTCTCCCATTCAGGTTCTTCAAAATACACCGTTTCAAGGACTTTGCACAACTGAACTCAACAAAATTTCTGGGATCATAAAATAGAATTGTAATGATTATAAACCTACACTTAAGTTCTGGCTCTATGCTGCAGTCAATGATAGATTAAAATAAAATACAAAACTATGGTCTCTATCCTGGAAGATGAGAATGAATTAGAGTAGCTGATGGGGGGAGACAGGACAGGAGGAGAGGGGAAAGCGGGGAGGAAATTAAATTTCTGGTTTTTTAAGCCAGCTAGTTTGTAATATACTTACAGCAGCCATAGGAAATTGATATGGAAGGACTTCCTTTCAAATCACCATAGTTACCAAGAAAGAATATATAGATGATTACAGCTGGAAAACTGAATGATTTAGGTAAGAAGTGTGTGTACCCTCTGTAGCAGAGAAGAACAAATCTGACCCCGTATTGGATGGAATACTTTAGCTCCAATCTCTGTGCTCTATTGCCTGTCCTTAGTCATGCTGGTCTATACCTTTGTAAAAGAATGTTGCCTATAGCCTGAAACATACAGCCTTATCTCAAGGCTCTGCCTCCCAGTTTGACCTTTGAAGTATAACACTTCATTCTTACAGAGATAAGAAGCTGCAGAAGAGAGAATAACATTTTTCTCTGTTAACAGGAATGTCGTCATGACCAGGCCTATGCAGACAGCTGCTCTTGCAAAGTATGACCACATCTCCTCCAGGGTTTGACCAGCACCAAAAAGTTGCAACAACTAGTTACAGCCTCTCCCCTTTCAGTATAAAAGATTTCTAACCCTGATAAGGTGGTTCTTCTGGATCCTAACCCACCATCTCCTCTGCTGGATTTTGGAATAAAGTCACTAATCCTTTTTCCAGAAACTTGGCTCAGTTTACTGGCCTGTTTCGTGGTGAGCAATACAAGCTTGGACTCAGTGACATGAGGGGTGATAATCTTTGCAACTGAAAGATGATCTAATTGAAGTGTCAGTGACAGTTGAGTATTCAAGGTGCTCCTAGATTTTCTTTGGTTATATTTTTATGTTTGCTGTTGGTGACACACAACAGGTGAAATTGTGATTTAACTTTCACAGTTTAAGGTATTGATTTCCTCAACTGTTTTTTTTTTTCTCTCTCTCTCAGTTCTATCACATTTCTTTTTTTTTTCAATTTTTCTTTTTTTTTAATTTTATTTTATTTTTAAACTTTACAAATTGTATTAGTTTTGCCAAATGTCAAAATGAATCCGCCACAGGTATACATGTGTTCTCCATCCTGAACCCTCCTCCCTCCTCCCTCCCCATACCATCCCTCCGGGTCGTCCCAGTGCACTAGCCCCAAGCATCCAGTATCGTGCATCGAACCTGGACTGGCAACTCGTTTCATACATGATATTATACATGTTTCAATGCCATTCTCCCAAATCTTCCCACCCTCTCCCTCTGCAACAGAGTCCATAAGACTGTTCTATACATCAGTGTCTCTTTTATATTTGTCCTGTCCCCTCCTCTCACAAGTGTAGAAATGGTGGTAAATGTGTTTCCTAATGAACCTACGACGTTATGCTTTTCAGTCCTGTGTGCTAAAAATATAGACAACTACTCTGAATTCTCATTAACTTCAAGAAAAAATAGAAATTGATGTTTACATGAATCTAATAATTATAAATTAGTATGGGCCAGGCATTCTGTTAGATATGTTCACGTATTATGTGATTTACTCTTCACCACACTTGGGAGAGATGGGAATGGCTGCCCACTCCAGTATTCTTGCCTGGAGAATTCCATAGACAGAGGAGCCTGGCGGGTTACAGTCCATGGATTGCAAAGAATCAGACAAGACTGAGTAACTTTCACTTTTCACTTCCTTGAACCCAACCTTAGGAATTTGGCTCAGCCTTAAGGTATTATTAATAATACTTGAGTTTAGCATTGTACTGCCCAGTGTAGCAAGAAATCAAACTGTGGCTAGGTAAGCCTTTGACAAGATGTTTTTGGATGGACCAAGAACCTACCCAGAGTTATTCCTTTCATAAATGGCTACAGAATACTACTAGGATCACAAAATGTGATGTCTTTGGATGGTGTGGATCCTATACTTAACATAAAATTCTTGTTTTTTGAAAGAAGAAACTGAGGGCAGAGTTTGTTCAACGATTTACTCAAGAATTACATAGTTAATTAGTAATTCAACTTGGATTAGATTTACTGGAATTCAAAAGGAACAAGATCACTGATGTTGAACATCTTGGCAAACACTTCTTAAAAGTCAAGTCTGGATTACTCCAGAAGAATCTTGCTTTTATAACAAAATTTTTACTAAAAATTTTTATAAAATATTTGAGTTGTAATAGAAGAGCCTAAGTAACAAGAGACCCCAAATGTAACCACTAGAAATAAAAATGTTATCAAGTTATTATCAAGAAGTTATTCACATAATTTTGTTCCTTCAAACATTTAAAAATGAATTCTTATTCCAACATTTTGTCAAATGGTCAACAACTAGGTCTGTTACACTGCTAGAAGAAGCAACAAGTTCATCTTGGACCTAACCTCTGCCTGCTTCCTAGTTATTAATTGTTACTCTCTAATTAATGAAGTAAATAAAGAAATTGCAACTGTCACAATTTTTAAAAATATACATGCAGTCAAACATTTTTCTTTTTTGTTTAGTGTACAGTTCTTTGGTTTTTAACACACATAAAGATTCATGGAAAAAGCAAGAGAGTTCCAGAAAAACATCTATTTCTGCTTTATTGACTATGCCAAAGCCTTTGACTGTGTGGATCACAATAAACTGTGGAAAATTCTGAAAGAGATGGGAATACCAGACCACCTGACCTGCCTCTTGAGAAACTTATATTCAGGTCAGGAAGCAACAGTTAGAACTGGACATGGAACAACAGACTGGTTCCAAGTAGGAAAAGGAGTACATCAAGGCTGTATATTTTCACTCTGCTTATTTAAGTTATATGCAGAGTACATCATGAGAAACACTGAGCTGGAAGAAGCACAAGCTGGAATCAAGATTTCCAGGAGAAATATCAATAATCTCAGATATGCAGATGACACCACCCTTATGGCAGAAAGTGAAGAGGAACTAAAAAGCCTCTTGATGAAAGTGAAAGAGGAGACTGAAAAAGTTGGCTTAAAGTTCAATATTCAGAAAGCTAAGATCATGGCATCTGGTTCCATCACTTCATGGGAAATAGATGGGGAAACTGGAAACAGCATCAGACTTTATTTTTGGGGCTCCAAAATCACTGCAGATGGTGATTGCAGCCAATTAAAAGGCACTTACTCCTTGGAAGGAAATTATGACCAACCTAGATAGCATATTGAAAAGCAGAGACATTACTTTGCCAACAAAGGTCCATCTAGTCAAGGCAATGGTTTTTCCAGTGGTCACGTATGGATGTGAGAGTTGGACTGTGAAGAAAGCTGAGCACCGAAGAATTGATGCTTTTGAACTGTGGTGTTGGAGAAGACTCTTGAGAGTCCCTTGGATTGCAAGGAGATCCGACCAGTCCATCCTAAAGGAGATCAGTCCTGGGTGTTCATTGGAAGGACTGATGCTGAAGCTGAAACTCCAATACTTTGGCCACCTCATGTGAAGAGTTGACTCATTTGAAAAGACCCTGATGCCTGGAGGGATTGGGGGGAGGAGGAGAAGGGGACGACAGAGGATGAGATGGCTGGATGGCATCACTGACTCAATGGATGTGAGTTTGAGTGAACTCTGGGAGTTGGTGATGGACAGGGAGGCCTGGCGTGCTGTCATTCATGGGGTTGCAAAGAATCGGACACGACTGAGCGACTGAACTGAACTGAAAGATTCATGTAACCACCATACAGAACATCTCCATCACCACAAAATACTCCCTTTTGCCACTCCTTTATAGTTATACACTCTTCCCCCTCACTCTTACTGCAGAGCAACCACTAATATGTTTTCTGTTTCTGTAGAATTAGCTCCTCTATGTAATATAAATGAACTAAATAGAATAAAACCTTTTGAAACTGACTTCTTTCACTCAGCATAATGCCTTTGAGTGCGTTCATGTTATTGAGTTGTTAATGTTGAGCTATTCATGTTGTAACAATTGTTGTTCTTTTATATTGCTGAATAATATTCCATTTTATTGTTGTATGAGCAGTTTGCTTATATATTCTGTCAAAAACTTCTTTCCAGCATTTGGAAATTATGAATAAAACTGCTAGAAAATTCATGTGTAGGATTTTATATGAACAAAGTTTTTTATTTATCTAGAACAAATACTTAGGAGTGGGATTGCTAGGGTCAAATGGTTAAATTCATATTCAATATTATAAGTTACTGCCTAACCTTTTTCAGAGTTACTAGAGCACTTTACATTTAGATCAACAAAATAGGAGACTTTCCACTTGCTCTGTTTCCATTCCCGTCCTTAGTATTGTCTTTCTGTTAGTTTACGTTTTAGCCATTCCAAGGAATATGTAAGATTGTGTTGGAGAAGGCGATGGCACCCCACTCCAGTACTTTTGCCTGGAAAATCCCATGGACAGAGGAGCCTGGTAGGCTGCAGTCCATGGGGTCGCTAGAGTCGGATATGATGGAGCAACGTCACTTTCATTTTTCACTTTCATGCATTGGAGAGGGCAATGGCAACCCACTCCAGTTGTTCTTGCCTGGAGAATCCCATGGACGGGGAAGCCTGGTGGGCTTCCATCTGTGGGGTTGCACAGAGTCGGACACGACTGAAGCGACTTAGCAGCAGCAGCAGCAGCAAGATTGTGTAGTGGTATTTCATCATGGCTTGATTTTGCTTTTGCCCCATGGGCTATTCAGAAATATATTATTTAATTTCCAGGTATTGGGGGATTTTCCATATAACTTTAAAAAGTTAATTTCTACTTTAATCTCTTTAAGGCAAAGATATGCTTTGATTTCTTTAATTCTTTCAAGATTTTTAATGTTATCATCTATTATAGTAAATACTCCATTTATCCTGAAAAGAATTATTATATCTGCTATTCTTGACAGAGAAGGCAATGGCACCCCACTCCAGTACTCTTGCCTGGAAAATCCCATGGACAGAGGAGCCTGGAAGGCTACAGTCCATGGGGTCACTGAGGGTCAGACACAACTGAGCGACTTCCCTTTCACTTTTCACATTCATGCATCGGAGAAGGAAATGGCAACCCACTCCGGTGTTCCTGCCTGGAGAATCCCAGGGACTGGGGAGCCTGGTGGGCTGCCATCTATGGGGTCACACAGAGTCGGACACGACTGAAGTGACTTAGCAGCAGCAGCAGCAGCTATTCTTGAATGGAGTATCTACAAATGTCAATTAGTTCCAGCTGATTGCTCGTTAGCATTCTTGATGACTGTTTTGTCTATCTGGTCTGTGAAATTAACAGAAGTTGAAATCTCCAACCCTAATTTTTAATATATCTATTTTCCTTTCAGTTTATTAATATTTGTTTCATGCATTTTGAAGTGCTTCTATTAGTTACATAATCTAATTATCATGTGTTCTTGATGAACTGACCCTTTAAATAATTATGTAATGACACTCAATTTCTTGTACTTTTCCTTGCTGTGAAGTCTACTTTGCTTGTTGTCAATATAATACTCAAGTTTTTTGTGATTAGTGTTTGCTGGTTTACCTTTTCCCATCCTTTTACTTTTAAACTAACAATCATTCTATTTAAAGTGGATTTCCTGTAAGATTTTCAGTGGTTTCATTATGATTTATTTTGCTTCTCTCTTCTAAAATGTCCATTTGACTCTTTTTTATAGCTTCTATTTCTCTCCTGTGATTTTCTATTGTTTCTTTTTCAATAGTACTTTCCCTTATTTCTTGGGACATGGTTAGCTGCTTTAAAGTCTTCAATTATTTTCAGCATCTAGTTCCTTTCAGAGTTGGTGTCTGTTGAGTGACATTTTCCTTATAATTTCTCAAAATGTCCTGTGTTTTTTATGTTGAGTAATTTTGAACTTTAATCTCTCCATTCTACCATCCATTTCTGGTGGCTAAACTGGTGGCAGGTGGATAGAGAGGAAAAAACACAAAAGCAATAAAGATTCTCTTCACACTCTTTCAACCACAGTCCCTCTAGTCAGAGATCAGAATTCTCCTCCTTGAGAGGTATAAGTGCTTTCCAGGCCCCTGCTACTGCCCTGCCCCCACGGGCTGTAGTTTTAGGACTGGGGCTCACCTGAAGGCAAGATTAAGACAGAAAAAGTGTCCCTACCCTCTCTATCCTATTTCATGATAGTTTCCCCTTCTCACCTCTCAAACCAGAAAAATAATACTTCTCTTTGCTATTTTTTTGGACCATGCTGGTATGCTCTGCTGATATTTGGGCTCCTTCAGCTTCAGGTCAGAAAGTGAAAAAACAAAAATGAAACCAGGAAACCCACCACCAAGTTGTTCATACTTCAAGCATACTCCAAGTAGTACCTTTCTTTTTTACTCTTCCTGGCAGCCATAAAGTTTTCTTAGTCGTCAGATAGATGTTCCATGCCTTCAGTCCAGAGCTTTTGGTTGCATTCAGTGACAAAGTCAGGGTGGACTATCCTTACTCTATCTTAATCAGTATTAGAGGCTCTTCAAAATGTATTAAATCAGAATAAAGCTACATGGTAAGAGAGATGACCATGTATGATATATTAAATTTTATGAATGAATATGAATTTTTTTGTTTTAAGACATTCCATTTAAGTTAACAACTTATTACTTAAAACATTAGTGAAGATTATGAACTGTGTTGGCTAACAACTGAAGTATCTATAAACAAATCTATGAGATAATACAGAACAAAGTGTGCCTTGATTCAAGTTCATAATTTCAGCCAACACTTATTAACACTAGGATTAATAAGATACTAGGAAGTGGTGGCTTAGACAGTAAAGCGTCTGTCTACAACACAAGAGACTGGGGTTCGATCCCTGGGTCGGGAAGATCCCCTGGAGAAGGAAATGGCAACCCACTCTACTATCCTTCCCTGGAAAATCCCAGGAACGGAGGAGCCTGGTAGGCTACAGTCCATGGGCTCACAAAGAGTCGGACACGACTGAGCGACTTCGTGACTTCACTTTCACTTTACTGTGTACTAAGTGCTTTACCTAAACTTCCACATTCAATCTGCATGATAATTCATGAGTTAGCTACTATTATCCATATCTTGTAAGTGTGAAATGAGTGGCTTAGAGGAACTTGATGTATTTTTCAAGGAAACAAAGGTACAAATCCAGGTTTGTGGTGCAGGAGTAGATAGGCAAACTTTTTCTTCAAGAGCGAGGTAGTAAATATTTTAGGCTGGTCAGGCCATGTAATCTCTATTGTAAATACTCAACTCTGACACGTTGAGTGTCAGCCAGAAAATATTATCCATAAACGGTCACTGACTTTATTACCTTCTGAGCTTTCAAATAATGCTCTTTAATATCAGTACAAAGTTCCATTGAAAGTTGGTATCTAGTGAGCAGCCAAATAAAATTTCTGCCTTAAGAAACTGAGAAATAGTAAAGACAATGTAAAGAAGAGAAAAAAGTGAATTCAACCTGTCTTTCCATAGAGAAAACATTTAACCTAATTCTCTTATAAGTTTTCCTAAGTCCTATTATTTCAGTAATATTCATATCTAATCCTATCAATTTATACATTTTAAGTGTCCTGCAACTCATAAAATATATTAAACTTTGCCATATTATTGTGTCTTCTCCTGTGTTTATCCTTTTACTTAGAAAACAATGTATTATATTTCATTCAATTTTATATTGCATATTCCTATAAGTTAATGTAAAATGTCTAGGTAGGTGATGACACTGCTGTTTAAGAGTGAATAATTACACTGAAAGGTAAAATGTCTTATAGATCATTTGGATATTTTGAAGGTTATACCCAGATGTACATCTAAACTATAAAGAGTAGATACTTATCCTTTTGTTTTTAAAATTTGAAGAAATTAATTATTTTATTTAAAATAGAAATTTCCAATGATAAAAATGCTATTAATTTACAATGTGGCTCAGATATCTGTTTTAATTTCACTTGTTTAGTCACTCAGTTTAGTCCCTCAATCGTGTCTGACTCTTGCAACCCCATGGATTACAGCACACCAGGCTTTTCTGTCCATCAGGAACTCCTAGAGCTTGCTCAACTCATGTCCATCATATCAGTAATGCCATCGAACCATCTCATCCTCTGTCGTCCCCTTCTTGCCCTGCCTTCAATCTTTCCCAGCATCAGGGACTTTTCCAATGAGTCGGTTCTTTGCATCAGGTGGCCAAAGTACTGGAGTTTCAGCATCAGTCCTTCCAATGAACACCCAAGACTGATCTCCTTTAGGATGGACTGGTTGGATCTCCTTGCAGTCCAAGGGACTTTCAAGAGTCTTCTCCAACACCACAGTTCAAAAGCATCAATTCTTCTGCACTTAGCTTTCCTTATAGTCCAACTCTCACATCCATACATGACTACTGGAAAAACCATAGCTTTGACTAGACAGACCTTTGTTGGTAAAGTAATGTCTCTGCTTTTTAATATGATGTCTATGTTGATCATAGCTTTTCTGCCAAGGAACGAGTGTCTTTTAATTTCATGGCTGCAATCACCATCTTCAGTGATTTTGGAGCCCCTATCCCCAAATAAAGCTTGTCACTGTTTCCATTGTTTCCCCATCTATTTGCCATGAAGTGATGGGACCAGATGCCATGATCTTAGTTTTCTGAATGTTGAGTTTTAAGCCAGCTTTTTCACTCTCCTCTTTCACTTTCATCAAGAGACTCTTCAGTTCCTCTTCACTTTCTGCCATAAGGGTGGTGTCATCTGTATATCTGAGGTTATTGTTATTTATCCCAGAAATTTTGATTCCAGCTTGTTTAGTAAGTTTGCTAAAAACTGTTATTTAAAAACCAAACTTTAATAGCTACTGTATATCTAAATTGGAGAGACTTGGAGAAGACTCTTCAACTATACCTTTAATATTTTAGTTTCTAAATTTTCTAACAAAACCTTGTGATTTCAGTATTATTTTCTTTTTTAGTGCTTATGAAAATTAAAAAGAATTTATTATAGTATACTTGATTTATAATGTTGTAAAGAAGTTCAGGTATACAGTAAAGTAATTCAGTTATTCATATATATAAATGTTTATTTTTTAAACATTCTCTTCTATTATAGGTTATTATTACAAGATGTTGAGTATATCTCCCTGTGCTACACAGTAGGTCCATTTTGGTTATCTAGTTTATATATAGTAATGTGTGTATTTTAATGCCAAACTCAAATTATTATACTAAGAAAGCCAGAGAAAGACAAATTTGTGGAATCTAAAAAAAAAAAAAAGGATACAAATGAACTTATTTACAAAAGAGAAACAGACTCATAGATGTAGAAAATGAACGAGATTACCAAGTGGGGGAAGAGGGATAAATTAGAGATAAATTCAGTGCATTATTCTTAAGACTATGTATATGTGCTCAGTCATGTCTGAATCTGTGACTGTAGCCCGACAGACTCCTTTGTCCATGGAATTTTCCAAGCAAGAATACTGGAGTGGGTGGCCATTTCCTACTCCAGGCAATCTTCCCGACCCAGGGATTGAACCCACATCCTCTGCATTGGCAAGCAGATTCTTTACCACTGTGCGAAATCTACCATATTATACGTGCAGATGTTTGGAATGGGAATGGAATACAGCGATTTAAAGGAAAGAGTCTGACTTCCACAAAGTACCAAGGATAAAGTTAATTTCAGCAGAACTAGGTCCATAAAGTCAATATGACCAAGAAAATATACATTCTATAAATTGGCAATAGTCTTGGCCTTCCCACAAAAAAAGAAAAAAAAAATTCAATTTAAGTAAACTTCCAAAGGAAAGAATGACCTTGAATAAATCAATTCTTTTCTAAAGCTGTGTAGTAAACACTGTGATGCTGCTGCAGTTTTTAGCCAGATTTCACAGAATTCCTGAGCAAAGTGCTCATTATTCAGTTAGGGCACAAGAAGTAATTTTGAAATTTCTTCCTGTTTTGATCTCTAAGGAAATGCTATAAAGTATTTGCTGTGAAGATGTTAAATCATGTGTAAAGGAAACAAATTTTAAAAATTATAAAAAAATTAAATTCCTCTTTTCATTTTTGCATTTCTAAGATTCATCTGTAAGTATTTAAACTTCATTTTAAATTTTGAAATATATTTTACTTTACTTTAAATGTCTTAGCTACATTGTTACTACTAGGGTATTTTTGGAAGTCTGCATTTTAATGTGCGTTAAGGTTGAATCTTATGTTTTAAAAAGGTGATGAAATTTACCCACCAATCTTGTGATAATTAACTCAGTAAGACCTCATTATCTTTATTCTATAAACTCCCAAATACACATGGTTTGACTTGTTAGTTAATAAGTACCAACACTTTTACGATTTCATATCTTGCCACAGAAACATCTGCAAAAAATTCAATGACTTTAACAATTCCTTTCTAAACAGCAATACAAACTGAAGTTTACTTTGACAAATACATCTTGTATATTATAGAAAATGTCATATTTAGTTTTATTTTTCATTTTGTAAAACTTCTCATCATTATAAATTAACAAATGTATATTTTTGTTTCCAATTAACATCTTTGCCAATTTCCCTTTTCTTTCATTAGAATTTTTATTCTTCTAATCCTCCAAACTAGTTATCTTTATTTTCTGATTTGAGTTTTGTTCTCATGTCCTACTATAAAGTGCTTTTATAATTCAATTTTAGGAGAAAGTTTCCTGAAGGATCAAAATATATCTTAGTATCTGATAAAGAGATCATGTGATTCAGTTTATTTCTTCTCAGTTGGCATTAACCTTTACTATTAGAAAGTCATGGAGTTTACAGTGCCATACATACTGTATGTCACATTTTATTTTTTAATATTAAGTAGCACGTTGGAAAATATGCTGCTATAGACTGAATTGTGTCTCTCTCTCATCCCCAAATTCATGTATTGAGCCTGAACCCCACAGTGTAACTATATTTTGGATGTAGGAGGCAATTATGGTTAAATGAAGTCCTAAGTGTGGGGCCCTACCCCAATATTATTGGTGGCCTTCTAAGAAGAGGAATAGAGAGATCTTTTTCTTTCTGCTGTGTTCTTACACAGCAAGAAGCTGGCATTTGTCAGCCATGAAAAGTGTCTTCACCTGAATTCTCCAGCTATCCCAATCTCAAACTCCAGCCTCCAAAACTGTGAGAAGATTATGGTATTTGGTTGCAGCAGCCTGAGATGACTGACATAATACTTATACTATAGAGTCCCACAAAGCTTTATTATAGCTCTACAATGGAGTTATTGGACATTAGCCCAGGTAATAATAAAGTGACACTTTGTTTTATATTTTGCTACTATTTTTCATGTATAGTCTACTTAAGGTAGCCCAGTGGTGGCTGGAATAATGGAAGAGGGAAGATTCATAAACTTGTGTCCTATAGAGTGATAATATCAAATGTCATAAAACCACATCCTTGAATCTACCAACACTGTTACCAGCAATATGTGGAACCATTATCATATTACGCTTAGGTCATTTCAGTGTCCTTCCAAGAGATCATCTTGCTCACTGTCTTTACCAGATATAGTCATCTTAAATTACACTTTAAAAAATATTTAATCCTGCTCAAAAATCATCAAGGCTGAAGATTCTTCACTGTCTATGAAGTAAATTTTAATCTGAGACCCTAGCACTCATGATCCTCTGTAATCTGGGCTCAATTTAAGTTTCCTACATATAATATTAATAAATGCTCAGTAAATACTTGTCTAATAAATTTTCCATCCTCAACAGGTTCTCACTCTCCCCTGAACTTGTATTGTCATTCCTGCTTTTATGACCTTGGCTCATCCTGCAATCAACTGCCTACCCAAAATACCTGTCATAATCCTACCCATCTTAAAAGAACAAATACAAAATACATTTACTACGATCCATTTTCCAATTCCAAACCATAGGAATATTCTCTTCCTATAACTCCTCTGCCTTTTTGACCTAAATTTTTAATTCTAGCATAGCACATATTCTGTATGTAAGCATATAACCCTAGCATTAAAAAAAATATATTACTGCCTCATCTAGATTGTAAACTTCTGTAGGACTTTAATTCTTAGTACCTCAGTTCAGTTCAGTTCAGTCGCTCAGATGTGTCTGACGCTTAGTGACCCCATGGACTGCAGCACGCCAGGCCTCCCCTTCCATCACCAACTCCTGGAGTTTACTCAAATTCATATTGAGTCGGTGATGCCATCCAACCATCTCATCCTCTGTTGTCCCCTTCTCCTCCTGCCCTCAATCTTTCCCAGCATCAGGGTCTTTTCCAATGAGTCAGCTCTTTGCATCAGGTGGCCAAAGTATTGCAGTTTCAGCATCAGTCCTTCCAATGAATATTCAGGAGTGATTTCCTTTAGGATGGACTGCTTGGATCTCCTTTCGGTCCAAGGGACTTTCAAGAGTCTTCTCCAACACCACAGTTCAAAAGCATCAATTCTTCAGCACTCAGCTTTCTTTGTAGTCCAACTCTCAGATCCATACATGACTACTGGAAAAACCATAGCTTTGACTAGACAGAACTTTGTTGGCAAAGTAATGTCTCCACTTTTTAATATGCTGTCTAGGTTGGTCATAACTTTTCTTCCAAGCAAGCAAGCATTTTTTAATTTCATGGCTATAGTCACCATCTGCAGTGATTTTGAAGTCTAAGAAAATAAAAGTCTGTCACTGTTTCCACTGTTTCCCCATCTATTTGCCATGAAGTGATGGGACCAGATGCCATTATTTTAGTTTTCTGAATGTTGAGTTTTAAGCCAGCTTTTTCACTCTCCTCTTTCACTTTCATCAAGAGACTCTTTAGTTCTTCTTCACTTTCTGCCAAACGGGTGGTGTCATCTGTATATCTGAGGTTATTGTTATTTCTCCCAGAAATCTTGATTTCAGCTTGTGCTTCCTCCAGCCCAGCGTTTCTCATGATGTATTCTGCATATAAGTTAAATAAGCAGGGTGACAATATACATACTCCTTTCCCTATTTGGAACCAGTCTGTTGTTCCATGTCCAGTTCTAACTGTTGCTTCCTGACATGCATATAGATTTCTCAAGAGGCAGATCAGGTGGTCTGGTATTCCCATCTCTTGAACAATTTTCCAGAGTTTGTTGTGATCCACACAGTCAAAGGCTTTTGCATAGTCAATAAAGCAGAAATAGATGTTTCTCTGGAACTCTCTTACCTTTTTGATGATCCAACGGATGTTGACAATTTGATCTCTGGTTTCTCTGCCTTTTCTAAATCCAGCTTGAGCATCTAGAAGTTCATAGTTCACGTATTGTTGAAGCCTGGAGAATTTTAAGCATCGCTTTACTAGCATGTGAGATGAGAAGAATTGTGCAGCAGTTTGAGTGTTCTTTGGCATTGCCTTTCTTTGGGATTGGAATAAAAACTGATCTTTTCCAGTCCTGTGGCCATTGCTAAGTTTTCCAAATTTGCTGGCATATTGAATGCAGCACTTTCACAGCATCATCTTAGTACCTAGAATTCTTCATTAATCTTTCCCTGGAAACTCAGCCTGAAATAAGCTGTCTACTTTGACTAGTTCTTATTTTCTATAGACTTCATTTATCCCTAGATTATATCCAATATGTTATTTGCTATTTGCCATATATTATTATTATTACTATAGCCTTCATAGGTTCTTGCTCAGTGAAATAGAATTTAAGTTCCTTGAAGTCACAGGCTTTTATTCTTACAATGTCTAGAACTGCAGTATGTAAAAATTTGTATATAAAGAGACACAAAGGGCAAAGGACCAGAAGTCAGAAGACCTGGGTTCTAGTCCATGGTTTAGTTAACTAACCATCCATGTTGGGCAGTCTTTTAATAAACCTTTCTGGGTTATTTTTAGAGTAAGATTGTTGTGGGAGATTGTTAAGATATTTTATAGATTTATTTTCTGATATTTGGGCCACAGTTTGCCTCTTTCTATGGTGTCCAAATTGAGACACAAAGAGAAGCATCTACCTCTGAAAAGAGGATAGGAACAAAGGAGAACTCTGACATTTGGAAGCTGTCAGTGGGATATCTGAATTGAGTCAGGGTTATATAAAGGTTTGAATTCTTTCAGAGCGTATTTTTGGTTTTACTTTGCTGCTTTCCAGGTGTTGATTACTCAACTACTTGGGCAAGCCTAGTATATTAATTAGGGTTCTCCAGAGAACAGAGCCAATAGGATTATATCTATATCTATAGAAAGGGAGAAAGAGATAGAGACTGATTGATTTTAAGTAACTGGCTCCTGTGATTGCACAAGCTTGGCAAGTTTAAAATTTTTAGGTCCTTTATTGCACAAGCTTGGCAAGTTTAAAATTTTTAGGTCCTTTTAGGCTGGAGACCCAGGGTAGAATTACAGGTTGGATCCAACGGCACTCTGCTGCCAGATTCCTTCTAAGGGAAGGTAAACTTTCAACTGATGGGATTGAAGCCCACCCTCATTATGGAGCTGTTGTTGCTAAGTCCTGTCCAACTCTTTGCAACCCCATGAACTGCAGCAGTCCAGGCTACCCTGTCCTTCTTTGTTTCCCAGAGTCTGCTCAAATTCATGTTCTTTGAGTCAGAGGGCAATTATGGAGGGCAATTTGCTTTACTAAAAAATCACCAATTTAAATGTTAATTTCATCCAGAAAACACCTTCGTAGTACATCTAGAATAATACTTGACCTCGCCAAATTGACACATTAAACTAACCATCACACATGGATCCTGTCATTGAAGAAAATAAAGAATAATTCAGATGACTTCCACTTATTTCATTCCATGGACAGTTTATCAGTCCTCTCTTTCGTGATCTGAGAGAGAACATAAATCTAGTGCTTTCCCTTTTGTCATTCTCATCAGACTTAGTGTCCTTACTTAGAAAAAGCAGTTATGCTACAGTCATGTATCTCAAGTTAGAAAATCTATTTACATATTCTAATCCTGACACTTACCTGGTGGCTCAGTAGTAAAGAATCTGCTTGCAATGCAGGAGATGCAGGTTCAATCCATGGGTCAGGGAGATCCCTTGGAGAAGGAAATGGCAACCTACTCCAGTATTCTTGCCTGGAAAATCCTATGGATAGAGGAGCCTGGTAGGCTGCAGTCCATGGGGTCTCAAACAGTCGGACATGACAACGACTAAACAGCAAGAATCACCATGACCTGCCACTTGCTCACTATAAATTTTAAAAGGTCACTTACTCTAGTTGACTCTCCATTTCTTTGAAATGAAAATCAAAAGGATAAGGCAGGTTATGAGGATCACATGAAACTATATGGGAAATGGTTTTCATATGGTCTTCATATTAACTATAACCATTGTGTATTAAATAAATACTCTCTGCCCACCTTGAGTCAAAGGTTAACTTGTGTTACCCCAGAGTCAGTCAGTCACTGGCTGTGGGCTGCCTCCCTAATGGTGAGACCATAGCCTCTCAGGGGAAGAAAGTAGCCATGGGTTATCAGCCAACATAATTAACAAGTGGGGCTGGGTATACCTTCCGGTATAAAGGGAATCTAAGAACAGGGCAACAATAACCTTTAGTACAAAGGGCCAGTGGTGTTCATAAAAAGAACAGAAGCACTGCAAAGGTGTTCAGGGCTTTCTGACTCCTCAAGTCAGACTTACTAACATCTATATAGTCTTTTACATAATTCAAATGCTCTGAAAACGGCTTCTCCTTAATCTATAAAAATTAAATTCCTATGAATACTAATATCTTGTTATATGGAATTTCTCTTTCTTATATAAGTTTTATTATGTTTTGAAAACAGAACCAGAAGAGATTCTTATTTCTGTTTTGTTGATTATCTGTCAGCTGCTAAGAAACATAAATGTGAATCAGATCAGATCAGTTGCTCAGTCGTGTCCGACTCTTTGCGACCCCATGAATCGCAGCACGCCAGGCCTCCCTGTCCATCACCAACTCCCGGAGCTCACTGAGACTCACGTCCATCGAGTCAGTGATGCCATCCAGCCATCTCATCCTCTGTCGGAATAGGCTTAAGCAATTCTGTTTCTTGGAAACAGCAAGCAAACAATTGTTGGATTTATACGATAAAATTAGGTCAACAATATACTCAACTTATACTTTTGAAATGCATTCTAAGGAAAAAGTAAGTAAACAGAATAATGTACTTTCATTGTAAAACTGTAAAAAGCAACTTTTCTAGAAAGATAGGTCTGCACAAGTGGGCATTTGTATAAATAGTTAAAGGCAGATAATTCTAATAACAAGTGTATCCACTTGTTAATGAAAATTAGAGCTTTAGTTTTTTACTTTTACCTGTTAATTCTTAAGGCAAAACCAAGTGATCAATTATATTAATAATTAGCATGTTTTTATAGGGTGAATTCGTAAATAGTTGTTTCTATTAAAAGGCAGCTGCGGAAACTAGAGGATCTAATAATTGTTTTAAGAAACAGAGCCATAAAGCTTTTAAAATCGTAAAGGAGTGCCAAGGTATTCATTTAGGTGATTTAAAAATTTTCCTTCTTTGTTCTTAGTATAAATATTCTGACATCATCATCATCATTATATAATATTTATTTGTAATACTTTACAACACTTAAAGGAAACTGCTTTAAAAGTTGTGAGAAGCTGCTATGATTAATAATAAAGCAAGGGGGAAAGGACTCAATATTTTTCTTTTTCTTCTGTTTTTCTTCCTTTAGGTGGGAAAAGGAGCATCTAAAAATACTTTGCTTTCCTGGCAACAAAGGGCAAAACTGGATAAAGCTGAAATTCACAAAGTCTCAAAATGTTCTGGGCATTGGTTCCTATTTGAATTTTTAGAGTTACCTCATAACTTAAGACACTAGAAAAAAATGTTGTTGTCGTCTCTACTCTGAATTTAAATTGTCTCCATTTTCTTAGGATTAGGTTTGGCTACACTCAGAAAATCATGTAAACAAATACCCTCATAATCTAGAGGTGAAGAGAACTTGCATAAAACCTCAAGCGCACATTTCATAAAGCAAATATATTGATGGACTTGACAAAATTAAAGTTAAGGATTTCTATTCAAATGACAGGCATCATAGACAAAGATATCCAATATTTGACAACCTAGAAAAATATTTTTGAACTAATCAAAATTAGCAAGAGCTTAAAATCTAAAATATACTAAGAAACTTACAAATCCGTAACAAAAAGATGAGAATCACAACATAAAATAGGGATGCATGTGTGCATGCTCAGTGAATAAGTCATGTCCAACTCTTTGTGAGCTCATGCACTGTAACCTACCAGGCTCCTCTGTCCATGGGCTTTCCCAGGCAAGAATACTGGACTGGGTTGCCATTTCCCATTCCAGAGGATCTTCCTGACCAGGACTTGAACCCTTGTCTCCTGCATTGACATGTGGATTCCTTACCACTGAGCCACCAGGGAAACCTCATAAAACAGTGATTAAATTAGACAATTCCTTGAAAATCAAATATGAATTACAAATATATGAATACAAATTATTCATATATTTATATAATTGTATAATATTCATATATTTGTAAGACAAATATTTGTGTTACAACTATATGAATACAATTACAAATATATGAATACAATTATAAATATATGAATACAATTACAAATATATGAATTACAAATATATGACGAGATTCCCAATTCTTGATTCTCAGTAGACTGGCAAAAATTAGACCTAAGCCAGTATTAAATAGACACAGGAAGATGGGTACTCTTTAAACAGTGCTGGTGGCAGGATACACTGGGTACAGACATTGCAAAGAACAATCTGGGCATACTTACTGGAAATGAAGGTGATCCAGCAATCCACTATTCCAGGGATGCATCCCAGAGGAACTTGATCCCAGGTTCATAAGGGGACAGTCACAAAGATGTTCATTGTAACTGCAAGTTAGAGGAAGCTGGGTGCCTATCACTGCTGGAAGGAATAAATAAAATGTGGTATATGTATTCGGTAAAATACATTTCAGCACTTGGAAGCAATAAACTAGTGTTTTATATAGTAGCATAGGCGAATCTCTAAATGAATGTTTATTTAGAACCAATTACTTTTATAAGTTGGACCTCAACTTAATAGTCCATTGAATATATTGTCCTCTATTGCTCTGTATTATGTCTTGCTTAGGCTTCCTCTACTAGATGTTATCTTCCTGGAAACCAAAGAGACTTCTTCGGAGCTCCCTGTTGTGCCTAGAACAGTGTTACACATGTAGGAGTATCTCAATATGAATTTGAATTAATAGATTTTAATTTCAGATTTGGAATGATGGTGGCCGGAGATGGAGAGATGTGATCATAATTGAAGGTTTAAAAAAATTCATTCTTTTGCAGCTAGGAATTAGTTTTGAAAGTGGAGGAGAGCAGAGAATCCTGAAAGAAATGGAGTTCTTTATAGAACTAGAGGAGAAAGAAGTAGAATAATCACTTTCACACTGTGAATGGAGTAACCCTCCAATCAATGAAGGCAATAAAGTCTGCCTTAGGATCTTCTTTTCTCCTTTTCTTAATGTTTTCTTGTTCAGTACTATAACTATGTCCCTGAACACATAAAACTTTTTGTTTTACTTCAGTCTAAAAATAAAACTAAATAAACTAATAAGAGCTAACTCAGAATATGGTTCTTTAATCTAGTCATTTCTCCCCAGATTTAAGAAAAAATACGTCCCTTTTGTTTTTGATGAAAATTATCATTTTTGTTATGGTTGCTAAATGTATAAATAAATTTTTATTTATTAAATTGTGGTGGGTCAGTGGGTATATAAATTGAGATTCAGAATCTCATTCAGCTGTATTCTGAAAAGGATTTGAATGAGGGCCAAAGGATATCTCTGAAAGGGGAATTGATCTTTGTGTAAGATCCAACAGGAAGTTGGAGATTTGAAACAAGAAGATATATGTAGCTTGCTCAGCTCTTTGGAAGGTGCAAATGAGATGTGGATGGACTCCGGGGAATGGTGGTTGAAGGGAAAGTAATGTGAAGTGGAAAGAATCAGGGATATGATGTAATCAGACAAGGGTGCAGTATCTATTTCAGCTACTTAGTAGTTTTGTAATCTGGATAGAGTCAGTAAACATCTCTGAACCTTTGTTTTCTTTTTTTTATGATAGGGATATGGGAAGACCTTTAATTCACACTCCTCTATGAATGTTATCATTAGCTTAAAAGATCACTGGCAAGATAAAAAAAATTATGAATGATAAAAGATTTGGAACATAGAGGAGAGACTGAGCTTTGTTCATTTTAATGACTGGCTCGAAATGAAAAGGGCCTGAAGCACAGTAGGTACTCAACAAATATTTGTTAAATGAATATGTCACAGAAAAATGGAGTAGATCAAGAAAAAGAAAAGCCAGAAGAGTGCATTAAGACCAAAGAGAATTTTGGGCCAGGCACGTAGGGGGCAGAGGAAGGAAAGGCAGATAAGAAATTGTCTTCTTCACCCAGGGGTCAAAACCAGGGAAAGCTGAAGAAGCCAGGGTAGATAAGAGTGTTGAGAGAACATTACTCCTAAAGATTGGCAGGCACATTTTAGAGAGTTAAGATTCACAGTAGCTATACCTACACAAATACACCTTGAATAACCAATCTGAATTATCTGAATTTACATTTAAGTAATTAGAAAGCAAGATGAGGAGGAGGTGAGGAGTCATGAAATCATCCATTACAGGTGGAATCAGACAGACTAGAATTTAAATCCAAGTTAATGTAGCTCAGCTGGTAAAGAATCTGCCTGCAATGCAGGAGAATCTGGTTCTATTTCTGGGTCGGGAGGATCTGGTGGAGAAGGTAATGGCTACCCATTCCAGTATTTTGGTCTGGAGAATTCCATGGGGTCACAAAGAGTCAGACACGACTGAGCAACTTTCACTTTCACCATTCACTAAGAGCATAAATATTAGCAAAAATTTCATCTCTGAGACTTCTAGAAATTCAAGGATTCTAAAAGATGAAAATTATATCTACTTTGTAGAGTTGTTTTGAAGATTAGATAAGTGTCTATATGAAAAGGACCTAAAACATGCCTGATATAATTTTTCAAAATCATTACTATTACCATTATTATTGTTTTTACTGTAGCAGATGTTGTTACTGTATTGTTGTTACTGTAGCAGTTATACCCAATAGGGTGTGTATCAGCCAATTCCATTTGTGACTTGACTTCAGTTCAAGAACTTGTGATTTGTAAAGTAAGTAAGTTTTTTCTCTATTTTGGGGCTTTTTCCAATGGTGGTTTTTCCTTTTTAGTGCTCGTTTAAAGCACTCCCATCCCCCACCCCTCCCGATTCTAACTTTAGTCTTAGCAGCGCCAAAGGACCTTTCCCCACTCACTCCCCGGTGACTAAATGGCAGGCAAGGCTGTGAGCTGGCCAATTAGGCCTAGGATCTCAAATCTCAGAGGAATCAAAGAACCAGAGCAGAACTAGGGGGAGGGGAGGAGTTGAGACAGGCATGTCTCAAGAGTCCATATCAGAGATAGACTGCACCACATTCACACATACTAAAATCACCTTCCCCAAAAGAGATGGTGTAGTCCTCAGGTGCTTGTCCGTGTCTGCGTGCTAAGTTGCTTCAGCTGTGTCCAACTCTTTGCCACCTGTATTGCTGATCCTGTTCCTGCACTGGTTGTCTCTCTGTTCACACTGTTTGCACTGTTTGCTGAACCCAGGGTAGGCAAGGGGCCAGCTGAGGCTGGAAGGAGACTCGAGGAGCCATGGAACTGCAGACAGGTTTATTCTCGCCTGTCTGGCATGGTAGCCATATCACAGTCTCTCTGCTGGCTGACTCAGCAGCCATAGCAACAGCCACAACATAACCATAATGAAGCCATAACAGAGTCATAACATAACCTCATGTAACATAACCATGACGTTTCTCCAATGTAGCCCCAGTGCAGCAGCAACCAGGGCTTTCATGTTGAAGCTCGCACAGGCCCACCACACAAAGTAGCCCAAAGTGAGTACCTCCTGAAGCAAACGCGCAGTGCTATATGTGATTTTGGCTGTTACATAATCATGCAAAACCATTGTTTATAGAACATGGGTGAGAAGGCCCTGAGAACATGGGGCGAGAGAGCCTAACTGGCACCATCTTGTTAATTTCCCACACCACCCTATGGACTGTAGCCTGCCAGGCTCCTCTGTCCATGGGATTCTCCAGGCATGAATACTGGAGTGGGTTGCGGTGCCCTGCTCCAAGAGATCTTCCAGACCCAGGGATCGAATCAGAGTCTCTTATGTCTCCTGCTTGGCAGTTGGGTTCTTTACCACTAGCACCACCTGGGAAGCCCCATGTACTCAGATTACTCCATTATAAGGCATTCTTGGATGGAGAATAGAACTTTTGCTTCATAAAGGCTTCTGGTTTGTAAGTTACATACTTTTATAAGCAGACAAACTTTAGATATGATGTCAACATTTTGCAACTGAACGGAGTAATAGGAGAAGGAGAAGGCAATGGCACCCAACTCCAGTACTCTTGCCTGGAAAATCCCATGGACGGAGAAGCCTGGTAGCCTCCAGTCCATGGGGTCGCTAAGAGTCAGACACGACTGAGCGACTTCACTTTCATGCATTGGAGAAGGAAATGGCAACCTACTCCAGTGTTCTTGCCTGGAGAATCCCAGGGACGGAGGAGCCTGGTGGGCTGCCGTCTATGGGGCCGCACAGAGTCAGATACGACTGAAGCGACTCAGCAGCAGCATGTAAGATTTGTTACGGAAATTACACTAATACTGACAAATTGCCAAGACTTATACTAGAGTTAGCCAATGAGATGGCTTATTACCGCTAAATCAAATTTTCAAAGACATTTAGTTCTGGGGAAATGTGTTAGATTGTTAAGCAGAGGTTTTAGCTAGTTTTGCAGTTACCTTCATCCCAAGAGGTTTTGACAGAAACAGGCTTCCATCTGTCATATATAGATTAGTTTCGCCCCTAAACTCCCTGATCAAACCTAGTTTTATGTACCTCCTCAGTTGGGGCGCCGACCGACTACTTTAGTTCCAAGTCTGGGGCCCGGGAAGGCCAAAAGTAGCCGAAGAGGAAGGCAGCTCTGGGTTTCACTTTAATTTTCCGCCCAAGCTTTTCTGCTGAGGAAATTGTTTCTGAGGGCCGAGAGAAATCTCAGTTCTACAATTCCAGATAGAAAGTACGATTTCTGTAGGAAAACGGTCCGAAGACTCACATATCCGTGTGTGCAGAGAAAAGTTTAGGAAATACACTCCGGTGAAATGTGACTACACAGCGGGGAATGGAGAGGGTGCTGCTCAAGAGTGTGTAAGACGCGGGGTTTGTTTGCGTGTTTGCTTCAAGTCCTCAGAGAGGGATAGATGGCAATTCAGAATTGCACTTGATTGAGGGACTGCTGATGGGAACCCTGAGGTGCTGAGATATTCTAAACAAAAGGCTAAGACGTGAGAAAAACAAGGCGAGAGTCGAACAAAGGCCGCCGTACGGCGGCAAGATACAACCGAATGCGGTGCAGACTCACCGGAGAAGCGCTACTGAAGCGCGGACGTGGGCTGCCTCCGCGCAACGGCGGCAGGAGGCGGGCCACCTCGAGGCCCCGCCCCCTCGTAACTCCCCGCCCCTCCCGCGCCGGACCAATGGGAGCTCGGAATATTAGCAGGTGGGAGGCGCGGCCGGGTTGCTACAGCCGGAGCTGGGCGGCGGCGGCGGTGGCGGGTGCAGCTCAAGGAGTCTGGTGGGTCTCGAAGCGTTGGCGCAATGGAGGGACTGGAAGGTGAGGAGAAGAAAGGATGTGGGCGGGGCGCCTGGGGGTCGGGTGGCGGGGGAAGGGTCTACCCTGGACCTCCGTACCGGGGAGGCAAGGGCAGATTCCATAGCGGTGGACCCCGCCGCTCCTTCTGAGGCTGGGATGATTGGGCTCTCTGCAGCCCCAGACACTGTCGAGCTGATGATCCTTAGGCTGCCCCTCCTCAAACGGTTTATACCTGATGCGCTCCCCCGCCCTACCCCACGAGCCTGATCTGCCTCTGGTAAACGCCTGCAAATCCCTTCCTACCATTTTCTGGTCTGCCTCACTACCTGAGTGTCCTATTGGTAATAACAGCCTCTGACCAAATTTTATTTTCCTTGCAAAGTGGACTCTCCATTCATGTCTGCCGCCTCCCTACCGCCAGCCTTTGCTGGAGCCCCGGGGTGTGTCTCCAGCCTTGAACTGCTGATACTTTCCTTGGCCACTTTCCTTGGTTTCCCTAGGTAACCGTTTTTCCATTTCTGCAGCATCTTTTATGGGAAGGGTGCCGAGAGCATCTCCCGAGGAAGTGTCACTGGCCAGTTTTAGAGCCAGGACAATAGGTTAACAGAAGGGTTTAAGGGTTTATTCAAGAGAACTCTGTAAGGAAAAGCCAACATTGATTCTTTATCTTTGGGTTTATCTTTGTGCTGTAGCAGGACGCCAGGTTTTGCTTTGTTCCCAATTCTTTTCACTTGTCTGTTCTCTTTACCTGTGTTATCCTGGTGTAATACAGCATTCGCTTAAAGACAACAAAGAAAAAAAAGAAAACAGCATTAGCAACAGCGGTTTCAAGATTCCTTTTCAAATTGTGCTTAATCCTTCTGAAGAAGAATAACCCTAACACAACGGAGGGATACTGTTGCAATGATTTAGCTTTTTTTCCTCCTCTTAATTTACATAGATTCAGGTGGAATTAATAAACAGAGGCATTGAGCTCTGTGTATTGTTGTATGCTGGAGAGTAAATTATTTTAAGTTGTGTTATGAAAAGAAAAGTAATAACTGATAACTTTCTGCAGTGACCTAGTCTCACCAAAAAGCAAATACAGTAATGAATATGATATTATTTCATGCTCTTGCTCCTAGGTGATGCTCTCATACTAACCACCTTGAGGATCATAGATAATCGAGACCTGTGATGATTTTCTATTTGTGTGCAGCTGCAGTGTACTATAACAAATGAAGTTCTTGTTCTTTGCTAATTTATTTTAGGCAGATCACTCAAAAGTTTCCATGAAGTAGGAATTGTAATGATATTCCTTACTCAGGTGTTTTTGTTTAGAGAACTCCTGGAGACAGCTTATTTTTTTTTTAATGAATTTTCAAACATATGGTATTTTAGCATAGGATCATGAGTCCTGCATTTCTCATGAAGTTATTTTAATACACATACAGTGCTTTAGAATGGTTTTTCTGAAGCTTTATTTTTCTATTATTTTATTTAGCATTTGTAATTGAGGCAAAGATCTTCATCTGACTTTTCATTTGTTTATGCTAAGCATCTAAAACAATGTCTGACACAAAGTAGGTGTTCATTAAATATTTGTTAGATAAATGACTTTGTCCATGAGAGGCCCTGGGGATGCAGGAAAAAATAAAAAGTCAAAGCGCTCTTCTCACTGAGCCTACATTTTAGTGATTCTTATGTTTTAGCAGTGCTGATATTACTTTTGAAATCTTACCACGAATGCTTTTAAAATACAATGAAAACCTATTATGATACTCAATTACATGGGTGAAGAAAAACATGAATTCTGCTGTAATATGTTATGTTATCATGGGTGTTTGTTTTAGGAGTCCAGCTTGTGATGTTTCATGTTAAACAGTACTTCTTTACTCATTTAATTTTTTTTAACAAAATTAAGTTGCTGTCATTAACAATGTTGTGTGTTAATTATAATGAATTAGGTTACAATGTATGAAATTATTCTTTTTCTAGGGCAAAACAGTTGAATATTGGTAATTTCAAATGGTAATAAAAATTTTTATTTTAATAAAATAAAAGCTCTCAGAGACTTTTCTTGAAGTTAGTGCCTTTCTTTTTCTCCTCCTCCTTTTAAAAATTTAGCCCTTGTTGAGTCATACTTTATAAAGAAGAACTTTGAGTCTTAATGAGGAATTCATTAATTCATTCCTCTGTGACTTTGTTTAATAAACAGTGATACATTGGTACAGTGAAAGATAGAGTTTTTCCCTGTTGGAAATTAAAATCTAGCATATCAAAGGTGTCTAATGAACCTCATATTGCAGTATTCAGTAGAAAATCTTTGAGAATTTGCTTAATACATACCATGTGTGCTTGTGTGGTTAGTTACTCAGACATGTCTGACTCTTTGCGACCCCATGGACCGTAACCTGCCAGGCTCTGTCTAAGAAATTCTTCAGGCAAGAGTACTGGAGTGGATTGCCATTGCCTTCTCCAGGGGATCTTCCCGACCCAGGGATCAAACCCCAGTCTCCTGCATTGCAGAAGGATTCTTTACCATAGTAATTGAGCAAATACACTATTGCTTGGCATTAAATTAAAAGGAATTAAACCCATGTTTTTTATTGAAGCCAGTTAGAAGACTAAACTTGATTGTAAAATCAGAAAACATATGGACTCCTGAAAAATTTTATTGAAGATTATCATATTCTTGGGGCTTCCCTGGTAACTCAGCTAGTAAAGAATCTGCCTGCAATGCAGAAGACCCCAGTCCGATCCCTGAGTTGGGAAGATCCCCTGGAGAAGGTATAGGCTACCCACTCCAGTATTCTTGGTCTTCCCGGGTGGTTCAGATGGTAGAGAATCCAGATGCAATGAAGGAGACCTGGGTTTGATCCCTGGGTTGGGAAGATCCCATGGGGAAGGGAACAGCTACTCACTCCAGTATTATGCTTGGAGAATTACATAGACAGAGGAGCCTGGCAGGCTACAGTCCATGGGGTCTCAAGAGTCTGACACAACTTAGCGACTAAACCACCACCATGCACTATAGGTATGTCTAAAGGAAATAAAAGTAGTTCTAGACCTGGAAAAGTTCAATCTCTTTTAAGCTTTTCATCTGTAAAATGGAGAGAGGACAAACCCTAAGCAGGTTTTATCCGTATGTATTGTCATTCCTTTCATAATATGTTGATAAGTCATTATTAACAATTGTGACAGATCTTCCTGCCTAGTCCTCTTTTGGACTGCTAAAATTAGTAGGCCTTAGGGTATTGCCCTCTAAAACTTGATTAAAGTTTGATTGCTCTTTTCTAATGTAGCTCTTGATGTAGTTGAAGAAAGCCACGCTGTCCCTTTAGGGGTTTTTGTTCGTTTTCCCCTAATCTAAGCACTGGTTTAACTGATAATTAATTCATCATCTTTACTAATTTATCTCGATTCATTTTTTTTGGGGGGGGGTACTGACTTTGATGCCATATTATTTTAATAGCCAATGTATTGGACAGATGTGTGCTTGGATCCTTACTTTGTTTCTTTTTAGCTTTGGAGCTAATACACTCCAATCTACCTGAACTATATTAAGTATTAAATGATGTAACATATATTAAGCATTTGGCAAACTGCCTAGTACATAGGAGACCCCCTTTAGTGTTTGTTTATTGGATGGATAAAAATCCCAGGAAGTGTGCTAGAACCTTAAGAGTAGTTCAGTGTAGGTAAAACATAGCAGACTTGGAAGGGGTTGTGGGCAATCTCACTACATAATTGTGGCAGCAGAATAGACTGGAGAAGGGAGAGGCTGGAAATGTGTATATGTGATAAAGATTTGAACTAAGGCAAAAGCAGCAGAAATTAAAAAGGGGAGATAGGTAGAGAAATTTCGGTGATGGAGAGATGAAATAGAACTGCTGGATGTGGGAGGGAAGAGGAATCAAGGATAAAGCAGTTTTGTAGCTTGGACTAAAACGTAATACTATCTTTAACCAAGAGAAGGACAAGTTTGGAAGATGAGGTAATGATTTTGGCTTTAGAAATGTTGTATTTGTATAGTACTCGGGGCATATCTGGTGGAAAAGTTTTATAGCTGCCTGTAAATATCTATCTGGAGTTTTTAGTAGTCATTAGCTTATTAGTGACAGAAAATAGGTATGTTTGCTCAGCGAAGCTATATTTAACAAGATGAAGAAAAAAACTTGGGGGGAACTGATGCTTTAAGGTTGAGCAGGAAAGGAAACTAGAGTAGGGGGCAGTCTTTAAAAAGGCTTAAAAGTTGTCAAGAAAGGGAAGAGGGGAGAATGAATATTTACTGAGTATGCTGGAAAAAGCCTGTAGCACTTGGTATTCTTAGAGACCTAGGTACTAACCAGTTGCAACCCTGCTGGCTTATGAAATCCGAAACACTTGGACTTAGGAGAAAGAAATATCACTGACGCTAAGAGAGAAAGGGCTTTAAAGGTAGAAGGGATTGGTCAGCAGAGTCTTATGATATAGGAAGGTCAAGTAAGGTGAGGATTCAAGAGGCATTTCAGTTTGACAATTAACAGATTAATGGTAATCAGTTGCTTCTGTCTCTTAAGGTCTTTGTCTCCTTATTGAAGAAACTACCTGATCGTATCTGCTTCCCAGACACGCACATAATATTATGACTGTCTTCTCTCTCTTTACTCTGTTCTGTTTTTCTGTCGTTGCACTGTGCTTTTCACTAAAAAACATTTTATAAACAGTGTTAGTGGCTCAGTCGTATCTGACTCTTTGCGACCTCATGGACTGTAGCCTGCCAGGCTCCTCTGTTCTTGGGATTCTCCAGGCAAGAATACTGGAGTGGGTAGCCATTCCCTTCTCCAGGGGATCTTCCTGACCCAAGAATGGAACCTGTGTCTCCCACATTGCAGGTGATTCTTTACCATCTGAACCAAGCCCGTATAAACAGGTAAATATATAAAATGTCAGGTAGTGAAAAAAAGTGATTCCCCCCCCCCCCCCCAAAGAGTAGAAGCTTGGTAAGATCAGGGTCTTTGATTCATCTTGTTTGCCTAATTTCATCCCTCTTTTCATCCTATTTTCATATTTCATCCTGTTTTCATCCATTTCATACTGAATTTCATTTGGTTTGCCTAATTGCTAGAACAGTTCCTGTCTCATGGTAGGTGCTCAATAAGTACTTGTTGAATCAACATACGTGTCTATTTTAATACAGTGTTTAGTCCTGATAAAGCTTGCCTGTATTTCAGATTGGGAGTGAATGAAAGGTAGAGAGGAGTTAGTAAATGTAAGCCAGTGTTTCAAAAAATATGCTACTCAGGATATTGGTCCTAAATAACTTCTAGGCACAGAAAGGATTTCTGTTGGGGAAATAACGCATACTAAATCTCTTCTCTCTCAAGACTGAGTAAGTTCTACTCTAAGAAAACCTATTTGTTTAGCATTTTCCAAACATTTAACCATAAGCAAAGGATTTGAGGGTGATTGGTAGAAGTAGTGGAAATGACTAGTCAAGTTCAGAATGGATAGGAATGGAAGTACCGCTAGGAATGGCTTATCAAGAAAATGCAAGTCACTCTGAGATCAAGAAAGTGACCAAGAGGTAGATTGTAGAAGCCTGTCGTTAGAGCTCTTGTGTATTTTAAGAGTCCAGAGGTGGAGCTTTCTAAGTTGTTTTAGCAGTGGTTGTTTTTCCTGGAGTGCAGGTCACTAAAGTGAAGGAAGGGTGAAGACTGTGTGCTGAGTAGGTTAAGGGTGACTGTGAAATATTGAAATCTAGGATGAGCTGAAAGACGAATAGCTTACGAGATATTAGAGATCATTGACCTGGAAGTAATTCAATTTTAAAAAAGGGTTGTAGGGGGAAAGTAGGAAAACAGCTGCCATGTGCTTCAAAAGAGAGGTTTATTGAGATCTTTTTTTCCTAACATTTATATTGGAGTATCGCTGATTAACAGTGTTATGATAGTTTCAAGTGGATAGCAAACAGCCTCAACCATACAGCTTTTGCCACTCAGGAGAGAGTAGTAGAGTTTGCCTCATGCCCTGGAGAGTAGTATTTTTTATTTTATTGCTTGTGAAGCATTTTTATGTATAACATCTCAGTTGATCCTCTTGAAT
The DNA here is from genome assembly GCF_003369695.1 of Bos indicus x Bos taurus. Taxonomy (NCBI): domain Eukaryota; kingdom Metazoa; phylum Chordata; class Mammalia; order Artiodactyla; family Bovidae; genus Bos; species Bos indicus x Bos taurus. The sequence goes on from NC_040089.1 coordinate 42,194,487, forward strand.
TTTAAGGTAGATTGAGCAGATATTATCTTCATTTAACAGATATTAAACTTGAGGCTACCTATGTGACTACTCATACATTTTCTTATAGTTCATTTAGTGAAAACTTTTCCAACAAGGAGAGAGACATGTTCTTTGCTCAAGGTCCTCGCAGATTCTCAATTCTGTGTATAGACAAGTGGAAGTCACTTCCTCGACATCTTGCAGTTGGTCAGTCGGTTTAATCATTCTTATTTATGACCAACTTTCTTTTTTAAATATAACATCAGTAAGGGAGGTGTCTTATTATCCATATACTTTTAAGGTAGATTTTATTAAATATGCTTTATTTATTATGGTGTATTAGAGTTAGAAGGGGTGCTCCTAGGTCATTTAATCTAATATCCTTATTTTATATAAGAGGAATTGTGAACCTTAGAGAGGTTTACTATCTTGCCCAGCAAGTCATAGTTCTAAGTGACAGAGCTGAGACTTGACTTAGATAATATGAGACAGAGTCCAGTGCTTTTTCTGTTGTAAAGAATATTAGAACATTGCCATTAGGACAAATTGTGGCTTCGTGTTCTTGCTCCAGTGTTCTTGCCTGGAGAATCCCAGGGACAGGGGAGCCTGGTGGGCTGCCATCTATGGGGTCACACAGAGTCAGACACGACTGAAGTGACTTAGCAGTAGCAGCAGCAGCAGTGGCTTCATGACTAAAGCCTAAGCTGCTTATCATGACCTGTTGTAGACATTCTTTCCAGGGGATGTTGATGCCAACACACGTGACATACTTTGTGGATTATAGGGCTATGCTGTATAAGAGAAAACTAAATTTATATATCTATTTATTTTGAATAACGTAATGACTTTTAATTTTTTCTTGTTTTTGGAAATAATTTAAAATGTTTTCTCTGTAATGGTATTTCCTCTTTTTTATGCCTTTGGTGATAATAATTTTCTTTTTCTTTAAATACAATTTGAACATGTTTGATGACTTGTAGGAATTAATCCCAGGAGTTGATTTTATGGTAGTATTCTTGTTGCTGTTATATTAAGTTTTAAGCTTTTGTATTAAAAAAAGAAAAAATGGAAGAGGATTTGGTTCTTAGATACAGAACCAGAGAAGTAAAGCGTGTAGACTGTTGGCTTTATCAAGCAGTGATTGTATGTCTCTACCCTTGTGTCACTATTGCTTGGTACATGCTTGGCAAGTAGTAGGGACTCAAGTAGGCACTCACATTATTTCCACGTGTTAACTGATTTTTCTTAACAGTTAATTTTCAAAAGATTTTGTTTTGTTATCTATTTAACAAGGAAATACTAAAATATACTTTGAAGCAAGTAACATGTGGTACTATTCAGCATTTTATATTGATACCTTTTTAAATCACTGTTTGGAATTTGAAGGAAGACATGAAAACTATAAATAGGCAAGTAGTATGTGGTATCACTTTGACAGTCATTATGAAGACATTCTGATCTTCATGTATCTAATGGATTCAGCTGCCAGCAACTGCCTCAGCTTTCTGGATAATTAATGGAATTAAGTGATCCAGATAAATGAAGTTGCTTTGATATCCCTAAATAACCTAGTCTTTGGTATTGGAAAGGACAAATCAGGCAAAGCTTAGCTATGCTTTTGTACTGTTCACAGCTTAACTGCCACCATCCAGGCATTGACTTCCACCTGAAATGACAAATAGTTACTCTCTGCCACTGAAATAGGGCAGAGGGACACCTGGAGTATGCAAGAACAAAGCATTCTTCTGTTACTGTTTGATTGTGTTCCCACCAATGTCTGTTTTGATTCTCCTGATAAGTTTTCTGTGGACTCAATAAATGCCTTGCAACAACATATATATGAAGTCAATAACTGTAATTTTATCATGAGTTTGTCACTTCTAAAAGATAGTAGTTTTCTGATAAAAGTTTTAACCATCAGTAAAATCAGTTCAGTCTCTCAGTCATGCCTGACTCTTTGCAACCCCATGGACTGCAGCACACCAGGCTTCCCTGTCCATCACCAGCTCTTGGAGTTTGCTCAGACTCATGTCGTCCATCGACTTGGTGATGCCATCCAACTGTCTTATCCCCTGCCGTCCCCTTCTTCTCCCGCCTTCAAGTCTTTCCCAGCATCAGGGTTTTTTACCAGTGAGTCAGTTATTTGCATCAGGTGGCTAGAGTATTGGCGTTTCAGCTTCAGCATCAGTCCTTGCAATGAATATTCAGGACTGATTTCCTTTATGATTGACTGGTTTAATTTCCTTGCTGTCCAAGGGAATCTCCAAGAGTCTTCTCCAACACTACAGTTCAAAAGCATCAGTTCTTCAGCGCTCAGCTTTCTTTATGGTCCAACTTTCACATCCATACCTGACTACTGGAAAAACCATAGCTTTGACTAGATGGATCTTTGTTGGCAAAGTAATGTCTCTGCTTTTTAATATGCTGTCTAGGTTGGCCATAGCTTTTCTTCCAAGGAGCAAGCATCTTTTAATTTCATGGCTATAGTCACCATCTGCAGTGTTTTGGAGCCCCCCAAAATAAAGTCTATCAGTGTTTCCATTGTTTGCCCATCTGTTTGCCATGAAATGATGGAAGCAGATGCCATGATCTTAGTTTTTTGAATGTTGAGTTTTAACCCAGCTTTTTCACTCTCCTCTTTCACTTTCATCAAGAGGCTCTTTAGTTCTTCTTTGCTTTCTGCCATAAGGGTGGTGTCATCTGTGTATTTGAGGTTATTGATATTTCTCCTGGCAATCTTGATTCCAGCTTGTGCTTCATCCAGCCCGGTGTTTCGCATGATGTAAATACGAAACATATAAGTTAAACGTAGACTGTAGACTGCATGTAAGTTAAATAAGCATGGTGACAATATACAACCTTGATGTATTCCTTTCCCAATGTATTCAGCAGAAAATATGATAAGGATACTATGTCATCTTAATGAAAATTACAGGTATAGAAGTAAATTTAGGTGTGGTATTTGGCTAGAAAATAAAATGACAAATTGACTTAGTTTTGTAGATTCCAAAGAATGCAGTGAGTGTGTATGTGTGTCTATGATGAAATTTGTAGTGTGAAAGTTCATGAAAGATGCATTAGGGTAACTTGATTTTGTGAAAATTGCAGAAACTTCTTTATTTAATGAATTGTGTCAGATTCATTAATGTCAGATTATCTCAATCTGCTGGTCCAGTGAATCTTAATATTATGTGTATGAAAAAATCAACAATTCACATAATGCATAGTAACTAGGTGATCTTTTCCTTAAAGCATAATACTTCTGTGGTTGGTAGGGACAACATTCTTTTTATTCGAGACTCCCTAATCATATTAGGAAGCCACCTCACTAATCTTCACTATTATTTCTTCCTATTTTTTTTTTTTTTTTTTAGTTTAAAACCATTATATTGTGGAAAACTAGACATAACATAAAATTTACAGTTTTAACCGTTTTTAAGTGTACAACTGAGTTGTATTAAGTACATTCACATTGCTGTGCAGCCATCATCACTATCCATCCCCAGAATGGCTTCATCATCCAAATTGTAGCATCTGTTTTCATCTTATTTTCCTTCCAGTTTTGTTTATGTAATTGACATAGAGCACTTGTATAAGGGATACAGGATAATGATTTGACTTACATACATCATAAAATGATTACCACAGTAAATTTAGTGAACATCTCTCGTCTTACATAGATACAAAATAAAAGGAAAAGAACAAGTTTTTTTTTTCTTCTGGTGAGAAACTCCCAGGATCCAATCTCTTAAATTTGGTATACAATATAGAACTGTTAATTATCTTTATCATATTATCCATTACATCCCTAGTACTTACTTATGACTGGAGATTTATACTTTCTGATGACCTTCATCCAGCTTCCCACCTTCCTTCGTCCTCAGTTCTGGTAACCATGCATCTGATCTCTTTTTCTATGAGTTTCTTTGGGAAGTATAAAGTACTGGGAAGTATAAAGACTATAAAACTATTTCTGTTCCTGGTGCAAGAGTATAGTGATTTGATGCTTCTCTACATTTCAAAATGATCACCATGGTAAGTTTAGTTACCGTCTGTCATCATGCAAGATATTACAGTATTACCGACCGTATCTCCCATACTGTACATTTCATACCTGTGACTGATTTATTTTGTAACTTAAGAGTTTGTATGCTTTAATTTCTCTCACCTATTTCCCGCCCCACCTCACCACCCCCCACCCCCGAAACCATCTATTTGTTTTTTGTGTCTATGACTATGTTTGTTTTGTAAGTTTGTTCATTTGTTTTGTTTTTTAGATTCCGCATCTAAGTGAAAGTATACAGAATTTGTCTTTGTCTTATTTTACTTAGCATAGTACCCTCTAGGCTCATCCATTTTGTCACAGGTGACAAGATTTCAGTATGAACACTGATTCAGTCTTGGGATATTATATTTGTCCATATATTCTAAGTTGTCCATTTTATTGGCATTTAACTGTTCATGGTAATCTCTCTCTCTCTTTTTTTTTTTTTTCATTAGGAGAGAATTTTATTTTAAAAGTGTCATCTTAAACTGCAAGGATGTCCGTTAAACATCACAATTAAACATGCCAAAGAAGAAGCCATGTTGTCAAAATGCCCACTTAACCCACCCAAACATCTCAAACCCACCCTTTGCTGACCTTCTATAACCCCATTTTTTTAAGTTTTTTTTTCTTTTTTTAAACAAGAGAAAGTAGACAGATACATGTTGGTAAATGCTAACTGTCCATATTCACATAGAGACACAGTGTAATCTCTGAGCCCAATATACAGAGAAAGGAGGAAAAAAGCTAGAATTCTATGCACTACTACACAGGGGCCTAGCACCCTCCAGCTTCTAGCAGAGCTAAGGGAGCAGAAGGTTTTTCTTTTTTTCCCACAGAGCATGGTGGTATTGATTCCATAGTTTTTGTCGAGACAGTGTTAAGTATAACGTCTCCACTTCCATTTCTATTTTTTTTTTAAATTTGAGCCCTCTTTTTTTCTTGATGAGACTTGCTGAAGTTTTATCAATTTTTTTTTATCTTTTAAAAGAACCAGCTTGTATTTTAATTGATTTTTTAAATCATTTTTAGTCTCTTATTTAGTTCTATTTTCTTTATGATTTCTTTTCAGCTAATTTTTGAGTTTTGTTTTTCTTTCTCTAGTTCCTTTAGGTGTAAGATTATGTTGTTTATTTGAAATTTTTCCTATTTCCTGAGATAAGTTTGTATTGCTATAAACTTCCCTCTTAGAACTGCTTTTGCTGCAAGTATAAATTTTGGATCATTGTGTTTTTTGTTTTCATTTGTCTCCAGATATTTTTTTACTTTGGGATTTTTTCAGTGACCCATTAGTTGTTTAGTTATATATATTTGTGGTGTTTTGGGACAGTTTTTTCCCTTGTAGTTGATTCCTGGTCTCAGCATGAAGTTTCTTGATATGATTTCAGTCTTCTTAAATTCATGGAGACTTGGTTTGTGGTCTACCACAAAACAACCACTTGTTACGTGGTTTGTGAATGTTTATGCGCACTTGAAAAGTATATTCTGATGCTTTTGGATATAATATTCTATATATGTTAAGACCATTTGGTTTAAGGCCAGTGTTTCCTTATGAATTTTCTCTGAATGATACGTTCATTGATGTAGGTTAGTTTTTGTTAAAGTCCCCTACTGTTATTTGTGTTATTGTCCATTTCTTTTTTGCTTGTTTGTTTGTTAATATTTACTTTATGCATTTAGGTGTATCTGTTGAGTGCATATATATTTACAATTGTTATAGCTTCTTGGATTGATCTCTTTGTTAGATAATGTCCTACTTGGTCTTTTGTTACAGACAGTGGTTTAAAGTATGTTTTGTCTGATATAAGTCTACTGCTTAGGTTTTTTTAATAAATTTCTGTATGTGTGGAATACCTTTGTCCATCCCTTCACTTTCAGTCTATGTTTTCCTTTAGATCTTGATTGAGTCTCTTAAGCAGCATATATAATGTCTTGTTTTTGTTTCCATTGAGCTACTCTGTGTCTTTTGATTATAGCACTCTATGTCTATGTACATTTAAAGTAATTGTTGATAGGTATGTATTCATTGACATTTTTGAAATTGTTTTCAGGTTTATTTTGTAGTTTTGTTTGTTAGTCTTGTTTTCTTCTTTGGATCTCTTTCCTTGTGATTTGATAACTTGAGTATTATGTTTAGATTCCTGTCAGTTTTTTGTGTTTTTGTCTGTTATAGATTTTTCAGTTTGTGGTTTCAATAGCAATCTGTCTATGGCTATTTTAAGTTGATGTGATGTCCTCTTTAGTTTGAATGTATTTTAACAATCCTGCGTTTTTATTCCCCTTCTATGTTAAATGTTTTTGACATCATATTCTAGATAATTTGATTTTTATATTTCTCAACTACTTATTCTGTCTATGGAAGAGATTACTAATTCTGTCTTTTAATCTTTCTACTTGCTTTATTAGTGGTTGGTCTGCCACCTTTACAGTGTATTTGCTTTTACCAGTGAGATTTTTCCTTCCCTGACTTTAATATTTTTAGGTGAGGCTTTTTGTTTTTTGGTTAGAGAAGTCCATTTTCATTTCTTGTGGAGCTAGTTTCATGGTACTGAACCTTTTAACTTTTGCTTGTCTGGAAAACTTTTTATCTTTCTTCAAACCTGAATGATAGCTTTGCTGAATAGAGTATTTTTGGTTGTAGATTTTTTTTCCTTTCATCATTTTAAATGTGTCATGAACATTCCCTTCTATTTTGCAGGATTTCTACTGAAAAGTCAACTTATGATCTTATGTACATTCCCATGTATGTAACTATTTACTTTTCCCTTGCTGCTCTTAGTACTCTGTCTTTAATTTTAGCCATTATAATTACACTGTTTTCTGGTGTGGTCCATTTGGGTAGATTCTGTTTGGGGCTACTCTCTGTGCCTCCTGAACCTGGATGACTGTTTCCCTTCCCAGGTTAGGAAAGTTTTCAGCCATCTTGTCTTCTGATATGTTCTCTGCACCTCACTTCTTTTTGAACTCCCATAATGCAAATGTTAGTGTGCCTGATGTTGTCTCAAAAGTATCTTAAACTGTTCTCATTTTTTAAATTCTTTCTGTTCAGCTTGAGAGATTTCTACTACTGTCTCTCATCTTGCTGTTCCAGTCCTCTATATCATCTTAATCTACTGTTGATTCCTTCCAGTATGTTTTTATGTCACTTAATTGCAATCTTCAGCTCTGTTTCATTCTTCTTTGTATTTTCTAACTCTTTTTGAAACTTCTTGCTGTGTTTTGCCATTCTTCTCCCAAGTTCTTTGAGCATTTTTGTGATTGTTATGTTAAACTCTTTACTGGATGAGTTCCTTAGCTCTACTTCCCTTAGTTCTTCTGGTGTTTTATCTTCCTCCTTTGTTTGAAACATATTCCTCTGTCTCCTCATTTTGCCTAACTTGCTGTTTTTATTTCTATTTATTTGGTATGTTGGTTACATTTCTTGATCTTGTTGGAGTGGTCTTTTGTAGGAAAGGTTCTGTGCCTCCCAGCAGCTCACTATTCTAGTCACCAGAGCCTTATGTTTCAGAAGTGCCCCTTATGTGCCCTCATAGGCCCTTCTGATACGGTGGGCTGATTGCTCTGAGTGGTCTAGTTGGCAGTGATGGTCCCTGGTCTAATTGACTGGTAGGCTTGGCCTTTGTGGATGCAGACTGCCGCCGGTGGTAGGCCCAGGTTATGAGGTGGCTGTACCCTGGGCTTACAAGGCTAGTGCTGGTCCACTGGTGGGCAGAGCTGGGTAGATCCTGATGTGGCTGGCTGGAGGGTTTTCACAGATGCTGTCAGCCCACAGATCTGCAGCTTTGGGACCAAGGGAGTCCAGTGGCTGATGCCTGCCCATTGGTGGGTCAGGCCAGGTCCTGAAGTTAGTGCCAGCCCTCTGGTGGGTGGAGCTGGGTCTTGGGTTCTCTGGTGATAGGTCTGGGTCCGTGGTAGGCTGGGGGAATCAAGGCACCTGGTGGTCTCTGTCAGCCTTCTGTTGGGTGAAGCTGTGTCCCTGCAGTTAGCTGCTTGGCCTGTGGGTCCCTGGGACTGTAACAGACTGTAACAGGTGGGCAGGGCTGGGTCCTGGCACTAATAAGCTAGAGGTAGGACTCCATAAGGGAGAAGGCAATGGCACCTCGGACATGACTGAAGTGACTTAGCAGCAGCAGCAGCAGGACTCCATAATGTTTCTTGCTGGCATTAGCATTCCTCCTGTTAGAGGGAGCTCTAAAATATGGTTGCCACTGAGTCCTGATTGCCTGCTTCTCTCTGGGAGGCTCTCCAAGATGCGCATGTGTGCCTGCCCAAGACAGTTTAAAATGACTGCTTCTGCCCTGTGTTTTGGAGCATGCAAATTTTGTGTGAGTCCTTTAACAATGGAGTCTCTGTTTCCTACAGCCCTCAGATCCCTTGAAAGTTAGCCCCCAACCTTCAAAGCTAAACATTATTGGCTCTCATCTTCCCATTGCAGGACTCTCTGGATTGAGGAGTCCAGTGTGGGGCTTGGACCCCTTGCTCCCTGGGGAGAACCTCTGCAGTTGTGATTATTCTTGTGTTGGTGGGTAGCCTACCTGAGGGTGTGGGTCTGGACTGCACCGTGTTCCCCACCTCTCCTGCTCGTCTCATTAGAGTTCCTTCTTTTATCTTTAGTTGTGGAAGATTGTTTCTGCTAGTCTTCGGGTTCTCATGATAGCCGCTCTGTAAATAGTTGAAATTTTGTTGTGCTCACAGAAGGAGGTAAACTCAGGATTTTCCTAGTCATCTTCTCTAGCCCACTGTAGCCACCAATGTTATTTTTTAATGCTTTGAAGATAAATATACATTAATCTTCAGATAAATTTTGTTTTTAAACTTTAGTAATTTACAATAGAGACAGCCTGTAATTAATTAAGAGACTATGACAAATTGATTTGGTTAAAGTAGAACAAAACCAGTTTCAGCAGTTTCGGTTTGTTTATTTTTAAATTACAAATTCTGTGTTCAGCATTTGCCTTTTGACCACTGATAACTTTAAGTCTTGTGCATTTTAATTGGTAAAGTTGCTTATTTCAAAGTAACAAAAGACATTTTCACAAGAACTGATTACTTATATTGGAGAAGGAATTGGCAACCCACTCCAGTATTCTTGCCTAGAGAATCCTGTGGACAGAGGAGGAGCCTGGTGGGCTGCTGTCCATAGGGTCTCACAGAGTCGGACACAACTGAAGCGACTTTGCATGCATGCATTGGGGAAGGAAATGGCAGCCCACTCCAGTATTCTTGCCTGGAGAATCCCAGGGACAGAGGAGCCTGGTGGGCTGCCGTCTCTGGGGTCGCACAAAGTTGGACACAACTGTTTTTCGGAAGCAGCAGCAGACCACTTGTATATGAAATTAAGTAAAGACTAAAATTTAGACGTTTAACAGTAAGAGCCATTGAATATTTTGACTACATTCTTTTCTGTTCTAGAAAATGGAAGTGTCCAAGTTGGAGAATTGTTACCTTGCAAGATTTGTGGAAGAACATTCTTTCCAGTGGCATTGGTGAGTACCTTTTTCCTTTGGTGTTTGATAGAGCTTTAGTGGTTTAATACTTCAGAACAGTGGCAAGATATATAAAGAGATACTGGCTAATGTTCTTTGCTCAAGAGTACCAGTTCCATCTATTCGTTCTTGCAGAGTACTCTCTTTGCTTCAGAGATTGATTGGTCTTTAAAACTCCTCTGTTAGGGTATTAAAGTATTCCTTCCCTTGTGTGGCTGTTGATGAAACCAAAACAAAATACTCTTAGAAATACTCTTTAAAATAATGTATTTAAAGAAGCAGAAGGATATGATGTTTTGGATTTGCTTTAAACCTCAGGACAAAAAGCCGGGGCTTGAGATAGATGAAATAAGATTGTTTAAATGTTGGTAATTATTGAGGCAGGGGATCAGTAAATGGAGCTAATTATACTATTTTATCAGTTCTTATGTATTTTTGAAATATCCCAAAGAAAAAGTATTTTAATTAAAACTGTTCCTAAAACACATTATGCATTCTTTAGAATGCAAATACATTTGTATGCAAATACAAATAGAAGCACATCTTATGTTAATATAAAATATCTAGCTAAATAGAGAATAAGAAAAAAATCAATATATCATATATTCTGTTTTAACTTCAAATATAAATAGGTATTTATGAATATTTTCATTTAGAATGAAGATTTTTCTCTGAGTATGGCTCTGCTGTTTAGAGTTCTGTCACATTTTATTTTACATCCTTACTATTTCCAGTTTTTCTTTAAAGCAGTGAGAAGGAATTACTGATCCAAAATGGCCACCTGACTACAGACTTCTCTTAACAGCTCTTTAATCCTTTCTTCTCCATACTTACTTAAGTAACTTTTTGTTGTCATTGATTCACTGTTTTTCAAACCATTTTCAAAACTTTAAGCTGAGTTTTCACGGGGGTAGGGGGTGGTATATCTTTTTTGGCCCTCATTTATTTAATATTTAAATCATCACTGTCAGTTTGTATATCAGTTTTTGGAGTAGGTGCTACATTCTTTTGATATATACTGCTCAATATGAGGACAGCCATTTCTAGAAAGTTGCCTGTTAACCATGTTTTTTTTCCAATATATAAGAAATTTTGTTCTAATAGTTATAATTATTGCGTTTGTCAGAATGAAATCCGAAAACAAGTGTGTTTTACAACTATGTAAAACAATTGAGTATTGATTTTGTATTGAAAATATTAGAGGCTCTATAACATGGAGTCAAATGGTTCTGTTTCCTATTTTCCTAGATAAAGCTTAATATTTCCAACTTGTTCATTGTTTATCAAAACAGAAAAGAAAAAAGTGCATTTAGTATACTCTCTGTTGTTAGTCAACATGTTTTATTTAGGGGAAGGAGAACTATGATTTATCCAGTTAATTTGAGATCAATTAAGAGAGCTTCCATTGTAATGGCTTTAAATGAGTTGGAAACCATAATTTTAAAAAATTACACATATAAAAGAACTATAGGAATGGACTATAGACTAGATAGCACAAGAAAAATCCTTAATGAGTTTCAGAAAGGGGGAGAGATGATTGTGGAGAAAAGACAGAAACATGACCGACCACCTTGTCTTGTGCTGTCTTAACAAACTACTGTTATGTGAGCTTGAGTAGAGTAAGCCAAACTATTATTATTATGTTAGCTTTTGTAATCCTATTGCTAAAACATTTTCCATTTACATTCCTTTTTCTAGTATCTATTTTCAGGTATTTAGTAATAAAGATAACTTTTTTGCCCCCACTTAAAAGGCTGTGTCTTACATGCATTAGCTTCCGTATTCTTAGCAGTGTGAAAACCAGGAGAATATGAAATAACTTGCAATAAAATTTTGGGAGAATATTTATATTTTCTTGTTGTGAGAAGACTTGTAGCATGTTTTATATATATATATATATATTTAGCTATTTAGTTAAGCAATGTCTTATTTATGCCTTATTATTATTTATCTTCAGGTTTTAAACTGGTCTCTAATGACAATTAAAATTTTATAGTCTTTCTGTAGAAAAGAAAATGATGTGTTGTATTTCTTTATTTGAACAGAAAAAACATGGACCTATTTGCCAGAAAACTGCCACTAAAAAACGGAAGACTTTTGATTCAAGCAGACAAAGAGCTGAAGGAACTGATATTCCAACAGTAAAACCTCTTAAACCTAGGGTAATTCTATGACCTTTTGAATAGTATAAACCTTGCTGCTATGTGTAATGAAAAAAATAATTATCTGTTATGCTAAGATTGAAGAGTAAGCAGAATTCTGTGTCATGTTCTCAGTTTAGAAGTTATCATAAACTTGTTTATTTTGAATTTCAGCAAAAGCTCCCTTTTCCTGTACCAAAAGTACCAAAGTACTGTCCAACTACAGTGAGGTTTTCGTAGCATTGGAGAGTCAGTTCCTGAGCTATAGGCTGGAAATAATTGAAAAGTCTACACATGTTCATTGTAACTCACTGTTCATTACTTTGGCTATAGTTTATGTCTCTGTTACTAGTAGCATAATCCATATAGTATACAAAAGGAAAGCTGTTAATTACAAATGCTTTAGCCTAATAAGTATTATCTTGATTGATTTTTCAGCATTTGTGATCTTAGTATGCCTTCCAGGGAGAAGTTTTATCCATTGCTCAATTGTCCACAAATTGACCACTGTCAGCTTGCTTACTTCTTTGAAACCAAGCAAGGGATCTCCTATGTTAGCTAATCTCTCCTTAATACCACCTGTCATGATATTTTATTTGCTAAGAATAAATCACATAAATACTTTGACTTTTTTTTTGAGAGTCATTTTAGTGTAGTAGTCAAAATTTGAGGCCTGATTTATATATTTTTGAAATAAACTGTTTTCAGTAGTAATAGCTTTTCCTAGTGATCAGATCAGATCAGATCAGTCACTCAGTCGTGTCTGACTCTTTGCGACCCCATGAATCGCAGCACGCCAGGCCTCCCTATCCATCACCAACTCCCAGAGTTCACTCAGACTCACGTCCATTGAGTAAGTGATGCCATCCAGCCATCTCATCCTCTGGTGTCCCCTTCTCCTCCTGCCCCCAATCCCTCCCAGCATCAGAGTCTTTTCCAGTGAGTCAACTCTTCGCATGAGGTGGCCAAAGTACTGGAGTTTCAGCTTTAGCATCATTCCTTCCAAAGAAATCCCAGGACTGAACTCCTTCAGAATGGACTGGTTGGATCTCCTTGCAGTCCAAGGGACTCTCAAGAGTCTTCTCCAACACCACAGTTCAAAAGCATCAATTCTTCGGCGCTCAGCCTTCTTCACAGTCCAACTCTCACATCCATACATGACCACTGGAAAAACCATAGCCTTGACTAGCCGGACCTTTGTTGGCAAAGTAATGTCTCTGCTTTTGAATATGCTATCTAGGTTGGTCATAACTTTCCTTCCAAGGAGTAAGCGTCTTAATTTCATGGCTGCAGTCACCATCTGCAGTGATTTTGGAGCCCAGAAAAATAAAGTCTGACACTGTTTCCACTGTTCCCCCATCTATTTCCCATGAAGTGGTGGGACCGGATGCCATGATCTTCATTTTCTGAATGTTGAGCTTTAAGCCAACTTTTTCACTCTCCACTTTGACTTTCATCAAGAGGCTTTTGAGTTCCTCTTCACTTTCTGCCGTAAGGGTGGTGTCATCTGCGTATCTGAGGTTATTGATATTTTTCCCGGCAATCTTGATTCCAGCTTGTGTTTCTTCCAGTCCAGCGTTTCTCATGATGTACTCTGCATATAAGTTAAATAAACAGGGTGACAATATACAGCCTTGACATACTCCTTTTCCTATTTGGAACCAGTCTGTTGTTCCATGTCCAGTTCTAACTGTTGCTTCCTGACCTGCATACAAATTTCTCAAGAGGCAGATCAGGTGGTCTGGTATTCCCATCTCTTGAAGAATCTTCCACAGTTTATTGTGATCCACACAGTCAAAGGCTTTGGCATAGTCAATAAAGCAGAAATAGATGTTTTTCTGGAACTCTCTTGCTTTTTCCATGATCCAGCAGATGTTCACAATTTGATCTCTGGTTCCTCTGCCTTTTCTAAAACCAGCTTGAACATCTGGAAGTTCACGGTTCACATATTGCTGAAGCCTGGCTTGGAGAATTTTGAGCATTACTTTACTAGAGTGTGAGATGAGTGCAATTGTGCTGTAGTTTGAGCATTCTTTGGCATTGCCTTTCTTTGGGATTGGAATGAAAACTGTCCTTTTCCAGCCCTGTGGCCACTGCTGAGTTTTCTAAATTTGCTGGCATATTGAGTGCAGCACTTTCACAGCATCATCTTTCAGGATTTGAAAGAGCTCAACTGGAATTCCATCACCTCCACTAGCTTTGTTCGTAGTGATGCTTTCTAAGGCCCACTTGACTTCACATTCCAGGATGTCTGGCTCTAGGTCAGTGATCACACCATCGTGATTATCTGGGTCGTGAAGATCATTTTTGTACAGTTCTTCTGTGTATTCTTGCCATCTCTTCTTAATATCTTCTGCTTCTGTTAGGTCCATACCATTTCTGTCCTTTATTGAGCTCATCTTTGCATGAAATATTCCTTTGGTATCTCTGATTTTCTTTAAGAGATCCCTAGTCTTTCCCATTCTGTTGTTTTCCTCTATTTCTTTGCATTGATCGCTGAAGAAGGCTTTCTTATCTCTTCTTGCTATTCTTTGGAACTCTGCATTCAGATGTTTATATCTTTCCTTTTCTCCTTTGCTTTTCGCTTCTCTTCTTTTCACAGCTATTTGTACGGCCTCCCCCGACAGCCATTTTTCCTTTTTGCATTTCTTTTCTATGGGAATGGTCTTGATCCCTGTCTCCTGTACAATGTCACGAACCTCATTCCATAGTTCATCAGGCACTCTATCTATCAGATTTAGACCCTTAAATCTATTTCTCACTTCCACTGTATACAGGAAAGCATTTCCCTATGGGACAGTTAATCATACTAGTAAAGTCCTTTGATAATAAAAAAGAAGTCAGTTCATCTTTGTTTTTCAGTCTATGAATATTTAAGGGGAGGATGGAGAAGCTTGGACAAGGTTTTATTTAGTTTTCCCTGGTAACCTGCCAGATATGTGATTATGTTAACTTTAATTAGCCTACATAAACTAATTAAATCTTTGGAGGCAGTATAAAGTAGTGAGTTGGAAAGCTGGCTCAACAGTCAGACTGTCCAGATTTACCCCTGGCTTCTGTTTTCTGTAAAATGGTGATAGTAGTTATCTGTCTTGTGGAATTATTAAGGGAATTACATTAAGTTTATCCATCGTGATCTCTCAGTAATTTTGTTTTTTAATTGGAGAACAATTGCTTTACAATGTTGTATTGGTTTCTGCAATACAACAATACAAATCAGGCATAGTGTGTGTGTGTATATCTCCCCTCACTCTAGAGTCTCCCCTCCCCACAGGGCTGGGCTTCCTGTGTTACACAGCAGCTTCCCACTAGCTCTGTTTACACATGGTAGTGTATATATGTCAGTGCTGCTCTCTCAATTCGTCCCACCCCCTTCTTCCCCTACTGTGTCCACAAGTCTGTTATCTGTTCCTGCCCTGCAGGTACGTTCATCAATAACCATTTTTCTAGATCCCATATGTGTGTTAATAAGTGATGTTTGTTTTTCTGACTTCACTCCATGTGTAACAGACTTTAGGTTCATCCACCTCAATTCCACTGACTCACATTCATTATTTTTTGGGGGGGCTGAGTAATATTCCATTGTTTACATATACCACAGCTTCTTTATCCATCCATCTGTAGATGGACATCCAGGTTATTTCTTTAAAGAGGAGGTTTGTATACTTAAAAAAATTAATCTTTAAGAAAAAGCCAAGTAAAAACTTACTTTACGATAAGTAGTTTTATTTTCTTGCTCTTTAAAGTGCTGTCCATAGAGCAGTAATAGTAGCACTGTTTTGGAAACTTGTTAGAAATGCAGAATCTCAGGTTCCTCCCAGACATAATAAATTAGAATCTGCATTTTAACAAAATCTTTGAATGAATCATCTGCATATTAATTGGAGAAACAGTGTATTAGAAGATTTTAAACATCATAGTATGGGCTTCCCAGGCACAGTGGTAAAGAGTCCGCCTATCAGTGCAATAGATGCAGGAGATGTAGGTTCCATCCCTGGTTGGGAAGATCTCCTGGAGAAGTAAGTGGCAACCCACTCCAGTATTTTTGTCTGGAGAATCCCATGAACACAGCAGCTTGGCATGCAGCAGTCCATGAGGTCAAGAGTTAGCTGCAACTGAGCACGCGTGGTGTGCTCACAGTGCTCCCATTTTTGGAGAAATTCAGGCTGACTCCAGGGACTACAAACAAAGTATGTCTCTTTCTCCTCTCAAAGTCGCTTTGTCATGTCTGTAGCCATTCCTTCTCCAGGGGATCTTCACAGCCCAGGGGTCAAACCTGGGTCTCCCACATTATAGGCAGTTTCTTGACTGTCTGAGCCACAAGGTTATCTCAGAGCTGCCCAAAGAAACTGAGATCCAGGAGAAACTACCACAGTAGAAGAGCAGGAAGTTGCTGGGGAGCCCATGGCCTAGAATCTGAGAACCTGCCACCTTACAGTTGAGGGGGTCTCCTCACCCTGAAAGGTGACTCCTTAAAGATGAGGGTCTTATCTGAAAGTACATATCCCTTGTTTATCACAGCAGAGGCAGGAACTGGGGTAAGCTGCAGGAACTTGGAATGAGCTGAAAGTGGAATGAGCCTGTCTGAAATTGGACAAAAGCCAGGAGGGAGGAAGTAGGGAGGAGGCACGGAGATTTGAAGAGGTCCAGAGCAGAGGCTCTCAGAAAGCACTAATGGAAAAGATAATACTCTTTCTGAAGGTGAGGGGGCCACTTTAAAGTGTCCTGTGTTTGAAGTGATTAGTGTAAGAATTGAGGGAGTATAGATGGCAGCAGCAGGCCTCCTGGACACGTGTTGATTTAGAGAAGCAGAACAGGAATGTCTGTGTAATCAATTTCGTTGCTTTCATAATGACTAGTTTGAAAGTTATTTTCTTGTTTTCTATTTTTTGAAAGAGTTTTTAAAAGATTGATGCTTTTTCTTCCTTAAATGTCCGCATGTATTTAATAGTAAAGGCAGGCATCTAGGCCAGGGGTTTCCTTTGTGGTTCTTTTAATAATAGAGTCATTAAAAAGAAGTAAAAGGCTATTGTTGTAATGGGATGTAATGTTAATATGCAGAAAGGTTTCATATTTCAACAAACAACTCATTGAAATATAAAAATGATTAAAAGATTCTTAAGAAAGAACAGCACAAAATATAAAATATTTAGGAATTAGTGTTAGTCACTCAGCTGTGTCTGGCTCTTTGTGACCCCAAGGACTGGGGCTCACCAGGCTTCTCTGTCCATGGAATCCTCCAGGCAAGAATACTGGAGTGGATTGCCATTTCCTTCTCCAGTTTAGGAATAAACCTTATAGTAATAAAGGTGGAAAACTTTCACAAAGAATACTTTAAAAAACTACTGAAAGACCCAAACAAACATGTCTTCTAATGGAAATATATCACATTCTTAGGTAAGTAAATCTCAGCTAAATAGAGATTTTAAGTTGTATATGAATGTAATGTTTAATTTTTCCAGTTAAAATGTAGTTTAAAAAAACAAGCTGAATCTAAAGCTCAAATGGAAAAATACACGTGTAAGAATAACCAGAAAAGATTGAGAGAGAAGCACAATAAAGTAGAGTTAACCTTTGTTGTTTAGTCGCTCAGTTGTGTCCAGCTCTTCTGCAACCTCATGAACTGTAGCCTGCCAGGCTTCTCTGTCCATGGGATTTCCCAGGCAAGAATACTGGAGTGGGTTTCTGTTCCTTCTCCAGGGGATCTTCCCAATCCAGGGATTGAACCCACATCTCCTATGGCTCCTGCATTGGCAAGCGGGTTCTTTACCACTGAGCCACCAAGGAAGCCCTTACTGCATATTAAAATATTATAAAATCTCAATATTTAAAAAACGAGTATTGACACATGCAGTTGAAACAGTGGAACACTGCCGCGAATCTCGAACGCGGCAGTTCAGAAATAAGCCCAAATGCCAAACAGAATATGATAAAGGTGTTGTCTCCGTTCAGTAGGGAGAAAAGTCAGTAAAGGATGGTGAGACAGCTGCATAGCTATGTTAGAAAACAAAAAATAAAGTTGAGTCCATATGTCACTCCATACATCAAGATAAATTCCAAATGAAAAAAAGTTTAAAAATCTTAAAAATGAAACCATGAAAGGACTAGGTAGAAACATGGGAAATTTTTATTTTACCTTGGTGTGAGGTTGGACCTTGCTAAGTGACTACAGATATGAAGACAGTAAAAGAAAGAGTAAGTTAAACTGCATTTAAATAAAAATTCTGCATATCAGAGGACACTTAGACAAGGTTAAAAGAGATATATTGTGGCGGAAGGGTGAGGCTAGTCTATTAAAAAAAACTACTTGAAGTTGTTAAAAACAGAAAAAAGGCCAGTAACCCAATAGATATGTTGACCAGGCTTTATAAACACACCACAGAAAAGGCAATACAAATAATTCATGATGATACAAAAAGATGTTCGTTTTCACTCATTATAGGGAAAAAGCCAATTAAAAACCACAGAAAGAACTGTTTTTCACTTCTCTCATCAGTTAAAAAAAAAACAAAATTTCACTATCATACATTGTTGGAGAAACTATGGGAAAATAGGGAAATACATCCTGAGTGGTGGGTTAAATGTTTGTAACACTGACAGAAGGCAATTTAGCAGTGGCTGACACAATTTACAGTTGTATTTAAAAATTGCATATAAATACAGTTGCCTAAAGTTTCTTTTTAAAATTATAACTTTGGGAAGAAGATCATTTTAAGGACTCCTGATAAGAGAACATTTAAAATATTTTCTTGAGTTTTGTTTTAATATATTAAAAACTGTTTTTGAAAACTAGTTTTTTTTTTTTTTTTTTTTTAATTTGTTTACAGCCTGAACCACCAAAGAAGCCATCTAATTGGAGAAGAAAGCATGAAGAGTTCATAGCCACAATAAGAGCAGCTAAAGGCCTTGGTCAAGTGCTGAAAGAGGGTGGCAAACTTCCCCCACCTCCTCCACCGTCTTATGATCCTGGTATATGACATATTTTGACAGAAAGTGTTTATATGGGGACAAAATATTGATAGTATTGATAGAATTCTTAAAAATTTTAAGATATTATTGAATTTAATTTATAATAGTTGAACTTGATGAAACATAATCTTGGTAAGTTTCCTATAAAATAATGGTGATAGCCCAGGCATTTAGGCTTATGAAGACATAGCAGTATTCAACATGAAATGCATTATATTTTTATGTCAGTACTTTGATTTAAACTTTTTCTCTCAGTACTTTTTGTAAGGCATTTAATATAATTTAAGAATTATTGTAGTCGTGTAGTGTTAGTCGCTTAGTCGTGTCCAACTCTTTCCAGCTACATGAACTAGAGCCCACCAGGCTCCTCTGTCCATTGGATTCTTCAGGCAAGAATACAGGAGTGGGTGGCCATTTAGTATTTAATATAATTTAAAAATTATTGTAGTAACTATTAAATGTTCCAGGAAAACATTTCAATCATGCATACTGTCAATTGAAATGTAGACATTCAGTAAGATTCAGATAGTTACATTGCTTAGTTCTTTGGTATTGTCTCATCTAGAAAGGGGAATTAAATAATTTGCTTCTGAAAATGTGTTATTCTAGTGGGATAACCACCATATAAACAGATACTACTAAATTTGCCCTAAATTCATGTATTTTTATATTTTCTTCATTTGGTGGGTAAAAGTTGATTGTTTATCCTTACCAAAAGCAAGGCAAGATGCTGGCAACCATATATGAGATAATTGAGATACTGAAAGATTTAAAATAGCACCATTGACGTATTGCCATTGGGTACAGAGTAGCCTCAAGAAGTACTTATTTTAATATAGCAAGTTAGCTGCTTTAAAATTGTGTTAGTATTCTAGATTGGGATTAATTTGTTAGTAAAGGGAAAGTTAGATATGATCCTTTATAACATTTTATTGTAGAAGAGAGGTTGATAAGCAATTTCTATAAAGGGCTTAGGTTAATCCAAAGCCATAAGGTCTCTGTTGCAGCTGCTCCTTTTTGCCACTGTTTGTAGAAATCAGCCACAGAAAATATGTAAATGGCTGTGTTCCAATAAAATTTTATGAAAACATGTTGCAAGCAAGCTGGATTTGGCCCATGGGCCCTTGTTGGCCAGTCCTGTTTGAGTCTTAGTAATTAACTTTAATGCTTTGAGTAACTCTGAAATGTTCTATCTGGGTGTGAGTCTCTTCTATTTCTACCTTAATTTTCCCCATGAAACTGAATTCTCTCTTTGTTTTAGAGGTGTTTGTATATTTTATCTGATTGAACCAAAATGGGTATATTTCTCATGTTTGCATAAGTCAATGAGAGAGAGAGTGGCAGTTCTTCAGGATAATTTGAACTTTAGAGATTTTTTTATCTCTTAGCCCTAACAAAACAACTTCTTTGTTATTAGAGGTTTTAGATGTCTTTCAATAGTTAGCAGAACAAATTTCTGAGCTTGAGATAAGTGTAAATTCTAAAAGGCAAACTCCATCTCAAAAAGTAAACCTTTTGAAATAAATTGATTTTTTTTGTGTGACCTTGCTAAGTTATATTTATTTCTTCTCTATATCTCATAGATTTGAAATCTTTTACACTGCTACAAAATTTGTTTTTTTCTGGGATAACTTTAAGATTTAATTTTATAAGAAATTTTGTTTATAATGTGCATTACATTTGGGAAGCATATTTAATCTTTGAAGCATTTGCTGTTTCTTAAACTTGAATTAATTATGTTAATGAGATATATTTTTATCACTTGTTCCATCTGTTGGGACCTCTAAAGAAAATAAAACTGTATAAAGTCTTTTACATTATTTCTTGACAGCTTTCATCTAACCAAAATTAAAGATTTTAACAGATGAGCCCAATTTTTAAAGTATATTTTTAATGTAATGTGTTATTACTACTTAACCTAGTCTACCATATAAAAAAGATATGAAGATATGTATGATGAAAACATATAGTATTATAGAGGCAAAAATGAATTAACATTTTTCCTTATTTTTTTGTAGTGAGGATTTATTGTTTTTCACCCCTCAAATTTGATTCTAAGCTGGAAGAAAATTGTGATGTAGCATGTGCTAGCAGACTTTTTTTCTTAAATGTCTTTACTAAGTTCTGATAAGTCAGGTTGGGTAGTTATAAAGAAAAAAGTTTTTGCTTCGCAAACAGGGTGTATATGTCTTAAGTTACTGTTTATAAAACTTATAATTCTTTATGTCTCTGAAATTTCAAGTATTTTGTTACTAATCTGTTTCTTTTTTCTATTTTAGACTATATTCAGTGTCCATATTGCCAGAGAAGATTTAATGAAAATGCAGCTGATAGACATATAAATTTCTGTAAAGAACAGGCAGCACGTATTAGTAATAAAGGCAAATTTTCTACTGATACCAAAGGAAAATCAACCTCTCGGACACAGGTAATCCTTGTAATCATTCCTGCAAATAAATAACAAGGTGATTTAAGTTCACGGTTTTGTGTTTGTTCTTTACAGAACGTTTAACTACAGTTTTCTCACCTGCTAAAATTTATATATTAATGTTACAAAGATTTAGTAAGAAATTTGAATGGCTATTTGAGAACAAAATTTGAAGTAGACTTGATTTAAAGAGGTATTAGGGAAAAATGGAGAAAGGGTTAAAAATCACTACGGCAGATTCAGAGGAAACTAGAGGGGTTAGATGGAGAAGGAAATGGCAACCCACTCCAGTATTCTTGCCTGGAGAATCCCATGGACGGGGGAGCCTGGTGGGCTGCCGTCTATGGGGTCACACAGAGTCGGACGTGACTGAAGTGACTTAGCAGCAGCAGAGGGGTTAGATGAGTGAGAAATTGGCAGTAAAAATTCATGTTTGAAAATCATGTGAATAATGAATATTTTCATGTGATATGTGAGTAACATATTTCAGGAAATGAAAGCATAGGTTCAGATCCAGACTTCTACTTTTGAACTTTTAGGCAAAAGTGACGTTAATATATATGTAAGCCTTTATTTCTTCACCTGTGAAGTAATCTGTGTAACTATTGTGAGAAACAAATGAAATGATGTATGTGAAAGCAGTTAGAGAACCATAAATCATAAGAGAATTTTGTAATGTGTACTTTATTTTTGCACTACTGTTGTTTTCCTTTAAGTATATTGTTACATAAAAACTTAGACAGTATTATGTAGTGGTTTACTGGTGGTTTAGTCGCTAAGTCGTGTCTGAGTGTTGCAACCCCATGGACTGTAGCCTGCCAGACTCTGCTGTAAGCAAATTTTATGTTTCACAAAGCTTTCATTTGTTAACTTTTCTTTTGGACTGTAAATTTAGCAAATGGGAATAATCAAATTCACTTATCTTGTTACTTATGAATAAAATATTGGATTAAAAGATCCCATTGCAATTGAGACCTCCTTGAGAGAATCCTGCTATTGAATTTCTGTAAATATTTTTGGAAATAGAGCATATGATTGTTATCATCATCATTGTGGGGAAAGAACAGCAAGGAAACCTCATTTTGAAGAATTTCCAAAACAGATGGCAAACAAAGTATATCTTTTAAACAGTTTAAGAACACCCAACAAGATCTTTAAGAATAAAATAGAAGAGTAAAGGACATATAATAAGATGAGTTTATTTCAACACTGTGGTGCCAAATGATTCATACATGTAAAATCCAGGTAGTTTTTAGTTTGCACCTTAAATTTTCAGTTCTGATTCCATGCTCAGTCATATATATTTATTTCAGTCTAATTCTATATTTTCTCATCTGTGTTCACTCATTTTTGAGTAACACTGTACCAAGTACTGGATCTATATTAGTCAACTAAGTAGAATACTTTTCCTAAAAATGCTTAAATGCTTCCTTATCATATTTATCAACTGTAATCTGGCCTTATTGCAGCCCACTACAAATACAGTAAAGATCAGGTTCTTGTAGGTAAAGAAAAAGTTCTACCATTTAAGCTTTCATAATTCTTCTTCATTAGGAATTTTATCAAATTCAAGCATGGTTGTATTAACATAGACCCATGAAGACATAGCAGACCAAATAATGTTATCTAATGTATGCTAAATTACATATTGTTATTTAAAAGAACAAATTAAATAACCCATGCATAATTTAGATGCTGTATCAGATTAGGTTAGGTTGAGTTACCTTATGAGTTTCAAGCAACACAGTAAATATTTTGTGTTTAGGAATTTTCAGTATTCTGATTGATTCTTACTTACCCTACTTTTAAAGTAGTGAAGTTTTAAGTCTGAAAATGTGCCATTCAATTGTTAATAATGTTTTCTGATTATTAAAGGGCTTTCTATTCTCTATGGAAAATTAAGTATACATGTATATATTTTAAAAATTATCACCATAGTTAATATTTAAATATTTGTCTCTAAGCTCTTATCTTTTACAACACTTTTATTCTGACTTTTTTCTTATAGTTTTCCCATTATTTTTTTTTTGGTAAATTATATGCAGAAAAAAATGCACAACACATAAATTCATGTGTAACCACAAGAACATTGAGAAATAGACTATTCTTAGTCTTACAAAAGCCTCACTGCACTATTTCAGTCCCAGAATGCAATGTTCTGTCACTCTCAGCCCCAAGCATCCATGAAGTAGTCACTATTTTGATTTTACATAAAATCAATTTTGGCCTTTATTTATAGTCTCCAGACCATGATGTTATTTTTATCTGTGATAGCTTTATAAATATTTTTCTTAAAGTCTAGTTGGTTTCCAGCTTGTAGCTCATCCAGCCTGGGATTTCTCATGACTTCTCATTTTTCATGATGTAGGTTAAACAAACAGGGCGACAGCAGACAGCCCTGTTGTACTTTCTCGATCTTGAACCAATCCACACAGGGTACTAACTGTTGCTTCTTGACCTGCATACAGGTTTCTCAGGAGACAGATAAGATGGTTTGGTATTCCCATCTGTAAGAGCTTTCCACAGTTTGTCATGATTCACACAATCAAAGGCTTTAGTGTAGTCAGTGAACAGAGAGATGTTTTTCTGAAATTCCCTTGCTTTCTTGATAATCCAGTGAATGTTGGCAGTTTGGTCTCTAGTTCTTCTTCCTTTCCTAAACTCAGCCTGGACATCTGGAAGTTCTTGGTTCATATAATGCTGAAGCTTAGTGTGTAAGATTTTAAGCATGACCTTACTAGCATGGGAGATGAGTGTCATTGTCCAGTGGTTAGCTCATCCAAGTGGGATGAGTATTAACCTTTTCCAGTTCTGTGGCCACTGCTGGGTCTTCCAGATTTGCTGACATAATGAATGCAACACCTTGATGGTATCATCCTTTACGGTTTTGAATAGTTCTGCTGGAATTTCATCGTATCCACTAGCTTTATTAACAGCAGTTCTAAAGGCCCACTTGACTTCACACTCCAGAATGTCTGGCTCTGGGTGACTAACCGCACCATCATAGTAATCTGGTTCATTAAGATCTTTTTTATACAGTTCTTCCGTGTATTCTTTCCATCTCTTCTTGGTCTCTTCAGCGTCTACTAGGTCTCTACCATTTTTATCCTTTATTGTGCCCATCTTTGGGCTGAATGCTGCCCTGGTCCAAATAAATATATACCTTCTCCCATTTTATCAGAAATGAAAAGTCTTTGTGAACATAAATATTTTACCAAGGAAATGTATTAGGTTTGTGATCTGTATAAAAACATATGAAATAATCACCTCCTTAATACATGGTAAATGAAACACATATTGATATAACTGTAAAAATAGATTTTGTTATTCTGATCATTAAAATGAATTTATGCGAAATCATTGCTGCTGCTGCTGCTGTTGCTGCTAAAGTCATCCTGAATGCCTAGCAGTAGAATTTCAGCTTGATGTGTAGAACAGATAAAATACAGCTCATTAAGGAAGGAGTCATATTATCTAGGTCAGGGGAACAGCCAGTTACTGAGAGATATATGAGTATGTTTTAAACAAGAGGCATTCA
The DNA here is from genome assembly GCF_003369695.1 of Bos indicus x Bos taurus. Taxonomy (NCBI): domain Eukaryota; kingdom Metazoa; phylum Chordata; class Mammalia; order Artiodactyla; family Bovidae; genus Bos; species Bos indicus x Bos taurus. The sequence continues at coordinate 42,219,094 of NC_040089.1, forward strand.
GAGTAGTATGAGGAGTCAGTAAGGAAACTACCCTGACTTGTTCTGGTTGAAAGTAATAGGAAATACTGTAGGAGATAGATACAGTTGGGCTAGGTTCTCATCATCTCAGAAAATCTGACCAAAAAACTGAGTAAAATAATAGGCGGTTTAATACAGAGCAGAAAAACAAAGCACTTTTTGAAGGAGATTCTGCCTTTTTCTGTTTATAAGCCATTAAGTTAATATAGAGATTCCTAATATATACATAAAAATCTTTATTCCCAGTATATAATGCTGCTGGGGCTCTTCCTGCCTAATACTTGACCTCTCATTGTATATTGTTCTCTGTTTTGATAATTAGCAAAATGTAAATGAGTCACCAGTCCTGTTTCTTAATCCAATTTTATTGACCATATTTTTAGTAGGCATGCCTCTAATATTTTGACAAGTCTTTGTTAGGTCTTGTTTTCCATAGTGTTTTAAAATCTTTCCTAATGTATTCAGTAGTATTGATATTTTCATGAGAAAGACTGATACTACAGGAAATACCTCAGGTTTTCCAAGAAACAGTATATTTATATGGCTCCATATACATTTCCAAAGTCTCCTAGTCATTTTGTTCATTTGACGGACAGTTATTGAAGGTTTTCTAGTTGCCAAGTGGTTAAGAAATTGAAGTTTCTGGCATTATAGTGTCAAATGTGCTTGTTATTTGTGTGTGTGTGTGTGACCCTTTTACAAGATTTATTTTTGTAAAAGGTCAAGTACTGAATTTTGAAGAGTTACAATGTGTGACTTTAATGTTTGTGCTTAGCCAGCAGTTTTTAATAGCAGAGCATCTTAAATTTTATACTGATAATAGGTTATAAATATGATTTGATTTTTAAAAGTTGGGCTTAAAACCGGTTTTTCTCATAAAGTCCTAAGCGTAGGGCTCAAGTACACAGGCAAGCACAATAATCACCTTATAGTTGGCGTACAGGGCTAGTACTAAGACAGTATGAGTCTTAATTCCTGTTCCGTTAAGTTGGGTGTAACCCTGGGCAAGTTTACTTCTTGATATTGGAGTGGGTGATCAATGAGATGCTTTTATATTCAGTAACAGAGACAATTTTTGTTTAAATAAGAGACAGTAAAACAAACTTGATGGTGATATTTCTCCATAGAGAAAAAAATGAGAATAAATGAGATAAGCTGAAATACCGTTATCTTTTCTCAGCCCATATCCCATTCATGGAACATGTTCTGGTGAGGTTAATGAAGAATTAGCTCTTTATTTTCACATTGGGGCAGTAATCCGTTAGACAGCTATTTCAAACTTGTTTAGGTTTCTATGTGCTCTTAGGAATTTTCATCAGTAAGATATGTGCCTGGATTATATATATGAAATACAAAACCATACCAAGGAACATACAAAGAGCTTGACCTTTAAAGCCGTACCACCAAGTGAGCATCTTTGGGCGGTTTTACCTTTTTTCTAATAATATGGTTGGCATTTAAAATCTTAACATTGAGGAATTTTTTTTCCATTTGATCCATTATTGTTTTCTTTGACCTGGGAAAAGTTACTCTTACTCTCTATTTTAGCAGCAGGACATCTGAGCCAAAATTTTAGTATGCCAATTAAGAGAAGGAACATTTCTTGGGAAACTTCTCTTTAAGGTGATATATTTTAACCTGCTCTTTCTAAATTTGGGTAATTTGAGTAGGTGGTAAAACATCTGACTCATTGAAGGAAATGTGTGCTTTTGAAATACTGGTTTGTAATCCATAATCAAAATGTGATATTGATAAAACATTGTGTTTTCATTATTTTAGTATAAGCCGCCTGCACTTAAGAAGTTTAATTCTCCTGGGACCACCTCATCAGGATCATCACGATTACCCCAACCAAGCGGCACTAGCAAAACTGTTGTAGGTAATGAGATCTGTCAAATAACTTGATTTTTTTTTTTTTAAATATCAGAATCAGTAGAGAAGAAAATGAAGACAGTATTCCGTTTTGGATTATTTAAAACTAGGTTTATTAGGAGTTGATGTGGAAGATAAGTAATTATTTTGGGTAAAAATAGAGTAACTTTCAGTAGCTTCTACTTTTAGATGTTCTGTAGTCCTTTTTTAGCCTAAATGTCTGCCCTCAAGGTAGTTACTGATATATCATCTCTTCAGAGTAGTCAACCAAGGTCCTTTTCTTGATTCTTTGTCCACAGTATTTTTTTCCCTTGTTTCTGCCTATACCTGTCTGAACTTTATAATTATCTTTAATAGGCAAATATTTAATGGTTTAAAGAAGATCTTGATTGCTGAAGTGTACCTTCATTTGTATGTAAATTGTAAGAAAGAAGTACAGAAATTAGAAATGAAGGATGCTGTATGTTGTCCCATAAAAATTTTATTTAATTTTTGATTTGATAATTCATTTTGATTTTTTGCCATGAAGATTTATTGCCATGAAAGCATTGTTTTGTCAGATGCTCTGGTTAATGTGATTTTTCTTTTTCAGAGTGTTGTTAAAACTAATACCTTTTTTATTAAAAGGTGCTCCTTCAGGTAAAGTGTCTTCAGTTAGCAGCTCTTCGGGAAACAAACTTCAGACCTTGTCTCCCTCCCATAAAGGGATTCCAGCCCCTCATGTAGGGTAAGTCTACATAGAATTTATATTTTTAGTGATATGTATATTCATATATGCTTGATACTAAGATTTTATTTGTTTAGGTAACATGGGGTCGCACAGAGTTGGACACAACTGAAGTGACTTAGTACACACAAGCACACACACAGTTGGCTTTTTCATTCATCTCAATTTTCTAAGTTTGACTTTTAATATATTGCTGATCAGGAGCTCACATAATGCTCTTGAGAGTCTAAATTAGTATAACCAATTTGGAAGAGGTTCTGGTGGCATTTATCAAGAGCCTTAAACATTCATATTTTCCATTTCATAATTTTACTTCTGAGAATCTAGTCTAAGGAAATTGCTTAAAATACAGTAGACCTTTTATACTAACAATTTTTTTTAAGCATGTATCAGGCACTGTGCTAGATATTTAACATTATTGTTATTAAAACCACCCCGCTGCCATAGGAGGAGAGGATCAGAGAAGCAAAGTAATTTGATCAAAGCCACACAGCTGTCAAAGAGTTGGTAGCATGATACAAATTGACTTCTCTTTGGTGATAAGCATCGGTCTCTTTACATATGGTTTTATTATAATGTAAAAAAAAATAATGTGTAGCTATGTTTGAATATCAAATTGTGAAAATCTACAAAGCAATACTATACAGTCATAAAATATATATAAATTTTAAAAAGATGAGCCTACTGTTATTGGAGAAGTAAAGCAAAGGAGAAAAGGAAAGATGTAAGCATCTGAATGCAGAGTTCCAAAGAATAGCACGAAGAGACAAGAAAACCTTCCTCAGCGATCAATGCAAAGAAATAGAGGAATACAACAGAATGGGAAAGACTAGAGATCTCTTCAAGAACATTAGAGATACCAAGGGAACATTTCATGCAAAGATGGGATCGATAAAGGACAGAAATGGTATGGACCTAACAGAAGCAGAAGATATTAAGAAGAGGTGGCAGGAATACACAGAAGAACTGTACAAAAAAGATTTTCACGGCAAAGATAATCATGATGGTGTGATCACTCACCTAGAGCCAGACATCCTAGAATGTGAAGTCAAGTGGGCCTTAGAAAGCATCACTACGAACAAAGCTAGTGGAGGTGATGGAATTCCAGTTGAGCTCTTTCAAATCCTGAAAGATGATGCTGTGAAAGTGCTGCACTCAATATGCCAGCAAATTTGGAAAACTCAGCAGTGGCCACAGGACTGGCAAAGGACAGTTTTCATTCCAATCCCAAAGAAAGGCAATGCCAAAAAATGCTCAAACTACCACACAATTGCATTCATCTCACATGCTAGTAAAGTAATGCTCAAAATTCTCCAAGCCAGGCTTCAGCAATACGTGAACCATGAACTTCCAGATGTTCAAGCTGGTTTTAGAAAAGGCAGAGGAACCAGAGATCAAATTGCCAACATCCGCTGGATCATGGAAAAAGCAAGAGAGTTCCAGAAAACCATCTCTTTCTGCTTTATTGACTATGCCAAAGCCTTTGACTGTGTGGATCACAAGAAACTGTGGAAAATTCTTCAAGAGATGGGAATACCAGACCACCTGACCTGCTTCTTGAGAAATCTGTATGCAGGTCAGGAAGCAACAGTTAGAACTGGACATGGAACAACAGACTGGTTCCAAATAGGAAAAGGAATACGTCAAGGCTGTATATTGTCACCCTGCTTATTTCACTTATATGCAGAGTACATCATGAGAAATGCTGGGCTGGAAGAAGCACAAGCTGGAATCAAGACTGTCAGGAGAAATATCAGTAACCTCAGATATGCAGATGACACCACCCTTATGGCAGAAAGTGAAGAGGAACTAAAAAGGCTCTTGATGAAAGTGAAAGAGGAGAGTGAAAAAATTGGCTTAAAGCTCAACATTCAGAAAACAAAGATCATGGCATCTGGTCCCATCACTTCATGGGAAATAGATGGGGAAACAGTGGAAACAGTGTCAGACTTTATTTTTCTGGGCTCCAAAATCACTGCAGATGGTGACTGCAGCCATGAAATTAGAAGACGCTTACTCCTTGGAAGAAAAGTTATGACCAACCTAGATAGCATATTGAAAAGCAGAGACATTACTTTCCCAACAAAGGTCTGTCTAGTCAAGGCTATGGTTTTTCCAGTGGTCATGTATGGATGTGAGAGTTGGACTGTGAAGAAAGCTGAGCGCCGAAGAATTGATGCTTTTGAATTGTGGTGTTGGAGAAGACTCTTGAGAGTCCCTTGGACTGCAAGGAGATCCAACCAGTCCATTCTAAAGGAGTTCAGTCCTGGGATTTCTTTGGAAGGAATAATGCTAAAGCTGAAACTCCAGTACTTTGGCCACCTCATGCGAAGAGTTGACTCATTGGAAGAGACTCTGATGCTGGGAGGGATTGGGGGCAGGAGGAGAAGGGGACAACAGAGGATGAAATGGCTGGATGGCATCACTGACTCAATAGACGTGAGTCTGAGTGAACTCCGGGAGTTGGTGATGGACAGGGAGGCCTGGCGTGCTGTGATTCATGGGGTCGCAGAGTCAGACACGACTGAGTAACTGAACTAAACTGAACTGAGGTTGGTGTAAACTTCATGTATACTTTGATACAAACTATAAAAATTTAATGCTATTTATGTTTCTATAATTTTATGTAGAAATTAGAGTTTTATGTAGTTTCTATAGTTTTATGTGTGTTTCTATAGTTTTTAATAAAATAGCATTATTAAGCCTTCAGCAATTAATGTGGGAAAATTCATTGATAACACTACAGTTTTTCATAGAAGTCTTTCAATAGAATACTAGTAGAAACTCACTTTTCATTTTGATAAACAAGAAAACTAAGGGATGGCCATATGATTATTAGAATGTAACCTTATTCTTTGTATTTACAGATAGTGTTTATAAAGTTGATTTAGGAAGCATGACACATGTTATTTTCAGATCTAGAGTCTTAGTTTGGCTTTTATATAGGAAATATATAGGATGGTATCTATCAATAGAGAGTAATTGCCTTTTGTTTCCTAATTTGGACTACATGTAAAGTGTTTAAGAGCTAAAGATAATTTATTGTATTTTCATTGTAGAAAAAGAACAAGATCAGCTAACAAGATCTGATTAGTTAAATTCTTTGTTTTTGTCATGCTTCCAAAAAGAAGAGACAGGCTATTCTTTTTTTTTCTTTTTAATTTTATTTTATTTAACTTTACAATATTGTATTGGTTATGCCATATATCAAAATGAATCTGCCACAGGTATACATGTGTTCCCCATCCTGAACCCTCCTCCCTCCTCCCTCCCCATACCATCCCTCTGGGTCGTCCCAGTGCACCAGCCCCAAGCATCCAGTATAATGCATCAAACCTGGACTGGCGACTCGTTTCATATATGATATTATACATATTTCAATGCCATTCTCCCAAATCATCCCACCCTCTCCCTCTCCCACAGAGTCCAAAAGACTGTTCTATACATCAGTGTCTCTTTATTCTTAAGAAAGAGACAGGTTATCAGTAGAACAGGTGTTTGAAAGTAAAAGGTTCTCATCTCCCAGTGCTAAAAAAAAACTGATCTGATTTTCTTTTTATAGCTGCTCTACTGAGTTGACTCATTAGATACGTAAATATAGAAATATCAATATGTTTTAAGTTTATAAATGGAGGTTTCATTTATGGTTGACTGTGAATTATAGGTTGGTAATTTTTTTAGTACCTTTCCTATCATACTGGTAATCTTAACCAGTTGGCAGTATTAAGTTATACTGACACTCTTTTTAAGAGGGCATGTGAAGCTGGCTGGTAAAATGAAAAGGGTTACTGGATTTTGGATTAAAATACTATATTTCTAGATCCTACTTTGCCCCTAACTAGTAGCTACCTGAGTTTGTTCTTATCTGTTTTCTCTTTCTTGCTCTGACAACTTTTACTCCGCTTATACCTTGACAGCTGATGAACATTTATTAATATTTAGGAGAAAATGTTTTTACTAATGATGAAAAACTTTGGGCACAAGAATTTTACAAGTTGTGCACTGCTGTAATGCTATAAAGATTTAAAAATTTTTGTTTGTCCCATATTAAACTGTCAGGCATGACTGTTTAAATCTCATTTGTCCATGCTATATATGATGCTTATGTGTTAAAGGACTGTTTCTAACTGCTGGAAAGAGAGTGGTGATGTATGCTTCTGACCAATATATTACTGTATTACTGTAAGTTAATATAACTACTGTATTAACTGATAGTAATATGATTATTATACTGAATAGAATCATTCATAGCTGTCCAGTTAGTGACAGAGCTCATTCCTTTTTTAGAATTACTGAGGTAATGGTTTGTCTCTTTCCCTTACTAGATTATAAAATCTGTGATGGCAAAGCTCTGTGTCTGCTTTGCTTACAGATGTAACTACAAAATGTAGTATAATACTTGGCATACAGACACACAAATTTTTGGTGAATATATGAAATAATAGTGAATCAATAAGTTCAGTTCCTGATTTGTCAACTTTTTGCAACATCACAGAATCATGGTTCTGGTACTTGTAATTACTTGAGGTTTGTATGACTGTTCTTTTGTCTTTTCATACTAAAAAACTGAAGGCAAAAAGAGAAGAGGGTAGCAGAGGATGAGATGGCTAGATGGCATCACCGACTCAGTGGGTCTGAATTTGAGCAAACTCTAGAAGATAGTGAAGGACAGGGAAGCCTGGTGTGCTACAGTCCATGGGGTCACAAAGAGTCAGACATAACTTAGTGACTGAACAACAACAAAAATGATTATCATGATTTTTGTTGACACAGATAATTCGAAATTGAGTAAAGACAGAATTAAGACATCTGGTTAGCTATAATGTTCAAGAAGTTGAGCGTCTTTTGAGATTAGTAAAACGAGTCATTTTAGTGGTTTGGAATTATTAAAGCCTGCTGTGTATAATCTTTGTTGTGTTTGCCTGCAGTCATATTTATCAGTGATCTATAATATTTAGCATATATTAAAATCACACCATAGAAAAATTTATCTTTTTACTTGGAAAAATTCAGATGATAAAGCATCTGTCGACAGTGCAGGAGACCCAGGTTCAATCCCTGGGTCGGGAAGATCCCCTGGAGAAGGAAATGGCAATCCATTCCAGTACTCTTGCCTGGAAAATCCCATGGACAGAGGAGCCTGGTAGACTATAGTCCATGGGGTCGCAAAAAGACACGACTTCACTTTCACTTTCACTTTCTTTTGCTAATTCTAGACAACCTGTGAGTCAGCTGATTTTAACAGAATTTTTTAAAGCAAAATACACCCTAATAGAAAAATTTTTCTTGTGCCAAAAATAGTTTTCTTTATTCCTAGAGATATTAGAAATATGATGAAACCCAGAGTTTTAAATAAATATTGCTATACTTGAATTATGTCAGAGAGTTTACACAGTTGTACCTAGAGAATTATGTTTTCTTAATGGTTAATTACTAACTCAAATGGTATTTCAGCTGATAATTTTCAATAGTTAAAGTATCAAATTGCAGAGATTTACTTCTGTTCAATTACTCTAAGAACTAGAAGTTTACTTTGGAGATAGGATATAGTATGTGTGGTAAAACTAGAGAAACAATGCAGATAAGGAGCATTTTTTTGTGTGTGAAAAAATAAATTGGTTTCTCATGCTTTATGTTAACAGGAGTGAGAAATGAATGCCTGGGTTTTGAGTATATATTTATATGAGTGGAAACAAGCTTTTCTTATAAGCCAGTCTTTTGATGTGTGTGGTTTGTGTGTACCATTATTTAGATTTTTATGAACTTCTCTGACTTTCATTATTGGTCTAGAAATGCCTCAACCTAGAATTGCACAGTTTGGCTTCCTATGTGGATAAAAATTATTTCAACTATTAGACTAAGGAAGCTCAGCTTGCCATGGAATTGAGATACTACGTTATCTATATAGAATTTAATCAATGAGTGTAACCAATAGTAGAAGTATGGAAGGCTTTGAAACTTTGAGTGCCTTGAAACATCATAGCTATAGATGTATACATAGATACAAAATACCTCTTGGTAAAATTTATCCCCAAATCATTTAAGAAGTCATCTTTTTGTTTTATCTCTTCTGCTCTGTTATAGTGTACAGGACTGAGTGGCTTATTTATTTCCTAAAAATTCACTCTCATGGTGTCAACAATAAACAGGGACCTTTCCTAGGTTAAAGTTTATCTCAACTCAGAAATAGATGGATATGTTGCCAAATATTTGCAGCGTTGCCAAAAACGCTCATTCAGCGATGAATATTTGGAAAGTCTGCCACAGCATTTTTCCTTTCTAGATATACTATTCATATCATGGCAGTTACATACAACTAGAGATAGTCCGTTTAAAAACCCTGGGTCCATCATTTATATAAATGTATCAGCTTGACAAAAAGTTACGTATTTTTTGTCTTGGACTATAAGATAGTGATTTTGATCATAACTCTTTATGGTAAAATTTTAGATCATCATTGAAATCTGCCTTTCATTAAGAGTTTTAAAAATTTAAAATAATTGGCATCCTCTCAAGTATGGAATTTTGATGTTTTAGAGCAGGTGATCTTTTTGAACTGTGGTCTGAGGGCCAAATCCTGCCCAACAGTTATTTTTATTGGAACATGGCTGCACATGGCCACTGGTGAATTGTCTGTGGCTGCAATCGTGCTATAGTGGCAGAGTCAAGTGTGGCAGAGAGTATAGCCTACAAAGTCTGAAATATTTACTTTTTAGCTTTTTATAGGAAAAGTTTGCCACTCCCTGTTTTAGAATGGGTAAGTAGGAATTTTATTTATAATTTGAAGGTAGGGATTTTAAGGATTCTTCATTTATTCCATTTTTAAAGTTATGTGGACTATCTAAGAAGTTGGACCGTATATTAGTGTCCAGTGAACCAAAGGGTTTTTATTTTTTTGAACTTTCATTAATCCATTCAAACACATTTCTGTGGTTGAATTAAAAGAGTAGTAACAGATTAGAAGTATGCTTTCATGTTAATCTGACCAAATCTAAGTACCAATGTAAGGATGGATTCTTGAACTTCATATGGGAATTCTATGTTTTGTATATCAGATGGGAATTCTGTTTTGTATATCAGATTGCTAGTCTACACCAAATTTATGCTGTGTAGATGTGCTTGGTTGGCTTTAAAATATGTTCCTTCTTTTCTTGAACAGCAGAAACAGTGATTCTACTGCTAAATGGATTTCTTTATTCCTGCCTTAATATCTTTCAGACAATGCTACCTTTCGTGTAGCATTGTCATTACTGAATTGGACCCTTTAAAAGAAAAACAGCATAGAGGCACTCTGAAAACATTGATGTTGATAGTTCTGTAATGATTACTATCACACTGAAATTACAATTGTCAAACTTTGTAAATAAGATAAAAACACATAATACAATAGATTTCTTATTGTACGTTTCCAAAATTTATTATCAGAGTAACCCCAGATGTAGATAGATGTATAAACTAAGTATTAAAATCACCAGTGGTGATGTTTTTCATAATCTGAAACATCGAAGACCCCTGAGGGCAGGGCAAAACGTATAGTAGAGAATTCCTGCTTCCTTTACTTGTTTTATTCACTTCCGTAAGTCAGTTATCGATGATTTGCAGACCAAGAAACACATCGAGAAGAAACTTCAACCAAAGAGCAATCAGTTGGGTTTAAAACTTTAAATTCCTTTTGAAAATATGTCACCACTTTTGCAAAGAATTCAATTTCTTTCCAAATATCCCTTTAGTCCTATTGCTACTTTGACTTATTTTTAATGCTACTGAAGGGAGGAAGGAAGGGACAGAAAAGAAATGGTTTAATAGAAAAGGAAATGTGGATAAAGAAGCATTCTTGTTCACTAAAATAAATGTGAAAATGGTACATGAGAGCTGTTCTGGATCCAAGTCAGTTAAGGAAAATATTTAAGTATTTGAAAGATCTTTTGTTGTAAACTGATAATTTTAACTTTTTAAATTTTTTATTGATGTATAGTTGATGTACAGTATTCACAGTTTTTAAAGGTGATAATACATTTATAATTCTTAGAATATTTGCATATATTTCTTGTGTTATACAATATATACTTATGGCCTAATTATTTTATACATAGTAGTTTAAACCTCTGTAAGCCCCACCCTAAACTGCCTCTCTCTCCTTCCCTCTTTACCCTGGTAACCACTGTCTTTCAGTCAGTTTCTTTTTTGTTACATTCATTAGTTTATTTGTTAGATTCCACATATGTGATGTAATAGTATTAGTATTTGTAATTTATATACAAATACTATTAGTAATAGTATTTGTCTTTCTCTAAGTGACATACTTCCCTTCATGTCTATCCATGTTGTTGCAAATGGCAAAATTTCATCCCTTTTTATGGCTGTGTAGTATTCCACTTTCCATTTGTTTGGTTGTATGCGTGTGTGTATGTACATACATATATATATACCTCATCTTCTTTATCCATTCATCTGTTGATGGACACTTAGGTTGCTTCCATTATCGTGGCAATTGTAAATGATGCTGCTATAAATCTTGGGATGTGTGTATCTTTTTGAGTTAATGTTTTTTCAGATGTATGACTAGGAGTGGAATTACTGGGCCATGTGGTAATTTTATTTTTAGTTTTTTGAGAAATCTCCATATAGTTTTCCACAATGATTGCACCAATTTATATTTTCACCAATAGTATAAGAGGATTCCCTTTTCTCCAAATCCTCACCAACATTTGTTATTTGGGTCTTTTTGATGATAGCTTTTTGACAGTTGTGAGTTGGTAGGTCATTGTGGTTTTAATTTGCATTTCTCTGATGATTAACTACAATGAGCATCTTTTCCTTTGCCTTTTGGCTTTGGAAAATATCATCTTTGGAAAAATGTCTAGTCAGGTCTTTTGCTCTTTTGATGTTGAGTTGTATGATCTGTTTATATATTTTGGATATTAACCCCTTATTGGTCATAACATTTGCAAATATTTTCTCCCATTCATTTGGTTGTCTTGTCCATGGTTTACTTTGATGTCCAAATGGTTTACTTTCATTTTAATTAGGTCTCAGGATAAATTTCAAATTTATGTAAAACCTTAACATTGACTATCATTTCAAGGTTTTTCAAATATGTAACCAAATTTTATATGTAAGAGCACTTATAATTAATTTATATAAAGATTATATTTATTAAAATCATATAAAATACATTTATGTGTAAACTTATATAACCTTGATTTCACTGAGAATTTAAAATTTATTTAGTTAGACCTTAAAAATAACATAGCATAACAATAGAAATCTACAGTGGAATGAAGTGATTTGAGCTTCATAACAACATTTACTAACATTTAGCCTCAGTAACATTTGAATTGTGATACACATACATGTACATAGGTAGACCTAGACCTGGGTCTCCTGCGTTGCAGGCAGATCTTCTACCATCTGAGCCACCAGGGAAGACCAGCCTAAGTAGCATTTGAATTGGGTGTGTATATACACACATTCATATACATGGGTAGACAAACCGATTGAGTTGAATTTCATAACACAGGTATGTGGTAGTAAATCATCATTGAAATCTGCCTTTTACAAAATTACATTTTTAAAATCTGAAAATACTAGCAATCGTTTCATGTATAGAAGATATGTAATATTCCCAGTAGAGAATTCCCTTTACATTTTTATTAGATTCCACTCACCTCCTTTGTTTTATCATTTGTTAGATTTTAGTAGTTCTTATCATATGAGAGGAATCCATGTTTTAAATGTTTCTAAATTTTAATTCTGAATTTTAATTTCAGTAACTTTTTTTTTCTGAGGAAGAAAGTAAAATCTTTTCTTTTGCCAAATCCACGGATACCTTTTGTAAGAAAAATACTATTTGGAACAATAGTGCTTTGATTGTTTTTACATAATTTAAAGAAAAATCTGATTTATTAATTAAAATTCTAAATAGGTTAATTTTCTACTGATTGCTCACAAATAAAATGCATACAATGTTAATCTTACAAATTTTAGAAGTTTTGTTGTTTTATATATAATAAATATACAATATATTTATTGGAGGCATTTAAAAAATTCTTTAAAATGTTTTACTGAGTGTGATGTAAACACCTAATGTAAAGCAGCACCGTCCGCAGAGTATTGATATCAACTTTTACAACAAAATGCCTGCTGTGTATAGGATATTGAAGGAAGAGAAACTGGATAAAATGTGTTTGTCTGTAGAGATCCTTATTATCTAGAGGGATGACCAGATTGTTTTGAGACACTAAACTGTGTAATAAGAACAAAGCATCAGGTCTGTCTTATTTACCACAGTATTCCCAGAATTTAGCACAGTGCCTGATACATAGTGGGTGCTCAGGATTTAAATGAGTAAACAAAAATCCCTTGAAAAAACTCTTTGTTATCAAGCAGTGATGTGTCATTCAGTAGTCACTGAAGGTAGTACTCCTAGTTTCCAAATTTAATTTTCCCTGCTCCCTACTTTTAATGGATATTGATTGGCGATAATATCATTTGTTTGATATAAAATAATGAAATCTCTGTAAACCTGCAGTTTTTTGTTATTCAGTAGCTGAAAATCCTTTATAATTTTGGTTGAAAATATTAGCTTTAGTTGGCATGGCCACTTCTAATTTTTTCATGTAGTTTTTAGAATTGCCATCAGTGTTTTCATAGGATCATGCTTAATGTTTCTCTGAAACATTTTAGAAATAGGAAAGTTCTGTGAATTCAGGGAAGGGGACAATTAGATTATTTGTGAGCTCCCTAAGAACAAGCATCCTGTCTGTATTTATGTACTAGAATAATAATGTCCAGTTCACTGCTAGCTTCAAAAATTTTAAACAGTTGTTGTCCTTCTTAAGTTTTTTTTTTTAATTGATTCCATTGCCCTGCTATGTGATTTTCATATTTAATAATGGATATTGTATGAACTATCTGAGGATTCTTTTTGACATTAGTCCTTACCCTGGCAGTTAGATAATTATGAAAGAGCTTGAGGGGTGGATTTCTGATGAATCAGAATAATATCTTAAAATTTTTTTTGAATATAAAGAAACAGTAACATTCTCCTTATGGGTATACCTTTATATATTTTAATAGTAATATGGACAAGTTAGGCCCTCCACTTGGAACTAGAAGACATATGCAAAGATTGTATGAGAGCAATACAAAATCAGTGCCATCAGAAGACATGAGTTATTACCCATTTACAAGCAAGTATGTATAACTCAGTTTGGTTACTGTTTTTCAGCTATTTCCTTAAAGGGTTTATATAATGAAATACTATAAATTTGTATATTCTATACTTAAATTTTTTTATTTTAATCATTTTTAAGCCAAGAAGTGCTGAGTAATCTTCTAGGATTTATAACACTCTGATTTTTGATGAGCATTTCTATTCTATGTCTATTTTTAGAGCATTCATTGAATAAAATTTAAATTTTAAATTAAATTTTAATTTTCAGAGGGTTGAAATGAGTCACCTTAATAATTGTTATTTTTATGAAACTATTTTTTAGGAGTAATATTATTTAAAAATGTATAGGGAATATTATATCATATATTATATAAATATAATATTGCTAGAATATCTTTTAGTTAAGTAGATGATAAATTATTATAAAAAAGCAGGGAACAGATCTTAGAAAACATTCAATCCAGGGATCCTCAGTCTTTGTGTTAGATATATAACACAGGGAAGTAAACACATCCCTTCTGTGTACTGGCGTCTCTGACTGAGAGGAGAAGCAGGAGTGGCAGTGGCAGTCTTGGACCTCTCCGCACAAGTCTTCAAAGCTTACAAGTTTGTGCCCCCAAAGCAGGTCTTGCCCTCTCATCTTAAAATGATGAACTGAGGGTCTCATAAGTTAAATTACTTAATAGAGCTCACCTAATTAACCTTTAAACCAAAGTCTACCACAACAGTCTCTCATCCATAAATAATAATACATTTAGCTAGATATATAATAAAACAAAGATGGGAAAAGTCTTCATCATTAGCAGCCATCATGTGTTGTTTTTAAGTAGACAGTGATAAATTCTAGAAGGAAGAATTTGTGCACTGAGCTTTTTTTCTTTGCACTATTCCTGCTGTCTGTACCCTCCAAAGCAGATCTCAGAGAAACAGGGATTAGCAATGGGGTAGAGGAAGTGCAATTGCAAAGTTAGACCTTCTTTTATTATTGGATTGGACTGTAGCAGGCAGATTGTATCAATGGACACATAATAAGGTAGCACTTTCAGACTCTGTCCAGGAAGAAAAATGTGTTGACGGTGTGAGACTGGAGTAACACGTTTTAAGTACTGATCAAAATGGTTCTTGGCATTCCAGTTCTACCTTATAGATGTTACTAAAAATACACAATAGGCATTGAATAATGACAGCTGTTGTTGATAACTTATATTTTATTATTTTTTTATTATTTTCTAATTATTTGAATAACTATTGATATGAAGTTGTATATGTATATGCATGGGTATGTTTGTACTGTGTATATATCTCATGTGTACATTATATGAAGGTGATAGTATTTCTAACAAGTTTTTGTTCTTGACCAAAAACCCTGTCCATCCTGTTCCTCTGTGACTCTCACTTGGAGGAATTGCCACCATTTGGCAGGGAGTTTTCAGAGACTGAATTCCTAAAAAGGCATGTGATAGTTCTACAACATCCCTAGAGGGGCCATGTGAAAGTAGAGTAGCATACACCTCGTGGGTGGACTTGCAGTGAGCGTTTGAAGGCCATTTGAAGAGGTGCAGGGTAACCCATACATGCACCAGGGTGATTCTTGTCAAAGTTTAGAAATAGTTTAAGTATTCAAAGTTGCCTCCCTTTGAATGACATCATTGCATATTGAATATAAGATTTGGAATGAGACCCACATAAATTCAAATTCAAACACTCTGGCCATGTACTGTGAGTGAAAGTTGCTCAGTCATGTCTGACTCTTTGCGACCCCACGGACTGTAGTCCTTGGAATTCTCCAGGCCAGAATACTGAAGTGGGTTGCCTTTCCCTTCTTCAGAGGATCTTTCCAATGCAGGGATCGAACCCAGGTTTCCCGCATTACAGGAGGATTCTTTACCAACTGAGCCACAAGGGAAGCCCCAAGAATACTGGAGTGGGTAGCCTCTCCCTTCTTAAGTGGATGTTCCTGACCCAGAAATCAGACTGGGGTCTCCTGCTTTGCAGGCACATTCTTTACCAACTGAGCTATCAGGGAAGCCCAGCCATGTAATAGCTTTGCACTTAATCTCTGTGACTGTGAGTTTTTTCAACTTTAAATGGGAATAATATCTTCAGGGATTTTTGTGAAGATTAAAGAAAGTGAAGTATGTATAGTACCTGGTATCATATCTGGCATTTGGAAAATAATAGATGTTGTTACTCCCTGCATGTATTTTGGAGACAACTGTTTAAAATTTTGGGAGACTCTCTCCAACTTTGCTATATAAGTAGAGAAGGAAGAATTTCTGCCAGAGTTTGAGAACTTAAAATATACAAAGGCATTTTTGAAAAGAGGATTCTGCTTGATCATATAACACAGTATTGCTTATCTCTGAAATGAAAAGATTTGACTAAATTTCTAAAGAGAGGGAGGAAACTAACACTAATGAACATCTTACACCTAGTTCTGCAATGACTTATCTGTCACCATGGGGAAATTACTTAACTACTCTTTGCCTCAGTTGCCTCCTTTGCAAGATGGAATTAGTAATCCTTACTGCTTCATAGGATTATTATGAGGATTAAATAAATTTTATATGAAGGTGATTAGAAATGTAGCTACAGGAATTCCCTCGTGGTCCAGTGGTTAGGACTCTGCACTTCCACTGCAGGGGGCATGGATTCGATCCCTGGTTGGAGAACTAAGATCCCTCATGCTGTGAGGTGTGGCCAGGAAAAAAAAAATGCAGCTACATCAAATGTAGTAAGCACTGTTAATGTAAGTGTTAACTTGTAGTAGCAATACTAATAGTAGTAATACCATCATCACCCTCCGCTATGCTAAATATAGTATCAATTACATTTTATATATCTGACTTCCTATAAGTGATGATGGTCACATGTTATACATGAGGGTACTTGGACTCAGATTGCCAGACCCAGAGTTGTTCAGTGGCAGTTGGGATTTGAATCCAGATTCATCTGAATTCCAAAGCCTATACATTTTACCATTTTTACCTCATATATAAGCGTTCTTTGATTCCGGAATTTTCAAAAAGGTATGATCAGCCACTTTACTGGTAACAGATAGCCCAGGTTGTATAGTTGGTGAAATTAAAATCTTTAGAGGCAAGAGTATATTAACCAATTCATTCCAGTTGCTTTTTCTAAGAACAGGCTTTCATAAATGGAATATTATTCTTTAAAAATGGTTAGCAAAATTTTTAACCACATCTTATACATCTAACATTATTATTTGACTCTAGGCACTCAACAAGACTTATCTCTAGTTTGAGGGGACTGTATATTTAAACTTTAAAAAATTTGAAATATTAACTTATAAATTTCATGTCAAGAATATATATATATATATATTTTTTAATGATTTTATGTACCATCAAGATAATCTTAGTCAATGCAAAATGCTTTGGCTTATACTTCATATTAAGGATTTCAGATGTGAAATAATTATTTGGATTTTAATCTTTTGAGTTTACCTTTCTATAGCTTCTAATTATTTTTCTAATCATTCTAATAAACAATTTGTGAAAGAAATGCTTACTATTCAGTAGTTTTTTTTCATCATGCCATCTTTTTCTGTCTTCTAGGACTAACATCAAACCTCGAAATTCCACGCCACCTAGTTTGGCCCGAAATCCTGCCTCAGGTGTGCTTACAAGCAAAAGAAAAACATACAGTGATAGCTACATGGCCAGGTATGTTTAGCTCTGATATTGTAATAACGAAAAATAGGTATTCATTGTTTTCCAAAGACCACGTAAAAAATTTCTATCAGGTTATTAATAGAAAATCTAATTTTTCCTGTGTGATTAAATTTGACTTTAATGTTATACAATAAAGACCTAGCTTTGAGTGTAAATAGTATTTTCTTATACCTTGTAGATGTAATTTTTATGGTAAATACTCAAATACAGTTTGTTCAGTACCACTGGATGCATTTGTGTTTTTTATGTCTTAATTGTAACTGCAGCATGGTTATTTTTACCTCTTCAAATTGAATAATAGACTTTTTACACTACTGCTACTATAATTTTCAGCAGCATTTTATTACATTTAAATTCCTCTGATGAGATTGTGATTATCCATGTACATCCCTTTCTAATATGTCACAGTATTTGCACAGCTTTGACATTGGCTCTGTTTTTCAACATATAATGAAATCATTCCAGTTATAAATATTTTATTTTTCATATGTATCCCAACTTATTCCATAAAGTTTTAAGGAAAGGTACAGAATGTATAGTGAAATACAACATTGTTTTTTAAATTAAAAATAGGAAAAAGAAAGATGAGAATTAAAAGATAAAGTGGAAAAAGAGTGGGGTTAGTTTACAAAGTTTGTGTCATGAGACCTGTAGATAGGCCAGCCCTGGGCCACAAAGTGGCGTATACACTTTGTTGTAGTAGCCAAAGTACAGGAGAATAGAAGAGTAGTTACATGATTCTTGTTGTCTGAAACAGAAAAATAACTCACTTTTTCTGAGAAAGTAAAACAAGTCCTGAGACCTTAGAAGTTCTGCTCTGATTTCTCATATAGAAGCACTGTGTAATTTAGTGGTTAACTTATTAATTAACATCCTACTGAATGTGATTGGTTGTGTTATATGAAACTATATATATTGTCTGCTTTTTATAAGTATATAATATGTACAGACATTCATTATTCATATTTAATCCAGGAATAGATTTTTAAGTATCTAAAATGCTAGCTCTCCCTCCTGGTTTTGCCCATTAGAAGAAGCATCTATGGAGCTTTCCAAAACCAAACAGGTGGAGGTCTCTCCCAGATGGAGAGTGGGGTCTGGGTGTCTGCCATTTAGAAAGTTTTAAGAGTGATCCTTGTGCTTAAGACGAGAACCATAGAGGAATTGATAAGTTGCTGTCTTTTCAGCTAGGTTCTTTAATAAGTATTGTTTGTCTCACCTGAGGCTTTGATACGTATTTTTGATTCATATAAGGAAGTGAACCTCTGTTTCTTAGAGTCCTGGATTATGGCTATACTGTGTTCTATATGTGTGGAACCATGTGCTTTGAATCAGTGCTGAGTATAAGATTAACATTCTGTTATAAAATGGAATACTTAATACATATGCTTGAATAAATGAATAATTTTATCTTTCCAAAGAATAGACAAAGTGTTAACAGGCAGGAGCAAAAATCACATTACAAAATGTTTAGGATATTCTTTTTTTTTTTTTTTTTTTTTTAGAGCTTTATATCTGATAGGAAGCCCTAAGCCTTACTCACCTGAATACTCAACCTCCATCCTAGACAAAAATACTTATAACCAAAACAGATGGAGAATTCTCAGAGATTTATTTTTCTGAAAGTCTGATAGACTACATTTCCTGGACAACCCTTCCAAATAGAACACCTGGAAATACTGGATAAAAGAGAAAATATATATGTATTTCTGAATATGTAGCTTAGTTCTCAACAAACAAAGGAAATTTCTAAAGAAAAAAATACGAAGAAGGTTAGAGATCAATTTGGTAAATTAACTGTGACACTGCAGCTACTTTTGAGGTTTTCAGTGGTCTTCACTATATAGAGAGTTGGGTTTTAAGGTAATTTGGGGAGAGAGGAATTGACTTCTGGTACTTATACAAAATAGTGTTAAAAACAACTTTTCCTCACCCTTCCCACCATGCCTCTTGCTCTAAGCCAGGATTCTTGAGAGGTTCAGCAAAGATTCTTCTTAGACTCAGCCAGAGGCACTTATATGACTGTATATTATATTTGTCACTGGGATTGTTTTCAGAAATATGAGAGGATAGCAGGGCAGCATCGGGTGTTTTCTCTTTCATGGGAGGCTTTGCAGCATTCCTGAAGCTTGTCTTCCTCAGCTATCCAACTGACAGCTCAGGTCAGTAAGAGAATAAGATCTCATAGGTGGGTATAGGGTCAGTTTAAGTAGAAGTCCTTTTTCCCAAAGGGAATCGGCATCTCATAATAGCAGTATCATAGACATAGCTTCCAGGTATGTCCAGTTTCAGTGAACTGCTTGCAAACACTGTTGCTTAGAAACACCGCTGGCATTTCGCCTCTGTTGGGTTTTTATTAAACAGAGCTGAGAAGTTATCCCAAGGTCAACTGTGTCCACAGAAGAGGAGAAAGGTTGTGTTAACCCTTCTCTCACAGTATTCAGAGGGTTATCTCTTGAGTGAAAGCTGGACTAGGGGGAAAAAAAAAACAATCAGGAATAAGAGAGTCCAAGGATACTTGTCTGTCTTAGCCATGGCTCAGAGAGATGTGAATTCCCACTGATAATTCATAACTATAGGTGGGCCTTCATATGAGTTTAAGGTTTGAAAGTAAAACATCTGCATATTCTAATAAATTCTTAACTTGGATACTCTTGGTTTAAGGGCTTCCTTGGAGCTTAGAAAAGCAAAAGCAGAAAGAACCATCTTATGAAATGCTGTAAACCCAGGCCTCCTGATTCTCACAGGTGAACACACATGAGCTTGCAATTCTGAACAACAAAACAAACAAATTTCAAGCCATACAGAGAAACAGGGAATCAGTCATGAGTGACAGCAGAAAACAAACACATGTGCCCAAGACTTAAGATACTGAAATTCTTCAGACATTACTTATAAAATAAGTCAGGTTGAAGTATATAAAGGAATAAGACAGGGAATTGAAGTCATTAACAGTGACAGTATATTATCACAGAAAGATTAGAGATCTTTACAGAAGAACCAAACAACTCAATACAAGAGGGAAAAGTTCAATTCAATCGCTCAGTCGTGTCCGACTCTTTGTGACCCCATTCACTGCAACTCACCAGACTTCCCTGTCGTTTAGTTTCTCCTGGAGTTTGCTCAAACTCATGTCCATTGAGTTGATGATGCCATCCAAACATCTCATCCTCTTTTGCCCCTTTCGCCTTCTGCCCTCAGTCTTTCCTAGCATCAGGGTCTTTTCCAGTGAGTTAGCTCTTCTTATCAGGTGGCCAAAGTATTGAGCTTCAGCATCAATCCTTCAAATGAATATTTAGGGTTGATTTCCTTTAGGATTGACTGATTTGATCTCCTTGCTGCCCAAGGGACTCTCAATAGGCTTCTGTAGCACCACAGTTCGAAAGCATCAGTTCGTCAAGAGCATTAATGATGAGATTAAGAAGCTTTTAGTTATACTTAATAGTATTATTTTCTGTTTCCCAAGGCTTACAGATTGAAAATTACTGTCATGAACTTTGTGTTTCTACTTTCTCTCTGTACCTCTCCAGGCCAGATGGAGACTACATCTCTTCATTTAATGGTGGAAACACTAAAGGCATTGAGGGAAATTCAGCGGGACACTTACCAAAATTCTGCCATGAATGTGGGACTAAATACCCTGTAGAATGGGCAAAGTTCTGCTGTGAATGTGGTGTTCGGAGAATGGTTCTGTGAACAGAATCCAAAAAAAAGAAAAAGCTAAGTCCTGAATTTTATGATTATTGCTGCTTGGACATCTAGAGCACTTCCTCTAGTGATTTCGTGCTAAAATTACTCAAAATACTTTTTTTCAAGTTTTTGGAGCATAATTCTTTGGCTGTGTAATGTGTGTGTATATATGTGAGTGTACATATACTGTATATAATAAATACCTGATAACCTAAGCTGTGCCATTCAAGGACATACCTACTTATCAGTCAGAAAATAACTTTAGGTGGAATCATTTAACTTAGGTATTCCTTTTCTGTTGTTAAAGTCCATTACTATACTTCCACAAACAATCCAGCGTTAATGCTTAGTTAGCGCTCTAAGCTTTCAGATGATCATTACTTTGAGCAGGACATCAGAATAAACATTTTTATTATTGACCTATTTTCAGATAGTATCATTGTAGGATGGAATGCTTGAACTTTTGAAACTGAGAGAATATTTTAGTTACAATTAGTTGTGTCGTTTTCCTGTAGAGCTCTTTAATAATTAATTTTATAAATATTTTTTAAAAAGAGAGGGAAAAACCCCTATTGTGTATGTTGCTCTTTACTCAGTGTATTATTGATTCCATAGAGGTTTTTACTCAATTCTTTAAAACATAATTATGCAGTGCCCTTTTCAGAGACACAAATCTGAAAATACAGCTGTTTCTTTTTCTAGTTATAACTGAATGATTTTTTTTTTTTGCTCAGTGTGTATTAGTTTACCACACATTCTTTCTACTTCTGATTGTCTTCAGATTTCACTTTTGTCCTTTTTTCCCCATTATCTCATGTCTGAAGAGTAGTTTGCTACTTCATTTTTGCAAAGTTGGCAAGTTAATTATTTAATAGAAGGTGCACAAAGTTCCTTGCAAAGTCTTGCATTTATATCTATGTATTTGAATTTAGAAGAAATTAATGGATTTTAAAACAGATCATCTCACCTAATAAACAATTAACTTCGATAATTAATCCTTAGTGCAGGGCATGCAGGTAAAAAGAATTGAATTTTAGTCACTCGAAGTATAGTTATATGTATTTATGGGTAGGTTAAGAGAATGTTAATATTTAATTTTTCCTACTCATGTTTTTCTTCCAGTGTTTTGTGCTGAAGCACCATTTACTTCACAATAAAAAGCCTCTGAAAATGCATTGCTGTAATGGATAGCTGCTTTATTATGTAATTAAACATTCACAAAAATGTAATTATACTTTCACCTTTACTTTGACTAAAATACAGCTTTTAATCATTGTCACTTTCAGTGTAACATTGTATTTACTAGTAAATACCTTTGGTTGCTTGTGCAGCCAAATTCAGTAATTCAGTAGTTATTTCTGTTGAATCAAACCTAACAAACCTTGATCTTATTATAAAGGTACAGCAAATCATTTGTAGGCAATTTCTAACTTCTTGTTTATGATTCTGATCAATTGTGAGGATCAGGGTAGAAATTTGTGGCTTATAGCTTTCTCTGAAATTCATTTATACTTAACTTTATAATTTTATTCATTAGTTTTTTTGTTTTGTTTTGTTTGTGTTTTTCATTTGGTCAGAGGATAACTTAGTGGTAATGGAAATTTATGATTTACATAATAGTTCCTTTCCTGACTTTCAATAATTTTTTTTCTGGTTGCCTTTATTTAGTCATATTGGCCAGAAGGAAGGGTCAGAGTTCAATAAAACTATATTACATCTTATTCCATCAACTAGAATAGCTTTAATAAATTTAGGAGAATAATGTACATATCAGAGTTCCATTTCAATTGTTTATGTTCTTCTGTTCTAATTATTAGAAACCATATAAAGAAAGAACTTTAAACTCTTGCTTTATCTAGAATTGAGCACTATTTTCTTCCAAGTATATTTTTAAAGATCACGTAATTTTTGTCCGCCCAAGGAAGGAATAGCTAAGTGATCTTAAAGTGGCACATGTTTGTTTCTCACTGAATTTTACTGTAGCAAGTAAATGTTATAATGTACTATATGGAAATGAGTTGGTAAGAAATCATCTAATTCCAAAACCCAGAGATTGTTACAAACAGTAAGTAGGTGAAATATATTAATGAATTATGAAACATATCGATGCAGTGTATTTAAATGCATTTTTATATTACTTGCATATATTATTTTCATGTTGATTTGTTGTGCAATAGTTCAGTTTTTAAGAAATTTTCCTAGATCTCTGCATCATTTATTTTATTTTTATTTATTTTCACAAGTATTTTCCAGTGTGGTAGAATGAAAAGATGATTTAAACTTAAATTAAAACTGTAAAAATTGCTTATATAATATTCTGAAAGTTATTAGCTTGGAAAAGTAAGAGTAGTATGGCTGCTGTTGTCTCTTGTTCACTCTGTTTTTTTAAATTACAAATGATGTCTTCATTTTTGAACCTATTCAATAAAGACATGAAGCAAAAAAATGCCACTTGGTTTTCATTGATGTCGTATCTTTTTTTCAGACACAGGTAGAAAGATAGCAATCTACTGAAATAATAAGAATATATTCAAAGTAAAATACAGACTTTTTTAATGAGAAAGAGTTTTCACTGGCAGTTTTTTTATGTGCTGTCAGCTTTTAAAAGGAGTTACTACTGTTTTATTTTGAAGTGTTTTATAACTTCAAAGCATTATAAATCTGTTTCTTCACAAGATTTTTAAGGCATAGAAATTCTCTTTTTAGGCAATAAAATTTGGCAGTTGAAAACATTAGAGAAATGAGGTTAATAAGGAAACATTATGAACATTTCTAATTAGGTAATATACAGTTCAGTGGCAAAAAGTATTTGTGATGAATACTTAATTAGATCATCATATTAAAAGCTTTAAACTATAGCTGTCTGTAGTGAAAATATTAAACATGTTTAATTTGTACTCAATTTTCCTTAGGCTCAAGGTGGATACTTTCTACCATGAGTAGAAGCTCAGGGAATGGAAAATAATAGAATACGTACATAGCTACAGAAAGTCAGCAGGGCTCTTATGTCTTTATTAGCATTGCACATCTATGTATTTTATATGTTAAGTGTATTTTTAGTTTTAAAATGGTTAAGTGTATTTTTAGTACTAAAAGTAGATTGATTTGTCCAACGATTGTTCTGTTGAATATAGTAGTGGAGAACCATTGAAACAAAGTTTACAAGAGCCATATTCATTTTTATTTTCATTTAGAGAAATTTTAGTTAAATGTCACAATAGTCATTTATTTCTATACTTTTCTTTTACGTGTGAATTACGTTTTTGCCACTAGAGGGTGCTTTTAGATAATTTAAGATTGCTATCCTCTAGTAATGGCCTCTCGGGAATAAGATGCTGAGAAAGATTGAAGGCAGGAGGAGAAGGGGATGACAGAGAATGCGATGGTTGGATGGCATCACCAACTCAGTGGACATGAGTTTGAGCAAGCTCCGGGATTTGGTGAAGGACAGGGAAGCCTGGTGTGCTGCTGTCCGTGGCGTCACAGGGAATTGGACAGACTAAGCGACTGAACGACAAGAACAACTGTAATAAGTAGGTTTTTTTTGATGACATGAAATGACAGAGATTTATAAGATGTAGTTTTTTGTTATATATTTTGCTCTGATTTTAATAGCCCACGTGTTTTTTGTTTGTTTTTAAGAAACATAGTGTAGCTCCTTTGGGGCACCAGCTGGGCAATATTTGATAAAATCTTTCATATTAACATCTCACATAATTTTGTTAGCAAAATTATGCTTCTCAAACGTATTACTCATGCACATTACCACATAATTCTTATACTATTTCTTTAATATTTCATCCTAGGACAGGGAAGCTTAAAGTTATAATCCTTAAGGTGGGTGTTTTCCTTCAATCAGCTAACCTTATCTAATGAATGCAAATGAGATCAATTTATATAGGAGCTAAATAAGTGCTTAGACCGAATCATATTAGATGCACAAAGCTAAAACTTTATAAACATTTTAAAGAATGATTTTTGTATTCTTCATTCTATGAAATGCTGGGAATCAAGAGTTGTACATAAGGTGTGATTTAGTCCCTGTCCTATAGTTGATAATTTATTTGGAGAAGTCATTATATAAACAGATACTTACAGTTTAGGACAAAACAAAGGATTTTTAATTGAAGTATAGTTGACTTACAATGTTGTGAAAGAATTTAACAGAACTTAATTACAAAAATACCAACAAAATTATTTGTAAGTGTTGAAGTTTCTTATCACAAGTCATTCAGTTCACCATTTCCTATTTTTTTTCTCCTTACCTTGTCCCAGTGCTTAGGAGAAAACTTGCTGGAATATAAAGAGCTGCACTACCTTTTAGTGGGGAGAAGTGGTAGAGAGGGTATGTGAATGATGAGTGTGCATTCTAAGTCTTCAAACTCATGTCCATTGAGTCAGTGATGCCATCCAGCCATCTCATCCCCTTCTCCTGCTCTCAATCTTTCCCAGCATCAGGATCTTTTCTAATGAGTTAGCTCGTCGCATCAGGGGGCCAGAGTATTGGAGCTTCCGCATCAGTCCTAATGAATATGTGTATGGTGGGGTCTATAAAATGGGAGCTGTCAGAGCTGTGAAAAGTGAACTACTTGGATTGTCCTGAGGACTGAGGACAAATCATCATTGAGTAAAAGTCACTGATAATTGCAATTGTTCAGTCTTATCTCATAGAACTCTTCACTTTCACTGTCCTGTTTTTTTTTTTTGTTGTTGTTTGTTTGTTTCACGTCTCTCTGCTCAAAGACTCCGTTTCTATGCCTGTTTTGAATTTGCAACTATGGATAGGAGGCTGCCAGTAGTGGTGAGTATATTTGACAATGAAATACTGATTTTCATTCATTGAATCACCAGTCTTAAAATCTTAAATTATAATACACTTGAAGACTGCCTGGGGCTTTAAGATGAATGACCTTATCCACTGATGGTGGAGATACAAATTTATGATACTTTTTGAAGAAGTTGACTAAATTTACTTTAAAAGCCTTTAAAATACACATGTCTCATAATCCAGTAATTTTATTCCTAAAATGTATTTCTTCTTGAAGAAATAATCTGAAGAAAAATATTTATGCAGAACACATTTAATAATACTATTATTTGTAGTGATAAAAATTAATTTAGAAAAAAAATTAATTTAGTAAGTTAAAGCATTTTTCAAATAATTGTTAATGGCATGGTGAGGTTATGTTTTGTTATTAGAACAAAAAGCTAGCCTAAAATAGTGAATGTGTGTAAAATACAATTGCAGTTGTATAGAAGATGAGACAGATAAAAAGGCTTTTAAAGCATTTATATTCCTCTTTATATTATGTTTATTTCTACTCTTAAGTAGTTATGTTACATATTCTTTATATTTTTTGTATTACCAGTTTTTAAATGAATATATAATACTTTAATACTTTTTAATCTTTAAAAAATGAAGAGGTTTATGTTTTTCAGAATCACTCGCATTTGATAATTTATTGAAAATCACTACCTCCTCTTCATTTGTTTTCTGACATTCAGAAATGTAGTTGATAGCCCTATATTAACTACATTTGTGAATGTCAGAAAACAAATGAAGAGGAGGTAGTGATTTTCAATAAATTCAGGGACGGGGGAGCCTCGTGGGCTGCCGTCTATGGGGTCACACGGAGTCAGACACAACTGAAGTGACTTAGCAGCAGCAGCGGCAGCCCTATATTAATAGTAATTATTAATAATATATTTAAGCTAGTTTCTGTGATACTTTTGTTAAAAGTGGTTTCTGTCAACTCTATGTAATTTTAATAAGATAATTTTTCTTGAATTTTCTTGAATACTCATATTCTGATATAGCCCTCCCTTCAACTGTTTACCACCTATGACTTGAAGAATTTTGACAAGTCTGAGAAATGCAAATGAATTTTTGATTTAGAGCTAAAACAAGAATTAAACTTGGTCTAAATGTTTTAGAGTTTTTTTTTTTTGTCTTTCTGCTTTTGATTTTTGAGGGGCAAATATATATATGTTTACTTATTATACTGTAAAACTTTAAAGATTTTTCAAAGTTATCTTATTTCTCCCTCTTGTTATTTTATTCAAGAGGAATAGTTTAAGAAACAAAAAGTTTTAATAATATATTTCCATTTTTACTAATCTTCCCAAACTTAGGAGTTCTAAAAAGGAAAAAAAACTCATATGGACCATACAGGAAACATCAGAAAGTTTTCATTTTGAACACTAATTCTTCAAGGGTGATTTCCCTTTGAAAAATGGGTATTCAATTAACTATTAACACTGTGAAAGTTTAAACCTAAAAGTTTGTTTTCCAGTCTCTTATTATAGACAAAAGCAAAGCACCATTTGAATGAGCAACATGTGTTCTAGATCAGCTCTGTATTCTTGGTGAGGCACTGTTTTCTCATGGTCTTTGTTTTGATAAACAGTGTTATGGTTCTCCCTCTGGTGTTACTAGAAAGGTTGTTTGTCACTGATGCTGTTACCAGAAAGCTGTTATGTGAGGAGGGGCTTATCACTTACTGCCTTAGATACTTTAAACTTTGAACAATACTAGAAGTTAAACACTGCTTAAAACATATCTAGTAGTGAAAAATTGTCTTGATCTATTTTAAATCTGAGTTTTCTTACTATCTCAAAGGGTCATTTGTCATGTTTGTGGCTAGCATCTTTTGAAAACCCTGTTTAGTAAGTTTTCTCTACTGAATTCTACTACCTCCAAATCTTAGCCAGAATTTGGTTTTAAGCACTTTCCTCATTAGTATTGGCATTGTAAAGGGGAAGCACAAAGTCATACTAAATTTTACCATTGAAAACGATTCGAGTTCAAATAACAGATCCCAGCCTACTTAGTTTAAGCAAAAAAGAATTTATTAAAAGTTACTGGATAATTCACAGAAATTTCTGGAAGAGCCAGCTAATCAAGTTAGGCAGTTGTTCAGCCAGAAACAATGCCCAAATTATAATGAAAGACTACTTCAGTGGAGAACAGTCAACTAGAGAGCCACCATGGGGACATGTGACTTTAAAATTAAAAGTAAAACAACTTTAAATCATTTAGCATTTGGACTTAGATCAGAAGCTCTGGGCTCTAGGGCTGCTGTCACAGATACTGTGTATATAAACATAAAAAGTAAGAAGGAATCCCAGTTACCTTTGAAAAAGCATCATTCAACACTCATATTTTAATAATCCATTTGATGTCATTTGACTTCTTCACATGAATCAGTGTGTTCTTCCTGCTTTTTCCCTTGGCATAGTCACTGGTTCAGAGTTAAAGAGTAACAGGTCGTGTCTTGCAAAATGGGTGTCACTTCTTGACGCTGTCACAGTTACCTTCAAAGCCCAGTGTCTCACCACCATCCTCAAAACAGATGCATACTACAGGATCTGCTTCCTCACATTATTTGTTTGAGAATCTCAGTCTGTCCCATAGTTCCAAGGTTACATATCTACTCTGTAGCTGCAAGAAAGGGTGGAAAACTGAATTCTGGTAAAGGTAATGAATTATTAAAATATGAGTGTTGAATGATGCTTTTATTTATTTATTTATTTTTTATCCAGAAAAGTGCTTAAAACCATGTTCTGCAGCAGGAAATCTTCAATACATTGAGTTAAGACATCTTTCCTCATCCCAGTTATGGTGTGAGATAATCACAAACTGAATTTTAAGAAATGGTTTTGGCTTACTTATAGGAATAGGGAGTGATGTGATCTGGCTTAAACGTATAATCTGAATGTGTGTTCTTTGGCTCTGAATAGGTGTTCTGTGGGTTTTCCCGAGGGCTTAGTGGGTAAAGAATCCACCTGCAGGGCAGGAGACACAGGCAGATGTGAGTTTGATCCCTGGGTCGGGAAGATCCCCTGGTGAAGGGCATGGCAATCCACTCCAGTAGTCTTGCCTGGAGAATCCCAGGGACATAAGAGCCTGGTGGGCTACAGTCCATAGAGTTGCAAAGAGTCAAACAAGACTGAAGCAACAGCAGGTACACACAGCCCTTAAGTTAATTAGAAATAAAAGGTAAAGTTGTTACACATTCTACCCTAAAATGTCACATAAACTTTTTTTAAGTTCACTTAGTGTTCTTGCCTGGAGAATCCCAGGGACGGGAAGCCTGGTGGGCTGCCGTCTATGGGGTCGCACAGAGTCGGACACGACTGAAGCGACTTAGCAGCAGCAGCAACATTTCACTTTCAGGAAAGAATTACCTGATACAAGTTACAGTTGAAACAAACAGAAACTTTCCAACCCCACCTGAGTATAACACAGAAGGAGCAGTTTCCTCATTTTGCAAGACTTCCCTATAAAGTTGAAGCCTGATTTCCTTATTGACTCAACTATTTTCTCCTACTTGGGGAGGCAAAGCTTAGTCATTAAGTTTCAGTACAGTTCAGTCACTCAGTCTTATTAGACTCTTTGTGACCCCATGGACTTCAGCACGCCAGGCTTCCTTGTCCATCACCAACTCTCCGAGCTCACTCAAACTCAGATCCATCAAGTCAGTGATGCCATCCAACCATCTTATCCTCTGTCGTCCCCATCTCGCTCCACCTTCAATCTTTCCCAGCATCAGGGTCTTTTCTAGTGAGTCAGTTCTTTGCATCAGGTGGCCAAAGTATTGGAGTTTCAGCTTCAACATCAGTCCCTCCAATGAATATTCAGGACTGACTTCCTTTAGGATAAACTGGTTGAATCTCCTTGCAGTCCAAGGGACTCTCAAGATTCTTCTCCAACACTACAGTTCAAAAATATCAATTCTTTGGCTCTCAGCTTGCTTTATAGTCCAGCTGTCACATCCATACATGACTACTGAAAAAACCATAGCTTTGACTAGATGAATCTTTATCAAAGTAATGTCTCTGCTTTTTCATATGCTGTCTAGATTGATCATAGCTTTTCTTCCAAGGAACAACTGTCTTTTAATTTCATGTCTGCAGTCACCATCTGCACTGATTTTGGAGCCCCCCAAAATAAAGTCTGTCACTGTTTCCATTTTTTCCTAATCTATTTGCCATGAAGTGATGGGACTGGATGCTATGATCTTAGTTTTCTGAATGTTGAGTTTTAAGCCAACTTTTTCACTCTCCTCTTTCACTTTCATCAAGAGGCTCTTTAGTTCTTCTTCACTTTTCTGCCATAAGGGTGATGTCATCTGCATATTTCTCCCGGCAGTCTTAATTCCAGCTTGTGCTTCATCTGGCCTGGCATTTCTCATGATGTACTCTGCATATAAGTTAAATAAGCAGGGTGACAATATGCAGCCTTGATGTACTCCTTTCCTGATTTGGAGCCAGTCTGTTGTTCCATGTCCAGTTCTAACTGTTGCTTCCTGACCTGCAAACAGATTTCTGAGGAGGCAGGTCAGGTGGTCTGGTATTCCCATCTCTTGAAGAATTTTCCACAGCTTGTTGTGATCCACACAGTCAAAGGCTTTTGTGTAGTCAATAGAGCCGAAGTAGATGGTTTTCTGGAACTCTCTTGCTTTTTTTTTTTTTTTTCTTCATCCAACGGATGTTGGCAATTTGATCTCTGGTTCCTCTGCCTTTTCTAAATCCAGCTTGAAATCTGGAAGTTCACAGTTCACGTACTGTTGAAGCCTGGCTTGGAGAATTTTGAGCATTACTTTGCTAGCATGTGAGATGAGTGCAATTGTGTGGTAGTTTGAGCATTCTTTGACATTGCCTTTTTTTGGGATTGGAATGAAAACTGACCTTTTCTAGTCCTGCAGCCACTGCTGGGTTTTCCAGATTTGCTGGCATATTGAGTGCAGCACTTTCACTGCATCCATCATCTTTTAGGATTTGAAACAGCTCAACTGGAATTCCATCATCTCCACTGGCTCTGTTCATAATGATGCTTCCTAGGGCCCAGTTGACTTCGCATTCCAGGTTGTCTGGCTCTAGGTGATCTAGGTGAGTGATCACACCATTGTGTTTATCTGGGTCATGAAGATCTTTTTTTTATAGTTCTTCTGTGTATTCTTGCCACCTCTTCTTAAAATCTTCTGCTTCTGTTAAGTCTATACCATTTCTGTCCATAATTGTGCCCATCTTTGCATGAAATGTTCCCTTGGTATCTCTGATTTTCTTGAAGAGATCTCTCGTCTTTCCCATTCTATTGTTTTCCTCTATATTTTTGCACTAATCACTGAGGAAGGCTTTCTTTTCTCTCCTTGCTATTCTTTGGAACTCTGCATTCAAATGGGTATATGTTTCCTTTTCTCCTTTGCCTTTTGCTTCTGTTCTTTTCTCAGCTATTTGTAAGGCCTCCTCTGACAACCATTTTGCCTTTTCGCATTTCTTTTTCTTGGGCATGGTCTTGATCACTGCCTCCTGTACAATGTCATGAACCTCTGTCCATAGTTTTCCAGGGACTCTATCAGATATAATCCCTTGAATCTGTTTGTTACTTCCACTGTATAATTATAAGGGATTTGATTTAAGTCATACCTGGACGGTCTAGTCATTAAGTTTCCCTTCCTAATATAGTACCTGATATTCATAAACTTACCTTTCATTCTTATTTTCTCATTCATCATCAATATAACCTTCAAGTATAACAGACGAGATCCTTCTAAGACACCAGGAAAAGAAGGATGGAGGATTAATAAAAGATGCATGTGGATTAGAACTGGAACGTCTTTAGGTCCTGAGGAAGCTGTAAGGGTTGGTACCTCTGCCAGGCTCTATGCTTCTGTTACTCATCTGTCCATTCTCTAATTGTGTATCTCCTTCACTCACTACTGTGTACCTGTTTGTTCCCCCATTCCTTCAATTTGCCAGTGCTCAACTTAATAAAACCTTAAAACATTCTATTTCAGTCTTACTTTGGGTAAATTTATTTGAGATTGTGGCTCAAACTTTTGAAACAGGGTACCTGAACTAATTCATTTTCTCAAGCTGTGTGACATTTATCACAGATCGTTAGTCTCTCAATTAATTGTACTTTGGGCAGATGCCCTAGAGGGCCCCATTGGTTGGGTTGAGAGGCATGACTTCACACGGCTAAGAACACTTAGCAGAAGTCATGGCTGGTACAGACTCCCTTACAGCAGGTGTGGATATGTCAGGGAATGGCTGACATATTTAGAAAAAGTATTTGATTATATTTGTAATAGCCTTCATTTAAAACATTTTTTTAATTGGAAGATAATTGTTTTGTGTAGGTTTCTGCTATACAACAGTGTGAATCAGCCATAAGTATACATATATCCCCTCCTCTTAAGCCTCCCTCCCAACCCACCCCCAGCACACCCTCTCTAAATCGTCACAGAGCACCAGGCTGAGCTCCCTGAGTTACACAGTAACTTCCCACTAGCTAGCTATTTTACATATGAAGGTCAAAGTGAAAGTTGCTCAGTCGTGTCCAATCTTTGTGACCCCGTGAACTATATAGTCCATGGAATTCTCCAGGCCAGAATACTGGAGTGGGTAGCCTTTCCCTTCTCCAGGGGATCTTCTCTACCTAGGAATCGATCCCAGGTCTCCTGCATGGCAGGCAGATTCTTTACCAGCTGAGCCACAAGGGAAGCCCAGCCACAAGGAAAGCCCACTTTACAAATGGTGATGTATAAATTTCAGTGCTGTTTTTCAACCCATCCCACCCTTTCCTTTCCCCTCAGTGTCCTCAAGTCCTATCTCTGTATCTGCGACACTCTTCCTGCCCTGCAAATGGGTTCATCAGTACCATTTTTCTAGATCCCATATATATGCATTAATACACAATACTTGTTTTTCTCTTTTGGACTTACTTCACTCTTTGTAACAGGGTCTAGGTTTGTCCACCTCAGTTCAACTGACTCAAATTTGTTCCATTTTATGACTGAGAAATATTCCACTGTATAGCCTTCAAAGTAGCAAATTTGAAAACTGAAGTGAAATGTTTTATGTAGAAATGTGTTAATTACTATTAGTATTAATCTACTGCAAAGATTTTAAATGACAGTAGAAATATGTGTCCAAATTTTGTGATGATGGAAATGGAGCAATAGATAGTTTACAAAAGCAAATACATTATACCTGTTTTTTCATAATACCTCAAAAAGTAAAGCCTGGTGGAATTTTAGCTACTGGGACTGTGCTGAAGGTAAATGAAGAATTTAAAAAAAAGTGAGATTTTAGAAATTTTTACCTTCATGGAAAACATGATTTTTATTTACAACTGATAGAATTTCGAAGCACTTCCTAAGGAGTAAGACTATAATGCCTAAAAGCATGAAGTTTTCATGGATAGAGAACCATAAAGACCATCTGAATTAGAATAGAGGATGTGTGTTTCCACAGAAAAATTTACAGTAGATTTGATGAAATGTCCTTCTTAAACTGACTAAATGAAAGGATGGCTTAAAGAAAAGAAACACTTCTGGCTGTGGTAGAACTAGGTTAATCCTGAAAGGAATATCACTTACTTCAGCAAATTCCTTTAGAGCTTGTTTTAAAAGACTCTTAACTGAGTCTCTTTGTATAAAGCAATATTCCTCCAAGTGTGCTAGGTTAGTGGTTTTTACATAAAAGTGTTCTGTAGTCAATTTTGGAAATGCTATCTTGATGTTAAACTTTTTAAAAAACTTTATGAGTTTACAGAGCTTTTAATATATGAATTGTGAGTCTCCAAGAAAAAATTATCTGATCTCAGAACTAAGGTTTTTTCTGTTTTTTTTTTTTTTTTAAGAATCTATAGAGGGTTTCTTGTGACAGTCTTTAAAAAGTGCTGATTTAAGGCATCCACATACATATCTGAAAGACAGTGTCCATTGAAATAAGACAAATCTAACTAGGGGATAGAAATAATAAAAAAATGTAGTATCCAAGATCATTACTAACCAACCTGCCATGTCTTTACTTACCTTGCTAGTAGCTAGGAAACGAGAGAAATACAATCATAAAAGCCTGGTGGTTTTTTCCATGAATTTTACATGCTATGCTGAATAAGAATTTTGGGGTGTGAGTTTTCTCTACAATTCAATTCTATCATAAACAAATGATAAAAATGAAAGTCAGTAGTTAAAAAGGAAAATTTTAATAATTTTTAATGAAGTATTTTAAAATAATCGCTCCTTATTTTGTCACAGTCTCAACCCTGTTAGGGACATTATAGACAGCCTTCATGGAAACACTTTCAAGAACACTTTTAAGAGTTTCCCTTTAGAAACTTAAAACGTCTTCTCTTCATAGCTGATGGTTTACCAATAGCACCAGTTCGTCAGGGTGGAGGTGTGCTGCATAGTTGACCTGTTTTGTGGTGGAAGGAAACATAGCCTTCTTGAAGACTTTGAAAAGTCTGTCTGAAGGAAAAGCTTGGTGAAGAACCAGTTGCTCCCAAAAAGTGTTAGTAAACTCCCTTTTCTGGAATTAATAAAAAACCAAAGAGAAAACCTCTTGACTCACCGCCTCATTACTGAGATAATCAGTGAATCTGTACAACTGTGTGTACAACTCTATACAACCGTCTGCACCAGTGAGGAGGAAACTCTGTGTGGGTTGGGGACACAACAGAAAGAGAAGAGAAAGAGAAAGAGAACCTGAGAGACAGACGTGAACTGAGAGGAAGGTCTTCCCTCCACACATTGAGGATGGCACCGGAGCATTGTCTGTAGATTAAATAAGTCAGTCAGCTCTGAAGCCGGTGATGATGAGACCACAGTGGCTATTTTAGAACACTTGGCCTGCCTAGAATAGTGCTTTCAATTCTCTTTGTAGGTGAAGGCTATTGGCAAATCTAAGCTTAGAAGGATTTGCCAGTAGTCTTCACTTTTAAGAATGGAAGATGCCTGCCTTATAAGCAGGTTTTCAGGCCCTGACAAAAACAGGCAGTAAAGTAGTGTTCCTATTCTTACTTAGTGTGGGGGTCCCAGTCTCATGTACATTCTTGATGGTTAAGAGATTAAAGATTATATTTCAATGGAAGGGAAAAATCAAATAATGGTGCAGCATTAAAAGTCTTGGGTTTAAAAAATTCTTTTGAAGGACTTCCCTGGTGACCCAGTGGTTTGGACTCTGCACTTCCACTGCAGGGGGCCCAGGTTCAGTCCCACAAGGGGGAACTAAGAGTCCATAAGCCACATGGCATGACCAAAAAAAAAAAAAAATCCTGTTGGGATTAATTAAATGAATCTGACAGTGTTAATACATAGGTCATTTATTATCAAAGGAAAAATGTTATCCAAAGTAAGCAATTGTAATACTGTATGAAAATATTTTTATATACAGATATTGTGTCAAAATTAAATATACACATTCCATTAATTAAAAGGCCAACATATATTATTCTCTTAAAAATATACTTCCCAAATTGCAAACTCATGTAGACAAATTTTATTACACATAAATGACAAAAGTAACCCAGTGCTATGGTTTAGCATCCTTAGAGCAGGTGACTTTGTTTTGTGAAACTATTCTTTACTTTAATTTTAAAACATCTGTAATATCGTTTATCAAAGGCACTGTATTATACATTCATGTTTAACTACATCTCTTAATATCTTTCAGTTACCTTGGACTCCTTTATGCTACTGCTTCTTTACATGACTCATTCTCATGGGCCTTATCCATATCTCACTGTTAACTCTGAAACATTTCCAGCACAGACGACAACAATTTCCACTCTCATTGCAGTATACTGATGGGCAGTATACATAATGGGCATAAAACTATATATTTTGGTAATAATGACATGTTAATTTTTAACCCTCATAACCTTTATATACTTCACAGAATTTATATATCTTTTATATATCTTCTGAAAATTTTAAACACATTTAAAAAGTATTATTGCAACTAATACCTTACATGGATTGTCTTAAACTGTTCAGAATTAATACCAATTAATATATGTCCTCATACATGTGAAATAGTTTTGTTGATTGCAGGATTTGGTTTCCATTGTTTAGGTCCATCTTCCGGTACTACAGTAAGGATTTCTCAGTTGCTGTAATCTGTTTTAACCAGGATGCGTTCAGTAACTTCCAGGAGGCATTCTGCCCTTGAAAATCACATGAGCGGATAGATTCTTGGAGGACACAAATAAAGCTCAAGGTTTTATATTGCTACTCCATATTTTCAGTGTTCTTTAATGCCCCTCAAAATTTTATTCCAACAAGTTTTTATCTTTTGTAGTAGTATCTTTAGGAAACACAGGTCATTCTGTTTTTTCTGTTCCTTTGAAGATTTATTCTCTTCCTAGAGAAATATAAAAAAAAAATTTTTAGTTCACATTTTAGTAAAAATACACATTGAAAAACATTCAATCTTAGTTTCCACTATACTAGGTTATACGAACAATTTTGTAATTAAAAAGAATCTTGAGACTTCCCTGGTAGTCCCGGTGGTTAAGACTTTGCCTTCTAGTATAGGGTGTGCAGGTTCGATCCCTGGTTAGGGAGCTAAGATCCTACAAGCCTTGTGGCCAAAAAACCAAAACATAAAAGCATTATTGTAGCTAATTTAAAAAACGGTCCACGTCAAAAGAATCTTTAAAAAAGGAGAACATTGAATGACATTTTTAAAAAATTACAGTTCGTAGCTGCAATCACTGATGTGTAGGATATACAAGGTTGTTACGATTTAAAATTTAGGATTAAAGAGCTGTCAGGTGGCCACCAGTTTTACCAATGCAACATAACTGGACATAAGAGTACTGTTTAAACTTTTGTGAGAAAGATCTGTACATTATTTAACTGAGTTTTTTTTTACAATGGAAAAATATTTTTATGGAAGAAATACTGAAAATATTCAGTTTATTTTGGCAAAGATTAGTAAGGATATATCCTTAATATATATATATATATCCCAATTAAGTTTGTTCCCTAGTTTTCACTAGAGAATGGAAGATGCCTGCCTTATAAGCTAGCTTTCCTACTCTGTCAAAAATCTTCAAGTGGGCTACCTGTACAACCTACAGAAAGTGGAGAAAGAGACACCTCAGATGTAATAGACATAGAAGAGTAGCTCTGCGTATCCTCAGTTATATTTTCATGAGTCCCAGAGATGTGGACTCTGGATGCCTGAGAAGTGAATTACTACAGGGCCATTTCTTCATTTCAATAACAACCGATTATTAGGTT
The DNA here is from genome assembly GCF_003369695.1 of Bos indicus x Bos taurus. Classification (NCBI taxonomy): domain Eukaryota; kingdom Metazoa; phylum Chordata; class Mammalia; order Artiodactyla; family Bovidae; genus Bos; species Bos indicus x Bos taurus. The sequence goes on from NC_040089.1 coordinate 42,256,312, forward strand.
TTCTAGGTCAGGTACTGTGCTCAGTGCTATACATATATTATTTCATTTTATCTACTTAGTAACTATAAAATTGATGGTTTCACCTTTCACATTTGAGGAAACTGAGATGCAAAGAGGGTAAGTAATCTGCCATGGTCACATAGTCAAGTAAATGTAATAGATTGGGTCTTGAGCTTGTTTGTCCTATTTTTACTTTGGTCACATTCAGATTTCTTTCAATTATATATTTAGTAACACTAACACATACTCTTAAAATAATTTATTTAAAAGATTAGTGGACAGATTTTTTTTTTTTTTTATAGCGGACAGATTTCAAAGGTAAATATGAAGGAGGATTTCTAATATTCTTTGTATTGAGGATCCCAGAACATTTTTTTTTTGAGGCAAGGAATATGACTATTTTGAAAGTCAGAAGACCAAGAAGATGGCTCTGTCAAAAATCTTCACAAGGGCTACCTGTACAACCTACAGGAAGTGGGGAAAGAGACACCTCAGATGTAATAGACATAAAAGAGAGTAGCTCTGCGTATCCTCGGTTATATTTTTGTTAGTCCCTGAGATGTGGACTCTGGATGCCTGAGAAGTGAATTAATGTCTCAGAATTAACTAACATCTCGGGGTTTGGATGCCAGATTCCTTTACAGAACAGAGAGGGAGGGGTGTGAGGAAGTAAAGTAAAAAAGTCATGTGCCAAAACACCTTTAAAACGTATAAACTGAAGTTTATATGACTAGCAGACTTGAAAAACATAGACATGAACATTTCATGACTTTTCTACATAGACCAAGGCTAAACATTGAGTAAAAATACAAATAAACATGATTTTGTCTGTAATTTCAGGAACATGGGTGTTATCTCCTTTTTCTAAACTTTCTCTCCAAATTACCCTAGCCAGAAGCACTCATATATTGATACTATTCAGGTATTCAACTATTCCACTTCAAGTTGGAATACCTAGGGTTTCCTGAGTCCCAGGGTGTGCAGACTCACTTTGCTTCTCTAAGAGGAGTAAGAGAGTTCCATACTCCTATCCTGGGCTGGGAAGATCTCCTGGAGAAGGGAATGGCAACCCACTCCAGTATCCTTGCCTGGAAAATTCCATGGGCTTAGGCGCCTAGTAGGGCTACAGTCCATGGGGTCACAAAGAGTCAGACACGACTGATGACTAACACACACAGAGTGGTCAAATAACATAATGGAAATGTGAAAAAAGAATCTATCGCTGTCATGAACCAGGTGTGTGCATTTTTCCATGCCTCATTCTAGTTAATATATCATTGTCACATTTAGTGAAATATTCTTTTTCATTCATAAATATTTTGCATATTGCTATATAATTTTGTGCAACAATCTAATAGAATGTGTGTACATATAGAGTATTCATGTACTATTACACATATTATACAGTATATAGTGTATGGGCTTCCCTGGTGGCTCAGTGGTAAAGAATCTGCCTGCCAATGCAGGAGACCTGAGTTCAGTTCCTGGGTGAAGAAGATCCCCTGCAGATCCCATGGACAGAGGAGACTGGCAGACAACTTAGCAACAAAACAACAACACTAATATATTGTATAATCTATATGAGTAAAAGGGTCCTCATTTTTAATATGTATTTCTTTACTAAGCTAGCTCTCTTTATTTGTATCTTGTTTTCTAGTTTATTTTCTTCTATATAGTTTGGTCATGTCCTTTGCCTATTACCTATTGAGGTTTTAATTTTCTTTTTTAAAAAATCAATGCTCTGACATTTTCCTTAGCTTCTTTAATTTTAAAATAGTGGTTTTTAAAAATGCAGTTTAAAGAGGTCCAATTTCTAAGTGGTATCTCATTTCTCCTTTTACCAATATTATAATGACTATTTTCAAAACCAACCATATAAAAGGAAACAATTCAAAGAGAAACATTCAGAAATTGTTGAGCAAAAAGCTGATAGAAAAGATGTTTGCCTTCACATTGGCCTCTGCCAATTTGCATGGTCTCCAGCCCATGCATGCACGTGTGCTCAGTTACTCAGTTGTGTCTGACTCTTGCAACTTCAGGGGCTGTGGCCTGCCAGGCTCCTCTGTCATGGGATTCTTCAGGCAAGAACACTAGAGTGGGGCTGCCATGCCCTTTTCCAGGGGATCTTCCTGACCCAGGGATTGAACCCGCGTTTCATATCTCCTGCATTGGCAGGCAGGTTCTTTACCACTAATGTCACCTAAGAAGCCCCCTCATGCCTGTAAACAGTACCAAACTACTAAAATGACATAGAACATGGAATTGGGAAGAGAGGTGCACACTGGCTCCAGCCCACCACCCAAAGGTTACAGAGGGCTGCTTTGGGGAAAGGCCTAGCCTTACAGCCCTTCTGATCTGTTTATTTTGAAAGCTTGTCATGTATGAGGACTTCTGCTTTGTTGTTTCCTAAACAGGGCTGAGGTTTATCAGGATGCTGTAGTTATTTCAAGCTGTTGAAGGCAAACATCTGGAGGGTGCAATAACTTACCAAATTCTTAGTGGGTTGAGCTTCACTCAGGGAAGGTGGTTTTCTTCCTTTACCCTTAAAAACAAAGTCATATTTATAATATTGATTATTAATCCTTTATTACTCCTTCCATTATTATAACTGCTAAATTTCATATTACCTTCAGCTCATCTAATCTACTTGAGAATCTAAATTGTTAGTATGGCAGAATACTAATTTCATTTAGAAATATTATCAAATATCAAGGAAAAGGGAGAAACAAGAAAGGTTAGGTTAGTCCTCCAAATAACCTGGAGTATTTTGCAGATGTGTCCTGCTGCTGCTGCTGCTAAGTCACTTCAGTCGTGTCCGACTCTGTGCGACCCCATAGACGGCAGCCCACCAGGCTCCCCCGTCCCTGGGATTCTCCAGGCAAGAATACTGGAGTGGGTTGCCATTTCCTTCTCCAATGCATGAAAGTGAAAAGTGAAAGTGAAGTCACTCAGTCATGTCTAACTCTTAGCGACCCCATGGACTGCAGCCCACCAGGCTCCTCGGTCCATGGGATTTTCCAGGCAAGAGTACTGGAGTGGGGTGCCATTGCCTTCTCCAGCAGATATGTCCAGCACTGTGTTAATTGCTGTGAGATCTGAAAAACAAACATGGAAGGGTATACTAACAGACAAAACTAGAATTTCAGACAAAACTAGAAAACAGACAAAACATGAAAATGATATTGCACTAAGTTGTTAAATCCTAACCGTGAATTTTATTAAACTTTACCCATCAGAAGCAAGATGAAATACACAACAGTAAAAAGCTTGTAGTATGCCTGACTCAAGAAGAAAATTCAATGTGGTTAACCATCTTTAACATCTTGTCTTCTCATTACAAGAAAAAGGTGAATTATATCAGTTAATTTTGTAACCATTTTAATATCAAGATTTAAATTTTCACGTTATTTCTCCCTCTAAAATTAGTTGATTTTGGAACATGGCGATCCATGCAAAGTTCCTCAGGTGAGAGAAAGAATTACAAACATACAGCATACCTATGACCTTTAACCCTTCCTGTTCCAAGAGGTGATATTGCTAGTTTGCTCTGCAGTCTTTTCAGTTAAGCCCTGACTTGAAACTTATACTCAACATAAGGCATTACTAAGCAATTGCATTTGTAAGCAACATGAAGTGAACTTCCTATTCCTGATAAGATAGTACAGTAATACTTCTGTATTTGTAGGGGGATTGGTTCTGGGACGTGGGTGGATACCAAAATCCAAGGACAGATGCTCAAGTTCCTTATAGAAAATAGCAATTAATTTGCATATAACCAGGCACATCCTCCTGTAGACTTTAAATCGTCTCCAGATTACTTATAATACCTAATACAGTGTAAATGCTGTGTAAGTAGTTGTAAACACAATGTAGATGTTGCATAAATAGTTGTAAATGTGGCTCAAGTTTTGCTTTTTGGAAGTTTATGGAATTTTTTTTGAATATTTTTGATCCACAGTTGGTTGAATAAGAGAATGCAGAACCAATGGATATGACGGGCTGACCGTACTTTTTTTTTATGTCATCCTCCTCATTTTTTTGTTTTTTAAGTATAGAATAATTGCTTTACAGTGTTGTATCAGTTTCTGCCAAACAATGTGAATCAGTCATAATTTTATATATATATATATATATATATATCCCCTCCCTCAGAAGCCTCCCTATCCCTTCCCATCCCACCCTTCTAAGTCATCACAGAGTGCCAGACTTGGGCTCCCTGTGTCGTGTCGAAGCTTTCCACTAATTACCAGTTTTACACATGATAGTGTGTATATATATATATCAATGCTACTTTCTCAATTAGTCCTTCCCTGTCCTTCTCCCGCTGACTGTACTTTAAATCATTATAAATAAGGATTAAGAGCTGAAATATAAGCGCTTCATGAATCTTAAACTTTGCCTTGAAGGATGTATAGATAGAACACACAAACACACACACAAGTCGCTTAGTCGTGTCCGACTCTTTGCGACCCCATGGATTGTAGTCCACCAGGCTCCTTGGTCCATAGGATTTTCCAGGCATGAATACTGGAGTGGGTTGCCGTTTCCTTCTCCAGTAGATAGAACAGGAGAGATCAAATGTGTAGAAAACAGAAGAAATTCTATATAAGAAATTAACATGAGTAAGGGGACAAGATTGGAAATAAACTTGATAAAAACACCACCAGAAGGAGGCTGGCTTGCATGAAATAAATAACCATTACAATAAATGAAGTAGCACAACTTATTAAGGTCCAACATGAATTTTCATCACTGTCTGTAGGGCTCAAGGACAGTCTTGCCATTTTACCTTCCGTGGGCAACTACTAGTATTAAATTTGTTTTAAACAATTCTTTTTCTATCATAAAAGTGCTAAATTTTTTTTAATATATAAGAAATATTTTGACTTTATACGGCAGCTGGTAAAATTCTTAAAGAGAGAGTAAAGTAATAATAGTAATAATAAAAACTCATTGAAGCTTTTTAGTACTAAGCAGCCTTCCCAGATGGCTCAGTGGTAAAGAATCCACCTGCAATGCAGGGGGTACAGGTTTGATCCCTGGGTCAGGAAGACCCCTTAGAGGAGGAAATGGCAACGCACTCCAGTGTTCTTGACAGGATCATCCCGTGGATAGAGGAGCCTGGCAGGCAACAGTGCATGGGGTTGCAAAGAGCTGGACATGACTGAGCTTGCATGCATGCATGCTATATGCATTATATCATTTAACACTTAACCTTTTCAGCATCCTATAATGTAGATACTATATTTTTCTCCACTTTGCAGGTGAAGAAATTGTTGTCTTAGTCCCAAGATAATGTCTTCCAAATTTTGTTTTATTGGTTATATTTCATAACTGCTAGTAGAGAAGTAGAAAAAATTAGCCCTGTACTTATCAAAATTATTCAGGCAAAAAAACTGAAAATTGTTGGACATAAATACACTGAAAGTTTATATAAAAATATATTTGTTAAATATTTGATTAATTTTTATAGGTTCTGAGTTCTTACAAATGTGTACATAAATGGATTGAAATTAAGATATTTTAGAAATAAAAATTTACCATCCTCATCCAACTTATCACCCTAGCCTCCTTGAAAGTTACTATGGCAATGTGAAGTGAAAGCTGCTCAGTTGTGTCTGATCTTTGCGACTCAATGAATTATGCAGTCCATGGAATTCTCTGGGCCAGAATACTGGAGTGGGTAGCCTATCCCTTCTCTAGTGGATCTTCCTGGCCCAGGAATTGAACTGGGGTCCCCTGAATTGAAGGCAGATTCTTTACCAACTGAACTATGAGGGAAGCCCATGGCAATATTATTTATTATTTTCTTTCATTTATTTGTTTTCCTTTTTTGTTGCCCTTTTTTATTTTTAGTCCCCTTTTATAAATGATTTCTTTGCCCTAGCCAAAAGAGGAATAGGTATGTTACAAGTTGAAATTTTCCTCTTCTAGAATTGAGTAAATGCATTTTAGTTTTCTTATAAGCACTTAGATTTCTCTGCTAATGCTTATGATCATCAGAGAATAATAGTATCCTATCACAGGAGGAGTTTATATTTTGGTTCAAAGTAAATAGTCCTCAGCTTACCTTGCTGGTGCAGTTCAGCAGTGTTAATGTGCCCTGTGAAACTGTTGATAGGTGAAGCTTGAAATCGTCACTGATATTCATTTTAAGGAATTGCCTCAACTTTCGAGAAGCACGATTCAAAAATGAAGCTTCCTATTATAGAAAAAACATCAGAAGGGCTGTGGTTCAAATAAAATATTAAGAAGTAATAAGCTTTTCTAAAGAGCCTAAAGCCAGAACTGTATTGCTAAATAATGCCCCACCTCCACCCCACTTTTCTTCTATTCCAGTTAATCACATGACTGATAAGCAACTAAACTGAAACTGTTTAGCTTCCAGGTGACAGCCTAAAGTGCCTAGAACTCAGTTTAATGATTATGTGACTTTTTAAATTCTCTTTTCTTTGTTATGTATGATCTTATCACTTATGATTGAGCACATAACAAGTTTATTCAGTTTTAAACAAGATAACTAAAGGAGAGTGCTTCTGAAAGCAGCAATAAGAAAAGGTATGTGTGATTTTTATTATTATTATCTTTGCCCCTTTGGAGATATGGATGAATAACTGGCAATAATAAAGGGCCTATTTTCCTAAAACAAGTGTTTCAGATGCTTAATGTAAGGAGTTTTTTTTAGGAATTTATGGATACACTCAAATGCCATAAGGTTAACTCAGTTATTGTGAGTTTCAAAAAGACTTGAATAGCACGCTAGTTTCTGAAGAAAGAGATGACACAAACTTTTATTCAAAATTCTGTATATTGTAACATTATACCAAATAGAGGAGGTAATGATTTGAAGATAAGAAAATATTGAAAGAAAAAATTTTAAAATGTGTACAACTAAATTATGCCCATTAATTATGTGTGTGTGTATGCAAGCAATCATTCTGACAAGCATTTCCCTGAATAAATGTTTCAGAACTGAGATGTATATGTTTGAATTCAGCAGTTCTACTGTTTTCAAGGTGAAAATGAAATGCTAAAATTGAAAGGAATATTTATCAAATAAGCATAGGGCAATTTGTAAAATAAAAGTATAAAAGACCACAGTATAACAATATATCAATGGCAATTGTCAGGTTAGAACCAAAAGACTATGTCAATAATCAATATAATAAACAGATACAAGAAATATAAACTTCTATGATATCAAGCTCAAATGACATAAACTCCAAATAATTATCATTACCTTATTATCATCACATGAATGTTTTTTAAAAAAGTTAGGTTCGTTATTCAGGCAATTGCTATCAAAGTTTATCATGTTGTCCTGTAATAAATAATATAAAATAATATGGTTAAACTGGGGACCTTTCTAGTATGTTGTAATTATAAAAATAACAATGTTATAATATTTGGTATTTATATGTGCATTTTTAGGAAAACATCCTAGCTCAGCTGACTAGGCAGGAAGAATAGTTTTCTATAATTGAAGAATAAACAAATATATACACAAACCCTTAAAAAGAGCTTCCCTAGACTCCATAGTTTAACTCAAGAAACGAGAGAAACTGGTTCTTGGGAGGGGGTAATGAAAGTATGTATTTTAGTAGTTCTACTATATAGGAGTTGTATATGGGAGAAGGGAATGGCAACCCACTCCAGTATTCTTGCCTGGAGGATTCCATGGACAGGGGAGCCTGGCGGGCTGCAGTCCATGGGGTCGAAAGGAGTCTTTCACTATATAGGAAACAGTATAAATTTTGAAATCACTAAGTTGAGATTCATTTAAGCAGTTATTTGGTCCAGTTTCCTGACACAAACAGCAACAAAGGGAATTAAGAATGATTTACTTGAGAGAGTAAAGTTGAAATTCATTCTACAGCATTTTAAACAAACCAGTTGGGGATGTTTGAGGTAGAATTTTGCTGTGAAAAAGTGAGATTGAATGTGTGTATTGTCATGTAGGATTGGGAAGGCAGACTGGCACATTCTCATTTTTCTTATCTAAGGAATTTCTTATCTTTTGAAGGTGGGGATTACCTGAATCCAGAATATAGTTGACATATTAGAATTTCCTAAGGATTCAGATTCTTTATGCACAGGATTGGACTAGCTCTGTCCAGCAAACTAGCAATTCCATGATAATCAAAGCTTCTATCAAGCAATCTTAGCCTATGTGTTGTCATCAAAGAAACAGACAAAAAGTGGGGTAATGGCAGGATTTAATCATGGGCTTCTAATCTTCATCTGCCTCTCAGAAAAATATGCATTAGTCTTTTCACCTGTGAAAAGCATAAATAGTCTCTGGCTTTATCCTGAATTTAAATGTATTTATTATCTGTTTTACCTGCAAGAATTATACAGCCTGAACATGTAATCATTCATTTAACCCTTCAGCACTTCCTACAGGTCAGTGTGCAAGGCTCTCTGTCAAGCTTAATGGGAAAACAAAGTTCCATTTTCTTGTGCCATTTGATATAAACGGCAGATGCTGCATCCTTTGACACTTGTACATCATTTCTTATGTTTGTAAAAGTATGCTTATATAAACAAGATTTGTTAGCACCAACCATCCTAGTCATACTGAAAATATCTCAAGTGCAAATAGATACATTTTTCTATAACTATGCTCATGTCACTGCAGATGGTGATTGCAGCCATGAAATTAAAAGATGCTTACTCCTTGGAAGGAAGGTTATGTCCAACCTAGATAGCATATTCAAAAGCAGAGACATTACTATGCCAACAAAGGTCTGTCTAGTCAAGGCTATGGTTTTTCCTGTGGTCATGTATGGATGTGAGAGTTGGACTGTGAAGAAGACTGAGCACCGAAGAATTGATGCTTTTGAACTGTGGTGTTGGAAAAGACTCTTGAGAGTCCCTTGGACTAAAAGGAGATCCAACCAGTCCATTCTGAAGGAGATCAGCCCTGGGTGTTCTTTGGAAGGAATGATGGTAAAGCTGAAACTCCACTTTGGCCACCTCATGTGAAGAGTTGACTCATTGGAAAAGACTCTGATGCTGGGAGGGATTGGGGGCAGGAGGAGAAGGGGACGACAGAGGATGAGATGGCTGGATAGCATCACTGACCCGATGGACGTGCGTCTGAGTGAACTCCAGGAGTTGGTAATGGACAGGGAGGCCTGGCGTGCTGCGATTCATGGGGTCGCAAAGAGTCAGACACAACTGAGCAACTGAACTGAACTGATGCTCATGTTGCCACTATATTAATACACATTCCTGAAAAGATAGTGGAGAATTAATGTTCTCTAACGTTCTCTCACTTTCTTATTGACTTATATTTAACCTCAAGAAGGACAGTAAATCATTCATACATTTCTGTCTGATAAGACATGCATTTTGTTTTTGCCATGTTATTGTTGTTGTTTAATTGCTAAGTCACCTCCAACTCTTTCACGACCCCATGGACTGTAGCCTGCCAGGGCCCTCTATCCATAGGATTTCCCAGGAAAGAATACTGGAGTGGGTTGCCATTTCCTTCTCCAGGGGATCTTCTGACCTAGGGATTGAATCTACATCTCCTGCATTGGCATGCAGATTCTTTACCACTGAACCACCTGGGAAAGCCTTGTTTTTGCCATGCAATGCCTCAAAAAAAAAAAAAAAAGGATTAAAAAATATGAAACCAATCTGTGTGACATTTTTCAATTTACCAAAAATTATAATATGGAATAGTACCTATTTCTTGGAGCATTTTAATAAATTGTGTGAGACATGAATATTTGAAAAGCCATATTGGTTAAGCCACTGCTCCAGGTATTAAACAAGACTCATTTTTGGCAGATACAGAAAGGTAATGTTGTACCAAGTGATTTGTTTGCCAAATGTGTGCTTCAGTAGATAAAACTGTTACTTAAAAGGTTGACATAAAAGGCTAACTCCTATAGAAGTTGCAATTATAACTGAACAGTTAACTTTAGTTTGCATTTTATGAATAAATTTAACATAAACATAAGTGAGTAACAACTACAGTTGCTTTCTGCAATTGTTTTCATTTAAGCCCTATGAAAAAGATGGTTCAGACTAAGATTTATAGAATCATGGAGTTGGAAAGAAGCTTATACATCCATCTTTTGATTTAGAAAATAGCAGAATTACTTTATCAGTAGTAGTTTATTAAAGGGATCTTGACATATTTGAATAGTCATATTTATTATGAAAATGAAAGGTAAGAGACAATCCAGGATCACCTTGACTCTGAACTCAGTATTCTCCAGTAAAAACATTATGTTATCTACGTTGTTCCTAAAATACCTAATGTCCTTTCCATTTGTAGAATTACATCTTCTTTCATTGCAGCATAGTTTTCTTCTATCTTGGAAAATTTTCTATTGCATTCATAGCAGTCCCTTCTTCAAAAACACTAACTTCTTACAAAATTGATTTCTATTTCACTTTTTCTTTTATATATTTTCCTTGATTTTTTTTTCCAAGATTCACTTTTGTGTGGTTTTTGCCAACATACCTTTGATGTGCCTGTTCTAATTGGACACTCATGGTCACATGTGCTCTAAGTGAACTACTGTCCATTTACAGCTTATAAATGATTCTCATCAGCAGCTACATAACTGATGGCTCCCTCCTTTCTATTCTTCTATTTTGTAGATATGGGATTAAGGATTGGGGTTTTGACATAGAAAAGAAAGATTTAGTCTTATGGCTTACTACTCTTTGAAAATGAACTTGGTGTCCCTACAGAAATATTCTTCCATTTCTGATTATCACTATTACAACCCACTCATGGTCCAAAATCTTATGACATAAAAAGATTCATTTGGAGGACCCTTTGAAAAGTGAAACTTCTTTTAAATGAAATTTGTAATCTGTATGAAATTTGAAAAGGTCTATATTGTTCTTGGAATCCTATTTCAAATGTTACAGGTTTTACCGTTAGTCAGGTAGTTTATCAGATTATAGTAAGAATTGGTAGTTAATTCCTGGCTTAAATGAAAAATCATTCATTTATTCTTCAATCAACTACTTGTTGAACATCTACCATGTACCTTATAGTAACTGGGTATAGAACTGTGATCAAGATTACAGATGGTTCCTTCTTTTAAGAAATTTACCTTCTGGTGTTAAAGACAGACATCAATCCAATAACCACAATCAAATCTCAAGTTGATAATTGTTGTAAATAAAAAGTATATGCTACCATGAAAGCCTATAAAGAATTTTATTTAGGAACTTCAGTGAAGACTTCCCTAAGAAAGGAACACATCACCTGAGATCTGAAGCATGAGTAAACTAGAGAAAAAGAAAATAGAGGAGGTGAAAAGATATAGAAAACAGCATTTATGGCTTCAGGTAAATGAGATGGAACAATGGCAAATATGCTGCTGGATGAAAGAGTAGGAAAGCTAGTATATAGCTGAGAAAGCAAGAGAAATCACTGGTTCCATATGAAACAAAATCTAGAGGATACCAGGTTATGCAGGGACTTAAGAACATGTTAAGGAGCCTTGCCTTGATCCTCAAATTAATAATTAATGGATAAATACTTTTTTGAAGGATCATGTTAATACCCGCATGATAAATGGTTTGGAAGTGTTCAAGAAGGTAATAGGAGGCTATTATAGTCAGTGCTTGAAATAATAGTTTATTGGATTCGGTGGTAGGAAAGAATGTAGTGATAGTTAAATTGACTCGAGAAATATATATAAAGAAAATTAAAACATGATTTGAGAATTAAAGTTAATGGAGACTGACAGACCAGGGATGATTCCTTGGTCTCTGGTGTGTGCAACAGAATATACTGTATTGTCATTCACTGAGATAGGTAGATAGTAGAAGAGATGGTGTGAGTAAAATGTTTGCTTTTAAATAGATCAAGTTGACATTCAGAGATCCAAGAGCATACACAGAGAAGCCAAAAGTTGGGAAAATAGGGGAATAGATAGTTTTAAGAAGGTGCTGATCCATAATGTACAATGCCAACCAAGAGGTCAAGTAAGTGGTGATCCATAATGTACAATGCCAACCAAGAGGTCAAGTAAGTGGTCTTGTGCAAAATCTATGCCCATAAAAAAAGCAAAACAAAATTAGAAAAACAAAACCTAGCCTGCTGTGGTTTTTATGAGTCTAACCTATCTGGGGTAAGAGAAATACTCAATATCAGTCCTTGCTCCATATCCTTTCTCACATAAGTTGGTAGGCACTAAGAAGCACTAGTAGAGTTTACAGTTCAGGAGCACAGACACATCAAAAGACTGAGACTTAATTGACGGACTATAAAATGCTTCCCTTCCCATCTCCCCACTTTAAAGCTGGCTTGAAACTAAACATTAAAAAAATGAAGATCCTGGCATCTGGTCCCATCCTTCATGGCAAATAGATGGGAAAAATTTGGAAACTGGCAGACTGTTTTCTTGGGCTCCAAAATCACTAGACATGGTGACTGCAGCCATGAAATTAAAAGATACTTGCTTCTTGAAGAAAAGCTATGACAAACCTAGACAACATATTAAAAAGCAGATATCACCTTGCTGACAAAGGTCCATATATGGTTTTTCCACTAGTCCTGTATGGATGTGAGAATTGGACCATAAAGAAGGCTGAGCACTGAAGAATTGACATTTTTGAACTGTGGTTCTAGAGAAGACTTGAGAGTCCCTTGAACCACAAGTAGATCAAATCCTAAAGGAAATCAACCCTGAATATTAATTGGAAAGACTGATGCTGAGGCTGAAGCTCCAATACTTTGGGCACCTAATACAAAGAGCCGACTCATTGGAAAAGACCCTGATGTTGGGAAAGATTGAGGGCAATATGAGAAGGGGCCAGCCCAGGATGAGATGGTTGGATGGCATAGTTGACTGAATGGACATGAGTTTGAGCAAACTCCGGGAAAAAGTAAAGAACAGGGGAGCCTGGTGTGCTGCAGTCCATGGGGTCACAAAGAGTTGGACACAGCTGAGTGACAGAACAGCAATAACAAAGCAGTTCAGCCATCAATAACCTTACAAAACTAAAGCACCAGGCCCCGATGGGTTTGCTGATTATTTCTATCAAACATTTAAGGAGGAAATCATAGCTATTTTCTATATCTTTCAGAAGACAGAAGCAGAGTGAATACTTCTTATTTTGTTCTATGAGACCAGGCTTGCCCTAATACCAAAATCAAATGAAGATAAGACAAGAATAGAAAATCACACATCAATATATCTTATGAAAATAGACGTAAAAATCCTCAACAAAATATAGGAAATTAAATCTGACAATGTATACAATAATTATACACCATAACCAAGTGATATTTACCCATACATGCAAGACTGGTTCAACAGTCAAAAAATCAATGAATGTAATCCATCCCTTTAACAGGGTAAAAAAGAAAAATGATCAAATTATAAATAGCAGGAAAAAACAATTGAAAAACTCAACACCCATTCATTTATAAAAACCTCAGTAAGCAAGGACTAGGGGGAAGCTTCCTTAACTTGATAAAAAAGCATCTACAAAATCCTATTGCTATTAAAAAAAAAATCCTGTTGCTAATATATACTTAATGGTGAGAAACTCAGAACTTTCCTATAACTAGAAACAAGGAAAAGATGTCCCTCTCATCATTGCTGATCAACACTATATCAAAAATCTTAGATGATTGGATAAGGAACAAAAATGAAATAAATGATTTACAAAGTAGGAAGGATGAAATATAACTGTCCTTTTTACTATATGACATCTTAATTTACTTAGACAATCCTAAGGAATCAACAGGAAAAACTAAACAAAAACAACAACCCTCCTGGAACTAATAAATGATTATGTGAAGTTGCAGTATACAAAGTAAGACAAAAGTTAATAGTTTTCCTCCATACCAGCAATGAACAAAAGTAATTTGAAGTTAAAAACACAACAGTGTTTACAGTACTTAGGTATAAATCTAATGAAATATATACAAGATCTTTATGAAGAAAATTACACAACTCTGGTGAAAGATCAAAGGAGACTTAAATAAATGGAAAAATCATCCATGTTCATGGATTGGAAGACAACCTTGTCAAGATGTTTGTTATCCCAGCTTGACCTATGGATTTATCATAAACTCAATCTCAGCAAGTTATTATGTGAATATCAACAAACTGATTCTAAAACTTATATGGAGGGGCAAACTATCTAGAATAGCCAACTCGATTTGGAAAGAGAAGATTAAGTCATAGAACTGACTCAAAAACTATAGCAAAAACCTGACTGAAAAACTATACCAATCAGGATTGTGTGACAGTGGCAAAAGAATAGACAAATAGATCTATTTGCAACACAACAGAGAGCCCAAAATAAACCCACAAACTCAGTCAACTGATCTTTGGTAAAGGAGTAAAGAAAATACAATGGAACAAAGTCCCTTCAAGGGTGCTGGGACTGGATATCCACATGCAAAACAATTTAAACAGACCTTATACTCTTCACAGAATAACTCAAAATGGATCACAATCCTAAGTCTAAAATACATAACAATAAATTCTAGAAGATAACATAGGGGAAATCTAGGTGATCTTGGGTAAAGCTTTGACTTTTTATATAAAATTCCAAAGGCATGATTCTTGAAGGATATAACTGATAATCTATACTTCACTAAATTTAAAACTTCAAAACACAAACACATACATATATATATATACATATGTATATTTCCCCTGATTGTAATAATTATAGTAGCACTATTCCTATCCACATATATGGATAGGTGTGTGATAAAGTATATATTATATATATGTAGTATATAATATATAAAAAATAATATACATGAGAGCATCACTATCCATATCCATACCATAATATACTTTTTATATAGTACAAACACATGCACACACAAACACTTATCTTTGAAAACAAAATTGGGGAAATAAACATTTTATAGGGACTTGTTTACAGAGACAAGTGGGGTACCAATAGAAAATTAACATGCTGTCATTTAATGGCTGCATCTGTGATTAGTCTTGCATGCACAGTATCTGATTTCTTAAGAATTTAAATGTTTTAAAATATCATTTAATATCAGCATTCCAGCCAGAGGTTATTTTAGCCAGACAAGGTGAATACCAAGATCGGAGTGTAACATTCTCTTGCCACTTAGGAGCCCATAAGGTGGCCCAGTATACACTGAAACCATAGATTCCTGCCTTAGCTCTATTAAACCACAGACATTTTAAAAACTGAGTCATAACTGACATATAACATTAGGTTTAAGCATTCAATAATTAGATATTTGTGTATACTGCAAAACGATCACCACTATAAGTCTAGTTCAGTAAGTTTAACATCCATCACTGCTGCTGCTAAGTCTCTTCAGTCATGTCCGACTGTGCGACCCCATAGACGGCAGCCCACCAGGCTCCGCCGTCCCTGGGATTCTCCAGGCAAGAACACTGGAGTGGGTTGCCATTCCTTCTCCAATGCATGAAAGTGAAAAGTGAAAGTGAAGTCGCTCAGTTGTGTCCGAGTCTTTGCGACCCCATGGACTGCAGCCTACCAGGCTCCTCCATCCATGGGATTTTCCAGGCAAGAGTACTGGAGTGGGTTGCCATTGCTTTCTCTGAATATCCATCACTACATATAGTTAAAATGTTTTCTCCTATGATGAGAACTCTTGAGATTTACTCTGTTAGCAATTTTCAAAATATATATCAGTATTAATAACTATAGTCACTATGCTGTAGATTACATTCCCAAGATTGAAGTCTCAGTTTTATGGGATCATTCTGCTTTATACCAGAATGACAGCTTGTTTGCTTAGCTCCCCCTTGCATTCTTAAAAGTCTTCCAGTTTGGGCAATAAAGTTTTTTCTCACCCTACTTGTATTATGGTATTTTGATTTTGGTTGGCATGATATAGCTTTCCGATCTGTTGGCTTTTTAAATTATTTTGAACATAAAAATATTTTTATGTCATCTATATTGCTTACATGTCATTATTCAAACAATACTAAAATGTATAATGAAAAACTTTCCAATTTTTCTCCACTGCCCCCACTAGAATCACCTCCCCAAGATGATTCATATTAGCAGTTTGATAAGAATATTTTTTTAATTACTTTTAATTGGAAGATAACTGTTTTACAATATTATGCTGTTTTCTGCCATATATCAACATGAATAGGCAGCATGAATAGGTATATGTATGTCCCCTCACTCCTGAACCTCTCTCCCACCTCCTACCCCCTCCCACTCATCTAAGTTATCACAGGGCACTGGATTTGAGCCCCCTGTATCACACAGCCAGTTTCCACTGGCTATTGAATTTTACATATGGTAATATATATGTTTCAATGCTTCTTGCTCAAAAAAACTACGCATATGTATAATGCGCATTCAAAATTCACATGTATAAATGATATATAGGGTTTATGAAAGCATGTTCCTCTACCATTTAAAATATAGGATCATAAAATATATATTACTCTTCAATCTGTTCTGTATTATTTTCACTTTATATTATGGTCTTTATAATCATCATTCTAAGTTAAGTATATCTTTTTTAAATAACTGCATAATCTACATTAAGTGTATTCTGAGGTTTATTCAACACTTCTCTCATTGATGAAAAAAGTCAATATTTGTTCCAACAAACAATGCCACAATAGACATCTTTGTGTATTTGTATGTGTATATTGTAGTTATTTAGTTGCTAAGTTGTATCCAACTCTTTTGCAACCCCATGCACTGCAGCCTGCCAGGCTCCTCTGTCCATGGGATTTTCCAGGCAAGAATACTGGAGTGGGTTGCCATTTCCTTCTCCAGGGGATCTTCCCAACCCAGGGATTGAACCTGCATCTCCTGCGTTGGCAGGAAGATTCTTCACCGCTAAGCCACTAGGGAAGCCCATATATATAGTACTCCTTTTATATTAATTTTTGCATTTTTATAGAATTAGTTTCCGTAATTGAAACTTGCTGAAGGGAATAGTATATCCATTTAGAAATCATTATGTTCAGTACAAATGATTCACACTTCCACCAGCAAATGTGTCCATTTTGTCACATCTTTGCCAGCACCAGATGTCATAAGCCTTTAACCAATCCTGATATGTGAAAATTTGTGCCTCATTATAGCTTAAATTTGCATCTCCATGACTACTAGAGGATGATCATCATTTTATGTTAATTGGCAATTTGCATCTCCTTTTCTATGAACAGCCTCTTCTTAGCCATTTTCTTAAGTTGTTTGTCTTTTAATGATCAGTTTCTACATTTTATATTAGGAATTTTTAAAAACTTTCTCTATGTTTTGTTTCCGGTGCATCTCTTATTAACATACTTTTTATATAATTAGTTTAAAGTTCAGAGATTAAAATAATACAGATATTTATTACTATTTTATGCTCCTTTTCACCTGTTTTGTAATTTTGGTATGTTGTTGCTTTAGTGTTTATTCTTTGTTCAGTTCAGTCACTCAGTCGTGTCCGACTCTTTGCGACCCCATGAATCACAGCACGCCAGGCCTCCCTGTCCATCACCAACTCCCTGAGTTCACTCAGACTCACGTCCATCGAGTCAGTGATGCCATCCAGCCATCTCATCATCTGTCGTCCCCTTCTCCTCCTGCCCCCAATCCCTCCCAGCATCAAAGTCTTTTCCGGTGATTCAACTCTTCGCACAAGGTGGCCAAAGTAATGGAGTTTCAGCCTTAGCATCAG
Source organism: Bos indicus x Bos taurus (assembly GCF_003369695.1). NCBI lineage: Eukaryota > Metazoa > Chordata > Mammalia > Artiodactyla > Bovidae > Bos > Bos indicus x Bos taurus. The sequence goes on from NC_040089.1 coordinate 42,273,965, forward strand.
TCCTTCCAAAGAAATCCCAGGGCTGATCTTCAGAATGGACTGGTTGGGTCCCCTTGCAGTCCAAGGGACTCTCAAGAGTCTTCTCCAACACCGAAGTTCAAAAGCATCAATTCTTTGGCGCTCAGCCTTCTTCACAGTCCAACTCTCACATCCATACATGACCACAACTAATTAAGCTCTGATATTCAAGAAAGGGAAGATACTTAATACAGTAATTTAACAGATAAAGTGTTTTGTACTAAGTTTTATGCTAAAATTCTAAGTTGAATATATAGTGCTACTAATTAACAACCAAAAGTTAATTAAATCAAAGCTCTGAGGTTACCAAAATATAATTATGTTCATTCCAGTCCTTCCTAAGACCAAGAGTAGCCAAAGCAAAGCAATTCTAATGAAATTTATTGTCACTTTGCTTCTTATTTAACTTACATTCATGAAATAATGTTTCATATTGTATGTCTCCAGGAGGTTCTCTGGTGGCTCAGACAGTAGAGAATCTGCCTGCAATGCAGGACACTCAGGTTCAATCCCTTGGTCTGGAAGATCTCTTGAAGAAGGAAGTGGCAACCCACTCCAGTATTCTTTCCTGGGAAACCCCATGGACAGAGGAGCCTGGTGGGCTATAGTCCACGGGGTTGCAAGTATTTGGACACGACTGAGTGACTAGCATAGTACGTAAAAGCAGAAATACAGAGTTAAATGCTTTAACAATATTGACAGTCATTCTGTAGAGAGCAATCCAGGAATAAAAGCAAAAATCACCAGTTCAAAAACAATATTGAAAATGACTATATTATCAAATATGGAATGTCAAAATAATATCATAAAACTACCCTCAATATACTTTTCATGCAGAAAAGTTAGAAAAGAGTCAGTCATGACTGAGCACACACGCACGAATGCATGTACACACACACATATATATAATGAAATCACTTTGCTATACACCAGAAATTAATACAACACTGTAAATCAACTATACTTCAATAAAAAAAATTGAAAATCAGCCAGCAGAATTCATTAGAAACACAAGGAGGATATCACAAAAGGATAATGAATAAATCTTAGTTTCAAACCCATTCTTGTGTAAAATTGTCTATGCATTGTATGCCTTTTCTGGAAGTGAATATATATGTTCTATTTATGGGATGCCTTTCCAGTGTTAAAACACACCTTAGATACATAACTTGATGTTTTATTCAGTTATGTTAATCAAGTCGTGGCTTTGTAAGCTTGGGGATAAGAAACAGTGTTCCAGGAATGGTATGATTCAGCAGTTGGCAGATTTCAGTAAATATCATTGTTCATGTCAAATAGAAATACATAACAGTTACTGAAACCTGGCAGCATATTCATCTATAGTTGGTGCAGTGCCATGGATCCAGAGGTTGTGCATATCCACTCTGGATATGTAGGAACTCTTATTATGAGAGATATATAAGAGTTTCATACAGGGCATCCATTCTCTGTGTCTTCTAAATAGACTGCAGTCCTACTTCAGTACCATGGAAAGAACACTGAAACTGAGATGTGGATAACTACATCTTAGTATTTCCACTATTGGCCTTAAATAATTTTCCAGCAGTAATAAACTTACAGAGATTATGTAAGCCAAATTTCTAACCTTATGAATTATAATAGAAAAGTGAGGCAAAACAGCAGTCAACTGATTTGTCTAAGTCTCATAGTCAAAGTGGCAAAGCTGGGACTCCGACCCTAACATTTTCATTTCAGACCAGTGGCCCTATTAATACAGCACTGTGCTGACATAAGGTAGCTTCTCCTTGAATTTCCTCATCTGTAGTATGAGTTTGTTGAACTTGAGCAGTGGTTTTCACACACCATACTCCATGTAATCCTAGGGTTCTACAGGATGACTTGAGGACTTGGAAATAAGCAGGAGATGATGCATAATATTAAATCAAGACTCAGGGCCTCATTGGAGTTTTTTGTAGGATTCATTTGTAAAAAAAAAAAAGTTTCATAGATAAATAAAAATTAATGCAGAGTCATCATGTATATGTTTAAATTTTAATAGAATTTCACCTTCATAAATCAAGCAATTTATAGTCTCTTTTTCTCTCCAGCTGCTGGGAGCCATTTCAGTCCCACTACTCCTTTTGGAAATGTTCATCTAAGAACTCCATCCACTTAGTATTTACTACTTTTTGTTTACTTGTTTCCAGTGCAAGAGCTACAGTTAACTAGTCTTTAAGTTTTCCATTGTATCTTCATGTAATCAAAATTTACTGATTGAAGAATGACAATTACACTTATCACATATTACCAAAATTTCAGAGAACATCAGTCATATGTAAACTCTGAATTCAGAAATAACTCATCTTTCTGAATGCTTATTTTATGAGCCATATGAGTTACCTTTCTAAATCCCAGACCTAATTCTACTGTTGTGCATGCTAAGTTGCTTCAGTCATGTCCAACTATTTGCAACCTAAGGACTGTAGCCCGCCAGACTCCTCTGTCCATGGGGATTCTCCAGGAAAGAATACTGGAGTGGATTGCCATGCCTTTCTCCAGGGGTTCTTCCAGACCCAGGTATTGAACCTGCATCTCTTATGTATCCTACATTGGCAGGCAGGTTCTTTACCACTAGTGCCACCTGGGAAGCCCAGTTCTACTGTTATGGAGTTTAAAAAGTTATCAATGGCTCCTTATTACCTAGTCCTAGAAAGTCAGGTTCACATTCCTCAGGTTGCCATGCAAGACCTTCCAAGATCTGATCACAGCCTAACTTCCAAACCTTATACACACATCTCAACCAATGCTCAAGCCACATAGGCTGTTGGCTGCTAAATGTGACTTCCTAGCCCCCATATTTAATAAGTTACTGTCTGTATGTATTCTATCTTCAATTATCAGCACTATCCTGTTGTGTTGTAATTCTTTAAGAGTTTGTCTTTTTTTTTTTTTTTTTAAGAGTTTGTCTTTCAAAACTGTTAACTTATAGGACTGGAACTTAGTCTCATGGACTTTTTTTTTATACTCATGTTCAATATCTAATAGATTAACAAGAAATTAATTCCCAAAATATACAAACAGCTCATACAGCTTAATATAAAAAAAACAATAAAAAATGGGTAGAAGACCTAAATAAACATTTTCTCTAAAGAAGTCATACAGATGGCCAACAGGCACATGAAAAGATGGTCAATTTCACTAATTAACATGCAAATCGAAACCATAAGGAGGTATCACCTCATACCAGTCAGAATGGCCATCTTTAAAAAGTCTAAAAATAATAAATGCTGAAGAGAGTGTGGAGAAAAAGGAACACATTTACACTGTGGTGGAAAAGTAAACTGGTATAGTCACTATGAAGAGCAGTATGAAGGCTTCTAGAGTTGCTGTAGGATCCAGCAATCCCACTCCTGGGCATGTATCTGGAGAAAACTCTAATTCAAAAAGATATATGCAGCCTAGTGTTCATAGCAGCATTATTCCAGGACAGGGAAGCAACCCAAATGTCCATCAACAGATGAGTGGATTAAAAAGATGTGGTACATATATACAATAGAATATCACTGAGTCATAAAAAACGAATGAAATAATGTCACTTGCAGGAACATGGATGGACCTAGAGATCATCTCATGAAGTGAAGTAAGTCAAAGACAAATAATTGATATTACGTATATGTAGAATCTAAAAAATGATACAAATGAACTTATTTAAAAACATATTCACAGACATAGAAAACAAACTTATGGTTACCAAAGGGTAAGGAGGGAGATGAGGAGTGATAAATTAAGAGTTTGGGATTAATATATACACACTGCTGCTGCTAAGTCACTTCAGTCGTGTCCGACTCTGTGTGACCCCATAGACGGCAGCCCACCAGGCTCTCCCATCCCTGGGATTCTCCACGCAAGAACACTGGAGTGGGTTGCCGTTTCCTTCTCCAATGCATGAAAGTGAAAAGTGAAAGTGAAGTCGCTCAGTCGTGCCCGACTCTTAGCAACCCTGTGGACTGCAGTCTACCAGGCTCCTCTGTCCATGGGATTTTCCAGGCAAGAGTACTGGAGTGGGGTGCCATTGCCTTCTCCTACTATATACAAAATAGATAACCAACAAGGACTGACTGTATAGCACAGCGAACTATACTCGGTATCTTGTACTAACCTATAACGGAAAAGAACCTGAAAAGGAGTGTATATACATGTATAACTGAAAAAAATAACAGGTTGCATCTAATCACCAGCAGACATTTTATAAATTCATATCAAATTGTATTAAAACCCTGGACTCCAATCTTACTTTCTTAAGACCTATCCATTTTTCAAAGTAATCTTAAAACTGTAATTCTCCCTTTACTACTCACTAGAAGAAAGAAGGCAATGGCACCCCACTCCAGTACTCTTGCCTGGAAAATCCCATGGATGGAGGAGCCTGGTAGGCTGCAGTCCGTGGGGTCGCGAAGAGTCGGGCACGACTGAGCGACTTCACTTTCACTTTTCACTTTCATGCATTGGAGAAGGAAATGGCAACCCACTCCAGTGTTCTTGCCTAGAGAATCCCAGGAATGGAGGAGCCTCGAGGGCTGCCGTCTATGGGGTCACACAGAGTCGGACACGACTGAAGCAACCTAGCAGCAGAATTCTCAGAGTGCATATCACACATCTTTGAATTGGCAGACTATAATAAGCAGATGCTTAATAAATATTTAATTGAACTATTAAGGAACAGAAGTTAAGATTTTTCCAGAGATCTAGAAAACCTCATTGCAAATCTGCCAATATGCACAATGATCATCTTAGAAGATTTTAATTATCAGTCTTAAGGTTAATATGCAGTAACGGTTACATAGGGTCTCCTAAGCATGGCAATCAGCAATTAACAAATGTGCCAAATATAAAATTCTAATTACCAGTGCTTATATACTCCATGCTCTAACTGCCTTACCACTTGCCTGACCTTTATGTATAGTTGTCCAACTATAGGGCCCATAGGATTTTATGAATAAGAGAATATGAGCCAAGTATTAGACTGAATATATTTAAAGATTCTGGTGAGCTGAAGTGAGATGGTCACAGATAGAACAAGATAGAGATTTACTGAAGAAAAGTGTCCAGCAAAGCAATACAACCAAGCATGGTGGACCAAATTATTATGCAAAATCACAAGGGGAGTACTTTATTCTGAGAGTATCGCTGTAAACACTGTGTAGTCAAGCAACAATAAGCAAGACATTAGGTAAGTTATGTGTGCTTGTATTGGTAGCACATGAACCAAGAATGGTAGAGTCATGAGTATAGCCAATATGGTAAAAAACTGTAAGTCATATAATAAATTTTGCAATGTCACTCATGTATATTTATATCTTTATACTAAAGTTTAAAAATGACATTTCAGGTTTTTTATATAAATATAGTAAAGTATGGAAATTCACTTATTCAGTCATTTTGAGGGACGTACTCTATGCTAGGTAATATTCTATAGATGCTGGGGATACAGTCATTAATAAAAGTGGCATGAAGATATCTGCACATCAAAGGAAACTATTAGCAAGGTGAAAAGACAGCCTTCAGAATGGGAGAAAATAATAGCAAATGAAGCAACGGACAAACAACTAATCTCAAAAATATACAAGCAACTCCTACAGCTCAACTCCAGAAAAATAAATGACCCAATCAAAAAATGGGCCAAAGATCTAAATAGACATTTCTCCAAAGAAGACATACAGATGGCTAACAAACACTTGAAAAGATGCTCAACATCACTCTTTATCAGAGAAATGCAAATCAAAACCACTATGAGGTACCATTTCACACCAGTCAGAATGGCTGCGATCCAAAAGTCTACAAATAATAAATGCTGGAGAGGGTGTGGAGAAAAGGGAACCCTCTTACACTGTTGGTGGGAATGCAAACTAGTACAGCCACTATGGAGAACAGTGTGGAGATTCCTTAAAAAACTGGAAATAGAACTGCCTTATGATCCAGCAATCCCACTGCTGGGCATACACACTGAGGAAACCAGAAGGGAAAGAGACACATGTACCCCAATGTTCATCGCAGCACTGTTTATAATAGCCAGGACATGGAAGCAACCTAGATGTCCATCAGCAGATGAATGGATAAGAAAGCTGTGGTACATATACACAATGGAGTATTACTCAGCCATTAAAAAGAATACATTTGAATCAGTTCTAATGAGGTGGATGAAACTGGAGCCTATTATACAGAGTGAAGTAAGCCAGAAGGAAAAACATAAATACAGTATACTAACGCATATATATGGAATTTAGAAAGATGGTAACGATAACCCTGTATACGAGACAGCAAAAGAGACACTGATGTATAGAACAGTCTTATGGACTCTGTGGGAGAGGGTGGGAAGATTTGGGAGAATGGCATTGAAACATGTGAAATGTCATGTATGAAACGAGATGCCAGTCCAGGTTCAGTGCACGATGCTGGATGCTTGGGGCTGGTGCGCTGGGAAGGCCCAGGGGGATGGTATGGGGAGGGGGGAGGGAGGAGGGTTCAGGATGGGGAGCATGTGTAAAAAAAAAAAAAAAAAAAGAAAATATAAAAAAAAAAAAAAATCAAATGGGTATTTGATAACATTAAAGGTTTATTATCTAAAAAAAATAAAAAAATAAAAAAAAAATAAAAGTGGCATGAAGATAAAGTATATAATGCGTTGCAGGAATAGGAGAGGCTACTCTAATTCTAGCAAGGAGTGAATTTTATGCTCATCAATTCATCTTTCTGTTATTTTGGTTGGGTGGATTTTGTGGCTAGTAATTATTTTCTCCGGAGAAGGCAATGGCACCCCACTCCAGTACTCTTGCCTGGAAAATCCCATGGATGGAGGAGCCTGGAAGGCTGCAGTCCATGGGGTTGCTGAGGGTCGAACATGATTGAGCGACTTCACTTTCACTTTTCACTTTCATGCATTGGAGAAGGAAATGGCAACCCACTCCAGTGTTCTTGCCTGGAGAATCCCAGGAACGGGGAAGCCTGGTGAGCTGCCGTCTATGGGGTCACACAGAGTCTGACATGACTGACGTGACTTAGCAAAAAAAAAAAAAAAAAAAATTTTCTTCTTTTTTAAGAAAAGGCTCATGAGTGCTCTGCCCTGTTCATTTTGACAAGGTGCATAATTTCTACCTGTGCACTTTACACTTAAACATTATCTTTGTTGTCATTGTTGTTCAATCACTAAGACATGTCTGACTCTTTGCAACCCCATGCACTGCAGCACTCCAGGCTTCCTTGTCCTTCACTATCTCCCAGAATTTGCTCAAATTCATGTCCATTGAGTCAGTGATGCTATCTATAGCTCCGATGGTAAAGAATCCATTTGCAATGCAGAAGACATGAGTTTGATCCCTGGGTTGAGAAAATGCCCTGGAGAAGGAAATGGTGACCCACTCCAGTATTCTTGCCTGGGAAATCCCATGGACAGAGGAGCCTGGCTGGCTAAAGCCCATAGATTGCAAAGAGTTGGACATGACTAAGCATACATGTGAGTATATCAACTTGAGTAAAAAAATATCTTGGCTAGATATAAGATTCTTCAAGTCACATTTTATTTCCTTCAGAATTTTGTAGCTATTATTCCGGTAGCTTTTGCCTTTAGATGTGTAAAATTTGAAACCACTCTGATTCCCATCCTTCCCCTGGATGAGGTACCATTTATACCTGAACTCTTTATTCTTTTTTAATTTAGGATAATTGCTTTACAGAATTTTGTTGGTTTCTGCCAAATATCAACATGAATCAGCCATAGTGTACCTGAACTCTTGAATTCTTCTTTTGTCTTAAAGTTCAATCCCACTACCAGGATATAATGTACTGAAAATCATTTTATATCAGTTTTTTGTAGTATATGAAATTCTGTTTTTTTCAGTCACTTGGAGGAAAACTTTCCCCTATCATAGGTTAATTTACTTTTCCATTTGCAGTTTATCTTTTATAGGAACATTTATCCATACATTGCTTTATTACTGTCTATGGTATTTCTATATGGTTGCCATGTTGTTTTTATCTGAAATTTACAGTAGCCAACTCTGTGCTGATATTTATTCAACTCCATATCTCATGATGCCCTTCTCACCTACCAGAGAATACTGTCTTTTCTTAGCACTTCTAATTGGGAAAAGACATGATATTGTCCGTTTTATCTGTTCTTATTAAGCCTGAGAACCCAGGGTGGATTTATAAAGGTGTGTGGAGATGGTAGTGTGGCAGGGAAATGGAAGATGGCAAAATTATGGTCAGTTGTATTGGTGAGCAAGGACTGTGTTCCCTATTAACTATTTTTTGAGTCCACCGTGGGGTTTGATGATTTGCTTTTTTTTTAGTGAGAGAGTGGTCACTTGGTCTTCAAGATTTCTTTCCAATTAAGAGTGAAGTGTCAGTCCAGGTTCGATGCACGATACTGGATGCTTGGGGCTAGTGCACTGGGAGGACCCAGGGGGATGGTATGGGGAGGGAGGAGGGAGGAGTGTTCAGGATGGGGAACACATGTATACCTGTGGTGGATTCATTTTGATATTTGGCAAAACTAATACAATTATGTAAAGTTTAAAAAAAAAAAAAAAGAGTGAAGTGTTTTGCTTTTGATGGAGACCATAATATTTAGGGGTTATTTGCCTCTCTGCAACGTGGAGTACTGAGATCTTTTTCAAAATTTTGTCCATTTTTGTGACCATCCTTAGAAGTTTTCTATGGCTGCCATAGCAAATGACCATGAACTGGATGGCTTAAGATGAGAAATGTATTCTTTCACAGTTCTGGAAGCTGAAGTTTGAAATCAAAGTGAGTGTTGACAGAGTTCCATGCCTCTCTCCAAGCTTTTGGAGGCTGCTGGTGTTCCTCAGCTTGTAACTGCCTAACTTTGATTTCTGCCTCTTTCTTACATGGCATTTTCCTCTTTGTCTCTTACTCTCTTTCTTCCCTTCCAAGGATGCTTTGGATTTAGGACACACCTAGTCCATGGATATCTCATCTAGAGAGTCTTAAATTAATTATATACATCTGCACAGGCCTTTTTTCTGCAGCAGGTCACATTCACAGGTCCTAGCTGTGCATATCATTTGTAGTGCCACCACTCAATTCACAATACCACCAATATTATTATTTTGGGGAGGGGCTGTTGTTTTAGATGTTATTCATCATGTAGGTCCTTGAAAGTTTTTTCTCATTTGCAGGCTGCCAGCTTTTAATGACTTTTTTTGCATAAAGAAGTGCCTTTTACTTAGTTTGATTCTCTATTTTATACTTTTGTAAGGTTTTAGGCACCCAGTTTTAGCTCGTTTTAATGTGCTTCCACCTGTCATCTTACGCTACTAGTATGTTTTAATTTATGGATAACAGCAATACAGATACCTTTAGACGGTATTGTGGGGCTTCCCATGTGGCGCTAGTGGTAAAGAACTCACCCGCCAATGCAGGAGATGTAAGAGACATGGCTTCAATCCCTAAGTCAGGAAGATCCCCTGAAGGAAGGCACAGCAATCCACTCCAATGTTCTTGCCTGGGAAATCACATGGACAGAGGAGCCTGGCGGGCTGCAGTCCATAGAGTCGCACACAGCTGAAGCGACTCAGTATGTGTAATTATTAAAATTATGGTAAAGTCCATTATGAAGTTCAGAATCTATGTTATATCATTTCTTTGCTGTCATGAGATTGTTGTTCAGTCTCTTAGTTGTGTACTACTCTTTGCATAATGAGATCACAGTAGTTTTTAAGAGTATGATATGCCATCAAAATAGGTATGACCTACTTCAGCAGATAGAGAGCACTCATGATCTCCTATCTTTTCAATTTTTCCAGTTAATGTAGTTTTATCTCTACCTGCTAAATTTCTAGAAATCTCTTTTCAGTCTACTGAATTGTCTGAGAATACAGTTTATTCAGGCTTCCTTGGTGGTTCAGCCAGTAAAGAATCTGCCCGCAATGTAGGAGACCCAGGTTTGATCCCTGGATTGGAAAGATCCCCTGGAGAAGGGAATGGCTACCCACTCCAGTTTTCTTGCCTGGGGAATTCCATAGAGGACCTTGGTGGGCTACAGTCCTTGGGATCGCAAAGAGTCAGATATGACTGAATGAGTAACACACACACTCACACACACACACTCACACACACACACGCACACATGAGTTTATTCAGTGTGAACAAACTAGGTTTCTTTTCAAATGCCATAGAGAGAAAACAGGGTTATCTGAACCATCCACAGATTTTTTTCTGTTTGTTTTTATTTCTGTTGCAGCTCAAAGGTATCAACAGAGAAAACCAGTGCAACATAGTCTAATGTTCTTGCTGGTCTGGATATTTGTATAAGCTCTAGTTGTCAAGCCTGGGTCCCAAGTTTATAAATATCTAATGCATACTTATATGCCCAGCATTATCTCCAAAGAGATCTGCAATGTCAGGGTACTTGAATCTGCAAGTGATGCCAATCCATACACTCTTTTCCAAAGTAAACTTTCCCCAACAAACATCTTGAACCTGATGTTGAGCCCAGGTGACCAGTAAGCATTCCTGACCAGTCAGTATTCCTTTTTCTCATGATGAATTCACCCTATCAGTGGATATCAATCAAGAAAAACCTCACTCTTTGATAAAGAATATCATGAAACCTTAAAAAAATAGGAGGTTGGGTTTAATCTTATTCTTCCCAGGAAACTGTCTATGGAAATGTAATTATTTCCTCTTTAGCAACCAGTCATGCATAAAAATACACATTGGATTTCTAGAATTTAGGTCACCATAAAATAAGTATTACTAGGCTTATTTTTAGTTATTTTATTTTGCATCTTTTGTAAAAATAAACTTCACTGTTTTAAAAAATTTTTGTTGACTTACAATGTTGTGTCAGTTTCTGCTGTACAGCGAAGTGACTCATATATATATATTTTTTCATATTCTTTTCCATTATGGTTTATTACAGGATATTCAATATAGTTCCATTTGCTATAGGACCTTGTTGTTTATCTAAAAATAAACTTTCCTTTTAAAAACAACTTCAGGTTTTCAAGAAAACTAGAAAAAAAGGACAAAGTTCACATATATCTCTCCCTCTTGATCTAGTTTCCTAATGATGTCTTGCATTAGTGGCAGCTTTGTTACAGCCCATGAATCAATATTGTTACATTATTATTGACTTAATTTCATCATTTCCATTTGGGTTCACTCTTGTATGGTAAATTTCTGTGCGCCAAAAGACAAAAATGTATGTGATATATCTACCACTGAAATATCATATTGAATTTTCTCTGTTCTAAAACTATCCTGTGCACCATCTATTCCTTCTTCTCTCCCTCCCTCCCTGATCCCTGTCTTTTTATTATTGCCATAATTTTGTAATTTCTAGAATGTCATATAGTTGGAATCACCAGTATGTAGTCCTTTAACACTGGATTTTTTTTTTTTTTCACAATATTCATTTGAAATTCCTCCCTAACCTTTTGTGGCTTCATAGTTCATTTCTTTTTATCACTGATTATATTCCACTGAATGAATATACCACATTTGTTTATCCATTTACCTGTTGAAGGACACCTTGGTTGGTTCATTTTTGGCACTATGAATAAATAAAACCTCTTGAACTTTAGGATGACAGTTGGGAAGGATTAATATCTTAACAATAGTAAGTCTTCCTATTGATAAATATGGAATATCTCGCTATCGAAATCTTTTTTATTTCTTTCATCAGAGTTTTATTGTTTTTCACATATATATATATACAAGAATATATGTATATGTATATATATATTATATACACACAGTACCTATTTCATTACTGTACTTATTTTTACCTGATTACTTCATTTTCATGCTAATGTAGGTGGTGTTGTGTTTTTTATTTCAAATGCCAGTTGTTCATTACTGGTATATAAAAAGCAATAGACTTTTGTAATTAACCTTGTACCTTGTAACCTTACTTTTCATATAATTGCTTAATAGTTTCATGAGTTTTTTTGTTGATTCCTTTGAATTTTTTTATTAATACAGTCATGTCCTCTAGAAACAAAACTCCTTTCTTCCTTCTGTATCTGTGTTACTTTTTTTTCTCTTTTTGTTGGATTAGGTAGATTTCTCAAATGATGTTGAATAAGAGAGGTGAACATTAACTGGTTCTAGACTTAAAGCATCTAGTTTCTTACAAATAAGTGTGGTGTTAGCTGTAGGATTTTTGTAAATAAACTTTATTGGTTGTATAAATTCCTCTCTATATTGACTATGCCAAAGCCTTTGACTGTGTGGATCACAATAAACTGTGGAAAATTCTGAAAGACATGGGAATACCAGACCACCTGACCTGCCTCTTGAGAAATCTGTATGCAGGTCAGGAAGCAACAGTTAGAACTGGACATGGAACAACAGACTGGTTCTAAATAGGAAAAGGAGTACGTCAAGGCTGTATATTGTCACTCTACTTATTTAACTTATATGCAGAGTACATCATGAGAAACGCTGGACTGGAAGAAACACAAGCTGGAATCAAGATTGCCAGGAGAAATATCAATAACCTCAGATATGCAGATGACACCACCCTTATGGCAGAAAGTGAAGAGGAACTCAAAAGCCTCTTGATGAAAGTGAAAGGAGAGTGAAAAAGTTGGCTTAAAGCTCAACATTCAGAAAAGGAAGATCATGGCATCTGGTCCCATCACTTCATGGGAAATAGATGGGGAAACAGTGGAAACAGTGGCAGACTTTATTTTTCTGGGCTCCAAAATCACTGCAGATGGTGACTGCAGCCATAAAATTAAAAGACGCTTACTCCTTGGAATGAAAGTTATGACCAACCTAGATAGCATATTGAAAAGCAGAGACATTACTTTGCCAACAAAGGTCCGTCTAGTCAAGGCTATGGTTTTTCCAGTGGTCATGTATGGATGTGAGAGTTGGACTGTGAAGAAGGCTGAGCACCGAAGAATTGATGCTTTTGAACTGTGGTGTTGGAGAAGACTCTTGAGAGTCCCTTGGACTGCAAGGAGATCCAACCAATCCATTCTAAAGGAGATCAGTCCTGGGTATACTTTGGAAGGAATGATGCTAAAGCTGAAACTCTAGTACTTTGGCCACCTCATGCGAAGAGTTGACTGATTTGGAAAAGACTATGATGCTGGGAGGGATTGGGGGCAGGAGGAGAAGGGGACAACAGAGGATGAGATGGCTGGATGGCATCACTGACTTGATGGACGTGAGTCTGAGTGAACTCCAGGAGTTGGTGATGGACAGGGAGGCCTGGCATGCTGCGATTCATGGGGTTGCAAAGAGTCGGACATGACTGAGTGACTGAACTGAACTGATTCCTAGTTTGCTGAAAGTGTTTATAATGAATCCCTATTAGAGTTTGTGAAATCCTTTTTCTGCATTTATTGATTTGATTGTTTTTAGCCTGTTGATGTTATTGATGAAAATTAATTGATTTTCAAATATTAAACCGATCTTACATACATAGTTGAAATAAATTCCAACTAATCATGTTGCATAATTATTGCATTGTTGAAATTATTTTGCTAAAATTTTGTTGAGGTTTTTTCCCCACCTATGTTCATAGAAATAGTCATCTGCAGCTTTCCTATCATGTTACACCACCATCAGGTTTTGGTTTTAGGTTGATGATGGCCACATAGAATGAGTTAGTAAACAGTCTCTCTATTTCTACTTTGGCAAGACTTGGTACAGAACTCATATACTTTCTTCCTTAAGTATTTGGTAGAATTCACCAGTGAAACCATCTGGGCCTGGAATTTTGTTTTGGAAAGTTGTTACTTGTTGATTCAATTACTTTCATAGAGAAAATAGACCTATTCATATCATCTATTTCTTCATGTGTGAGTTTTGGTTACTTATGTCTTTTAAGGTTCATTCATTTAAATTATCAAATTTGTGGACATAAAATTGTTCATATTTGTATTAGGCAAGATTCTTCAGAAAAAGAGAACCAATAGGGGGGATATATATATATATATATATATATACACACACACACGTATATCTATACACATATGTTATTATATGTATTATACATATATTACACATATATTTATTCATATATTTATATATACTTATATATGATATTTATATATATTCACATATGTGTATGCATATATACATTTATACATATATATGTGTGTGTATATACATATATATATATATATATTCTTTTTTTTTTTAAGTAATGGGCTCATGTGATTGTGGGAACTGGGAAATTTAAAATCTGCAGGATAGGTCAGTAGGCTGGTGGTCCAGGGAAGCTGATGTTTCAGTCTTGAATCTGAAGTCAGCATGAAAGCAGAATTCCTTCTTACATGGAGAACACGGTTTTTACCCTTATAGCTTTCAAGAGACTGAATGATGTCTTACTCTGCTCAGGTTGCTATATTAAAATACCACAGAATAGGTGGCTTAAACAACAGATATTTATTTCTCACAGTTCTGGAGGCTGGAGCATCTTAAGATCAAGGTGCCAGTAGATTTGGTTCCCAGTGAGAACCTTTCTGGCTTTCAGAGGACAGTCTTCTCACTGTGTCCTCACAATGTGGGAGAGAGAAAGCTCTGGTGTTTCTTTCCTTGTGTGTGTGTACTCAATAGCTCAGTCTTGCCTAACTCTTTTGCAACTCCACGGACAGTAGCCCCTCAGGCTCCTTTGTCCATGGGAGTCTCCCAGGAAAGAATACTGCAGTGGGTTGCCATTTCCTTCTCTGGGAGGATCTTCCTGACTCATGGATTGAACCCGCATCTCTTGCATCTCCTGCATTGGCAGGTGGATTCTTACCACTGCGCCACCTGAGAAGCCCTCTTCTTCTTCTAAGAGAACTAATCCCATCATGAGTAGTCTACTCTCATGACCTCAGGTAAAATTACCTCCTGAAGTCCCCACCTAGTACCATCACAGTTTAGTTCAGGGCTTCAATATATGAATTTTGGGAATAATATAGGCATTCGGTCCATAACAAATGAGATCATCTGCACCACGAAGGTAACTTAACCTGTCTTCCTCATAGTCTATTGATTTAAATGTTAATATCACCTAAACTATACCTTCACAGCAACATCTCGACTGCTGCTTGACCAAGCAGGTGGGTACCAGAGCCTAGCCAATTTGACCCATAAAATTAATCAGCACAGTAATGTTCCTTTATTATTCTTTTAATAGCTATGGAATTAGTAGTAATGATCCTTCTTATTTCTAATATTAGTAATTTGCATCTTCTTTCTTATTTTTTCAGTTAGCCTGACTAGAGAGTGGTTTACTAATTTTATTCATTTCAAAGAGCCAGATATCAGTTTCATTGTTTTTTCTCTATTAATTTTTTTTTCAATTTTTTCTCTAAATTTTAATTCTTTTCTTCTGATTATTTTTTTTAATAAAAATAAATTTTTGCAGTATAGTTGATTTACAATGTTGTGTTAGTTTCAGGTATACAGCAAAGTGAATCAATTTTACATATATATATATATACATTGCTCTTTTTTTAATATTCTTTTCTCACATAGGCCATTACAGAGTATTGAGTAGAGTTCCCTGTGCTATAGCAGAGAAGGCAATGGCACCCCACTCCAGTACTCTTGCCTGGAAAATCCCATGGACGGAGGAGCCTGGTAGGCTGCAGTCCATGGGGTCGCTAAGAGTTGGACACGACTAAGCGACTTCATCTTCACTTTTCACTTTCATGCATTGGAGAAGGAAATGGCAACCCACTCCAGTTGTTCTTGCCTGGAGAATCCCAGGGATGGGAGAGCCTGGTGGGCTGCCGTCTATGGGGTCGCACAGAGTCAGACATGACTGAAGCGACTTAGCAGCCGCAGCAGCCTGTGCTATACAGCAGGTTCTTTTTAGTTATCTATTTTATATGTAGTAGTGAGTATATTTCAGTCCCAACCTCTCAGTTTATCCTCCCACCCCATCTCCTGATGGCCATAGTTTGTTTTCTGCATCCATGATTCTATTTCTGTTTTGTAAATAAGTTCATTTGTACCCTTTTCAAAAATTCCACGTATGTGATATATGCTATTTGTGTTTGTTCTCTCTTTTCTATTTTTCTAATATGAAAGTTAGAGGATTATCTTATATCTTTATTCTTTCTATATTAGCGTTCAGTGCTCTAGGTGTTGTTTTCACTGTGTCCACACATTTTGTTAATCTGGATTTTCTCTTCATTAAGATTAAAATATTTTAAAATTTCTCTTGTGATCTCTTCTTTGATTCATGTGCTATCTAAAAGTATATTTCTTAATCTCTGAATACTTGGGGACTTTCCATCTCTGTTTCTGTTATTTATTTTCAGTTTAATTACATTTTGGTTTGAGAGCATAGTTTTCATCATTTCTATTTTTTAAAAACTTGTTAAGGTATATTTTTTGACTCAAAATGTCTTCAACCCTATTGAAAATCCCATGTTAGCTTCCATTTAATGTGTATTGTGTTGTTGTTGAATGAATTATTAATATTTTACAAACATCAATTAGGTCTGGTTAATTTACTATGCTTTTAGTTCAATTACATTCTTACTGATTTTCTGCTTGCTGAATCTGTCAGTTAGTCCTAGAGAGGTGTTGAAATCTCCAGTTATAATGGTGGATTTATCTATTTTTCCTTGCATTTTATCAGTTTTTGCTCCCAAGATTTCAATGCAGCTGTTAGGCACAATCACATTAAGAATCAAAATGTTATCTTGGAAAACTGACCCCTTTATTATTATGTAATGCCCTGTTTATTCCTGAGAATCTTCCTTGCTCTGAAATCTGCTTTGTCTGAAATTAATATAGCTGCTTCAGCTTTCTTTTGATTAGTGTTGACATATCATTCTCCATCTTTTCATTTTTAGTCTGTGTCTTTACCCATTTAAAGTGGGTTTCTTGTAGACAATATATAGTTGGGTTTCATTTTTTTTTTTCTATCTACTCAGAGAGTCTTTTAATTGATGTATTTTATTTTACTTTTATTTCATATTGGAGTATAGTTGATTTCTGATGTACAGCAAAGTGATTCAGTTATACATACACATGTATCTATACTTCCCTATCACTCAGCTGGTAAAGAATCTACCTGCAATGCAGGAAACCTAGGTTCGACTCCTGGGTGAGGAAGATCTCCTGGAGAAGGAGATGGCAACCCACTCCGTATTCTTGCCTGGAGAATTCCATGGACAGAGGAGCCTGGTGGGCTACAGCTAATTCCATGCGGTCACAGAATTAGGCACAACTAAGTGACTAACACACACACACACACACACACACACACACACACACACACACATGTATCTATGGTTTTTCAAATTCTCTTCCCATTTAGGTTGTTACATAATATTGAGCAGAGTTCCCTGTGCTATGCTGTAGGTCCTTGCTGGTTTTGCATTTTAAATATAGCAGTATATACATGTCAACCCCAAACTTCTAACTGTCCCTCCCTAATTGGTGTATTTTTATTTCATCTTTACAACTTTAAAAAGTCATTAATAAAACAAAAAAGACTTACCTCTTAAAAGTTTACTTTTCCTGTTAGATTGTAACAGATTCAGTCCTGCCGCTAAATTATATACACAGGAAATTTTTTTTTATCTTCTAGAATAACTCAATTAATAAAGAACTACTTAAATTTTTACTTTAGTCAATTTAAATAGCTTC
Source organism: Bos indicus x Bos taurus (assembly GCF_003369695.1). Taxonomy (NCBI): domain Eukaryota; kingdom Metazoa; phylum Chordata; class Mammalia; order Artiodactyla; family Bovidae; genus Bos; species Bos indicus x Bos taurus. The sequence goes on from NC_040089.1 coordinate 42,291,578, forward strand.
TCTGTTAATTATAGTTATTTAAACATAATGTGGGCTTCCCAGGTGGTGCTAATGGTAAAGAACCCGACTGCCAATGCAGGAGACACCAGAGATGCGAGTTTGACCCCTGGGTTGGACGATCCCCTGGAGAAGGGAATGGCAACCCACTCCAGTATTCTTGCCTGGAGAGTCCCATGGACAGAGAAGCCTGGTGGGCTACAGTCCATGGGGTTGCAGAGAGTCACACACAACTGAAATGACTTAGCATGCAAGCAAACATAATCTATTTGGACTATTTCTAAAGTAATATTTGACTAGAATTTGATCATTTATTTTCTTAGCTACTTCTGTTAGCAAACCAATCAATTGTAGGATAGGTATTAGGGGAGTGAGACTTTTAAAAATTAAAGTTTTTGAAAAGGAGAGAGATTTGAATTTTGGAAAGATAACTCAAATGGCAGTGAAGAAGACGGATGCACGCAAAAGGTGGTGAGATGAGCCAGGGGCCTACCCAAGTGCTATAGAAGTAGTGCGAGGGAAGTTTGATGATTGCCTGAACTAAGACTGTGCTGTGCTTAGTCATTCAGTCCTGTCTGACTCTTTGCAACCCCATGGACTGTAGCTCCTGTCTCCTTGGGGATTCTCGAGGCCAGAATACTAGAGTGGGTTGCCATGCCCTCCTCCAGAGGATCTTCCCAACCCAGGGATTTAATCCAGGTCTCCCATATTGCAGGTGGATCCTTTACTATCTGAGCCAACAGGGAAGCCCTGAACTAAGACTAAGATAGTGGAAATCATAGAGTGACTGACTTGACTTTTACCGGTGTTAAGGAGATATACTACTCTCTAGGATTTAATGATGGATGAGATGAAGGAGAAAAGGTCTTAAGAGTGATTCCAGACTTTGATGACTAAATAATTGAGCAAATGCTGTTCCCTAAGACAGACAATGTAGAAGGAGGAACAGGCTAAAAGTAATGATAATTAGTCTTCCATTGTGTCACGATATATCCCGGTGGAGATTTCTATGATGTTTGAATTGAATGATTCTAAAGTTCATGAGATAGGTGTAGACTGGAGGGTAGATTTGAGAGTTATCTATGAAATTTAAATCTGTGAGGGCCCCTGGAATAGAGACAGAGACAGTGTTAAAGATATTAGAAATGATAAAAGCCAATTATTAGTCATTAGATTATATAATTTAATAATTTAAAGGACAATCCTTTATATGGCTGCAATTAGACTGAATCATTCCTAGAAAGTATTTGGCCATATTTAGCAGCCTTTATATTTTTAACCAGATGCTGTTCTGGTGACTAAGAGTCACGTCATTCATATGAGTCATGTTTAGGCAAAACAATTTTTTAATGGATAAAATAATGCTGTATAATGTAAAAGACTAGCTTATACTGGATATCAGAAAAGTACTTGACATTTGATTCATAAGAAATTTTTAAACAAACAGGTGGTCAAGAAAAAATACTCCTTAGCATATTTGAAACAAGTTCTGAGTTTCCATTAATTTATGGTGTTGATTTACAGTTCATAAGTTATGTATTATATAAGATTGGCCAAAAAGTTCATTTGGGTTTTTCTGTAACATCTTATGAAAAATCTGAACTTTTTGGTCAACCCAATATATTATTACAATTCATATTATTATTTATATGAAAAACTACAATGTGAAAGACACTTTTGCTGGGCATTCTGTGCAATGCAAAGATGAATCAAACTTAAACTGTCCTTAAGCTATCGATGCCTATAGTGTTATATGGGGAACTAAGACAAAAACTTAGTTATACTTACAAGAAGCACAGTTAAGACTCACAGACAATTTTTAAATAAAATTAAGAGAAGAATCTCATTTTCAATAGCATCAAAGATACATAAATTACTGAGAAATAATTTTTAACAAAATAGGTTTAAAACTTACAGCCTCAAAACTACAAAACACTGTTAAATTAAAGATCTAAATAAATGGGAAAACATCCCATATTCATGGGTCAGAGGCATCATTATGTATTGTTAAAGAGACAATACCTATCAAGTTGATTTATAGGTGCAGCAAAGTCCCTAGCAGAATCCCAACTGACTACTTCTCTGAAATTAATGAGCTGATTCTAAAATTCATATGGAATTGCAAGGGACTGAACAGTCAAAACAGTCTAGAAGAAAGACAAACCAGAAGGATTCACACTTTCTGCTTTCAAAACTTACTCCAAAGCAATGGTAATAAAAGTCTGGTACTGGCCCAGCATAAATATGTATCTATGAATGAAATGTAAGCCACACATATGTGATCAACTGATTGGTTTTTTACAAGAGTACTAGGACTAGTCAATGGGGAAAGGATCATCTTTTCTTCTCCAATATGGTTTATTTATTGCTTTATAAATTGCTGAATACATTTCACTCCCGTCCTTGATTATATGTAGATTAGAGACAGATAGCTTATTAATTATTACTAATATTATTAATTTAGAGGTATAATGTTTGACACAGAACATTCCACATAGTAGAGGATTGATACGTGTTTATAAAAGGAGGAAAACAATCAATTGTTCAGGCCAGTAATAAAGTAAGGGAGGAAAAGAAAGAAGAAACTAAAATGTGGTTTTTGTTCCCTGTTTCAAAAAGTTGGGGCACTATGATGGACCCCAGAGATAATTCAGTGTTCATAGTTTGTAGGGGATTGGAAAGTACCAAAGTGGTTAAATGAGGTATCCAAGATTGAACCGGGGTCTTCTGAATTGCAGGCAGATTCGGTACCTACTGAGTTATCAGGGAAGCCCTCCAAGATCACAGTGCTTGCTAATAATAAAGCCAGTAACACATTTAGGTCTTCTGATCCTTCACTCAGTGTCCCTTGAACTGCACTGCAATGCAAATTCACTGAAAAGCAATCTATTCAAGGCTATCAATGAAAGGATATTTTTTCTTGCTGCAGAAGATTGCTTGATTTATCCATAAGACAGATGCTTAATCATGGATGCTAAAATAAAATGAGGAAGGAAGGGTTAGTTGCTCAATCATGTCTCTTTGCGACCCCATGGACTGTCGCCCACCAGGCTCCTCTGTCCATGGGATTCTCCAGGCAAGAATACTGGAGTGGGTTGCCATTTCCTTCTCCAGGGGATCTTCCTGACCCCAGGGATCGAATGTATTTCTCCTGCATTGCAGGCAGATTCTTCACCATCTGAGCCACCAGGGAAGCTTAAAATAATGGCTAATTTAATTTATGATGTGTTGTTGTTTATTTTTTTTTGTTACTGTGGTTGAATTAAACACTGAAAAAGAAACAAACTTCATAAGAGCTGATACCCACAGAGAGAAATATGCCTTTCGAGATCTGAGGCAATAAAATTTAGGTATAAGACTAATATCAGGGTACTATTCTAATTTTTCCTTTAAGTTTATAAATTCTTTCCATATGAGGCAAGGACATAATGAAGTTATCCAGTGGAATTCCCAGATCAAAATTCCTTAAAAAGTCTCTGGGAGTAGGTCCAGCAATCTGTGTTTTAACAATCCTCTCAGTTCACCTCAAGTACCTTAAAGTTATGAATCACTGTGTTGCGCCACAGCCATCAGCAATTTTATCTAAAGTTCTCTGAAGTTGTTCCACACTCTCTCCTTGCTTTCCATGCTAACCTACAAATTATCTCCATTGCCAGAAAAAAATTATAAGATATAAATCTGATGATGTTATTTCATTCTCCATTCATTCATCAAATATTTATTGAGAGTTTTAGGCCTTCAGGGAATAGCCGTGAATACAAAGGACAAAGATTTCTATTCTTGTGGTGCTTATATTCAGTGTCTTTTATTCCCCTCCAAATTCCCCAATGACTTCAGGATGCTTAAAAAAGAGGTCCAAACTCCTTTGTATAATGAACCCAGCACTCAGTGGTCCAGGCTTTCTCTGAGGATTTGGTTCTTGTCTTGCATCCTACAATCCAACGACACCATGCAATTGGTTTCTTAATTATATTCATTTGCAAGGTGATCCATCCCCTCCGTAGAGGAGCCCCCCAAGCCTGTTCTATTCCTTTTGGTAAAACCTACATGTGTTTTTAACATTCAAGAATTATATGTGGCCCTGATATTTTTAAAATGGATAACCAAAAAGGACCTATTGTATAGCACAAGAAACTCTGCTCAATGTTATGTGCCAGCCTGGATGGGAGAGGAGTGGTTTGGGGGAGAATGGATACATGTATATGTATGGTTGAGTCCCCTTGCTCTTCACCTGAAACTGTGGCGACGTGGTTAATTGTCTATACCCCAATTCAAAATAAGAAGTTCTAAAAAATAATATAAAACAGAAAAGAATTATGTATGACCAAAACACAAGAAGAAATAGATGATCTGAATAGGCCTATGTCTACTGAAGAAACTGAATCAGTAATTAATAACATTCCAAGCCAGGAAGCACCAAGTCCAGATGGGTTTACTGATAAATTCTAGCAAACACTTAAGAAAGAAATTAGACCAATTCTCTACAATCTCTTTTAGAGGACAGAGAAGAGGGAACACATCCTAAGTCAGTCTACGAGAATACCATTACTTTAACACCAGAACCAGAAAAAGACAAGAAAAAGGGAAAAAAAAGAAAAGAAAACTACAGGCCAGATTCTCCCATTAACACAGATGCAAAAGTCCTCAACAAAATATTAGCGTATCAAATCTAGTAAATAACAGATTTATATACCACAACCAAGAGGGGTTTATTCCAAGCAGACAAGGCTGATTCAACAGTGGAAAATCAATTAATTTAATCTACCACATCAGTACAGTTTTTTTTTAATCACATGATCTTATCACTTGATGCAAAAAAAGCATTTGACAAAATCTAATACCCATTCATGAGAAAAAAACTCTCAATATACTAGGAAAAGAGGGAACTTCCTCACCTTGATAAAGACTACACAAAAATACTACAGCTAATGGCTTGCTTGCTTCCCTGGTGGCTCAGCAGATTAAAGAATCCACCTGCAATGCAGGATATGCAGGTTTGATCCCTGGGTGGTGAAGATCCCCTGGAAAAGGAAATAGCAACCCACTCCAGTATCCTTGCCTGGAAAACCCCATGGCCAGAGGAATCTGGTGAGCTACAGTCCATGGGGTTTCGAGAGTCAGACATGACTTAGTGACTAAACAACAACAATAATGTCTTACTTAGCAATGAGGAATTCGAAGTTTTCCCACAAAGATCAGGTAAAAAGCAAGGATGGCCCGTCATACCACTTCTTTTCAAAATTGTACTGAAAGTCCCTGCTTATTCAATAAGTCCTTGTTAATGCAATAAGGCAAGGAAATAAAAGGTATACAGATTGGGAAAGAAGGCATAAAGCTCAAAATGGCAAAGCAAAGGAAACAATATAAAGATGAGTGGTTGCCAGAGGTTGGTGGGGGAAGAAGGATAAACAGGCAGCACATAAAGGACTTTTAGAAAAGTGAAAACACTCTGTATGTTATTACAATGGTGGATACATGCCATTATGCTTCCTCCACATCCACAGAATGTACAACACAAGTGTGAACCCTGAGGGAAATTGTGGACTTTGGGCAATTGTGATGAGTCAATGTAGGTACATCCTTCATAAAAGATGTATTTCATAAAAAGTGAATGGTGTTGATAATAAGGGAGGCTATATATATAGGTCGGAGGACTGGGTACATAAGAAAAATGTACCTTCCTCTCAATTTTGTTGTAAACTTAAAGCTGCTCTAAAAAGTTGTCTTTAAAAAAAATCAGGAGAAAAAAGTCATGTGTTCCATGAAGACTTGATTGTCTTCTCTCCTTAAAATGTGAAATGGCAGCTTCCACTTTGGTGCCCATATTGCATCCTAATTTATAGGTAATCCTATTTTTATAGATGTGGCTACATAAAATAAAATCTGTATATTAAAAAAACAAGATAAAAAGTAAATGTAAACTGGGAAATGTTTTCAACAAGTATGATAGTCATAAAGTTATCATACTTATATAATGATCTCTTACTGAATTATAGCCAATAGGAAAATGGCAAAGGATCTTGAGGGCTATAAGGAAGAAGATAGTCTTAAACCAGTCTCCATCCTGTCCATTGTCATCTCCTCTGTCCATACCACTGACATGGCCATGATTATAGGTGTGTGGAGTTATGCTGTATAATTATTGCACAGAGGGATGGCATCACCAGAGTTTTGTACTACATTTAAATTCTAAAGCTTTTAAACAAAAGAATCCCTAAAAAAGTAGAATAAATATCAACAACAGACTTAAATAAGTGATGCGGATCCGTAAGAGCCAAAACAATCTTAAAAAAGAACATAGTTGGAGACTCACACTTATAATTTTAAAACTAACTACTGTGCTACAGCCATCAAGACTGTGTGGTATTGACATAAAGATGGGCATATAAGCAATGGGATGGAATTAAAAATTTTAAATATACCTATACATTTTAGTACAACTGATTTTCAATAAAGGTGCTAAGACAATTCAATGGAGGAAAATAGTCTTTTCAACAAGAGGTGAAGAACAACTGGAAAAAAATAAAATTGGACTCCCTAGCTCATATCATGTACAAAATTAACTAAAAATAGATTGAAGACCTAAATATGAACTATAAAGTTCTTAGAAAAAAAAATGTAAATTTTTGTGATCTTGGATTAGGTAATAGTTTCTTAACTATGCTACCAAAGGCATTACTAAAAAAGAAAGAGTAAATAAGTTGAACTTCATCAAGATAAACTTTTGTGCTATAAAAGACACCATAAAGAAAGGAAAATAAATGCAAAGAATGGGAGAAAATATTTGCAAATTGCACATCTGATAACATCTAGTGTCCAGAATATATTTTAAAAACTCTCACAGCCAAACAAAACACAACCCAATTAAAAGTGAGCAAAACATTTGAAAAAAATTTCTTCAAAGAAGATACACAAATGGCCAAGAAGCATGGTCAATACTGAAAAGATGCTCGACATCATTAGTCATCAGTGAAGTATAGATCAAAGGAACAACGACATACCACTTCACAACGACTAGGACGACTATAGTAAAAAAGTCAGCAAGGAGAACTGGAATCCTCAAATACTGCTGATGTGAGTATAAAATGGTGCAGCCACTTGTGAAATAGTTTGTCATTTCTTCAAAAAGTTAAACACAGAGTTAACCATATGACCCAGAAATTCCATTCGTAGGTATATATCAAAGAGTATTCCACAAAAACTTGTATAACCAAGATTTGAAGAAACATTACTCATAATAACCAAACAGTGGAAAAAAAGTATCCATTCAACCGATGAATGGATAAACAGAAATACAGTATATCCATTCAACAGATTATTAATCTATAAGAAAAATGAAGTACTGATTCATGCTATAATATGGGCTAAGCTTGAAAACATTACACTAAGTGAAGTCCAATACAAAAGGCTCCATATTGTATGATTCCATTTGTATGACTCATGGAGAAAAGGCAGATCCATAGAAACAGAAAGTAAATTAGTAGCTACCAGAGTCTAGTGATGAGGAATGGAAAGCTATCGCTAATGGTTTTATCATTCTTTGAGGTGATGAAATGTTCTGGAAGTAAATAATGGTGAGGATTGCACAACTTGTGACTATACTTAAAGTGACTAAATTGTACACTTTAACAGTACTTTGTATTTTATCTCAGTGCAAAATAAAAACATAAATGATGAATACATGTAAAAAAAAAAAAAACAATGTCACAAGCAATCAAAGAAATGTAAATCAAAACAAGTTGTTTTTCTATTGCCTTGCTAGATATTATAAAAAATAAAAATACTCAATGCTGACAAAAATGATGACCTCATATATTCCTGTAAGAACTGTACATTTGTGCACCCTTTCTGGAAAAGAATTAGGTAATATGTATTACCTAATATATGCCCGAAGGGCGGCGGCCAAGAGGAATTACCCCACGTCTGAGGTCAGGGGCAGCAGTGAGAGTGCCCGGCTGCGACGGCGCAGGAACGGCCGAAAGGAGCTACCCAACTCCGGGGCCAGGGGCGGAGGCCGAGAGGAGCTACCCTCCGCCTGAGGAGCGGTGGCTGCGCAGGCCCAGGAGGGCCTAGAGGAGCTATCCCACGTTGAAGGTCAGGAAGGGCAGCGGTGAGGAGAGACCCCTCGTCCAAGATAAGGAGCAGCCGTGAAGAGATATCCCACGCCCAGGGTAAGAGAAACCCAAGTAAGACGGTAGGTGTTGCAAGAGGGCATCAGAGGGCAGACACACTGAAACCATACTCACAGGAAACAGTCAATATAATCACACTAGGACCACAGCCTTGTCTAACTCAATGAAACTAAGCCATGCCCGTGGGGCAACCCAAGACGGGTGGGTGATGGTGGAGAGATCTGATAGAATGTGGTCCACTGGAGAAGGGAATGGCAAACCACTTCAGTATTCTTGCCTTGAGAACCCCATGAACAGTATGAAAAGGCAAAATGATAGGATACTAAAAGAGAAACTCCCCAGGTCAGTAGGTGCCCAATATGCTACTGGAGATCAGTGGAGAAATAACTCCAGAAAGAATGAAGGGATGGAGCCAAAGCAAAAACAATGCCCAGCTGTGAATGTGGCTGGTGATAGAAGCAAGGTCTGATGCTGTAAAGAGCATTATTGCATAGGAACCTGGAATGTCAGGTCCATGAATCAAGGCAAATTGGAAGTGGTCAAACAATAGATGGCAAGAGTGAATGTCGACATTCTAGGAATCAGTGAACTAAAATGGACTGGAATGGGTGAATTTAACTCAGGTGACCATTATATCTACTACTGTGGGCAGGAATCCCTCAGAAGAAATGGAGTAGCCATCATGGTCAACAAAAGAGTCTGAAATGCAGTACTTGGATGCAATCTCAAAAACGACAGAATGATCTCTGTTCATTTCCAAGGCAAACCATTCAATATCACAGTAATCCAAGTCTGTGCCCCAACCAGTAACACTGAAGTTGAACGGTTCTATGAAGACCTACAAGACCTTTTAGAACTAACACCCAAAAAAAGATGTCCTTTTCATTATAGGGGACTGGAATGCAAAAGTAGGAAGTCAAGAAACACCTGGAGTAACAGGCAAGTTTGGCCTTGGAATACGGAATGAAGCAGGGCAAAGACTAATGGAGTTTTGCCAAGAAAATGCACTGGTCATGGCAAACACCCTCTTCCAACAACACAAGAGAAGACTCTACACATGGACATCACCAGATGGTCAACACCGAAATCAGATTGATTATGTTCTTTGCAGCCAAAGATGGAGAAGCTCTATACAGTCAACAAAAACAAGACCAGGAGCTCACTGTGGCTCAGATCGTGAACTCCTTATTACCAAATGCAGACTTAAATTGAAGAAAGTAGGGAAAACCACTAGACCATTCAGGGATGACCTAAATCAAATCCCTTATGATTATACAGTGGAAGTGAGAAATAGATTTAAGGGCCTAGATCTGATAGAGTGCCTGATGAACTATGGAATGAGGTTTGTGATATTGTACAGGAGACAGGAATCAAGACCATCCCTACGGAAAAGAAATGCAAAGAAGCAAAATTGCTGTCTGGGGAGGCCTTACAAATAGCTGTGAAAAGAAGAGAAGCAAAAAGCAAAGGAGAAAAGGAGAGATATAAACATCTGAATGCAGAGTTCCAAAGAATAGCAAGAAGAGATAAGAAAGCCTTCCTCAGCGATCAATGCGAAGAAATAGAGGAAAACAACAGAATGGGAAAGACTAGAGATCTCTTCAAAAAAATTAGAGATACCAAGGGAACATTTCAGGCAAAGATGGGCTCAATAAAGGACAGAAATGGTATGGACCTAACAGAAGCACAAGATATTAAGAAGAGGTGGCAAGAAATACATAGAAGAACTGTACAAAAAAGATCTTCACGACCCAGATAATCACTATGGTGTGATCACTGACCTAGAGCCAGACATCCTGGAATGTGAAGTCAAGTGGGCCTTAGAAAGCATCACTACGAACAAAGCTAGTGGAGGTGATGGAATTCCAGTTGCGCTATTTCAAATCCTGAAAGATGATGCTGTGAAAGTGCTGCACTCAATATGCCAGCAAATTTGGAAAACTCAGCAGTGGCCACAGGGCTGGAAAAGGACAGTTTTCATTCCAATCCCAAAGAAAGGCAATGCCAAAGAATGCTCAAACTACCGCACAATTGCACTCATCTCACATGCTAGTAAAGTAATGCTCAAAATTCTCCAAGCCAGGCTTCAGCAATACGTGAACTGTGAACTTCCTGATGTTCAAGCTGGTTTTAGAAAAGGCAGAGGAACCAGAGATCAAATTGCCAACATCAGCTGGATCATGGAAAAAGCAAGAGAGTTCCAGAAAAACATCTATTTCTGCTTTATTCACTATCCAAAGCCTTTGACTGTGTGGATCACAATAAACTGTGGAAAATTCTTCAAGAGATGGGAATACCAGACCACCCGATCTGCCTCTTGAGAAATCTGTATGCAGGTCAGGAAGCAACAGTTAGAACTGGACATGGAACAACAGACTGGTTCCAAATAGGAAAAGGAGTCCGTCAAGGCTGTATATTGTCACCCTGCTTATTTAACTTATATGCAGAGTACATCATGAGAAACGCTGGACTCGAAGAAACACAAGCTGGAATCAAGATTGCCGGGAAAAATATCAATAACCTTAGATATGCAGATGACAGCACCCTTATGGCAGAAAGTGAAGAGGAACTCAAAAGCCTCTTGATGAAAGTGAAAGTGGAGAGTGAAAAAGTTGGCTTAAAGCTCAACATTCAGAAAAGGAAGATCATGGCATCTGGTCCCATCACTTCATGGGAAATAGATGGGGAAACAGTGGAAACAGTGTCAGACTTAATTTTCTGGGCTCCAAAATCACTGCAGATGGTGACTGCAGCCATAAAATTAAAAGACGCTTACTCCTTGGAAGGAAAGTTATGACCAACCTAGACAGCATATTCAAAAGCAGAGACATTACTTTGCCAATAAAGGTCCGTCTAGTCAAGGCTATGGTTTTTCCTGTGGTCATGTATGGATGTGAGAGTTGGACTGTGAAGAAGGCTGAGCACCGAAGTGATGATTTTGAACTGCAGTGTTGGAGAAGACTCTTGAGAGTCCCTTGGACTGCAAGGAGATCCAACCAGTCCCTTCTGAAGGAGATCAGCCCTGGGATTTCTTTGGAAGGAATGATGCTAAAGCTGAAACTCCAGTACTTGGCCACCTCATGCGAAGAGCTGACTCATTGGAAAAGACTCTGATGCTGGGAGGGATTGGGGGCAGGAGGAGAAGGGGACGCCAGAGGATGAGATGGCTGGATGGCATCACTTACTCGATGGACATGAGTCTGAGTGAACTCTGGGAGTTGGTGATGGAGAGGGAGGCCTGGTGTGCTGCAATTCATGGGGTCGCAAAGAGTCGGACACGACTGAGCGACTGAACTGAACTTAACTGAATATATATTAAGAAGCTTAAAGTGCTGATTCTATTTAAGTTAGACATCCTAGTTTTAGAAATCTAAATCCTTACTTAGTAGACCATATAGAAAAAGGACCTTTATTATTTATTATGAATTTTCCATTCCTTCTGAGCTAAGTAGAAAAATGAGTCTCGCCCTTACCCTGAACCTTATATGGATTCTGTGTCAAGGCTTCCATCATTTGTACTTTCTTACTTCCACAACTCAGTTCTACTTTACTGATGTGCTCTGGATGATTTTAACATCCAGATGTATTCAAAATATCTGTCCAGCTCCCCTTCACCTTTCCCTACAATACAACCAGATCAGTTACCCTCTTATTGTCCTGACACCCTTCTTTAATTATGTTATTACCGTAACATTCTATCATGTGTTTCCCCTACCCCCGGCCCCACCAAAAAAAAAAAAAAAACAGGCTATTGCCTGCTTTGCCTCATCATAATGAGGACTTTTTCTGGAACTAGACTGTTTGGATTTGAATTCCAGCTTTGCCACTTGCCAGCTATGTGGTTCAGGTCTCACTTTCCTCATTACATGGAATTATCTAATTATTATATTAAAATTATATAATTATTACATGGAAAGTGGTCAGAGCAGTGCTGGCACATAGTAAACCCTGAATTTGTGTTATTATTATTATTATAACTAACAGAGGATAAGACGATTGGGTGGCATCACCAACTCGATGAACATGAGTTTGAGCAGGCTCCGGGAGTTGGTGATGGGCAGGGAAGCCTGGCATGCTGCAGTCCATGGGGTCACAAAGAGTTGGACACGACTGAACAACTGAACTGAATTGATTATTATTATTATCATGTCATAGAGATATTATGAAGCTCAAATAATGTGTATGAAACCGCTTTGTAATGCACTACTCATTACTTTCTATTACAGTAACATGTGTTTACTTTAATCTCATAAATTATAGAAGAACAAGGACTATCTTATTTTCTAATGACTTACGTTGTACACAGTAAATTCTCAAAAGTTGCATTGAAATTAAATGTTATTTTATGACCAAATCACTGTTGACTTTTGGTTATGTCTAAATAACATCACGTCAAGATAACTCACAATCTTGTTATATATACACTTGTGTCTTCCACTATGTTAGAGGTCTTTTCAAAGTAGAGTCTACAATGGAGAATCCACGGCAAGCATGGAAGGAAAAGCTTTAGGAATTCTATCTACAGTTTTTCTTTATCTTTTGTAAATTTTTATTGTTTGGAATATATCATTACTAACATGTATGCAATTACTATGCAAATGCTATAACAGGTAAGTAAATAGATACTGGAAGTGCAGGCTTAAGACAGTTTTACTAAACGGTGTACACTCTAAAAGGTCTGGAGATCAGCACATTAACCCGCAGTATGGTTTCTCTCCTGGTGTCAAGCTGATCTATTGAAGTTTTCCTAGCACACAGTTTATATTTCTTTGTTTCCAAATCTGACTCACAACCAGTTTGTTTAAAATGAGAGTATGGCAGCCACTCCTTTTCAAGCTGCAACTTGCATTCTCACACCAAGACTTAACCATCACCAAATGTAAAGTCCTTAAAAGACAGGTCTGTATCTGGTCTATTTTTGCATCTATCCCCACACCCCCACCTCCTCACCACACAACAGGGTTTTCACAACTGGCACATAACAGGCTCCACATAAATGTTGGCTGAATGCATATAATGACACAGTGATTGCTACTGGAAGGCAGGAGAGTGTGCTGGTGAACAGCAGAAGCTCAGATCCTGGCTCTGCCACGTAACAGGGTGACCCTGAGCCTCAGAATTTTCCTTTGGGAAATGAAGGTGATTAAGTAAAGGGACTCTCCTGGGGTGTCCAGTGGTTAAGAATGACCCGCCAATGCAGGGGACACGGGTTCGATCACTCTGACCCAGGAAATTCCACTAAGTCCCTGCACCGCAGTTATTGAAACCCCCATGCCCTAGAACCTGTGCTCAGCAATGAGAGAAGCCACTGTAATGAGAAGCCCTTGCACTGTGACTAGAGAGCAGCCCTTGCTCATTGCAACTGGAGAAAGCCTACAGGCAGCAATGAAGACCCAGCACGACCAAAAATTAAAATGAATAAATAAATAATGTTTTTAAAAGTTAGCAAAGAGTAAAATCCATTTCTTGACTCAAAATATTAATTTGGTAGCATAATTTAATGCAGAAAACGCCCTCAATTCATGAAATGGAAAAGTGGGCAATTACCATGTAGTGTGCATTTTTTGTCAGCAGTTCTATATATTGAAGTGGTACAGCATGCAGTTATATAGCATCTTGAGTTTCCTGTATCCCCCCAAGAGGTAAGACACTGATTTCCCAAGGAGCTGTGCCCCTTCAGTATGAGTATGCAGAGAAAGAGTGAGGGGAAGGAAGGGAAAGATTAGACAATTATTTCCATCTTATGAACGTGTGAGAGAGTTTGCTTTGTCATTTGGGGTTTCAAGTACTGATTACTGTTAAATCAACATATCCTATTACATTAATATGGCTCTTAAACTGTAAAAAAATTATTTTGGTCAATGAATCATTTGTCTATGTTGAAAATCCTAAAGAATAGCAACAATACCAATACCACCTCCTGGAAATAAAAGCAGTTCTAGCAAGATTTGAGGATACAAGGTTATATATGAAAGTCAATTGCTCTCCTATATACCTGCAATGAATAATTGGAACTTGAAATTCAAAACACAACACTATTTACAAAACTACCCAAAATACAATATCCTGTGCTTAAGTATAGTTCTAACAAAATATGAACAAGATTGGTATGAGGAAAAGCACAAAACTCTGATAAAAGAAATAATAAATAGAAGGATATTCCATGACCATGGATAGTAAGATTCAATACAGTTAGGACGTCAGGTAGGATGTGAGTTCTGATACCTCACCAATGAAGATATGCAGACGGCAATAGTCTGTGAAGGATGTTCAACATCATATGACATTAGGGAGCTGCTAATTAAAAGGACAGTGAAGTACAATGAAACATCTATTAGAATGGCTAGAATTTAAAACACTGACAACAGCAAATGTGGCAAGGATGTAAGGCAACAGGAGCTCTCATTCATTGCTGTTGAGAATGCAAAATGGTACAGTCACTTTGGAAGACAGCATGGCAGTTTAATACAAAGCTAAACATAGTCTTACCATATGATCCAGCAATCATTCTCCTAGGAATTTATCCAAATGAGTTGAAAATGTATGTCCACACAAAACCCTGCACACGAATGTTTGCAGAAGCTTTATGCTCGATAAAGGACAGAAATGGTATGGACCTAACAGAAGCACAAGATATTAAGAAGAGATGGCAAGAATACACAGAAGAACTGTACAAAAAAGATCTTCACAACCCAGATAATCATGATGGTGTGATCACTGACCTAGAGCCAGACATCCTGGAATGTGAAGTCAAGTGGGCCTTAGAAAGCATCACTACGAACAAAGCTAGTGGAGGTGATGGAATTCCAATTGTGCTATTTCAAATCCTGAAAGATGATGCTGTGAAAGTGCTGCACTCAATATGCCAGCAAATTTGGAAAACTCAGCAGTGGCCACAGGGCTGGAAAAGGACAGTTTTCATTCCAATCCCAAAGAAAGGCAATGCCAAAGAATGCTCAAACTACCGCACAATTGCACTCATCTCACATGCTAGTAAAGTAATGCTCAAAATTCTCCAAGCCAGGCTTCAGCAATACGTGAACTGTGAACTTCCTGATGTTCAAGCTGGTTTTAGAAAAGGCAGAGGAACCAGAGATCAAATTGCCAACATCAGCTGGATCATGGAAAAAGCAAGAGAGTTCCAGAAAAACATCTATTTCTGCTTTATTGACTAAGCCAAAGCCTTTGACTGTGTGGATCACAATAAACTGTGGAAGATTCTTCAAGAGATGGGAATACCAAACCACCCGATCTGCCTCTTGAGAAATGTGTATGCAGGTCAGGAAGCAACAGTTAGAACTGGACATGGAACAACAGACTGGTTCCAAATAGGAAAAGGAGTCCGTCAAGGCTGTATATTGTCACCCTGCTTATTTAATTTATATGCAGAGTACATTATGAGAAACGCTGAATTGGAAGAAGCACAAGCTGGAATCCAGATTGCTGGGAGAAATATCAATAACCTCAGATATGCAGATGACACCACCCTTATGGCAGAAAGTGAAGAGGAACTCAAAAGCCTCTTGATGAAAGTGAAAGTGGAGAGTGAAAAGGTTGGCTTAAAGCTCAACATTCAGAAAATGAAGATCATGGCATCTGGTCCCATCACTTCATGGGAAATAAATGGGGAAACAGTGGAAACAGTGTCAGACTTTATTTTTCTGGGCTCCAAAATCACTGCAGATGGTGACTGCAGCCATAAAATTAAAAGATGCTTACTCCTTGGAAGGAAAGTTATGACCAACCTAGATAGCATATTCAAAAGCAGAGACATTACTTTGCCAACAAAGGTCCGTCTAGTCAAGGCTATGGTTTTTCCTGTGGTCATGTATGTATGGATGTGAGAGTTGGACTGTGAAGAAGGCTGAGCGCCGAAGAATTGATGCTTTTGAACTGTGGTGTTGGAGAAGACTCTTGAGAGTCCCTTGGACTGCAAGGAGATCCAACCAGTCCATTCTGAAGGAGATCAGCCCTGGGATTTCTTTGGAAGGAATGATGCTAAAACTGAAACTCCAGTACTTTGGCCACCTCATGCAAAGAGTTGACTCATTGGAAAAGACTCTGATGCTGGGAGGGACTGGGGGCAGGAGGAGAAGGGGACGCCAGAGGATGAGATGGCTGGATGGCATCACTGACTCAGTGGACGTGAGTCTGAGTGAACTCTGGGAGTTGGTGATGGAGAGGGAGGCCTGGTGTGCTGCAATTCATGGGGTCGCAAAGAGTCGGACACGACTGAGCGACTGAACTGAACTGAACTGATTCATAATTGTCAAAATTAGAAGCAATAAAGACATATCCTTCAATCAGTGAATGGAGAAACAAACTGTAGTACATCCATTCGATGGAATTTTGTTCAACAATAAAATGAAATGAGCTATCAAGCCACAAAAAGGCAGGGAAGAACCTTAAATACACATTGCTAAATCAAAGAATCCAGTCTAAAAAAGCTACAAACTGCATGATTCTAACTATATGACATTTTTAGAGGCTAACCGCAGAGACCGTAAACAGATCTGTGGTTGCCATGGGTTAAGAGGAGGGAGGGAAGTATGAATCAGTGGAGCACAGGGAATTTTTAAGGATGGTGAAACTATTTGCATGATACTGTCAGGGTGGATACAGGACATTACCCATTTGTCAAAAACCATATAATTGTGCAACAGGAGAAACAAACACTAATGTCAACTATGGGATTTAGTTAATAACAATGTATCAATATTGGTTCATTGATTGTAACTAATGTACCACACAAATGCAAGATGTTAAATACAGGGGATATTGTACAGAGGGAGGGTGGGTGTGTGGGAATTCTCTACATTCTCCTCAACTTTTCTGTAAACCTAAAACTACCCTAAAGAATAATAGCTGTTATCAAAAAATGTCCAAAGTAAGTAAAAAATACCACAGCAAATTATATATATATATAAAATACTTAAGTATATGCCAATACACACATTCAGATAAAATAAAATAACTATACATCTCTTTCTCTTCTTGATAATTTTTCGATTTTAGTTCCCTGACCAGGGATCAAACACATTCCCCTGTAGTGGAAGCATGGAGTCTTACCACTGGACTTTCAGGGAAATCCCTTCACGATAAATTTTAAACTATATATTCTGTTATTTTCCTTCTTCGAATACAATGCTTTTATATGGACTGTCAATCATGTCCGACTCTTTGCAACCCCATGGACTGTAGACTATCAGGCTCCTCTGTCCATGGGATTTTCCAGGCAAGAGTACCGGAGTGGGTTACCATTTCCTTCTCCAGGGGATCTTCCCGACCCACGTATCGAACCTGGGTCTCCAGCATTGCAGGCAGATGTTTTACCATCTGAGCTACCAGGGAAGCCACAGTGTAATGCTTTTATATGGACTGTCAGTGGAAGATGAGGAGATGCAGAGAGTTATGCTAAATTATGTTCAGAAAAATTTTGGTAGTGAAGGGAACTAGGATTGATGAGTCTGGAGTCTAGGAAAGAATTCTTTTTAAAGGATATAATGATGACAACTCTAAAAAAAAAATACTGTTAGCCCCCATTCACTTTTATTCTTTAGTTATTTCACTGTCTTTCAAAGAATATAAGTAAATACTAAAATATAAAACTGCATACCAACAGTACATATAAAATTTTGCCAATGAGTTAAAATGCGAGGAAAACGAACACATACCAAGTCATCGATGTTGACCATTAGAACATTCTGATATGCTCCACCGTCTTTACCGCTAATATCACAATCAGATGATGCTACTGGCAACAGAACAAGGATCAGGGGAGGAATTCCAAAGATATACCTAAAAGAAACTGAATTCAACAGTAAGTAAGAATCAGCCAAATGTTTTAAGTCATATTATATCATCTGATGGCAGTGTTTCAATTGGCCTGACCACTAATTTCTAAGAATTTTTAAAATGTATCTTGCTTCTGCAGAGTGTAGGGAAAAACTCCGAAGTTCATTATTATGTAACAGCCAAAGTAAGACAATATTTTAGAGTCTAGGTTTCTTTCATTTGAATTCAGATATAACTCTTTGGGATAGTGCAGAACAGGTGTGATGACAGCAAAGTCTCTTTGCTCCATTGACAGAAAAACAGGTAAACTATAGGTTAAAAATGAGAAATTCTTGAAAGTTTACAATCTATGGCACGTGACTGTATATTTATATAAAACTTGGTGGCTGATCAAGTGTCCAGCTGTTTCCTGGAGGCAACATCGCAGGAAGTTTATCTCCACAGTACGGCACTATGATCATATGCTTTCTTTTTAATAATGGACCTTAGAAGGCTTACCTTTCCTAGAACTGGTACAAAGTTGACATTTATATTATAAGACCCCTTATCTTTTCAGTATCTTCTATTTCTAAATGCCCAGAGACTCACATTCTCTTCAAACACAGCCCTGTTTAGCTTCTTGACATGTTAGGAAAACAATAAATAAATTCATACCCTGTTAACTAATTATTTATATCTGTTTTTAAATGTCTTCTTATTTAGGGGCATTTTTTAATCAAAATGGATGAAATTATAAATGACATCATTTTTGGCAATAGTAATACACTGATAGAAAGCTAGGGATTCCCTGAGGGATTAAAATCTGGTTTTATGGGGACTTATTTTATTTCTTCACAAGCTTGCCAGAGTGTCTTGTTTGAATCTTTCTGTAAACTATTGAGTGTTGATGACAATGTATTTCCTGTGACTTTCACCAGTGAACTTTAACTATTCTCATTGAGTGCAAGACATTTCACATGTATGCCTACTCCTGATTAAGATTACAAACAATGCTGCTTGGAACCCAAGGAACTAAAGACTGTCAAATATATCATAAACTTCCCGATAACATTATAATCTGTTACATCATTATCTGTCATACAAAAGTGAGTAACTCTCCCCATTAAATTATGTGCTGTTAGTGACCCATATATTTACAATACAGTATGTAGACTGGATAGCAGATAGAGGAACAAACATGAATCTCACATCAAATCTTCATACTGACATTTAACAAGGTAAGAAAAACAAAATGAGAGGCAGGATCTACTCAAAGCTCTGACACTAAGTTTCTGTACGCATGATGAGCAAGAATTCACTTAGGAGATTAATGATGCTGCTGCTGCTACTGCTAAGTCGCTTCAGTCATGTCCGACTCTGTGCGACCCCATAGACAGCAGTCCACCAGGCTCCCCCATCCCTGGGATTTTCCAGGCAAGAGTACTGGAGTGGGTTGCCACTGCCTTCTCCGGATGATGATGCTAGTTGCCTTTAACTGAGTACCTGTCATGTACCAAGCACTGTTCAGTGCCTTATACTTACTGTCTCTAAAGATCCAAAGGGTCCTACCAGGTAGTTAATCTTTTTGTTAAACATAAATAGTAGGTGCCGGGTCTGGATTCTAACCTGAGCCAATTGCTTCACCAGGATTTGATCCTAAATGCCCATAATCTTTCTAAAAAATAATCTTATTTATTTATTTATTTTTGGTTGTGCTGGGTTTTCCTTGTTGTGTGGGCTTTTCTCTAGTTGCGAAGCACGGGTTTCTCATCACCATGACATCTCTTGTTGAAGAGCACCAGCTCTAGGGCGCACAGGCTTTAGGAGTTGTGGTCCTCAGGCTCTGGAGCACAGCTTCAATAGTTGTGGTGTATGGGCTTAGTTGCCCTGGGACACGTGGGATCTTCCCAGATCAGGAATTAAACTCATGTCTCCTGCATCAGTAGGTGGATTCTTTACCACTGAGCCACCAGGGAAGCCTACCCATAATCTTTTAATAATACGTCATCATTTTTATCTAAATGAAAACTACCTCCAGGTTCTATTATCTATCTCCACCTCTCTTTCTTCTACTATTGTCTCTCTCACCTGAAGATTCTCAAACAATGATCAATTGCTAATTATTTAGTATCCTAACTTTGTAATTAGATTTGTATAGATAGTGCAGAGCCAAACTTTTTCTTTTCTCTGTCATCTTAAAGGTGTCTGGCAGGGATACTTCAGGAGGAATAGAGGATAAGGAAAGTTTATACACCATATAGCTTGAAATGAGCTTTAAAGGAATAATAACAAAGTAATTAAACATTAGAATGAAAAGGAGACATTTTTACTATTGTACATAAATGTTATTTCAAAGGTCCACATTTTACACTTCGATTTAGGAGGCAGTTTTATTTTTTCTGAGCACTACTTATTGTGCCCTCTTCATTCCAAATTTCAGTAATGAGTGCTCCCAAAATTCATGTTGATCCACTTGGTCATTGGATGGTATTTTATCAATGCTTTCAAATGATGACTTAGTGGGGAATTAAGTCTTTTTTGTGCAATTCTAAAAAATATTTGCCTTATCTAGAGCGTCTTTGGTTGCCACTATTGTTAAATGGGCTTCCCTGGTGGCTCAGAGGTTAAAGTGTCTGCTCGCAATGTGAGAGACCTGGGTTCAATCCCTGGGTTGGGAAGATCCCTTGGAGAAGGAAATGGCAACCCACTCCAGTATTCTTGCCTGGAGAATCCCATGGATGGAGGAGCTGGTGGGCTACAGTCCACGGGGTCACAGAGAGTCGGACATGACTGAGTGACTTAACTTGTTAAATAGGTCAGCCCTGGGCTTCCCTGGTGGCTTGGCAGTAAAGAATCTGCAATGCAAGAGACATGGGTTCAATTTCTGGGTTGGGAAGATCCCCTGGAGAAGAAAAAGTCAACTCATTCCATTATGCTTGCCTGGGAAATCCCATGGACAGAGGAGCCTGGCAAGCTACAGTTCACTGGGCCACAAAAGAGTTAGACGTGACTTAGGAATTAAATCACCACCAGCAGCTCAGCTCCAGATAGCCTTGGCAACACAAAGCACAGAGGGAGACCTGGAGGCTGTGTCTTGGTGTGGAAATGGGTTAAGAGACCACTAAAAGGACAGAGCAGCTCAAAATCTTCACTTCCCTAATTTGTACAATGAAAACCTCAGACTAACTGATCCCTTGATATCCCTTTCAACTCGTAAGCACCTTAATTCTAAGAATCTACCTAGCCATCCAAATACAGTAACTCTTTAAACCTGAAATCCCCTGATGGACAATGTTGCAAATACATTCCAGTGCTTCAAACCCAGGTCTCAGAAGTTCCTAGATTTCTCATTAATGACTTGCCTTCAACTGAAGTCTTTTCTCCATACCACATAGAGAGTAACATATTAATATTGCCTAGTTTGAGCCTGCTTTTGACATTGTTGTCACAATAGGAAAGGACTCTGCTTTTATTTTTAGATTATGCATAGAATACCAACCCTATCCCCCCCCACCTTGACTTTTCCCTTAGGTTACAAAAAAAGATAAACCGTAAAGAATAATGCAAGGCAAGCTTGGGCTTGTGGAATTTTCTTTAGATTTCCTGAAGGGATTGAAACTGGAGAATTTGTTTTCAGTAGGGAATTTGGTTAAACCAGAATGATGGCTGTCTAAAAAAGTCTTGTTGGTTTTTATATTAAGCCAAATAATACATTCAATCCTCAGATGCTTGTTATGGGGTCAAAGTGAACATAAACAAATTAGTTTCTACAATCCTTCAAATCCAATCTTTCATTACTGTTTAAGACCAATCAGTATGTATTGACTGTCTACTGTACACATTACATAGACCTATTTTCATGAAAGACATTATCTGAATATATAAGATTTGGCTTTAGTATGAGCAATTGGCATAAACGAGTGAATAAATAAAAAGTTAATAAACAGTAGGAAATAATCATATATGAAAACCACCATTTAAAGGTTCTAAAATCAATTTTATGTTCACACAAAGCATTCTAATATTTGCCACAAACATATTGATTGGATTATAAATTCTATCCATAAGTCCTATGATAAACAGCAGATAAAGACATTTCTGAAGCCATCCTATAATACTATATACAGTATTTCATTTAATCCCATAACCATTTCTTGAGGTAAGTACTATCAATTACTAAACATTTTGGCAGATGGAGAATCTGGGGCCCAAATTTTTCCCCGGATAAAACGAGTTTTGTAAGAGTCAGGATTCAAATCCAAGATTGTCAGGTTGAAAAGTCTAGAAACTAAGCTTTCAGCCACTGAGCTACACTGCTTCCTGTAAAAATAACTGCATGTGTGTCCTCAAGGGAAATGTGCAAAAACCCCATCTTTCTCCACATGAAACTCACTGTGGTGCTTCCTTGGCCAAGCTCTGAAACATTGCACCACATACTCCTATTTAAGGGGAAAAAGACATTGACTGTTTGGTTTTATTACATTAGGTTATGTGTCACAGGTGCAGCCAGAAAAAAAAAAAAATCTCACATCACAGAGAAATCAACATGTAATGTGGTCCTACAAAGTAACCTCTTCCATTTTTGTCTAAGGTATTTCAGCATTGTTATGATGCCCTGTGTAATTCTCTTTAAACTTGTTCAGGCTTTCTAATCTTCCTCAGTTCTCCATTTGTACCACTATTCCATTTTTGGGTCGTCAAATAATTAAATTATCAAAACTAGAGAGCACAATCATCAAGGACCACATAGGAGGTCCTCAACTACTTCAACTTCCAAAAGAAGTGTCAAAGTGAAAGGACAAAAAGTAATGAAACCTCTAATGAAATCTATTGGAACAAACTGCAGATAGCCACTCAGAGTAATTATTATTAGGAGTTTAGAATTCTAATATTTTGGTTGCTGATAACTTATGCTACATGATTAGTGTAGATATTCAGGAAATGGAATAATGGACACCTTAGCTTCCTCCTTGTCAGTAATGGACACCTTAGCTTCCTCCTCTTGCTTTACCTCTCCGCTCTAGATCAGAGGTGATGGGAGGATAAGAGCTGGGAGCCATCCAGAAAGAAGCAACTGCAGAAGCTCGGTGGGCATTGTAAGGAAAACAGGAATATACCTAATTTCTAATTCTATATTAAACTTCTAGAGGAGGCCCATTAAGAATTCTCTATACTCTAAACCCTACTCCGTTATTTTGTTACTAATCAGGTACTTCTGGACTATGTCACTTTTTGATGCTTGAATACCTGTGAGTGGGCAAAAAGCTCTTCTAATCTAAAGGTGGAGCCAGGAAAGGCATCAAACAGGACAACAACCTCCTGTCTATTCTGGCCCCCTCCCCATTCGTCTCCTTTTGATAGAGGAAGTATTTACTGTAAAACAGCAGAATTTTCCTCAGGCGATCCCTCCCTAAGCACGTTTCCCTTCCCCCCAATCCCCCCAGCACACCTTTTTTGTTTTGTTTTTCCCCCTAGTCAACTTTTGGACTCTATACTAGCCGTATGGCTGCTAACGCCATCGCTTCAGCTCTGTCCTTGCCCATTTAAAATTCGTATTCCACACAAGTAAAATCTATTCGGTCTCAGCAAGGGTCTAAAATGTAGAATTATGCCTGTTAATTCTGCCTCCGTCAAGGAGCACCCATTTAGAACAAACAAAACAAAACCCAAAGTGTCCCTTCTCAGTGCCAGCCCGGAGCACTTGGTTTCCCAGCAAAAGACACCGGGTACAGCCCCAGTCGGAAACTCCCAGCCTCAGTAAGTGGGTGAAAACGGGGTTTTCCGGAGACCTGTCCCTTTGGGGTTTAAAAGCGTGTCCCGTGGGAGCTTCGCTTTCACTTCTCTAAGGATTTGGAGCTGCAAGAGCCCACATCCTCGCAGATCCCGGGGCGCCGGTGAGTACCTCGGCGCGACCAGGAGCCCGGGGTGGGTGGGTTGGGCGCTCGGTTGACAGCGGGCGGCGCTGGCTCCGGGAGAAGGACGGAGCGCGTTGTTACCCCGGGACCTGGGCGCAGGCTGCCACAGCTGAACGGCGCGGAGGCTGCAGCGCCGGGTCTCGGGGACAGAGGGCCGGCGTCGGGGACCGAGGCTCCCACGCAGCTTGCCAGGTGCAAGTGGCAATGGGCCAGGGTACTCGGGCGCGGTCGCCGGCTGCCCCGGGGCAGAGCCCGAGCTCTCCGCAGGTCCAAAGTGCAAGGCCAGGCTGTTCCCGGACGCGCCTGAGCGCGGGGCCCCGCAGCGCGTCCGAGTCCCCGGGAGTGCCGGGCGCGCGAATTTCTGCGCCCGAGAGAGGAGCGCTTACCATGGAACATGGTCTGCGGGAGCGGGCGTGGTCATGATGACCGCAACTGCAGCAGGAGCACGCTCTCACCGCCCATAGTCACTCCCAGGACCCTGGTCTTCCGCGGAGTTACCGGGAGTCCGTGCCGGGAAGGCCGTCTCTGTCGCTGGTTCCTCCTACCCACGCCGAGCCTGCTGTTTCATCCATCCCAAGGGGGGCGGCACACACCAGGGCCCGGCTCTGCGCTTTGCCTTTCCCATAACTTCCGTAGGATCAGCCGGCAGTGTACTTTCAGTTTCTACTTTGCGCTTGGTCTGCAGGTTCGATCTCCAAGTTAATCACTGGGGCGCCTTCACAGCACCCCCCCGCCTCCCTTCTCCTGGTCACCTGCGTCCTCCCCGAGCGCTTCCTGTGCGCCTGGACCAAGACCAGAGGAGCGCGCGGATTTCCAAAGCACCGCAGGAGGAATGAGTTGGTCTTCTGATTCCGGGCGATTTGAGGCAAAAGACTTCCCAAATGACCTCTAGCCGCCTTGGCAAAAGTAGGCGACTAGGATCTAAAAGCATCGGTTGCTAATGAGTCCACAGAAGCCGTAAATGTGAGGGGCGAGAGCTGGGCTATTGCAAGCGGGAACCAGGGAGGAGGCGTAGCAGCTCTTGCCGCGGATGTGGTGGTGGACGATGCCAAGTCCTCTTGTTTAAAAAAAAAAAAGGAAGTAAAGAATGATGAATGATTAAGAGGGCCACGGGCCACTCCCTCGGCCTCTCTAACCTCTCTTGGTCTCTTTCCTCTCTGTCTTTTGTACATGCACCTGCTCAGGTGAGATCTCAAAGGAAAATAAAGCGGTGGGTCAGTCTCCTCTGGGAAGAGCTATCTTTGGACCTAGAAATTAAAGCCCAAATTAGGTGGAGAAAGTGGAGACCGATAATAGCTCCTAACAATGTCTCCCTTGTGCGTTTGTCTGAATTGGCTAATAAATCAAATTATCCATTGTGACTGTGTGTTTACAGAAGCTTATTAGATAAAGATAAGTTTATAAGATAAACAAAAGTTTATCTTTTTTTTTTTTTTTCTAGACCTGAATTATTTAGATATTTTCTGTCTTGTTCGGTTTCTGATATTCTGCAGAAACCCTGCTTAAATGAAGGTGGGTGATGTAAAGAAATAACAGTGATAATAATATTATGGCTATCATTTACCTAGCATTTGTTCTGTACTAGTATTGTGCTAATCCTTTTATATATGTCATCTCAGGCAAAATTTCCTCTGTGGTAGATAATTTTGTGGGAACTAAGACTTCCTTAAGTATATGCCCGAATTCACTCCCCTGGTTAGTAACAAATGTGGCACACAAACCTACTGTAAATCAGCTCTAGAGTCCACACTTGGGATCCTTGGGTTAGAAGTCCTGTGAACAATGCAGAAATTGATGCCAGGACAGAAACAGAGTCACATGTAGTGTGGGTATGGCTTTGCTCCAGTGTGGGGACCTCAGGACAAATTTCTGGAATTTGTGAGTTCTCAGTTGAGACCCAAGCAGGTCAATTAACTTGACGATGTGAGCATTTCAGATTCTTTGATAGTGTGAACAAAGAAAAAAGGAAAAGAAAGCAGAGAGAAAAAGAAAAAAAAAATGAAACAGAGGGTGAAGCAGTGTTGCTTAAGGCTGAAACCTGGATTTCTATTCCTCTTTTAGCCTCATTTCTCACATCCAGTTCATAGGCAAGTCCTGTCAGCAATACCTCTAAAATAAATCCCAAATCTATTCTGTGAATTGCCTAAGGTTAACCATTAAAACCCTGCTGTCTAGGGACCTTCCAGTTTCTACTCTTGCCCACAACCTCTTCATTCTCTTCATAGCAGCAGGATATTGATTTACATTTGCCATTTTCCGTGACCACTCCCTGACCACTTCCTGCTGTACATGGGGCTTTCATGGCCCTGAGTGATCTGGGCTTCTGCTGCCCTCCCTGGCTCTCTGGTACCCATGACTTTTTTCCTCCCTGTGTCCAGCCAAGCTGACTTCCACTTAGATGAGCATCTAGGACTTCCCTGGTGGTCCATTGGTTAAGACTCCTCCCTTCCAATACAGGGGTCGTGGGTTCGATCCCTGGTCTGGGAACCGAGATTCCATATATCATGTGAAAAGAAAAAGAAAGTGTCTAGCACACAGCCATGCAGAAAGTGAAAGAATGAGAGAGGACAATTGAGTGAGAGGCATGAATGAGAACATGTGTGGAAGAGACAGTTTGTGAAGACAGGAGGAAAATAGGAGGAAAGGGGAAGAGAACAAGGGAAACGAACAAGAACAGGACACAGAATGTGGTGGGGGTTGGGGGGATGTCAAGTATTTCCATCTGACTGGAACTTAGGGTGGAGGTGGGGAGTGGAGAAACAGGAGGCTGGAGTGAAAAGTAAAAATGAATTTTGTAATTAAACATGACAATGTTGGTTATTGATTTATTTAAAATCCCTGACAGCAGAATTGAGGTATGTAACTGCATATAGCCTGTAGTTTTTATTTTTTTAACTTTTCAGGGACAGATAAAAGAGCATCCATCAATAACTTGCTCAGCAGGAAATCCGTCTTCCTTTTTCATGCAATCACTGTAAAACTTGGTTGAACAAGAGCTTGTGCATAAGTGAACTTTTGGGAAGCATGAGGGAAAATTATTCAGAGCTCCAAGAGGAGATGTAAATTCCTCACCAGACTCTGAGCCTAAATGTGAAGAATCTCTGAAAAAAATATTCATAAATCATTGGGCATTTTTTTTATTATATGCAAATGGGCACTTTCTAACTTCAAGTTATTATTTTTCTGTCTATGGCAGAATTAATACCATTTGGAAAAAAATTCCAAAATGTATTCTTAAATTTGTAGTTGATATTTTGATAAAATGAACATTATTTTTTATTAGACAGATAGATAAGGATAAAAGAAATGTCATGAATTTTTATATGCTAATGTTATGTGATTAGAAAAGCTGGGTGGTTACCATCAAGTTCACTTATAGACCCAATGGTGCAGAAAAGCCAATATGGAAACAAAATAGTATATAAAGTTTATGAGTTATAACCAATAAATATTAAGAAAGAAGACAACATTCTCAGAATGATTAATGCAATGTACTTGAAAAATGGAAATAAAACCATATGAATGTCAGCTTAAAGAGAGAATCATTTGATGTTAATGAATGTCTTTTTAAATGTTCCACAATCTTCAATCTAAATAGTTCATTATTGGTAATCTGAAAATCTTTTCTTGATAATTATCTGAACTATTTTTACCCAACATAATATGATCATTTTTTATAGTCTGAGATCTGAATGCTAGCTATCATTCTATCAGTATTTTCTGAAGTTCCTGTAGCTTAATTTTCCAGGCGTAATATTCAACATATTTCAAACACACACACACACACACACAAAACAGATTTATGGGCATGTGTTCGTGTAGAACACATGGGACCTGTGCTTAGAAGGACTATAGATTTGGTTTAATGCTCTGCAGTCACTGTCTTGAAATTCTTAATTATTTTTGGACAAAGGAACTCTCATTTTCACTTTGCATTGGGCCCCACAAATTCTGTAACTGGTCATGCATACTCACACATATTAAGCTACACACTGTGGACAGCAACACAGGTCATCAAGGTGATTTCAGCTTAGTGGAGAAAACAGATGTTAAATGTAGAATTTAACATTAATTTAAAATGTAGAATTTAACATTAATTTAAAAGTATTATGAAAAGGAAAATTTGAGATGTGTTTCAAACTAGAGTTTTAAGGAAGTCTAGGCCTGTTTTAAAAATTAGTGAAACTAGGATCCAAAATAGATTAGTTTACCTGGTGGCTCATATGGTAAAGAATCTGCCTGCAATCCAGGAGACCTGGGTTCAATCCCTGAGTCAGGAAGATCCCCTGGAGAAGGGAATGGCTACCCACTCCAGTCTTCTTGCCTGGAGAATTCCATGGACAGAGGGAGGAGCCTGGTGGGCTATAGTCCATGGGCTCTCAAAGAGTTGGACACGACTGAATGACAAATAACAACACACCCATTCAATGGAAAAATAGCTGTAAGTGAATAAACTTTAATTCTAAAGCAGATCTGTTTGATTTTCAAGCCTGAGCTTGACAATGAATTTTCAGTTATATCAAATGACTATTTAGAATTTATTTACATGGTCATGTATTTTCTTGTTGCTCCTGCTGCTGCTGCTAAGTCACTTCAGTCGTGTCCGACTCTGTGCAACCCCATAGACGGCAGCCCACCAGGCTCCCCCATCCCTGGGATTCTCCAGGCAAGAACACTGGAGTGGGTTGCCATTTCCTTCTCCAATGCATGCATGCATGCTCAGTTGCTTCAGTTGAGTCCGACTCTATGTGACCCTATGGACAGCAGCCCACCAGGCTCCTGTATCCACAGGATTCTCTACGCAAGAATACTGGAGTGGGTTGCCATTTCCTTCTCCAGTTGCTCCTGAATAAACCACAAATTTACCATAATGCTAAATTTAATTTGCTAACATTTTACTTTTAATTTTTCAATTATATTCATAATTTGTGCATGTTTGATCTTCATATCATATTCAACTGAGCCGGGGCTATTTTTGTCTAATTTTCTTAGCTTGATAAAAGTATTTGGGAATTCTGTTGTTTTCTATAAACTGTAATTTTTAAGCACTATATGACTGATTTGAGCTCAATAATGAAACCTATTTTATTTTGTGGGATGCAACCTAGGGATAAGATGAGACTACCAGTTTCAAGCATTGCAAGAATGAAAATGAAAAGGATTCTTCTGAAGGCTTGATCAAAATGGCCACTTCAAAATGTCAGGAACTGCTGGAAATATGCATATCAGCATGTGAATGATTGCTTGAACCATGAAAATGAATGAAATCATCCAACATGCAATTTCAAAGAAAGGAAAGAGTCAGTCAGTGCCAGGAGGAAACTTGAGATGTGGGAATTAAGGGTAGGTGGAGAACTGGGTGCCAAAGAGCAAACTGATAAACAATAGAGCATGAAGTAAGAGAGATGTTGGCTTAGCATTCCAGGAATCAGAGAGAGAGAATTTCAAAACAGATTAATTATCAGTATTTCCAAATGTCACAAAGAGATGATGAGGATTGAAAAGCATGTCCACTGAACTGGACAGAGTAGAAGAGAAGTCTGTGGTCCTCATGACAACAGTTTGAGAAGAGCAGTGTAGTGAGACATAATATTCTGGTTTGTGGGATGTAAGGGAAGAAGCAAATAAAGTGAGAGGAGACAATTTTTTAGGATGTCTGGCGAAGATAAAAGGAATCTGATAATGGCTTGAAAGGCATGTAAAGCATAATGGAAGTGCTAGTTTTCATATATGAGAGGTACTACAACATATTTATATATTAATGGTTAAAATTAGGTTTTTCTGAAGAAGTAGAAAAGGATGGAACCAAGAAACCCAAGATATCAGAGTAATTTTTTTCTTACACTCACTCCTCTTTCATCTCATTCCTTAAATTCTAAACAATTAGAATCTACTATAATCCACTATGCCTAATTTTATGTTCCTTATTGAAATGTTCCCTATGATACTTACTTGTCTACTTCTGGACTGAGTACTGGCTAGTCTGTGGAATCTAGAAAAATGGTACAGATGAACCTATTTCCAAGGCAGAAACAGAGATGCAGATATAGAGAACAGATCCATGGATGCGGTGGGTAGAGGAGGAGGGGAGGGTGAAATGAATTGGGAGACTAGGATTGACGTATAGACACTACCATGTGTAAGATAGATAGCTCGTGGGACCTTCTGTAAAGGACAGGAAGCTCAGTTCAGTGCTCTGTGGTGACCTAGATGGGTGAGATGGGGGTGGGGTGGGAGAGAGGTTCAAAAGAGAGAGGATATATGTATACTATAGCTGGTTCACTTCATTGTACAGAAGAAACTAACACAAGATTGTAAAGCAATTATATTCCGATAAAAAAAAATGCTGCCAAATTACCTTTCAGAAGGAGCAGCTGTAGCATATGTAGTTTGCATTAACCAATCCGTTTGTACACTAATCGATGTGTTGTTGGCAATCAGAGGTTCAGTTAATTCCGTTTACTGATATGGTATATTGAATTAGCTGTACCTATACAATGCGAAAAGCACTGAAAGAGAACGGCCATAGAAATCTACTTGATAGAACAGATTTGCCATAAGGTTTATTGATTTCCCTTGACAGTTTGCCTGTGTGCGCTAAGTCACGTGTCTGACTCTTTGCGACCCTATGGATTCTATCCTGCCAGGTTGCTCTATTCATGGGATTCTCCAGGCAACAATACTGGAGTGTGTTGTTATGCCCTCCTCCAGGGGATCATCCCAACCCAGGGATTGAACCCGAGTCTCTTACATCTTCTGCATTAACGGGCAGGTGTTTTACCACTAGGGCCACCTGGGAAGCCCCTTTAACAGCTTAATATTTGATAAATATTTAGCAGGAGAAAGAAAAGAAGGAATTGTATAAAGTCAAATATAGGACAAATTTGAAACAAGTATTTCTTAAGGCCCTCAAAAGACCTGGAGAAAACTAAAATCATAAGATGGTGGATCAAGATTAATACAAAGCAACTATAGCAATAACACCAGCAAAGTATGAATTTAACCTACTCCCTATCTCCTAACACTTTTCTAGATTCAACTTCCCAAAATTTCCTTGAAAATCTACTCTTTTTTTCCTTCTGATAGTGATCTTTGTGGCTACTGAAAATCCTCAGTTTTGTTTTGTTTTGATTGTTTTTGGATTTTGCTTTAAAGTCACTGATTTAAATCTGGGTGTTACTGGAGAATGCCTGCAAACACTGCTAGTTTCGGAGGTTGATTCTTAAATGAACAGTGTATTAGTACAAGTAAATACAATATCCATTTTTTCGTCCTATTTTTTTATTAGGTCTCATTGTAGGCCAGCCACATAAAGCATGCCCTACAAAGTGAAAATATATCTACTGAAAACTTAAAAAAATGACTTGAAATAACTTAATACATTAAGAACATGTTTGTATTTGGTAAACAGTCCTAATTTCATAAAGCTTACTTTAGAATAAAAAAGTTATAAAACGGGTTAGTTTGGAATTAGAATATAAGGAGTCTTAGTTTTCTAATCTGAATAAAAGTTTAGAAAGCTCAGAGAATGAAAATGACAGAATATCACTTTGAAAGGAGGGAAATAGCAAGAAATAGAATGTATCACATTTCACTGGTAATAAAAATAATGTATTACTTAAGACAAATCAAATGAAAAGTGTTGGTCAAAAAAAAGTCTAAGAGGAAGACATGGTTAGAAAACCCGTTAAACATTAGAGAGAATCAGTAACATAGTCAAACAAACAAGGAAATCGAAGCCAATAGCTACCATTTCATAGGCTATATTACTCAAAGAATACATAATACTTCACTGCATTGTTCGAAAGTATCATTATATCTTCCTAGAAATAGTGAAGGTCAGCACATAAATGTATTGAAATCTCTCTCAACCCTAAATAACCCCATTTAAAAAAATTCAACACACAATTATCAAGTAATATGCCATACACTATTCTTGATGCTTGGAATATATCAGTGCACAAAACAGACAAAAATAGTTTCTGTTGAGCTTACATTCTAGTGGAGGAGATAAACAATAAAAAAGTAAAAATTATATTAAATGTTAGAAATTTATTAAGGTCTATGTAAAAAGTGTAGGATCAAGATAGAGACTTTGTGTATGTGGAGGGGAGTGTGAGTCGGGAAGGGTGCTATGATTCTCAGTGGGCTTCAGTGCGAACCTGACATTAGAACAAAAAATGAAAGGTGAGTGAGTCACATGGATGGCTGTAAGAAGAATCCTCTGGAGAGAGGAAGGCGAACACAAAGTCCTGTGGCAGGGAGAACACCTGGAGATTTCAAGCTGACTGCTTCTAGTTATTCTCCTTTCTCCTTCCATTTTTATGTACCTGACTCTTTGTGAAGAGCTTACACTCCTGGTCATTTTCTACTACTGCAACCTGATTTCTGGCTACCACATCCAGTTCACATCAGTGAACTGGTTGGCTAGTCCTTGTTGGTGGTGTTACTTCTTAAATTGCCTTTTAAAAATTTATAAAAACAGAGCATGCAAAGTATAAACATTTTTAAATTATTTATTTTTAATTGAAGGATAAACGCTTTACAGTGTTGCCTAGGTTTCTTATGTACCACAGTGGCAATCAGTCATTACTATATATAAATACATATATTTATGTATTTCCATCTTCTATGTCTGCATCTTTACTCCTTCCCTAAAAATAGGTTCATCAGTACCATTTTTCTAAATTCCATATTTATGTGTTAATAAATGATATTTTTCTCTTTCTTACTTCACTGTATATAACTGGTTCTAGGTTCATCCACCTCAGTTCAGACTGATCCATACTTGTTCCTTTTTATGGCTGAGTAATATTTCATTGTATATATGTATGTACCACAACTTTTTTTATCTATTCATCTGTCAATGGACATCTAGGCTGCTTCCATGTCCCGGCTATTGTGAATAGTGCTGCAGTGAACACTGGGGCACATGTTACACGTGTCTTTTTGAATTGTGGTTTTCTCAGGATATATGCCCAGTAGTGGGATTGCTGGTTCATATGATAGATTTATTCCCAGCTTTTTAAGGAATCTTCATACTGTTCTCTATAGTGAAAGAAACTGAAAGTGAAAGTTGCCTGTTCTCTACAGTGGGTGTATCAATTTACATTCCCACCAACAGGGCAAGAGGATTCCCTTTCCTCCACATCCTAAATGGAGATAAGAAACATTTTAGAAAATCAAAACTCCATCTAACCGTCACATTTGTGTCAATCCTGCTGTTTATATATATTTTTAACCAGAATGAGGTCATACATATTGTTCTACAGCATGCTTTGTCTTCAGTCATCTGTTTCTACTTTTATATTTCAGTAATTTTAATCTAATACCTAGATATTCAAATTTCTAAAACTGACCCCAAAACATTCATTACATTGGAGTTCTTGTTTCTTTCAGTAGATTATATTAGAAACCACAATTTGAGCACTAGAAGTGCTTATTATTTCTAGGCCTCTTTGGTGGTCATAGCTGAAAAATTTATAAGTTGGTGTTCTCTTTCTAATGAAATTTTAATAGTTCAGTTTTTTAAACTTAATTTTTAAATTTAGAATGTTATCACTTTTCTCTTCCACTGAAGAAATTAACTTAATGGCTAATTTTTAAACAATATACATGAAGTATATAGTTGCAAAATATTGAATCTAATATTACATTAAGTAACATAAATTCTTTTTTTTTTTTAATCTTTTCTCCCAAATCATCCCACCCTCTCCCTCTGCCACAGAGTCCAAAAGACTGTTCTATACGTCAGTGTCTCTTTTGCCATCTCATATACAGGGTTATTGTTACCATCTTTTCAAATTCCATATATATGCGTTAGTATACTGTATTGGTGTTTTTCTTTCTGGCTTACTTCACTCTGTATAATAGGCTCCAGTTTCATCCACCTCATTAGAACTGATTCAAATGTATTCTTTTTAATGGCTGAGTAATACTCCATTGTGTATATGTACCACAGCTTTCTTATCCATTCATCTGCTGATGGACATCTAGGTGGCTTCCATGTCCTGGCTATTATAAACAGTGCTGCGATGAACATTGGGGTACACGTGTCTCTTTCAATTCTGGTTTCCTCAGTGTGTATGCCCAGCAGTGGGATTGCTGGATCATAAGGCAGTTCTATTTCCAGTTTTTTAAGGAATCTCCACACTGTTCTCCATAGTGGCTGTACTAGTTTGCATTCCCACCAACAGTGTAAGAGGGTTCCCTTTTCTCCACACCCTCTCCAGCATTTATTGCTTGTAGACTTTTGGATCGCAGCCATTCTGACTGGCGTGAAATGGTACCTCATAGTGGTTTTGATTTGCATTTCTCTGATAATGAGTGATGTTGAGCATCTTTTCATGTGTTTGTTAGCCATCTGCATGTCTTCTTTGGAGAAATGTCTATTTAGTTCTTTGGCCCATTTTTTGATTGGGTCATTTATTTTTCTGGAGTTGAGCTGTAGGAGTTGCTTGTATATTTTTGAGATTAGTTGTTTGTCAGTTGCTTCATTTGCTATTATTTTCTCCCACTCTGAAGGCTGTCTTTTCACCTTGCTAATAGTTTCCTTTGATGTGCAGAAGCTTTTAAGGTTAATTAGGTCCCATTTGTTTATTTTTGCTTTTATTTCCAGTATTCTGGGAGGTGGGTCATAGAGGATCCTGCTGTGATGAATGTCGGAGAGTGTTTTGCCTACGTTCTCCTCTAGGAGTTTTATAGTTTCTGGTCTTATGTTTAGATCTTTAATCCATTTTGAGTTTATTTTTGTGTATGGTGTTAGAAAGTGCTCTAGTTTCATTCTTTTACAAGTGGTTGACCAGTTTTCCCAGCACCACTTGTTAAAGAGATTGTTTTTAATCCATTGTATATTCTTGCCTCCTTTGTCAAAGATAAGGTGTCCATATGTGCGTGGATTTATCTCTGGGCTTTCTATTTTGTTCCATTGATCTATATTTCTGTCTTTGTGCCAGTACCATAACTGTCTTGATGACTGTGGCTTTGTAGTAGAGCCTGAAGTCAGGTAGGTTGATTCCTCCAGTTCCATTCTTCTTTCTCAAGATAGCTTTGGCTATTCGAGGTTTTTTGTATTTCCATACAAATTGTGAAATTATTTGTTCTAGCTCTGTGAAGAATACTGTTGGTAGCTTGATAGGGATTGCATTGAGTCTATAAATTGCTTTGGGTAGTATACTCATTTTCACTATATTGATTCTTCCAATCCATGAACATGGTATATTTCTCCATCTATTAGTGTCCTCCTTGATTTCTTTCACCAGTGTTTTATAGTTTTCTATATATAGGTCTTTAGTTTCTTTAGGTAGATATATTCCTAAGTATTTTATTCTTTCTGTTGCAATGGTGAATGGAATTGTTTCCTTAATTTCTCTGTTTTCTCATTATTAGTGTATAGGAATACAAGGATTTCTGTGTGTTGATTTTATATCCTGCAACTTTACTATAATCATTGATTAGTTCTAGTAATTTTCTGGTGGAGTCTTTGAGGTTTTCTATGTAGAGGATCATGTCATCTGCAAACAGTGAGAGTTTTACTTCTTCTTTTCCAATTTGGATTCCTTTTATTTCTTTTTCTGCTCTGATTCCTGTGGCCAAAACTTCCAAAACTATGTTGAATAGTAATGGTGAAAGTGGGCACCCTTGTCTTGTTCCTGACTTTAGAGGAAATGCTTTCAATTTTTCACCATTGAGGATAATGTTTGCTGTGGGTTTGCCATATATAGCTTTTATTATGTTGAGGTATGTTCCTTCTATTCCTGCTTTCTGGAGAGTTTTTATCATAAATGGATGTTGAATTTTGTCAAAGGCTTTCTCTGCATCTATTGAGATAATCATATGGTTTTTATTTTTCAATTTGTTAATGTGGTGTATTACATTGATTGATTTGCGGATATTGAAAGATCCTTGCATCCCTGGGATAAAGCCCACTTGGTCATGGTGTATGATCTTTTTAATGTGTTGTTGGATTCTGATTGCTAGAATTTTGTTAAGGATTTTTGCATCTATGTTCATCAGTGATATTGGCCTGTAGTTTTCTTTTTTTGTGGGATCTTTGTCAGGTTTTGGTATTAGGGTGATGGTGGCCTCATAGAATGAGTTTGGAAGTTTACCTTCCTCTGCAATTTTCTGGAAGAGTTTGAGCAGGATAGGTGTTAGCTCTTCTCTAAATTTTTGGTAGAATTCAGCTGTGAAGCCGTCTGGACCTGGGCTTTGTTTGCTGGAAGATTTTTGATTACAGTTTCAATTTCCATGCTTGTGATGGGTCTGTTAAGATTTTCTATTTCTTCCTGGTCCAGTTTTGGGAAGTTGTACTTTTCTAAGAATTTGTCCATTTCTTCCACATTGTCCATTTTATTGGCATATAGTTGTTGATAGTAGTCTCTTATGATCCTTTGTATTTCTGTGTTGTCTGTTGTGATCTCTCCATTTTCATTTCTAATTTTATTGATTTGATTTTTCTCCCTTTGTTTCTTGATGAGTCTGGCTAATGATTTGTCAATTTTATTTATCCTTTCAAAGAACCAGCTTTTGGCTTTGTCAATTTTTGCTATGGTCTCTTTTGTTTCTTTTGCATTTATTTCTGCCCTAATTTTTAAGATTTCTTTCCTTCTACTAACCCTGAGGTTCTTCATTTCTTCCTTTTCTAGTTGCTTTAGGTGTAGAGCTAGGTTACTTATTTGACTTTTTTCTTGTTTCTTGAGGTATGCCTGTATTGCTATGAACTTTCCCCTTAGGACTGCTTTTACAGTGTCCCACAGGTTTTGGGTTGTTGTGTTTTCATTTTCATTCATTTCTATGCAAATTTTGTTTTCTTTTTTGATTTCTTCTGTGATTTGTTGGTTATTCAGCAGCGTGTTTTTCAGCCTCCATATGTTGGAATTTTTAACAGTTTTTCTCCTGTAATTGAGATCTAATCTTACTGCATTGTGGTCAGAAAAGATGCTTGGAATGATTTCAATTTTTTTGAATTTACCAAGGCTAGATTTATGACCCAGGATGTGATCTATCCTGGAGAAGGTTCCATGTGCACTTGAGAAAAAGGTGAAATTCATTGTTTTGGGATGAAATGTCCTATAGATATGAATTAGGTCTAACTGGTCTCTTGTATCATTTAAAGTTTGTGTTTCCTTGTTAATTTTCTGTTTAGTTGATCTATCCATAGGTGTGAGTGGGGTATTAAAGTCTCCCACTATTATTGTGTTATTGTTAATTACTCCTTTCATACTTGTTAGCATTTGTCTTACATATTGCGGTGCTCCTGTGTTGGGTGCATATATATTTATAATTGTTATATCTTCTTCTTGGATTGATCCTTTGATCATTATGTAGTGACCATCTTTGCCTCTTTTCACAGCCTTTGTTTTAAAGTCTATTTTGTCTGATATGAGTATTGCTACTCCTGCTTTCTTTTGGTCCCTATTTGCATGGAAAATCTTTTTCCAGCCCTTCACTTTCAGTCTGTATGTGTCCCCTGTTTTGAGGTGGGTCTCTTGTAGACAGCATATGTAGGGGTCTTGTTTTTGTATCCATTCGGCCAGTCTTTGTCTTTCGGTTGGGGCATTCAACCCATTTACGTTTAAGGTAATTACTGATAAGTATGATCCTGTTGCCATTTACTTTATTGTTTTGGGTTCGAATTTATACACCGTTTTTGTGTTTCCTGTCTAGAGAATATCCTTTAGTATTTGTTGGAGAGCTGGTTTGGTGGTGCTGAATTCTTTCAGTTTTTGCTTGTCTGTAAAGCTTTTGATTTCTCCTTCATATTTGAATGAGATCCTTGCTGGGTACAATAATCTGGGCTGTAGGTTATTTTCTTTCATCACTTTAAGTATGTCTTGCCATTCCCTCCTGGCTTGAAGAGTTTCTATTGAAAGATCAGCTGTTATCCTTATGGGAATTCCCTTGTGTGTTATTTGTTGTTTTTCCCTTGCTGTTTTTAATATTTGTTCTTTGTGTTTGATCTTTGTTAATTTGATTAATATGTGTCTTGGGGTGTTTCCCCTTGGGTTTATCCTGTTTGGGACTCTCTGGGTTTCTTGGACTTGAGTGATTATTTCCTTCCCCATTTTAGGGAAGTTTTCAACTATTATCTCCTCAAGTATTTTCTCATGGTCTTTCTTTTTGTCTTCTTCTTCTGGGACCCCTATGATTCGAATGTTTTAGCGTTTAATATTGTCCTGGAGGTCTCTGAGATTGTCCCCATTTCTTTTAATTCGTTTTTCTTTTTTCCTCTCTGATTCATATATTTCTACCATTCTATCTTCTAATTCACTAATCCTATCTTCTGCCTCTGTTATTCTACTATTTGTTGCCTCCAGAGTGTTTTTTATTTCATTTATTGCATTATTCATTATATATTGACTCTTTTTTATTTCTTCTAGGTCCTTGTTAAACCTTTCTTGCATCTTCTCAATCCTTGTCTCCAGGCTATTTATCTGTGCTTCCATTTTGATTTCAAGATTTTGGATCAATTTCACTATCATTATTCGGAATCTTTATCAGGTAGATTCCCTATCTCTTCCTCTTTTGTTTGGTTTGGTGGCATTTATCCTGTTTGTTTATCTGCTGGGTATTCCTCTGTCTCTTCATCTTGTTTAAATTGCTGAGTTTGGGGTGTCCTTTCTGTGTTCTGTTTATTGTGGTGTTTCCTTGCTGTGTGTGGGTTTGTACAGGTGGCTTGTCTAGATTTCCTGGTTAGGGAAGCTTGTGTTGGTGTTCTGGTGGGTGGAGCTGTATTTCTTCTCTCTGGAGTGCAATGAAGTGTCCAGTAATGAGTTATGAGATGGGCAGCCTGTATCTTGGAGCTCAGGGCTGTGTTCCTGTGTTGCTGGAGAATTTGCTTGGTATGTCTTGCCCTGGAACTTGTTGGTCCTTGTGTGGTGCTTGGTTTCAGTGTAGGTATGGAGGCGTTTGATGAGCTCCTGTCAATTAATGTTCCCTGGAGTCAGGAGTTCCCTGGAGTCAGGGTTTGGACTTAAGCCTCCTGCTTCCAGTTATCGGTCTTATTTTTACAGTAGTTTCAAAACTTCTCCTTCTATATAGCACCATTGATAAAACATCTGTGGTGAGCAGTTTTCTATATCAGCTTAGTTAGGCTGCGGCAGCCAGTTATGCATCCAAACGTGACTGGGCACCTAAGTACCATAAATTCTAAGGGAATTTTAGACCATATTCAAGCTCTTTCTGTTCCTTGAATGCATTTCTCTAAAAATATATGTAACATCAAAATGCTGTATTCCAAAGTCATTTAAATCAATCTGTTTTATGTTTATTTTAATCAGTTTAGCTTATGATAGTTTCAGTTGTTTTCAAGGGTATTCTAAAATTTACTGCTTTAGAAAGTGTAGTACAGAGTGACAAATTCTTTTTCCTCTTCTACCCCTTGTCTTCTTCACCCAGTGGGTAAATATTTCCCCCATGTCAGAAATACAGTTTTTTTTTTTTTTTTTTTTGGTTTTCAATAGATGCATTATATGTAAATGATTCATAATTCTGTCAACAAAACCTCTGCTGCTGGCTACTTCGTTTGGACAGAGTCATAAAAAAGCACTTCTGGTACTTTTTACCTCTTAGTTTACTTGACATCTCAGAAGCACTGGGCCCTTAATTACTCTTTCTTGGGTTTTTATCCCCTCCAATGTTTCCACTAACATCATTCTCCTAATTCTCATCTTATAGACCTACAATCTTCCCTTCTCATCCTTTGTATTCACTTCCTCTGCTTGTCTGTTGACACATTTCTTTTCTTCAGGGCTTTGTTCTTGGCCCCTCTCTTCTCATTTCCCGAGTCACCTCCTCCGCTTGGATGGTGTTAACCACTGTTTTATGCTCATTGCTCACCTTACATCTCCAGCCTAGTCCTGCGTGCATGTGTGCTAAGTTGCTTCAGTCATGTCCAATTCTTTGTGCCCCTATGGGACTATAGCCTGCCAGGCTCCATCTGTCCTTGGAATTCTCCTGGCAAGAATACTGGAGTGGGTTGCCATGTCCTCCTCCAGGGGATCTTCCCAACCCAGAGACTGCATCTGTGTCTCTCACATCTCCTGCACTTGCAGGTGGGTTCTATATGGCTTTATAATCCAACGCTGTTATCCAATAGGCTATGGTGCACCTCTGAATTTCTCAAAGATAGCTCAAACTCAACATATACAAACACATACTGATTTTCTAGTTCATTCCTCCCACCCTATATCCGTCTAGAATATATACTTTAATTGTACTTTTTATCCTCCGTGTTGGAGGAAATGTAGGATTGATAAAAATTAATTGCTAAATCCTATTCGATGCTATGTGCTTGCTTGTAACTGTCCTCTTTCATCCTTTCCTGCTACTTTTATTTAGGCTCTTTTCCCATGTCCCCTCAATTATAAAACTCCTTGAAAGATGTTTTTTGACAAAACTGCTTCAGTCAATCCATGCTTAAATGTTTTCAGTGGTTCCTGTTTCCTTAGAGAAGTGTTCACAGATACAGTGCACAGAACTCAAGCTCCTTCATGATTTAGTGCCACCCTCTTGCCATCCAATCACTTTGATGCCCCACCTGGCATCTTGAACCCTCAAATCATTCAGACTTCCAGGCTCCCCAACCTCTGCACAAACTGTCCTTCCGCCTAAAGTGCTTCCCTACTTCACTCTTCAAGTTAAGCTCAGGTTTTATTTCCAGTGGGATGTTCTACTTAGTATCACTTGTGTGGTCTAGGTCCTTATTTTATCAGATGTTCATCAGCTATACTGTACTTGTTTCAATAATTTTATCCCTACCATGTAAGATCCTTGAAGGCAAAGCCTTCTCTTTTCTTACAGTGTCTTTTGTGTCCAGCACAGTGACTGTTTTACATTAGGTGTTTGATTTAAGCTTGTTGAATGAATGCATGACTGATTCTACTGGTGCTTGTGTTACACTCTAGACTTACAATTTCCTGAAGACAGATATCTATCTTGTTTGTGATTCAGTTCTCAGTGTTAGCACCGTCCCTGACCATCACACTCAGTAAACATATAGTCAATATCATCTTAGACCTAGATGCATATATCATTGTTGTTCAGTCACTGACTCGTGTCTGACTCTTAGTGATCCCATGAACTGCAGCACGCCAGGCTCCCCTATCCTTCACTACCTCCTAGAGTTTGCTCAGACTCCTGTCCATTGGGTCGATGATGCCATCCAACCATCATGCTAGATGTTTACTCAACGGGGCTTCCTTGGTGGCTCAGTGATAAAGAACCCACCTGCCAATGCAAGAAATGCAGATTCAACCCCTGGGTCAGGAAGATCCCCTGGAGAAGGAAATGGCAGCCCACTCCAGT
Organism: Bos indicus x Bos taurus; assembly: GCF_003369695.1. NCBI lineage: Eukaryota > Metazoa > Chordata > Mammalia > Artiodactyla > Bovidae > Bos > Bos indicus x Bos taurus. Next base: position 42,332,703 of record NC_040089.1, read on the forward strand.
ATTCTTGCCTGGGAAATCACATGGACAGAGGAGCCTGGCAGGCTACAGTCCATGGGATCTCAAAAGAGTTGGACACGATTTAGTGACTGAACAACAGTTTACTTATCTGCCGATGATTAGGGTTTAGATTAATTAGAATATCTTGCTCTTCAGAATTCTAGATACCGACAGACTTCACCTTTTAGACACATTCAACTTAGTCATATATTCGAACAATAAATTCACTGTTATGATTTCATCATACATACCTGATATCATCTATGTTATCTAGCATATTTGGCATATTAAAAATACAGTGCAAGGAAGAATTCTTACCCTAAGGAGTTTAATGTACTCACACTTTGAATAATCTTGATAGAACAGCATTATAAATATAAAATGTTTCTTATTAAAAAATGGCCTCCAGATGGGTTTAATGCCTTGTGTATTGTGTGTTATTGTGTGTGTTCTATAACTGAGAAATAGATATAAGGATATAGCAAAATGGAGGGAAGGAGAATTGAGATAAATGTTAAATAGTTTCTTACATCAAATATTTATTTAAAGCATTTCATTTACATATATTGTTAAATTGAAAATAAAATTATTCCAGAATCACTCATTTTTATTTGTGATGTTTGGTTTATGGGAATTATTTGATTATAGCAATGATTATGATGACTAAAGGTGGTTTCTAGGCAGCATTGTAAATAGAATTTAGTTTGCATGTGTCTTGGCAGATGACAGGTGATATTGCAAAAACTAAGTCCATGAAATATGATTTATAAACTAGTGTAGGTATTGGTTTTCATGTTGATTTTAAAGTGTATTTGCATTTTGGAATTGTGAATTGGAAAAAGATATTCTATCTGAATTGGATGGGCAATAATTTGATAACATTTAATAGTAAATTCATTGATGAAAGCATACTTTTAATTAATTTGGTGTAACCTCCTACATTTTCCAATATTTATTAAATACTTTCAAAGTATGACATGCCACCTAAATTTCATTATGTTTCAAAAATGATATGATATTATTCAGGTATGATAAAGTGATCATAAGAAGAAACTGTGTTCTAAAATCAAGTTATGTTGAAATACTAACATATTGAACAATAAGGGTGTCTGTATAATACTATGTACCTTGATTACTAATATAAGATATTATGAACATTTAACACTGGAAGTTTTACTTTGATTTTTTTCCCCTTCAAAGTGGCAACCTTATGAATTTTTTCACCTATTTTAGTTTATTCATGCAGTCATTCTTCAAGATGTATTTGGGAAAGCCTTTTAGTGTCTATTGCAGCGCCTCTAGTATATTCTTTAAAAAATATTTCTGTTGTGATTATGGGTTTTGTTTTTGAAAACAGTGAAAAGATAAATCATAGAAGGAATTAAGGAATTATGGAATTCTTAAAAATGCAATTATTAATTTTGGCCAGATCACAAGTTTACATGGCTACAGAGACCAGGTAGGTAATGTGCAGACAGCCTGCTGGGGAGGGTGATGATTCATTGCAGAGCTCAGGCCTTGTCCAGACGGGGCCAGAATGCAGAATCAGCATTGCCTGGTTTTCTAGTCTTGTGGCCAAGGCTTAAAATTTGCATATTAGCTGGACCCTCCCAGTTTTTAAGTGTTGGCTCAGTTCTTCTTGAGCTTTCCTGTAGCTCAGATGGTAAAGAATCTACCTGCGATGCAAAAGACCCAGATTTGATCCCTGGGTCAGGAAGGTCCCCTAGAAAAGGGAATGGAAACCCACTCCAGTATTCTTGCCTGGAGAATTCCATGGACAGAGGAGCCTGGTGGGCTACAGTCCACGGGGTCACAAAGAGTCGGACACAACTGAGTGACTAACACTACTACTACTACTACTATGACTCAGTTCTTTTGAAAACTTGACTTGCAATTTTGGTATATCCTATGTAAGCTCATCTTACAGTTTTCATAAATTCAGCCTTCTTCAGGCCAACTGTTTACCTCTCTTATTAATCAATAATACTATGGCAAAGAGTGAGAGCAGAGAAGAAATATGCAAAGGCCTTTTATCAATGAGGCTTTCCCCCTTATAAAATAGCAATTTCCCCTACCTTGTCCCCATATATTTTTCTCCATGTCATTTATCAACATTTGACAGATTGCATATTTACTCGTTTGTTCATTGTCTTTTTCTCTCCACTGTAACATAAGCTTCATAAAGATTTTATTTATTTTTTGGTTCACTGACATAAACTTAGTTCCTAGAACATTTCTGGAAAATAGTAGGTTCTTAATATATATTCAATGAATACTCCACAGATAATTGTAAATAACTAAAGAATTAGGGATATTTAACCAGTCCATTCTGAAGGAGATCAGCCCTGGGATTTCTTTGGAGGGAATGATGCTGAAGCTGAAACTCCAGTACTTTGGCCACCTCATGAGAAGACTTGCCTCATTGGAAAAGACTCTGATGTTGGGAGGGATTGGGGGCAGGAGGAGAAGGGGATGACAGAGGATGAGATGGCTAGATGGCATCACTGACTCGATGGACCTGAGTGTGAGTGAACTCTGGGAGTTGGTGATGGACAGGGAGGCGTGGCGTGCTGCGATTCATGGGGTCGTGAAGAGTCGGACACGACTGAGCAACTGAACTGAACTGAACCTTGACAAGAAAAGACATAATCAGGAGTACAATCAAGAATGTGCTGGCTTTCGCTCTACTGGCCTGGGAAAGTTGATGACATTCAGTGAAATGCAGTGATGCCCCATTGATTGCCTAAAACCAGCTATGGTGAGAGTGTTTCTGCCACAGAAGACAGCAAGATAAAAATGTTAAATGTATCATTTATCAGTACACCATTTGGCATGAGTTGTGAGATAATGGCTTAGTAAAAGAAAGCACTTTTTAACATTTAGAGCTATCCAACAGTGGAATGGTCTAACTCACAGGTGGTATTAAGGTCTGTTTTAGAGATCTGCTTATGGAAGATATAATTGTAAAACTTATTCAGCACATAGAATTGCTGCTGCTGCTATGTCGCTTCAGTTGTGTCCGACTCTGTGCGACCCCATAGACGGCAGCCCACCAGGCTCCCCCGTCCCTGGGATTCTCAAGGCAAGAACACTGGAGTGGGTTGCCATTTCTAGGTCATAGAATATGTTGCTATTTTGAAATTTATCCATCACTTTCTCTCTGGCTCTTTAAAAATTTACCTTACTGATATTAATTTTTATAAAGTTTTACTATGGTGCGTCTGGATATGGATTCCTTTTTATTTATCTTATTTAAGATTTTTGGAGCTTCTTGAATGTAGTTTGCTATCTTTTATCAGTTCTAGAAAATCTCACCTATTATTTCTTCAAATATTTTCTCTGCCACATTCTTTATGTTCTATTTCTGAGATGTAATACTTTATCACTGTACTTACAAAATCTCTTACCATTTCCTCCATTTTTTTCATCCCTTTGTCCTTCAGTGCTTTAAATGTTTAGTTTTGGCAAATCTTTCTTCCAGGTTACTAGTTCTTTCTTTGATGATATGTAAAGAAAAGAAAAATCCCATAGAAATTGTTTTCATTGTGTTCTTCTGTTCTTGACTTTATATTTGGCTCTTTTTTAGTGTGCTGTGTCACTTTTTATAGTTTATAGTGCCTGCTGAAATAATCAAGCTTGATCTTTTATTTTTTATTGAATAGCATAAGTATATATACCTTGTAGTCTTCTTATACCTCCAGCTACTGATCATAAAGGTAGTATATCAAGTATTTGTGGCTATGTTTCTATCTCTACTGTTTGTTTTCACTCATGGGGTCTTGTTTCTTTGTGTGCCTGGTGATGGCACATTACCTTGTGTACTAGACATTGTTTTAGAAACCTCATTTGTAAGAATAATTTGAAGTCTGGAATGATGGATGTCATCCTCTAGAAAGGACTTTTGCTTTTTTTTGTCAGGTAACTGAAGGCACTTCCAGTCTGCGATCATCTTAATCTGAGTTCAAAGTTTGAGATTTCTCCGACCATCCAAGTGATGAAAAGCTTGTCTATCTAAGTCTATCAAATGTTGTGTTACTTACAGTGCCTGTTTACAATAAGGGTACCCCTATTTGGTGTCATATTTTAAAGCAGTGAGTGGTTAATTAGAGCACCCAGTTTTGAGTTCTTATTCTCTGATTCTTCCCTTTTTTGTATAGAAGACAATTTTTGATTTGTGGTTGCAATATTTTCTTTTATGTTGCAAGACAGAGAGAGAGATATTTCAATGACCATTTTTCACTTGCTTTATTTCCACTTGAGTTTTTTTTTTTTTTTCCTATTCACTGTGTATCTTGCTAAAGCTGAGAAGAGTCTTCATTATCTCTTAGAAGAGGGTAATTGGCATAAAGCTATCTACTAATGTCAGGGCAGAAAGGAGGGGTCTGGATATCTTAAGCATGCATGCAGATTTTTCCTTAAACTCCTTATCTCTTCTCTTTACCATAGTTCCTCCTTCTTTGCTTACTCTTCCACAGTTTAGTCCCTCTGGTCCTGTTTTCCAAGAAAATTATCTTTAGACTCCTGTGAAGGGGCTGTGGGGGTGGGTGGAAGTAGTAGTAGTCTGTCTTTGATTGGTAGGGCTGTGGGACTGAAATCAGGCTAAGTTGCCTAGATATCTCCAATGCCTCATTGTCAGTCACACTTCTTACTACTGCCTTCCATGCATAGAATCTGATGAATGGATTTTTGCTAAGGAAAACCTCTTCTCTTGTAATTGATGTAACTTTTTTCAACTGCTAACCTTTTGTTCTCATTGTCTTTATGTAATTTTACAATTTTTAATTTCAATTTTTGGAATGCTTCTAGACATAGCAAAATAAATGTACCTTTCAATCTGCCAAGTTTTAAAAAGCAAATTAAATTAGGTTTTTAAATGGTTTCTGTGAGCCTCATCTGTTGTCATGTTTTCTGTAGCTACTTTCATTATTGTTTTTAGTTCTGTATTTCCAATCCAAATCCCAATTCTCTACTACTACTATCATTAAAGAAAGAAAGAAAGTGAAGTCACTCAGTCACTCAGTCGTGTTCAATTCTTTGCAACCCCTACCAGACCTACAGTCTGGCAGGACTATAGCCTACCAGAGTCCTCTGTTCATAGGATTTTCCAGGCAAGAGTACTGGAGTGGGCTGCCGTTCCTTTCTCCAGGGTATCTTCCCAACCCAAGGATTGAACCCAGGTCTCCTGCATTACGGGCAGATGCTTTACCATCTGAGCCACCAGGGAAGTCCAAACTACTACAGATAATAATAGAATCAACATTTACAAAACACTTAATAAATGTCAATCATTGTTTTAGGTACTTGACATGTTTTAACTCATTTAAACCTCAATGCTGTGATACTGTATTAGTTATCTATTGCAATAATAATGCTATATGACAGAATGACAAACCACTCAAAACCTTAAAAAATGTAAAGCAATTTACAACAATAGCCACGTATAATTTTTTACAAGTCTCTGTTTCTGCTGATCTTCAGTCAGTTCAGTTCAGTTGCTCAGTCATGTCCAGCTCTTTGCGACCCCATGGACCGTGCACGCCAGGCCTCCCTGTCTGTCACCAACTCCCAGAGTTCACTCAAATTCATGTCCATTGAGTTGGTGATACCATCCAACCATCTCATCCTCTGTCGTCCCCTTCTCCTCCTGCCCCCAATCCCTCCCAGCATCAGAGTCTTTTCCAATGAGTCAACTCTTCGCATGAGGTGGCCAAAGTACTGGAGTTTCAGCTTTAGCATCATTCCTTCCAAAGAAATCCCAGGGCTGATCTCCTTCAGAATGGACTGGTTGGATCTCCTTGCAGTCCAAGGGACTCTCAAGAGTCTTCTCCAACACCACAGTTCAAAAGCATCAGTTCTTCAGCACTCAGCTTTCTTTATAGTCCAACTCTCAAGTCCATACATGACTACTGGAAAAACCATAGCTTTGACTAGACAGACCTTTGTTGGCAAAGTAATGTTTGCTTTTTAATATGCTGTCATAACTTTTCTTCCAAGGAGCAAGCATCTTTTAATTTCATGGCTCCAGTCACCATCTGCAGTGATTTTGGAGCACCAAAAAATAAAGTCTGTCACTGTTTCCACTGATTCCCCATCTATTTGCTATGGAGTGATCATGACTTTGGTCGCTCATTGGTTTGCAGTCAACTGTCAGGTTGAATGGAGTTGTGGGTCTAAGATGACCTTGGATAAGACAACCTGGTGTTTTCTATGTGGTTGCTGATTTTTCAAAAAGCTGTTGTTGTTTAGTCACTAGTCATGTCTGACTCTTTGTGACCCCATGGACTGTGGCATGTCAGGCTTACCTGTCCTCCACTATGTGCCAGAGCTTGCTCAAATTGATGTGCATTGAATCAGTGATGTTATCTAACCATCACATCATCTGCTGCCGCCTTCTCCTTTTACCTTCAATCTTTCCCAGCATCAAGGTCTTTTCCAATAAGTTGGCACTTTGCATCAGGTAGCCAACATACTGGAGCTTTGGCTTCAGCAACAGTCCTTCCAGTGGATATTCAGTGTTGATTTCCTTTAGAATTGACTGATTTGATCCCCTTGTTGTTCAAGGGAGTCTCAAGAGTCTTCTCCAACACCACAGTTCAAAAGCATCAATTTTTTGGTGCTCAGCCTTCTTTATGGTCCAACTCTTATCTGTACATGACTACTGGTAAAACCATAGCTTTGACTATAAGAACCAAAAGGCTAGCCTGGGAGTATTCCCATGGTCACACCAAGATTTCAAGGGAAAGAGTGAAAGCATCTAATCTTTCCTGAAATCTAAGCTTACACTTTATGCAATTGCTTTCTATCATTCTATTGATAAAGGAAATCAAAACACTGGTCCAGGCTCAAAAGGTGGGGACAAGCTCTACCTCTTCATGAGAAGGACTACAAAGTCAAAATGCTATGTGTAGGAATCCAGTAAAGAACTGGAGCCATTCATGCAACTTTTCCTCCACAAATAAGCATTATTATTATTATTTTCATTTTAAAAGAAACTAAGCTACTGAGTAGCCAGCTCAAGGTCATAGATTAATTAGATGGTGGCACTAGCATTTGAATTCCAGCCGTCTGGTATCAATCTGTGCCCTTCACTCCTATGATTTACTCTTGAGTGACAATTTTGAATCAGTTGAAGAGATGATAGAGAAAGAAAGGCAAAAGATATCAAAGGGGCTTTGAAGTAACTCTATAAAGAGAAAGAATGAACAAGCCACATAGAAGGGAAAAAAAGGTTACTGCAAGAAGATGACACTAAACATCTTCCTCCCTTTGTGAAATTAGAAGAGGAATAAAAAAAAAGGTTTGCATGTAGCCTCTGGGTTTTGGAAAGAGAAAAAGCACACTGTCGAAGATAGCTGGCTTTACTGGAGTCTGCAGCTTGTTAGAACCCATCTCATTTCCGCAACTGGAAAGAGAGCACAGGATTCAAAAATGTCACAAGGATAAGATCTTGGTGGTATGAATAGTTGGGGAAAGGGTTTTGCAGCTTCTTGTACCAGCTGCAGTATGAACTTTAAATCCTGTAGTTTGGTTATTTAAGTTGGTTTATAATGCTTAGGTTCTGTATGAAATTGAATGGGAACATGAGTTAAGCTGATAGACATCCTCAAATGTGTTACAGAGTGGCTGTTCTTAATTTATACTTTTATTAGTCCTGCTAGCGTGTCTTCCCTGATCTCAGTCTCCAGTTTTTCCACCTTCATTTTTTTTTTTTTGCAGCAACCAGATAAATTTTTCAAAATGTGCATTTGATCATAACGCTTTCTGCTTTAAAATCTTCAGTAATCCTAATTATCTTCAGAGTGAAGTTGAAATTCTGTAAGGTCCTTTATTAGGCAGCCTCTCTTTACCTCCCAATCTGTTCCTTACTGTCTTTTCTCTCTCAGCTAAAGACCTTGCAGAATTCCAAATATGCCATACACTTTCATGTCTGGTTCCCCTTCTCACACTGCTCTTTTAACAAGAAATATCTTGATCAACACAGATCGTTTCTTTCTTTTTTGTTCCTTCCTCCCTCCTCCCCTCCCTCCTTCCCTCCCTCCTTCCCTTCCTCCGTACCTCCTTTCTTCCTTCCTTTCTTCTTCCCTTCCTTCCTTCTGTTTCTTTTAAAAATTTCTGCCAAATTGAGAGGAATTGGAAAGGTATATGACTTGTACCAGGTAAGGAAGTTGGGAGCAGAAGTGACCTGTGTTACTTCTGGGTCAAAGCAGAGAAGAGGTTACATATGATTCTCTTCCCTCTTCTCACACTTCTTCATTAGCTAAGAAGGGCATGGTTTCAAATGAAACAGCTGTGAATTGGTGGACCTTCCTCAGGCTACATTCCTAAATGTTGGTGATGGTGTGAAACAGAGTTCCCCTCCAATCTGTGATAAACTTGTCCCAAGAATGAGAAATCAGTTTTCTTGTACTAAGTGCCAGAGATTTGGGGCTTAATAAAGTACCATATCATAACCTAGTATTTATCAGTTCTTCTTTGGTAAAATTCCTCTCCATGTCCATTGCCTATTTAGGCTATTCACACTGATTTATAAGACATCTCTATATGTTATACATTAACATAGACATTGACCTTTTTATGTCATGTGTGCTGAAATAATTTTCCAGGTTATTAATTGCCTTTTGACTTTATGATGCATTTTCATGTTCCAAAGTTTTAAAATAATATGTAATCTACAAATCTTTGAAAAAATTTTCCCCATTTTAGGATAAGAAAGGCTATCTGAAATTTGATGGGTTGATTTTCTCCAGTTTTATTTTTAATTGAGATATAATTGACATATAATAGTATATTAGTTTTAGGTGAACTGATTTGTAAAGTAATTACCACAATAAATTTAGCTAATGTTCATCATCACATAAAGTTTCAAATTGTTTTCTTGTGGTGAGAACATTTTTTTTTTATTGAAGGATGGTTGATTTGTAATATTGTGTTAGTTTCAGGTGTACAGCAAAGTGATTCTGTTTTTTTATATATATATGTATTTAAATACTATTTATATTGTTTTTCAGATTCTTTTCCATCGTAGGTTATTACAAGATATCAGATACAGTTTCCTATGCTATGCAGCATAGTTGTTTATTTATTTTGTATATAGTAGTGTGTATCTGTTAAGTTTCAGACTCCTAATTTATTCCTCTCGTACTTTTCCCCTTCGGTAGTCATAAGTTTGTTTTCTATGTCTATGAGTCACTTTTTGCATTGTACATAAGTCCCTTTGTATCACTTTTTTAGATTCCACATGTAAGTGATATCTGTCTTTCTCTGTCTGACTTACTTCACTTCATGTGATAATCTCTAGGCCCATCCATTGTGCTGCAAGTGGGATTATTTCACTTTCTTTTATGGCTGAGTAATATTCCATTGTCTATGACATCTCCTTTATTCATCTGCTGATGGACACTTAGGTTGCTTCCATGTCTTGGCTAATGTACACAGAACTGAAATAAACATTGGAATGTGTACATTTTTTCAAATTTTAGTTTTCATCTCTTAATGAGAACTTTTAAGAACTACTCTCTTGGAAACCTTTGAATATACAAAACAGTACTGTTAGTCTGTTTTTCTGTAGTCACCAAGCTGTATGTTACATCCCCAGTTTGTACCTTCTGACTGCCTTTACCCATTTCTCTAGTTTACTTCTTCCTTATTTTTAAAAAATGAATTTTATAATTTACTGTGATTTTTTTTTGATGCACAGCATTGGGTAGGGTATAGCTTTGAATAAATACAACCATCTTGAAACTTACTTTACTCTTTTTTCTGAATCAAAAAGACAATTTGGTGGTGTGCTTTTGAATTATTTCGTAAACAACATCCTCATGACATCGAATGCCCATTCAGCACATTCAGGATGACTTGGCCCTTTAGCACTTCGCTGAAGGCCTGTCTGCTGCACGGGTGCAGAGCACATCAGAGGATGGGCAGGAAGCAGAGATGTTTCCAGTCATGAGGGGAAATGCCTGATCCAGTGATGCAAGCACTCTGGAATTAGAACAGGAAGCAGCTCTCTCCCTTGGTGCTTCTATAGTGAGCACTTAATTTTTTCGCTTATTGATTCAGCCTTTTACACCATAGTAAAATATAAACTGAGCACTGTGAAGCATTTTGCAGACTAATGGGAAACACCTTTTTTTTTTTTTCTCAGTTGTATAAGTGAAGCAGTCTGGTAATTTACAATCGTGGGGACTTTCACTATGCTTAGAGATAAGCATGGTATAGTAGTGAAAAATTATCTACTTTTTTTTTCAGCTACATGTCACATGTTCTAAGATTTAGACTAGGATGGAGTAATACCCAGTTCTCTAACCAAGTACATGTAGATGTTCCTCCCTTAACACAAAGATCTCATAGGGACCATGAGATCTAGAGGAGCTTACAAGACTGAGACTTTACAAACCGTAATCAGAAATGTGTCTTAGTGATGGTGGTAAGATAAAGGTGGTGTGTGTGTGTGTAAGAGAGAGAGAAAGAGAGAGAGAACCTAATCAGATGCAGCCACGCCAGAGGCAAGTTATTTCCTGGTTGGTCTAAAGTCTTTTGCTTTAGTAGTTTGCCTTCATATTTCAAAGATGGATTCCCCACCATGTCTTAGCCTGACACATTGCAAAGACTTTGTGGTGGCTCTGGTCTACAATGGCTCTAGGAAAAGAGGAAGGCAAACCTTTTTAGTACCACCAACACAGAGAGCTCATGATAGCAGCAACATTACCAGTTTTCTGCATTTGTAGAAACATCAGGTCCCACACTATCACATTAAAATACTCCTGTCCATTATAATTCCCCAGGAAATAGAAATTGGAACTCACCATAGAACTGGTATTTTGGTAGCCTTTCCCTTCTCCAGGGAATCTTCCCAACACAGGGATCAAACTCAGGTCTCCCACATTGTGGGCAGATTCTTAACCAGCTGAGCCACAAAGGAAGCCCAGGAATATTGGAGTGGGTAGCCTATCCCTACTCCAGTGAATCTTCCAGACTCACCAGTCAAACCGGGGTCTCCTGCATTGCAGGCAAATTCTTTACCAACTGAGGTATCAGGGAAGCCCAGGTTTAATATTAGAAAGAACTCAAAAAATATTGGCATTTGCTTTATGTTGCTTGATTATTTAGTTGCTCAGTCATGTGCAACTCTTTTGTGTCTCCATGAACTGCCAGACTCCTCTGTCCACAGGGTTTCCCAGACAAGGATACTGGAATGGATTGCCGTTTCCTTCCTCATGGGATCTTCCCAACCAAGGGACTAAACTTGCTTCTCCTGCTTGGCAGGTTGATTTTTTTACTACTGAGCCACCTGGGAAGCCCTATTTTGTTTTATAGTTATTGTATTTTTTTTTTATCTCTTGCATTTTAACTGGTTGAAAAGGTGAAAACAAAACTAAACATATGCATCAGTGATGTTCTTGTGCAGTTAACATAGGTCTTCCATATCTTGGCAGATCACATTTCTAAACTTCTCAAGATACAGATCAATTCTTTCAGTAACGTGGTCTAACTTCTCCAGTTTGATGTCTCTGAAGGCAGGTTTGTGTATTCCACAAATCAGAAAGGATTATCATCCTTTCTCATGAACTGATGCTGGTCTTAACATAAAAATTTAGTTGCAACATGTCTCTCCACAGTCAGCAGATGGTCTAAATACTTCCAGTGTTGTGTGGTAAGTCAACTTGGGGCAATTTATACTTGCCACCTCCAAGTGCATCACCAGGCAAGTTATCTGTGCCAGGGGTCACAGAGCAGATGGGCTGACAGACTGAATTATAATATCTTGAGTTCCATGTTTTATTAAATAAATTTAATTTAAATTTAAATAAATATACCATGAGAATCAAAAGGAAGGAATGGAGTCAGTTAACAATCTGAGAATATGGGGTAATCAGGATGGAAATATCACAGCTCCTGAATCCTGAGATATTACAAACCAAACTTGGGTTTCAGCTATTTGGAAATATCAAATTGATTATATCAGCCTTAAATTAGGTATCAATTTTTTTTGGAAAAAAATTTTGCCAACTGTAAGAGTAGAAAGACCTATGGAATAAAGCTTTATGTAAACAGTAAATGAAATGCCAAGCAAATGTAAAATGTTATTTTTTTATATATTAGTAACAGACTATTCTGACAGCACAAATCCTTCTTGTAAATTCTATCCTGGTAATGAACTACACAATTAGATTCATTCATTCACTCATTTAATTGTTTATTGATTTGTTGTTAGTCACTCAGTCATGTCCAACTCTTTGTGACCCCATGGAATGTAGCCCACCAGGCTCTTCAGTCCATGGGATTTTCTAGGCAAGAATACTGGAGTGGGTTGCCATTTCCTTTTCTAGGGGATCTTCCCAACCCAAGGATCAAACCAAGTCTCCCACATTGAAGCAGACTGCTTACCACCTGCTCTACCAGGGAACATCAGGGAACGTTATTGGTTTACTAAGTGCCAGATGTAGTTCTGACTATGTGTCTGAGGTAGTTCTGAACAATAGGGGAAAAGTAATAGGGATAAAGCAATAAGCAAAACAGTATATATCCTGCCCTTACTGAACTTCCATTCTGGAGAGGGGGAATAGACAATAAAATATAATAAATAATTAAGTTGCATGGGCATGGTAAGAATACTCTATGCACAATGAAAATGATTAATAAAATAGAGTTAGGGAATATCTAAAGGATTAGGGGTTGCGATGAAGGTAGATCTGATTCTGAGCAGACTGTGTCCTATTTAGGGGGGACAATGTGAGAACATTTTTGTGTTAAGATCAGATTCTAGAGTTAATCTGAAGGTAGAGTTATCAGGATTTGTTAACAGGTTGTATATGTCTGTCATGAGAACAGCAAGTGCTAAGGCCCTGAAGTGAAAGTGTTCCTCATTTCTTACAGGAACACCATGAACCCATTGTAGCTAAAGCAGAAGGAGCAAGGTGAAGCGACAAGGAGGTCAGAGAGGCAATGATGGAACCAGAGGTGTAGGGCTTTGTAGGCAATATTAAGAACCTAGCTTTTGCTGATATGACTTACGTTTTAAAACAGTACTCTGTTGTCTTATTGAAAAACAGACTGAAATGGGTTAAGATGAAAGCAGGAGAACCAGTTTGGAAGATGTTGTAACAATCCAGGTGCAAGAAGTTAGTGACAGTCCAGGGTGACAATAGTGAGAGATTAGGGAGAGGTTAGGTCCTATGTATAATCTGAAGGTTGAGTCATCAAAAGCTGTTAACAAATTGGATGTAGGGTGTGACGCAAAGAGAAGAAAGACAAACCTAAGGATTTTGATATGAGTACCTGAATAAGTGGTAATTCCATTCTAAGATGGGAAGAAGGAGCAGCATTTAGAAAAGAAGAAAGGCTCTGTTTTGGATACGCTAATCTAAATTGTAAAGGACATTTTAGACTTATGAACACGTAGTTCAGGGGGAAATTGTGAGCTTCAGATACAAATTTGTGTGCTATCCATGACAGAATAGTATTGAAGTCTGTGAGTGAAGATAAAGTCCCCAAGGCAATGAGGTTAAAGGACTGAGTATGAGAGTCTTACAACTTAAAAGGGCTAGGAGATGAAGAAAGGCTGTGAAGGAAACAGAGCAGGAGTGAGGGGGGAAGAAAATCAGGAGCACTTTTTTTTTTTTAATTTAGGTGATTTGCAATGTTGTGTTTAGTCTCTGATGTACAGCAAAATGATTCAATTACATATATATATATATATATATATATATATATATATATGCACATACATATGTGGAGAAGGCAATGGCACCCCACTCCAGTACTCTTGCCTGGAGAATCCCATGGACAGAGGAGCCTGGAAGGCTGCAGTCCATGGGGTCGCTTAGATTCGGACACGACTGAGCGACTTCACTTTCACTTTTCACTTTCATGCATTGGAGGAGGAAATGGCAACCCACTCCAGTGTTCTTGCCTGGAGAATCCCAGGGACAGCGGGGCCTGGTGGGCTGCCGTCTATGGGGTCGCACAGAGTCGGACACGACTGAAGCGACTTAGCAGCAGCATGTACATATGTATGTATATTCTTTCCATGATGGTTTATTATAGGATATTAAATATAGCTCCCTGTGCTACACAGTAGGACTTTGTTTATCTACTCTGTATAATAGTTGGCATCTGTTAGTCCCAAATTCCCAATCCTACGTTGCCCCGAGCCCCTCTTCTGGTTACAAGTTTGCCCTCTACGTCTGTCTGTTTCTGTTTGGTACGTAAGTTCATTTGCGTCATATTGTAGATTCCACATGTGAGTGATATACTATGCTATTGTCTTTCTCTTTCTTACTTTGCTTAGTATGGTAATCTCTAGGTCCATCCATGTAGCTGCAAAATGGCATTATTCTTTCTTTTTCATGGCTGAGTATATACATCATATCTTCTTTATCCGTTCATCTATTGATAGACAGTTAGTTTGCTTCCATATCTTGACTATTGTAAGTAGTGATGCTATGAACATAGGAGTGCATGAATGTTTTCAAATTACAATGTTGCCTGGAGATATGCCCAGGCGTGAGAGGTGCCTGATTTATATGGCAACTCTGTGTGTAGTTTTTTGAGGAACCTCCATACTGTTCTCCATAATGCTTGCATCAGTTTACAATCCCACCAACACTGTACAAGGGTATCTTTTTCAAGAACGTCTTGAAAGTAAAGAACTATTTTAAATGTTTCTAGTTAATCAAATAAGGTGAAATTTGAGACTTGATCAGGGATTGAGTAACATGAAGGTCACTCATGTTGTTGGTTCAGTGGAGTGGGAAAGGTTGGAGAAGGAAAAGAACAGAGACTGGATAGCAATACACAGGGAGCAGAGCGGTGTTGTGGCATCTGAATAGAGAGATAAGGTCAAGAGAGACGTTTGTGTGTGTGTGTGTGTATGTGTGTGTTTTAACTTAGTACAGAAGAAATAACAAAGTGCTTGAACACTAATGGAAATGGCGTTGAGTAGGAAATTGATGATGCAGGTAGAAGAGATATTTGAGGAGCTGTAGCCTTGAATAGCTAGGTTGAATGTGAGCTAGCGCCTTAACTAAGAGGGCTTCCCTGATAGCTCAGTTCGTAAAGAATCCACCTGCAATGCAGGATACTTCAGTTCAGTTCCTGGGTTGGGAAGATCTACTGGAGAAGGGCTAGGCTACTCACTCCAGTATTTTTGGGCTTCCCCTGTGACTCAGTTGGTAAAGAATCCACCCACAATGCAAGAGACCTGGGTTCAGTCCCTGGGTTGGGAAGATTCCCTGGAGAAGGGAAAGGCTACCCACTCCAGTATTCTGGCCTGGAGAATTTCATGGACTGTATAGTCCATGGGGCTGCAAAGAGTCACATGACTGAGCAACTTTCACTTTTACTATGGGCAAATATAGTTGGAGGCTGTGAGGGTGCATTCTGATGGTCTCAGTCTTTACAGCAAAGAAGGAAGCACAGCTGTAAGTTGAGAATGATGACAGAAGAAGTGTCTGGGGTGTATATGAAGGGAGATACTTATGAAAGAAGTCATGTAGAAGAGTGGATTAGATAATCAGAGTGTACAAGTACAGGTGGGTGGGAGATGTCCTCGCCATTATTGCAAAGGGTGATTCAGGACTGTAAAGTTAGTCAAAGCTTGCTTGACCCCTAGCGTTTGTCCTCTTCTGCCTCTGCTTCCTGATGAGTTGTCATTGTTCAGAGAGTCAGGTCTGACTTTGTGATCCAATGGACTACAACATGCAGGCTTCCCTGTCCTTCACCATCGCCCAGAGTTTCCTCAAACTCTTGTCTGTTGAGTCAGTGATGCCATCCAACCATCTCCTCCTGCCTTCAATCTTTCCCAGCATTGTGGACTTTTTCGATGAGCTGGCTCCTTGAATCAGTAGTGAAAGAAAGTGAAAGTGTTACTTGTTCATTCATGTCTGACTCTTTGCAACCCCATGGACTGCAGCCCACCAGGCTCCTCTGTCCATGGGATTCTCCAGGCAAGAATACTGGAGTGGGTAGCCATTCCCTTCTGCATGGGATCTTCCCTACCCAGGGATTGAACCCGGGTCCCCTGAATTACAGGCAGATTTTTTTTACCATCTGCACCACCAGGGAAGCCTCACATCAGTAGAGATATAATTAATCTTCCTTTCCTAGTCTAAACCATACTGTTCACACTTTTGTGACTGAGTTATGGTCCTAGGGGCAAATTGTTTGCAACTTGTAACTTTTTCCACTGTTTTATGAATAATTAATATTGACCATGTTTGGTTAAGCTAGAATTTAAAACTAGATTTCCAAGAAGGATCTGTTTCTGAATCAAGTTTGCAGATCAGTATAACCATGTTGGTACTAAGACAATATCTGACCACAAATCCTTTCATTCTGTTTAAAGAGTTTCACAAGTGGTCAAGGAGGACATGTATTTTTGTGAATGGATATGTTACCTTTATCTGTTTCTGTTCTTAGATGAGTGTAAAGAAGAGCAAGGGGCAGAGAAGCCACTGGAAGAGGGAACATTTTCCCATTTTTAGATTTTATAAACAGCAGAAAATAAATATGGTTGTTGCAGAATGGTCAATGTCAAATGAGAAAACATACCTGCAAGGATTTTTTATATCAAGCTAGACTGAATCCTAAATTGCCATTGATAAATTTTGGCTCCAAGCTTAAAGTATCAGTGTGAACTGAAAGAAGTGTTTTATTAATATTTTAAAATGTAATCAAATTCAACAAAGACCATTAATAGCTAAGACTTTATTCTTAATATAACGTGAGTGAAATGAACACGAGAATTAGGCAAAAGAAAAGGAAATATGGACTTGAAACCAGAAGTCTTGGATTTTAATCCTATCTTTGTCATTGGCTAGCAACCTGAAGCAAACCTTGTAAACTATGAGGCCCTAAATTTCCTATTTGAAAATGAGAACTTGAGTTAGATACTTTCTAAAAACTCTGCTAGTACTAAAAAACAATTCTACAAAGTGAGTCTTTAATAAAGACTCCTTTTAAATATATCACCTATTAAAATACAAATGCAGAATTTGTTAATGTATTCTATTTTTCCACTTAAATTTTTTTAATTTTTATTTTCTTTAACATCAAAAACATTTTGTACTGGGGTTTAGCCAATTAACATGTTGTGATGGTTTCAGGTGAATGCTGAAGAGACTCAGCCATACGTACACATGTATCCATTCTCGCCCCAACCCCCGTATTTATTTTTAAAGAAAATGGATCTTTATTTTTTCAGTAGTAAAACTAATACATGTCTTTTTAAAAAGCAGTACAGAAAACTAACAAAGTTGAAAATAAAAGCACAGGTAATCCCATCTCTCACTATTAACATTTGATGTCTGTAAGGCTTTTGAAATCAGTCCTGAATATTCATTGGAAGGACTGATGCTGAAGCTGAAACTCCAATACTTTGGCCACCTGATGCAAATAACTGACTCACTTGAAAGACCCTGATGCTAGGAAAGATTGAAGGCAGGAAGAGAAGGGGACATCAGAGGATGAGATGGTTGGATGGTATCGCAGACTCAATTGACAGGAGTTTGAATAAGCTCTGGGAGTTGGTGATGGACAGGGAAGCCTGGCGTGCTGCAGTCCATAGGGTCATAAAGAGTTGGACACGACTGAGCAACTGAACTGAATTAAACTGAAGGTTTTCCAATAACAATAGCTATTGTGATTGGAATATACTTATTCTCTTTAATTACTAATATAGGAAAGATACTTTTAAAAATATTAATTTTGTAACTGGATACCTTTGTGAAACTTTCTTATTTTTAGTTAATATTTTCTTTTCTTCATGTAGAATTATTTTTATCTGAACACAAAACTATTTAACAAATTTTGAGCCCTTACTCTGTAAGGTCTTCTTTCAATTGTTTATATTTCATATTCTTAGAAGGCACTTTTAACAATTCCTTTGTTATTTTTAAAACAATATTAGGGTAATGTTGAGAGTAAAAAGTTCTGTTAGGTTTTTTTGCTGTTGTTGCTGTTCACTCAGTCATGTCCAGCTCTTTGCGACCCCATGGACTGCAGCACGCCAGGCCTCCCTGTCCTTCATTATCTCCTGGAGCTTGCTCAAACTCCTGTCCATTGAGTCAGTGATGCCATTCACCCATCTTGTCCTCTGTCACCCCCTTCTCCTCTTGCCATCTATCTTTTAAAAATCATGTTAAAGATCTTTATTTAGAAGTTTAAAAATGTAAAACATTTGTTTAATGACTTGGGTACCTATTATGATTGCAGAGCATTTTTTCCTTCATTTATTTATTTTTTTGAGAGAAATTGCATTAATAAACCTTCTAGTATTGAACAATTTTTTTTTAATTCTGGGAATGAGTATCAGTTGGTCATATAATAGTAGAATTATAATCAATAATGTTACAAATATTAACATTTTATTAACAATTTTTGCTGTTAAATTTTTATTGACATGTTGTCTATATTTTTATTGGGCTTCCCTGATGGTGCAGTGGGCGAAGAATCCGCCTGCTAAAGCAGAGACAAGGGTTCAATCCCTGGCTCAGGAAGATCCACTGGAGGAGGAAAGGGCAGCCCATTCCAGTATTCTTGCCTGGGAAATCGCATGGACAGAAGAGCCTGATGGGCTACAGTCTAGAGGCTTGCAAAGAGTCTGACACGACTGAGGATGCATGTTGTTTGAAGTTATGATTATATCATCACTGTTTTTAGTAGATTTTGTTTCAGAGTTAAATTAACTTTACATAAAAGATTGTGAAGCTTTCTTTCTTTGTGCTCCTAGAAGTAAACTCTTCCTTGAACTCTGAAAGAATTCTATTGTAACACATTCTTTGCTGTTGTGTAACAGCTTCATCAATGCCTTATTTAGCTGTTGACTTATTTTCAGACAATTTACTTCACTTATTTCCCAGGAAAAATTTCTTTCAAATAGATTTTCAAACTTATAATCATAGTGTTGAATACTTTATATAAATTTAATACCATCTCTGGGAACTTGAAAAGGAGAGGAATTACTGTAAATAATAGTTTATATTATTTCCTATGTTTAAAATTCTCTTAAAGCCATAGTTCCTCTTTAAAAATTCTTCTCTTTTCTGGAGTAATTCTGTTGGCAAAGAACATACTTCATTTATGTTTTGCATGCAGTGCTTTCTGCCACATTTAAAAAATATTTTCTTGTAAAATAAACCACAAAGAAAGCAAAAAACGGAATTTAGAGATTAATGAATTATTAAAAGCTGAATAATTTTAAAAACCACTTTATTAAGGTATTGTTGACATATAAAAATCTGTACATAATTAATGTGTACAATTTACTGAGTTTGGGGATAAGTAGGCATCCATGAAACTATCATCACCTTCAAGGCCATAAACATATGCAAGACCTCTCAAAGCTTCTTCCTACTTCCTTTTTTATTATTAGTTTATGTATTTATCTGTGATAAGAGTACTTAATGTAAGAGCTACTCTCTTAGCAAGGTTTAAGTAAACAATAGGATAGTGGCTATTGGCATAGTGCAATATAGATCTCAATAACTTATCTTACATATCTGAAAAAATTAATAGTCTTATAACCATTATTTAGATCAAAAAATAGAATTTTAGTATCCATTCCAGGAACCCCTTCATTTTCTTATCTTCTTTTTGTTGTTTTTGAATTTTATTTTTTGTTGAGATATAACTGATGTATCTTATTAGTTTTAGGTATACAAAAAATTGATCTGATATAGTGCATTGATGTATATACTGCAAAATAACTACCATGAATTTAGCTAACATCTGTCACTTCACAGAGTTATATATTTTAAATTCTTGTGATGAGAACTTTTAAGATCTACTCTTAGTAATTTTTAAATATATTGTACAGTATTATTACCTATAATCACCATCCTGTACATTACATTCCAGGACTTATTTTATTTTCCCATCTTACTTAGGGCTCTTCTCCTTTCAAATTACCCACTATTCTGACTTTTATAGTTAGTACTTCCTTGCTTTTCTTTATGATTTTATCACCCAATAATGCATCCCTACTTTTTAAAACTTTATTTTACTTACAAGTGTTTTCTTTTTTAATCTACACATTCTCTCTCTTTCCCATTCATTCCTTCATAATAAATACCTTGAATGTCCCAGGGAATTGGACTTAGATGGTTTTTCACAAATCATCATATTTTTTTATTTATCGTGTACATTTTCTGTAAGCTGGCAACTGGATTCAGATGCTTGATAAGACTGTTCTGATTTCTGTGGCAAGACTGTGCCCTTTTGTTAGAAAACTATTTCTGAATGTTTTGCTCTCTATATGTGATGGGGTAAGAAAGCAGAAGACTTCATTTCTAGTGTGTTGTGTGTGTTCCAGTATATGTAGATAAGTGGTGGTGGGTTTGGATGGATTTTGTGTATGTTTTGCATTAAGGGTATGAAAAAGTACTTTTTTGGCATTTGACTGATCACCTGTGTTTACTAGGCAAGTGTTATGGACTGAATACTTGTATTACCTCAGAATTCATATGTTGAACTCTCAGTGTGGTGGTATTTGGAGATGGGTTTGGGGAAGGTGATTAGGTTTCCATGTGGTCCTGAGGGTAAGACCCTCAAGAAGAAATTAATGCCCTTAGGAGGAGAAAAGAAGGAAAAAGCATACACACCAAGGAAAGGTCATATGAGCACACAGTGAGAACGTGACCATCTGTGACCAGGAACATTTGTGATACCCACTCTGCCAGCCACCCCTATCTTGGATTTCCAGCTTTCAGACTCTGAGAAAATAAATGTGTGTTATTGAAGCTACTCAGTCTATAGTATTTTGTTCCAGCAGCCCAAGAAAACTAAGACAGAGGTAAGAAATCAGCTTGGAGAAAAGTTACATGGCCTACGGCTTTTAGTTTGGTGAGGTCACATTTTTTTTAGTGTTCTTTTGCATAACCACATTTGCATCTGTAAAAATCATTCACCCTTGCTTCTAGAGTCTCTGGACGATGAGAATTCTTTCCCCACCGACTTGCTGGAGAATATGCTACTTTTAAGAAAAGCGTCTCTTCAAAGAGACGACTCATTGGAAAAGTCCCTGATGCTGGGAAAGATCGAGGGTAGAAAGAGAAGAGGGAGTCAGAGGATGAGATGGGGCTGGAGAGAATCTCTGATGCAGTGATCATGAACTTGGGCAAACTCCAGGAGACTGTAAAGGACAGGAAAGCCTCTCGTGCTGCAGTTCATGGGGTCGCAGAGTCGGACACGACTGGGCGACAGAACAACAAAAGAAGAATGTCATCGTTCAGTCAGTCACGCAACATGCTATGCTAAAGAGTGGCTGTTCATTTTTCTGAATTTGCTTAGCCTCGGGGCAGGGGCATTCTAGGGCAGAAAGCTGCTTCTTTCAAGGTCTCCTCTGGTTCCAGCCCTGTTCTCCATTTACTTTCTATTAGTGAGAACTGCCAGAATATATAGTGATTTCTCTGGAAACCACATTTTCAGGAAGGGAAGTTGCTCATCAACCTTTGATGCTTTTCTTCACACTGATTAAAATTTACTGTATTTGCTGGTAATTCCTGCCAAAAATTTGTGAAATTCTGTCATTGGCAGTATTTACTAGTTTCAGAACTGATAAGCACTTTCTTTCTCATGTTTTATTTCTTTTTAGTTATCTTTGTCAGTTTCCAAGTAGAGGCCTTTATAAGGGGGCTCCATCAGACACTGCCATTTCTTTCAAATAATAGTGAGTAAAGCATCTCTAAGGCACTTGATTATTTGAACTATGAGACAGTTAACTCCTTATTGCAATAGTTCCGAAAGTGTGTTCCTCAGAACCCAGTTCTACACATGTTAATAGGAGTTACAGGAGAATAGGTTTTCATGATCAAATAAATGTTAATAACACAAATGAAACAAAATTAAACACGATTCTTTACTAAGGGACTTTTAGTCCCTTTAACATGTGAAAAGAAAATTGTGAGCGTATAAGACAGACATAATATACGATGTTTTCCTAGAACTTATTTAAATTCAGTCCTTTTTTTCCCATAAATCATCACAAAGGAAAAACAAATTTGTAGAACAGATTATGGGAAATACTGGTATAGCAACATCATTTCCTAATTGTAGGTGAAGAAGTTAAGAATAAAGGAAGTGTTCTTTGCATATCTGAGCCTTGCAAATTGAATCATAAAACATTCTTCATTCTCCCTCCCTCACTGCTCCCCTCTTCCCTCTGTTCATGCAGCAAATACTTAAATGCCCCTGATATGCAACACAGAACTGCTTACTTGGCTCAGGCTCTCATATATATAAATATATATATTTATATACCACAATTTTGCTGTGAGTGAAGTAGGAATATTTTAAGGAGAATTTTTATATGCCATATATATATATGGAAGTTTTAATATGAAGGAAATATATGTTCATCTCCCACTTTATAGGAATATTGTGAAAACTGAGTGAAGCAATGCATGTAAAGTGCTATAAAAATCTGACTGTCCAACAATGAAGTCTATGGACCAGTTCTTTTCAAACGTGCTGTTGTAATGTGTTGTAATGTTGTAATGTGTTGCGCTTCACTGTGAAATATGTTGCTAGTTCTTAATATTTCCAAGTTTGTAATATTATGCAGTTTCCTTTTTAAAGACAAAATGCACTGTGTTTCAGGTTATACTTAAAATAACATCAGTGTCATTCATTTGATTTATGACATAATTTATTAAGTGGGAGAAAAAGGGAAGGTGTCTAGCTCATCTTTTGGAAATTGCTTTGGGGATGGATTGTCTCTGTCCTTGCTATGTGGCACATGGGGATAGCACATAAAGATTGTTAACTGAAGCAGAAGAACCCTGTCCTGGGAATAGTGGACATTCATCATTTTAGTAAATTAAGAACATTCCCAAAATGCATGATGCAGTGGCTTGAAATGTTGCTGAGACATAATCACATGAGGCTGGGTAGTAGAGAATGAATCACATGGTAGTGACTGAGTTTAAGAGCTCTTGAAAGAAACATGTTTCACGAGAAAGTTTAAAGCTTATGCAAATATTCCTATGAACAACCTGGGGTGAAGGCACCTGCTTGGCTACCCCAGTTTTGCTGGGAGTGAAGTAGGAATATTTTAAGAATTTTTATGTGCCTAAAATGATCTTAACAGAAAGCACATCACTTTGCCATCCTAGATTTGTCTTTTGGGGCTAAAGAATTTCCTAGAGGGGAGGTGTTATAAGCTGACTAGAACTAACGGTCAGAGCAGATGAAATCGAAACTTATTGGAAAATAGATATTGAATACACATATTCACTGAGGATAAGTCAGCCTTAGCATTTAAAGGGAAAGGGTACAGTGACTTTTCTACTTGGTTGCAATGCAGCAGATTTTATGATTAAGGGCAGACTGGTTCTGCCCTTCTGCTAACCTAAGGGCATCCAAGATCAAGAAAAATTCATTGTGCCTGCATATTGGTGCTGCAGTATATAAAACTGTGACATAGCACAACCCCTTTTGGGCAGATTTCACTAGGGCACACCCTCTTGCAGACAGAGCCACATAGACCTTTACAGGCCAGGTCTCCACACTGAATTACCCTGTATTATCTTGATCGGCACATATTCTTTTAGATACAGTAAAAAAAAAAACAAACCAGTAATAAAGAGATCTTGTTATTCAAGATTCCTTTTGGTAACCATGTTGCCAACAAAGCACATTTTACCTATATCTACCAAGAGATACTGATTTTGTAGTTTAACTAGATATCTGGGGAACCAAATATGCCAGTGGGTGCTTTAGAATTCAGTGCATGTTGTTCATAGAAACAACCCTCTTCATGATATTCATGAGGAAGACTCACAGATCCTAATTAATACATAATGTATCTGATGTTGCTGTTCAGTTGCTAAGTAATGTCCGACTCTTTGCGACCCCTTGGACTGTATGTAGCCCCCAGGCTCCTCTGTCCATGGGATTTCCCAGGAAAGAATACTGGAGTGGGATGCCATTTCCTTCTCCAGGGGATCTCCCCAGATCAGGGATTGAACTGGCATCTCCTGCGTGGGCAGGTGGATTCTTTACCACTGAGCCACCAGGAAGGCCTTGCTCTATTAATGAAAATGTAAGCTAATTGATGTTAAGGCATAATGTGCATGGGGTTTTACATTGCAGAATGTTTTGTTACACATGTTATCAATGCTTTTGTTGTAGAGTAATTAAAGTTATAAGCTTGGATACAAGTATATCCTAAAAGGCATTAGGCCTCCTGAGGTCTAGCTGGAAGCTGCAAAGTGAGTCAGAACCAGATCTGGGGACACTCACCTTGCTACTGGGGCTGATTCTTGGAAGGCAGTCAGATAGTGATGAATCTCTCCCAGTTCTAACTCTGCAGGTGTGCATACCAAGCTCTGCAGTCCTAAGGGTGGGGCATGGCAACTGTGATTCACATTGTGGATGGAAAGTTGGAGCCCAGGTGGCATGTGCCTCTCCTAGAGAGTCAAGCCTTGGTTCAGGCACAAAAAAAGAAGGGCTTGAAAAGAACTGCACAAGGTCCCATGACTCAGAGGAATGGCCAGAGGTCTAGGAAAGACTTCAAGTCCTAGAGGGAAAGCAAGAGAATTAGGTAGAAGAGCAAGCCGCACTAGAGAAGGAATCAACATTTCAGGAGAGAGTTGGGTGCTGTGATTGGGACGATCAAACACCAAAGCTATGCCCTGGAAAATGCTTCCTGGCATCACTGTTTACAATCCACAATCCAGAAGTCATGATGGGGCTCCTATAGAAAAGTATATCGAAGAACAAGACTTACTCATATTGAAGGGCAGAGTCTATACCTGTGTACATTAGGCTCTTTCTAGGATATTTCAGGGTGAAGAAACAGATCACTGGTATACCTGATTCTGCTTACTTTCAGGACTGATCAAGAAACTGAGGTTCCATTTAAGAATTATAGGAGGACTCCCCTGTAGGCTTAGAACCTTGACAGTGTGTGGAGGAGGCTAGTCCAGAAGGGCAGCTGGGTTCCTCCTGTTTCTCCTTGTTTTTATTTCTCTTGTCACCACTACTCTTAACCTGTGGAATCAGCTCTTAGTGAAGGAGAGAAATGGTGATGCTTCCTCAATAACAAAGTTGGAAAAGAAAAGGAAAGATGGGAAGAAAACCAAGGAGCTGTAACCAAGAGGAAACGAGGTGTCCTTTGACTGTTAACACTGGGTTTACAACTTGACTATCTGAGTACTTCTGTATGTATTAGTCACCTTAGAACATTATTAGTTGGATCACCCAGTAATCTGGGGGTAAGACCAGACTGTTTTTAAAGCTCCTTGAGTGATTATAAGATGCAGCCAGGGTTAAGATCTAGTGGCTCTTCTATCAAGAGGGCATTTTGAAGGCATGTAAGAATTATAAATTGGGCACAAGAACCTGGATTGTAAAACTTTGGGGAAAATCTTTATACATATAAATCAATCCTCTTATTAGTTTTTCACTTAGCTATGACATTTTGGGGGCTTTCTAGGTGGCATTAGTGGTAAAGAACCAGCCTGCAAATGCAGGAGACATAAGAGCCACGGGTTTGATCCCTGGGTTGGGAAGATACCCTGGAGAAGGGAATGGCAACCCAATCCATTATTCTTGCTTGGAGAATACCATGGACAGTTAAGCCTGGTGGTCTACAGTCCATAGGGTTGCATAGAGTCATACGTGACTAAAGTGACTTAGCACACATGCATGACATTTTTATGAGTTCTGCTGTAAAGCTTCCCCCAAAGTACGGTCTGTAGGATGCTAGTTCATGCAATGTTTATAGATTGGTGTTAACAGTGGGGAACATCATGCTTTCATACTCTGGTCATGATACTTCCTGTGTCTACTCACTTCAACCACAGTCATACATAGGCAAATAGGTTGTATTTCTCCTAGACTCTTTTTCTCCCTTTTGTTCTCTCTCTCACCTTTTTTTTTCCAGATTCATTAAAAAATGATTTATATCATATATATTTTACTTACTGAACATTACTTCTTCCCCTTTCCTTCCTTCCTCATCTTCATTCCAATCATATAATATGGAACGTTTTCTAACTCAGTTGATTTTGAATGTATTTTTCCTCCCTCAGAACATTGCTCTACAAGTATCCTGGGGCATCATACTTGGGAATGTAACACTATAGTTAGAGGCTGAGAGAAGGGATGAAAATGTCCATTTGGAGGGTAGTCCTTGCTACCTGTGGCTGCCTACTTATAAGTTTGCAACTTCCCATCTTAGGAGTGGTTCTCAGTCTCTATTTATTTTTTGTTTTTGTTTTTTTTTAAATTTGTCTTTTATTATTATTATTTATTTATTTTACTTTACAATGTTGTATTGGTTTTGCCATACATCAACATGCATCTGCCACAGGTGTATACGTATTCCCCATCCTGAACCCCCCTCCCACCTCCATCCCCATACCATCCCTCTGGGTCATCCCAGTGCACCAGCCCCAAGCTTCCTGTATCCTGCATCGAACCTGGACCGGCCATTCATTTCATATATGATATTATACGTGTTTTAATGCCATTCTCCCAAATCATCCCCCCACTCCCTCTCCCACAGAGTCCAAAAGACTGTTCTATACATCTGTGTCTCTTTTGCTGTCTCGCACACAGGGTTGTTGTTACCATCTTTCTAAATTCCATAAATATGCATTAGTATACTGTATTGGTGTTTTTCTTTCTGGCTTACTTCACTTTGTATAATAGGCTCCAGTTTCATCCACCTCATTAGAACTGATTCAAATGTATTCTTTTTAATGGCTGAGTAATACTCCATTGTGTATATGTACCACAGCTTTCTTATCCATTCATCTGCTGATGGACATCTAGGTTGCTTCCATGTCCTGGCTATTATAAACAGTGCTGCGATGAACATTGGGGTACACGTGTCTCTTTCCCTTCTGGTTTCCTCAGTGTGTATGCCCAGCAGTGGGATTGCTGGGTCGTATGGCAGTTGTATTTCCAGTTTTTTAAGGAATCTCCACACTGTTCTCCATAGTGGCTGTACTAGTTTGCATTCCCACCAACAGTCTCTCTTTAGCTCAAATTTATGAATATCTCTTAAGATTCTTCTCATATTGCTCATTTATATTAAATAGATTAGTAGATTTCTCCAGGGGAGGAAGAATCTGGGGTAATATGAGCTGGTGAGACAGATTTTCCTTATTTTCCTTTCACTGTTTTGCCCTAGAAATGACCTGGGCCACATAAAGTTGGATGTGTAAATAGATATACTTCAGTTCAGTTCAGTTGCTCAGTCATGTCCAACTCTTTGCGACACTATGGACTTCAGTATTCCAGGCTTCCCTGTCCATAAGCAACTCCCGGAACTTGCTCAAACTCATGTCTATTGAGTCGGTGATGCCATCCAACCGTCTCATCCTCTGTCATCCCCTTCTCCTCCTGCCTTCAATCTTTCCCAGCATCAGGGTCTTTTCCAATAAGTCAGTTCTTTGCATCAGGTGGCCAAAGTATTGGAGCTTCAGCTTCAGCATCAGTCCTTCCAATGAACATTAAGGACTGATTTCCTTTAGGATGGACTGGTTTGATCTCCTTGCAGTCCAAGGGACTCTCAAGAGTCTTCTCCAACACCACAGTGCAAAAACATTAATTCTTGAGCACTCAGCTTTCTTTATGGTCCAACTCTCACATCCATACATGACTAGTAGAAAAACCATAGCTTTGACTATACTTATATGACTATATGTGAATTCAGGATGAGGGGCAGATGAGCTTTACTCAGATAAGAGTGTTTGCTTGATGGTTTCTAAAAAAGCTCAATTTTTTAAAGCTGATCTTATAAACTAGAAAAAAAATCAGTTTATTTTTCTATATTTGAGATAATTTCTCTATGAAAAAAAATTTTAGTTCCTAAAGTACAATAATAAAAATTCATTTCAGTCAGGTACAGAATAGGAGGAGATTGATCTAATTTGTTCTCTTTATGGTCCCTTAAGATGCCACTGGAAAAAAATAAGCATGAAGAATTTGGTGAAGACTGAGATGATTGGGAAGAGGTAGGGTTCTTCATATTCCTGGAAGATCTTCCAGAAATAAGACCCACTGTCTCACTTTCATTTTTTACTTCTAGAACACCCACATACAACCATGTTAAGTGCTATTTATGTAATTATCCAAGAAAATGTATTTGATAAAGAACTTTGACAATAGCAGAAATTTGGTGCTCCCTATAACTTCAGCCAGAGAAGGCAATGGCACCCCACTCCAGTACTCTTGCCTGGAAAATCCCGTGGACGGAGGAGCCTGGTGGGCTGCAGTCCATGGGGTCGCTAAAGAGTCAGACAGGACTGAACGACTTCACTTTCACTTTTCACTTTCATGCATTGGAGAAGGAAATGGCAACCCACTCCAGTGTTCTTGCCTGGAGAATCCCAGGGACGGGGGAGCCTGGTGGGCTGCCGTCTATGGGGTCTCACAGTTGGACATGACTGAAGTGACTTAGCAGCAGCAGCAGCAGCATAACTTCAGCAGAAGGGAATTTTTAGCTGAGCTACCACACTATACTAAAGGAGATTGATAACAGTAATAGTCCTCTGTCCTGGATCAGTGGAAAGGATAAAGGAGCTAAGAAAAGCAGATAAATAAATCCTGTTCTTTTATGAGGACTGGTAAAGAAGGAGGGAGAAATAAATCCATCTATCAAATAGACTTTCAAAGGATGACTTCATTAGTAAAGCAATTATAATTTTGCTCTGAGTGAATAAACAGAAAAAAATTTGGACAAAATAATAAAGTCATAGTGACAATATTTTGGCTATAGCAGTGAAAGTGTTATTTGTTTTTATATTGTTGTTGATCTGCATTATTGATATTGAAGCACTTTGGAATTTGGGGTATTGTTTGTGAACCTCAAGATGTTTTATTGTTTTTTTTCAGTTTCTATATTGTTTTCAAGAATTTTGGTCATTTGTGGATTACATGTATTTAAAAAATTTTATAATTTGCTTTGCCTTTTCTGCTTGTTTTTGCCAGATTGTTTTTACCTATGATTCTGGAAATCAACCCAAGTCAGAATTGAGTAAAATTATTCATTGTCATCATCATCATCATGATCACCATAGCTTGATGGGTGTCATATCTTAAAAATCAAAGAATTTTCATATTCTCCAGGAAGTTATTTTACATAGATGTTACTTTTTTTCTTTTTGTTTATTTAACTTTATTAATATAAAAATAATATTTCATTTAACCACCAGAGGGAGTCCCCAAATCTATGGATTCTAAAAGTCAATGAGAGTAAAATAAATAAGAGGCAAATTTTATGGATTTTATGGTTGAAAATAAACAATTCAAACAGCTATTTTTTATGGCATGTGGGCTTACTTATTCAGTCTTTGGTTCATTAAAAGCCTAAAACCTCATTCTACTAGAGATTCCACATTAGTTTAACTAATAGTTATTAAATAAGAGGCTATGGATATTTTCCCTAGAAGAATCAAGTTTTATAAGTATTTCCCCACCCCCACTCCCACCCCCCGCCACAAATACTATGCGAGTGTGGAATGGGAGAGGGAATTATCCAAAAGTTTCCTGCAGGCAGACCAAACCTACCACACTGGCTCTCCAGGGATGAAGGATCTTGTATCTCCCAGAAAAACCTCCCTTTCAAATATCAGGCCTCTGAGTCACATTTCCCTGCTGCTTGCCAAGTGTCTTAGAGTAGGACAATTCTTAGGAGGGACACTTCCTAGGAGCACCCTGGCATTTATCTGTTGCCCCTGTACCCGATTTTAAAACTTCTGCAAGTTTTCACACACAGTAACTCCATCAGCCCTATTACATGGCCATTGCAATTGCACAGAAATTAAGGAACTTACCTCAAGCCATGGAGAAGATGAATGAGAGACCTGGGGTTGCGTCCAGGACTCTTAGCTGCATTGGTTGGTATATTGCCTTTCACTTCTTCACAAGGCTGCAAGTTGGCCTGCTTCTGCCAGTGATGCTTAATTAGAATCAAAAATTTTTTTAATTTATTATTTTTTATTGAAGGATAATTGCTTTACAGAATTCTGCTGTTTACTGTCAAAACTCAACATGAATCAGCCATAGGTATACATATATCCCTCTCCTTTGAACCTCCCTCCCATCTCCCTCACCACCCCAACCCTCTAGGTTGATACAGAGCCCCTGTTTGAGTTTCCTAAGCCATATAGCAAATTCCTGTGGGCTATCTATTTTACATATGGTAATGTAAGTTTCCATGTTACTCTTTCCATACATCTCACACTCTTCTCCCTTCTCCCCATGTCCATAAGTCTGTTCTCTATGTCTGTTTCTCTATTGCTGCCCTGTAAATAAGTTCTTCAGTATCATTCTTCTAGATTCCATACATATGTGTTAGAATATGATACTTTTCTTTCTCTTTCTGACTTTCTTCACTCTGTATAATAGGTTCCAGGTTCATCCACCTCATCCGAACTGACTCAAATGTGTTCCTTTTTATGGCTGAGTAATATTCCATTGTGTATATGTACCACAACTTCTTTATCTATCCATTTGTTGATGGACATATAGGTTGCTTCCATATCAGCTATTGTAAATAGTGCTGCAGTGAACAATGGGACATATGTGTTTTTTTTTTTCAGTTTTGGTTTCCTCAGGGTATATGCCTAAGAGTGGGGTTTCTGGGTCATATGGTGGTTTTAAGGAATCTCCATACCATCTTCCATAGTGGCTGTATCAACTTACATTCCCACCAACAGTGCAAGAGTGTTCCTTTTTCTCCACACCCTCTCCAGCATTTATTGTTTGTAGATTTTTTGATGACGGCCATTCTGACAGGTGTGAGGTAATATCTCATTGTAGTTTTGATTTGCATTTCTCTAATAAAGAGTGATGTTGAGCATCTTTTCATGTGTTTGTTAGCCATATGTATGTCTTCTTTGGAGAAATGTCTGTTTAGGTCTTTCCCCCATTTTTTGATTGGGTTGTTTATTTTTCTAGCATTGAGTTGTATGCTGATGCTGCTAAGTCGCTTCAGTCATGTCTGACTCCACGCGATCCCATAGACAGCAGCCCACCAGGCTCCCCTGTCCCTGGGATTCTCCAGGCAAGAACACTGGAGTGGGTTGCCATTTCGCTGCCTGTATATTTTGGAAATTGATCCTTTGTCAGTTGTTTCATTTGCTATTGTTTTCTCCCATTCTGAGGATTGTCTTTTCACCTTGCTTTAATTTCCTTTGCTGTGCCAAAGCTTTTAAGTTTAATCAAGTTCCACTTGTTTACTTTTGTTTTTATTTCTGTTACTCCAAGAGGTGAGTCGAGAGGATCTTTTCATCGAGTGTTTTGCCTATGTTTTCCTCTAAGAGTTTGATAGTTTCTTGTCTTACATTTAGGTCTTTAATCCATTTTGAGTTTATCTTTGTGTATAGTGTTAGGAAGTTCTCTAATTTCATTCTTTTACATGTAGCTGTCCAGTTCTGCCAGCACCATTCATTGAAGAGGCTGTCTTTGCCCCATTGTATATTCTTGCCTCCTTTGTCAAAAATAAGGTACCAATAGGTGCATGGATTTATTTCTTGGTTTTCTATCTTGGTCCATTGGTCTATATTTCTGTTTTTGTGCCAGTACCATACTGTCTTGATGACTGTAGCTCTGTAGTATAAACCAAAGTCAGGAAGAGTGATTCTTCCAACTCCATTCTCAAGACTGCTTTGGATATTTGGGGTCTTTTGTGTTTCCATATGAATTGTGAAATGTTTTGTTCTAGTTCTGTGAAAAATGCCATTGATAATTTGGTAGGGATCGCATTGAATCTGTAGATTGCATTTGGTAGTAGAGTCATTTTCACAATATTGATTCTTCCTATGCAGGAACATGAAATAGCTCTCCATCTGTTTATGTCATCTTTTATTTCTTTCATTAATGTCTTATAATTTTCCGTGTACAGTTCTTTTGTCTCCTTAGATAAGTTTATTCCTAGATATTTAATTCTTTTTGTTGCAATGGTGAATGGGATTGATTCCTTAATTTCTCTTTCTGATTTTTCATTGTTAGTATGTAGAAATGCAAGGGACTTCTGTGCATTGATTTTGTATTCTTCAACTTTGCTAAATTCACTGATTAGCTCTAGTAATTTTCTGATATTATTTTTAGGGTTTTCTATGTACAGTATCACATCATCTGCAAACAGTGAGAGCTTTACTCCTTCTTTTCCTATCTGGATTCCTTTTTATTTCTTTTTCTTCTCTGATTGCTGTAGCTAGGACTTCCAGAACTATGTTGAATAATAGTGGTGAAAGGGGGCATCCTGGTCTTGTTCCTGATCTTAGGGGGAATACTTTCAGTTTTTCACCATTGAGAATAATGCTTGCTGTAGGCTTATCATATATGGCCTTTACTATGTTGAGGTAGGTTCCTTCTATGCCCATTTTTTGAAGAGTTTTAATCATAAATGGGTGCTGAACTTAGTCAAAGGCTTTTTTTGCATCTATTGAGATGATCATGTGGTTTTTATCTTTCAATTTGTTAATATGGTGTATCACATTGATTGATTTGCATATATTAAAGAATCCTTGCATCCCTTGAAAAGACCCAACATGATCATGGTGTATGAGCTTTTTGATGTGTTGCTGAATTCTGTTTGCTAAAATTTTATTGAGGATTTTTGCATCTATGTTCATCAGTGATATTGGCCTGTAGTTTTCTTTTTGTGTGTGTTGTCTTTGTCTGGCTTGGTATCAGAGTGATGGTGGCCTCGTAGAACGAGTTGGGAAGTGTTCCTTCCTCTGCAATTTTTTGAAAGAGCTTTAGAAGGATAGACATTAGCTTTTCTCTAAACGTTTGACAGAATTCTCCTGTGAAGCCATCTTGTCCTGGGTTTTTGTTTTTTGGGAGATTTTTGACCACAGCTTCAATTTCACTGCTTGTAATTGGATTGTTCATAATTTCTATTTCTTCCTGGCTCAGTCTTGAAAGATTGAACTTTTCTAGGAATCTGTCCATTTCTTTCAGGTTATCAATCTTATTGTCATATAGTAGTTCATCAGTTCAGTTCAGTCACTCAGTCGTGTCTGACTCTTTGTGACCCCATGAACTGCAGCACAGCAGGCCTCCTTGTCCATCACCAGCTCCTGGAGTCCACTCAAACCCATGTCCATCAAGTCGATGATGTCATCCAACCATCTCATCCTCTGTTTTCCCCTTCTCCTCCTGCCCCCAATCCTTCCCAGCATCAAGGTCTTTTCAAATGAGTCAGCTGTTCGCATCAGGTGGCCAAAGTATTGGAGTTTCAGCTTCAACATCAGTCCTTCCAATGAATACCCAGGACTGATCTCCTTTAGGATGGATTGGTTGGATCTCCTTGCAGTTCAAGGGACTCTCAAGAGTCTTCTCCAACACTACAGTTTCAAAAGCATCAATTCTTCAGTGCTCAGCTTTCTTTATAATCCAACTTTCACATCCATACATGACCACTGGAAAAACCATAGCCTTGACTAGATGGACCTTTGTTGGCAAAATAATGTCTCTGCTTTTTAATATGCTATCTAGATTGGTCATAACTTTCCTTCCAAGGAGTAAGCATCTTTTAATTTCATTGCTGCAATTGTCATCTGCAGTGATTTTGGAGCCCAGAAAAATAAAGTCAGTCACTGTTTCCACTGTTTCCCCATCTATTTGCCATGAAGTGATGGGACTGGATGCCATGATCTTAGTTTCCATAGTTGTTCATAATAGTCTCTTATAACCCTTTGTATTTCTGCATTGTCTGTTGTAACCTTTCCTTTTTCATTTCTAATTTTGTTGATTTGATTCTTCTCTTTTTTTTTCTTGATGAGTCTGGATAAAGGTTTGTCAATTTTGTTTATCTTCTCAAAGAACTAGCTTTTAGTTTTATTAATCTTTACTATTGTTTCTTTCATTTCTTTTTCATTTATTTCTGCTCAGATCTTTATGATTTCTTTCCTTCTACTAATTTTTTTTTCCTTTGTTCATCTTTTTCCAGTTGTTTTAGGTGTAAAGTTAGCTTGTCTATTCAATGTTTTTCTTGTTTCTTGAGGTAGGATTATATTGCTGTAAACTTCCCTCTTAGAACTGCTTTGCTGCATCCCATAGGTTTTGATTTGTTGTGTTTTCATTGTCATTTGTTTCTAGAAAGTTTTTTATTTCCCTTTTGATTACTTCAGTAACCTGTTGGTTATTTAGAAATGTGTTGTTTAATCTCCATGTGTTTGTGTTTCTTACAGTTTTTTTCACCTAATTGATATCTAGTCTCATAGCGTTGTTGTTGGAGAAGATGCTTGATAAGATCAATTTTCTTAAGTTTCCTGAGGCTTGATTTGTGACCCAAGATGTGCTTCTATCCTGGAGAATGTTCCGTGTGAAGAGAAAAATGTGTACTCTTCTGCATTTGGATGGAATGTCCTGAAGATATCAATGAGATCCATCTCATCTCATGCATCATTTAAGACTTGTGTTTCGTTATTAATTTTCCCTTTTGATGATCTGTCCATTGGTGTCAGTGGGGTGTTAAAGTCTCCTACTATGATTGCATTATTGTCAATTTCTCCTTTTATGTCTGCTAGTGTTTGTCTTATGTATTGAGGTGCTCCTTTGTTGGGTTCATAGATATTTACAATTGTGAAGTCTTCCTCTTGGATTGATCCCTTGATCAATGTAGTTATGTGGTGTCCTTCCTTATCTCTTGTAATCTTCTTTATTTTAAAGTCTACTTTATCTGATATGAGGATTGCTACTCCAGCTTTCTTTTGCTTCCCATTTGCAGGGAATATATTTTTCCATCCTCTAACTTTTAGTCTATATGTGTCTTTAGGTATGAAGTGGGTTTCTTGTAAACAGCATATATATGGGTCTGGCTTTTGTATCCATTCAGCCAGTCTGTGTCTTTTGGTTGAAGCATTTAATCCATTTACACTTAAAGTAAGTATTAATATATATGTTCCTATTGCCATTTTGTTAATTGTTTGGGGTTGATTTTGTAGATCTTCTCTTGTATTTCTTGCCTGTATAAATCCCTTCAACATTTGTTGTAAGGCTGGTTTGGTGGTACTGACTTCTCTTAACATTTGCTTGTCTGAAAAGTTTTTGATTTCTCCATCAATTTTGAGTGATTTTCTTGCCACATACAGCAATCTTGGCTGTAGATTTTTCCCTTTCAGTACTTTAAATATATCCTGCCATTCCCTTCTGGCCTGAGGAGTTTCTGCTGAAAGATCAACTGTTAAACATATGCGGTTTCCCTTGTATGCTACTTGTTGCTTCTCCCTTGCTGCTTTTAATATTCTTACTTTGTGTTTAGTCTTTGTTAATTTGATTAGTATGTGTCTTGGTGTGTTTCTCCTTGGGTTTATCCTGTGTGGGACTCTTTGTGCCTCTTGCACTTGATTGACTATTTCCTTTTCCATGTTGGGGAAATTTTCAACTATAATCTAGTCAAAAATTTTCTCATACCGTTTGTTTTTCTGTTCTTCTTCTGGGACCCCTATAATTCGAATGTTGGTGTTTTTGCTAATGTCCCAGAGGTCTCTGAGACTATCCTCAGTTCTTTTCATTCTTTTTACTTTATTTTGATCTTCAGAAGTTATTTCCACCATTTTATCTTCCAGCTCACTGATTCATTCTTCTGCTTCAGATATTCTGCTATTGATTCCTTCTAGAGTATTTTTAATTTCAGTAATTGTGTTGTTTGTCTCTGTAAGTTTATTCTTTAATTCTCCTGCTGCTGCTAAGTCGCTTCAGTCATGTCCAACTCTGTGTGACCCCATAGACGGCAGCCCACCAGGCTCTCCCGTCCCTGGGATTCTCCAGGCAAGAACACTGGAGTGGGTTGCCATTTCCTTCTCCA
This sequence comes from Bos indicus x Bos taurus, assembly GCF_003369695.1. NCBI lineage: Eukaryota > Metazoa > Chordata > Mammalia > Artiodactyla > Bovidae > Bos > Bos indicus x Bos taurus. The sequence goes on from NC_040089.1 coordinate 42,368,473, forward strand.
ATGCATGAAAGTGAAAAGTGAAAGTGAAGTCTCTCAGTCGTGTCCGACTCTTAGTGACCCCATGGACTTCGTTGCCTTCTCCCAGGTCTTTGTTAATTGATTTTTGCATTTTCTCCATTTTGTTTTCAAGGTTTTTGATCATTATTATCATTATTCTGAATTCTTTTTTCAGGTAATTTGCCTATTTCCTCTTCATTTATTTGGACTTCTGTGTTTCTAGTTTGTTCCTTCATTTGTGTAGCATTTCTGCCTTTTCATTATTATTATTTTTTAACTTATTGTGTTTGAGGTCTCCTTTTTCCAGGCTTCAAGGTTGAATTCTTTTTTTCCTTTTGATTTCTGCCCTTCTAAGGTTGGTCCAGTGGTTTCTGTAAGCTTCATATAAGGCGAGATTTGTGCTGAGTTTTTGTTTGTTTTTCCTCTGATTGGCAAGGCTGAGTGGGATGGTAATCCTGTCTGCTGATGATTGGGTTTGTATGTTTGTTTTGCTTGTTGTTTAGATGGGTTGTCCTGCAACAGGGTGCTACTGATGGTTGGGTGATGCCACGTCTTGTATTTAAGTGGTTTCTTTTGTGTGAGTTCTCACTATTTGATACTCCCTAGGGTTAGTTCTCTGGTATTCCAGGGTCTTGGAGTCAGTGCTCCCACTCCAAAGGCTAAGGGCTTGATCTCTGGTCAGGAATGAAGATTCCACAAGTGGTTTGTTATGGCATTAAGTGAGATTAATAGAAATACCCAAAAATGAGAAACCAAAGATGAACTCCAGACAAATGACAGTTACAAAATCAGGCAATTAATAATTAAAATAATGGAATATACACATATACATATACAATCATGAGCAAAGTCAAAACAACCCAACAAAAATACAGTATATTGATGTGGCAAACAAAGGAAATTAAAAAATTATATTTACCAGTTAAGAACAAAACTAACTAAAGCACAAACTGGAAAACAAAACTAAAGCAAGGTGCTAAGTGGTGAATAAAGCAATGAAAACAAATCTAACATATATGTTAAGAGGAAAAGAAAGAAAGCATAGATATGGAAAATTAAATAGAGGTAGATGAAGAAGATTTATATACATTAAAGATTAACTGCAAGGGGGAAAGAACAGGAGGAAAGAAAAACAAAGAATAAATGTAGAGAAAATATAATATGCTTAAAAAGTTAAAAATTAAAATTATAAAAAAAGAAAAGAAGGAAAAAATGGAAAAAGAAAGAAAAATGGAAAAAAAAGAAGGAAAACTCCACAGAACTGCAAAACCCCAACATAGTAGCAGTTTTATAACAACAATAAAAAAGTGTGACTGAATACACACATACATATACTCCCATAAGCAAAATCAAAGCAGTCCAACAAAAATAAGGTACAATAGATTGACACGGCAGACAAAGGAAACCAAAAGTTGTATCTCCCAGAACAAAACTAACTAAAGCACAAACAGGAAAACAAAGCTAAAGCAAGGTGCCAACTGGGAAATAAAACAATGAAAATAAAACTAACAAATATGTTAAGAGGAAAGGAAAGAAAGAAAAGAAATAAAGAATAGATATGGAAAATTAAATAGAGCTAGATAAAGAAGATGTATATACATTAAAGATTAACTGCAAGGGGAAAAGAACAGTAGGAAAAGCAAACAAAGGAATAAATGTAGAAAAAGTATTAATAGGTTTAAAAAATTAAAATTAAAAAAAGAAAGAAAAAGAAAAAAAAAAAAAGGAAAACTCCACAGAACTGCAAAGGCCCAATGTAAAGGCAGAGATTTTTAACAACAATAAAAAATGTGACTGAGGGGAAAAAAATGCTCAAAACTTAATTAGATTTCATAGTGCCAATAAAATTGACAACTACAGCAGAGAGGGAGAAAAAGTAAAGAAAAAAAAAAGAGAGAGAGAGAGAAAGAAAAAATCTATAGAACAAGTCAAAACATAAGAATAATAAATGTTTTTCTTGAGTCACTGATGTCAGAGTCCTTTTTCTCGATGGAGTCACAGTCCACCTCACCTCCCTAGGATGTCCTCCAACACTGTGCTGATCTCTGGACCTGCTGTGGGTGTAGCTCAGAGTCTAATCTGGACCTACTCCTGTGTGTTCTTGCTTCCAATGTCCACAGCTATCAGAACTAGTGCCTTTTCTTTTGTGGAAGCTCTCAGCGACCTTTTATATATCCCATAGGCAGAGAGTCTGCCTAGTTGATTGTGTGGATTTAATCTGCAGCTTGTACAGCTTGTGGGAAAGTTTTGGGTCTTCTTCCTTAGCCACACTGCCCCTGGGTTTCAATTGTGGTTTTACTTCCACTTCTGCATGTGGGTTGTCCACTGGGGTTTTCCCCTGAGGCTGCCTTGGAGGACTTGGGTTTGCCCCTGTGAGGGCCAGGTGTGGAGGTGGTGCAGCTGCTTGGGTTGCAGGGGTTCTGGCCACACCAGGTACTCAGGGGAGTTGGCGGCTAGGGCAGCAGGAAACATAGTGCTCTAGTGGATGTGAGAGTTGGACTGTAAGAAGGCTGAGCACCGAAAAATTGATGCTTTCAAACTGTGGTGTTGGAGAAGACTCTTGAGAGTCCCTTGGACTGCAAGGAGATCCAACCAGTCCATTCTGAAGGAGATCAGCCCTGGGATTTCTTTGGAAGGAATGATGCTAAAGCTGAAACTCCAGTACTTTGGCCACCTCATGCGAAGAGTTGACTCATTGGAAAAGACTCTGATGCTGGGAGGGATTGGGGGCAGGAGGAGAAGGGGACGCCAGAGGATGAGATGGCTGGATGGCATCACTGACTCGATGGACGTGAGTTTGAGTGAACTCCAGGAGTTGGTGATGGACAGGGAGGCCTGGCGTGCTGCAATTCATGGGGTCGCAGAGTCGGACACGACTGAGCGACTGAACTGAACTGAACTGAACTGAAGCGTATGGCAATCAGTATTGGCCAATATGCTTCAGTATTCATGCTTGGAGATTCCCTGTCCCTGACAGAGAAGGCTGGCAGGCCACAGTCTACAGGGCCACAAAGAGTCAGACAAGACCAAAGCGACCCTGTGCGCATAGGCGCAAGACTTTTTTCGCCTGTGGCAGCTCTTCCCCAGTGAGAGTTTTGAGCATGTAGGTGGCACAGCTGCTTGGCTTGTGGAGACCCTGACGGTGCCAAATGTGCAGGGACATGGACCGTCTCTGCCGCAGGAGTTATGGCCCTATCAGAGTCTTTTTTCAAACCTCTTGTAGCTGGCATTCAGAAGGCCTCTTTGGTTAGTCTTTCTTTGTAGCTCTGCCTGTTTAGGCACTTAGAGGGCTCCCTTGCCTGGGTCTTTCTCTGTTGTTCCACATGTTAGGCACATAGAGGGGACCCCTGGTTGGGGTCCTGCTCTGCAGATCAGAGCATCAGGCACTTAAAGGGGCACCCTGGGTGGGGTTCTACCTTGTAGTTCAGTGCGTCAGAGGTTTGATGGGCCAGCCTATTGTTTAGCTTCCGATGCTGGCCTGTGGAAAGAAAGGCTTTGGTGATGGCTCCACACCCCATGCGTGACTCAGCAGTATCGCCCTGCTTCCATAGCTGCCTGGCTTTCCTTCACAGGCATTTCCCATCACAATCTCCTCCCTCACATCCCCTCAATCTGTCTCTCCAGAGTCAACAGCAGCCCTCGCTCTGGGATTGCTCCACAATCCCTAAACTCCAGCTCCCAGCCGCTGTGCCTTCCAGAGGACCTGCGTCCCTGCCCAGGGTATGTATGGCTGTGGCAAGGACTGTCTCATTCTCATTCCATTTAGCTGTCACAGATCAGTTGTTTCACTCTCAGCCTTAAATGTTCTTCCCCTGACTCAGACCATTGCCCCGATATGGGGATTGGATCCCTGCTTCAGTTCCCCCACTGGTTGAGGGCAGGTCCAGTCCTACCAACACTTCTGTTTTTCCCTCTAGTTCCTTCCTTCTACTGAGTTTGAGTGGTTCTATATATTCTTTTCCACTGGTCAGTTACTCCTGTCCGCTCTCAGATGGTGTTCTGCATGCACTCTGCGTCTGAAGATGTTTTCCTGATGTGTCTGTGGAGAGAGATGTACTCCATGTCCACCTACTCCTCTGCCATCTTATTCTCCCTGAGAATCAAATATTTTAATTCACATTTCTGAGTGGAAGTCAATGGTATTTCACCACCATAACTAGAATATTGTCTCTATAAAAAAATTAATTCCTGCTGTATTTAAAATGGATAACCAACAAGGACCTGCTGTATAGCATAGGGAACTCTGTTCCATATTACCTAATTAATTACCTAATATTACCTAACAACATAAATGGGAAAAGAATTTGAAAAATAATAGATACATATACATGTATAGCTGAATCACTTTGCTGTACAACTGAAACTAACACAACATTACTAATCAAATATACTTCAATATAAAATAAAAAGTTAAAAAAACAAATTACAAACCCAGAATAGTGGTGAAATATATTCATTCAGATTCAGCATTGATATATTCTTCCTTCCTCACCTTTAACCTCTTATTCTCTCCAGTGAAGTGAAAATCACTCAGTCGTGTCCAACTCTTTGTGACCCCATGGACATACAGTCCACAGAATTCTCCAGGCCAGAATACTGGAGTAGGCAGCCTTTCCCTTCTCCATGGGATCTTCCCAACCCAGGGATCTAAGCCAGGTCTCCCACATTGCAGGTGGATTCCTTACCAGCTGAGCCACAAGGAAACTCCAAGAATACTGAAGTGGGTAGCCTATCCCTTCTCCAGTGGATCTCCCTGACCAAGGAATTGAACCAGGGTCTCCTGCATTGCAGGCAGATTCGTCCAGGATGCTTGCAAATGCAGTCACTATATCAATAACAAGATTTAACAAAGGCACTGCCTCAATGTTAGCATTTTGGACAAAAAAATATATTGTATTTGATTTCAGGGTAGCTCTGCAACTGAACTATGTAGTTGGAAAACTGTTTGTGAAAATCAAGTGAAATATTAAATACATAAGGTCTCCCAGGTACCCAAGAAAGTACTAAGCTCTGAGGCCCATGGTGATTATCCCGTAATGCTGGACCAGCATTTCTACAGCCAGAGTCACAGGAGCCTAGGAAATCTGTCACTGTCAGACCCTACAATATTCTAGCTCCTTCAGAAGCTTGGGGCATCCTGAGTGCTATGTTCCCCTCCCCTCATCCTCCACTGGCCTTGCCCCACCTTACAAAGCCCAAAGTGTCAGGATTGATTTTATGCTGAAATAGTGGGGTCCCCAATGATACACATTCTGTAACCTGAACTGATCCCCTGGAGAAGGAAATGGCAATCCATTCCAGTACTATTGCCTGGAAAATCCCATGGACAGAGGAGCCTGGTAGGCTACAGTCTATATGGGTCGCAAAGAGTCAGACACGACTGAGCAACTTCACAACTTCACAACCTGAACTGAAATACACATAACCCATGTATTATGGCTGCTGCCTCCTTGGCTTACCACAGGGGGCAGACACCAACCAATAAAGTGTTTAAAGAAACAAATTCCCAAGGAGAAGCAAGGAGTTACAGAAATGTAGAAAGATGAAAAGGATAAATTTTCAAATGTGTATTCTGGTGCCACCTTACTAGTGCATCACATGAAATGGAGTTTATTTTACTTCTTTAAAAATAAAGAGCTCTTCACTAATGCTAAATATGCATGAGCTGAAGGTTTGAAGCTAGGGTGATAACATTTTTCTGCAGAAAAATACTTCTGGATGGTATTCTCTTTTTTACACCTCGTATTTCAAATTTAATAATTCTATGAATGTTTTGCTCAGATGTTATAATACCCCCCAATGAATAATACATTCTTAGAAAATATCTTTCCCAAGGGAGAAATCCCATGAACATTTATTTTAACTCCCCTTGCCAGTCATTGGTTTTCATCCTTTTCTTTCTAAAAACCTGAGCAAAGACACATATAGCATTGTTATTTTCAATAAAATAAGCTATATGCCAAAGTCAAAAATCTCAAATGTATGGAAAGCATTATGAAGTATTACATTACTGGTTATTGCTCTGTACAGACTTGCCTATGCTGTCTTGTCTTTAATTTTAGCAGAATGGTGATGTACAGGAACAGCTAAGCCTGACTGCTAGGATCTGAAATTTTGCTTCGCCACTTACTGAGTTATCTTGAACATGCTATAATTTCTTTTTATCTCAGTTTTTCCATCTATAAAATGGAGATAATAACTGCTGCTGCTGCTAAGTCACTTCAGTCGTGTCCGACTCTGTGCAACCCCATAGACGGCTGCCCACCAGGCCCCGCCGTCCCTGGGATTCTCGAGGCAAGAACACTGGAGTGGGTTGCCATTTTCTCCTCCAATGCATGAAAGTGAAAAGTGAAAGTGAAGTCACTCAGTTGTGTCCAACTCATAGTGACCCCATGGACTGCAGCCCACCAGGCTCCTCTGTCCATGGGATTTTCCAGGCAAGAGTACTGGAGTGGGGTGCCATTGCCTTCTCCCTATCATATTGTTCTGAGGGTTAATTGAGTTGATATTTGTTAATTATGGACATTTATTTAATAATAGAAAAGTGTCTGGCAATTGCATTTGTTTAAGTAAAACACATATATATTTTTTCATAGCATTACTATGCACTAGGTCAACATTATTATACTAATGATTTGGTCTCCTTTTCCTTTTCCATCCAGAATGTTTGTATTAGTTCATTTGACATAAGATGCCTTTGGGAGCTGTGTGTTTCAGTTTTCTCATCTATGGAATGGTGATGATGATCTTGTCTTAGAGATCTAAGAAGAGATGGAGTGAGGTAGTACATGTGAAATGCTTGGGAAAAGTTATGGCTATAATAGGCATGCAATAAATTCTCATGATAAATAAAAATAACTATGTGCAATGTCATCAGCAAAACTCAAAAACTCGCGTAAAGATTCAAGGAGATAAAATGAGTATCACAGAAATGAAATACTCATTTATTAAAATATTTAGATTGTTTTGTTCTTTGATTTATCAGATTCAAATTAGAGCTATTCACTCTATATTTTCAAAAGAGAGTGGGTGATTCATGTCAGTTCAGTTCAGTTCAGTCACTCAGTCGTGTCCAACTCGTTGCAACCCAATGGACTGCAGCACTGCCAGGCTTCCCTTTCCATCACCAACTCCTGAAGCTTGCTCAAACTCCACTGAGTCAGTGATGCCATCCAACTATCTCATCCTCTGTTGTCCCCTTTTCCTCCTGCCTTCAGTCTTTCCCAGCATCAGGGTCTTTTCCAAGGAGTCAGTTCTTTGCATCAGGTGGCCAAATGATTGGAGCTTCAGCTTCAGCATCAGTCCTTCCAATGTATATTCAGGACTGATTTCATTTAGGATTGACTGCTTTGATCTCCTTGCAGTCCAAGGGACTCTCAGAATCTTCTCCAGCATCGTAGTTCAAAAGCATCAATTCTTCAGCACTCATATTTCTTTATGGTCCAACTCTCACATCCATACATGACTACTGGAAAAACCACAGCTTTGATTAGACAGACCTTTGTCTGTAAAGTAATGTCTCTGCTTTTTAATATGCTGTCTAGGTTTTTCACAGCTTTTCTTCCAAGGAGCAAATGTCTTTTAATTTCATGGCTGCAGTCACCATCTACAGTGATCTTGGAGCCCAGGAAAATAAAGTTTGTCACTGTTTCCATTGTTTCCCCATCTATTTGCCATGAAGTGATGGGACTGAATGCCATGATCTTGGTTTCTTGAATATTGAGTTTTAAGCCAGCTTTTCCACTCTCTTCTTTCACTTTCATCAAGAGACTCCTTGGTTCTTCTTCACTTTCTGCCATAAGAGTGAAGTCATCTGCATATCTGAGTTTATTGATATTTCTCCTGGCAGTCTTGATTCTAGCTTGTGCTTCATCCAGCCTGGCATTTTGCATGATGCATAGAAGTTAAATAAGCAAGGTGACAATATACAACCTCAATATACTCCTTCCCCAATTTGGAACCAGTCCATTGTTACATGTTGGATTCTAATTGTTGCTTCTTGACCTGCATACAAATTTCTCAGGAGGTAGGTAAGTGGATGTATGGCAAAACCCACCACAATATTGTGAAGAAACTACCCTCCAATTAAAATAAATAAATAAACTCAAAAAGAAAAAGAAAAAATTGGAACTAACTACGTGCCTAACAAATGGTAGCTTCTGCTCTTTGGGGTTAAAAGAAAAAAATATTTGGATAGAATTTTTGAAAAAATTTCTTCCTGTGCATATTTTCTTCTTTTCATTTAGTTTTAATGTTTCAGCACCAAAATATTTTCCAGGAAAAAGAAGTATTGTGCTAGAACTGTAGGCTTGTGGAATGGTAGGACAGATTGAATTTAGGAACGTAGGTTCTTAGGGTCACATGGGCCCACTGAGGTGTGGAGATTTTTTTGGAAAGCCTCTAAAGTATGCAATTGGAAGGAAATTAGAAGGCTCTGAAGAAGGTGTGGCAGTGGCCAAGAAATGCAAAGATTGAGAACTCTTGTGTAGGAAGAGTCTATGTCAGAGCAGTTTAGCTAATGCCAGATAGACCTTGTTCAATCACAAGGACTGGAGCTTGGGGCAGCACTCTAATAACTAGGCAAACTGATAAGGACAAGGCAGCACAAAGACTTAATAGAAAAGATACAGCTTTACTAGGGCAGAACGCAGTTACTGAAACTGAGCTACAAGTCAATAGCCTAAGTTTAGAGATGAGGATATACCTTGAAAACAAAATGAGAAATGTCCCTTCTTAGGGAAAACTTAGGTTAAGGCTGAACTTATAGATGACAGCCTTACTGTACCATGTAATGTACACTATTTCACCAAATGCACTTATGAATGTCAAGATGATTTCCTTTAATAACCTTCACAAAAGCAGAATGCATAGGTAATCAAGTTCAGCTCAGCAAAAGTCAAAGCAGGGCCATTTACTATGTATTTCATGGATATGTACAATTTACTTTTATGCCAAGGAGTTTTTGTTTTGTGTTGATATTGAGAATTAAGAGGCTGGGCCATATACATCTTCTTATGAAGAGCAACGATTGGATTGAGAAATATACATGAATATGAAAAAATGAGGCTAGGAAATAAAATAATTTTTACTAGCTAAATCAGCAGGTGAATGATGGAGGTGAAGTAGACTTATAGCAATTATACTTGAATTGCTTTTCTCTTTTTCAAACATGTGGTTTTGGGCTCCATCAGTAGAATTAGAGATTTGTAGGATTTGTTCCTGGAATGAATAATTCCAACCAAGCAGAGAGTTTACAACATGGAGGTTGGTTCCCAACATCGAAGGACCTCAGTGTGGCCAAGCCATCTGTCTGGTGTGAGAAGCTGGGCAAATGATAAATTGTATCCTGTCAGGCAAAGACAACAGGGAAAAACTGTTGAAGAGAGGCAGAGGCCCTGTTTGACTTATGCAGAGAGTTGATAACTTCACTTTTTCTCAAAGGACAACTGGATCTCTGACCTAATATATATTTTTAAAAGAGAAAAAAAAAAAAGCACTCACATCAGGATATAAGAATTAATCCTCTACTGCTAAATGCCTAGGGAAAAAATGGGGTAATAGTTTTTTTTGAGGGGTAGTGTTTGCAATGAAAAATCCTGTACTCAGCCAGATTATTGGTCATGTGCTTTGGCAACAGAAAGTTCTTTTCTCGTATGCAAACTCTCAGAAAATAGGCTGCCAACATTCACTTCAAGAAAAAAAGAAAGAAATTCACCAGTCAAACAAGAGATTAATTCAGAGATCACAAAAATGAGGAAGTTGCGGTATAAAATGTCAACCAGTAAGCACTGAAACTATTTGAACATTGCTTCTTTTTATCAACAGCTGTAAAATTTCAAGTAAATATTAAAAAATCAAGGGAAGATACATAGCAAACATTAATAACAAATCAAACCACTGAATCCAGATTATCTTTTATTAAAACTGGGCAGTGGAATGAGGTTGATGGCAAGAGGCATGGAAGTAAAGTCTGCTAGGTTTCTTATCTTTCATAGGAGGAAGTCAGTGAATGGCACTTCTGCACTGAAGTAGAATATTTAAATATATATATTACAGTACACTTTTCAAATGTTAAATTTTAAGTAATCAGTAGAAAAATAAAAATAGAGTGGCTTATAAATTATTACAGAAACTAAGCAAAGAAAATATCTATGTGGAGAAAGACCAGTGAAAAGGAAACAGAAAGAAAGCAGAAAATAAATAGAGCATGAATCACAGTGATACTCATGTGACTAAATATTTCATACACAATCGTAAATGAAAAACAGGTTAAGCTCACCATTAAAACACACTCCAAAATATCTAAACATGTACATATAAAAAATAACCCAAAACAAAGTATGAGGAAAAATAAACAATAAAAAGATAGGCAAAGGCATATTCAGCAAATTCTATTGTTTATTAGGCGTGAGATTATGAATATCCACTGAGGCATAATTACAAAACAAAACCAGTAAATGGAAGAAAGATAAAGGCTACTATTCACACTGAAGATACAGAAGAATCAAAATCTATGCAGAAAATAACAGTATATTAATATATACAGAGTAGAAACTGCTAGAGGAAATGGGAAGGAAATAAGACAGTGCAATGGTTTTGAACATGACTACTTTCAATTTTTGACAAGTGATAAGACATAAAGTAAAGACATTAAACAGTCTATTTAGTGGATTTAATTATTAAATTGATAATTGACATTTCTTCCTTTAAAAATATTTCAACACTTTCATTTTCCTTACATTTATCAAATCAATGATATACTAGACCACACAGGAAACATCAGTAAATTCCTCAGTTGGGTCATATTTCAGAATAACCCTTCAATGAATCTCAAAATTAAGCAAAAATATTCACAAATATGTGGAAATTAAAAATTATTTTTAAGGAGGTCTCAGATCAAAGATGAAGTTTTAAAATGAAAATTTCAGGATTTGTAATTTTGGCAATAATGCATAATACATACCCTGAAAAGTTTCACTAGAAACATGCATTACTATGTGGATAAAATATAGCAAATCATTTTTTAATGTATTCACTGTAATGGAAGTGAATCCCTTGAGGTTAAAAAAAAAAAGAGAGAGAAAAGTAATTAGAAAATAAAACTGAAATCCACAACTTTCGTGCAGAAGAGTTCCAGAAAAGCTAGAAGCTCTCCCAGGAGACCAGGCCTTGGACCTATGTGTGGAGGAGTTTGGAAGTGAAGCTCCTGAAGAAAGCTGAGAATCAAAAGGGCTAAAGTAATTATTAGTAAAAGATTAGATGGAAAAAATAAAAACAACAATCTAGAAACATTTCTCATGAACAAAGAAAGAAGACAACCATGAACAAAAGGTCTCCGTTGCAAATGTGCAGCCACATTAGTTTGGAGTTTAAATTTACACTTCTCATGTGTCTAAGGGAACCACAAGCTGATAATTGAATTTAAGTTGATTCAAAAGCAGCAAAACATAATGTGCATAGTGAAAGACAAATAATAAACATGTATGCATGCTCAGTCATGTCCAACTTTTTGCGACCCCATGGAATGTAACTCACCAGGCTTCTCTGTCCATGGAATTTTCCAGGCAAGAATGCTGGAGTGGGTTGCTATTTCCTTCTCCAGGGCATCTTCCTGATCCAGGGATCGAACTCACATCTTTTGTGTCTCCTGCTTTCATTGGCAGGTGGGTTCTTTACCAGCTGAGTCACTTGAGAAACCCAAATAAAACATAAAAATGGACAAAATAAACAGCATGAAATAAGATAGTTTACATATGCTGTGAGAAAAGGTACGTGTCTTCCAAAGAGGGATGACTTATCCCAGGCAAGATGAAAATTCCACAGAAAAAGTCCACTGAATATAAGTTTGCAATTAAAAGTAGTACACAAGGAAATTAGGCAGAGTGAATGAGAACAACGGCAACATAGAAAATATGAGAAAGAAGCACAAATAATAAAAAGAATAAACATTTTAGAAGGAAACAAAAAATTTGCAATGAAAAATATAATCAAATATACTTGTCATGAAATGTTTACTCACACTATTAGGAATTTTAGAAGAGAATTGAACCAATGAAGGAAAAAAATCTATTTAAAGAGACAAAGCTTAAGATTTTCTGTAATTGACTACATGAATCTCTGTATTCAAGAAGCAAACCTGAATCTTAGGCAGGTAAAAGGAAGATGATATCAATACCTAAATGCATCAGTTTCTTAAGAGATCACCAAAGGTAAAGGGATCTTTACAAATAAATGGACAACTTACTGAACGGGAGAAAATATTTGCAAATGATGTGACCAATAAAGGCTTAATAGCCAACATATATAAATAGCTGATAGAAATCAACATAAAAAAAAACAACCCATTAAAAAACAGGCAGAAGAACAAAATAGACATTTTTCCAAAGTGGAAATGCAGATGGCTACCAGGCACATGAAAAGATGTTCAATATTGTCAAACATTACCAAATTCAAATAAAAACCGTAGTAAGATATCACCTCACACCTGTCAGAATGCCTATCATCATAAAGAACACAGATAATAAGTGTTGGTGAGGAAGTGGAGAAAAGGGAAAATAAATGCATCCTAATGAGGTTCGTGACATTGTACAGGAGACAGGGATCAAGACCATCCCCATGGAAAAGAAATGCAAAAAAGCAAAACGGCTGTCTGGGGAGGCCTTACAAATAGCTGTGAAGAGAAGAGAAGCGAAAAGCAAAGGAGAAAAGGAAAGATATAAACATCTGAAAGCAGAGTTCCAAAGAATAGCAAGGAGAGATAAGAAAGCCTTCTTCAGCGATCAATGCAAAGAAATAGAGGAAAACAAAAGAATGGGAAAGACTAGAGATCTCTTCAAGAAAATCAGAGATACCAAAGGAACATTTCATGCAAAGATGGGCTCAATAAAGGACAGAAATGGTATGGACCTAACAGAAGCAGAAGATATTAAGAAGAGGTGGCAAGAATACACAGAAAAACTGTACAAAAAAGATCTTCACGACCCAGATATCATGATGGTGTGATCACTGACCTAGAGCCAGACATCCTGGAATGTGAAGTCAAGTGGCCCTTAGAAAGCATCACTACGAACAGAGCTAGTGGAGGTGATGAAATTCTAGTTGAGCTATTCCAAATCCTGAAAGATAATGCTGTGAAAGTGCTACACTCAATATGCCAGCAAATTTGGAAAACTCAGCAGTGGCCACAGGACGGGAAAAGGTCCGTTTTCATTCCAATCCCAAAGAAAGGCAATGCCAAAGAATGCTCAAACTACTGCACAATTGCACTCATCTCACACGCTAGTAAAGTAATGCTCAAAATTCTCCAAGCCAGGCTTTAGCAATATGTGAACCATGAACTTCCTGATGTTCAATCTGGTTTTAGAAAAGGCAGAGGAACCAGAGATCAAATTGCCAACATCCGCTGGATCATGGAAAAAGCAAGAGAGTTCCAGAAAGGCATCTATTTCTGCTTTATTGACTATGCCAAAGCCTTTGACTGTATGGATCACAATAAACTGTGGGAAATTCTGAAAGAGATGGGAATACCAGACCACCTGACCTGCCTCTTGAGAAATTTGTATGCAGGTCAGGAAGCAACAGTTAGAACTGGACATGGAACTGGTTCCAAATAGGAAAAGGAGTTCGTCAAGGCTGTATATTGTCACCCTGTTTATTTAATTTATATGCAGAGTACATCATGAGAAATGCTGGACTGGAAGAAACAGAAGCTGGAATCAAGATTGCTGGGAAAATATCAATAACCTCAGATAGGCAGATGACAGCACCTTTATGGCAGAAAGTGAAGAGGAACTAAAAAGCCTCTTGATGAGAGTGAAAGTGGAGAGTGAAAAAGTTGGCTTAAAGCTCAACATTCAGAAAACGAAGATCATGGCATCCCATCCCATCACTTCATGGGAAATAGATGGGGAAACAGTGGAAACAGTGTCAGACCTTATTTTTCTGGGCTCCAAAATCACTGCAGATGGTGACTGCAGCCATGAAATTAAAAGACGCTTACTCCTTGGAAGGAAAGTTATGACCAATCTAGATAGCATACTCAAAAGCAGAGACATTACTTTGCCAACAAAGATTCATCTAGTCAAGGCTATGGTTTTTCCTGTGGTCATGTATGGATGTGAGAGTTGGACTGTGAAGAAGGCTGAGCACCAAAGAATTGATGCTTTTGAACTGTGGTGTTGGAGAAGACTCTTGAGAGTCCCTTGGACTGCAAGGAGATCTAACCAGTCCATTCTGAAGGAGATCGGCCCTGGGATTTCTTTGGAAGGAATGATGCTAAAGCTGAAACTCCAGTACTTTGGCCACCTCATGTGAAGAGTTGACTCATTGGAAAAGACTCTGATGCTGGGAGGGATTGGGGGCAGGAGGAGAAGGGAACGACAGAGGATGAGATGGCTGGATGGCATCACTGACTCTATGGACGTGAGTCTGGGTGAACTCCGGGAGTTGGTGATGGACAGGGAGGCCTGGCGTGCTGCGATTCATGGGGTCGGAAAGAGTCGGACACGACTGAGCGCCTGATCTGATCTAATCTGAATGTTCTTAGCAGCACTCTTTACAATTGCCAAGATATGGAAGCAATCTAAGTGTACATCAACAGATGAATAGATGGAGATGTGGCATACACACACACACACATACACACACACACTGGAATACTACTCAGCTACAAATAAGAATAAATTTTGCCCTTTCCAACATGGATGGACTTGGAGGACATTATTATGGTAAGTGAGGATACGTCACTTGGAGGATATGGTAAGTGAAATAAGTCAAACAAAGAAAGACAAATAGTGTTTGATATAACTCATATGTGGAATCTTAAAAATTACCTAGTGAATATATGATTCACTAGCTTGTTGTATTTTTTAGATTCCCTGGTGGCTTAGTGGTAAATAATCTGCCTGCCAATACAGGAGACATGGGTTTGATCGCTGGATTGGGAAGATTCCCCTGGAGAAGGAAATTGGCAATCCACTCCAGTATTCTTACCTAGAAAATTCCATGGACAGAGGAGTCTGGCAGGCTACAGTCCATGGAGATGCAAAAGAGTCAGACATGACATAGCGACTAAACAACAACAATAGCAAAAAGAGAATAAAACAAAAATGAAGCAAACTGACAGACACAGAGAAAAAACTGGTGATACCATTGTGGACAGGGAAGGCAGGAGGTACAATATTGGGGTAGGGAACTGCAAAGTGCAAACTTATCACCTATAAAATAAGCTGTAAGGATATATTGTAGAACATGGGAATATAGTCAATATTTGATAGGAACTATAAATAGAGTACAATCTTTAAAAATTGTGAATCATTATATTGTATACGTGTAACATATAATATTGTACATCAACTATACTTTAGTAAAAGAGGAACTACATGTTTGGAAAATTGAAGTAGCCACATCTAACTGTTATGACTCTGATGATGACCAAAAATATGTGGAGTGAGATGACTGCTCCTCAGGGCAATGAGACTTTCAGAATGAAAATTATATCTCAGATCCTTAAACTCGCTTGAATTATGTGACTCTCAGCCAACTCATATTCAGAGAGTCACAGAATTTCTATGATGATTCTAAACAACATCTCTCATTCCTAAAGTTCTACGATAATCTCTCTGGAAAATCAGAAACAAAACTTAATTGTATGGGTTACATAAAATAAATTTAGAGCCTCATCAAATCTCTTATATGAAGTCAAGGCATCACTTGGGAAGGAAAAGTTGCTGAGATTTGGAATAGAACATTTGGGAAGACTTGGATAATGTTAAGAATATTGAACATCTAAACACTCAGAAGTTCCTTTTCTGAACTTCTGTAAATAATGCCTTGGAAGAAGCCTTCCCTTCTGTGTTTCTGATTAGTCTGCTTTTATTAAGGTTTTTTAATTACTTTTCCTGGTACAGTTATCTTATAAGAAATACATCTTTTCTCCTCAAGATTTGCCTCAAGTATATTGTAACTAGGATCAGTTCTTAGCATGCTCCAAGCAGTTATGCTCATAGTAACCTGGGAGAAAATATCTCATATGTCAAAATGAATTGCAAAATGCTTGTGCATGGAAAAAGTCAAATTTATTTATATGGCTGCACCTACCAGTGAATCTGAATGTAATGTGTTGGTTGCGGCAGGTGGAAAGGTCTCTAGCATTTTACCTGGTTGGTTGAGTAAAAATTTTTGACTCAGTGGTTACTCAATGAGGTTGAGATATCAGAACTTCCTTGGTATAATATAGAGGAAAGAATCCAAGGGCTTAAGGAAATAGGCAAGTTGGAATGGATTTATCATGTGCAACTGGTCCTTCCCATATTGGTTTTTCTGAAAGGGCACTCCCTTCACTAGATTACTGAGAAATTACATAGGTGAGAGGAACATTTATATCTTTAAAATATAGGAATATCTTTGATGGACCAGGTATAGTGTTGGAAGATGCTGTCATTGAGCTGAGTTCCTCATGAGAATAATGCAATATTTAACTGCCAGAGACTAAGTGTACATTTAATCTGAAGTTTTAATCCATAGAAATATTTTGCAGATGATAATAAATCTCATCTTCCTAAAAATAAGGTAAATGTGCAGACTAGCAAAACATTACTTGATGTAGAACAATAAAAATTCTGAAGTGAAAGTGTTAGTTCCTCTGTCATATCCGACTCTGCGACTCCATGGACTGTAGTGCACCAGCTGCATGGAATTCTCCAGGTAAGAATATTGGAGCGGTTTGCCATTTCATTAATCAGGGGATCTTTCAGGGAAACATGTCAAGCAGTGTGCCAAATTCATGATTTGAGTAACTGCAAAGGAAAATCATGTCTTCTTTCTTAATTCCTGACTGAAGGCAGTTCACAGACCAAGACTGAAGGAGTCTTTGGGGTCCACCGAAACCCTGCCATTGGGATCTATCATTTATCTTTCCTTCAGTCTTGTCAAAAGAGATCTGAGGCCAATTACTAGAGTAATTGTGCACTGAAAATAATGAAATATCTAAACTCTGAATCCCCAAGGCTTAGTCAATCCCCAAGAGTTTAGATATTTTGTCTGGAACTTATGATAATCAGGTAATAATTGAAGTTATGTTCTAAGTTTGAATCACCAAGTGCCCAAAAGGTCCATGGCCTCATCCTGCAGTTATTTCTCCAGTTCCTAAATGTGTAATTGACCTCTGGCAGACACACTTGGCATTTGACAGGATCTCTGCAGTGGTCCTCTGATCCAGGAAGTGAGGGCTGTTACAGCAGGAAGGGCAAGTGGAAGCCTCTGAACTTTCCCTCCTCACCAGGATATTTAACTGAAAGCAACACTGCATCCCTGCAGAGAATTGCAGACATGAATGCCACCGTGAAATGTTTCAAAGATGCAGGGTGTTGATATGTTCACACTCCCATTTATCTCTTCCTGTTGGCTTGTACAGAAGGTGATGGGTCTTTGGAAATGACTGCATTATTTTAGCTTAATCAGGCATAACTGCGATTATAGCTACTGTTCCAGATATGGATTTTTCCCCTAAGTTCTTTTTACTCAGAAATTGTGACCAGCCATCATTTTGAAGAATCTATTATAGGATGGACTGAACTGAATTGTGTGGTGGGCGTAGATCAGAGAAGTGTAATGCTGGGATCAAAGCAAACCATTTGGTGCTTTGCCAAGATCTTTCCAGATCACTTTTTACTGTTCTATGTGCCATAGTCTTACGCTCTTTTGTTTCCAAAAACCAGCAGTTATGGTCCTTATTTTTGTATAACTGTCTTAAGGATATTTGTGCCTTACATTGCTTGAATGAACATCAAGGAATGTCAGGGAATTTATATTTCCTTGCGTGTGCCCAGTAACCATACACTGACATGTTTGGGCATATGAAAGCCATTAGCTTCTGTGCCTTGGGTTTTAGTTTACACATCACTGCTCCCTGTGGGATCAACTTGAAGTTGCTTTATGCAGAATTTGATCTGAGACTGTATCTTTGCTGGGCTGTTATCCTTTCCCTATCCTTCCTTTCACTATCTTGCTAGTTTTCCATGGAAACACTCAAAAAGTTAATTGCATGGGAATCCTTGACTTAGCATCTGCTTTGGGGAAAACAAACCTAAGATATCAGCAATTACCTGTTGGAAAATACAATGGAAAAATATAATTCCATTCATAATAAATCAAATCAAAAATGTAAAATGCATAAAAGTAACAATATGAATTAAAGTACAAAATACTGCTGCTGCCAAATCACTTCAGTTGTGTCCGACTCTGTGCGACCCCATAGACGGCAGCCCACCAGGCTCCGCCGTCCCTGGGATTCTCCAGGCAAGAACACTGGAGTGGGTTGCCATTTCCTTCTCCAGTGCGTGAAAGTGAAAAGTGAAAGTGAAGTCGCCTCAGTCGTGTCTGACTCTGTGCGACCCCATAGACGGCAGCCCACCAGGCTCCCCCGTCCCTGGGATTCTCCAGGCAAGAACACTGGAGTGGGTTGCCATTTCCTTCTCCAATGCATGAAAGTGAAAGTGCAGTCACTCAGTCGTGTCTGACTCTTAGCCACCCCATGGACTGCAGCCTACAAGGCTCCTCCATCCATGGGATTTTCCAGGCAAGAGTACTGGAGTGGGGTGCCATTGCCTTCTCTGACAAAATACTAGTGAGTATCATTTAAAAGAGGGCTTGAAAATGGAGATACAGGCTATGAACATGTGTAGAAAGATTAAATATCATATAAATATTTTCTCCTAAATTTATATAAAGATTAAAGCCATTTCAAAAGTATTCTAAAAATTTTGGAAAAATTAACACATAATAATACTATTCATCATACTGAGATTACTATGTCAAAATTGTTATTGTAATGGTTATATCAAGTTTATTTCTAATAAATCTTACAGTATTTTGAAAATATATTTGGCATGGTTAAAGGCATTATTTACAAAGTGAAAGATAAATAACTTCAAAGAAAACTTCTTACCAAAAAAATCAAAAGAAGGATATTCTCTAATTATATAATAATAATAGCAACTACTTACTTAGTCTGTCATATATACATACCTATGATATATACATATATCCATACATATATGTTCAATCATTTAATCTTCACAACTTCTCAATAAATTATGTGTAGAGTTAGAGAAAAGGAAATCTACGTATAGATGGGTTAAGTAACTTGTCAAGATCTTACAGGTAGAAATTGGTTGGACTGGGATTTAACTCCAAGCATTTTTAATTCAGATTCAACTCTCTTAACCATTTTGCTATGTATTTGTATATGCTAATAATCCATTTACCAAAGACAATGAAAAAATTGGAACCCATCACAAGCAAGTCATTCTGTCATATGGAAAATACATATCTCTACCAAAAGAGATATTTCAAAACTGTTCTGAAATATCTCTACCAAAAGAGATATTTCAGAACAGTTTTGAAAGAGAGCAATGGAGGAGAATATTGTAAACATGTTCAAAGTGATTATCCTGAGGACCAGCATTCAATGGATGTGGGAATGGGGCTCAGTTGCATTATATTTCTAAAGTTTATTAAAACCATTTGTCTGGTATGCCAGTTATCTCTGTATCTTCAACAACCATTCTTGTATGATCAGTCCTCAAAATGCATTTAAAAATTGAAATGGCAGTTATTCTTTGCTCTTCTTCATCTTCTACTTTATCATCTATATTATTTACTAGCACTGAACAGAGATTTATTGATTTATTCAGACTTAGGGTAATGATTACAAATGTCTGGCTGAAGAATCTCTCTGATAGTTTCATCTGGCTACAGAAGCAGAATCACCATAAAATATCTCCATCTGTTCTGTCAAGCTGTATGACTCACTGTGACTGTAGGTAGTTGAATGACCTACAGAATGATCATGGACATTTGACCTGTACCTAACATTCAGGCCATCAATTGACAAAATGAAGCAGATCTTGGTCCCAATCCAGGATTAGATTTAGTAATAAAAATTTAACTCATTTTTGATAGCTCATTCAATCACATATTCTAAAAGGCAGTATTGAAAAAAGCTTACTCTTATTGAAGAGACATGCACTATGATTGTAGTCTTATTTTTCTCTTAAAATTATTTTCATAATATATTTATGTCATTTTATGACATAAAAATATATTTATGATTTGACAAAAAATAATAATATATTTTTGTCATTATTATTTCCTTTAACATTCACTTTTTCTTATGTATTTAAAAATGAATTATCTTTAAGTGCATATTTAAAAAATATGAACAATGACAGTTTTATTTCTATCAATTATCTATAAATATTATACTCATTAACACCTATTGTTTCTTAGGCATAGTGTTTAAGTCATTTAAGTTTATTGAGTCAAATGCATTTCAATATCAATACATTTTTTCCATATAATTAGTGAAAAATGAATTGGAAGTTAACAGCTATTTATCCTTTCTGAAGATGATGCTGTTATAATCAGTGAATAATAATAAGACCAGAGAATAAGCATTCTATATCTATTCTCTTAGTCTTCTCATCTTAATCTTAAAGCCAGTTCACTGAAAAGTGAAAAGAGATGGGGTTAAATACAGGAACAAAAATAAATACGTTTTTCATTTGGTACAGTGAGAGGATTACCAATGAGGGTGATGATTTTGTGCTTCTACTGATGAAAAATGGCTAACTGGTGAGGAGTGAATACTCTGGCAGGAAACAGAAAGCAGACACATAATTCATGAACCAGACAGAGAGAGAGAAGCCTCAGAATAAAGATAAGTGTAGATAGACGCGTGTGTGGATGGCAGAGTGCACCGATAGAGGCTGTCGCCCTCATGGGAAGGCGGAGGTATCAAGGCTCAGAGCACGTTTCATCTGTAGGCGGTAAAAAGCAACCTAAAATGTGAAAGAATGGTTGGTTATAGAAAAGTGATGAAATTGTTTTCAGGAAGAAATAATTAAGAGGCATTTTAAAATAGAGAAACAGTAGCTTCTGTTTCTCCTTATGCATTCTTAATAAAATTTGGACTTAGTTTGGTATTCAGTAGGGATGAACTTTGAAAACATATTACCTACGTGCCCATTCACAGCATTATACACAGAAGGAAACTGAGGTGCAGGGAAGTGATGCAGCTTTCCAAGGTCCTGAAGCTAGATGGTGGCAAAGTTGAAACGAAGGGCAACACTTTTCAGATGTGAGATTATATTCAAGGGTTTATATTTTGGATACTAATGGCCCACCTTCACTTTTTTTTTTTAATACAAATTATAAGGGTTTCAGTTTGGAGAAACATTTATAATAATTACTCTACTTTGATGATTCTTTTTTTTTTAATTTAATTTTATTTTTTAACTTTACAATATTGTATTGGTTTTGCCATATATCAACATGAATCCACCACAGGTATATACGTGTTCCCCATCCTGAACCCTCCTTCTTCCTCCCTCCCTGTACCATCCCTCTGGGTCGTCCCAGTGCACCAGCCCCATGCTTCCAGTATCGTGCATCGAACCTGGACTTTGATGATTCTTAATTCAGTTAAACTCAGAACATTTTCCCCATACCCAATATATGTAAGCACTATGCTAAGAAGCAAAGTTTAAAAGAGGCACTGTCCTTGCATTGAAAGGGAGCTTATAAACAATTAAGAGAGTCATGTGAAGAGTTCACTCATTGGAAAAGGCTCTGATGCTGGGAGGGATTGGGGGCAGGAGGAGAAGGGGACGACAGAGGATGAGATGGCTGGATGGCATCACTGACTTGATGGACGTGAGTCTGGGTGAACTCCAGGAGTTGGTGATTGACAGGGAGGCCTGACGTGCTGCGATTTATGGGGTCGCAAAGAGTCGGACACGACTGAGTGACTGAACTGAACTGAACTGAACACAGAAGTATGTCTAATATACCAATAGCTTGTTTCCCTACCTCCCTGATAATGAGATTTACCTGTGACATGTTAGAAATACAGAATCCTGTGTCTCTGTCTTGGAGATTCAGATTCTTAGATCTGGAGTGAAGGTTCTTCTAATTGATAATTAATATTCCAGATCATTTTAATGATCGGGCAGATTGGGTAGACATTACTGCCATATTTCCCAAGTTTGTCTGCATATTGGAATCACCTAGTGAACTTGAAAAACTAATACTTCTTCTTTCCCACTCCCAAACATCATCCTTTGATTAATTATTCTGAGGCATAGCCAGGAATTTAGATTTTTAAAAATCACCCAGGTGATTCTGAGGAACAAACAATTGTGGGAACTACTTCACTATGCTACTGGGATGTGGTGCTTACGAAAAGTATCATGAAGGAAATGCCCAAAACCTTTTTAAGCTCATACTACCAAAAATTTACCACATGATAGGCATTTTTCATATATTAGTTTTTCAATTTTTAAATAAACCTATCAGGTTAATACAATTATTATTTATATTTCATAGCTTAAAAATATATAAAACACGCTCAAGCCCATAGCCTGTAAAAGTGACTGAGCAGATATTCAGAACTAGATTTTTCTGAATCATTAGTCTGGGTGTTTGTCACTTTGCCAGACCAACTTTCAGATGCAGCTTGAAGGATGGTAAGGTTTGAACTGACAGAAATTGTGATGGAAGGCACTCCAAGGCAGGCACCAATGTCAACAGAGGGAGGAGGGAGTGTGACAAGTCAAGTCCGGAAGTTTGTCTCCAGATAATGGAAGGTCTTCAGTTCTCTGATTGCTTGGATAATCATCAGGGCATTGGTTGGTCCACTGATTGATTGATTCATTTATTCAGCTAGTTTACTGTCATTTTTAAATAACATTGCAAGCATTACACTGAGGGTGGTGACTGCAGTCATGAAATTAAAAAAATCCTTATTCCTTGAAAAGAAAGCTATGACAAACCCAGAAAGCTACTAAAAAGCAGAGACATCACTTTGCCGACAAAGGTCCAGATAGACAAAGCTATGGTTTTTTCAGCAGTGATGTACAAATGGGAGAGTTAGATGCCAAAGAATTGATGTTTTTGAATTGTGGTGCTGGGGAAAACTCTTGAGAATCCCTTGGACAGCAAGGGAGTCAAACCAGTCAATCCTAAAGGAAATCAACTCTGAATATTTATTGGAAGGACTGCTGCTGAAGCAGAAGCTCCAATCTTTTGGCCACCTGATGTGAAGAGCTGACTCATTGGAAAAGACTCTGATGCTGGGAAAGACTGAAAGCAAAGGGAAAAGGGGATGGCAGAGGATGAGATGGTTAGATAGGATCCCTGACTCAAAGGACATGAATTTGAATACATTCCAGGAGATAGAGGAGCACAGAGGAGCCTGGCGTGCTGTAGACCACATGGTTGCAAAGAGTCAGACAGGATTTAGTGACTGAAAAACAAGTATTACATTGTAAAAATTTTTTTAAAAAGCTCTTTTAGATTGAACACAAGAGTTAAACATTCACATAGACTTTTGACAATGAACTTGTTTCAATTTCTATTTTATTTCTGTTAACATGTTATAGAAACTCATAATAAACATGTTGATAACCAAGACATCATTGCAGACTGAAGAGTGCTGAAAGTCCACTTTTGCTGGGCCTTTAAAATATCAAATAAGCAGGAGTAGGAAGAACCCTGGTGGCTCAGATGGCAAAGAATCCACCTGCAATGTGGGAGACCTGGGTTCAATCCCTGGGTTGGGAAGATCCCCTGGAGGAGGTATGGCAACCCACTCCAGTATTCTGGGATGGAGAATCCCCATGGACTGAGGAGCCTGATGGGCTAAAGTTCATGGGGTCACAAATAGTCAGACATGACTGAGCAACTAAGCAATCTTACCCCAAAATTATTATATGGAAATTAATAGAACTAGGGCTACATATAGCAATCTGGATTAATTTTAAAAAGAAAATTGAGAAAAAATCTATAGAGGGCTTGAAATATATTTTTATTTCTGCATGCATATATACTAAAATTTTAAACATATATGAAAATCAGTTCAGTTCATTTCAATTCAGTTGCTCAGTTGTGTCTGACTCTTTGCGATCCCATGGACTTTAGCACACCGGGCTTCCCTGTCCAACACCAACTCCTGGAGCCTATTCAATTTCATGTTCATCAAGTTGGTGATGCCACCCAACCATTTCATCCTCTGTTGTCCCCTTCTCCTCCCATCTGGAATCTTTCCCAGCATCAGGGTCTTTTTTAGTGAGTTGCTTCTTTGCATCAGGTGGCCAAAGTATTGGAATTTCAGCTTCAACATCAGTCCTTCCAATGAATAGTCAGGATTGACTTTCTTTAGGATGGACTGGTTGGATCTCCTTGTAGTCCAAGGGACTCTCAAGGGTCTTCTCCAACCCCACAGTTCAAAAGCGTCAATTCTTCGGCACTCAGCTTTCTTTATAGTCCAACTCTCATATTCATATGTGACTACTGGAACAACCAGAGCTTCGACTAGATGGACATTTGTTGGCAAAGTAATGTCTCTGCTTTTTAACATGCTGTCTAGGTTGGTCATGCCTTTTCTTCCAAGGAGTAAGTGTCTTTTAATTTCATGGCTGCAGTCACTATCTGCAGTAATTTTGGAACCCAAAAGTATAAAGTCTCTCACCATTTCTGTGGTTTCCCCATCTATTTGCCATGAAGTGATGGGACTAGATGCGATGATCTTAGTTTTCTGAATGTTGAATTTTAAGCCAACTTTTGCACTCTCCTCTTTCACTTTCGTCAAGAGGCTCTTTATTTCTTCTTCACTTTCTGCCATAAGTGTAGTGTCATTTGGGTATCTGAGGTTGTTGATATTTCTCTCAGCAATCTTGATTCCAGCTTGTGCTTCATCGAGCCCAGCATTTCTCATTATTGGCTCAGACAGTAAAGCATCTGTATATGATGTGGGAGACCTGGGTTCTATTCCTGGGTCAGGAAGATCCCCTGGAGAAGGAAACGGCAATCCACTCTAGTACTATTGCCTGGAAAATCACATGGACAGAGGAGCCTGGTAGGCTACAGTCCATGGGGTCGAAAAGAGTCGGACATGACTGAGCAACTTCACTTTCACTTTCATCCTGCATATAAGTTAAATAAGCAGGGTGACAATATACAGCCTTGATGTACTCCTTTTTATATTTGGAACCAGTCTGTTATTCCATGTTCAGTTCTAACTGTTGCTTCTTTGACCTGCAAACAGATTTCTCAGGAGGCGGGTAAGGTGGTCTGGTATTCCCATCTCTTGAACCATTTTCCAGTTTGTTATGATCCACACAGTCAGAGGCGTTGGCATAGTCAATAAAGCAAAAGTAGATGTTTTCCTGGAACCCTCTTGCTTTTTCGATGATCCAGCATATGTTGGCAATTTGATGTCTGGTTCCTCTGCCTTTTCTAAATCCAGCTTGAACTTCTGGAAGTTCACGGTTCATGTATTGCTGAAGCCTGGCTCAGAGAATTTTGAGCATTACTTTGCTAGCATGTGAGATGAGTACAATTGTGTGGTAGTTTGAACATTCTTTGGCATTGCCTTTCTTTGGGATTGGAAAGAAAACTGACCCTTTCCAGTCTGTGGCCACTGCTGAGTTTTCCAGATTTGCTGACATATTGAGTGCAGCACTTTCACAGCATCATCTCTTAGGATTTGAAACAGCTCAACTGGAATTCCATCACCTCCACTAGCTTTGTTCATAGTGACGCTTCCTAAGGCCCACTTGACTTTGCACTCTAGAATGTCAAGTTCTAGGTGAGTGATCACACCATCATGATTACCTGAGTCATGAAAATCTTTTTTGTATAGTTATTCCATGTATTCTTGCCACCTCTTCTTAATATCTTCTGCTTCTGTTAGGTCCATACCATTTCTGTCCTTTATTGTGCTCATCTTTGCATGAAATGGTCCCTTGGTATCTCTAATTTTCTCAAAAAGATTTCTAGTCTTTCCTATTCTATTGTTTTCCTCTATTTCTTGCATTGATCGCTGAGGAAGGCTTTCTTATCTCTCCTTGCTATTCTTTGGCATTCTGAATTCAAATGGGTATATCTTTTCTTTTCTCCTTCGCCTTTAGCTTCTCTTCTTTTCTCAGCTATTTGTAAGGTCTATTTGTAAATTTTAAAATATATGAAAATGATAAATACAAAGTTCATAGCAGGGATGCTGTGGCTGATTTTATTTTCCAGTTATGGCCACAGTAATATTCTCATCCTGAACTTTCTTATGATGTGACCTGTCATTTTTTTTTTTCATTTGGTATTAGGTTTATGCTCACTTACCATGGAACAACAGACTTGTTTCAAATAGGAAAAGGAGTACATCAAGGCTGTATATTGTCACCCTGCTTATTTAACTTATATGCAGAGTACATCATGAGAAACGCTGGGCTGGAAGAAGCACAAGCTGGAATGAAGATTGCCCGGAGAAATATCAATAACCTCAGATATGCAGATGACACCACCCTTATGGCAGAAAGTGAAGAGGAACTAAAGAGCCTCTTGATGAAAGTGAAAGAGAAGAGTGAAAAAGTTGGCTTAAAGCTCAACATTCAGAAAACTAAGATCATGGCATCTGGTCCCATTGCCTCATGGCAAATAGATGGGGAAACAGTGGAAACAGTGTCAGACTTTTTTTTGGGCTCCAAAATTACTGCAGATGGTGATTGCAGCCATGAAATTAAAAGACGCTTACTCCTTGGAAGGAAAGTTATGACCAACCTAGATAGCATATTGAAAAGCAGAGGCATTACTTTGCCAGCAAAGCTCCATCTAGTCAAGGCTATGGTTTTTCCTGTGGTAATGTATGGATGTGAGAGTTGGACTGTGAAGAAAGCTGAGCGCCAAAGAATTGATGCTTTTGAACTGTGGTGTTGGAGAAGACTCTTGAGAGTCCCTTGGACTGCAAGGAGATCCAACCAATCCATCCTAAAGGAGATCAGTCCTGGGTGTTAATTAGGACTGATGCTGAAGCTGAAACTCCAGTACTTTGGCCACCTCATGTGAAGAGTTGACTCATTGGAAAAGACTCTGATGCTGGGAGGGACTGTGGGCAGGAGGAGAAGGGGACGACAGAGGATGAGATGGCTGGATGACATCACCGACTCGATGGACGTGAGTTTGAGTGAACTCTGGGAGTTGGTGATGGACAGGGAGGCCTGACGTGCTGAGATTCATGGGGTCGCAAAGAGTCAGACACGACTGAGCGACTGAGCTGAACTGAACTGAACTATGAACTTGACTGGACCTGTGTGACTATCACAAACAGTGAACAAGCCTTCAGAGGATTTCAGCCTCTCATAGTCACCCCCATGCTTGAAGTCTTCCCAGCTTAAACTCCAGACATCACAGAACAGAGTTAGTGCTTCCTCACTGAGCCCTTTCCCAATTTCTGATACACAGAATCCACAAACAATATAAAACAATTATTTTTTAAAAGACCAATGATATATGACTTTAAAAAATACATGAGTAAGTTTTGTTCTTTTTAGGAAATAGGTCTCTGGAGATTTCTAGATTACACAAGTGGCGTTAACATCTATCCCTAAGCAAAACGCTTCCTAAATGACGGTACTTTATATTGAGTGCTTTTTTCTTTCAGTACAATTGGAATTCTTCAGATTATCAGAGAAAATGCAGCTGGTGTTGTTTGTCTAAAGAAAGCTGATTTCCCTTTTTACAAGAATATTTTTTCTGTAGGCCATGGAGAAAGTAGAGAATGTTTGGTAGCAAGAGGAAGGGGATTTTGGAGACTCTTGAGTATTGAATATTTCTGGGAGAAGAGTTTCCTGTGTACAGAATCGTATTTTCTCTGTTGATTCTAAAGTTACTGACATTTTCATCAGTTGTGAGCATATGCACGGTCGTATGATATACATTGTATCAGTACCAACAAACCAGCACTAAGGTAGATAATACGACAAAGTGACTCTATCAGATTATTTTGGTCAATTAGCTTTTCCATGTGAAGGAAATAAATGTCAGTGGGATGATGATACTAATGTTAGGTATTACATTTAGAACTTAGGAATGTGCATCTGAATTCAATTATTGTTTATTTATCAAATATGTTTTTAAGTATTTCTAATGTGTCAAGCAGTGCAGTACACAGTGACATTACAGAGTGAGCAAAAAAGAACATTTCCTTTTCTCCATGATCTTGCAATCTAGTGGGGAAGGCAATCAAATAACTATATAAACGTACAATGGATATATGTTGAATGTCATTTATTCAGTTCAGTTCAGTCGCTCAGTCATGTCTGACTCTTTGCAACCCCATGAACTGCAGTATGCCAGGCCTCCCTGTCCATCATCAACTCCCGGAGTTTACCCAAACTCATGTCCATTGAGTCGATGATGCCATCCAACCATCTCATCCTCTGCTGTCCCCTTCTCCTGCCCTCAATCTTTAGCAGCATCAGGGTCTTTTCCAATGAGTCAGCTTTTTGCATCAGGTGGCCAAATATTGGAGTTTCAGCTTCAACATCAGTCCTTACAATACATTGTCTAATAAATACAAAGTATGTGTGTTCATCATTCAGTCATATCTGACTCTTTGTGACCCCACGGACTATAGCCTGCCAGACTCCTCTGTCCATAGAATTCTCCAGGCAAGAATAGCTGGAGTGGGTAGCCATTCCCTTCTCCAGGGATTTTCTTGGCCCAGGTATTGAACCAGAGTCTCCTGCTTTGTAGGCGTATTCTTTACCATCTGAGCCACAAAAGAAGCCCAGTAAATACAATAGTACATGCAGATTAAGAAACACCCAATTTAGTGAAGAATATATTAGTTATAATATATTATTATGTTTATAATATAAAGTTAAGAATATGTATGAGGGAAATCAAATTACCTGTTTATATAAGGAAAAATGAAGGTTAACTTTTCAGCACATTGTCTAGCATAGCAGTTGTTTGGACGGTCCAAAAGTATGCAGAAAACAAACAAACAAACAAACAAAAAAACACAAAAGTATGCAGAAAACAAACAAACAAACAAACACAAAAGTATGCAGAGAGCTATGACAAAACAGCCATTCTGTCAAGTCTGCCAGCATCTCTATTAGGCATTTGGTTCAATTATCTAGTGGAGAAGAATAATAAGGAGAAAATACAAGAAGAGCTGTTTTATGACCCTGGATATAGATCATTTTTAAAATGCTACTTGTGAATTTAATACTAAATGGATTTATTATTTGTAAAAAACTGGAAATAGTTTGATCATCCTAAGGATGTATGTTAGATTTATAGTTTGTAAATTAATTGAAAAATGAAATTGACCTTATTTCTTTAACTTAAAAAGCACAGTGAACATAGTCATGATAAAAAAAAAAAAAAAAAAAACTCAGCAAAGGACATATTTGAACAATGCTTGGAATCCTGTTGCACTGAACTTATAGACCAGTGAAACTGCATCTTATTTATCTGAAGCTTTGCAAAGACTCAGCAGAAGGCCTCTTTCCAAGCTCAGATTTCACTGTGGCTTTCAAGAGAGTTGTCACAAAGCAATCTCCTACAAAAATCTCTCATCAAAATTCCACAGAGTCAAGTGTAACAGACTCAGTAATTGAATCTTTATCCAGCATGGAGATGAGATGCCTTCCAAGCTAGTATTACACCAGTAAAAGCATGTCACTGGTTACCAAGAACAGTTACCTTAGATCAAGAATATGATCCAAAAGAGAGCAAGCGTGTGTACATGCATCTGTTTTATGAAGCTGAAATCCAATCTGTGGCATTCAAAGTTTCTCAAAGTTATCATAAAAAGCACCAAGCTAGAGGTAACATGGAATGGTATTTTTATCTTGACCATGTTATAATGCATTTACTTCCCAGTTCTTTAAACATTAAAAAGATTCTTATTAATCACTGGATTATTCAACTGTCTCTAAATAAAATGGAAAAGTTTTAGGAAATAAGGGGGACAGTAATTCTAACATATCAAAAGAAAATAAACTTTAAAGTACATGGTATTGTGAACTTAGGTTTTCTTGCCATTGTGAAGACTTCACACATTTCCTTCCACCTTTGAAATGTACAAATGTGAAGGTAATAATGCTTAAAATGACTCTACTGTAAATTTTCCCATTGTCTGATTAACACTCTTGTATCAGATGGCTAGAAGTAAAATAGATGCAACTTTGTCTATTTTTTTTTAAAGCAGAAAAAGCATTCTTGTCAGATTGCTTCACATTCTTTAAAGAACTCTCAAATACAAAGTCTTCATTCATCCTCCAAACTTCAAAGCAAGTTGTACGTAGTTGAGGTATCATGGCTGTTCTGAACATGAAGAAACAGGTGCCCTGAAAATTCAAGTGGCTTTCCTGAAATCATATAGTAATCTAAGTGGCCTGACTCTTCAAACTATTCCTTTCTCTGAGATGAATTTATGGAGAAAGAGAGACTATCTCTTAAAATGACTATTAGATTGCTAGGACTGCCATACCGAAGTACCACAAGCTGGGTGGCGTAAACAACAGGAGTGATTGTCTCACTGTTCTGAGGGCAAAACTGCCAAAGTCAAGGTGTCAGCAGTGTTGGTTCCTCCAAGAGTTCTAAAGACCAGATCTGTTCTAAGCCTCCCTGCTTGGCTTATTGATGACTATCTTCATTTTCACATGGTTTTCTCTCCGTAACTTCACATCTTCTTTCTGTGCATATACGTGCCCAAGCTTCTTCTTTATATATATAAAAACACCAGTCATACTGAATTAAGACTTATCCTAGTGGCCTCATTTTAACTTATTACCTCTGCAAAGGCCCTATTTCCAAATAAGATCACATTGTAACATATTGGAGGTTAGGACTTCAATATACAAATTTTGGTGGAACACAATGCAACCCGTAACAATGACCTTTAGCTTCATATCCAAGAATGTGATATGGTTGATCTACAAACTGCTAGCAAGTTATATGCTGGGATTGAAGGGGGAATGTCTTCCAAGCCCACATTTTTTTTTTCAATTATTATTATTATTTTTTACTTTACAATATTGTATTGGTTTTGCCATACATCAACATGCATCCGCCATGGGTGTACACATGTTCCCCATCCTGAACCCCCCTCCCACCTCCGTCCCTGTACCATCCCTCTGGGTCATCCGAGTGCACCAGCCCCAAGCTTCCTGTATCCTGCATCGAACCTGGACTGGCGATTCGTTTCTTATATGATATTATACATGTTTTAATGCCATTCTCCCAAATCATCCCCCTCCTCTCCCACAGAGCCCATAAGACTGTTCTATACATCT
Organism: Bos indicus x Bos taurus; assembly: GCF_003369695.1. Taxonomy (NCBI): domain Eukaryota; kingdom Metazoa; phylum Chordata; class Mammalia; order Artiodactyla; family Bovidae; genus Bos; species Bos indicus x Bos taurus. Next base: position 42,399,612 of record NC_040089.1, read on the forward strand.
GTGTCTCTTTTGCTGTCTCGCATACAGGGTTGTCATTACCATCTTTCTAAATTCCATATATATGCGTTAGTATACTGTATTGGTGTTTTTCTTTCTGGCTTACTTCACTCTGTATAATAGGCTCCAGTTTCATCCACCTCATTAGAACTGATTCAAATGTATTCTTTTTAATGGCTGAGTAATACTCCATTGTGTGTATGTACCACAGCTTTCTTATCCATTCATCTGCTGATGGACATCTAGGTTGCTTCCATGTCCTGGCTATTGTAAACAGTGCTGCAATGAACATTGCCAAGCCCACATTTCTTCTAGAAGATCTGCGTTTTTATAAAGGTCAGTCCTCAGCAGTCACTTTGGCACCATGTGAAACCATCCCCTTGACCAGTCACATATTACTCCATGTGTATGTGATTCAGCTGAGGTAATCAAATTTTCCTGGGAATATTATATTGGTGGACCATGAGCTGCTGGTCTGTTTGAGCTCTGGTGCAGTTCTTTAGTTTCTTGTCTTTGCCCCATCTGGTCCATGGTGGTTGATTTTTTTTTTTTTTAGGATTCTGTGAGAATCTATGAGAGTTAATCCTAAAAGAAATCAACCCTTTAGGTGTTGATATTCATTGAGAGGACTGATGCTGAAGCTGAAGTTCCAAGCCACCTGATGTGAAGACCTGACTCATTGGAAAAGACCTTGATGCTGGCAAAGAATGCAGGCAACTGGAGAAGGGGGTGGCAGAGGGTGAGATGATTAGAGAGCATCACTAACTTGATGGACATAAATTTGAGCAAACTCTGAGAGATAGTGAAAGGCAAAGGAGCCTGACATGCTACAATCCATAGGGTCACAAAGAATTGGACATGACTTATCAACTGAACAACAATTATGAGAACCCTATTATATTTTCAGTAAACTCTTCTCCTTTTATTCCCTTCTTTTCTTTCTTTCTTCCTCCCTCTCACGTCTGTGTGGGTGCTCTAAATAGAGAGAATCCCACGCTGTGCGGCCTTTGGTGTCTGGCTTCTCTCTCTTAAGCCTTGTGTTCTCAGAGACTCTCTGTTGCAGCGAGTGTCAGTGCTTCTCTGCTTTCCTGGCTGCGTAACATTCCACTGTACAAACAGACCACATTTTGTTTATCCGCTCCCGCGTTGATGAACATCTGGGCTGTTTCCACTTCATTTGGCTATTGTGAGTAATGCCTGCAACACATCATACATTCATGTGCAAGTTTTTGTGTGGACACAAGTTTGATTTCTCTCAGGTAGACACCTAGGAGCTGAATTGCCGGGTCAGATGGAACCCTTCCCCCCCTTTGGTTACTTGTGTGTGTGTGTGTCGAAAAACTTTAAAGTTCACCTCTCACAACAGCAAAACTTGGTTAAGAAGGGGCCAGCTTACTAGATTTGTGTTATCAAAAATGGTTGTTAATAAACACCTTCCTCTGAATCCTAATACACAAAATAAGTGGACTCCACTGTGAAGAAGAAGGATCTGTGTGTCTCCCCGGGTACTCCTCCAAGTTTTGTCTTACTCCTTACTTTGCTTCCTTCTGCTCCCACTATCAGCCACTGAAGGATGCATCTGGAGCTCCAAGGCTGTATAAACCATGACTTGAAAGCCATGGCAGTAGCTTCATTCCTCCTTCATTCCTATTTTATTCCCCTCTCTATAGCCAACAACTCATTGATATCATTAGAAAATGACTTAGTTTGAGAAAATGATTTTCTCTCTTTAAGTAGCCATTATCAAAAATACGGCCCTAAAAAAAAGTCAGGCAGAGCCAATGAATTTCCTAAAATATGAGAATATGCTTTGATGTGAACTGTAATTTGAAATCCCAGAGTGTAATTTCCAGCAAAAAGTTCTTAAGAGAGAAGAGTTTTCATATTTCTGACTGTACTCTTTGGTTTTTTTTTTTGATTTCCAGAGGCTATTTGTCATTTTCAGTAACATAGAATTTGATAAATGAGGGAAAGTAAAATCTAATTACAAATAATTGATCACTATTATGAGAGAAATTTTTTTTTAATATGTGAAAGGAACTTCTATTGATTGAGCAAAATATTCTAGTAATTGTTAATATCTTTTTTTTGTGAGGAACAATTGATTGAAGGCTCTACTGAAATGTTTAGGACATGCAGGGGATGTAAAGAATAAAATGATCTCATCAATGGGGTCTTGCTTTAATTTTTAAATGTTGAATATTTATATTCAATAAAGATCTTCTTCCTAAATGAAATGTGCATGTGGGGTTGTCTGTAGAGGTGGGATTAATGTCTGGATGTGGTATTGTTGTTGTTGCTCAGTTGCTAAGTTGTGTCCAGCTCTTTAAGAGTCCATGAACTGTAGCATGCTAGGTTCCTCTGTCCTTCACTATCTTCCTGAGTTTGCTCAAACTCATGTCCATTGAGTCAGTGATGCCATCCAACCATCTCATCCTCTGTCTCCCCCTGCTCCCCTTGCCCTCAATCTTTCCCAGCATCAGTGTCTTTTCCAATGATTCAGCTCTTTGCATCAGATGGCAAAAATATGTATGAAGTGAAGTGAAAGTCCCTCAGTCATGTCCAACTCTTTGCAACCCCACGGACCATACAGTCCATGGAATTCTCCAGGCCAGGTTACTGGAGAGGGTAGCCATTCCCTTCTCCAAGGGATCTTCCCATAGAGAAAGATAAATCCGGTGAGACGAAATCATCATTTCAAAGAACTAATCATCCTGCCAATGATCCTGACTTGCTCCACTGGTCCTTATTCCCAGTAAGAATGTATTACTATGTTTCATCTTTGGTTATTCCTTTTTTACTTAAAATGATCACTTGGCATGAATTAGGAGGCCTGAACTGCTTTTGACCATCTAAATGTACTTACTGGGCTTTAGATTCCCACTCTGTAAAATAAAGTGTCTAATCTGTAATATTTTATATTTCTACTGATTTTTGAAAGCATGGGCAGTAAGTCAGTTTCTGATCAGTGATATCACACTGCACATCTCCAGGTGGCACTCTGCATGTAGAGCACATGTCAGCCCAGATCTGATGAGTCAATATTTTAATTAATTATATCTTGTTCTCATTGCAGTTAATTAGTATCATGGCCAGATTTTACTAAGCATACTGAATTTAATTTACAGACACATAAGTCACTGACAAATTCCTTTAGCATTTCAGTATAAGAGATACTAAGTTTCTCAATGTATCTTTTGATGTTACTTCTTTGAAAAATGAATTAGCCAGGAATCAAAATTAAATAAGGAAAAGCACGTGAAATCAGGGAGAGAATCTTTTATATATATATATATATATAATAACAATCCATTTCCTAGACTAGGAAATATTTGTTCTTTTTCTCTTGGTCAAGTCTTTTTCAGAAGGTAAATAATAAAGAGCAAATGTAGCACTAAGTAAAAAAATTCTTCCTTCAGTCCTTCTGTGGAGAGTAGACATGTCTTCTTATTAGATTTTAGTTTTGCTTTTTTTTTAAGATTTTTTTCATGTGGACCATTTTTAAAGTCTTCATTGAATTTGTTATAATACTGCTCCAGTTTTATGTTTTGGTTTTTTGACTGTGAGGTATGTGGGATCTTAGTTCCCCAACAAGGGATTGTACTCCCACCTTCTGCATTGGAAGGTGAAATTTTAACCACTGGACCACCAGGGAAGCTCCTGATTTTGTTTTTTAAAAGCCATCGTTCCCAGGTCAATCTGCAGCCTCCACCAGCTACTTCTAATATTATGGCTCTAGTTTAGTTCTCCTCATAGAATTTATTACAATTCCATGCTTTTGGCTATTCATTTATCTATTATTCTGTAGCACCACATAATTATGAGGACATTGCCTATCTGGTTCGTTGTTGTGTCCTCAGTGTTTAGAATAGTTCCATGTAGCACATAGACCATTGATGTTTGTTGAAAAAATGAATGAGGATAGTCTCCTTTCTAGCCTGACATGGCTGAACTAATCTTTTAAAGGAAGGAGATCTGGCTGATGTTTAGAGAACAAACTCCAAGGGGCAAGGTTGGAGGCAGGGAGATGAGTAAGAAAACTACTGTTATTGACATATATACCCTACTTTGTGTGAAATAGATAGCTAGTGGAAAGCTGCTTAATAGCACAGGGAGCTCAGCTCTGTACTCTGTGATGACCTAGAGGGGTGAGATAGGGGGTGGAGTGGGAGGGAGGCTCAAGAAGGAAGGCGTATATGCGCACATATAACTGATTCATATAGTTATACAGCAGAAACTTAACACATCATTGTAAAGCAATCACACTCCAATTTAAAAAAATTTAAACATAAACAGCAAAAAAGCAACATAGCAATAATACAAAAATCTAGCAAAAAATGTTTTAAAAAAAGAAAGCAAGAAACAATAAATAAAACCACAGACTGATCACATTTATGAATAACAATGAAAAAATTATGAATAAAAGATTAACAAAAAGCTTAAGTTGTATAATTAAAGAATATTATATCATACAAAAAGTAAACTACTGCAGTGGTCCAGGCAAGAGATAGTGTTATACTTAACTAGAGTGGTGGTGAAACTGGGAAGGAGTGATTCAAGTCTATATATTACACGTATTTTGATATTCAAATCATCAAAATTGGATGATGGATTAGATGTAATGTGTAAGGGATAAAGAAGAGTTGGGGGTGTTTCCAGGGATTTTCATTTGAGTACCTGGATAAATGGATTTTTCATTAAATAAAGAATTATAAGAAATGTTGGAAAAGAGGATTATTTTTTCATTTAAATTTTTTTGGTGCATATAGTGTTCTTAAAAACAAGTGGTCAGTTTTTAAAATGTTGACTTTCAAAACATTGAATTTCAAAAGAGTGCAAAAGTGGAAAATTTTTTAAAATTGAAGCTTCTCTGTACCTATGCTTCTTAATTTAGTTTTTATTATCTTCATGTGTCATAGGTGGTGCCAGTGGTAAAGAACCTGCCTGCCGATGAAGGTGATGTAAAAGACATGGGTTCGATCCCTGGGTCGGGAAGATCCCCTGGAGAAGGGAATGACAACCCACTCCAGTATTCTTGCCTGGAGAATCTCATGGACAGAGGCGCCTGGAGGGCTACAGTCCAAAGGGTCGCAGAGCAGGACACAACTGAAGTGACTTAGCACACATACTCATTGTTTTTTTTTTTTTAATAATTTTAGTTATTATTATTATTTTTTTTTAGCAGTGCTAGGTCTTCATTGTTACGGGCTTTTTTCTCTAGTTGCAGTGAGTAGGGGCTACTCGCTAGTTGAGGTGCATGTGATTCTCAGTGCAGCGGCTTCTCTATTGCAGAGCATGGGCTCTAGGGCGCGGGGCCTCAGTAGTTGTGGTTCTTGGGCTCTAGAATATAGGCTCAATAGTTGTGACCCATGGGCTTAGTTGCTCCGAGGCATGTGGAATACTCCCGGGTCAGGGATCAAACCCATGTCTCCTGCATTGGGAGGCAGAGACTTTATCACTGAGCTACCAGGAAAATTCCATGTGTCTGCTTTTATTACGAGTATGTAATAATATACTCCAAATAATATATGTCTTTGACAATTTAAAATTCTATATAATGGATACCATACTAGGTACATAATATGACCACTATTTTCTCTCCATATTGGATTCTATAAGGTTTATCCAGGCTATACATGTATCTGGGTTTCCCTGGTATCTCAGCTGGTAAAGAATTTGCTTGCAATGTGGGACGCCTGGATTGGATCTTGGGTTGGGAAGATCCCCTGCAGGAGGGTATGGAAACCCACTCCAGCATTCTTGCCTGGAGAATTCCCATGGACAGATGTACATGGAGGCCTACAGTCCATGGGGTGGCAAAGAGTTGGACATGACTGAGCAACTAATCACAGCACAGCATACATGTGTCTATTTTATGCATTTAAACTATGGTATTCTATGCTTTTGAATAAATAATATATTCTCCTTATAAGAGATATTTAAACAGTTTCATTTATCTATCATAAACATCCTATTAGATATTCTTGTACCTTTATTACTGTGAACATGTGCTAGAGTTTCTCCAGGAATTGTATCAAGAGGGTAGCCTACTGGATTGAAAGATATAGTCATCTGTAGACATGGTTGAATTGCTGTATGTGTTATATCATTTTATTCTTCCATTAGCCTCCTTGAGAGTTTGTAATTTCCATACCAACATCAATGTGATTTTAATTTTTTCAGACATTTTTTTTCCTTTTACCAGTCTAATGAGTTGGAAATTATACCCCTTGTGTTTTACTCTGTGTTTCTATGATTTCTACTGAGTTGGTGTACTTTTCTATGTTCATGAATATTGTTGTTATTTTTCTGTAAATTTCCTGTTCACATCCTTTGTTGATTTTTATGTTTGATTATTTATAGTTTTATTGTTAATTTATAAGAGCTCTTCTCTCTCTCACTTTCTTTTTCTTTCCTTTCTGGATGTTAATTCTTTTTTTTTTTTTAATCTCATTTCATACATGATATTTTACATGTTTCAAAGCCATTCTCCCAAATCTTCCCACCCTCTCCCTCTCCCACAGAGTCCAAAAGACTGTTCTATATATCACTGTCTCTTTTGCTGTCTCGTACACAGGGTTATTGTTACCATCTTTCTAAATTCCATATATATGCGTTAGTATACTGTATTGGTGTTTTTCCTTCTGGCTTACTTCACTCTGTATAATAGGCTCCAGTTTCATCCACCTCATCAGAACTGGTTCAAATGTATTCTTTTTAATGGCTGAGTAATACTCCATTGTGTATATGTACCACAGCTTTCTTATCCATTCATCTGCTGATGGACATCTAGGTTGCTTCCATGTCCTGGCTATTATAAACAGTGCTGCGATGAACATTGGGGTACACGTGTCTCTTTCCCTTCTGGTTTCCTCAGTGTGTATGCCCAGCAGTGGGATTGCTGGATCATAAGGCAGTTCTATTTCCAGTTTTTAAAGGAATCTCCACACTGTTCTCCATAGTGGCTGTACTAGTTTGCATTCCCACCAACATTGTAAGAGGGTTCCCTTTTCTCCACACCCTCTCCAGCATTTATTATTTGTAGACTTTTGGATCGCAGCCATTCTGACTGGTGTGAAATGGTACCTCATAGTGGTTTTGATTTGCATTTCTCTGATAATGAGTGATGTTGAGCATCTTTTCATGTGTTTGTTAGCCATCTGTGTTAATTCTTGATTGGTTATGTGTATTGCTAATAATACCCCTGAGCTGATTGCTTCTCTTATTTGTTAAGAGTTTTAAACAATAAGAAAATTAATGTATTTATGCAGCACAAATTTCAGAGTAGTTGTTCTAAGTTTGGTAAATTTGGTGACTTCAGCATTCATCAAGGATACAGATTCTTTCTGTCCTTCAGCTCCATCATGCTTAAGGTCTCTTTTTTGCCCTCTCTTGTCTCCCTGCTGTCACTGAGGCATTGCATCCAAATATGGAAAACTTCACTAGAAAAATTGCAAGTGTAATGCTTTAAAAGCAAGCACTCATATTTTCTGAAGTACACCTATTGCATATCCTGTGTACTATTCATTGGTTCAGAGGCTACCTGCAAACCAATCAAAAGCAGAGAGAATGGTAAGAATCAATAATTCATATAGCCTTTCAAGAATTTACTCCTGAGCTGGGAATGGTGCAACTTTCTTTGAGAAATAAGAATTTGAACATCTTCCCATAAGAAAGATGGGAATTAATCCTTACCTTGTAGGCAACAAAAAGTGAATGCTACAGTTCTATTAATAGTTTTCAGCTATTGTGAATGGGAAAGTCAGTTGTATTTTCTAAGCATTTGCTACTTTATTTATCTAATATTAATAATTGTTCTTTTTATACAAAAAAACTTAGAGTTTCTTTACCATTTCATCATGCTTCAGTGGTAGAGTATGCCTTGCTAGGTAATTGGTAAGAAGTCCCATTGCTATCCTACTACTACTACTACTAAGTCGCTACAGTCGTGTCCGACTCTGTGCGACCCCATAGACGGCAGCTCACCAGGCTCCCCCGTCCCTGGGATTCTCCAGGCAAGAACACTGGAGTGGGTTGCCATTTCCTTCTCCAGTGCAGGAAAGTGAAAAGTGAAAGTGAAGTCGCTCAGTCGTGTCTGACCCTCAGCTACCCCATGGACTGCAGCCTACCAGGCTCCTCCATCCATGGGATTTTCCAGGCAAGAGTACTGGAGTAGGGTGCAATTGCCTTCTCCAGTATACACACTACTATATGTAAAATAGATAATCAATAAGGAACTGCTGAATAACACAGGGAATGCTATTCACTACTCTGTAATGGCCTAAAAGAATCTACAAAAGAGTGGGTATACGTATACGTGTAACTGATTCACTTTGTTGTATACCTCAACCTAACACAACACTGTAAATCAACTATACTCCTATAAAAATCAGGGTTAAAAAAGATTCAGACTAAATCTTATACTTAAAACCCAGCAAGGGCTGCTTTCTGAAGTCTCTCTTTTTTTTTTTTTTTCATCTTGTGTATCCAAGTCCTTCTGGACCAAAAGATAAAGTTTTATACAGATCATGTAAATGGCACATACAGATTACATTCTGGAATTATTGTTAAATGCCTTTTAAAAAGTCAGAAACATTCAGTGTCATTCAAAGCGTCCCTACCCTGTGGCTTCCTGGAGAATTAAATTGCAATCTTAAAACTTCAATAAGCCCATGTTCAATTAGTACCTTTGTTTGTTTCTTCCTTTCTTGTCAAAAGGAAGATTAATGTTCCTTTTGTTTTGCACTCAATATAGCTTTTTTTTTTTTTTTACAGGAATGTGGTGTCTAAATCAAAATTCCATTTAGATGCAGAGAAAGTCACTAATATAATGATCTTTTCACCTCTCCTCTTGTTTCCCTCCCTTTTAATTTTTTTTTTCCCAAGTAAGCAACCATTTACTCCTGTGTAACCCTCCCTCCATACCCTCTTCAATCTTGTGATGCTGAATACTATGATCTTGAGTCTCACTGCATAGGTGTGGCATGGGGGGAGAGTCCCACAAAGGTGGAAGCTAAGAGAAAACACCTGTAGGGTCATTTTACAAATGCAATCACTAAAAAGCTGTGTTTCTTGCTGGGTAATAGTACAGAACCTTTACATCATAGAAATTAGAGACAGGAGACCCGTCAGGTCACCTTGTCCACCTCCTATAGCAGCTTTATGCATGCCACGTGAAATGACACGAGCCGTGAAACACCTCAGGCAGCCCTGGGGAGACTCTACTGTCCAATAATATGTCTTCCTGTTGAGAAAATGTTGCTGAGAGCAGTCCAGCTTTTCTTTTGCCTAATTTCACATTGTTCTGCTCTGCAATAGCCTTTAAAAATGCAACCATCCTTTCTTTTGCTCCCGTTTTTAAAACCTATGACCTTGTAATACTACAACATTGTTATTATCTTCCCTTGTAATTATTTGTGCCAACCTATACAAATTTCCTTCTTAAAATACTACCTTAGAAATCAGCCCTCATTGCTAAATTCATCTAAATCCCCACTGCTTTTCTAAAGGGTTATTCATTACACTCCCATTCACTCTAATTCAGGAACTATGTTTCATATAATTTTATTTTGTGTATATGTGTGCTTATACAAATCAAGAAGTTTTGCTCCTTTCTAATAGAAAATGATTATGGTGCTCAAGCCAGTGACTGGACCTCACAATTTCACCATGAATCAGAAACTTGCTGTCAGTTCCTAAAGCCATGATTAGTTTTTTTCCCAAGATATTATTAAGTTTAGTATACCACAATTCTAGATTCTTCCTGGAATTTCAGCCTGCTCAAATTCAAATATATATATATATATATATATATATATATATATATATATATATGGACTTCCCTGATGGCTCAGTTGCTAAAGAATCTGCCTGTAATGCGAGAGACCTGGGCTTGATCCCTGGGTTGGGAAGATCCCCTTTAGGAAGGCATGGCAACACACTCCAGTATTCTTGCCTGGAGAAACCCCATGGACAGAGGAGCCTGGTGGGCTACAGCCCTGGGGTCGCAGAGTTGGACACGACGGAGTGACTAAGCACACATATACATATATTTTTAATATATATGAATAAATATACTGTTATTTAATATCTCTTGCTCTGGGCAAAACCTGAGGATAGTTACATGACTGACTCTTGAATAAGATGTTCCATCTACATGTATTAATATTTAAAAATGCTGTGTGTTACACTACCTTCTGTAAACTAAAATTCACATTTTGCAGTTACAAAATTCCCACTTCAGCTAGCTTGGAAATGGAGAGGAAGAACAATCTCCACGAAGGGCTTCCCTGGTGGCTCAGTGATAAGAATCCTTCTTCCAATGCAGGAGACGCAGGTTGGATCCCTGATCTAGGAAGGTCTCACTGGCGGCAGAGCAAACTAAGTCCTGAGCCACAACTACTGAGCCTGCGCTCTAGAGCCCACGAGCAGCGGCTACTGAGCCCATGTGCCACAACGACTAAGGTCCGTGCACCCCGGCACCTTTGTTCTGCAACAAGAAAAGCCACTGCAATGAGAAGCCCACTCATGGCAACTAGAGAGTAGCCCCCATTCTCCACAAATGGAAAAAAAAAAAAACCCGTGCAGCAACAAAGACCTAGCACAGCCATAAATAAATAAATAAAATTATTTTTTAAAATGACCGCATGGACTGTAGCCTGCCAGGCTCCTCTGTCCATGGGGATTCTCCAGGCAAGAATACTGGAGTGGGTTGCCATGCCCTGCTCCAGGGATCAAATCCAGGTCTCCCGCATTACAGGTGGATTCTTTACCATCTGAGCCACCAAGGAAGCCCACAAAGGTGTTGGGGAATGGGCAACCCTCAGTTGACTCTTAAAGATCTGACTTTCATTCCAAAATAGCCTGCCAGTGAAAGGTGGAGAGGTTCTTGTGGTTATTTCTGTTTCTTCCATACTGGTTCCACCACCCCATCATGCTGCCCTCAAGTCCTGCATTGCTAACTGCTTACTTTTCCTGATCCAAGAAAGGACATGCAGACCTTCCCATAATGTCCAAGGGCAAGCATACAACATTTAAACAACACTGTGGTGAAGGATTTGGGGCAAACATAGGGAAACACATAAAGAGAATCCTGCATGCAGATTATAACTTAAGTTCTTGGAATTATAGGTGTCATTCCATATTAATTTTTGGCCTAGCTCCAGTTGGATATTTTCTGTTCTACCCAGGTGCCCAAAACGTAGACACTATGATGCTTCATACTTAAGACACTTCTGAATCTGAGAAGAGTGATGCTGAGACAGAAGATACTTAGCCTAGCCTCTGAAAACCTGACCGAAAGTAGGAGCTGAACTCTATTGCCCACACAGGACAGTGAAATCATGATAACAAGCTCTTATGACTGCTGTCAGAGGTGATTAGAGTGCTTTGGGGTCAATTGTTGCGTTTCAGTTGTGCCTGACTCTGTGCAGTCCTATGGACTGTAGCCAGCCAGGCTCCTCTATCCACGGGATTCTCCAGGAAAGAATACTGGACTGGGTTGCCGTGCCCTCCTGCATGGGATCTTCCTGACCTAGGGATCAAACCCTGGTCTCCTGATTGGCAGGTGGGCTCTTTACTATAGCGCCACCATTGTTATTGTTTTTGTTTAGTTGCTAAGTCTTAGCTGACTCTCTGTGACCCCATGGACTGTAGCCTGCCAAGCTCCTCTGTCCATGGCATTTCCCAGGCAAGAAATCTGGAGTGGTTTTCAATTTCCGTCTCCAGGAGATCTTCCTGACCCAGGGATCAAACCTAGGTCTCCTGTATTGGCAAGCTAGTTCTTTACCACTGAACTACCAGGGAAGCTTTGGGTCAATAATACAACATAAAACAAAACCCCCAACAAACTTGCCTCAGATCTCACTGCTGTAAAAGGAAAGAAGGGACAGGAAAGGTGTTGCTGGAGCAGTGGGGAGAGAAGACTGGGGAGAAATGACTGGGTCTGGAGAGACAGAGAGGAGGGCGAGAGAATTATGTGTTGAGTGGTCGCCGTGCAGGCACATACATGATGCCCATTATCTCATTTACTCATTACTGAAATGATTTGCAGGTACATAAACAGAAAACAGCTCTGACTCCCGGGCTTGTATCTTTCTATCCACACACTCCTTCACCATTTTTCAAAGACATGAGATTAATGAGACAATAATGTTGGTAAAGTGTTTCAATTTCCTTTGAGAAAAAGAGTCATAAAATGTTATTGTTACTCTTATTATGGAAGCTCAATGAATGCTTTAGTAGTCCCATTGATGTAACTAATATTACTCTCATTTATTTCATTTAGAGAAATAAAAGTCTAAAAATAGGAACAAGCATATTTATTGGCTTTTTATTTAGCTTAACTGCAACTTTTTGCAGATCAGGGTCTTGAAGGCAAAATCTATAAGCAAAGACACAGATGGTCTGAGGGGTAAATGTGAGAACCTAATGTCATCCAGAAGGTGCTCTTTCTAAAGTTTGGTTCTCCCAAGGAGTAAGAAAGGTGGATTAATATGAAAGGTCTCAAACAGTCTCCTGTCTATAACTGTTAAGGAAAAATGTAGCAATAATTCTACTTTCTATGGAAATAACAATGGGCTCAATTCAGATAATTTTCTTTTCCAAGAGGGCAGACATTTCCCCCCTTTTCTATGAAAGGTGTTAATTGTGTTAATTAAGAAAAACAAAATAATGTAAAGGACAGTAGGGCATTGCAAAGGCACATTGAGCTGTGCACATATTCATGTACAAACAAGAGCCCTGGCATGACTTATCCTAGTTTTGCCATTTTTCAAAGGTTTTTTACTGGGAAATCATTCAGTTCTTCAATATCACCAGCTGCAACTGTCATTGAAGAATGGAAACATGAGAGTTTGACCCAAGGGTTTAATGTGGCTATTATGGGTTTAATTATCATTTGTCTAAGCTTGGACTTTATTATGTTCAGATGTTTTCAACATACTATACATTTTTTTTTTAATTAGTAGAATTCTACACTTTGTTCAGTCATGTTGCTGACTGACTGGACCTTGCACGGAAAGAAGTGATCATATGATCATTCTGGTGTTTTTAGAGATGAAAACTGAGGCCTAGGGAAACCAAGGCAAGTGCCTCAACCAAGGTGCCACCACTAGGGAAGTGGCAGGAGATGGTACAGGGAGGGGTCAGAGTTTGAATTCTTATACCTCAGACTGGGGAGTTTGGATTTTCTTTTGTGGGCAGCAGAGGCTTTCAATCTGAGAAGTAATATGACCAATTATTTGTTTTAGGAAGAAAAGAAATCTAGAGATGAGATGTATGATTGTCTTGACAAAGAAACTCTCAAGAATTTTGTTCTGGATGTTAAGTTGCAGAGCTATGTCAACAGCCCCAGTGATGTGAGATGAGAATCTCCGTGGGGCATGGACAGGGGACACGAGACAGATGAACAGGAGAGAAAAGAATTTTGTTTCTATGCATTGAGTGAAAGTGAAGTTGCTCAGTCGTGTCGGACTCTGTTCGACCACATGGACTGTAGCCTACTAGTCTTCTCCGTCCGTGGGATTTTCCAGGCAAGAATACTGGAATGGGTTGCCATTTCCTTCTCCAGGAGATCTTCCCCACCCAGGAATCGAACCCAGGTCTCCTGCATTGTAGACAGGCGCTTTACTGTCTGAGCTACCAGGGAAGTCTTCTATGCATTGAAGTCCCATAGAAATAGGACCCCCACAGTGACCAAAGAAGGCTGTTTATATGTAAATTTTAGACAAAGAAACAATTATTTGTGAAGATTTAACGAAACAAAAGGGCTTATACTTGGGGTAGCAGACTAAGGAGGAATTAACAAAGTTTGTTTACACCACTTTCTTAGCCTTGAATTCCATGGCTGTACTGATGAGATTGCTTTCGATACTCCTGGCTTAGGGAGCATACCTTCATGTGGGAGATTTATTTCCTCCTTTCAAGGGGAAAAAGTTGGGTCAGAGTGTGGTTGCCTTAATAATTTCCCCTAACTGTCTGTTTCTTATGACACTTTAATTCAAAATAATCCATATGTCATTGAGGCATATTTTTTGAGCAGCTGGCCCTGAGCCCCAACAGTGGTAGGTGATTAAGTTATTTTGAGAACACAGATGTTTAACACTCCTTTCTTTCACTGATTGTCTTCCAGGCACTAAGAGTTACTTAGGAACCTGGCATAAAATGACTGAGAAACACTTCCTACCATCAAGAATCTCTGTGTTGGGCTGGGCAGATATAGGATTAAAAGTCAATTTCAGTTGATTCAGTTCAGTCAGTCTGTCTGGTCGACTCTTTGCAACCCCATGGACTGCAACACACCAGGCTTCCCTGTCTATCACCAACTTCTGGACCTTGATCAAACTCATGTCTATCGAGTTGGCTATGCCACACAACCATCTCATTCTCTGTCATCCCCTTGTCTTCCCTTCAAACTTTCCCAGCATCAGGGTCTTTACTGATAAGTCGGTTCTTCGCATCAGGTGGCCAAAGTATTAGAGCTTCAGCTTCAGCATCAGTCTTTCCAATGAATATTCAGGATTGATTTCCTTTAAGATCGACTGGTTGGATCTCCTTGCTGCCCAACTGACTCTGAGGAATCTTCTCCAACACCACAGTTCAAAAGCATCAATTCTTCAGTGCTCAGCTTTCTTTATGTTCAACTCTTACATCCATACATGACTACTGAAAAAACCATAGCCTTGACTAGATGGACCTTTGTCAATAAAGTAATGTCTCTGCTTTTAAATATGCTGTCAAGGTTGGTCATAACTTTTCTTCCAAAGAGGAAGAGTCTTTTAATTTCGTGGCTGCAGTCACAATCCTTAGTGATTTTGAAGGCCAAGAAAATAGTCTGTTAGTGATTCCATGTTTCTGCCTCTCTTTGCCATGAAGTGATTGGACCAGATGCCATGATCTTAGTTTTTTGAATGTTGATTTTCAAGCCATATTTTTCACTCTCCTCTTTCACTTTCATCAAAAGACTCTTTAGTTCCTCTTCGCTCTCTGCCATAATGGTGGTGTCACCTGTATATCTGAGGTTACTAATATTTCTCCTAGCATGAGATGATTCCAACTCGTGCTTCATCCAGCCTGACACTTCTGCATATAAGTTAAATAAACAGGGTGACAATATATAGCCTTGATGTACTCCTTTCCCAATTTGGAACCATTCCATTGTTCCTTGTCGGGTTCTTTTGCTTCTTGACTTGCATACATATTTTTTAGGAGGCAGGTAAGGTCTTGTATTCCCAACTCTTGAACCATTTTCCAGTTTGTTGTGATCCATACAGTCAAAGGCTTTAGTATAGTCAATGAAGCAGAAGTAGATATTTTTCTGAAATTCTCTTGCTTTTTCTGTGATCAAATGGATATTGGCAATATTATCTCAGGTTCCTCTGCCTTTTCTAAATATACCTTGAATATCTGGAAGTTCTTAGTTCATGTACTGTTGAAGCCTGGCTTGGAGAATTTTGAGCATTACTTTGCTAGTGTGTGAGATGAGTGCAATTGTGTAATAGTTTGAACATTCTTTGGCATTGCCTTTCTTTGGAATTAGAATGAAAACACCTTTTCCAGTCCTGTGGCCACTGCTGATTTTTCCAGATTTGCTGGCATATTGAGTGCAGCACTTGCACAGCATCATCTTTTAGGATTTGCAATAGCTGGAATTCCATCACTCCCACTAGCTGTGTTTGTAGTGATGTTTCTTAAGACCCACTTGACTTTGCATTCCAAGATGTCTTACTCTAGGTGAGTGATCACACCATCATGGTTATCTGAGTCATTTAGATCTTTTTTGTATAGTTCTTCTGTGTATTCTTGCCATCTCAGCTTAACATCTTCTGCTTCTGTTAGGTCCATACCATTTCTGTTCTTTATTGTGCTCATCTTTGCATGAAATGTTCCATTGGTAGCTTTAATTTTCTTGAAGAGTTCTCTAGTTTTTCTTATTGTACTATTTTCCTCTATTTTTTTTTTTGCATTGATCACCGAGGAACTCTTTCTTGTCTCTCCTTGCTATTCTTTGGAACTCTGCATTCAAATGGGTGTATCTTTCCTTTTCTCCTTTGCCTTTCACGTCTCTTCTTTCACAGCTATTTGTAAGGCCTCCTCAGACAACCATTTTGCCTTTTTGCATTTATTTTTCTTGGGAATGGTCTCGATCCGTGTCTCCTGTACAGTGTCACGAACTTCCATTCATAGTTCTTCAGGCACTGTATCTGTCAGGTCTAATCCATTGAATCTATTTCTCACTTCCACTGTATAATTGTAAGAGATTTGATTTATGTCATACCTGAATGGTCTAGTGGTTTTCCCTACTTTCTTCAATTTAAGTCTGAACTTCAAAATAAGGAGTTCATGATCTGAGCTACAGTCAGCTCCTGGTCTTGTTTTTGCTGATGTCATAGAGCTTCTCCATCTTTGGCTACAAAGAATATAATTATTCTGATTTTAGTATTGACCATCTGGTGATGTCCATTTGTAGAGTCGTCTCTTGTGTTGTTGGAAGATGGTGTTTGCTATGACTAGTGCATCCTCTTGTCAATTATGTCAAAGTCAATTATGCTGTAGTAAATTCAATAATGATTAATAATGGCACCCTTTAATCTTAAATAATAACTGGACTCTGTAAGGCTCATTCATACTAGCTGCTGGACTAAGTCCTTCAGGCTGATCTAACATAGATTGGATAGCTCAAACACCACAAACATATTTCACACTGTTCTGGAGTCTGGGAAGTTCAAGATCAAGGTCCTGAAACATCCCATGTCTGATGGGGACATGTACTTTCTGGTTTGCTGATGGTGTCTTCTCATTGTATCCTCACATTGCTGTAGTTGTTTAGTGTCTAAGTTGAGTCTGACCCTTTGGCACCACCATGGACTATAGCCAGCCAGACTCCTCTGTCCATGGGATTTCCCAGGCAGGAATACTGGAGTGTGTTGCCATTTCCTTCTCCAGGGGATCTTCCCTACCCAGGAAGATCTAACCCTAACTCTAATCCTCGAACCTGTGTCTCCTGTGTTTCCTGCACTGGCAGGAGGATTCTTTACCACTGAGCCACCAGAGAAGCCTGTATCCTCACACAGTGTAGAACAGAAAGAGAGAGAAAGTAAACTAATATTTTTTAAGGGACTCTGATTTCATTCATCTTAACTCCATTCTTATGACCTAATTACCTCACAAAGATCCATGTCCTAATATCATTCATGTTGAGAGGTGAGGATTTTAAAATATGACTTCTGGGGGATGCAGACATTCATTCCATAGCAACACTTCTAAATGTTTTACATGAACAGCATTTTATATCTTTATAACAATGTTAGTAATAATGATGCTATCATTATTCCCACTTTACATGTGAGAAGGTAAAGCACAGAAACATTAGATAACTTGTCCAAAGCCATAGAACTGAATTCTAGAATAAATATTTAATTCCAAGTAGTGAGTCCATGCTATAGAACACTAAATATGCTTTGTCTCTGATGGAGATCTATGAAGTATATTCTGTATATGAAGAAAGGTGTTAAGAATTTTGTTCTAGGTGTTAAGAACTTTGTTCTAGGTGTTAATTTGGAGCTGTACCGTATCAAAGTTTACTTTTTCAAGGAGACAACTAGGAATTTGGATTTAACAGGCTGGAAAATAGGTGAAAGCTAAGTGAAGAGGAAAGAAAGAGCCTGTTGATGAAGGTGAAAGAGGAGAGTGAAAAAACTAGCTCAAAATTCAACATTCAAAAAGCAAAGATCATGGCATCTGGTCCCATCACTTCATGGCAAACAGATGGAGAAACAACGGAAACAATGACAGACTATTTGCTTGGTTCGAAAGTCACTGAGGATGGAGATTGCAGCCATGAAGTTAAAAGGCTCTTGATCCCTGGAAGAAAAGCTGTGACAGAACTCTGCTGCTGTTGCTGCTTAGTTGCTTCAGTTGTGCCCAGCTCTGTGAGACCCTATGGACCACAGCCTGCCAGGCTCCTCTGTCCATGGGATTCTCTAGGCAGGAGTGCTGGAGTGGGTTGCCATGCCCTCCTCCAGGGGATCTTCCCAAACCAGGGACCAAACTCAGATTTTCTGCATTGCAGGCAGATTCTTTACTGCTGAGCCACCAGGGAAGCCCTGCTGCTGCTGCTAAGTCACATCAGTTGTGTCCAACTCTGTGTGACCCCGTAGACGGCAGCCCAACAGGCTCCCCCGTCCCTGAGATTCTCCAGGCAAGAATACTGGAGTGGGTTGCCATTTTCTTCTCCATTGCATGAAAGTGAAAAGTGAAAGTGAAGTCACTCAGTCATGTCCCACTCTTAACGACCTCATGGACTGCAGCCTACCAGGCTCCTCCATCCATGGGATTTTCCAGGCAAGAGTAATGGAGTGGGTTGCCATTGCCTTCTCCGAAGGAAGCCCTACAGAGTATTAAAAAGCACTTCACTGTGCCAACAAAGGTCCATATAGCTATGCTTTTTCCAGTAGTTTTGTATGGATGTGAGATTGGACCATAAAGAAAGCTGAGTGCTGAAGAATTGATGCTTTCAAATTGTAGTCTGGAGAATACTCTTGAGAGTCTTTTGGAGTGCAAGGAGATCAAACCAGTCAATCCTAAAGGAAATCAACTCTAAATATTCATTGGAAGGAGTGATACTAAAGCTGAAACTCCAATACTTTGGCCACATGATGTGAACAACTGACTCATTGGAAAAGACTGATGCTGGGGAAGATTGAAGACCGGAGAAGAAGGGGATGTTGGAGGATGAGATGGTTGGATGACATCACTGATTCAATGGATGTGAGTTTGAACAAGCTCCAAGAGATAGTGAAGGACAAGAAATGTGGTTTGCTTCAGGCCATGGGGTCCCAAAGAGTCAAATAGGGCTGAGCGACTGAACAACAGCAAAGACATAATTGAAATTTTCTTATAGCTAAAAGCAATGTGAGGGTATTTCCAAGGTAGAATCTTTGGTCCAAGTTTTAGAGCTCTCTAGTGTGGGAGGCTAACACATAGAGAATGGACAAAAGATAAGCCAATAAAAGAAAGAATAGGAGTGGTCACATGATCACTAGACAATGGAGACGGTGGAAGACAAATATCAAGATAGATTACTAGAAAGTCAGTAAGAGTGAACAATGCCAAGTACTACAAGGAAGGTATGTAGGACTGAAAATAGATTAAATTTAGCAACTCGAAGATTATTGTTGATTTGGGTGAGAACAATTTCTATTGTCTGATAGTGAAGACAGCTACACTGTAAAAGATTGAGAACAAAGGGTCATGCAAAGAGTGACTGATAATTTCTGTTTGAAGAAGGTAATTCATAGAAGAACATTATCATCTGTGAATGCCAGATCATCAGACAGAACGTGAAGAATAGTTTTTAAGAAGAGAATGGAAGAGATCATTGCAGCTACCATTCTTACAAATGATCAAAGTTAGTCTGTGGATTGGGATGGTCAATCAAAGTGTCTAATTCTTGTACTTCAGCTCCATCAGAGAACGACTTAGCAATGTATCCTTAATATGCTTTCATTCATTAACTCTCTCATTCTCATTTATTCAGTAAACAGTAAGCACTTGCTAAGTGCTGTGCACGCAGATTTGTACGTATGTGTAAGTGCTGGTGTGTGTTCAGAGGGATGGAGGACAAAATAAGTATTAGGAGGGAAGGCTGACATGGAAGTCAAGTCTGCCAGGCATATATTGTTGATTACAATGTTATAAAGCCAGAGAAAGCAAAAGGACATTGCCTGATCATTCAGTTGTGTCAAACCTAGTGGGGCTAGAGTGTATAAGGACTCATGGGACATAGCCTTGTTATTGGCAGGAGATAGAAAACCCCAATTCAGGACATAATGATGGAGGCTAGCTTGGATCAGACTTTCTCTATATCTACATCACTACTTTTTAGGATCAGTACTAGCAATACTAACATCACATGTTATCTTCTCTGAAAATCTGCATAACATCGTATTTATGAACATGGGGTGCATAATCCATACAAAAGTAATTTTATTCACAAATTTCAGTATTCTCAAGTTAATATTTCATTATTTTATATCTTTTATACTTTCTTATTGGAAACAGTTGTCACAATGCTTGTGCATGAAGATAACATTGTTTCCTGTGTAAAGCTGCTGATTGAGATGGTTCAAGTAATAGTAGATTTCTCCTTGGACCCTGAGCCAGTTCAGGTGATGTAACTGCCTTGAAACAAATGTCCTGCCATGTACTGGGAAAACGGTCTAAACTGCAGTGAGCACAGCTCTGTGAACTCTCTACAGCAAACATTTTTCAGGAAGGAGAGTTAAAAAAAAAATAAAGGAAACATGTCATAAAAAGGAAAAGTGAAATGAATGGAAGTCAGAGAAAGGCTAGGGAAGGAGGAAGAGGGAGCGGGGCCAACAGGAAGTCCTGGATGAAGAAGCACAGGATGAGAACCTTTTTGTTATGTCTGGCTTCAGCACGATGTATTTGAATGAACATGAAGCTCTTACTTTGTTTCTGGTTTTCCTATTGTAGCAGATGGTATATGAAGTGTTAATGTGTTGTGGATTAAAACTTGAGAGAGACATGAACAGCACGTATGGCTTTATTTTCCTGTGATGCCCCTTGCCCCTAAAGAGAGAAAACAGGGATGTTCATCATTTGTTCTTGACAATCTGCACAGAAAAACAAAACTAATATAGAATTTTCAACTTCTAATGTAAAATGTGTTTGCATTTGTGTGGTTGAGATGTGAGAAGGATCCCTGAGAAATGTGGGGAAGAAAGAAAACTGACATGTTCTTTATGAGGGTCTTCTTAGAAACTTCCTACCACAGCCACCAATGTCAGCTGAAGATGAGTAGAAGCTGCTTCAAGTTGTACTCCACATTCCATGAGAGCCTCTCACAGGGCCTGACAGGCCCTGGTGTGATCTGGGGGATGCGATGACATGTGCCTGACTTCTGGGCTGATGTGTTTATTGACATCTAAGAAGCCATTTGGGGATCAGTCTCAACTACCTCAAAGGTGGAATGATGGAAGGAGAAGACATCTGGAGATGACTCCATTCAAGAGGGCTTTCTGCCTGGAATGATGGGACCACTTCAGATAGAGTTTGGGGGTGGATTCCCAGGCACAGAAGCTCAAGATAAAGGTGCTTTACTTTCTAAGCTGACAGCCAAATGGCAGGCAGCATTTCCAACTCCATGAAACTGCAATCAAAAATTCACTTTAAGGTGATACTTCTGCTGCTGCTGATCAGTTTCTCAGTCATGTCCGACTCTTTGTGGTCCCATGTACTGTAGCCCACCAAGCTCCTTTGCCCATGGAATTTTCCAGGCAAGAATACTGAAATGGGGTGCCATTTCCTATCCAAGGGAATCTTCCCAACCTAGGGATCGAACTCATGTCTCTTGGGTCTCCTGTATTGGCAAGCAGGTTCTTTATCAGTAGAGCCACCTGGGAAGTCCTTCAATGTTTCTGAGAAATTCATAAAAACATCTTATGAGAGAAACCCACAAGACCAGATTAAAATCCTTAAAACCAACCGTTATGACCTTTGCTGACCCCTAACCTGTTGAGGCCCCAGGTACACATTCTGAAGAGGCATGGAAATAGAGCCAGTAGCAAAGAAATGATAAGCCAGAGTATTTTGCCTAAGATAGAGCTAAACCGAGAGGTAAAGTTGTCTTTAATTGGCAGAAACTTGAAAATATTAATATTGAACTTTCCTGGTCATATTATTAATTACGTATTATCCAATAACTAGTAGTAAAAGAAATGATAAGGGAAAATAGAATTGCTTTCTGTTAGATCTTGCCAAGTTCACCTCATCTAATAAGTCAGTATTCTTTTGTTACATCAGTAAGTTTCTTATTTTACATCTGAAAGACAAAAAAGACTGATGCAGTGAAAAGCTCCTTCAAGGTATAAAAAAGAGATTGGAGTTTGAGTGTCAGATTTCTTTATTAGCTGTGAAGCCTTTCTGCACCTTAATTTCCTCATAAAACAAAATGATCATTTCCCTCCCTGTTTCACCGAGCTTTTATAATTTCTAGTTTTAGATTGTTTTATTTTTAATGTACTGAAACTTGTTAGGAAAAAATCCTGTCTATTGTGCCATTTTAGATTATAAAAGTCCTCAGTGTAGTTATTAGGCCTCCTCTTTACCCTTAACTAGTCCCTGTATTGGAGAAGGCAATGGCACCCCACTCTAGTACTCTTGCCTGGAAAATCCCATGGATGGAGGAGCCTGGTGGGCTACGACGTCCATGGGGTAGCTAAGAGTCGGATATGACTAAGCGACTCCACTTTGACTTTTCACTTTCATGCATTGGAGAAGTAAATGGCAACCCACTCCAGTGTTCTTGCCTGGAGAATCCCAGGGACAGGGGAGCTTGGTGGGCTGCCGCCTATGGGGTCTCACAGGGTCTGACACGACTGAAGTGACTTAGCAGCAGCAGCAGCAGCAGTCCCTGTATATGCTCTCTTCTTCATCCAGAATCTATTGTACTATAGTTGTTTTTGTGTGTGAAATTGGACCATATTTCTTTATTGTGTCCTGTTTCTGCACGCTGCTTGATTTATTTCTTTGAATTTTGTTCCTGAATTTTAAAAATTATAGCAATTTAGCCACTTACCAAGGGCAAAAATGTTACATATATACACAGGGACCCTGGCATACTGCAGTCCATGGGATTGCAAAGAGTTGGACACAATCGAGCTACTGAACAACAATAACAGCACACACACACACACACACACACACACACACACACACATATATGTATCAGTTCAGTTCAGTCACTCAGTCGTGTCTGACTCTTTGCGACTCATGAACCGCAGCATGCCAAGCCTCTCTGTCCATCAATAACTCCCGGAGTCTACCCAAACCCATGTCCACTGAGTCGGTGATGCCATCTAACTATCTCATCCTTTGTAATCCCCTTCTCCTCCTGCCCTCAATCCTTCCCAGCATCAGGGTCTTTTCAAATGAGTCAGTTCTTCCCATCAGGTGGCCAAAGTATTGGAGTTTCAGCTTCAACATCAGTCCTTCCAATGAACACGCAGGACTGATCTCTTTTATGATGGACTGGTTGGATCTCCTTGCAGTCCAAGGGACTCTCAAGTGTCTTCTCCAACACCACAGTTCAAAAGCATCAATTCTTCGTCTCTCAGCTTTTTTATAGTCCAACTCTCACATCCATACATGACCACTGGAAAAACCATAGCCTTGACTAGATGGACCTTTGTTCGCAAAGTAATGTCTCTGCTTTTTAATATGCTGTCTAGGTTGAAGAAAGTAGGGAAAACTTCTAGACCATTCAGGTATGACCTAAATCAAATCCCTTATGATTATACAGTGGAAGTGAGAAATAATTTTAAGGTCCAGGATCTGATAGAGTGCCTGATGAACTATGGAATGAGGTTCATGACATTGTACAGGAGACAGGGATCAAGACCATCCCCATGGAAAAGAAATGCAAAAAAGCAAAATGGCTGTCTGGGGAGGCCTTACAAATAGCTGTGAAAAGAAGAGAAGCGAAAAGCAAAGGAGAAAAGGAAAGATATAAACATCTGAATGCAGATAAGAAAGCCTTCTTCAGCGATCAATGCAAAGAAATAGAGGAAAACAACAGAATGGGAAAGACTAGAGATTTCTTCAAGAAAATCAGAGATACCAAGGGAAACTTTCATGCAAAGATGGGCTCGATAAAGGATGGAAATGGTATGGACCTAACAGAAGCAGAAGATATTAAGAAGAGGTGGCAAGAATACACAGACGAACTGTACAAAAAAGATCTTCATGACCCAGATAATCATGATGGTGTGATCACTGACCTAGAGCCAGACATCCTGGAATGTGAAGTCAAGTGGGCCTTAGAAAGCATCACTACGAACAAAGCTAGTGAAGGTGATGGAATTCCAGTTGAGTTATTTCAAATCCTGAAAGATGATGCTGTGAAAGTGCTACACTCAATATGCCAGCAAATTTGGAAAGCTCAGCAGTGGCCACAGGACTGGAAAAGGTCAGTTTTCATCCCAATCCCAAAGAAAGGCAATGCCAAAGAATGCTCAAACTACCACACAACTGCACTCATCTCACACACTAGTAAAGTAATGCTCAAAATTCTCCAAGCCAGGCTTTATCAATATGTGAACCGCGAACTTCCTGATGTTCAAGCTGGTTTTAGAAAAGGCAGAGGAATCAGAGATCAATTTGCCAACATTGACTGGATCACCGAAAAAGCAAAAGAGTTCCAGAAAGGCATCTATTTCTGCTTTGTTGACTATGCTAAAGCCTTTGACTGTGTGGATCACAATAAACTGTGGAAAATTCCAAAAGAGATGGAAATACCAGACCACCTGATCTGCCTCTTGAGAAATTTGTATGCAGGTCAGGAAGCAACAGTTAGAACTGGACATGGAACAACAGACTGGTTCCAAATAGGAAAAGGAGTTCGTCAAGGCTGTATATTGTCACCCTGCTTATTTAACTTACATGCAGAGTACATCATGAGAAACGCTGGGCTGGAAGAAGCACATGCTGGAATCAAGATTGCTGGGAGAAATATCAATAACCTCAGATATGCAGATGACACCACCCTTATGGCAGAAAGTGAAGAGGAACTAAAAAGCCTCTTGATGAAAGTGAAAGTGGAGAGTGAAAAAGTTGGCTTAAAGCTCAACATTCAGAAAACTAAGATCATGGCATCTGGTCCCATCACTTCATGGCAAAAAAATGGGGAAACAGTGGCTGACTTTATTTTCTGGGGCTCCAAAATCACTGCAGATGGTGACTGCAGCCATGAAATTAAAAGACACTTATTTTTTGGAAGGAAAGTTATGACCAATCTTGATAGTATATTAAAAAGCAGAGACATTGCTTTGTCAACAAAGGTCCATCTAGTCAAGGCTATGGTTTTTCCAGTGGTCATGTATGGATGTGAGAGTTGGACTGCAAAGAAAGCTGAACACCGAAGAATTGATGCTTTTGAACTGTGGTGTTGGAGAAGACTCTTGAGAGTCCCTTGGACTGCAAGGAGATCCAACAAGTCCATCATAAAGGAGATCAGTCCTGGGTGTTCATTGGAAGGACTGGTTTTGAAGCTGAAACTCCAATACTTTGGCCACCTGATGGGAAGAACTGACTCATTTGAAAAGACCCTGATGCTGAAAAAGATTGAGGGCAGGAAGAGAAGGGGATGACAGAGGATGAGATGGTTGGATGGCATCACTGACTTAATGGACATGAGTTTGGGTAGACTGTGGGAGTTGTTGATGGACAGGGAGGCCTGGCATGCTGCGGTTCATGAGTCGCAAACAGTCAGACACGACTGAGCGACTGTACTGAACTGAATCCTATCATTGTCTGGTTTAAAAGCTTCATATATTTCCACACTATATTTAGGACGGTTTCTAACTTCTTAGCATGTATGAATTTGAGGCTGTTTACAATATGACTACTCTTTGCCTTACTGATTGCACCTCTTGTCTTGTAGCTTCTGTGTATACCATTTTGCTTCTTTTCTCATGATACATCATCACATCTCATGACTTTTCCTCATTCTGTTCCTTCTACCCAGATCCCAGTTGCCTTTTCTTTTCTTTCTTATTTAAATAATTTTTTAATGTGGACCATTTTAAAGTCTCTATTGAATTTGCTATAATATTGTTTCTGCTTTCTGCTTTCATTTTTTGGGCCATGAGGCATGTGGGATCTTAGCTCCTGGACCAGGGATCGAACCTGCACCTTCTGCACTGGAAGGTGAAGTCTTAAGCGCTGAACCACCAAGGAGGTCCCACCATTTCTTTTCTTACCCAGTTGTTAATTCCTTCTTTCATATTCTGATCAAATACGAAATG
This sequence comes from Bos indicus x Bos taurus, assembly GCF_003369695.1. Taxonomy (NCBI): domain Eukaryota; kingdom Metazoa; phylum Chordata; class Mammalia; order Artiodactyla; family Bovidae; genus Bos; species Bos indicus x Bos taurus. The sequence goes on from NC_040089.1 coordinate 42,425,435, forward strand.
TCAAAAACCCTCCTCTGCCAAGCTTTTCATGCAATTTTAAGCAAAATTAACCACCCTACAGCTGTGTTTCAATATACCTTTCACATCGTTATTTCTCTTTAGTTGATAATCTCTATGTTTCCATAGAGATTTTCAGGACCTACAGACTGAGGTTTGATCATCCTTTTAAACTCATATGGTAAAGGAAATGCTCTGGGTTAGTTATGAAAATAGTTAATATATGTTGAGGTTACTATGCACCAGGTATTGAGAGTTTCACCTACAATCTTCTTTTTTAATCCTCAAAATATTCCACTGTAATTTGCAGAAAGAAGAGACTTGATTTATTCATTGTAGGCTCCCCAGCAGCTGGAACACTGCCTGGAACCTGCAGATGCTCAAGAATTCTTTGTTGACTGATGGAATGAAGTAATGAATGAATAAACAGATCTATGAGAATGGACTATCATAATTCCCAAAGGACAAATAAGGGACAAGAAGCAAGTGAAGCTGAGTGATTTGGTTGTTACACATAAAATATGTTGTAGTTGAAAGCATGTTTGATAACACCACAGTCTGCAGTTTTATAAAAAATTGATGTAACATTGGTTTATAATATTATGTAAATTTCATGCAGCAGTCCATGGGGTCACAAAGAGTTGGACATGACTGAATGACTGAATTGACTGATAAATTTCATGTGTACAACATTATATTTTGATTTCTGTATACCCTACAACATGCTCATCACCTAAAGTGCAATTTCTCTGTCACCATACAGTTGCACTTCTTTAACCATTTCACCCTCCCTCCTCCCACTTCTCTTTGGTAACCATTAATCTGTTCTCTGTATCTGTGTGTTTGCTTTGGTTTGGTTTGGTTTATTCGTTTATTTTTAAAATTTTTAATATTTCACATAGGAGTAAAATTATACAGTGTTTGTTTTTCTCTGTCTGACTTGCTTCACTTAACATGATACCCTCAAGTTCTATCTACACTGTTGCAAATGCCAAGATCTCACCATTTTATAGCTGAGTGCAGCAGCGGTATTCCATTATGTGTGTGTATACATATACACACACACACACACACACATATATATACATACATATATATGTGTGAGTGTTTCTGTATCTTGACTACTGTAAATGCTGCAATGAACATTTAGTTGTATGCAGTGCTTTTTATTCTTTGGATAAATAACCAAAAGTAAAATAGCTTTTTTAAACATTAATACAATAGTGTTCTATCCAGTCGGGCTGAGCAATAGTAGTTATTTTAGAAGCAGCCCTTGGAAAGAACATAGCACAGATCTCAGTTCCTACACAAAGCAAAACAAAAATAACAAAAGAAGATAACACACCATTACCACCAACACTTTAATCAAGATAAAGAAGACATGGGATATACATATATACACACATACATACATACAATGGAATATCACTCAGCCACAAAAGAGAATGAAATAATGTACCTTGCAGGAACATGGATGGATCTAGAAATAACCAAACTAAGTGAAGTAAGTCAGACAAAAAACAAGTATCATATCACTTATATGTGGAATCTAAAAGGATGATAAAAATGAACGTATTTACAAAACAGAAACAGACTCAGAGACAGAAAACAAACTTATGGGTACCAAAGAGGAAGAGTGGAGGGAAAGGATAAACAATACGTTTAGCATTAGTGGATACATACTACTATGTATGAACTAAACAAAAAGAACCTACTGTATAGAGCACAGGGAACTATATTCAATATATTGTAGTAACCTATGATGGGAAAGAATTTGAAACAGACCGTGTGCATATGTGTGTGCATGTGCGTGTGTGTGTGTGTGTGTATTAATCACTTTGCTATACATCTGAAACTAACACGGCATTGTAAATCAACTATATCTCAATTTAAAAGAAAAAAAGAAATGAGATTCCAGTGCTGCAAGGATTTTCAAGTGAATTTAATTAATTCCCATTTAAATTCAAACTTAGAGCATTAGTGGGATTTCAGCTACCTTTGCACAGCCAAGGGAAGGTGCTTTGTAACCCAGAACATTCTGTGTGTCCAGTAAGGGTTGGGCTTTATGATAGACATAGACATTGTTGTCTCCATTGCAGTCCAAAATGTTTAATTGAACTTTGGCCATATGCAATAAACACATAAAAAGATATATCCAATTATGTCTTCAAGTGTTTTACTGTTTTATACTTCTCATATTTAAGGATTTCTAAGTGAACTAGTAGAAATATTGATAAAAAAAAGTATTTTCTTCTTTCTTCTAATAAAAAAAGAACCTGTCTCAAATATTTAGAGGTATTTGAAGTGTTCTGAGTTGAGTGCTATAAGAAAGAGATTTATTTTACACTTATTTTAAAAAACATGGACTCCAAGTTGCTTATCAATAAAGCAGATCCCAGTGAAAAGTGTTATTAATCAAGAGATAAACATAAGCTGCTTAGATACTGAAACTGCCAAAAAATTTTGAGAGGTGCCAGTTTTACTATTTTTCTTTAAACTCATTTGTGCCTTCAATAGCATAGGGGAATGATTGTGATCACAGTTCAGGACCCAAAACTACACTAGCTTAAATCACGACTCAGTCCCTTAATAACTGTAGTATCTCCAGCAAGTCACTTAACCTCCTTGGGTCTCAGCATACTCATTTGTGTAAAGGTAATAACAGAATCTCTAAGGACTGTTATGAGGATTCAATAAATTAGAATGCAAAGCATTCAGAATAGTGCTTGCCATGTGAAACCAGTTAATAAATTCAGTTATTGTTGTTTACAAAGGGGAGAGTCAAGACAGAATAGATAGGGTAGTTCTTACAACAATCCAAATCTCCGGGTCTGCCTTAAGCTATCCAGTTGTTTATACATTCATTAAATGAGATAATTTTAGAAGTGAGGGACCGTGAAAGGCAGCAGGTATGCAGAAATGAATGTGAAATGGGTCTTGTCCTCAAATGACAAGCCATACAGACTCAACAATCCATAATAGCATCAGCACTCTGAGTGGTTTGAAATTGTTTCTAAAACCTTCATGAAATTCTATCTGACATGAAAATAGCATTCGATTAATTCTGACAGTATTCTAATCTCTTTCCTTTCCTATTCATAGGGGTCAGTCCAATGGAAAGAACATGTACTTCCTACCTGCTATCAGCACTGTTCCTAATGTAACTCAAATCTCCAGAACAAGGAAGCACTTAGCCTGGTCTCTTTATGAAATAGTCGTGTACTAAAATCAGCAGTTCTGTCATTTCTGAGCAAAATGTGATGGTCTCTATAAACTTCCAGCAATGTAGGTTAAGCAGCAGAGCATCAATTCTATGTAATGCCACCAATCATGCAATTTATAATTGGTTAGATTAATGTGTGAGTCACATGGGGCTTTTTGGAAGTGGCTCTTGGACTCTGTCAAAAGGGTGACTTTCTCTTACTTGAAAACACAGAAGCAGAATTTGGTGCCTCAAGTCCGAGTCAAATGGTTTCAGCGGTGTGCTGTGTTCTTCTGTGACAGGCCAGATCTTGGGGACATTGTGTTTGATTATGAACGAGGAACTAGAAACTGTAACACTGGCCAGGGGTGGATTCTGCATAGATCATACCAATGAATACATTGTCCACCTCATACTTAAGACAGTGTATGTTAAGTGATGAGAGAACAGACTCTGCATGATTTCAATACTGTTAGGCCATGATATTTTTGCATTTTGCTTTTGTGTCTCTGGATATGTTCCAGTGATTTCTAGTTTACAGTCTATGGGAACCTGAATAGAATTTGTTCCTTACTGTTGTGTGAAAATTGTATAAATCTTAATTATGTTGAATTGGTTCACAGTGCTTTTTAGGTCTACCACATCCTTCTACTTCTCTGTATATTTATTCTATTAATTTCTGGGAGTCTGATATTAAAACTCCAATTAAAATCTTAATTTATCTACTTAAAAAATAATTGTAATATACAGTGGATCTCTATGTAACCTTGTTCTGTATTTTCCAACTTTCCTGTAAATGTGCTATCATACTTCTATAGTTTTAAAAATTAAAATATAAAACAAAATATATATAATATATAACATATATATAATATATATAATGTTAGATTTGCTTTTGTTAAAATGTTATTTTCTACTCTTCGCATCACCAGAATTGCATTGTTTTAGTACTGTCTCTATGGTGTTGGAATTATATATAGTATCATAATAGTTGTGCATTCTGTGAATTTTAAACTTGGTTACTTTGTAGAAAAAGGGCATAGGAAATGTTGAAGCAAAATACACTAAGAATATCCTAAATTCTCTTTCACCCTCAAAATGATATAATCACACATGAGATCTCTATAAAAAAATCACTCCTCAGAACAGGGAGAGGTCTTGCATTTCACATTTAGCTACTGCTGAGAATATGCTAAAAGCTTTTTCTCAGACAAACTGTCATTTCTACAAATGTCAGGCTTACAGACACTCCATGCTCCAGAAATTCACTTTAATTTGGATGATAACTAAGAGCTTGTCACATGCTAAGTCATTGGAACTATTTTCTACTCAGTTCTGCAGTAAAGAAAACAGCAAGCTCTTCCCAAGCTGCTTCAGTTTTCCTCCCCACATCCAACCATCAGAATATACTATTTTATAACACACACAAAAACGTTTTGAGTATGTTACGTCTCTTATGTGTGCCTCACCTGCGGTCAATTTTGTACAGCCAATCTCTGGTTTCCAGTGATGGCAGTAAAGAGAAATGGAGCCACATGCTCCAGCTACACCTCAAACTATGGGGAAGTCATCACCTTTGGTCAAGAAGGTTGCTTTGGAAATGAGTACAGGGGATGGTAACAAAAGAAAAGGGGCTGCCCTGGTGGCTCAGCAGTAAAAAAATCTGCCTTCCAATGAAGGAAATACAGGTTTGATCCCTGGGTCTGAAAGACCCCATGGAAAAGGAAATGGCAACCCACTCCAGTATTTTTGCCTGGGAAATCCCGAGGACATAGAAGCCTGGTGGGTTAGAGTCCATGGGGTCGCAAAAGAGCCAGACACGACTGAGTGACTAAATCACAACATGATACATTATTTTATGTTATTTTACTCCCCTTATTAGAGGCTTCCTCTGCCTTGTTCCTTAATAGTGTCTTCTTATTAGAAACATAATTCTGGCTCTCTCCTGAGAAAGCATGAAATTGCTGTATTAATATTTATTTTTTAAAGGAAAACAAGATATCAAGGAGAGACTATATCGGCGTTACACTGGGGATGATGTCCAGACCCTCATGTGTAAGTCATCGGTTTCCATGTAGCTTTGATATTTTTCTTCTTATGACTTCTGGGGAACTCTGTCTTACAGATTAGATGCCTCTTCTTTCTTTCTGGGGATGAAGATTAAATAAGGAGCAGTATTAATGCTGAGCTTGTATGTCTGAGAATTTTAAAGCTTCATGCCCTTAATCAAACATTGCCACTAGGGGAACAGATACTCCTGAGTATTGGAGGCAATTATGCAAGAGTGCTTTTATTTACAACAACAACGAAAAAATAGGTGGCATATGTTTTAGGAATGTTGCCATGACATGGATTCTCCATCCCTGGTTTGAATCTCTTCAGTATCTTCAACGACTATCCAGGGACCATCTGCTAGCCCATTGTCTATAACCAAAGTCTGGCTCCTGGGAAAAGGTGAACCACCACAAATGGGACAGCCATCAGTGGCAGATGGCATTCATAGACATTATGGGTATTTTAAGAAGACATTTGATGACAGGTCTTGGCTTGGCAAAAGGATATTACATCCCAGTAATTTAGCTCTAAAGTGAGTGATGCAAAGAGTTGAAGTCAGGGACTACAGCATTTCAAGAGCAGTGGACATGGCAGCGTCTTTGTGTTCAGTGGCAGCAAATAGCTGCAACCCCTGTGGTCCAGGGTCAGGTTACACTGTGACAGTGGAGGCAGTGGCAACGTTAGTGTCATTCTCACAGGCTGTTCTGAGGCCTGAATTTGGAGGTGCTTCTGGTCACACCAAAGATGCTTTCCTTTGGTTCCTTAGACTAATCTAAGTTTAAAACTTAGATTTGGAATTAAAAAAAAACCTAACTCTTCATGAAAGATTGTTTGAGTAGACTTGCTCCAATCCACTGCAGTATTCCTTTAGCAGAAATAAATATGTTATAAGCATATTGACTGGTTTCCAGACTCCATGAGATTGGTGAAGTTTTAAGCTTAGATTAATCTAAACTTAAGAGAGTAGGAAATACATTACTAGGTAAATGGAATTAAGAACAAATGCATGGAAAATCCTGAGCCCCACCTTTTATTGCTAGATTCATCAGACCTAAAACTCACTGTCTTAGTAAAGTTCAATGGCTGTAAACGTTTCTAACTGGTTACTCTCAATTTCTGTGCTTTTCTCACTGTCCACCAGAAACTAGCTGTTCATGGACTGGCAGACCACCATTCCATTAGTACTGTAGTGAGAGGACAGAATTTAACTCTGTGCCTGAAACACACTTCTAAATATTTAACAAATGTGAAAGAAAGAAGGATAGGGAAGAGGGGCATTAAAACTAAAGCAAAGGAGATAGGAAGTTGAAGAACCATAATGATTAAAAAGACTGGAACCAAAACTACAATAGACACTGCCATAGGCACCTGAGACAAAAGAGTTCACTAGTATCCTAATGAGACCATTGAGTCGGGATCCATACTCAGTGTGGTTATGTAGTTATATCTAGAAATTTATCTACATCTTCCCACTAACGTCTTTTGTTGTTTTTAGTTGCTAAGTTGTTTCCGATTCTTTGCAACCCCATGGACTGAAACACGCCAGGCTTCCCCGTCTTTCACCATCTCCCAGAGTTTACTCAAACTCATGTCCATTGAGTCAGTGGTGCCATTCAACCATCTCATCCTCTCTCGCCCCCTTCTCCTCTTGTCTTCAATCTTTCCCAACATCAGGCTCCTTTCCTGAATGAATTGACTCTTCTCATCAGGTGGCCAAAGTATTGGAGCTTCAGTTTCAGCATCTGTATATATACACAATTTTATTTTTAAAGGTGTATATTAGAAGACTGACAGGTATTGTTAAAAAGAGGTCTTTGAATTTTGTGAGAGCAACTGATAAACATAGTCAACTTGTCATGGGTAGAGTGGGAAAATCAGAGAAGCAATACAATGTGCATGATGTACCTTGCAAACCAGGTTAGTTTGGCTATGCTCTTCCTTATACATACAAAATTATGTCCTGTAGTGTCCTAGATAATTAACAGTTAAGACTGATTGAAACATACATGCAACCAAAGGGCACAGCAGACTGAATATATGCTTGGTGCCAAGACAGGTTTGGGCATGCGTGATCAAACAATGGTGACGTGGGCTTCCAGGAGGCAATTTTCATGAGACATTTTGCTATTGCCCTTAAACTCTGAAAAGAGATAGTTTAAGGGGAAAAGGTGGCCCCAGAATGCTAAACAACAGAAGTTCCTAGTCACTGTAAAAATAAAAATATCTCCTCACAAATTCTCAAATGCCTACTTGAAGTAACTTTTATTTCTCCTTTATTCTGCATATTCAGTTCTCTTAAGATACAGTATATACATCTGTGGTATTTAAAGATTGCTTAAAATGATGATAGTTAATAGTTACTGAGCACCTAATCTATGCCAACATTGTGTGAAGCCCAACCCCTATGCTATCTCATTTATTTCTCTCAGAAAACTTTAAATTTCATGTCATTATTTTATTCATCTAACAGCCGAGTAAACTGAGAGTACAGATGTTAGGTAAATTGTTTAAATCCACACAAATGATGAGGGTTTAGTGTTACATCTGGATTCTAGATATCAGAGTATGTATCCAGGCTTCCCTTGTGGTGCTAGTTATAAAGGATCTGCCTCCAATGCAGGAGACCCAGGTTCAATCCCTGGGTTGGGAAGATCCCTGGAGAAGGGCATGGCAACCCACTCCAGTATTCTCGCCTGGAGAATCCCATGGACAGAGTGGCCTGGCGGGCTGCAGTCTATAGTGTCACACAGAGTTGGGCACAACTGAAGTGACTTAGCATGCACACATGCATCTTGTAAGGTGATCTTTAAAAGACAATATACTTCATTTAACATCGGTGGGGAAATAAAGGGCTGAAAGGGAAAAGCATCAGAGCATTCCCTTCAGATGTCCCTTGACCGTAGACATGCCTTTACCAAAACACATGCTTTTAATATAAGCTGGGGATACTCTGGTAGTTTGAGCTTCAGGAAACCAGTAGAGCATTGAAATCAGGAGAGCAGAACCTGAATATAACAGCTTCCGTTCAGATTCAAGGGTTTCGTGATTTTAGGCAAAATTAGTCCAACAGTTTTGCTTTCATTTTTTTAACCTGTGAAACTGGTAAGGGAGAGAAAATCTAAACTATTGGGGAAATTGTGACTGAAAGTCACAGCCCTGAAATATAGGATTTTAAAAGCCTGACTTGATTGGAGGATTATGGAAAGCTCCTTCTCCTCTACATCTTACCACCACTCTAAGAGTGCTCTGGTAGAGCAGACTGGATTACAGTTGAAAGATCTGCAAGCCGTTCTCAAAGGAGGAAATCTGCATGCATGTGTGCTAAGTCCCTTCAGTCGTGTCCAACTCTTTGTGACCTCATGAACTGTAGTAACCTACCAGGCTCTTCCGTCCATGAGATTCTTCGAGCAAGAATTCTGGAGTGGAGAGCCTCATTCCGTGTTTGGTTTCTGTGGTCCTGGTCCATGAACAGTCTTTATGGTGTGTACAAAATAAACTTAAACTACTTTGGTGATTCATTGGTTTTATTTCTGTTATTTATGAACTTTTGACAAAGTCAAAGAAGCAAGCCTACACAGACAAATGTTTCATTACTTATGAATCCATTTATATGACATTTGAGAACAGGCAAAATTGTAGATGCAGTAAATAGATGAGTTGTTGCAGGAGTTTGGGGAAGGGGCTGAGTAAGTCAAGCCCACAGGATTATTTAGAGTGGTGACACTATTCTTTGTGATCTGTAGTGGTGGATACATGGCACTCTACATTTGTCAAAAAGCAGGGAGCATTTTGGCACAAAGTGTGGACCTGAACACATTCAAAGAAAAATCATTCAGGAAGTTGGAGGTGTCCTGAGATAGAATGAAAAATGTGACACAAGACTCTAACTGTATTAGAAGTATATGTCATACCCTCACTGAATGGAAAGGAGGAATAGATATTGCCCTAAGTAACTTGGGGGATCAGTGGAAACCATGAGCAAAGACAAAGGAACTATAGAGAAGCACTGTGTTACGGTTGATAAAGCTGTTTTCTATGAGGATGCAGATGAACAATTCTGAAAGCACTATTTATGTATACTGGAACTGAACAAACAAGTAAATGCATGGTGTTTCCCACTTTGAAGTGGGAGTTTATAGATATGCAAGGGAAAAGGCTAGACTGATCCATGTGGTAAAGGATTAGAGTTGGAGACATCAGTATGGATTCATGTTTAGATGAATATAGATACAGATAGTTGTATTTAGGAAAAATTATAGATGTGTGTATATACATGGACAAGTATATACACATCTTTCCATACTCTGTGATCTCCCAGGGCCTAAGAAAACTCTTCAGTAACAACAAGCACAGCTAATATACAGATCTTGGTTTCTAATACCATTCTTCAATAAAGGAACCAGAAATCATTGGAGAAATGACCAGTTCTAGGGCTGAGGCAGGGAGTATATTGGGTTGACCAAAAATTCTTTCTGTTTTTAAGTGAAAATAAGACCTTTTTTTAGTCAACTATACTTCAGTAAAGTATATATATTAAAAAAAGACCATTTTTCATTTTCACCAAGAACCTCATTAAACAATGTATTTACTGTTTTGTTCCAGTACTTTCTGCCATTGTTCAGTCAACTTCATAATTCCATCTTCCCAAAACGTTTTATATCTTTGAGCAAAGAACTGCTTCAGGTGCTCTTTATAGTCACCCAGGGAAATGGCTATTTTTTCTATTAAAAGAATTTTGTAAAGACTGAAACAAATAGAAATTCAAAGATGCAATGTCTGGTCAATAGAGTGGATGAATCAGAACTTCCCAACTGAGTTTTAACAGTTTTTGCCTGGTCATCAAAGAAACATGGGGTCTTGCATTATCCTGATGGAATATTGTGCATTTTCTGTTGGCTAATTCTGGTGCTTTTTGTTGAATGCTGCTTTCAGTTAGTCTAATTGAGAACAGTAGGTGTTGGAATTAACCATTTTGTTTTCTAGAAAGAGCTCATAATAGAGGAATCCCTTCCAATCCCACTGTAGACACAACATCAACTTCTTTGAAGTCTGGCCTTTGGTGTGGTTGGTGATGGCTCATTTCCCTTGCTCCACAATCACTTCTGTTCCACATATGATAGAGTATCTACTTTTCACCACTATTGCACTTTGTTTTAAAAATGTAGTGTTTTTGTTACATTTAAGTAGAGAATTACATGTGGAAATATAGTCAAGAAGGGTGTTTTTGGTTTTTTTTTTTGCTTAACTTATGCAGAACCCAAACATCAAAGTGATTAATATAACCTAGCTAGTGTGGATGATTTTCAGTGCTTGACCTGGATATTCTGAGTATGTCTTACAAAAAAATCTTTTATTGCAAGCTATTTGCTTTACAATATTGTGCTGTTATCCTCCATACATTATCATGAACCAGCCACAGGCATACCCTCTGCTGTCTCCCATGTGGTATAACATTGATTATTCTCAATTAATGTCATGATTTGATTGCTATCAACTGGTCTACCTGACCATGGAGCATCTTTCAGCAAGAAATCTATAGCACGAAACTTTGCAAACCACTTTGGACACATTCGATTGGTCACAGCACCTTCATGCACTGCACAAATCTTTACTTTGCATTTCAGTTCTGCTTTTACCTTTCTTGAAATAATAAGGCCTAATATGCTGAAAATGTTGCTTTTTTCCTTCTATCTTCACTATTAAAATGGCTACACAAAATTTTTCCAATTTTGATAAGTTTTTTTTAATGTATGCTGATATGACAGCTGTCACAATACAATCTTAAAAAAAAATGTTTTGAATGAAGTTAAAGACAACTACTAAGCACTATTAGAGCCATCTTATGGGGAAAAGACAAAAAACAAAGAAACTTTGGGCCAACCGATTACAAAGTGGATTAACTGATGGAGCTCCCAAAGACTCAAGAGGAAATGATTTGAACAAAATAAATAACATGTTAGATTATTATCCAAAGTATAAAATAAATTTTCATGGTTCTGTAAGTGACTGAAAAAATGAAAAAATGGGAGTGATTAGACAAATCTGTGCAGATATAATCTAAATAATTTATGTAGATATACCACCATTGATGAAGGGGTATTCTACTCTCCAGTCCTTCTTTGTAGATTTGGTACAGTGATTTCTCTCTAAGTAGTACCATATTTAAAGAGGGAAATGTGGAAAGCATAATTGTAGAGAATAAAAATGTTACAAGATCACTTCAGTCAGATAATCAAGGTTAGCATCCATGGTGATGGGTCATGATGTAATGTGTACCCAATGCATGATGTGATAATAATACTACTTTACATCTGTGTTCTTCCCCTAAAATCATTGCCCCAATCTAATTCTGAGAAATACATCAGACAAATGCCAACCGAGGGACATTCTATAGGCTGCCTAATCAGTATTCCTCAAAACTCAAGGTGGTCAAAGACAAGAAAAATATGAGGAACTGTCACATCCAAGAGGAGACTAAGGAGACATGACAACTGCATGGATTGTGACATGCTGGAAAAGAAAAAAAAAGATATTAGGTAAAAACTAGGAAAATTTGAATAAAGGATAAACTTTAGTAAATGGTAATACAATAACCTCAACATTAGTTCATTAACTATGACAAATGTACCACACTAATACTGGATATAAATAATAGAGGAAACTGAGTCCAAAATCTTTCTATATAATTTTAAAAGCCAAAATTTCTAAAAAGAAAAGTTTTTAAGATTTAGAATAATTTCATTTGGTGGCAAACCATTCCATTACCTGTTTACCATCTTTGTTTATCCCACTTTAGTGAAAATATTTATACATTTAGAAATATTATTGTCTGATCACAGTGTCCTGCTGTAAGATCTTTTAGAAGGGTTACAAAATATATGATATGTATCGAGAGAATCAATTCCTAGGCAGGTTGATAAGTCAGGGGAAGAGGAGAAAGGGGTCTGGGGCATTCAAGGAGAAGATAGGGGTCTGGAATTCTCAAGGAGGAGGAAAAGACAAACATCTTTTTTTCCCCCCGTCTACATTCCTTAGTCTTAGTCACATAAAAATATTTTTCTTTAAGCCCAGAACTGATGATTACACAGCAAACAACTCAGTTTAAACTCTGTACTAAGGAGTCACATAAAACATTTTTTTCTTTAAGCCCAGAACTGATGGTTACACAACAACTCAGTTTAAACTCTGTACTAAGGATTATATAACAATGTATCCTGCTTGAGGACAGTTTCTCCTTCCTGAAAACCTTCTGCCTAATCCTGTTACCTTAAAATGTAAATTATAGGAGTGGGTCTAGTAAGATCTTTATAACCTTGAGACATTATTTTGATTTATTGTAATATCTAATTTAAAAAGTATATAACTCTCTTGCTAACACTAGTGAGAGGAGCGCTCTCCATCCCACTTCTGATGTCTATGTCAGAAGCGTTCTCTGTCCCTTTTCTTACTTTTATAAAACTCTGCTACACAAAAACTCTTGAGTGAGCAAGCCTGGTCCCTGGTCCTGAAGCTAAATCTTCAGAGATCACGAATCCGACATCGTTCACCATAAGCTATCAGTATCCTATTGCCTTTCTCTAATCCCAAATATTTGAATTTTCAGGACTTATTTTTCCCTGGGGGTTTTGGTCAGTAATTATGAATCTTCAGGGTCTATTCCATTGGCTTACATGAGAATCATATAAATAATTTACATGACAGACTTAATTTAGTATCTGTCACATAATAAACATAATCATTTTCAATTGTTATCTTAGTTGCATTTTCTAACAGTCCATGAATTAAGCAAATTTTCTTCTAGCCAGAAATCCTAGGCAGTCTCAGCTATTTGGAAGGGTTGGAGGATATCTGGTACCCCAAACCAAGAGCAACACTTTGCCTATGAGGACCCATTTCCATAATTATATTTACTTTCATTATGTGGACATCAAAGAGAGGTTGGCTCATGCCCATGCAATTGAAGCTTTCCTGCTATTGACTGGATCTGTGCAATAATGTGATTGATTAGTTGCACTGAGCTGAGCTGAAAGATGTCCCAACACTGTGGTTTAATTTCTAGCTCACAAATTGTGCTTTCTTCACAGATTTTAATGTACTTTGACACTTCCTTATCCTAAATCTGTGAGGTAAGCTGTGTGTCATCAGGGTCCCTCTGCTCTTGTTTTCAGTGATCTAACTGTGTTCTAACAGCTTCTCTTTCCCACAAGAGTTAAAAGAGAATATAAAGCAGAATGAACCCATCTCCAGATCATCACCTTATTTTGGTGGCAATCCAAGTGGCACCAGATTTATGCTCATTTAGAGATAACCGAACACAGTGAGGACATACACATTGTTGTCTTTTTTTGGAAACCGACTCAGATGCTTCCTTTGCTTCCTGTTTGGCAGCCCTGGTGATCAAGGGGCTTGATATTGACCCAACATCCACACTTATCATTCAGTTGCCAAGAGTGGCCTGACCAGGGGACATATTTTCCACATGTTTTTGCTGGTGTGCTTGATTCTTCCTGCTCTGAAAACAAAATTCTTTTATCATGACTCTCTTTCTTTCTTCCTTTGTGAGGATTGCCTTTTCATTGTTTTTTCTGATCTTGCTCTTTCCCTTGCTATTAAGTCACATTTTGACTTTAGGGCTTCCTCCAGTTGGGAATGAGCCTTGCTGTGTGAATAGAAACAAACACTTCTCCAAGAAATAAGTGTAGGTGTTGATCTTATTTCTTAAAGACTAGCTAATTACAGAAGATCTAACTTCCTGTTTGAGAAACTGTGCCCTTCAGACTGGAGCTTCCCTGGTGGCTCAGACAGTAGAGTCAGTCTGCAATGCAGGAGAAGACTTGGGTTCCATCCCAGAGGTTGCGAAGATCCCCTGGAGAAGGGAATGGCAACACGTTCTAGTATTTGGCCTTTCCAATCATTTTAAATGAATTATACAATTTCTGGTTGTATTGGCCATACCTATGTATTACAGTGATATAGAGGTTATTTGCCTGGAAGGCCAACTGCGTAGCCATTCCTGCAGCGATTTTAGTTGTGTGGGGCCACTGTGGTTTTAGCAAATTATGCCTGGAAACAGAGGAAGGAGCCACTATACAGATGGCTTTTAGTCCCATGACTGTAACTCCTCCTCCATGCCTTTTAAGCCCCACTGTCTTTGATAGTTGGGGGCCTTACATTTTACTTAGTAGAACTATAACCTACAGCTTTGACCCCTGTTATAAGTTACGTATTATTATTTAAAGTGAATGTGACATCTGAAAGTAAGCTTTTAAGAGTAGAGGACAGAAGGATAAGAAAGCACAGGGGCCTGAGCTGGTGGAGGGGGCGTTGCCAGGAGTGAGGGAGGAGGTGTTGGAAGGAAAGCTGGGGACATGAATACCTGACTGCTTATTTTAAAGCATAATGAGATGGACATCTTGGCTACGTATTTATAGAGCAGGAATAGAGATGTGGACTTGTGGACACAGCAGCAGGAGAGGGCGAGAGACAAATTGAAAGAGTAGCATTGATGTATATACTCACCATGTGCAAAATAGAGAGCTAGTGGGAAGCAGCTGTGTAACACAGGGAGCCCAGCTCAGTGCTCTGTGATGACCTAGAGGTCTGGGATAGGGGAGGTGAGGGTGGGAGGCTCAAGAGGAAGGAGATAGATGTAAACATACAGCTGATTCACATTGTTGTATAGCAGAAACTAACACAATACTGTAAAGCAATTATACTCCGATAAAACAAGCAAAAACAAAAGACCATTATGTGAATCTACTCTTCTCCTGAAATTACCTTTATTATCTGGCAAACTTTTCCCCCATTTTTTGCTTAAAAAAAAAGTATTTGTAAGCCATCCCAGCAACATATTTCTGAAAGCACAGATTGTTGCCTTTAAAGAAAATAGAAAAGAACTTTACATTTGAAAATGTCCTGGAAGTCTTCAGTTCAGTTCAGTTCAGTTAAGTCACTCAGTCATGTCCGACTCTTTGCCACCCCATGAATTGCAGCACACCAGGCCTCCCTGTCCATCACCAACTCCCAGAGTTCACCCAGACTCACGTCCATAGAGTCAGTGATGCCAACCAGCCATCTCATCCTCTGTCGGCCCCTTCTCCTCCTGCCCCCAATCCCTCCCAGCATCAGAGTCTTTTCCAATGAGTCAACTCTTCGCATGAGGTGGCCAAAGTACTGGAGTTTCAGCTTTAGCATCATTCCTTCCAAAGAAATCCCAGGGCTGATCTCCTTCAGAATGGACTGGTTGGATCTCCTTGCAGTCCAAGGGACTCTCAAGAGTCTTCTCCAACACCACAGTTCAAAAGCATCAATTCTTCGGTGCTCAGCCTTCTTCACAGTCCAACTCTCACATCCATACATGACCACAGGAAAAACCATAGCCTTGACTAGACGAACATTTGTTGGCAAAGTAATGTCTCTGCTTTTCAATATGCCAACTAGGTTGGTCATAACTTTTCTTCCAAGGAGTAAGCATCTTTTAATTTCATGGCTGCAGTCACCATCTGCAGTGATTTTGGAGCCCAAAAAAATAAAGTCTGACACTGTTTCCACTGTTTCCCTATCTATTTCCCATGAAGTGATGGGACCAGATGCCATGATCTTCGTTTTCTGAATGTTGAGCTGAATTTAATGTTGAATTAAATATGTGTACTGTTTGCTTTCATCAGTTTGGGTACATCTGGAGTTACTTTAGAGATTTGATATGATTCATTATATGATTCATATGATTCATTATATTCTATTTCACTTTGGGAACAAAGAGGATCTTGGCTCTTTTCCTCTCTCTGATCTTCTGCTGCTGCTAAGTCGCTTCAGTTGTGTCCGACTCTGTGCGACCCCAAAGATGCCAGCCCGTCAGGCTCCGCCATCCCTGGGATTCTCCAGGCAAGAACACTGGAGTGGGTTGCCATTTCCTTCTCCAATGCATGAAAGTGAAAAGTGAAAGTGAAGTCGCTCAGTCGTGTCCAACTCTCAGCGACTCCATGGACTGCAGCCCACCAGGCTCCTTCATCCATGGGATTCTCCAAGCAAGAGTACTGGAGTGGGATGCCATTGTCTTCTCTGTCTCTGATCTTAGACTTCTCTGCAAATAAGAGAACATGTGGGGGGCGGAGGGAAGGATTTCTGTAAGAGAAACAGTTGCTGTCACTGCCACAATCACATAAAGAGAAAAATAAAAAATTAAGTTAACTATCCAGATAATTCATGTGAAGGTGCACCTTTAACCTCTGAAATTATTAGGATAATGGCCATGGTTCTCTTCAGTTTCCAAGAATAGATAAATTCTAGTGCCTGTTATAAAACTTTAATGCTTTCTTTTTTTCAAATTTAACATTTTCTGTCAAAAAATTTTAGTTCTGAATTAAAAAAAATACACCAAACCATATGATAGATTAAATTTGATGATTTAAAAACTGAGATGTTGCTGTGATGGACAGATTGCTTACCAGGAAGATAAAATTTGGCCAATGTAAGAGCGAGGTCTCATAAGCATCTTTTTGCAAGCAAAGCATCTGTTCAGTTGGTTTATTTTTCTACTTTTTAGATCTACCAAAAAGTCACTTTCCAAGTGAGAGTTCCAACAGAGCTCTTAAAGGTCCACATTTCTGTCCATTTATCCTAGAAAGACTATTTTCTTCAGAAGTTGAATGCTTTATAATATAATTACTAAACAGAAGCTCATACTAAATTTTGAAATTTCTGTTAATTTTTAAAAAAGATTCACAATAGTCTATAAAAAGCAATTTTCAGTTTTAATTATTGTAAAAAATTCGAATGCCAATATTAGCCCCCTTTGCTGCCATCTGTTGTTCTCCCAAAGAAATGACTCACTGGTAATACTTTTCTTTTGAACCTAAATTATTCATCAAAATCAATACTTCTAATAGCTGAGGGCCGAAGAATTGATGCTTTTGAACTGTGGTGGTGGAGAAGACTCTTGAGAGTTCCTTGGACTGCAAGGAGATCCAACCAGTCCATTCTAAAGGAGATCAGTCCTGGGTGTTCTTTGGAAGGACTGATGCTAAAGCTGAAATTCCAATACTTTGGCCACCTCATGCGAAGAGTTGGCTCATTGGAAAAGACTCTGATGCTGGAAAGGGTTGGGGGCAGGAGGAGAAGGTGATGACAGAGGATGAGATGGTTGGATGGCATCACTGACTCGATGGACATGAGTTTGGGTGAACTCTGGGAGTTGGTGATGGACAGGGAGGCCTGGCGTGCTGCAATTCATGGGGCTGCAGAGTCGGATACTACTGAGCGACTGAACTGAACTGAACTGAATATTAAGATGACATTCTCTTCTTGATACTTTTTTTCTACATGGAGTCTTTTCATCTCTAACAGTTGGGGAAGCAGATTTTCAAGTACTCACACGTGACCATACAGAGATTTAGATTTTCCTCTTAGCATATGCAGTAGACATTTGAGAAGGTTGAATGGACAAAAACAAAGAAAGCCTCTGATTCCTGAACAAACCCATCACACTCAAAAGAGCTTATAAGCTAATCTTTGTAAAGTAAAAGCATTTAACTTAATGACAGCAGTCTTAGCCCTGAAAGTAAAATTTAAATGTAAGATCCCACTTCACCCCACAATTGGGGTGTATTGGGCACATAATTAAAAACTGGATATATAAATAAACCCGAATGTAACATGGTCCCAGATTTTGAGCATTTCAAAATTTGAAAGAGAAGCCAGATTATGTTGAGATAAGGAAGTTTCTTGTTCATGTCGGTATAGGATAAATTGGTGAGAAATCAAAAAATCAAAACAGTAGGTGTGGATGGCAATCCTGTTATGAAGTGATATCAATGGTGATAGAAATGGAGACGACACTGTGAAAGAGATTTAAAGATTGAGATTTGGTGACTAAAAGGGTTGGGAGAAAGATCATTATATGTTCAGAGTGAGGGAGGTTGGTTGCTGACTTGCAGGAAAAATGTTTTTTAGCTGTATTTCAATTACCAGGAGATCCCAAATTACTGCAACTATCTGAAATATAAGCCCCTGCACCGCGCCCCCCCCCCAAGAAAAAACAAACCAAAAACCCCACAATAATAAATAAATAAAAATCATATGGTAAACAGTTCAGTAGCTCCAAAAGAGGTGTGTCAAAGACATCTTAAACCAAGGTGTTACATTTTTTCATATTAGGTTATCTTTGTCTCTGTCATCAGGCTTCCCAGGTGGCTCAGTGGTAAAGGATCCACGTACCCTGCAGGGGAGGCAGGAGATGTGGGTTTGATCCCTGAGTCAGGAAGATCCCCTGGAGTAGGAAATGCAACTTGCTTCAGTATTTTTGCCTGGAAAATTCCATGGACAGAGAAGCCTGGATGGGCTACAGTCGATGGGATTGCAGAGTCAAACACAACTGAGCACGCATACACACAAAATGGTATTAACTTCTGTTTTAGCAACAATTTTAACTTAATTAAGATTTTAATGCACTGCAGATAAGAAGCAGGAGATTAGGATGGGGAATAAGGTCAAGGAAACCATTCTGAAGGCAGGCACGCAGGGAGCTGTGAGAGTCATGGCTCACAGTTCTACTTTCTAAACATTTTAGATTTCAAATTTTTAAAATTTCACCTGACTTCATGTTTTAATATCACTCTCTCACCTTTGTAAGAATCTTTTACCATTCATCTTGTGCTTAGATTTGTCTTCAGCCTGGAGAGTTCAGTTTGTGAACGTCCCAATGTGAGTTGGCAAAGGGTCTCCTGGGAAGAGTGCTGGGTTGATTGTTTCTGACTCAGATGCTAGCCCACTGCATGATGCCAACCATATCTTAACAACAACACAACAGAATATAGCAGACACTAATTTAGCAGTAAGTAGCTGCCAGTTGGACTTCCCAGGTAGTACTAGTGGTAAAGAACCCACCTGCCAATGCAGGAGACTTACGAGACTTGAGTTGGATCCCTGGTTCAGGAAGATCCCCTGGAGGAGGGCATGGCAACCCACTCCAGTATTCTTGCCTAGAGAATCTCATGGGAAAAAAAAAGTTCCCCAAACATACTAGCCATAGTGCAAGTGCTTCTCAGCCACATGTGACTGCTATGGGGACCATGGGAAAAAAGAACGTCTCCATCATTTCACAAATTCTATTAGGCAGCACCGTTCTAGCTGTATAAATATGTTTCTGGGAAGTTGTGTATTACATTATCTTGTAATTCTTTTAATTGCTACCATATTTACATGTATATTCTTTAATATTATTCTCCTAAGATATGCAGATGACACCACTCTTATGGCAGAAAGTGAAGAGGAACTAAAAAGCCTCTTGATGACAGTGAAAGAGGAGAGTGGAAAAGTTGGCTTAAAGCTCAACATTCAGAAAAGGAAGATCATGGCATACGGTCCCATCATTTCATGGGAAATAGATGGGGAAACAGTGGAAACAGTGTCAGATTTTATTTTGGGGGGCTCCAAAATCACTGCAGATGGTGACTGCAGCCATGAAATTAAAAGACGCTTCCTCCTTGGAAGGAAAGTTATGACCAACCTAGATAGCATATTGAAAAGCAGAGACATTACTTTGCCAACAAAGGTCTGTCTAGTCAAGGCTATGGTTTTTCCAGTGGTCATGTATGGATGTGAGAGTTGGACTGTGAAGAAAGCTGAGGGCCGAAGAGTTGATGCTTTTGAACTGTAGTGTTGGAGAAGACTCTTGAGAGTCCCTTGAACTGCAAGGAGATCCAACCAGTCCATTCTAAAGGAGATCAGTCCTGGGTGTTCTTTGGAAGGACTGATGCTAAAGCTGAAACTCCAGTACTTTGGCCACCTCATGCGAAGAGTTGACTCATTGGAAAAGACCCTGATTCTGGGAGGGATTGGGGGCAGGAGGAGAAGGGGACGACAAAGGATGAGATGGCTGGATGGCATCATTGACTCGAAGGAGGTGAGTTTGAGTGAACTCTGGAAGTTGGTGATGGACAGGGAGGCCTGGCGTGCTGCGATTCATGGGGTCGCAAAGAGTCAGACACAACTGAGTGACTGAACTGAATTGAACTGAAGATTTCTTATCTCCTTATTCAGGTTGCTTATCTATTTAAGTAGTCATCAAAAAAAACTAGAGTTTGCTTTTATCATTCTTTCAGGATTTCCTTTGTGCATGCATGCTAAGTCGTTTCAATCGTGTCCTGCTCTTTGCAACACTATGGACTGTAGCCCGGCAGGCTCCTCTGTCCATGGAATTTTCCAGGCAAGAATCCTGGAGTGGGTTGCCATGCCCTCCTCCAGGGGATCTTCCTGAGCCAGGAATTGAACCTGTGTCTCTCAAGCCTCCTGTATTGGCAAGCAGATTCTTTACCATTAGCGGTACCTTGGAAACCCCATTCCCTTTGTATTCTATTTTAATTACTTTCACAACTTATACTATTTATTATGATTAATTCTTTTTTGCTTTATTTCTTCCTTTGATTTCCTTAAGTAAAGTGGTTCTTTATTTTTCAACATTTCTTCACATTTATTTTAATAACATAGCAGAAGTTTTATTCCTTAAATTTTGCTATAGCATCTTTTCCAATACCTTTCCCTCTTTTTGTCTTACTCTACTTTTTGTTGCCTTGAGGAAGTTCTCTGTTCCCCTTTATTTTATTAATTTAGAATTTTATTCTGATTTGGTTCCCTTCCAGTCTTTACCAATCAAAATTTAACTTACAGTTTTAGAATATTTTAGGAGTGTTAAATACTCTTTTCCCAAGATGTTTCACTTGCTCTCTCTTCACACTTCATGTAGAAATGAAATTGTTAGAAAATATTTAGTTTCCTACTTCCTTCCACCCCTGCTTCAAATCCTCAGTTAAAACAATTTAGGTTTTTTTTTTTTTTTTTTTTTTTTTAGCATCATGCTATTACAAGACTCTCTCTTAAATTATGTCTTTTTATTTCAGCAATTCTTTTTTACAAAATCCCAGTCATTCTGCCATAGTCAATGTAGACTTAAATCTGGTAAATGATTTGGAAAGGGTATCTTCTATCTTTCTTTTGTAATTTTCTCTCTGAAAGTTGAAAAAATTTCTCCTTGCATTTCAGAAGCTATCACACGTCTAGGGGTGTGTGTGTGTGTGTGTGTGTGTGTGTGTGTGTTGTATTCATCAGTGCTACCTATAGCATAGTGAATTCTTTTGATCTGAAGACTGTACAATTCAGAACCACTTATTAAAAAAAAAAAACCCTTTGTCTAATAATCCACTTTCCATCTGGTCTCTTCTGTTCTTTGAAGCACTCTCGTAATATGCTCATGAAGTCCCCTGATTTGTCTCATGTCGTCTCCCTCATAAATTCTAGTTCTGTGGAGCTTAGCTTTTTGTTATGACATATTACTTTCCCTTAATACTCAAGAACCCTAAATAGTCAGCTGGCATATATCATTCTTTTATTTTTCATTTTTTAAATTTAACTTTTTCAAAAGCAGAAGCCCTATTCAATAGTTCTAGAAAGTCTTTTAGGAGCTCTAATTCTATCTCCTTGAGGTCCCTTATTATTAATACTTTTTGCCTAAAGATTTTGTTCATCTCTTCTGTGGGTTCTATTTCAATGGAAGCTACAAATTTTTGTTTTTCCAAATTGATTTTCCTTCTCTAGTAAGCATTCTGTTTTTTGGCCTTAAATAAATTCTATTTCTTGTTGTTGTTTATCCATAGATGCCTTTCACCTTCATGTTGTGAGTCGGCTGTTGCTATTTTATAGGTCCAAAAATCGGGGCTGTTTCTTTTCTTGTGACTGACTGCAAGGGATAGAGACCGTACAGCTCTGCCGATCATAGAAGTTATCTGCTCGAGCCTCTTAGGGTGTCCTTGCTGCACTCATGCCTTCCCAACTGCCAGACCAGGGTTAGCCGGCTTCTACCTGCTGGCTTCTAGTCCCTCCAGTTCACTGCTTTCTGTGTGTTGGTGGTACTCAAAGATCATGGGCATCAAGGAGTTAGAAACATCTCTATGAGGCCCTGAAGAATTCTGCCAGTGTGTCACTGTGGGATTCTAGAAAGAGAACAGACAGAGAAAAAAAAAAGCCAGTTAAAGAAATGTTTTGAGATGTGGATTCTATCTGGAAAACAGATGACTTGAAATTCAGTAAGAATTGTTGGGCTTCCTAGGTGGCGCTAGTGGTAAAGAATCTGCCTGTCAATGCAGAAGACTATGTAAGAGAGATAAGTTCAATGCCTGGGTCAGGAAGATCCCCTGGAGGAGGAGGGCATGGCAACCCACTCCAGTATTCTTGCCTGGAGAATCCCATGGACAGATGAACCTGGCAAGCTATAGTCCATAAGCTTGCAAAAGAGTCAGACGTGACTTTGTGACGAAATGACGACAAATAAAAAATCACAAGATCTTATGGTCTTATGAAGTTTTATTTTGAGAGAAGCAAAAACCTGGAGTGCCAGATCTGTGAATGCCAGGCATCCATGCCATAATGCTCATCTCATTTTGAATTTTCAGTGTGTGTGTGTGTGTGTGTGTGCGTGCGTGCAGCATGTATATGCACAAAGATGCCTAATATGGACCAAGGGAGAATGTGATGCTAACTAAGCATCGGACCTTATTAATAAAAATTATCAGAAGTTTGATATCAAGCCAAGAAAACATTACGAAAGCCCTTCAGGATTAAAAACTCAAATTTAGGAAAATCCAATTCAGGCTTGTTCTTTTAGAAAAACGCGACTGTATGGAAGACACTAAAGAGGGGCAGAAATTAGGGTAAAGTTTAAAAGATCATAGATTGATATGCAAAGTGCTAGAATGTTTATCACCTGATATTTTTTTTCCTGAAATTCTCTTTCAGCTAGCAGTTTCTGCCTTTGAATGATTTATTGAAACTACTTAAATTTCCTACTAGCTGCCACAGCTGAGTAGACTGATAGGCCTCTGGGAGGTTAACTATGTCGCATTACACTGATTGCTTTTGTATCCAATTAGAACACCTCAGTCTTGCAAAGACATTGTCAGAGATTACAACAGGTGACCGTCATGCACCAAAAAGGGAGGGGTGTATGTGTGTGTGTGTGTGTGTGTGTGTGTGTGTTTAGGAATGAATGAGGTACAAACATTGGACCCTTGCTGAGTATTTTACTGGAGATTTAGAAAACAGTATACTTTAGCCATTACTGACCACTAGAAGCAAATATTTTGATTTTTCACACACAAAATAAAAACAATTCATTCCTCTTTGTTCATCTCCGCCTTACTGCCTTTCCACAGTGGGGCTGAGACCTCCATTTGCTGGCCCTTGGTTTTTCTATTCTGTGGGTGAATAGCTGCCACTGTATATGCTGCAACTGTTTATAGTTCTAGCCACTTTATATATTTTCTGCTCAGCAATACCATGAAGAAATATGCTTTTCTCAGTTCTCTCCATCTAATGATATGCTGTGGCATGCACAGAGGAATGTCACAATCTGGCCTCTAACCTCTGCAGTTATCACAGTTTGGTTTTCTCATCTCTGTATTGCTGTCTTTTGGGGGAGAAAAAAGAAACTGTTTGCCTTGGGAGAATCAAGATTTTTAAAAATAATTTGCACTAACACCTTCCCGTTATTATACTCATCAGCACAAGTCAATCTATTGCAACTAACGATTTAAAATCAAGATGCTTTGTGTATTCTGTCTACCCACCCATCACACAAATCACTCCACCTGGACTCTTATTCCTGAGAAATTAGATCTTTGTCTGCTGCTTGACAACTTAATTTTATTCTGAAAGAAGCCCGAGTAATTGGATCAAGATATTTCTCTGCAGAGCTGCATTTATGTTTCTAAATGTAGCACGCTCACTGCCAATTTTTCTATAGGTTGCTATGCTGGAAACAAAGAAAGATATAATGTTTAATAGAATATTCTTCCGTTATTTTCTTTTGTGTGACTCTATTATGGACTCGTTTGCCTTTGTATTCAGTTCAGTCCATGTACACTACCAAGTGATCAACAACCACGTGTAAAGAGCCTTCTTAAGCCCTTCTAATAAAATACGGTACATGATGAATGAGTAAGTGCTGAATGTTGATTCTAATCAGTCCTGATTTATACTGAAATCAGGGCTGACAGCCTCATGGTTTAATAATTTCCTTTATCTATTTCTTTGACTGTCAGCACATGCCTCATGACAATCAGTTGAAAAGTGAAAGTTCTTTTTGTCTGTTAATTACTTTGTTTACATAGGACTAAGATACCAGTTTAGCTATTTGTTCTGTCAAAGTTCAATGATGTAAATTTTAGCGAGAATTAGGAGGCAATAGCAGAGAACAATCAGGTTAACTATTATGGTTAAAATGAAGCATTTTAAAAATAAATATATAGAGCTGTCTGGTTTGCTGTAATAATTGAAAGGAAAGAAGATGACAATTTCTGGAAACTCACAAAAAATGTATCATCTTTCTTGCAGTAGTCAGCTTAGGATGGCTGGCATTGCAGTGGAAGGCCTAACATTGCAGCTCAAACCTATATTTCACTCCCTGTTCTGTCATGAGGCTGTGTGACTTTGCTGATTTTTAAATAAGCTGCACTATTTTTGCTTGAGAAATCCCATAGACAGAGGAGCCTGGAAGGCTACAACCGATGGGGTCACAAATGAGGTGGACAGGACTTAGCAACTAAACAGCAATGGTAACAGCAATATTTTTCACTTGTGAAATCCATTTAAAGAAAATATATTTGGTCAGGTTCCTCTTATATTGAGGCCATATTTTATGACTAATAGTTTGAAATTTCTTTTGTATCTAATATTAGGAAGAAAAAGAATGAATTATGAAATATATTAGAGTGAATGTGATCCAATGAGTAGATGCATCTGGAAGCCACTTTTACGTCTCATTCTGAGTTGTCTGGACAATACGCTACCCATGAGTAGGTAGGGACCAGGGAAGATCCCTCCTCCTGGTTGGAGTGAAAGTGAAAGGGAAAGTTGCTCCTAGGTGGAGAGGCTGCACTTAAACTAACTTCCCACATGATTGGAGGAAAATTTCTATTTTCTAATGGACTCTAAGTTGGCTTGAATCCCAGGCTGATTGAGGCTCAATTTTCCGTTCATCACTATGTGCCATGTAAGAAGGAAGAATAGCAAAGTAGATGAGATTATTCTACTCAAAATCACACCATGTGTCCATCAGCACCTGGGTCCAAATGCCTTCTGTGTGGGTTGATGGAAGAAATGCGAGACAGATCTTCATGGGCAGACCGTTGGCTTAAAAGTTTTTCTAATAAAGCCCATTGTTTTACCCATACTAAGTGACATAATGGGATTCACTTTCCTTCTCAATAGTGGGTCATCCCATTCTGTTGCCTCAGTCTTTTCTCTGTGTCTCTTTCAGCCTGTGGTTACCTCTTGGATGGCTGAGGAAGTTCGTGATACTGGATAAGAAGAAAACTTCCAGGCCTTACAGCTGAAACCTAAGCTGGTCTGTCCATGTTGCTATGGGCTGTCAAGGCCAGAGTTTTTCATTTTTCTCTGTATCTCCTTTTTCCAAACTCTACTTTTTTTTTATTTCCATGGGGAGAGTTGACTTAAATAATGATGATATGAACTACAGTGGCAGAAAGATGTAATAGACATATATCCTCCTATATCTCCATTAAGTTCAGCTATAAATCCTGGGAATTAAATGTGAAACACGCAAACAATTTTTAATGATGGGGAGAAAAAGACTGACCAACTACAAATCACAGTACCTGGGGAAAAACATGGTGGTGAGTTTCCTGGATTTTCTTTTTGACATGTATATACTGGACTGGGTGATGGAAAAGCTAAAAACCCATAAACGTGGACAAGAACAAACAGAAAAACAATAACAACACCAAGAATAAAAGGACCAGGAAAGGGGAAAGACAAGAAGGACAAGAAAATTTCAGAACATAACTGCATTATTCCTCTCGACACACCCCAGTAAAGGTTGAGTAGGGAACCTAGAATTCCACCCTTGCCCTGTGTAACAAGGTACTCTCCTTGTCAGGTTGGTGCCAAAAAAAAAAAAAGAGAGAATCAAATGGGAAGCTGTATTTTCATCCCCACCAGACAATAATGAGCTCCTTCATCCCTGTGGCAGTGGAGAAGTCATGGGGAGCCTGGAATTCCATCCCTACATGGTAATTGTGAGACATTCCTATCTCTTCCTGCTGGGATAGTGTCAGAGAAATCCTAGTGATCAGCCAGGGTTTTCATCAATGTCCAATGTTAACAAAGCCACATGATGTAACAAGATTGGAGACCACGCAGAGACCAGTAACAATGATCCCTATCCCTTCTATCTCCATGGTGGTATTGAAGTGGAGCAGGACCCTAGGGGATCCTCCCAGGTACAAAAGTCTTTCTTGATTTCTATATGTTGTCCTTTTCCTTTCCACTTGAGACTTTGTAGGGTCAGTATGACCTGATTTAAACTTATAAATTTTGTCCCAAACTGCTCAGTCTTGAAGGGACAAAGATAAAATCTGCAACTAAGTCTATGGGTGGGAGGGGCAGGATCCTTTTCCAAATTCTTCCCCCACCCTCATCTTCGCCCATAGCTGATGTCTTTCAAATTAAATGACCTAATCTTATTACAGATTTTAGGGAAAGAAAGATGCCAGAATGATCGATGCATGCAAGAACTCAAGTTTGCTGGCTACTTCTCCAGCATCAAGTAGGTGGCGTTAGGCGGTGTCTGGTTGCATCCTTGTTCTGCCTTTCTCTTTGAAAGCCCTTTCCTACTCTCCCAGTTTGTCTTACCCTCCCCTTCCCAACCCTGTATCCGAGTGTCCCTCCTCTGCATCTATTCCTGCCCTGCAAACAGGCTCATCTGTACCATTTTTCTAGATTCCATACACATGCACTAACATATGTATGTGTTTTTCTCTTTCTGAGTTACTTCATTCTGTAGGACAGACTCTAGGTCCATCCACGTGACTACAAACAGTGTCCTAGAGTGGTGGAATGGGAGGTGTGGGAAAGAGGTTCAAGAGGCAGGGGGTATATATATGTAAACAGATAGCTGATTCACTTTGCCATACAGCAGAAACTAGCACAACAGTGTAAAGTAATCATATTCCAATAAAAAGTTAATTAAAAAGCTCTGTGCCTGTGCCAAAACATTAAGATGGATTTCAAGGACACTAGTCTAGCATCTTCTCAGATAGCCAGCTTTCTCAAACAAAGTGGCTTTCTTTGCTTCAGCACCTTGTCACTCAACTGATTGGCCTGTCATGCAGCAAGTAGAGAAGCCTGGGCTCTGTAACAACTTTGGTGAACCAGCCAGGATGTGACCCTCTGAGGCCTCCAGGGCCTGCTTTGGTTCCAAAAAGCTAAGCAGTGGGCTACAGGTTCACTTGGGCAAACCAAACAGTAGCCACCATGATAAATAAAATAAAGGCAATTTCCTTTTGTTTGAAACTAATCACAGTGATGCACAGTGGCTAAGAGTATGAGTTCTATTTTTACAGAGCTGAATCTATTGACAATGTGATAATCTATTACCTATGTGATAATCTACCGCCTATTACCTATGTGATAGTCTGTTACTATGTGATTATCTATTGCCTATCTATTACTTATGGCCAGTTATTTCCCTTCCCTGTGCCCATATTTTTTTAAATTTATAAACTGGGAAATAATGATAGTAACCTACTTCTAAAAACTACTCTGAGGATGAAATGAGATAATCGCTGACATAGGTTTAGTAGAATGCTTTGCATGTTGCAAGCCCTCAACCCACAGCATAATTATTATTATTTTAAAGGTAATACAAAAATATGCATTATGGTCATCATAATGTTAACAGATAAATTACATTTATTTAACCAAAAAATCATTTTTAAGATCTCAAAAAATAATGGAAACTATTCCAGAAATACCTGAAGTATTTGTTTATAAATATGATAATCTTAGATTCTGATAAAGCCAAGTAGTGGATTTAGTTGTTCTCCATCTTTCACTTGATTGACCAAATGAAATGCTTCCTGAAATTTGCCACATAGGAAATGAAGCTAAGCTCAGCTTTATGCTAGACAAGCTTATTTATCTTAGAAATGATTTAATAGAAAACAAATTCAATAATTGATGTATTCAAAAATTTATAAGGCAATATTACACATCTTTGGCAGAGATTTGCTTAATTTCCTATAGCTGAAGTTTTTAGAGATGTGTTCTTAGAATAAGAGAGATATTTGGTCACACTTGCTGAAGAATATATTGTTAATTTGTTTAGTCACTAAGTTGTGTCTGACTCTCTGACCCCATAGTCTGTAGCCCTCTAGACTCCTCTGTCCATGGGTTCCCCAGGCAACAGTACTGGTGTGGATTGCCATTTTCTTCCCCAGGGCATCTTCTTGACCCATGGATCCAAGCCAGGTTTCCTGCATTGGCAGGTGGATTCTTTACCATTGAGCCACCAGGGAAGTCCATATTGATAATAAACATTTTCAATTTTGAGTTTTTTCTATTGTCACTGTTTCAAATTCAGTCTAGTCCTACAATTTTCTTGGGCTTATTGATATATAGTCTACTCAACTGTAATAACAACAGACATCTGCTTCCTGCCTACATCAGTTAGGGCTCAATCAAAAGAGCAGGATCATTAGGAGCTACATGCAGAGAGATTTATTCAATGAATTGTCTTATAGGGGATTTCTAGGCAATTTCAAAATCCATAAGGTGACCCATCAAGAGAGCAGACTAGAACTCTTTGGCCCAGGTAAAAGCTATTGTTGGACAAACAGAATTTCTTCTCTCGGGAAAACCTCAGCCTTGATTGAATCAGGTCCAGCCAGATTATCTAGGATAATCTTCCTTCCAATTGATTACAGGCTTTAATTGCATCTACAAAATATCTTTACAGTAACACCTAGATTAGTATTTCAATAATTGGGGCCTGAATCCTGGCTAAGTTTCACATCAAAAACAGCACTACAGTTTGACATCTAGATACATCTCCTTAGCCCATACTTAAAATCCAACAATAAAGTCATATTTCTACTTGATAGAATGTAACTATTCCATTTAAAAATGACAATACTTACCTTTTTTTACAAAGAGTACAAAGTTTTTGGATGATATTTAGTTTTTTCCAATATTCGATAATTTACTGTGATATAAAATTGAGTAACATGAATACATCTTATGTTGGATGATAAGGTAATAAAAGAGACAAGAGAACAAAGATATTTGATTAATATATATGCAAACTTATTCAAAATAAAGCAAAGAAACTATTCTTATAACTATTATAGTCCTTTTTTCTGCAACCGGTTGGATGATTGTAATTGTAGCTTGTATTTATAACTACTTTCTCTTACTTAATGGTTGTTGTTTAGTAGCTAAGTCATATCCGATTCTTTTGTGACCCCAAAGACTGTAGCCCACCAGACTCCTCTGTCTGTGGGATTCTCTAGGCAAGAACACTGAAGTGGGTTACCATTTCCTCCTCCAGGGGATCTTCCTGACCCACGGATTGAGCCCCTGTCTCCTGTGTCTTTTGCACTGGTAGGCAGATTCTTTATCACTGAGCCATCTGGGAAGCCCCCGGAATGGGCCAAAGTAGCACACCCAAAAAAGGAATGCACTGTTCCTCAAATCTAAATAGGTCCACTGGGCATTATGCTGCTTTTTTGGTTATAGGAGGGCCAGATAATAACTTATTCTTCATCTCAGAAGGAATATATTGACCTGCCTCTTTTTATTGCATCCCTAGAAATAGCTGAGATGGAAGACTTCTGAATTTCTGTGAAATGTATTTCCTGCCTTCTGTAACACAAATATCTAGAGCAGTTGCTACTTTCTGTTCACTAGATCCAATCAGCATAAAATCATTAATATAAAGGACCAATGTGTCATTTCATGGAAAGAAAAAGTGATTAAAATCCCTGTGTAGTAGATTATGACATGGGGTTGAAAAATTGATATACTCCAAGGTAAAGCCATGAAGATTTATTGCTGGCCTTTCCAACTGAAAGCAAACTACTACTACTGATCTCTACTAACATACATAGAGAAAAATTGATTTTCCAGGTGAATAGCTGCATATCAAATGCCAGTGGATGTGTTCATTTACTCAAGCAATGAAACAACACCTGGAATTGCAGCTGCAATTGGAGTCCCTATCTGATTAAATTTATAACAATATACTGTCATTCTCCAAGAACCATCTGTTTCGTGCACAAGCCAAATAGCTGAGTTGAATGGAGATATGGCGGGAAGTCACCATGCCTGCATCTTTCATGTCTTCCAGGATCATGGTACTGCTTTTGGTTTTTTATCTTCCTAGGTATAGGGAGTTGTAGTGACTTCCACTTGGTCTTTCCTTCCATAATATCTTTTACTCACAGGTCAGAGAATCAATGGAGATTTTGCCAATTTCTAAATATGCCTATTTCAACGATTAATTCTGGAATGAAGAAATAATTGTTGTTGTTGTTGTTTAGTCACTCAGCCATGTCCAACTCTTTTGCGATCTCATGGACTGTAGCCCTCCAGACTCCTCTGTCCATGGGATTTCCCAGGCAAGAATACTGGAGTGGGTTGTAATTTCCTTCTCTCAACCCAGGGATTGAACCTATGTCTCCTGCAATGCAGGCAGATTGTTTACTACTGAGCCATTGGAAACCAGGAGAAATAATTACAGACGGGTTATTACACACTGAGTCCACTGTGAGATGGACTTGAGCTAAAAATCTGACCTCTATTAGTCTCTATTATGATTGGTAGAACAGAGTGACATTTTTGGGGTATCCAGAAATTAATGTCAGTTAAGAGCCAGGGTTCAGTAATCCCCCTAAAATGTTATGGTTCCCCTTTCCCCAGTACAGTCACCCTGATAAATGGCCCTAGGTCCCTTTGGAGAAGACTAGGAGAAATATGAACAATACCATATTGCTTTGGCAGTTAATGGGGTTCTTCTTCAAGGGAACCTGTCCTCACCTTCATTAAAGGGTTCTGGGACATAAACTATCTCAGTTAGGAAATTGATTCAGGTGCCATGCCTTAGTCACAAGACTTGATGATTCAAGTTAGACTTCTAAACGGATGGGCTATTCACTAAACCTGAATAGTCTTTTTTTTTTTCTTTGTATGGAGACCATGACCTACTAACTAATGCCATATATCTCCTATAAGTTAGATTATTCTGCTTACTGCTTAGAATCTGCTGTATATTTCAGTCACCACACCTATTATTATCCCCATTTCATGTAGGGAATCCCAGTTCAATGGTAGCAGTTTCCATTGTAATTCCTACTTACAAAGAAGAGCAAATAGATCTCTTAAGGATGTTGCAGCTCCCCTCAAGCTTATTTCTCATCTGTGTTAGTAACTTGCTGCTGCTGCTGCTGCTGCTGCTAAGTCGCTTCAGTCATGTCGACTCTGTGCGACCCCATAGCTGGCAGCCCATGAGACTCCCCAGTCCCTGGGATTCTCCAGGCAATAACACTGGAGTGGGTTGCCATTCCCTTCTCCAATGCATGAAAGTGAAAAGTGAAAGTGAAGTCGCTCAGTTGTGTCTGACTCTGCAGAACCCCATGGACTGCAGCCTACCAGGCTCCTCCATCCATGGGATTTTCCAGGCAAGACGACTGGAGTGGGGTGCCATCGCCTTCTTGGGTTAGTAACTTAGTCGTGTCCAATTCTTTGTGACCCCATGGAGCCTGACAGGCTCCTCTGCCAAGGAATTCTCCAGGCAAGAATACTGGAGTGGGTTGCCATTTCCTTCCCCAGGGGATCTTCCTGACCCAGGAATTGAACCTGGGTCTCCTGCATCACAGGCAGATTCTTTACCAGCTGAGCTATAGGAAAGTATATTTTCTCATAGTGATTGTAAACTGTTTCCTCTGGGCCCTTCTAATTGGGTGATCAGGTTTTACATGATGAAGTCATTCTGTTATTACAGCTTCCCTAAGACTTTGGATACTGGAGTGGGTTTCCTTTTCCCTCTCCAGGGGATCTTCCTGACCCCGGGGTTGAACCTGTGTCTCTTATGTCTGCATTGGCAGGCAGGCTGTTTATCACTAGCACCGTCTGGGAAGCCCAGAGTCAGTAGTGTCTTTAAATCTAATCAGATGATAGAACCAATTCCAGAAACCACAGAAACAATTCAGAAAAATTATCTTCATGATTGTGTTTCTCTAGAACAACTTCTGGTGCCAAAGTGTTTCAATTTGGATTATTAGATTAATCCAAAGGAACAGAATCAGTAGGAGATATGTATGAGATTTTTTGCAAGGAATTGATATACATGGTCATGGGGTCTAGCTAGGCTAGCCTAAAGTCACTAAAACAAGCTATTAGGAAGGGCAGACTGGAATTCTTGAGTATGAGTGGCAGTTGCTGGCCATAGGTTAAATTTTATTCTGCTTCAGAGAAGCCTCAACCTTTCTCTGAAGGTCTTTTGATTGGTTGAATCAGGCTCAGTCAAGTGATTAATTAATAATCTCCTTTACTTAAATAAAGTCAAATTATTATGGACTTTACTTGAAAAGAAAGTGAAACTGAAAGTCACTCAGTCATGTCTGACTCTTTGCGACCCCTTGGACTATACAGTCCTTGGAATTCTCTAGGCCAGAATACTGGAGTGGGTAGCCTTTCCCTTCTCCAGAGGATTTTCCCAACCCAGGGATCGAACCCAGGGACTTTACTTACATGTACAAAATACATTTATGGAAACATTTAAATTAGTATTTGATTGAATAATTAGGAGCTATAGCCTATCAAATCAACACCTTAAAAACTCCATTACATGTTACATTAGAAAATATCCACTTTATCAAAAAAATGGGTTGTATATGTACCATCACCACCTTCTCTTCTGTTATAAAATTTTTCCTTTAGTTTCTTAATAGTGCAAATTGTTATGTACAAAATAAGCTACAAGGATATACTGTACAACAAGGGGATTATAGCCAGTATTTTAAAATAACTATGAAGAGAGTATAACTTTTAAAAATTGTGAATCACTATATTGTACATCTATAACTTATGTAACATACATCAGCAGTTAGATAAAACTTTTTTAGAATTTTCCATTGATTTCTTGTAAAAATTACCCTAAATCAAGGAACCATAGTATGTTCAATTTGAATATCATTAGTAGAATTACTAAACCAACATTTTTATATCTACTAGATATCATGTTAGATGTAGAAGTATTGTACATATTATATATAAATCTAAATGTATTCTTTTTTGTATTTTTAAAAATTTATTTATTTTTTATTGAAGGATAATTGCTTTACGGAATTTTGTTGTTTTCTGTCAAACCTCAACGTGAATCAGCCATAGGTGTACAAATATCCCCTCCCTTTTGAGCCTCCTTTCCATCTCCCTTCCCATTAAACCCCTCTAGGTTGATACAGAGCCCCTGTTTGAGTTTCCTGAGCCATACAGCAAATTCCCGTTGGCTATCTATTTTACATATGGTAATGTAAGTTCCCATGTTACTTTTTCCATAATGTATTATTTTGATTTGAAAAAAACTTTGAAAATGTTTAGAATATAATTTAAAAGAAACAGAACAGGACACAAAGTAGATTAAATATAATCATATTTGTGTATGAGGCAGGTACATTAAGAAGCAGAATTTAAGACATTCTGTCAGTATTTTCTGTGTGTGGAAAGAGAGCTGTGAATAACCTGAGGGTTCATTTCTGATGATTTTTATTTAATCACTTGAACAATTTTCTTTGTTCATGAAATTGTAAGCCGTCCTGGCACCCATTGCTCCAGAGCAGGTTGAAACAGGATCTTTTGTGGTCTGAAAAGGAGGCAATCCCACTCAGTGCAAGGAGCAGTTCCTGTGGGAAGAAGTGAACCAATTTACACAGAGACCTCTAGGGAGGAAAGAAATACAAACCTCACCTTTCCTTCTACAAAAGTACTTCTGATGAATTGAAGTGGCCTGGATCAGGTCCCTTGAAAGAAAGGAGTCAAAGACTGCAAAGAGAAACTCACCTTCAACAAAAAGGAGGGTGTATCCGGGCTGGTGAGTGGAGTCCAATGCAAGGGACAGGTGTGATGTTAGGTAGTGGTTGGTTCTGCCATAACATGAAAGAGGGAACAGAAACCTAGGTCAGCGGAGCTCCTGCAGACCTGGGAAATGTTTACTGGAGCAGCTGCAGTTTCAAAGCCTCGGGGTTTGGCACCAGTGTATCCTTTAAAAAATAATCTGAAGCTATGCTCCTCTGCCAAAAGCACTATCTTGTTACAGGTAATACTTGGCACTTTAAGTGTGATAATTCTCAAAAGTGCAACATAACATTGAAACAGAGCGGGACTCTATGGCCCTTGCCGCGCCCACCCGCCACATCCTCTGCCTGCCTTTTGTCTGTGGAAAAACTTTAGCCAAGGAATAAGTTTAATCAGAGAAGTTAGAAACAAAGGAAACAGCAGAAAAACAGAAACAAAGGAAAACAGTAAAAGGAGATCAAATAATAATAATTTAGTCATTAAGATTTCCAAAGTCAAGAAATGGTTTGAGTGTCATTCATGTGCCAGGCATGTCCATGGATTAGACATTTGCTAGATGTTATTGATTGAGGAATTTTCCACTCTCAACAGTCTAGGGATGAAGATGCAGTCAAGAAATGGTTTGAATGTCATTCATGTGCCAGGCATGTTCATGGATTAGACATTTGCTAGATGTTATTGACTGAAGAATTTTCCACCCTCAACAGTCTAGGGATGAAGATGCATAAGCACACAGACAATTGTAATTTTCTGTGACAGTCATACTGTACTGCTGCTGCTGCTGCTGCTGAGTCGCTTCAGTCGTGTCCGACTCTGTGCGACCCCATAGACGGCAGCCCACCAGGCTCCCCCGTCCCTGGGATTCTCCAGGCAAGAACACTGGAGTGGGTTGCCATTTCCTTCTCCAATGCATGAAAGTGAAAAGTGAAAGTGAAGTCACTCAGTCGTGTCTGACTCTTAGCGACCCCATGGACTGCAGCCTTCCAGGCTCTTCCGTCCATGGGATTGTCCAGGCAAGAGTACTAGAAAAGCACAGAACAGAATACTGGAGTGGGTTGCCATGCCCTCCTCCAGTGGGATCTTCCCAATCCATAGATCAAACCCATATCTCTTACGGCTCCTGTGTTGGCAGGCAGGTTCTTTACCACTAGCGCCACCTGGGAAGCCCAGTCACTAAGTATGCTGCTAAGTCGCTTCAGTCGCGTCCGACTCTGTGCGACCCCATAGACGGCAGCCCACCAGGCTCCCCTGTCCCTGGGATTCTCCAGGCAAGAACACTGGAGTGGGTTGCCATTTCCTTCTCCAATGCATGAAAGTGAAAAGTAAAAGTGAAGTCGCTCAGTCATGTCCGAACCTTAGCGACCCCACGGACTGCAGCCTACCAGGCTCCTCCGTCCATGGGACTTTCCAGGCAAGAGTACTGGAGTGGGGTGCCATTGTACTTTAAGTTCCTCCTCAAAGGGCTATAGGTAATGTTCTGTACCATATCCTGTGAGTTGTATTATAGATGCTGAAACTTCCACCCAGTGGAAGAAGTTAACTACATCATGAGCAGACTGTACCCGTGACATAAGCTGCCACAATTTCAAAAAACAGTCTCAAACAAATGGAAACAAACTGATTCTGCAACTAAAGGGTAACTGTACCTAACAATCAAGATGATGTTGATCACCAATTTAAAGATGACTGTCAGAGCTGACTGGGTTGTTTCCGCATGTAGCCCCCACCCCCACTTGTCTATAAAAGTTTTTAGCTCCTGCTTGTCAGCTTGGGGGAGTCACTCTTTGGACTTTGAACAGATGTTCCTCCCTATCCCCCTTAACCCATCACTGTCACCTCCCCAAACAAGCCTCTAAAATAAAGCAAACTTTCCCTCCCACCAACCTGGCCTCTTTATTGGCTTCTGAGCAGCCAGCAGCCAGACCAACCTTTCTGTAATAGCATGAAACACATAAAACCATAGACATAAGTGGTCATGTGAATTTTGTGTACAATTAGCCCTCCAGACAGTATCTCCTTTGAAATTAACTTTCAGGGTCCACTCAATTTCTCCACACAATCTTCACAAGTTACAGAAGCGTATAATGCTGGTAACACTAAAAAATAAATTTGTGCATAGAAGAAAAGAAAATGGATATAAGAATATATATACACCAAAATTTAATTACATTTGCATTAGAGTATATATTTTTTTCCTTTTGTCCTAGTTTCAATTTTTTGTTAAATTTTCTTATTTTATTTAATATACTTAATACTAGCTTTATAATGCAGAAACTGATAAAAAATTTGAAATATAATTTTTACCTTTCTATTATGTCATTCACATTATTTGGGCTTCTCTGGTGGCTCAGACAGTTAAGAATTTACCTGCAATGTAGGAAACCCAGGTTCAATCCCTGGGTCAGGAAGATCCCCTGGAGAAGGGAAATGGCAACACATTTCAGTATTCTTGCCTGGAGAATTCCATTACATGCTTAAATTTTTGTATTAAATTATTGAATTTTGACGCATATTTAGGTTATTTGGAATTTTTCTTTACACTTTGCCTATAGCATATATTATAGGTTGGATGGCGTCATCAACTCAATGGACATGAGTCTGAGCAAAATCTGGAAGATAGTAAAGGACAGGGAAGCCTGGTGTGCTTGCAGTCCATAGGCTTGCAAAGAATCAGACATGACTTAGTGACTGAACAGCAGTAGCATATACTAAAATGAAATATTAAGAATTTTCTGGAGATTTGGTTAAAATGACAATTTCTTCCTCTTTAGAAGGTATGAAATATCCTAACTTTACCTATGTGTATACTTTTACAAGAAAGTGCTATGAATTATTGAATGATAAATTGGATTTCTTCCAAGTTACCCTCATGAAACAACTTGCATCTTTGATCATTCTATTGTGTGCTTTGGAAGGTTGCCCCAAGCGCACTGTATCAATAAACTTTTAGACCATCTTCATTTTATTGATTTTAGGTTGTTTTCACCAATGAGCGATTCTGGTAGGAGTTAGAAAAGTAGAAGGAAAAAAGAAAAAAGAAAAGTAGAAGGAAAGTGATATTGGGTTATTTTTTATTCTGGCTTTGCTCATAGTTCACATCAGGAAATTTTTATACAGTTCTCTCTTTGGATTCTAATAACTGTTCCTTCCCCTTGGACACTGAGTTTACTATTAGTAACTAATCTCAATTTCCAGTGGCCCTGGGTTTCTTCTACACAATTCAGTAAATCCTGCCCACAATTCTTTTCAGAAGATAATTTATGACATAATGCTCAAAACTGAAGGAATCGTGTTTGGAGATCTCTGACTAATAAAGTAATTGGTAGCAGGTATAGTTCTATGAGGGGTTCCCTGATGGCTCAGAAGGTAAAGAATCTGCCTGCAATGTGGGAAACCTGGGTTTGATCCCTGGGTTGGGAAGATCCCCTGGCGAAGGGAATGGCAACCCACTGCAGTATTCTTGGCTGGAGAATCCCATGTGCAGAGGAGCCTGGTGGGCTACAGTCCATGAAGTCGAAAAGAATCAGACATGCCTGAGTGCCTAAGCAGCAGCAGCAGCAGCAGCAGCAGCAGCAGCAGCAGCAGCATAGCTCTATGAAGTACACCCTCGAAGTAAGATTCTGGGTTGGTTGCTCACATTTGAGGTATGTGTGGACCATCTTCTGGCTGCGAGAGGGGAGAATGGTATCTCTCTCAGGTACTAGCATCACAGATATTCAAATTACCCATAGCAGGTGCAGGTGATGAGTACAGAAGATAAACCATTGACAGACCAAATAATTGAATAATTTAGTTTTTAATTAAACAATGATTATTAATTGTGTATATATTTGGTGTCTTATAAATGCCCTGCAAAGCTTATACAAAAAAAAAAAAAAAAGAGGAAATGAAGATTGTAAAATTCTCATTCAGAATTTAAATGGAAAATGTTAAAGCTTTGATGGTAGCTTAGAACAAATCTCTCATCTCCTAAAGTGTCAAAGCAGTTAAGCTCCCTGCCTTGGGAGTGTGGAGACTCAGCCACTGGACCACCAGGGAGTCCGAGACTGGATTTTTAAAAGTTGCAATTGTAGTACCAGTGAGATGCTCAATTCATTAGGTCTCAAGGGATGAGAAAGTCACTACAGGGAAGCAATGGGATTCCAAGAAACAGGATGAAAAGATTGTGGAAGACATGACAAGGCTGAGAACTTTAATCTCCAAATTTCCATAAATCTCCCTTGTCTGCCATCTTACAACTTTACAAACATACTCAGCACCGGGAATTACCACAGCTTGTTATTGTCAAATTTAACTGTTCATCACTGATTTATATGTCAATCTCTTATAGAACACATTTAGTTACTAGATTCTTCCTGTATCTGAGTCAGTATATGAGAGTACACAGTAGACTGACCTTTTTACCTCCAAAACCCCAAAAAGATGCACAGCCATTCAAGTTCTTCTATGTGCCTGCAACAGGCAGAATTCTAAAATGGCCCCCAAGATTCCCACCCATCTCTGTCTACTTGGGCTTTCATAACAAATACTTCAGTTTAGTTTAGTTCAGTCACTCAGCCATGTCTGAATCTTTGCAACCTCATGGACTGCAGCACGCCAGGCTTTCCTGTCCATCACCAACTCCTGGAGCTTGCTCAAACTCATGTCCATTGAGCTGGTGATGCCCTCCAACCATCTCATCCTCTGTCATCCCTTTTTCCTCCTGCCTTCAATCATTCCCAGCACTGGGGTCTTTTCCAATAAATCAGTTGTTTGCATCAGGTGGCCAAAGTATCAGAGCTTTAGCTTCTTCATCAGTCCTTCCAATAAATATTCAGGGTTGATTGCCTTTAGGATTAATTGATTTGATCTCCTTGAAGTTCAAGGGACTCTTAACAGTCTTATCCAGTACCACAGTATGAAAGCACCAATTTACTGGTACTCAGCTTTCTTTATGGTCCAAAGTTCTATCTGTACATGACTGTGGACCTTTGTCAGCAAAGTGATGTCTCTGCTTTTTAATATGTTACATTTGTCATATATTTTATTCCAAGGAGCAAGTGTCTTTCAATTTCATAGCTGCAGTCACCAGCCCCAGTGATTTTGGAGCCCAAGAAAATAAAGTCTGTCACTGTTTCCATTTTTTCCCCCATCTATTTGCCATGAAGTGATGGGACCTGATGCCATGATCTTCATTTTCCGAATGCTGATTTTTAAACCAGCTTTTTCATTACTCCCTGTATATTGTATACTTTCTGTATAATCTCCTCCTCTTGGTTGTGGATAAAGCACATAGGTAAGATGTGATATCACTCTCATTTTATGCTTTATTATAAGCAAGAGGGATTTTTGTAAATATAATTAAAACACACGATTGAATTAATCAGAAGGGAGATAAGCTAAGTTGAAGCTTCCCAGGTGGCACTAGTGGTAAAGAGCCCGCCTGCCAATGAAGGAGACATGCGTTCGATATCTGGGTTGAGAAGATCCCCTGGAGGAGGGCATGGCAACCCACCCCAGTATTCTTGCCTGGAGAATCCCATGGACAGAGGAGCCTGGAGGGCTACAGTCCATGGGGTTGCAAAGAGTCAGACACAACTGAAGTGATTTAGCACGAGTGAATCTGATCTACTCAGGTAAGCTCTTAAGAAGTGGTCTAGAATTTAAAATATGAAGAGTCAGGGAGATGCCCTCTTGACAGTTTTGAGGAGGAGAACAAACTAACCATTTTTTGAACTGCTATAGAGGAGAGTGACTTTTAGGACCTCAGTCTATGACTGCAAGGAACTATATTCTGCCAACAACTAGAATGTGCTTAAAAGAAAACCTCAAAGTTGCACAACAGTGTGAATGTACTTACTGCCACTGAACTGTGTTGGTAAATATGGTTACAAGAATTTTATGTTATGTGATCTTTACCACACACACAAAAAATATTATCTAATAAAAACAACAATATCATTTTGAAAAACAAAGAAAGAAAGCTTCAAGTTTCACATGAGTTCCCAGCCTGGCTGACACTTTTCAGCTATGCAATACTTTGTCCAGAGAACCCAGTTGAGTCATGCTTGGAATGTTGATTATGGAACTGTAAGATGATGAATGGGGGTTGTTTTGCAACTCTAAATTTGCAGTGCTTTTAAAGGTAACAACCAAAAACTATTACAGTGTCTCTGACAAACTGCCCTAACGATGAACAATGTGGTAAGACCACCATTCAGCAACCTGATGTGAGTTGATATGACTTTTAAACTTAAACTTAATAAGGCTGATTATCATATATGTATAATTATATATTTATTTATAGTTTTTAGAATTTGAAAATTTCTTGGAGATTAACAAATACAATATCCTTTACTTTATGTAAGGGGAAGTGAAAGTGAAAGTTATTCAGTCATTTCTGACTCTTTGCGACCCCATGGATTATACAGTCCATGGAATTCTCCAGGCCAGAATACTGGAGAGGGTAGCCTTTCCCTTCTCCAGGGGATCTTCCCAACCCAGGGTTCCAACCCTGGTCTCCCAGGGTAGATTCCCAGGGTAGATTGTAGGCAGATTCTTTACCAACTGACCCACTAGGGAAGCACTTATATAAGGAAAAAAAGTGATCAAAATGATGAACAAATCATTAACAAATGATTCCCAAATCATCCGTGGCCTGGGTAGGACTTGAAGCCAGGGTGTTAGTTACAAGCTTGGCTCTCTTTTAATTAAAAGTAAGAAGAACTAAAGAGGCTCTTGATGAAAGTGAAACAGGAGAGTGAAAAAGTTGGCTTAAAGCTCAACATTCAGAAAACTAAGATTGTGGCATCCGGTGCCATCACTTCATTGCAAATAGATAGTGAAACAGTGGAAACAGTGGCTGACTTTATTATTTTGGGCTCCAAAATCACTGCAGATGGTGACTGCAGCCATGAAATTAAAAGATGCTTACTCCTTGGAAGGAAAGTTATGACCAACTTAGACAGCATATTAAAAACCAGAGATATTACTTTGCCAACAAAGATCCGTCTAGTCAAGGCTATGGCTTGTCCAGTAGTCATGTATGGATGTGAGAGTTGGACTATAAAGCTGAGAGCCAAAGAATTGATGCTTTTGAACTGTGGTGTTGGAGAAGACTCTTGAGAGTCCCTTGGACTGCAAGGAGATCCAACCAGTCCATCCTAAAGGAGATCGGTCCTGAGTGTTCATTGGTAGGACTGATGTTGAAGCTGAAACTCCAATACTTTGGCCACCTGATGTGAAGAGCTGACTCATTTGAAAAGAACCTGATCCTGGGAAAGATTGAGGGCAGAAGGAAAAGGGGATGACATAGGATGAGATGGTTGGATGGCATCACCAACTCAATGGACATGGGTTTGGGTGGACTCTGGGAGTTGGTGATGGACAGGGAGGCCTGGCATGCTGCCGTTGATGGGGTCACAAAGAGTTGGACATGAATGAGCAACTGAACTGAACTGAGAAATTATCTATAAAGAGAAGGTAAAAATGTACCCACTTTCTAGGGTTGTAAAGACTAAATAGATTGTATATATGCAAAGCGTTTAGAACAGTGACTGGCATCAGATCAGATCAGTTCAGTTCAGTCGCTCAGTCATGTCCGACTCTTTGTGACCCCATGAATTGCAGCATGCCAGGCCTCCCTGTCCGTCACCAACTCCCGCAGTTCACCCAGACTCACGTCCATTGAGTCAGTGATGCCATCCAGCCATCTCATCCTCTGTCGTCCCCTTCTCCTCTTGCCCCCAATCCCTCCCAGCATCAGAGTCTTTTCCAATGAGTTAACTCTTTGCATGAGGTGGCCAAAGTACTGGAGTTTCAGCTTTAGCATCATTCCCTCCAAAGAAATCCCAGGGCTAATCTCCTTCAGAATGGACTGGATGGATTTCCTTGCAGTCCAAGGGACTCTCAACTGGCATAGTCAGTGTTAAATATTTTTTAAAAGATTTTTGAATTTTATAAAGAATTAATAAGAACATAAACAGTGACTATAGTGAATGTGATATATTGCACAGATCTCTTTGTAGGAGTTAAGGGCTTATTTCTCCAGCTACTGAAGTGCTTCTAGCAGACAGTGCATAGCTATTAGCTATAGAAAATGTGTCAATTGGTGAGAGTTACTTTGCTCAATGTCTTGTCCCCTTCCTCGGACAGCTCATAGGCAAAGACTGGTTCTGGCTTCCTTCAGCAACTTGGGACAATTTTGATGTGCTGTGTCAGCTTAGATTTCCCTTATAGGAGGAGCTGTATCATTCATTAAACTGCACAAAATCCAGTTTCTCTCTTTTTACTTCTTTTTGAAGTCTGACTTTTCATTAGCTAAAATTATTGCTCTTCTAAAGTAATTTCAGTCTTTATTGATCTTAAAAATTCTTGTGGATGTGTTAACACAGGAAACAATAGCTGTTTATATGTAAGTTCCATTAGCAGATGAACTAGCAGTCAAACAATGCCGCTATCATTGGATATGTCAAAAAAGCAAATCAGTTAAATCCTATAATAGGTTTTTTCCATCTAAGTCATGGAATCAGAGTAAAACTTTTTTTATAACCTTTTTAAGCATATCATCTTTTATGTTGGAATGCATTTTTATATTCAGATATATTTTATTTTTAATGAAACACAGAAATTATACTTGCCACATATAAATCAAACAAATCATCTCTTTCTCAGATTAATTTCATTATTTGTCAGATAACATTAATTGCAATATTTAAATTTTTGTTTAAATATTTATACAATTTTTATGGGTTGCTTTCTATTTACAGCTATTATAGCATATTGGCTGTGTTCCCTATGTTGCACAATATATTCCTAAGCCTCTCATACACCTAATAGTTTGTATCTCCCACCCTTATAATGTTCGTCTCTTCTTCCCCACCGGTTAACCAGTTGTTTGTTCTCTATATCTGTGAGTCTGCTTCATTTTTTAATAGTCACTAGCGTGTTGTTTATTTTAGATTTCACATGTAAGTTATATCACACATATTTGTTTGTCTCTGTCTGACATTCTCACTTAGCATAATGTCCTCTAAGTCCAACCATGTTGCTACACGTGGCAAAATTTTCATTCTTTTTTATGCTGTGTAGTATTCCATTGTAATATATACCACAT
This sequence comes from Bos indicus x Bos taurus, assembly GCF_003369695.1. Classification (NCBI taxonomy): domain Eukaryota; kingdom Metazoa; phylum Chordata; class Mammalia; order Artiodactyla; family Bovidae; genus Bos; species Bos indicus x Bos taurus. The sequence goes on from NC_040089.1 coordinate 42,468,703, forward strand.
TATCTTTATTTATCATCTGTTGATGGACACTTAGGTGGTTCTCCTATCTTGACAATTGTAATTAATTCTACCATGAATTAACTCAGGAATGTAACTGCTGAATCATATTGTAATTCTACTTTTAGTTTTTTTTTTTTTTTCAAAATTTATTTTGTTGAACACTTATGATTTTTGTGAATGATAATGTAAATTAGTTTAAAAGAGCAGGATGGCAGTCTTAAGATGGCAGAGGAATAGGAAGGGGAGACCACTTTCTCCCCCACAAATTCATTGAAAGAACATTTGAACGCAGAGCAAATTCCACAAAACAACCTCTGAATGCTGGAAGAGGACATCAGGCACCCAGAAAGGCAGCCCATTGTCTTTGAAAGGAGTGCTGTATAGATGGAGAAGTCTTGAGGCTACTGTAAGAATAAGGCTGAAATCCAGAGGCCGGAGGTGTAAGCTCAAAACCTGAGAACACCAGAGAACTCCTGACTCCAGGGAACACTATCAATAAGAGCTCATCCAGAAGCCTCCATACCTACACTGAAACCAAGCACCACCCAAGAGCCAACAAGTTCCAGAGCAAGACATACCACACAAATTCTCCAGCAATACAGGAACATAACCCTGAGCTTCAATATACAGGCTGCCCAAAGTCAGTCCGAACCCACTGACATCTCAAAACTCACTTCTGGACACTTCATTGCACACCAGAGAGAAGAAATCCAGCTCCACCCACCAAAACACTGACACAAGCTTCCCTAGCCAGGAAACCTTGACAAGCCACGCATCCAACCCCACCCACAGTGAGGAAACTCCACAATAAAGAGGAACCACAAACTGCCAGAATACAGAAAGGCCACCCCAAACACAGCAATCTAAACAAGATGAAAAGGCAAAGAAGTACTTAGCAGGTAAAGGAACAGGATAAATGCCCACCAAACCAAACAAGAGAGGAGGAGATAGGGAATCTACCTGATAAAGAATTCTGAATAATGATAGTGAAAATGATCCAAAATCTTGGAAACAAAATGGAGTTACAGATAAATTGCCTGGAGACAAGGATTGAGAAGATGCAAAAAAGGTTTAACAAGGACCTAGAAGAAATAAAAAAGAGTCCATATATAATGAATAATGCAATCAGTTCAGTTCAGTCACTCAGTCGTGTCCGACTCTGTGCTACCCCATGAATCGCCACACGCCAGGCCTCCCTGTCCATCACCAACTTCCAGACTCATGTCCATCGAGTTGGTGATGCCATCCAGCCATCTCATCCTCTCTCGTCCCCTTTTCCTCCTGCCCCCAATCCCTCCCAGCATCAGAGTCTTTTCCAATGAGTCAATTCTTTGCATGAGGTGGCCAAAGTATTGGAGTTTCAGCTTCAGCATCATTCCTTCCAAAGAACACCCAGGGCTGATCTCCTTCAGAATGGACTGGTTGGATCTCCTTGCAGTCCAAGGGACTCTCAAGAGTCTTCTCCAACACCACAGTTCAAAAGCGTCAATTCTTCAGTGCTCAGCTTTCTTCACAGTCCACCTCTCACATCCATACATGACCACTGGAAAAACCATAGCCTTGACATACTGAAGGGAACCAACAGTAGAATAACAGAGGCAGAAGATAGGATTAGTGAGGTAGAAGATAGAATGGTAGAAATAAATGAATCAGACAGGAAAAAAGAAAAATGAATTAAAAGAATGAGGACAATCTCAGAGACCTCTGGGACAATGTTAAATGCCCCAACATTCGAATCATGGGAGTCCCAGAAGAAGACAAAAAGAAAGACCATGAGAAAATACTTGAGGAGATAATCATGGAAAACTTCCCTAAAATGGGGAAGGAAATTATCACCCAAGTCCAAGAAACCCAGAGAGTCCCAAACAGGATAAACCCAAGGCGAAACACCCCAAGACACATATTAATCAAATTAACAAAGATCAAACACAAAGAACAAATATTGAAAGCAGCAAGGGAAAAACAACAAATAACACACAAGGGGATTCCCATAAGGATAACAGCTGATCTTTCAAGAGAAACTCTTCAGGCCAACAGGGAATGGCAGGACATACTTAAAGTGATGGAAGAGAAAAACCTACAACCCAGATTACTGTACCTAGCAAGGATCTCATTCAAATATGAAAGAGAAACAAAAAAACTTTACAGACAAGCAAAAGCTGAGAGAATTCAGCACCACCAACAGCTCTCCAACAAATGCTAAAGGATCTTCTCTAGATAGGAAACACAAAAAGGGTGTATAAAATTGCACCCAAAACAATAAAGTAAATGGCAACAGGATCATACTTATCAATAATTACCTTAAACGTAAATGGGTTGAATGCCCCAACCAAAAGACAAAGACTGGCTGAATGGATATAAAAACAAGACCCCTATATAACTTGTCTACAAGAGACCCGCCTCAAAACAAGGGACACATGCAGACTGAAAGTGAAGGGCTGGAAAAAGATATTCCATGAAAATAGAAACCAAATGAAAGCAGGAGTAGCAATACTCATATCAGATAAAATAGACTTTAAAATAAAGGCTGTGGGTGGCTCAGCTGGTAAGAATATGCCTGCAAGATGGCGGAGGAATAGGAAGGGGAGACCACTTTCTCCCCTACAAATTCATCAAAAGAACATTTGAATGCTGAGAAAATTCCACAAACAACTTTTGAATGCTGGCAGAGGACATCAGGCACCCAGAAAAGCAGCCCATTGTCTTCAAAAGGAGATGTTTTACCAATGGTGCTGTAGAGATGGAGAAGTCTTGATGCTACTGTAAAAATAAGACTGAAAACCAGAAGCACGAGGCTTAAGTACAAATCCTGAGAACACCAGAGAACTCCTGACTCTAGGGAACATTAATCGACAGGAACTCATCAAACGCCTCCATACCTACACTGAAACCAAGCGCCACCCAAGAGCCAACAAGTTCCAGAGCAAGACATACCATGCAAATTCTCCAGCAACACAGGGACATAACCCTGAGCTTCAATATACAGGCTGCCCAAAGTCACTCCTAACCCACTGACATCTCATAACTCACTATTGGACACTTCATTGCACTCCAGAGAGAAGAGGTCCAGCCCCACCCACCAGAACACTGACACAAACTTCCCTAACCAGGAAACCTTGATAAGCCACCTGTACAACCCCACCCACAGCCAGGAAACTCCACAATAAACAGAACTCCACAAACTGCCAGAATATAGAAAGGCCACCCCAAACACAGCAATAAAAACAAGATGAAGAGACAGAGGAATACCCAGCAGGTAAAGGAACAGGATAAATGCCCACCAAACCAAACAAAAGAGGAAAAGATAGGGAATCTACCTGATAAAGAATTCTGAATAATGATAGTGAAAATCATCCAAAATCTTGGAACCAAAATGGAATCACAGATAAATAGGCTGGAGACAAGGACTGAGAAGATGCAAGAAAGGTTTAACAAGGACCTAGAAGAAATAAAAAACAGTCAACATATAATGAATAATGCAATAAGTGATATAAAAACACTCTGGAGGGAACAAATAGTAGAATAATGGAGGCAGAGGATAGGATTAGTGAGGTAGAAGATAGTATGGTAGAAATAAATGAATCAGACAGGAAAAAAGAAAAACTAATTAAAAGAAATGAGGACAATCTCAGAGACCTCTGGGACAATGTTAAATGCCCCAACATTCGAATCATGGGAGTCCCAGAAGAAGAAGACAAAAAGAAAGACCATGAGAAAATACTTGAGGAGATAATAGTGGAAAACTTCCCTAAAATGGGGAAGGAAATTATCACCCAAGTCCAAGAAACCCAGAGAGTCCCAAACAGGATAAACCCAAGGCGAAACACCCCAAGACACATATTAATCAAATTAACAAAGATCAAACACAAAGAACAAATATTGAAAGCAGCAAGGGAAAAACAACAAATAACACACAAGGGGATTCCCATAAGGATAACAGCTGATCTTTCAAAAGAAACTCTTCAGGCCAGGAGGGAATGGCTGCTGCTGGGCTGCTAAGTCGCTTCAGTCATGTCCTACTCTGTGAGACCCCATAGACGGCAGCCCACCAGGCTCCCCCATCCCTGGGATTCTCCAGGCAAGAATACTGGAGTGGGTTGCCATTTCCCATGGCAGGACATACTTAGTGATGAAAGAAAATACCCTACAGCCCAGATTACTGTACCTAGCAAGGATCTCATTCAAATATGAAGGAGAAATCAAAAGCTTTACAGACAAGCAAAAGCTGAGAGAATTCAGCACCACCAACAGCTCTCCAACAAATGCTAAAGGATCTTCTCTAGATAGGAAACACAAAAAGGGTGTATAAACTCGAACCCAAAACAATAAAGTAAATGGCAATGGGATCATACTATCAATAATTATCTTAAAAGTAAATGGGTTGAATGCCCCAACCAAAAGACAAAGACTGGCTGAATGGATACAAAAACAAGACCCCTATATAACTTGTCTACAAGAGACCCGCCTCAAAACAAGGGATACATACAGACTGAAAGTGAAGGGCTGGAAAAAGATATTCCATGCAAATAGAGACCAAAAGAAAGCAGGAGTAGCAATACTCACATCAAATAAAATAGACTTTACAACAAAGGCTGTGAAAAGAGACAAAGAAGGACACTACATAATGATCAAAGGATCAATCCAAGAAGAAGATATAACAATTATAAATATATATGCACCCAACATAGGAGCACCACAATATATAAGACAAATGCTAACAAGTATGAAAAGGGAAATTAACAATGACACAATAATAGTGGGAGACTTTAATACCCCACTCACACCTATGGACAGATCAACTAAGCAGGAAATTAACAAGGAAACACAAACTTTAAATGATACAATAGACCAGTTAGACCTAATTGATATCTATAGGACATTTCACCCCAAAACAGTGAATTTCACCTTTCTCTCAAGTGCCCATGGAACCTTCTCCAGGATAGATCACATCCTGGACCAGAAATCTAGCCTGGGTAAATTCAAAAAAATTGACATCATTCCAAGCATCTTTTCTGACCACAATGCAGTAAGATTAGATGTCAATTATAGGAGAAAGACTATTAAAAATTCCAACATATGGAGGTTGAACTACACGCTGCTGAGTAACCAACAAATCACAGAAAAAAATAAAAAAGATATAAAAATATGCATAGAAATGAATGAAAATGAAAACACAACAACCCAAAACCTGTGGGACACTGTAAAAGCAGTGCTAAGGGGAAGGTTCATAGCAATACAGGCATACCTCAAGAAACAAGAAAAAATTCAAATAAATAACCTAACTCTACACCTAAAGCAACTAGAAAAGGAAGAAATGAAGAACCCCAGGGTTAGTAGAAGGAAAGAAATCTTAAAAATTAGGGCAGAAATAAATGCAAAAGAAACAAAAGAGACCATAGCAAAAATCAACAAAGCCAAAAGCTGGTTCTTTGAGAAGATAAATAAAATTGACAAACCATTAGCCAGACTCATCAAGACACAAAAGGAGAAGAATCAAATCAACAAAATTAGAAATGAAAATGGAGAAATCACAACATACAACACAGAAATACAAAGGATCATGAGACTACTATCAGTAATTATATGCCAATAAAATGGACAACTTGGAAGAAATGGACAGATTCTTAGAAAAGTACAACTTTCCAAAACTGAACCAGGAAGAAATAGAAAATCTTAATAGACCCATCACACACATGGAAATTGAAACTGTAATCAGAAATCTTCCAGCAAACAAAAGCCCAGGACCAGATGGCTTCACAGCTGAATTCTACCAAAAATTTAGAGAAGAGCTAACACCTATCCTACTCAAATTCTTCCAGAAAATTGCAGAGGAAGGTAAACTTCCAAACTCATTCTATGAGGCCACCATCACCCTAATACCAAAACCTGACAAAGATGCCACAAAAAAAAGAAAACTACAGGCCAATATCACTGATGAACATAGATGCAAAAATCCTTAACAAAATTCTAGCAATCAGAATCCAACAACATATTAAAAAGATCATACATCATGACCAAGTGGGCTTTATCCCAGGGATGCAAGGATTCTTCAATATCCGCAAATCAATTAATGTAATACACCACATTAACAAATTGAAAGATAAAAGCCATATGATTATCTCAATAGATGCAGAGAAAGCCTTTGACAAAATTCAACATCCATTTATGATAAAAACTCTCCAGAAAGCAGGAATAGAAGGAACAGTCTTTTGAACTCTGTGGGAGAGGGCGAGGGTGGGATGATTTGGGAGAATGACATTGAAACATGTATATTATCATATTTGAAATGGATCACCAGTCCAGGTTAGATGCATGGGACAGGGTGCTCAGGGCTGGTACATTGGGATGATTCAGAGGGATGGGACTGGGAGGGAGGTGGGAGGGGGGTTCAGGATGGGAAACACATGTACATCCGTGGCTGATTCATGGCAATGTATGGCAAAACCACTACAATGTTGTAATTAGCCTCCAATTTAAGTGAATAAAATAAATAATTTTTATTTTAAAAATTAAAACATTTATTAAAAAAAAGATCAACACTGAAAAAAATTTTAGTGGCTGTATGTATATAAAACTTGCTGAGATAAAACCTGTAAGACAAAAAGAATGGTCTTACTAAGTTGAGAAACTTTTAAGCAGAAATGTACTTGGAATTCATAGTGCCACACATGTTATTCATAATTAAATCCCACCAATTAAAATAGAAACTGTAATTGTCAGAGTAATTAAACCATGCTTTTTTTTTTTTTTTAATGAGGCTGGTTTTCAAAACAAATACATTTTAAGCATTGTTCTCAACGCTGGCCATTGTCAACGAGATTTATACCTGTTTGAGCAATAGAAGAACTGCTATGTAATTCAGCCTAAAAGTATTTAACAATTGTGATGCCAAAATCTAGCTTGTGAACTTTTGCCAATTGGCAATTCTTAAAATCAAAGCTTGCAAAAAGACAATTTTGAAATACTGAAGTAGGAAATGAATTAATTGAACAATGAAAGATCAGTGGAAAATATCAATTTCAAAATTCTATTATTGGATGTCAGATTATTTCAACTTGTAGGAAATATCTTAATAAAACATCTACTTTTCATTGGATAAACTCTTAATGTGTACATAAAATGGAGAATGGAAATTTGCAACCTTTGTGATGACTTTTATTTAATAAAGACATCTATTGAAGAAAAGCACTCTGAATGGAAACAAAAAGATAGAGCCTTCAGAAACATTTGGGCTAAAATATATACACATTTCAATACCAAAGGAAACATTTAATTTGAGAATATGCTGTATTTAGCAAACATTTCCTGAGGTAACCAGGTACTTTTGAACATGTAGAGAGAGTATTTTCTCAACTAAAAATACCAGGTTTTATACAGACAGGTCAATTATAGATTTCAACAATTTCAAAGTTATTAACATAGAATTTAAACTTTGAAGATTTCAGGCAACTTTATGAAAAAAAAAGGTACACACACAACAATATTTAAAAAATACATTAAGTGAAATAATGTTAATATGGCACACACAGTATTATACATACAAATAAGAAGCTTTTAAAATATATGAACATATAGCAAGAAGAATCATTCTGCTTATGCTATTTAATATTTAAATGTTCAGATAATTAATAAAGACTTTTTTGTTTTGATGAGTACAAATATATTGATTTTTTAAGTAGATAGCTTTGTTTAAAAGATATTTTTAGAGGACATCCTTGAAGTCTAATGATTAGGATTCCATGCTTCTACTGGGGAGGGCATGTGTTTGATCCCTGGTCAGGGAATTAAGATCTCACATGACATAAGGTATGCCTGGAAAATATGTATCTGCTAAGTTGCTTCAGTCATGTCCGACTCTGTGCGACCCCAGGGATGGCAGCCCACCAGGCTCCCCCATCCCTGGGATCTTCCAGGCAAGAATACTGGAGTGGGTTGCCATTTCCTTCTCCAATGGGAAAAAAAAAAAAAATATATATATATATATATATGTATGTATACATATTTATATCAGAGAAAGCAATGGCAACCCACTCCAGTACTCTTGCCTGGAAAACCCCATGGATGGAGGAGCCTGGTGGGCTGCAGTCCACGGGGTTGCACAGAGTGGGACACGACTGACGCAGCTAAGCAGCAGCAGCATACATATATATGCATATATATGTATATAATAATTTATATACATTTGTTAACTAGTATATACTTAATTTTGAAATACATAAAATTGTAGTTTTTTCAATCCCTCTTTTTATTCCAGAAGTGTTCTGGTTTGAGTAATAAATTATATGGACCTCCCAATAATAGGGGCTTCCCTGGTGGCTCAGAGGTTAAAGTGTCTGCCTGCAATGCAGGAGACCTGGGTTCGATCTCTAGGTCAGGAAGATCCCTTGGAGAAGGAAATGGTAACCCACTCCAGTATTCTTGCCTGGAGAATCCCATGGATGAAGGAGCCTGGTGGGCTACAGTCCACGGGGTCGCAAAGAGTTAGACATGACTGAGCAACTTCACTTTCTTTCTTTCCCAATAATAGACAAATCAGAAGATAATTATTACAGTGTAATTCTGGGGAGGGTGTATATAAAATTCTTTAGCAACACAGGAAAAAGTGTGTATAACCCATTCTCTGGTGGGGAGAGAATCATGAAATGTTTTCTGGAGGAAATAACTCCATTAAGATCTGAAGTTGAGAAGTTGTCCAAGTGTACAAGAGACAAGGAAGGATATTTCAGGGAGAGTGAACACTGTAAAACTGGCTCAGAGACTAAATCAAGGCTACCTATGAGATAAGCAGAGTCTTTAGCATTACTTAAAGGAATTTGAAATTAAACCAAAGGCAAGGAGAAAGTCAATACAGTGTTTTAAACAGAGTAGTGTCTGGAGGAAGCTTTTCTGAGCAGCGTTTAGATTGCCTCCAAAATACAAGAGTTCGCTCATCTTTTATTGATGGATTTTCTAGCCTAATGTGCTGTACCTCTGACCTTGAGCTTTCTCCTTTCAGGTATAGATTCCCTAGGCTCAGAAATCCCAAAGTGCAGCCCTATGAAATTACAGATTGAAGCTCTATTAATATTCATGTCCCTTCCTCATGTGGGCTGATCTGAACTAATTACTACATCTCTACAGAGGTGGCCAGAAACTTGGAGGCTGAACTAAGCTAAACAGCTTAAATGGTGAGCCCAAGACTGGCAAGGTGGCAGGAGAGTTTTGAGATACTTTCAGGCTGATAATTTCATAAGTTATCAGTTCTGGGAAGAGAGCTTTCATTGTTCACTAACAGTCTGGCATAGTGTGCAGTACACAATAAGTACTCAATAAATATTAGTTAGATGAATAAAACCAAGAATCTTGACTATGTTTTAGGCCTATTACTGACAAAGAAATTTAAAACACCACTGTTTGATTCTTTTTTTGTTCTTAGAGTTGTCTTTTTCTATTATTTGTTTTGACAGGTAATGAAAATAATGCTTTCCTTGGTTGAAATGCTTAGAAAAAGGCTCCCTGAGTAAATATGGTAGGATGCTATTACTTATCCATCATTGACAGTTGTATGGAGCAGTGATACACAACATGATTTTCAGCGGCAATGGAATAATTTTAATTTTGTATTCCTGGAATAGCTCTTGGTCTCCACTGTTGCTGGTTCTGTCACAATGTTGGGTGTCACATGGTTCCCTGTAATCTGAAATAAATTTTACTGAGTTAACTAAGCTACCTTTTACTTTATATCAACTCAGAAATCTTGGATAAATTCATGTACATCGGATTATTCTTAGACTGTAAAAATAGTATTTGAGACAATTGAAAATGGACTGAGGTCGCTTCAGCAGCACATAAACTAAAATTGGAAAGTAGACCAAATTCTGTATAGTCAAACAAAAACTTCAGTTAGGGAGGCATACTTTTTTTTTTTTTTTAAGGAGGCATACTTTTAAAAGTAGAAAAGTATATCAAAGATCGGAATTGTTGAACACAGTTGTGGTTGTATTAGCAGACAATAGATTGTCTGCTATTTCAGTGATATTATGAAATTATATATATATTTATGATACAGAAATATCAGATTATATACTCAAGCATTTCTCTAAATCAAAGGGAGTCCCTGCATTTGGAGTAAGACCACTCAACTGCAGGCCCAATAACTGTGTTCACAGGCTCAAGGGGAATGATAATGATAAGCACAAATCCAAAGGGACCCTTAGAAATATATGTGTGTGTACCTTGGGAGACCTCCCCACCGTCCTCTGCAACATTCACAGCCTCAGTCCTTCATGTGATTTGGGAACATTTATACTGGGTAATGGCACCCCACTCCAGTACTCTTGCTTGGAAAATCCCATGGACGGAGGAGCCTGTTAGGCTGCAATCCATGGGGCCGCTAAGAGTCGGACACGACTGAGCGACTTCACTTTCACTTTTCACTTGCATGCATTGGAGAAGGAAATGGCAGCCCACTCCAGTGATCTTGCCTGGAGACTCCCAGGGACGGGAGATCCTGGTGGGCTGCCGTCTACGGGGTCGCACAGAGTCGGACACGACTGAAGTGACTTAGCATATGCTGATCTCGTGAGATCCTTTGTGCTTAGTTGCTCAGTTGTGTCCGACTCTTTGCAATCCCATGGACTGTAGCCCACCAGGCTCCTCTGTCCACGAGATTTTTCATGCAAGAATACTGGAGTGAGTTGCCATTTCCTCCTCCAGGAAAACTGTGAAGTAGGAAGAGTGTGTCTTTGGAAACACTCTATCTCCCTTTTCTGTACGTTTGCTATCCTGGAAGCGAGTGGCAAGGATCCCCAATCCCACCCCACCCCTACCCGACTCACTGAACCAGACTGTGGCCCTTTATTCTTGTTCTTTTCTGTCTCCATAAGACTCCTGGGACTCCCAGGTCAGTTCTCATTCCTTGGGCTTCAATTCCCACATTATTCAAAAGAAAGGCTCCTTAAGTATGCACGTAAAATGTACGTTGTCTGGAGTCCTTGTACAATGCTACCTGGAAATCAGGTCAGCAAAACAAATGTCCTTAACTCCTTCCATGAATGTTTCCTTCATCTGATGACATTAACTGAAATGTAGTTCTTTTTTTTTGCCTTGCTTATGGGATACAATTCAAATAAATTAAATATTTAATTGCTTTCTTTGTGGATCAGTACACAATCCACGTATTCTGACAGAGTAGTATGTTATAAGTCAAAACATCTTTTATATGGCTTTAAATTTTCTTTTCCCTATTTTGACTTCAGAAAATTCTCTATGCATAGACTGATACCTGATCTCCTTTTCTCATATGCTAAAAAGATTTTCATAAATGCTAATATACTTATAATTAATAATATTCTGGTAAATAGTTCAGGCACTGAGAAGGTAGGTATGAGCTGATTAAGCAGATTTCATAATCATTCAGACAGAAGAGGAAATATGGAACTTTACTCTAGCAAGGTTTGCTTGCTTTCCTTAAGGAAAGCAACACTGTTAACTTAAGGCCTGTTGGTTTCTCAAATTTAGTCTGCCTTAGCCATATTGATGCCAAAGAGAAGTGCGGAGTGCAAATGTGTTATCTTGAGACAATGACTAGGAGATTAGAGACATAACAGGCAGTAGGTATGTCTATTTCCTTGTATTTATTTCTTTGTCCACCCTATCCTCAAACAGGCCGGGAATTAATAAAGCTCAGTTTGTTTGATCCATGTGAACGGGTTAGAAAATATTGCTTAAAAATAATCTAAAACAATGCCTTACAGGTACATTAACTCACTATATCCTATGCAGAACTCATCGTGAGTCCTCCCCAAACTTCACAACTTACTGACATCTCCCTCCTTCTATATTCTCTTTTATGATTATTGGCACAAAAATTCCATTTGGTTAGCAAATCCAGAAACTTAGGGGTGATCTTTAAGCCTGCCTTCTCTTAACCATCTCATTATACACACTCTACCTCCTACCCTGCATTTGAATAGCTGTCATTTTATTTCCTAAATTTGTCCTCAAATACTTCTCTTACCTATCACCGTGGTTTCAACTTCAAGATCTCATTGGGCTTTTTTTTTTTTGCACCAAAGCTATTGCAGTTATTACTCTAATTAGCTTCTCAACTTAGTCTTCCTTTTACATAATCCATCCTCCAACGGTTTTAAAAAAAATCCTTTAAAGCCACATTTATCATTCACTATGTTATTCCTTAGTTAAACTCCTTCAAGGAATTCACATATTGAAGAAAAAACACACACTTATAGATAGCATATAAAATATATTTACCGACTACTTGGGTTAAAAAATTTATTAACATTTTATCACATTTGTATCAGATATTTTTTCACTCCAAGAAATAAAAATTTACAAGTATAATCTGTTTATATTTATATATGAACAGGATAGCTATATTTTTAAATATAGACATTTAATTATCCCAATAAAATATGTATCTGCCACTTGCTGAGCTTCCATATATGTAGGCATCTGCTTCACCACTCTGCTTCCTCCTGTTAGTGAGCTTATCTATTCCTGTAACAATAGCGTTCTCTTTAAATTACTGCAATTCATTCTAGGGCAAGTATTCTTTCATTCTTCATTTTTTCCCAAATGGCCTTGTCTGTCTTCACCTGTAATAGTTTCATGTAATTTTAGAATCAGCTTAAGTTCTGTAATGAACCATTCTGAAATTTGATTTAAATTAAATTTCTTAGAGAATAATTTTGGAGAAATTGCCACATTTTGTAATTCACTTCTCATTTACTAATATATCTCTACATTTATTCTGTTTTATTAAAAAAATCTTTAAAGATCTTTTACATTTTTGTTAGATGTCCTCGTGAATATTATATTCTGTTGTTGTTATTGTGATATATAGTTTCATTATTATTTTGCTTTTTACATTTTTAACTTTTCTGGAGGTGTATAAAACCCCATTGAGTCTTGCATATTGATTTTGGGTCCAGCAATATTGCTGTACTCTCTTAGTTTAATTGTCTTTATTAGTTTGGATTGTCTATATATATAATCAAATGATTTTTAAATAACAAAAATACTGCCTCTTTATTTCCAGTCCTTATCTAATATACACTATATTCTTGCCTTCATATACTGACAGCAGGTCATAAGAAGCATTTCAAAAACCGTATGGAATGAAATTACTGAAGGGGGAGGGAGGAACGACTTGGGGACAAAATTTTCTAAAGAATGCTTATATTGAGGGAGTCCAAAGATAGGCCAGAGAAAGAGGCCAAAAATGATTAGGATAGAAAATAAATTTGGATATTACAGTGTCACAGAACTGGAGGAACACTTTCAGGAAGAAAGAGGTATCAAAAAATAATCAAAGTTGCAAAGAGGCAATCATTTCTGAGAAAAATCCACTGGATTTTGTAATCCTTGCTAATCATTGAAGAGAAATCAATTTCAGAAGAAAGGCTAGGGTGAAGTTAACTGCTTATAGATAAAGGACTACAGAATAGTGGTGAATTTAAATTAGTGAAAAAACTACTCTTTCAAATTGTTCATATGAAAATAAAGAAATGAAGTTCTAGCTTAAAGACTTATATGGTTGAGAAAAAATATTCTGGTTTTAAAAAATAGGAAAGACAGAATTCACTGTAGTCAGGGAGTCAGGGAAGGCTGCTCCCAAATATGCAAAGGTGGCATATTGATGACTTTTAGTTAGTTATGTAAGAAACAACTGGTGCAAGAAGAACACTCCAATCCTACTTTGTTCCTCTGAAAACAAGTAGCAAACTGCCCCAGGAAGCTATCCTCCCTACACCAGGAGGATGAAGGGTATGCTTATCACTGGAGATAGGGAAGTCACAGCACAGGAAGCTGCATAAACAAACCTGGTAACTTCATCATCAATTTGCTACAGCAAGCCCCAAATCCTGTGTTTTGTCAAATCTTTACAAAGGATTTATTTTTTGTCTAAAAAAGATATATATCTCCATATATATATGGATTTCCCCTGGTGGCTCAGACTGTAAAGCGTCTCCCTTCAATATGGGAGACTCAGGTTCAATCTCCTGGTTGGGAGGATCACCTGGAGAAGGAAATGGCAACCCACTCCAGTACCCTAGCCTGGAAAATCCCATGGACAGGGGAGCCTGGTAGGCTGTGTCCATGGGGCCACAAAGAGTTGGATACGACTGAGAGACTTCACTTTCCTTTCCTTTTCATAGTTCATCAGTAAAGAATCTGCCTGCAGTGCATGAGACCTAGGTTTGAGTCCTGGGTGGAAAAAACCCCCTGGAGAAGAAAATGGCAACCCACTCCAATATTCTTTTCTGGAGAATCCATGGACAGAGAAGTCTGGCGGGCTACAGTCCATGGGGTCAAAAGAGTTGGACATGACTTAGTGACTAAACCACCACTTAGAGTCCAATTTAGTCACTTTAACATGATATTAAATTTGCTGTTCTCCTATTAATCTATCATATGTCAGTTTGGTTATTAGACCAGCTAAAAGAATGAAGGGTACGGGGATATTTTCCCTCTCTTACAATTTGGCATAGTTGGCTTCATTGAAGGATAAACTTCACAGGCTGGATACTGCTTGCTCTGAGGGCTGTTGCAACTGAGATTCTGGTACTTCTGACGAATGCCAGCAGAAAATAAATATTTTTGCCTATTTCAGCTCTCCCAAATTTCTCTGTATGCCCAGTAGAGATAGCATGTGTTTTTTAATATCATATTTTACATCTTATTGATTTGTGAATTCCTTAACTGCTTACTGTAGATATCGAAGGCTTTACTCATTTGTCTTTTAGTTCCCCTACTAGCTTTTTGTGTGCATGATTTCCTACCTTTACTATATGTTTGCCTTTCCTGGTGAGCCTTTTCATCTGGTAATTTTCTTGTTTCTATATAGCCTTTTTCTTCTTGCCTAGAGGAGTTTCTTTAACATTTGTCATAAATCTGGTTTCGTGGTGCTGAATTCTGTCAGCTTTTGCTTGTCTGTAAATCTTTTGATTTCTCCATAAATCTGAACAAGAGACTTGCTGGATAGAGTATTTTTGGTTGTAAGTTTTTCCCTTTCATCACTTTAAATATATGGTGCCACTCCCTTTTGGTCTGTAGAGTCTGCTGAAAAATCAGCAGAGTTTCCTTGTGGGTTATTTGTTGTTTTTCTTTTGCTGCACTTAATATTCTCTTTATCTTTAATTTTTGTCATTTTGATTACAACGTGTCTTGGTGTGTTCCTTTTTGGGATCATCCTGTATGGGACTTTCTGTGCTTCTTGGACATGGGTGACTGTTTCCTTTCTCAGGTTAGTGAAGTTTTCAGCTTTTATGTCTTCAAATATTTTCTCAGACCCTTTCTCTCTCTTCTTCTGAACCCCTATAGTACAAACATCAGTGCATTTGACATTTTACCAAAGGTCTCTTAAACCATCCTTATTTCTCAGTATCCTTTTGTTCTTTTTCGTATTCAGCGGGAGTGATTTCCACTACTCTCCCTTCCTGTTCACTGATACATTCTTCTATATCATTTAGTCTACTATTGTTCCTTCTACTGTATTTTCCACTCCAGTTCTTGTATTCTTCATCTCTGATAGTTCTTTATATTTTCTAACTTTTTGTCAAAAACTTCGAAGTTCTCACTCTGTGCATTCACTCTTTTCCTGATTTCTTTAATTGTCTTTATGATGATTAACCTCAACTCTTTCTTGGGTAGGTTGCCTATCTCCATTCATTTTATCTATATTGCTATTTGTATTTGTATGTATACAGTAAGTTAGTTATGTTTCTCAACCTTGGAGAGGTGGCCTTCTGTAGGAGATGTCCTATGTATACCAGCAATGAACTCCCCTCTTGTCACTCAAGCTATATGCTCTTGAGGTTCCCCCTAAAAGGGCTTCATGGGCTCTTCTATTGTTATGTGGGTAGTCTGATAGGATTGGTTAACCCCTAGCTTGTTTGGTTGCCAAGTTGTGCCTTGTGTGCTGCTGGCTCCTATTTATTGGGGTCTGATCATGAGGCAGCTGGATGCAGAATCTTATGGGGCCCTGGGGCTAATGCTGGCCCACTGGTGGGTGAAGCCAGGTCTTGGGGTTAGTGTTGGGGTACTGGCAGGCAGAGCCAGTTTCTGGACTCTGGAGAGACTCTGCAGAGCTCAAGGATCTCAGAGCTTGTTTCAGATTGATCAGAGGGGGTTTGTTCCTAACTCAGGGTGGAGTCCAGGGTGCCTTGAAGCTAGCATTGGTCTGCCGGTGGACAGTGCCAAGGCCTAGTTAGTCCCATGGTAGGGTCTGTCCTACTCTGGATAGGCTGGGTCTGTAGGATGTGGGATCATAGTTTTCCTACTTCTAGTGTCTGGCTCCTGTTGGTTGAGGCTGGTCTAGAGGGTGGTGTAGGCTTCCTGGAGGGAAGGGCTGGGGCCTGCCCACTGGAAGGTAGACCAGGGTGGTCTACCTGGCTCTCTGGTGGGCAGGACTGTGTCTAAGGGCATGTCTAGAGGAGGCTACGAGCTTAGAAAGTCTTTGGGAAGCCTGTCTGCTGATGGGTGAAGTTGTGTTCTGCCCAGTTAGTTGTTTGGCCTGAGGCATCCCAGCACTGGTGCCTACAAGCTATTGGGTGGGACCAGGTCTTGGCACTAATGAAACAAGATGGTAGCCACCAGCAGCTGTATTCATGAAGTACAATGTTCTGTATGGCTGCACCCACTATCTGTGTCCCCAACGTGAGCTGCAGCCACCTTCTGCCTCTCCAGGAAACTCTCTAAGACTAGCAGTTTAGTGTGGCCCAGGCTATTAATCACTGCTCTAGCCCCAGATCCCAGTGTGTATAAGATATTGTGGGCTCTCCTCATGAGTGAAGTCTCTATTTCCCCCCAGTACTGTGGGGCTCCTGAAATGAAGCCTCACTGACTTTCAAACTCAAATGCTCTGGGGGCTCATCTTTCTGGTGCCCAGGCGGGGGAATCCAAAATGGGGTTCAGAACTCTCACTCCTGTGGGAGAACATTTACAATATATGCATTCTCCAGTTTATGGGTTGCACCTAGGGGTGTGGGATTTAATAATATCACAAGTCCATCCCTCCTACCTGTCTCATTGTGGTTCTTTTGAGCGACTGAACTGAACTGAACTGAACTGAATTATAGAAGATTCTTTTTCTGGTAGATTCCATTCTTTTTGTCCATAGTTGTCTTGCAAACAATTGGGATTTTGGTCTGTGCATGAAAAGAGGTAAGTTTTGCATCTTTCTACCACTATCTTTGTCACTGTCCTCAAGGAATTTTAAAATTCTAATCTGAGATTTCTTATGAAAAGTTTCAACAAAGCAGATTAAAAGATTCTATGTGGTCAGTTCCCATTCTTGCTGTACTTAAGCAAATAATCAAGCCAATATTATTAAAACTAGACTAGTCTTACTATGATTACTTTTGATAGAAATGGGGGTGACTATAAATTATGATAGAAATTATGTTTCAGGAATAAACCTTTCATAGTGCTCTTAATATCTGTGAGATTTTGCTTCCTACCTGTATACTAGACTAGATCCTCAAATATTTAGTTATAAGTCTCCAAACTAATGTTTCTAACTTTTCTTCCAAACTTCTGACTTTATAAAGAACTAAAACTACTCTTTTTCTAAAGCTTAGCAAGCTAAAGTTGGATGACTAAATATTAATTTCAGAAAAATTACCATCCAATATAAAACAATTATTGTACCTCTTGTTATGTGAGCCACTTAGAAGATCACTAGAGATATTCAAACTATAAACCAGCAAAATCTGTCAAATTGCCACTGCCTGCCCTAACTCTACTGGAGGAATGTTTTGTATCTAACATCCTGAAATCTTCAAAACTCAGAACACAGCAACTGGTTTATAATTTGCTCTGCTTATTAACATTTCTTTTGTTTCCATAGAAATGCCTTATTAAAGACTTGATTTCTCACATGAATAAACCAACTTTGGGAGTCCAGTTACATCAGTACCTCCTAAAATTAGACATGATTGTTTAACTGAACAGATCTATTTTTTTTTTTTTTTCTCAACAGGTCTATTTTTAAGGCTAAGAGACTAATTCAATGAAATAGTAAAGCAATTTACCAGTTCAGATTATATTATAAGAAACTTCCATCTCAGGAAAATCTCAGAGGCGGAAATTGAGGAGATTCAGGGCACACTACCCCCAAAATATACCAAAGTGGCATGTTGATTATTCAACTATGGTTTTTCCTGTGGTCATGTATGGATGTGAGAGTTAGACTGTGAAGAAGGCTGAGCCCCGAAGAATTGATGCTTTTGAACTGTGGTGTCGGAGAAGACTCTTGAGAGTCCCTTGGACTGCAAGGAGATCCAACCAGTCCATTCTCAAGGAGATCAGCCCTGGGATTTCTTTGGAGGGAATGATGCTAAAGCTGAAACTCCAGTACTTTGGCCACCTCTTGTGAAGAGTTGACTCATTGGAAAAGACTCTGATGCTGGGAGGGATTGGGGGCAGGAGGAGAAGGGGACGACAGAGGATGAGATGGCTGGATGGCATCACTGACTCGATGGACGTGAGTCTGAGTGAGCTCCGGGAGTTGGTGGTGGACAGCGAGGCCTGGCGTGCTGCGATTCATGGGGTGGCAAAGAGTCGGACATGACTAAGCGACTGAACCGAACTGAACTGAACTGAAGAAACATCTGGTTCAAGAAGAACATTCTCACCCTCTTTGTTCCCTTGAAAGCAGGAAATAAAACTCCCTTGGGAAGGCACCCTCCCTGTGCTGGGTGGATGAAAGGCATCCATCCTTATCATTGGAGATAAGGAATTTGGGGCAGAGTAAGCTGTGTAAACAAACTTTGTTACTTCTTCATTAATTTGATACTCAAAGTCCAAATCTTCCTATTTTGTCAAATTGTCGCAATTGATTCTTTTTCTTGAAAGGTATATAAACAGCCTGCTTTGGTTTTCTAGGTCCTATATCCATGAGGCTTCTTTAAGTATGAAATTTAATTTGTTTTTCTAATGTTAATCTATTTTATGTCAGTTTGATTCTTAGACTAGCAAAAAGAACCTACAAGGAAGGGTGAAATTTTCCCCTCCCCTACAGTAAACAGAAAAGAAGAAGCCATGGGCATTAGAAGAATTGAAGCAATAGCAAGTTCCAAAAAAGATGAAGATGGAATAAAAACATAAAACAAGGCAATGGCACCCCATTCTAGTACTCTTGCCTGGAAAATCCCATGGACGGAGGAGACTGGTAGGCTGTAGTCCATGGGGTCGCTAAGAGTCGGACACGACTGAACGACTTCACTTTGATTTTGAACATTCATGCATTGGAGAAGGAAATGGCAACCCACTCTAGTATTCTTCCCTAGAGAATCCCAGGGATGGGGGAGCCTGGTGGGCTGCTGTCTGTGGGGTCGCACAGAGTTGGACATGACTGAAGCGACTTAGCAGCAGCAGCAAACCTAACGAAAGCAAGGAAAGCACCTCTTCTAAATAATGGTGTGAAAGAAAAAAGAATAAAGATAAATGGTAAGAGGAATTGAGGAACTATATTTAACAGGAACTATATTTAACTATATTTAACATTCAAGAATTACTTTTGAGAAGTCAGGAGAAGACTCTTGAGAGTCTCTTAGACTGCAAGAAAAGCAAACCAGTCAATCCTAAAGGAAATCAACCCTGAATATCCATTGGAAGGACTGAGGCTGAAGCTGAAGCTCCAATACTTTGGCCACCTGGTGCGAAGAGCCTACTCATTTAAAAAGACTGATGCTAGGAAACATAGAAGGCAGGAAGAGAAGGGGATGATGGAAGACGAGATGGTTGGATGGTATCACGGACTCAATGGACATGAGTTTGAGCAAGCTCTGGGAGATGGTGAAGGACAGGGAATACTGGTGTGTTGCAGTCCATGGGGTTGCAGAGTCAGACATGACTGAGCAATTGAACAACAGCAGCAGCAACAACAAGAGTACTATTTTCAAGGTCATCCTTTAACCTAGCTTCCCTGGTCTTATGGTCAAGAGAGGCTACACTACAAGTCTAGGTACTAAAAGAAAGCTAAGTTTAATTAGCATGGACCTAAGACCTTGGAAATTACAAGATGGCACCAGTGGGTTCAGCAACTGAGGCCCAACAAACTTTAGAGCAAGCCTTACAAACTCAAATATCTGAAATGACAAGGAGACAAACACATAGAAAATGCATTTTTTCGTACAAAAACATTCAAGTTCAACCATTTAAAAATATGTTCAATGACAGAAATAAAATAACATCATGACCAACATATTTTTGGCCTGGATTTAATCCATAAGCAACCAATTTGCAGCTACTCTTTGGGGAGGAAGTTGACTGTAGCTCAGCCTTGGAGACTTAGCAGCAACGTCCACAGCTTTGGGTTCATGTACCTGGAGTTTTATAAGGAATTCCCTCCCTACCATCTCCCTGCCCCCTGTTTTCCTCAAGCAAAGATTAGAAGAGCAGGACCCAGCATAATGAGTTGAATTGGGGTTTGTTTTAGGATCAGATTGTATGTGAAGAAGAGTGAGGGCTTGTCAGAAGGTTGCAGTAGCTTAAAACAAGGATTCTTCCAGGACAGCCTCCAAGGGCCAAAGAGAAACCAACATCACACTATCCATATAAAAAATTTAGGCAGAACAGAATAATATTTATGCAGCAATGGTTGGAAATTGATGGAGATAAATCAAAGAAAAACAAAACAAAACAGAGCTCACAATAGGAGGTGTTCCACAAGGAATTTTGGGTATTGCTGGACCCTAACTAAGGCACACTGGAGGGCAAACCACCTATACATCTTCAAGGCGGAGCTGTTACGGAAAAATAACCTTAAGTATCTCAAATCAAGATCATTCCTGTCTTTGAATAGGCCTCTGAGGCTTGATAGCAGTATCTCTGCTAAAGATATATCAGAAAGAGTGGAAAAGGCTGGACAAGAGGTGGTACTAGGGTGTAATCACTGGAGGGATTCTCTGGTGTAGTAAGGAAAGAAATCTAAGAGGGCTGTAGATCACATAAGGGAGTAGGAACATATTTAGATGAGTGCTATTATATTTCTTGTTTAACTCCAGAAACCTGTGCCCTAGGGAATTATGGTTACATTTCAGCAAGGATTAGAAAATGCAGATTGAGCAGGTGTCCTTAAATGGAGGATTTGTTATAGTAGAAGGAAACTGTAGAGTAGGTAGAATTTAATTAATGGAGGAAGTTGAACTAATCCTGCGCAAGGGGCAAGTATAACATTAGATACTTATCTTGTTTCTCAAAATTTATCTTGTTGGCTAATTTACAGTTTGGTAAATGAGGAAATTTTCTTTTACATTGCATTAAGGAATGGGATAGCTTACTTCATTGGGCTAATAATTTTTGGTAAGAAACCTGGAGAAGTCATTTAATTTTAATTTTTGAGGTTATTGAATAAATATTGGTGTTAAATGGTTACTTATATCTGTAAAATCACCCTGGTTGGCCCCCAAACCATGGGATATGCCTTGTGAATATTTCAGTTTTCAGTGTAGTAGTTGAAGGCATTGGGCTTTGGAATCAGCCAGATTTGGTTAGAATAGCTCTGAAAGCTATTAGCTGTATGACTTTGAGCTAGTGAATTAACCTCTTGGAACTTTAGTTTCCTCTTTGGCCAAAGGATGATAATAATACCTATGTTATAAGAGTCACTGCTAAAATAATATTAAATGTGATAGTAGATACCTACAATGGTTAAAACACTATAGCTATACATTTTTAAAGCATATTAATATTATTATTGCAGCATGCTATTTTTCTTAATGCTTAAAATGTGTGATGCTTAAAGTCAAATATAAAAAATTTCAAAGACTACATCATCTGTACTATATTGGTTGATTGGTCATATGCTCACTATGTTTTGAGTTGTTCTCATTTCGGAACTAACACATACTGGAATTGAAGTCTTGGTATCATAAATTAGGTAATGTATTTTAGGCTCAAAGGGTGCTTCAGCAGCACAGTTCATCATATTAAACTGTTACAATACTGTAAAGGGAAGGATACTGGTGAGGCATTGTCTCAGAGGTAGTAGTGCTCACTAAACACTTCATCTGCTTCTCAGCAACCTTGCAATGACACAGGGTCTTATCAATAATTCAGACAAAAGTATTGTGGTGAGAACTAGAGTGTGACAGAGATCCTCTTGCCTGCAAATCCAAGAATATTAAGTATTGGTCCTTTACCAAATAAATTGTCAGATTGCAATTAAAAACTATTAACTCAATTGAAGCTGACCCCAGAAATTTTAAATGAAAATAATAAACTTATATGAAAATATAATTTTGGTAAAAATAACGATCATTTAATGATTCTTACAAAATAACGTTGTCATGAACATTTTTTGTTGTTTCAAACAATTACACTTCACTTTTCCACTTAAATATTCTATCATTTTGTTACTTTGTTATTTTAATAGTGATAATGGTAGCATATATTGTGTGTGTGTGTGTTTACTTTTAGATTATTTTTGTTTTGCTTTATTTATTTTGGTGATTTGGTACTGAGATGCCACAGCTGGAATGAAAAGACCTAGGTGCAAAATTAAAATGCTATCCAAATAGTGCTATAGCAATGAAAATGACACATTATCCTTTCTTTAGTTTTTTTATGTTTTTTTTTAATAGACATTTTTTAAGAGAAATTTTGGGTTCACAGCAAAATTGAATAAAGATTAGATTTCTGTACAACTGCTGCCCCAACATATGCACAACCTCCTCCACTATCAACATTTCCCCACCAGAGAGGCAGTTATAACTGACGCACCTACACTGACACATCATTACCACCCCAAATCCATAGTTTACATGAGAACATATTCTTTGTGTTGGCCATTCAGTGGGTTTTAACTAATGTATAATGACATGTTTTCACCATTGTAGTATCATAAGTAGTTCACTGCCCTAAAATTTCTCAGTGAGCTGTCTGTCCATCTCTTATAAACTTTATTCCTCACAGACCCTGGTCGTTTTTACAATATCCATAAGATATCTTGCTTGATTCCAAGTTTTGACAATTACAAATAAATAATTGTCTCTATAAACAAACATGTGAAGGTTTTTGTGTGGACATCAGTTCCTAACTTCTTTGACTAAATATCAGCAGGACATTTTGCCTCTCTATGTATCTACAAAATAACTTGATTTTGATTAGGATTATGTTGAATTTATAGATCAAGTTGGAAAGAATTGTCATGACAATCTTGAGTCTTTCCACCCATGAACATGGAATACCTTTCTTTTTTTTTAATTTTATTTTATTTTTAAACTTTATATAATTGTATTAGTTTTGCCAAATATCAAAATGAATCCGCCACAGGTATACATGTGTTCCCCATCCTAGACCCTCCTCCCTCCTCCCTCCCCATACCATCCCTCTGGGTCGTCCCAGTGCACTAGCCCCAAGCATCCAGTGTCGTGCATTGAACCTGGACTGGCATCTCGTTTCTTATATGATATTTTACATGTTTCAATGCCATTCTCCCAAATCTTCCCACCCTCTCCCTCTCCCACAGAGTCCATAAGACTGTTCTATACATCAGTGTCTCTTTTGCTGTCTCGTACACTGGGTTATTGTTACCATCTTTCTAAATTCCATATATATGCGTTAGTATACTGTATTGATGTTTTTCCTTCTGGCTTACTTCACTCTGTATAATAGGCTCCAGTTTCATCCACCTCGTTAGAACTGATTCAAATGTATTCTTTTTAATGGCTGAGTAATACTCCATTGTGTATATGTACCACAGCTTTCTTATCCATTCATCTGCTGATGGACATCTAGGTTGCTTCCATGTCCTGGCTATTATAAACAGTGCTGCGATGAACATTGGGGTACACGTGTCTCTTTCCCTTCTGGTTTCCTCAGTGTGTATGCCCAGCAGTGGGATTGCTGGATCATAAGGCAGTTCTATTTCCAGTTTTTTAAGGAATCTCCACACTGTTCTCCATAGTGGCTGTACTAGTTTGCATTCCCACCAACAGTGTAAGAGGGTTCCCTTTTCTCCACACCCTCTCCAGCATTTATTGCTTGTAGACTTTTGGATCACAGCCATTCTGACTGGCGTGAAATGGTACCTCATAGTGGTTTTGATTTGCATTTCTCTGATAATGAGTGATGTTGAGCATCTTTTCATGTGTTTGTTAGCCATCTGCAAGTCTTCTTTGGAGAAATGTCTATTTAGTTCTTTGGCCCATTTTTTGATTGGGTCATTTATTTTTCTGGAGTTGAGCTGTAGGAGTTGCTTGTATATTTTTGAGATTAGTTGTTTGTCAGTTGCTTCATTTGCTATTATTTTCTCCCATTCTGAAGGCTGTCTTTTCACCTTGCTAATAGTTTCCTTTGATGTGCAGAAGCTTTTAAGGTTAATTAGGTCCCATTTGTTTATTTTTGCTTTTATTTCCGATATTCTGGGAGGTGGGTCATAGAGGATCCTGCTGTGATGTATGTCAGAGAGTGTTTTGCCTATGTTCTCCTCTAGGAGTTTTATAGTTTCTGGTCTTACATTTAGATCTTTAATCCATTTTGAGTTTATTTTTGTGTATGGTGTTAGAAAGTGGTCTAGTTTCATTCTTTTACAAGTGGTTGACCAGATTTCCCAGCACCACTTGTTAAAGAGATTGTCTTTAATCCATTGTATATTCTTGCCTCCTTTGTCAAAGATAAGGTGTCCATATGTGTGTGGATTTATCTCTGGGCTTTCTATTTTGTTCCATTGATCTATATTTCTGTCTTTGTGCCAGTACCATACTGTCTTGATAACTGTGGCTTTGTAGTAGAGCCTGAAGTCAGGTAGGTTGATTCCTCCAGTTCCATTTTTCTTTCTCAAGATCGCTTTGGCTATTCGAGGTTTTTTGTATTTCCATACAAATTGTGAAATTATTTGTTCTAGCTCTGTGAAGAATACCGTTGGTAGCTTGATAGGGATTGCATTGAATCTATAAATTGCTTTGGGTAGTATACTCATTTTCACTATATTGATTCTTCCAATCCATGAACATGGTATATTTCTCCATCTGTTAGTGTCCTCTTTGATTTCTTTCACCAGTGTTTTATAGTTTTCTATATATAGGTCTTTAGTTTCTTTAGGTAGATACATTCCTAAGTATTTTATTCTTTCCGTTGCAATGGTGAATGGAATTGTTTCCTTAATTTCTCTTTCTGTTTTCTCATTATTAGTGTATAGGAATGCAAGGGATTTCTGTGTGTTGATTTTATATCCTGCAACTTTACTATAGTCATTGATTATTTCTAGTAATTTTCTGGTGGAGTCTTTAGGGTTTTCTATGTAGAGGATCATGTCATCTGCAAATAGTGAGAGTTTTACTTCTTCTTTTCCAATTTGGATTCCTTTTATTTCTTTTTCTGCTCTGATTGCTGTGGCCCAAACTTCCAAAACTATGTTGAATAGTAATGGTGAAAGTGGGCACCCTTGTCTTGTTCCTGACTTTAGAGGAAATGCTTTCAATTTTTCACCATTGAGGATAATGTTTGCTGTGGGTTTGTCATATATAGCTTTTATTATGTTGAGGTATGTTCCTTCTATTCCTGCTTTCTGGAGAGTTTTTTATCATAAATGGATGTTGAATTTTGTCAAAGGCTTTCTCTGCATCTATTGAGATAATCACAGAAATACAAAGGATCATAAGAGACTACTATCAACAATTATATGCCAATAAAATGGACAACGTGGAAGAAATGGACAAATTCTTAGAAAAGTACAACTTTCCAAAACTCGACCAGGAAGAAATAGAAAATCTTAACAGACCCATCACAAGCACGGAAATTGAAACTGTAATCAAAAATCTTCCAGCAAACAAAAGCCCAGGTCCAGATGGCTTCACAGCTGAATTCTACCAAAAATTTAGAGAAGAGCTAACACCTATCCTGCTCAAACTCTTCCAAAAAATTGCAGAGGAAGGTAAACTTCCAAACTCATTCTATGAGGCCACCATCACCCTAATACCAAAACCTGACAAAGATCCCACAAAAAAAGAAAACTACAGGCCAATATCACTGATGAACATAGATGCAAAAATCCTTAACAAAATTCTAGCAATCAGAATCCAACAACACATTAAAAAGATCATACACCATGACCAAGTGGGCTTTATCCCAGGGATGCCAGGATTCTTCAATATCTGGAATACCTTTCTATTTAATTAATTTTTTAATTACTTTCATCAAAGTTTTGTAGTTTTCTTCATGTATATTTTGTATGTATTTTGTCACATTTATACATAGGAATTTCATTTTCTGATGCTAATATAAATAGCAATGTGTTTAACTTCAAATTCTACTTATTCATTGATGTTATGTAGAAAGCTATTTTCCTTTTTATATTAAACTTTTCTTCTGGAGCCTTGTTATGATCATTTATTAGTTCCATTTTTTTTTCTTATCATAATGTATGTTGTTAATTTTCTTGTCTTGTTGTATTACCTGACTTATAGCAGTGCTTTGTTCCTCATCTGGGTGGGATAGTTTTGAGTTTCTCATTATTAAATTCAATGTTATCTGTGGGGATTTCTGTAGATGTCAGTTATCAAATTAAGGAAGTTTCCCTCTATCCCTAGGTTCTGAGAGTTTTTTGAACAGGTATTCAGTTCAGTTCAGTTGCTCAGTCGTGTCTGACTCTTTGTGATCCCATGAATTGCAGCACGCCAGGCCTCCCTGTCCATCACCAACTCCGAGTTCACTCAGACTCACGTCCCTTGAGTCAGTGATACCATCCAGCCATCTCATCCTCTGCCCCCAATCCCTCCCAGCATCAGAGTCTTTTCCAATGAGTCAACTCTTCGCATGAGGTGGCCAAAGTACTGGAGTTTCAGCTTTAGCATCATTCTTTCCAAAGAAATCCCAGGGCTGATCTCCTTCAGAATGGACTGGTTGGATCTCCTTGCAGTCCAAGGGGCTCCCAAGAGTCTTCTCCAACACCACAGTTCAAAATCATCAATTCTTCATGTTAGATTATGTCAAAGGCTTTTTCTGCATATAATGATATAATTGTGATTTATTTTGTCTGTTGATGTGATGGATTGCATTAATTAATTTTTAAATGTTGAAATTATTTTGCATACTTGGAATAAATCTTACTTGGTTGTGTTGTATAATTCTTTTTACTCATTTTTGGATTCTATTTGATAATATTTTATTAAGAAATTTGGCATCTATGTTCATTAAAAGTATTGTTCTGTATTTCTTGTAATGTCTTTGGTATTAATGTAATGCTGGCTTCACAGAATGGTTTATGAAATATTCCTCCTGCTTTTTTGTTCTAGAAAAAAATTGTGGAGAATTTGTATAATTTTTTTCTTACATATTTGGTTGCATTCACCAGTGAATCCATCTGCACTTGGTGTTTTCTATTTTGGAAGGTTATTAATTATTGATTAAATGATTTAATTGATACAGTCCTCTTCATATTGTTCATTTCCCTTTTTGTGAGTTTTAGCAAATTGTGTCTTACAAAGAATTGGTCTATTTCTTCCAGGTTATCAAATTTGTCAGCATAGAGAGCTGTTCACTATACTCCTTTCTCCCCCCCCTACCTTTAATGTTTTTGTGATTTGTAGTGGTGTGTCTTCATTCATTTCTGATATCAGTAATTTCTGTATTTTTTCTTTTTTCTTAGATTGGCTAGAGGCTTATTGATTTTGTCGATTTTTTAAACAATTAGCTTTTGGTTTCATTGATCATTCTCCATTGATTTCTTGTTTGCAATTTCATTGATTTTGCTATATAATTCTTATTATTTCTCCTTTTTTTGTTCTCTCTCTCTTTTTTATTCTTTCTTTTGATTTATTTTGTTCTTCTTTTAGTTTCTTAAGTTGAAAGTTTTAGATGATTGATTTTATATTTTTTAATATATCTAATCAATATCATACATTTCACTCTAAGTACTGCCCACAATATTAAATATAGAATTAGAATACACATCTCTCTTCATGTAGGGATTCCAGTGTTCTTTGGCTTACAACCTCTCACAGACAAACTAATTTTCTGAAAATTATGTAAATAATACTATTATTGAGGTATAAGGACTCTGCAGATGGTGATTGCAGCCATGAAATTAAAGACGCTTACTCCTTGGAAGGAAAGTTATGACCAACCTAGATAGCATATTCAAAAGCAGAGACATTACTTTGCCAACAAAGGTCTGTCTAGTCAAGGCTATGGTTTTTCCTGTGGTCATGTATAGATGTGAGAGTTAGACTGTGAAGAAAGCTGAGCACTGAAGAATTAATGCTTTTGAACTGTGGTGTTGGAGAAGATTCTTGAGAGTCCCTTGGACTGCAAGGAGATCCAACCAGTCCATTCTAAAGGAGATCAGCCCTGGGATTTCTTTGGAAGGAATGATGCTAAAGCTGAAACTCCAGTACTTTGGCCACCTCATGCGAAGAGTTGACTCATTGGAAAAGACTCTGATGCTGGGAGGGATTGGGGGCAGGAGGAGAAGGGGATGACAGAGGATGAGATGGCTGGATGGCATCACTGACTTGATGGACATGAGTCTCAGTGAACTCCGGGAGTTGGTGTTGGACAGGGAGGCCTGGCGTGCTGCGATTCATAGGGTCGCAAAGAGTCGGACACCACTGAGTGACTGATCTGATCTGATCTGATCTGAATAATGAGTGATGTTGAGCGTCTTTTCATGTGTTTGTTAGCCATCTATATGTCTTCTTTGGAGAAATGTCTGTTTAGGTCTTTTTCCCACTTTTTGATTAGGTTGATTGTTTTTCTGGCATTGAGTTGTATGAGCTGCCTGTATATTTTGGAAATTAATCTTTTGTAAGTTGTTTCATTTGTTATTATTTTCTCCCATTCTGAGGGTTGTCTTTTCACCTTGCTTATAGTTTCCTTTGCTGTACAAAACCTTTTTAAGTTTAATAAAGTCCCACTTGTTTACTTCTGCTTTTATTTCCATTACTCTAAAGAGGTGGGTCATAGAGGATCTTGCTTTGATTTATGTCATCAAGTGTTCTGCCTATGTTTTCCTCTAAGAGTTTTATAATTTCTGGTTTTACACTTAGGTCTTTAACCCGTTGTGAGTTTCTCTTTGTGTATGGTGTTAGGAAGTGTTCTAATTTCATTCTTTTACATGTAGCTGTCCAGTTTTCCCAGCACCATTTATTGAAGAGGCTGTCTTTGCCCCATTGTATATCCTTGCCTCCTTTGTTAAAAATAAGATACCCTTAGGTGCTTGGGTTTGTTTCTGGGCTTTCTATCTTGTTCCATTGGTCTATATTTCTATTTTTGTGCCAGTACCATACTTTGCTGATGATTGTAGCATTGTAGTGTAATCTGAAGTCAAGAAGGTTGATTCCTCCAGCTCCATTCTTCTTTCTCAAGACTGCTTTGGCTATTCAGGATCTTTTGAGTTTCCATATGAATTGTGAAACTTTTGTTCTAGTTCTGTGAAAAATGCCATTGGTAATTTGATAAGGATCACATTGAATCTGTAGATTGCATTTGGTAGTAGAACATGGAATGTCTCTCCATCTCTTTATGTCATCTTTGATTTATTTCATTAGTGTCATAATTTTCTGTGTACAGTTCTTTTGTCTCCTTAGGTAAGTTTATTCCTACATATTTAATTCTTTTTGTTGCAATGGTGAATGGGATTGATTCCTTTATTTCTCTTTCTGATTTTTCACTGTTAGTATATAGAAATGCAAGTGATTTCTGTGTACTGACTTTGTATCCTGCAACTTTGCTAAATTCACTGATTAGCTCTAGTAATTTTCTGATACTATCTTTAGGGTTTTCTATGTACAGTCATGTCATCTACAAATAGTGAGAGCTTTAATTCTTATTTTCCAATCTGGATTCCTTTTCTTTTTCTTCTCTGATTGCTATAGCTAGGACTTCCAGAACTGTTGAATAATAGTGGTGAAAGTGGACACCCTTGTCTTGTTCCTGATCTTAGGGGGAATGCTTTCAGTTTTTCACCATTGAGAATAATGTTTGCTGTAGGCTTATCATATATGGCCTTTACTATGTTGAGGTAGATTCCTTCTATGCCCATTTTTTGAAGAGTTTTTGGAAAAGACTCTGATGCTGGGAGGGATTGGGGGCAGGAGGAGAAGGGGACGACAAAGGATGAGATGCCTGGATGGCATCATCGACTCGATGGACATGAGTTTGGGTGAACTCTGGGAGTTGGTGATGGACAGGGAGGCCTGGTGTGCTATAATTCATGGGTCGCAAAGAGTCAGACACAACTGAGTGACTGAACTGAACTGAACTGAATCATAAATGAGTGCTTAATTTTGTCAAAAGCTTTTTCTGCATCTATTGTGATTATCATATTTTTTTAATCTTTCAATTTGTTAATATGGTATATCACATTGACTTGTGTATATTGAAGAATTCTTGCATCCCTTGAATAGACCCAACGTGATCATGGTGTATGAGCTTTTTGATGTGTTGCTGAATTCTGTTTGCTAAAATTTTGTTGAGGATTTTTGCATCTATGTTCATCAGTGATATTAGCCTGTAGTTTTCTTTTGTGTGTGTTGCCCTTATCTGGTTTTGGTATCAGAATGATGGTGGCCTCGTAGAATGAATTTAGAAGTATTCCTTCCTCTGCAATTTTTTGAAAGAGTTTTAGAAGGATAGACAGCTCTTCTCTAAATGTTTGATAGAATTCTCCTGTGAAGCCATCTGGTCCTGGGTTTTTGTTTTTTGGGGACATTTTTTCTCACAGCTTCAATTTCAGTGCTTGTAATTGGGTTGTTCATAATTTCTATTTCTTCCTGGTTCAGTCTTGGGAAGATTGAACTTTTCTAGGAATCTGTCCATTTCTTTCAGGTTATCCATTTTATTGTCATATAGTGTTCATAATAGTCTCTTATAATCCTTTGCATTTCTGCATTGTCTGTTGTAACCTCTCCTTTTTCATTTCTACTTTTGATTTGATTCTTCTCTCTTTTTTTCTTGATGAGTCTGGCTAAAGGTTTGTCAATTTTGTTTATCTTCTCAAGGAACCAGCTTTTAGTTTTATTTATCTTTACTATTCTTTCTTCATTTTTTTTTTTCATGTATTTCTTCTTGGATCTTTATGATTTCTTTCCTTCTACTAATTTTGGGTTTTTTACGATATGGGATGTTGCTAATAAAAACTGTTAGGATTTGGCCCCTTCTTTTCTCCACCGCCTGAATTCTTATCTTTTGAGTAAGGATGAAACCTATCGGCCTTCTTATTTCCTGTAGATTTTTCTTTTAATTCAGATTTCTCTGAATTAACTGATAAACTGATTCACCATTCTTCATTTTAACTCCATTGGAGCTGCTGCTGTGCTATGGAGGCTGCTTCTCCCGCTTGGGCGGGTGAGGTTCTTGCCCGAGGCTCACCCAGCGGCTCCAAGAGGTGCCGATGCAGGCTGTTATCGCCAAGGCCCATAATCACCTCGGGCTTGTTGGCGTCAATCATCCGTCCACCACGGCCTCCACCTCTGCTGCCTGCTCTGAGGGGCTCCGAGCGCGACAATCGCTGTTCCTTTTTCAATTCACTTCTTCGGCATTATGAGGTCAGACTGTGGGGATTGCCTACTGCCTGATTAGTGGTGCTGGATTTAAATCTTAGAGAAAAGTGTGTTTTGACCCTAAAGTTATCCTTGCACATTACTTTGATGACCCTGATCATTCCATCCTTGAGGGAAAAGGCAACCAGGGAGCTGATGCTAAGTGATTTTCATGTCGAACTGGATTCCAAAAAATGAAAAGAAGGCCTCATATTAAAGTAGCAAGGATTTGTATCAAAGGGAAGAACTTTAGGAAAGGTAATCTCTGATGAATCATCAGTTATGGAAAGTGGAATTCCTTAGTCTGAGAATTGTCATATTTGCTTTGGAAAAAACAAACAAAAGTGAGGGACTACAATAAGTCAGTAAAGCATTAGTTTTAAAGCTGTTTACCATTTGTCAGCCATGTCAACAGTGTGAATTTCAGTGTTGTGG
The DNA here is from genome assembly GCF_003369695.1 of Bos indicus x Bos taurus. NCBI lineage: Eukaryota > Metazoa > Chordata > Mammalia > Artiodactyla > Bovidae > Bos > Bos indicus x Bos taurus. Next base: position 42,500,625 of record NC_040089.1, read on the forward strand.
TTTTATATTATATTGCTTGTTTTGACAACTAAAAATCATTTAAAATTTACTAGTTATCCTGGTGGATTGTATAATTAACCATTCAGTACACCAAAGATCTAAAATTAATATCAGGTGTGCAGAACAATATCCTGTTCCCTATACAGACCCGTGGAAGTATACATTAAGGAATGTCAAAATTGTATTCCCCAAATCCATCCTCAAAGATTGAGTAGAACCCAGTTTCTCTCATAAGCCATTTAAGACAATCATTTATATTTTTCCCAAAACCATTTTGAATTGTAGTAGCTGACAATGCTACCTTTTAAAGATAACAAGTATCTCCAATTTTGTTATATTATATGAAGCAGAATGTACTTTTATTTTTCCAGATCTCTGTCACTCAGATATTAATATATATATTAGTATATATCTATATCACACATATATATATGCATAAAGACAAAGAAAATAGTTGTATGTGTTTATGTATAATTTATGAAATCTTTGGTGATTGGTACTGGGAGTCAGGGAGACATTTTATATTTTAAAGTCTTTCTTATCATTTTTACTTTTTCAATATGCATTTGTTATTCTTAAAATGTCATTGCATATCATTAAATCCAAGACACTGCTACTTCTTGATCCTTCTAGAGAATATAAAAGAACGTTTTTAATAATCGGCAACAGGTCAGACATGATTGAAGTAACTTAGCATACACGCACACACATCAGGACTGCTACCTTCCCAACTGCACTTACTACACTCCGTTAATTATCTGGTGCATCCCAAGTTACTTTAATTAAAAATAAATTGTTAAAGCATTTATATAAATTGTCAAAGACATAAAGATATTATTAATTAAAACTATGCCAAGCAATGCTCAGGATAAAAATAAATCACAAATAATTATGAAAAATGTCCAGCCTCATAATTTAAAATTAAAATCAGTGGGGCATTTTTATTTTAGACTCATAAAATTGATAATTGAAAAAGATATGTTAAATATTATGATGCCTTGATGGATATGGAAATTGTCACAGCATTCTGGACAAACATTTGGTGAGATTGTAAACATCTTTAACCCAATGAATTCCAGGGAAAATGAAAAAGGACACAAAATTTATGTGCAAGAATGTTGGTCATATTTTTATTTAAAGAAAATAACTAAATTTTAATATATTTATAATAGAATTAATAGTGAATTGATACAAACTTATCTTCAAGAAGAATTTAATGGCTTAGGGAAATACTTATGATAAAATGCTAACTGAAAATTAGAAGACAAAGTGGAATCTACATTATGATTTCAGGTTTGAAAAAAATTATATATATGCATAAATTTATTATGTGTGTAATTTTATATCTATTTATTTCCATTGCATTGAAATATAAATTACATATTCTGTGTTTTTATAATTGAGATATAACTGACATATAACATTATATTAATTTTAAGTGTACAATGTGACTTAATATTTGCATACATTGAGAAATGATCAGCACAATAAATCTAGTTAGCATCCATCACCACACATAGTAATAAATTTTTTTTCTTATGATGGAAACTTTTAAGATCTACTCTTAGCAACTTTATACAATGCAGTGTTATTAACTACAGTCACTATAGTCATGCTGTACATTATATCCCCATGTCTTATTTATTTTATAACTGCAAATTAAAAGGGTGGGAAAAAAATAAATCTGTTATTTCAGAGTGGTGAAATTGGATTTTTTTTCCCTCTGTAATTGCCTTTATATTCTAAATGCACAGCAAGAGAAACCTGCAACAAACCAGCAATATTCTGAATCTGAGAAAATATTTGCAAATCATATATCTGATAAGGGGCTAATATCCAAAATCTATAAGGAACCCATACAACTTAATAGCAAAAAATAATCTAGCTAAAAAATTGCCAGAGGGCCTGAGTAGACATTATTAAAAAGAAAATTCAAATGTCCAAAGATACATGTAAAGATGCTCAGCATCAATATTAACTTGACAAGTATATTTCCAAACCACAATGAGATATTACCTCACACCTGTTAAAATAGCTATTATCCAAAAAACTACAAATTGCAAGTGTTGGCAAAGATGTGGCGAAAAAGAAGCATTTGTACATTGTTGGTGGGAAAGTCAGCTAGTGGATCCTTTATGGAAAACATTATGGATGTTCCTCAAAAAATTAAATATAAAGGTAACATGTGATCTGGAAATTCTACTTCTGGGTACTTATGCAAAGAAAATGAAACACTAATTTAAAAGATATAGGTACATCCATGTTCAGTGCAGCATTACTTACAAAAACCAAGGCATGGAAACAACCTAATGTCAACCAATGGATGAATAGAAAAATAAAATTTGTGGTGTATTATTCAGCCTGAGAAATAGAATATGATTAAATGATAAAAAATGAAATGTTTGGACAGCAGGCATGGAGCTTGAAGATACTACAGTAAGTGAAATAAGTCAGAAAGAAAAGAGAAATACTATATGACATATGGGATTTTAAACTAAAAATCCCCCTCCCCCAGAAAAGAAAATGAGCTTATGAATACAGAAAACAGATTGATGGTTGCCTGGAGCAGGGACTAGGGGGATAGGCAAAATGAAGCAAGGGGGTAAAAAGGTATAAATTTTTAGTTACACAGTGAGTAAGTCATGGGGATGTAATATACAGCACGATGGTCATATTAATAATATTACATTGCTTACCTCCAAAGTTGCTAAGAGTAAATCTTAAAATTTCTCAACATAAGAAGACAGGAGTTTTTGTAACTATGTGGTGACGGATGTAAACTACACTCATTGTGGCGATCATTTAAAAATATGCGATTCTCCGGTGGCTCAGATGGTAAGGAGTTTGTCTGCAATGCAGGTAGACTGGGTTTGATTCCTAGGTTGAGGTTGGGAAGATCCCCTGGAGAAGGAAATGGCAACCCACTCCTGTATTCTTGCCTGGAAAATCCCATGGACAGAAGAGCCTGGTAGGTTACAGATGTAGGGGTTGCGATGAGTTAGACACAACTGAGCGACTTCTCTTTCACTTTTTCAAAATATATACAAATATGGAATCATTATGTTGTACACCTGAAACTCAAGTGATGTTATGTGTCAATTATACTTCAATAAAAAATAGTTACTGATTTATATTAAATTCAACACAGTTTATAAAGTTCACATTAATTTCCTGTATACACGTAAGTACCTTGTAGCTGTTTTTATTTCAGACTAAATTAGTCATATAATACTCCACAGATTTCTACTGGATTATATATGCTCTATTTTTCTTATTAGAATGTTTTTTAGATTGTTTAATTTTATTAGACTATCTTAGGCTATGGTTTTTCCTGTGGTCATGTATGGATGTGAGAGTTGGACTGTGAAGAAGGCTGAGCACCGAAGAATTGATGCTTTTGAACTGTGGTGTTGGAGAAGACTCTTGAGAGTCCCTTGGACTGCAAGGAGATCCAACCAGTCCATTCTGAAGGAGATCAGCCCTGGGATTTCTTTGGAAGGAATGATGCTAAAGCTGAAACTCCAGTACTTTGGCCACCTCATGCGAAGAGTTGACTCATTGGAAAAGACTCTGATGCTGGGAGGGATTGGGGGCAGGAGGAGAAGGGGATGACAGAGGATGAGATGGCTGGATGGCATCACTGACTTGAAGGAGGTGAGTCTGAGTGAACCCTGGGAGTTGGTGATGGACAGGGAGGCCTGGCGTGCGGCGATTCATGGGGTCGCAAAGAGTTGGACACGACTGAGCAACTGATCTGATCTGATGTGGTCTATCATTATTATAGTAATATACGGCTAAAGTGTGTCATGGTGTCATGTCAGTCTCATATTGCCTAGCTCTAAAAACAAAGAAAACCCTAACATGTTAGTACTCTGTTTTATTTCTGTTGACATCATTGTCCTAGAGTCAGTACAGATTGGTGCCTTCCATGGACAGATGACCCTGGTAGGCTACAGTCCATGGGGTCACAAAGAGTTGGACACGACTTCACTTTCACTTTCCCTATTTTCTGATAGTATTTTGATTTCAATTCAGCAGATTAAAAGTGGTTCTTGATTTAACAGTAAGATGCAAACAAGATATATGGATCAAGGGATCCAAGGGAAATTCTAGCACTTGGGTTGGCATGACATTTCATTTCCTCTAATCCAATCTCTTCCTTCACAGGTGGGAAAAAGAAACTCCCAAGAGGTCAGACCAGAGTGCAGGCTTATGGACTCCTCACTCTACACTTAGCAACAGTACAGTTTGGGCTGATGTCCTTGGTCTGACCAGTAAAAGGATCAAGTTTCTCCAACACCGTGTCAGGCTTGTGTGTATGCCTACAAGGCAGTTTGCTGGGCTGCTGGGAGTTATGATACCCTCAATATCTAAATATAAATATAAAATAGACTATCATATTTGGCTTCCCTGATGGCTCTGGTAGTAAAGAATCCCCATGAAATGCAGGAGATGTGGGTTCAATCCTTGGGTGGGAAAGATCCCCTGGAGAAGGAAATCACAGCCTACTCCAGTATTCTTAGGGCTTCCCTGGGTCAGGAAGATCCCCTGAAGAAGGGAAAGGCTACCCAATCCAATATTCTGGCCTGGAGAATTCCATGGACTGTATAGTCCATGGGGTCCCAAAGAGTCGGACACAATTGAGCAACTTTCACTTTCCAGTATTCTTGCTTGGGAAATCCCATGGATGGAGGACCCTGGCAGGCTACAGTCCACAGAACTGCAAAGAGTAGGACACCACAACTTAGTGAGTAAACGGCAATACCATAAAAGAGGCAGCCCCATCTGTGATCCCACCAAGATCCACAAAGCCACTTTTAAAAATCCAGCCTGGAGCACAGTCTCTGGGAGGGCAGGTACCTCCTGGTTCCAGCGAACACACAGGAAACTACAAAATGATTGCACTGATGGTGAAACATAGCTCCCAGAAATGAGCAAGCAATCTGAAATGGAAAACAAACCAGAAACCCTCACATTAGTCACTGAGTTTTAAAAGCCTTGACAATGAGACAAATTAAATTAAAAAAAATAAGATTCTTCACACATACCCACACATGTGGAAGGGAAGAAATCAATTACTGTATTTCAGGGTGGCGGAATTGATTAAATTTTTTCCTTTGTAATTGTACAATACAAATACCAAGTCTATACCTTATTCACAGATGCTTGTTTTATAATCTATTGCTATTTTTATGACTTCTGTGAATTCTACTGTTGAATTTTTTCCTGGCTTTCAAAAATTTCTCGGATACTTTGCGCAGTGCTAAGCTTTTATTTCCTCCCTTGTGCTGCATTGTGCCTTTGTATTCACAGATGAACTTTCTCTTAGTGAATCATCACTTCAGTATTGGGAAATGTAGGGCTCAGGGTCAGTAAGCTGAGTAGTTACTGGCTGTCCTCATTTTCTACTCTTAAGAATCTCCCTGGCTTTATGAGTTTTGTTGATGTGGTGGTTTGAATACTAAGCCAGCTATTTCCCACACTGACCTCTTGTAACTTTGTACTATTTTTGCCTAATGCTCTCCAGTGTCTGTTCTCCTTCCATTCCAGTATCAGTGTGCCTCCCATTGCAGGGGGCACAGGTTCAATCCCTAGTCAAGGAACTAAGATCCCATATGCTGATTGGTGCAGGAAGAAAAAAAAATGTGCATGAAAAGCGAAAGTGTGAAAATGTTAGTTGCTCAGTTGTGTTCAACCTTTCGTGACCCCATTGATTGTAGCCTGCCAGGTTCTGCTGTTCATGGAATGTCCCAAGCAGCAAAACTGAAGTGGGTAGCTATTTCCTTCTCCAGGAATCTTCTTGACCCAGGGATAGAACCTGGGTCTTCCGCATTGCACACATTCTTTAGTATCTGAGCCACCAGGGAAACCAATGCATGACATTTATTAAATAAGGTTGATTATTAAGGAAAATAAAAGTACTCTAATGTCCACTTCCCAGAGAAAACTACAATTTGTATTCATGTATATCTTTTCAGACTTTTCATACGAGCTTGTGTATACATGTGTAGGTATACATGTGTGTATGAAAATTTGAAACTGAGCAAGACCCTGTGGGTCACTATGAAGTACAAAAGCTTTTCTGTGTCCCCCATTTCTTGTTTGTAAGAACAAGGTTTTCAGCTTCCTAGACCTCCCTGAGATTGGAAGGGCAGATTCTGTTACTAATTTGAAGCGTCAAGGAAGGCAGAAACAAAGGAAAGGCAGTCAAGAAGCAATAATGCAGGAATGCGGGCAGAGTCTTGGTTCCTCCTCAAGAGATACACATAACAATCTGATCATCATGCACATAAGCTTGTATTTGACAACAATTTCTTTTACATACTTGAGATTATGGTGTGAATACTTCTTAAAGTGCTTGTCTAGTTCTCTTCGGTGTGAGATATAAAACTAATGAATTTGTAACCTCATAGGGTCTTCCTATGAGGAAGACTAAAGAGCCTCTTGATGAAAGTGAAAGAGGAGAGTGAAAAAGATGGCTTAAAATTCAACATTCAGAAAACTAAGATCATGGCATCTGGTCCCATCACTTCATGGCAAATAGATGGGGAAACAGTGGAAACAGTGACAGACTTTATTTTGGGGGTCTCCAAAATCACTGCAGATAGCGACTTCAGCCATGAAATTAAAAGACACTTACTCCTTGGAAGAAAAGTCATGACCAACCTAGACAGCATATTAAAAAGCAGAGACATTATTTTGCCAACAAAGGTCCCTCTAGTCAAGGCTATGGTAGTTAGGTATGGGTGTGAGAGTTGGACTCGAAAGACAGCTGAGTGCTGAAGAATTGATGCTTTTGAACTGTGGTGTTGGAGAAGACTCTTGAGAGTCCCTTGGACTGCAAGGAGATCCAACCAGTCCATCCTAAAGGAAATCAGTCCTGAATATTCATTGGGAGGACTGATGCTGAACCTGAAACTCCAGTACTTTGGCCACCTGATGTGAAGAACTGACTCATTTGAAAGACCCTGATGTTGGGAAAGAGTGAAGGCAGAAGGAGAAGGGGATGACAGAGGATGAGATGGTTGGATAGCATCACCAAATCAATGGACATGAGTTCGGGTAAACTCCGGGAATTGGTGATGGACAGGAGGCCTGGCGTGCTACAGTCCATGGGGTCACAAAAAGTCAGACACGACTGATCAACTGAACTGATCTGAACTGAGGGTGTTCCTTCCTCATTGGAAGAGACCCTGATGCTGGGAAAGATTGAAGGCAGGAAGAGAAAGGATGAGATGGTTGGATGGCATCACTGACTCAATAGATATGGGTTTGAGAAAGCTTTGGGAGTTGGTGATGGACAGGGAAGTCTGACATACTACAAACAGTCCATGGGGTCACAAAGAGTCGGACACAACTGAACAACTGAACTGAACTGAAGGATCTTTCTTTCCCTGGTGACTCAGATGGTAAAGAATTTGCCTACAATGCAGGAGACCTGGTTCAATCCCTGGGTCTGGAAGATCCCCTGGAGAAAGAAGGGCAGCCCACTCTAGGATTCTTGCCTGGAGAATTCCATGGATAGAGGAGCCTAGCAGGCTAGAGTCTGTGCGGTCGAAAATAGTCAGACATGACAGAGTGACTAACACACACATACACAGGATCTTTCTTTAGCCTTTATTAATGTGAGGTTTTGTTCACAGTAGAACTCTTTTAGACTAAAGATTCTCAGTTTTTCCTTGAAAATTTAAAATATTCCTTGTGGGTCATATCTGTTTTCATTGATTTATCGTAGTTTTATTTTTCAAATCAAATTAGAAAAGCATCAGTATTAACCAATATTTTATGTAGAATCCTCAATCTGCTTATTTCCACAAAGAAACAGAAGAAATGAATTAGTATTTACTGAATATCTACTGTGAATCAGATGTGCTCTAGGAACCTTGTACGCTAATTCTATTTAATTCTTATAGCATCTAAGGAATTTCTGCCTTTAAGTAGAAAGTATTTCTACCTCTCATAAGGCATCTGACTCTACAGATGTACAAAATAAGAGTCTGATTCAAACCTTAAGTCATTCTGTCTCTCATATTACTTCTCACACCGTACTGACACTATTCATTGTCTCCATAGCATATGAGTAGGCTTCCCAGGTGGCTCACTGATAAAGTATCCACCTGCCAATGAAGGAGACATGGGTTCAAGCCCTGGGTGGAAAAGATCCCCTGGAGAAGGAAATGGCAACCTACTCCAGTGTTCTTGCCTGGTAAATCTCATGGACAGAGGAGCCTGGCAGACTGTAGTGCGTAGGATCACAAAGAGTCAGACAAGACGACAACAATAACAATCTGAAGAATTCCACCATGCCATCAGCTACATGCAGTATGATCTTGCCTGTTCTCATGAACTCTCAAGCATTGAAAGATGCAATCTTTTCAAATATTTGTAGACTCACTCTTGTTAGATTTGAAGTAATTCATAAAGCAGTCCTCCAATTTTTCTATCATTTGCTTCTTCCTCTATATCCCTTTCCCCTCATGCACCAGTCTATCCTTAAAAAGGAGATACCTATGAGGAAGTTTTTATCATCTCAGCCGTCACTAATATCCAGAGCCAACAACAGGATATTTCTAAAACCCTCCAGAATCATGTGTGCCATTTATAAAAATAAACAAAAATAAACATTGTCCCTAAAGGATTTGTTAATGAAGTTTTAAAATGCCTACTCTGAAAATTTGCAGGATTAAAAATAAGCAAGTATTCCAAGTTAAATAAAAAATATTAAAATTTAGAAAACATGTTTTAATCAGTTGAAAATCCCTTTTAATAGGAAACTAAAATATGACTTTGTTTCACAATCCCTGCTGATGAAATTTGGAGAACTAATAAACAAGCTACTAAATGTCTAGTAAATAGGTTTTTACAAATGAGTTTGCAACCATTGATATACGGAATGGAAAGAAATTTAAGGATGAACTACTCCAATTATTATTTTACTAGGACATTTAAATTATTTGTCAAAGGTCACATGTATCAGATGATATAATATCTGTACTTCCTACAACTAAAAATTCATGTATTTGAAAAGAACACAAGATACTGTCTACCCTCTATTTTATGTTGCATGAAACTTTTATTGAAAGATAGAAAATATTGTACGGCTAACCAAAACTTTACAAATTAAGACCTGATTAAAATAAGAAGGTGTTTATTTGGGGTTTGTTAAGACTGTAACCCAGGAAACACAGATTCAAGAAGCACTTGAATTGCATTCCATGGGATGACAAAATGGGGGAGGTTCTCAGTCAAAAAACCACAAGGTTACAGCTAGTTACATGAGTTATTTATCAAGAATTATAATTGGACCTGGCAGGAAGTAAGGGTGCTTGTGAACTAAGGATTGGTTGGGGTCTGAAATGGTTGCATAGTTACAAGAGAAGACCTTGAGACCATAAGGTTGCAGCTGGCAGAATTTGCTCTGAATAAAGCTAATGGTGTACTTGGGTCTGGTACAGTTCAAAGAAAGTTCAAGTTCTTAGTAGAGCAGAGATATTTGTTTCTGAGACCAGAACCTCACTGACCACTCGACTCCATTTTGTATGCCTGAAGTGTGATTACTCCATTTTGTCATCAAGTTACAATAATACAAGTTACAAGTACAAATCACTACTCTATAGCTCAATTACATTTCATAAAGCATTATCTAAAGTCAGCACCCCCACAGATTCATTTGTTACCCCACCCAGTGACCAGTAACCTGACTCTAACAATACAACTTAACTTTATATTTGGAGAGAGGATTATAATTAAGTTCTTACTATTATACCAGATTTGTCATATATTGATGTTTTTCCTTATTAAAGTACTTTAAAATATTTCAAAGTTTATCTTCATTTTTTCATTTTTTTAAAATTTGAAAATAATTGCTTTACAATATTGTGTTGGTTTCTGCTATACATCAGCATGAATCAGCTACAGGTATACATATGTCCCCTCCCTTCTGAAACCCCTCCCGTCCCCCACCCCATTCCACTCCTCTAGGTTGTCACAGAGCACTGGGTTGAGCTCCCTGTGTCACATGGCAAATTCCCACTTGCTATCTATTTTACGAATGGTAATGTATATGTTTCCATGCTATTCTCTCAATTCGTCCCACCCTGTCCTTCCTTCACTGTGTCCACGAGTCTACTCTCTATGTCTGCGTGTGCATTGCTGCCCAGATTCCATATGCATACATTAATATACAATATTGTCTTTCTCTTTCTGACTTACTTCACTCTGTATAATAGGCTTTAGGTTTGTTCACCTCATTAGGACTGACTCAAATGTGTTCTTTTCCATTTTTATATAGTAACTTGCTTTTTGTTTTCTCTAGTCTATGGGTTTCGATACATGTGTAGAACCTTATCCATAGAGAAGATACAGAACATTTCCATCATCCCCCAGATTCCCACTGGCTGTTCTCCCTTTGTAGACAACCCTTTTCCTCAGACTTAAGACCTGACAGCAGCTGATCTATGTTGCTTCCTTAGAATTTTCCTTTTCTAAAACGTTAAATTAATAAAATTGCACAGCATGTAAACATTTGATCAGGCTTTTTACACTTGGCAAAATACATCCATGTTCCAGCATGGATCAATAGTTGACTTTTTAAAAATCAAATTATTTATTTATTTATTTGGCTTGCTGAGTCTTTGCTGTGACACATGGGATCTAGTATTTGGAAAAATCAGTATTGAAAACAGGATTGGAAAAAGGTCAGTTTTCAATACAATTCCAAAGAAAGGCAATGCCAAAGAATGTTCAAACTAATACAACTGCCTCACTTCACATGTTAGCAAGGTAACGCTCAAAATTCTTCAAGTTAAGCTTCAGTAATACATGAACTCAGAACTTCCAGATGTTCAAGCTGGATTTAGAAAAGACAGAGGAACCAGAGATCAAATTATCAACATCTGCTGAATCATAGAAAAAGCAAGAGAATTCCAGTAAAACATCTACTTCTCCTTCACTGACTATGCTAAAGGCTTTGACTGTATGGATCATAACAATCTGTGGAAAATTCTTTAAGAAGTGGGAGTACCAGGCCACTTTACCTGCCTCCTGCAAAATCTGTACATAGGTCAAGAAGCAACAGAACTGGATATGGTACAACGGACTGGTCCAAAATTGGGAAAGGAATACATCAAGGCTGTATATTGTCACCCTGCTTACTTAACATATGAAGAGTACATCATGTGAAATGCTGGGATGAATTATTCACAGCTGGAATCAAAACTGCTGGGAGAAATATCAACAACCTCAGATATGCAGATGATACTACCCTAATGGCAGAAAACAAAGAGGAACTAAAGAGCCTCTTGATGGAGTAGAAGGAGGAGAGTGAAAATAAAAACTGGCTTAAAGCTCAACATTCAAAAAACTAAGATCATGGCATCTGGTCCAATCATTTCATGGCAAATGAGTGAAGGGGGGGGGGAATGAAAACAGTGACAGATTTATTTTCTTGGTCTTCAAAATCACTGAGGTTGGTGACTGCAGCCATGAAATTGAAAGACGCTTGCTCCTTGGAAGAAAAGTTATGGCTAAACTAGACAGTGTATTAAAAAGCAGAGATATCACTTTGCCAACAAAGGTCTGTATAGTTGAAGATATAGTTTTCCAGTAGTCATGTAGAGATGTGAGAGTTGGACCATAAAGAAATCTGAGTGCAGAAGAATTGATATTCTAAAATTATTTTAATTATCTAAACCATAGAAAGAGATCAACTAAATTTAGACTTGTCAAGGATGTTTTATAAAGTTTTAAAGCTAACCACCAAAAGAATGGAAATAGAACCATGAGCATCACACTCAAGAGGCACTATGCTTCATATTCATCAGTCTTGATGGCTGTGATGTTGTTGCTGTATCATTTCAACATGCTGCCTCCACAGTGACTGAGGTAATGGAGAAGTAGAGTCAAAGAATTACTGTATCAGACAGGAATCCATTGCTTGAGTATCGTGGAATAGGGGACTTTCAAAGGAATGGGTCCTTACATATTTTTTGGAAGATATGGGAGGAGCTGGAGAAAGAAGTATGTGAGAAGTAGATGTAGAAAATCGGAGGAAAAATAAAACCAAATAATCCTACCCTAGAGAGCTTCCCAGGTAGCTCAGTGGTAAAGAATCCATCTGCAATGCAGGAGATGGCTAGTTCCATCTCTGGGTTGGAAAGATACCCTGGAGAAGGAAATGACAACCCACTCCAAAACCCTTGTCTGGTAAATTCCATGGATAGAGGAGCCTAGAGGGATACAGTCCATGGAGTTGCAAAAGAATCGGACACGACTTAATGACTAAACAACCAACAACAATCCTACCTTATGCATTGGCATATGTGGACAAGGAGGAGCTTGCAACTGAATGTGGCAATCCAAGGGTATCTCGTGGTCAGGTTAGGGCTACAAAGAACTGCCAGTGGAGGAGCATACAAGAGCCTGCTGCTTCTCTCCTTGTTGGTGAACCTGGTTTGCCTTCACTCTCAGTGGTCAGAAAGAAGAGATGAGCATAGTGGGTGAAGAGTAAGAACAAAGCTGGAAACTATGACCCTTCTTCATCAATCTTTTGCCATCTAATCACAAAGACCCTTAGATGGAAATTCACTTCTGGCTTCTGAACCTTTGTGTGAATTTCTCTTTGGGCCAACTCTAACTCAAAATCACACAGGGATGGGAATTCTTTAAAACTCAGTTCCGGCTTAGTTAAATAGACATCCTCAACACAAACCATGACTCTCACTTCCCAGTTCTTACATGACTTGCTATGCCATTGACACACATCATTTCTACTCACAGCCCATTATGACAGAATCAGTCATGTGACCTCACCTAACTGCAAAGAGTTAGGAGATGTGGGAAAGCACATGGACATGCACTCATCAATCATTAAACATCTCTGCCACAACTACTATGTCAGAAGGAAGCGTTTTTAGATTTTAGTGTATAAATGATCACCTTGACCTTTAACCAAATATTTTGTTTAGGTGCATGTATTTGTCATATAAAAGTTTTTACATTAATATTAGAACTATAGTCACAAGTGGCACTAGTGGTAAAGAACCCAAATGCCAATGCAGGGGATGGCGGTTCGCTCCCTGGGTCAGGAAGATCCCCTGAAGAAGGGCATGGCAATCCACTCCAGCATTCTCGCCTGGAGAATACCATGGACAGAGGCACCTGGCGGACTATAGTCCATAGGGTCGAAAAGAGTCAGACACGACTGAAGTGACTTAGCATGCATGCATAATCACTGTATCCGGGATTTTGTCTGTTAATTCTGAAAGTTCTGGTTGTCACTCTTAGTTTTTTTCAGGGCAAGTCTCTCTATAGGCTTGAAAATTTCGACTCCTTGTCACTTTTCTCTCTTTCTTTTTCCCCTTAGGTCTAAGTATTATTAAAGCAGTTTCCAGCAGTGAGTTTTTCTAATTGAAACATTCAGCAGACCTTGGGGTATAGTTTCAGCTAGATTTTCTTTGGTGGGTGGAGAGCAAGCAAGAGAAATAATAAAACGGAAGATTACAGAAACCTTGCAAATTACAAAACTAATAGAGCACTTCTGTATGTAATCTTGTGGCAAATTTGATGTTACCTGGAGTGGAACTAGGAACATTTAGGGAAGTTGTATTTTTGCTGCATCTTAGAAATGCAAAAGTTAGCCATTTTGTATTGATGGTATGAGTCATTGTGGACATTATGAAGACTGCAGTATATTTGTCAATGGGTAATTCTTCCACTTATGACTGTTATACAATAGCAATAACAAGCAGCCAACATCAAGGAATTACACTCACTTTCCAGATGAAAGGAAAAAAGAATAAAGTTCTCTTTTTATTAAAAAATAAAAATAAAAAAGACTATCATCTAGGCAAAGAAAACCTTCACAAATCCATTGAACTAGCCCAAATTCATGTAATATTAAATCAGTATAGACTTTCTCCAATAGAAATTAAAATTAAACATAATTACAACATAACATGGATGTTTCTCCTGAGAATTACTCTTTGATATTTTAAAAAACTAAAGACAGAGAAACATCATTGGAGAGTTCTTTCTGATTTTTTAAAAAATTCATTCAGACTTAGTTGAGTATATCATTATCAAGCTAACCTTCAAGGCATTTTCTGGAGATCTGGACTGGAAGTCAGAAAATCTCAAACTTAATCGTGCTTCTGACCAGCTTTTTGATCTTGGATAAGTCACTTAAACTTTCTGAAGGTTGTTTTTCTCACCAGGAAAATTAGCTATTTTTATAATGTATCTTCTAATACTGTATGTCCAATGAAAATATAATGTGAGTCATATATAATATTTTAAATTTTCCAGTAGCTGCTTTTAAAAATAAGAAGAAATATATGAACTAAATTAATACCATATTTTATTTAACCTTATATATCCAAAATAATGGGCTTCCCAGGTGGCATGATGGTAAAGAATCCACCTCTCAATGCAGGAGTTGTGGGTTTGATCCCTGGGTTGGGAAGATCAACTGGAGAAGAAAATGCAACCCACTCCCAATATTCTTACCTGGAAAATTCTACAGACAGAGGAGCCTGGCAGGCTACAGTCCATGGGGTTGCAAAGAGTTGGACATGACTGAGTGCCTGAGCACATACACTCATCCAAAATAACATCATTTCAACATGTATATCAACACACAAAATTAGCAATGGTATATTTAACATTTTTTTCTTGGCAATCTGGTGTGTATATTACACTTCAGTGCAACTAATCTTGGAAGCTAAATTTCATTGGAAATACTTGATCTGTATTTAGATAGACATATAGCTGAGAAAGTAGATTTATACACTCAAGTTGTTCCAAACATGCTTAAAAATCTTCTAATAATTAAATCAATTTTAAAACGGTCCGTTTTAACATTTTGATTCAATTTAATTCAAACTCAAATTAAAAATCCAGTTCCTCAGTTACTGTAATCACATTTCAAGTGCTGTGCCATTATGGAGCTTCTGACTACTCTATTGGACAACATAGTTCTAAAATCTCCACTGTTTCTGAGAGTGAAAGTGTTAGTCAGTTGCGTCTGACTCTTTGACACCCCATAGACTGTAAACCCACGAGTCTCCTATGTCCATGGGATTGTTCAGGCAAGCATATTGGAGTGGGTTGCCGTTCCATTCTATAAGGGATCTTCCCAACCCAGGGATTGAACCCAGGTTTCCCACATTGTAGACAGATTCTTTCCCATGTGAGCCTGCTACTTCTACTTTTTTTTTCTTCAAATGTTCATAGTAGTGTTATTTTGGACTTCCCTGATGGCTCAGTGGTAAAGAAACCATCTGCAGTGCAGGAGACACAAATCTGATCCCTGGGTCAGGAAGTTCCCCTGGAGGAGGGCATGGCAACCTACTCTAGTATTCTTGCCTTAACACTCCTATGGACAGAGGAGCCTGGCAGGCTACCACTCATAAGGTTGCCAAGAGTCAGACAAAACTGAAGTGACTGAGCATGGAGCACATCAGCTTTATTTGTAATAGCCCTGGATCACAAACAACCCAAATGATCTTCTGTGAGTAAATGGTCATTGGACAAAGGTGTAACTATTCTATCAAATACTACTCACCAATAAAAAGGAACAAATAAAAAGGAGCAAACCGATGTGTAAAATTAGGGTGGATCTCAAGGGGGTTTTGCTGAGTGAAAAATCATTTGCATAACATTCCATTTGTAGGTTTCCTTTTATGTTGGGGGCCAGAGTGAGGTACTCCGCCCGTGACAAAGGTCATGAGGAAGGAGGCTCGACATACGCAAAGGCGGGATCGAGCCTCAGGAGTCCCCCTGGAATTCCTCGAGCATCTACCCCCATAACCAGAGCCTGCCTACTTTACTACTTTGTGCTCACCTACACCTCTGACTTTACGGGGGGCTCTCCCCCACCACCTCTTTTGGAGAAGGAGTTAACTTAGAGCTCCAGTTTATAATAATTCCTGGGCGTGATAAGAGTGTTTTAACCTACAAACTCCTCTGAAGGTTCTCTGGCCTGCCTGACAGGCTTGTCCGGCCACATGTGATCGCTCACAGCCTCCCAACCGTGAGAGGCACAAGATGCTTTAAACCTTCTAAAAACAGGTTCCTTAGAAAAGTTAGAAAACTATAAGTATAAGTATAGTGGGCTAATTAGAAATTGCGTTGGTGAAGGGTTTTTCATTTGTTGAGCCAATGTTTGTTGCTAAGTCTCCACATCCCCTGCCCTTACACACATTAATGAATATATAGAAGAAATAAGTATTAACCTTTGATATTAATCACGTTAGACCTTAGGCTAAGTAAATTCTTTCCTTAACTAAAACCCACTACACCCTCACCCTGTAGGAATGTAACTTTACTTGGGTGGCGTCTGTTTTGAGAATAATCAGCCCTGGAGAAATAAGTGTCCTGATTGACTGACCGCTGTCACAAGGAGAGGGTCGTAAATTGTCAGCAGGCCCCCCTGGCCAGAAGATGATGTAACACCCCTAAGACCTCTGTATACATTTGTATGAAGCACCTGACTTTGATAAAAGTCAGGACTGCTGTCCCCACGTGACTTTTGTATAACATCTTAGTGTATAAAAACAGACTCTGGAAAATAAAGAATTGGGATCAGTTTCTCGAAATACTGGTCTCCCCATGTCTCTCTCTCCCTCTGGCTGAGTCTCCATCTGGAGCGCGGAACCCACCATGCTTACTAATTTTGCCTGGGCTTCTAAGATCCGACCGGGGAGGCCTCAGTGTCTCCTCTCCTTCGGGAGAACGGAAGGACGCCTGCGGCCTACGTAAGTGGTGCAAGCTTCTTGTCTTGAAGTTTTATTGGTCCCCCGCGTAAACCAAGCTACTCAGCCTCTTTTCTCCACTGAATTTTCCTACTGAGCTATCCTTATTCTATTACTCTTTATATCTCTAATTAATATCTAATCGAAACTATCGTATCCTGACCCTCGCCTATGCCGTCTCTCCTTCGAATACCCTGGATCAGCCGGGGCTGGTCCCCGGCACTTTTATATAACATTCTCAAAAAGACAAGATTGTGGGGATGGAAAACAGACTCATGGTTGTCAGGTGTCTGAGAGGATCCCTGGTAGGGAGAAAGATTGGTGTGTCTATAAAAAGCAGCATCAGATGTCTTCATGATGATAGAAAAGTTTCGTGTATTTATTGCTGTTCTGCTACCTCTGTCTTTACCTCTGTGAAGCTCTTATGTAGTAGATGCTTCTTAAAAAAAGAAAAATATCAACTGGATTATTTCTGCACAGGAGTGCATACTGATTATCAAGGGAGATATAATTCCTGTGCCACCTTCCTCCACTGAGGTACTGTTTCTTGTGGATAAATTCTATAAATTCTCTTGCTTTTCTTGCCTGCTGATGGAAACATTATCACTTCCGTGGGCTCTGTGAAAATAATTATATAAGGAAAAACAGAAAAGAAACAGAAAAGCCCTTTCCATTCTTTTTTTACCCATTCTGCCTTTGACAGATACTTTGAGGCATAATTACTTCTCTTATTACATTAGCCTAAAATTGATTAAATGTGTATGAATATATTCATGGTAATGTTGCATGAAAAAGCAAAGGAGAAGCATAAATGTCTACCAATCAAAAAAAAAAAAGATATGTAAAATAAAGTATCTACAATACCTTGAGTTTTCATATATAAGTCAAAAGCAATAAATTCAATTTCCAGGAATGAATTAGGATCACATGTTGTGTACAGAAACATAAAATCATATGAAAGAATTAGGAGAGAGAATTAAAGACAGGATACAGTTTTAAAATGCATATGCCAAAGCACACTGTGGGTTGTTTAAAGACACAAACACACATAAACATACACATATTTTTACAGACAATAGTTTGGAAAGATATACTTTTGATGCAGAAAAATGGGTTCCAATAGGAACAAGGGCTGGAATAGACTGGGGTTCGGGCATGTAAACAAGATGACTACAAAACAAAAAGTTTGAGATTGAGCTATTAATACATAACAAGAAAGAGCATGGTATCAGTATCTTTCAAATTCTGTGCATTTATCATTTTCATATAATTTAAAACTTGAGAAGTGCTCAGTTAGGTGAGTCAGTAGAGCAAATGACTTTAAAATTATATGACAAAAGCCCTACAATGGGAATGTTATATATTAATAATCGCTCAGGAGTTTACACTCTAGATAGGGAGAGAGACATATCCTCAAAATTGCAGTTTTGCATATGAACTGAGCGCTATGACATAGTTTTAAAATATCTCGGAGGATTAAAACAATGGGTTATCTGAAGGAGAGTTATGTTTTCTTTAAATGGAGCTTTGAAAAAATAAAAAGCCAAATATTTTATATATAAAGTATACAACATATAATATGTATATACAGTATTCACGTGTGCTAAGTCACTTCAGTCGTGTCAGACTCTATGCAGCTCTATGGACTGCAGCCTGCCAGCCTCCTCTGTCCATGGGATTCTCCAGGCAAGAATACTGGAGTGGGTTGCTGTGCCTTCCTCCAAGTGATCTTCTCAACTCAGGGATTGAACCAGCATCTCTTACATCTGTCTGAACTAGCAGGTGAGCTCTTTACTGTTAACGTCACTTGAGAAGCCCCATATATATAGTATATATATATTACATATTTATACAAATATATAAATCTATTTCTAATGTTTAAAAAAGCACATTTAGTTAGCAAAATGACCATGTTATTGTCATACACCTCATTATTAATAATGAGAATAAATGAGAGGAAGAAAGCCAACATTCTGTGGGGATCTACTATGGGCCAACCAGACTGTGTACCAATTATTTTACAGACTATCATATTTTATCTTTCTAGTGATCTTATAATAATAAGGGAAACATTACTATTTCTATTTTGCACATGAGAAAGCTGAAGCTAGGGGAGGCTGAGAAACATTTTCAGTATCATCAGCCTGTCTGTTTGGGAACCACAACTTATACGTTAATTGTCACTCTGGAACCTGTGTCTTCCCCGATGTACTATGGTAACTCCACAATAAAATTAATGTCTCTGCTTCTGAACAAGAAGTTATAGTAAGTCTGTTCCTTTTAAAAGCTTCTGATTAAAGGAAAATTAGAGCTATCATAGAATCACCATCCTTCTCTCCAACTCCAAACTTTTCAAAGATGCTTTCTTAATTCTCAGCACAACTGCCTCTCCTCCACTTCAGCCTCAAGGTCAGTCACTACATTAGTCCAGTCCTTGGTCCCTCCTTGCCTTGCTTATTGATTCATCTTTTTAATTGATTTCCCTCCGTAAAGTGACCACCTTCCTTACTCATATTAAAAGTACTGCCAGAGTGATCTATGTGAAAAGCATAGAGCACCACATTGTTCTTCTGCTGAAATCGTCTCAATAGCTTTCCTTCAGAAAATATTCAAACTCTATAGATAAAGGAAAGGCTCCTAAAAACATAAAATTCCCTCTACCTCTATTTTCTCTCCTGAGAATGTTTCTTTCTATCTTTTCTGTCTCATAATCCAACTTCTGCTCTTCAAGGTGTATTTGAGTAACACCTCCTCCAGGAAGCCTTGTTGTCTGCCCTCATCTGGCAGGACAGGTGGTGAGTCCTTTTCCTCTCTGCTTTCCACTACCTTTTATCATATTGTGTTGTAATTTTTTTACTTACAGGTCTGTGTGTCTGATTGTCTAAATTTTTTTCTTTTTGTCATTCTCAGAAATTAGAACGGTAGCTAAGATCTCAGTAAATGTTTCTCGAATAGTGAAATTAATTTAATAGAATGTAGCCTAAATATGGGGGCTTCCCTAGTGGCTCAGGGGTAAAGAATCTGCCTGCCAATGCAGGTTCAGTCCCTGGGTCAGAAAGATCCCCTGGAGAAGGCAATGGCAACCCACTCCAGTATTCTTGCCTGGAGAATCCCATGGACAGGGTCTGGCAGACTAAAGTCCATGGGGTTGCAAAAGAGTCAATGACAATCTAAATATAAACTGAGTTTCCTCCACCTTTATTTTTCAAGGTTCTTTCTCTCAGATCTATCACCTCATTACCTCTCCTCCCAACATACATTTAGCTTCAGGAAGGGAAGGGAGTTATTTTTCATCATATAAGTCTTATTTTCTCCTTCTTTCCTTTGCTCAGTCTTATATAGGATTGTGATTGTGGTTTGCAGGACAGGGGAAGGAAAGAGAGATTGGGATTTCTGGTTGGTGATGTCAATGCTAGTTGTGTTGTCTATTGGGAATTCCTAGTGGAAGAGCAACACTAAGTTTATATATGGTATATATATATAACACTAAGTTTATAATATGGTATGCTTAACCTACCATTCTCTTCAACTATGTGCAGTGGTGAAAATCCAACTCTATATGCTATTATGCTACTTGAGAGTCCCTTGGACTGCAAGGAGATCCAACCAGTCCATCCTCAAGGAAATCAGTCCCGAATATTCATTGGAAGGACTGATGCTAAAGCTGAAACTCCAATACTACCTGATGAGAAGAACTGACTCATTGGGAAAGACCCTGATGCTGGGAAAGACTGAAGGCAGGAGAAGGGGACAACAGAGGGTGAGATGGTTGGATGGCATCATCGACTTGATGGACATGAGTCTGAATAAGCTCTGGGAGTTGGTGATGGCCAGGGAAGCCTGGTGTGCTACAGTCCATGGGGTCACAAAGAGTTGGACATGACTGAGCGACTGAACCGATATTGATACTGATATGCTATTTTGCTACAGTTGTATATTTAGCTATAGCCATTCTCCACTCTCAAATGGAGCTTTGCTTGAAGTACATTCCCAGGGATTGTGGTTTCTAAATTTTTTCTCAAGACCGGAGTCTACCATGGAATATCCTTGCCTCCTAATCTGGTCAAGATTCTTTGATATGCTACAAACTATAAAGCAAATGGAAATTTAACACTCTCAATACTCCACAATAAAATATTATAGTGTAAGTATGGAGTGGAGACAAAACTAGTTATACTACAGAGCAAGCTAAGAAACATAGGTAAAGGTTACAGTTTTCATTTCTCCCAGTAGTTATTTCTCCCACTAGATATGCTGGTTTATTTATGACTTCCTTCATTACGATACTCATTCATTTTCCCTTAGCTTTAGGCTACTATCTTGATTGATTAAGGTTCTTTGTCCTATGTGGGGATTCAATTTTTCATTTTGGACAAATCTATACCCTTAGTGCTGCTTCTTGAATAAAATTACGCCTTTGGTAAGACTCCTTCGCTAATCAAAGCAATGAAAGTGGTGTCCAGGGGACCCAAGTTTCCCTCTTATGCTTTCCTGCTCCATCCTTGAAGGTCAGGTTTAAGTGTCTCAGCCAGTACAATTTATGCCAGTCTCTTAGTCATACACTGGACATGGCTAGGTTTCCATTCAGTGAAACCAAAGCAAAATCAACCTCTTGTAGGAATGGTTCTTTCCTTGGATTTTTAAATCTCCATAATAAAAGAAATAGCCTCAGCATAATAAAGGCCATACATAAAAATTCTACAGCTAAGATACTTAATTGGTAAATAAGGAAAGCTTTTCACTAAGGTCAAGAGCATGACAAGGGTGCCCACTTTTACCGCTTCTTTGGGTAAGACTTCGACATTACTGGAAGTCCTACCCAAAACAATTGGGAAAGTAAAAAGTGAATAAATAAAGGCATTCCAAGCAGAAAAGAAGAAGTGATCTCTTATATGTTCACAGATGAGAACTCTTATATGTAGAAAATCCTAAAGCACACACACACCAAAAAAATTAGAACTATTAAATAAATCCAAGTTTCAGAATACAAAATCAATGTGAAAGAATCAATTGCACTTTTAAACACTAACAGTGAATGATCAGAAAAGGAAATTAACAAAACAATTCCGTTTACAATATCATGAAAAAGATAAAAAATACTGAGGAATAAACTTAACCTAGGAGGCAAAAGATTTATATACTGAAAACTAGAAAATATTGCTGAAAGAAATTAAAGAAGACAGCAATAAATGGAAAGACACTTTGTGTTCATGGATTAAAAAAATAATAATATTATTAAGATGGCAAAAATACTTGAAGAAATCTTCAGATTCAATGTCATCCCTATGAAAACACTGGTTTTACAGAAACAGAAAAATCCATCCTAAAATTCTGTGGAAGTTTGAGGAAACCCAAATAGCCATAACAGTCTTAAAAAGGGGGGAGCAAATTTGGAGATTTCATATTCATTAATTTTGAAATTTATTACAAACTACAGTGATTAAAACAGTGTGGTGCCATCATAAAGGTAGAAATATAGATCAATGGAATAGAAGAATAAAGAGCCCAGATACAAACCGCACATATATGGTCAAATGACCTTTGACAAGGATACAGTCAGGGAAAGGACAGCTTCTTCAACAAATGTTGTTGGGAAAGCTGGCTATTCAAATGCAAAACAACAAAGATGGATTCTTTATACCATATTGAAAATTGACTGAAAATAGATCAAAAGATCATATAAGAACTATAAAATTTTATGAAGAAAACATAGGGCAAATGTTCATGATCTTGGACTTGGCAATGGTTCCCTGGAAAGATGCCATAAGCATGGGTAGCAAAAAAAAAATAAAAAGATAGACAAATTAGACTACATCAAAAATGACATTCTCAGCAGAGTGAGAAAGAAATCCATGGAATGAGACAAGATATTTGCAAGTCATATGTCTGATAAGGGGTTAATATCCAGAATATACAGAGAACTCTTAGGTCTCAACAATAAAGAAAAGCAACTTAAAAATGGGCAAATATTTGAATAAACATTTCTCCAAAGAGTGTATATAAATGGCCAATATGCACATGAACACACTTAATATCATTAATCATTAGGAAAATGTAAGTCACAGCCAAAATGAGATATAATTTTATACCCATTAAAATGACTATTTTTTTTTTAAACCCACCAAAACAGAAGTTGCAACTGTAGGAGAGGCTGTAGGTAAGAGAAAAATTGGACCTTTTACACTCATGGAGGGAATGCAAAATTGTTCAACTGCTGTGGAAAACAGTGTGGTTTTTCCTCAAAAATTTAAAAATAGAATTGCCAAATGATGTAGCAATTCCACTTCTGAGTATACACCCAAAGTAATTAAAAGCAGATGCTCAAAGAGTTATTTGTACAGTCATGCTCACAGCAGCATTATTCAAGATAACCAAAAAGTATAAACAAAATGTAGTACATACATGGGCTTCCCTGGTAGCTCAGCTGGTAAAGACTCTGCTTGCAAAGCAGGAGACATGGGTTCAATTCCTGGGTTGGGAAGATTCCCTGAAGAAGGGATAGGCTAACCATTCCAGTATTCTTGGGCTTCCCTGGTGGCTCAGATGGTAAAGAATCCACCTGCAGTGCAGGAGACGTGGGTTTGACCCCTGGATTGGGAAGATCCCCTGGAGGAGGGCATGGCAACCCACTCCAGTCTTCTCGCCTGGAGAATCCCATGGACAGAGGAGCCTGGCGGGCTACGGTTCACAGGGTAGCAAAGAGTCTGACACGACTGAGTGACTAAGCTCAGCATAGTACATACATACTATTGATGTGAAATATTATTCAGTCCTAAAAAGAAAGCAAATTCTGACCCATGGTGCAATGTGGATGAACCTTGAAGACACGAACAAATCATATATGATTCTTTTATGTGGTACCTAGAATAGCCAAATTCATAGAAAGAGAAGGTAGAACAGTAGTTGCCAGAGACTGAGCGGAGGAGATAATGGAAAGTTATTGTTTAATGGGCACAGAGTTTCAATTTGGGAAAAAAAAAAATCCCTGAGGAAGGATAATGGTGACAGTTACAATGTAAATGTATTAATTCCATTGAACTATACACTTAAAAATGGTTAAAATGCTGAATTTTATGTTACGTATATTTACCACAATAAAAAATAAAAGATGAATTCTGTAAGTTATGGAGAGATATGAAGCCATTAAGAGTAACTATGAATATAGGAGAGATTTTTTTAATAGCGGATCCTATATCCTTCAAAACAGCACCCAGTTCTGAAGAATTTTGACTTTCAGTATGCTGCAGCTGGAGTTTCCCAGGTGGCTCCATGGTAAAGAATATGCCTGCAATGCAGGAGTTTCAGGAAATGTAGGTTTAATTCCTGGTTTGGGAAGATCTCCTGGAGGAGAGCATGGCAACCTCTCTAGTATTCTTGCCTAGAGAATCCCATGGACAGAGGAGCCTGGCAGGCTACAGTCCATAGGGTTGCAGAGAGTTGGACACAACTGAAGCAACTTAAGCACTCACGCATGCTGCGGCTGGGTCTTCAATTATTATTTTTCTTGTTAACCAAAGTTAGTGATTTCAGATAATGGGGGAATAAGATAAGATCAGGGAATCCAACTAACATCTTTTCATTGCTTTACTTTTTGCAATGTGAAAGTTGTGAGTGATAAGATGCATATAGCATAATATTAAGACATGATGGATCTGCTGCAGAATTACAAATGGAGAAGTCTACTTAAAATCAGATTGCTTGAAGGAAAAGACAAATTGTTGCCCAGTCCTCATCTAAAGATGCTTCAGTTAATCTGCTTTCCACTAACAGCTGACACATCTGCTGGGGGCAGATGCCACCTTGGGAACCTGGAATTGCTAGCTGCAGTTAACATTCAACACCCAGCAGAGGCAGTAGCCATCATAGCTTATCTCTAAGCTTGGTGGAGTGTGTGTTAAAACCCCCTGAAAAAAACCAGAAAGACCCCTGGAGTCAGAGTCAACAGTATTACAAGTATTACAACTCTGCTACTAAAGGCTATTGGGACCATCAGGAAATCATTCACTTTCTCTCAGTTGAATTTCATCATTAACAAATGAAGGTTGTTTTTGCCCATCCCTTTCATTTCTAAAAGCTCATGACCTACTACTGATCCACCCATGTGTATTAGGAACCTCAAAGTTCTTCATGGAATAATAGTAGTGAGTCAGCCAAGCCAATCCACAGTCTTTGTGTGTGTATGTGTGGAAATAATGAATCCATCCAAAATATTTTAAACTCTTTAAGAGAAAGATATACCTGAAACATTTTACTAAAAAAGTGAGTGCTGGGGATGACTCTGTTTTGACTGAGGAACTTGAATACATGTACAAAAGTAACTGTTATTAACATTATGCTCTGTACTTGATTTTCTTATTACCTGTAAACAATGCTTTCTTCCTTTTTGGGGCAGTGATTGAACAGATCTCATGGAGGAGAGTGAGAATTTATTCTCTTTTTTTGTCCAAATGGGTTGAAGAGTAGCAACACATTTCTTTCCATCTAATGCTGTTTTTGACTCTTGCTCTTGTTTAGTCCAACTCTTTTGTGACTCTGTGGACCATAGCCAACTCTTTTGTGACCCCATGGACTGTAGGCAACCAGGTTCCTCTGTCCATGGGACTTCCCAGGGAAGAATACTAGAGTGGGTTTCCATTTCCTCTCCAGGGGATCTTCCCTATCAGGGATCGAACCCATGTCTCCTATATTGGCAGGCCAATGATTTACCACTGAGACACAAGAGAAAAACCTCTTTGACTTCTTCTTTTCCATAAAAGACTTCCCATTGCCTACTCATCTTCAGGGTCTCCTAATCCTTCTAGTTTGGCTTTTCACTCTATGCCCTGAATGCACTTTTCATTTTGACACCTGTCCATATTTGCGGTCAAATCCAACCTACACCCACATCCAAATAATACTTTTAGGAAAACCAAACTGGCTTATAGTTCACTCTACCTTCACATGCCACAGTGGAGAGGGAGGAAGACTGTCTATGCATTTTGATTTCTGGAATTTTCTTCTCTTTTTGGGGATGGCTACAGAACAAAGGCCTCTCCCTTTGTTCTTTCTCTTTGCTTTGGGCCTTCGCTTTCTGTAATACCAATGATGTTTGTATCAACAGTAGAGATAGTAGCATAGTGAAAACTTTTCTTTCTGTCCATATAATTCCAAATAATGGGGAATGCCATCAGTGATATCATATCCAGCAAAATTTGCAATCATGAGACCTGATTTTACATGCATTGAGTTTGCTATTTATTAATTTCAAGCCCTTGGGAAGTATTTAACCTCAATTAGCTTCCATTTGTTCATCTTTTAATGGGGAATTAACTGCCTATGACTAGAAAGAATCTATCAAGTTTCTAGCGTGATGTCTGGAGCTGGATAAATATCGAAAAATATCAGTTCTTATTTTCCCATAGGTAATAGAAATCATCCTCCTTTGAGTTTGTAGTTTACTAGTTGTTCATCTTTTCCTTATAATGTTTTATTAGATAGGCTGCTTCAAAACCTGGTATTTATTATAGCTGCTACGTAGGTGGGTAAATGGTTCTTTGCAAAGACTTAAAGTCTCACTTCCCATCATCAGTTCAGTTCAGTTCAGTTGCTCATTCATGTCTGACTCTTTGTTACCCTTTAGACTGCAGCACACCAGGCCTCCCTGTCCATCACCAAATCCCAGAGTTAGTAAAACTCATGTCCATTAAGTCGGTGACGCCATCCAACCATCTCATCCTCTGTCGTCCCCTTCTCCTCCTGTCTTCAGTCTTTCCCAGCATCAGGGTCTTTTCAAATGAGTCAGTTCTTTGCATCAGGTGGCCAAAATATTGCAATTTCAGCTTCAGCATCAGTACTTCCAATGAATATTCAGGACTGAGCTCCTTTAGGATTGATTGATTGGATCTCCTTGCAGTCCAAGGAACTCTCAAGAGCCTTCTCCAACACCACAGTTCAAAAGCATCAATTCTTTGGCTCTCAGTTTTCTTTATAGTCCAACTCTCACATCTGTGCATGACTACTGGAAAAACCATAGCCTTGACTAGATGGACCTTTGTTGGCAAAGTAATGTCTCTGCTTTTTAATATGCTTCTTAATATTCTGTCTAGGTTGGTCATAACTTTTATTCCGATCATAGTCATTGCTATTTTGTACAGTTAGTATGGAAAATTTCTGACAAATGGCAATGAAGAGTCGTAGACTGCTCTTTGGGGATATTAACATTTTTATTGTTAAAAATTTCTTGATTCTGTTCTCTCCTTTTTTTTTTTTTTAATCCATTGCAGATTATATCTGGAAGCTGAGTTTCATTAAATCAGTGTTTCCATCCTTGGATCACCCAACACAATCCATATACCAGAGACACACCCTGAGAAATTCTGATTTAGTGGCCCTGGGTGGGGATTGGTAATACATAATTTGGAAATACTCCAGAAGCTATTATGATGCACATTCTGATAAATAAGAGTTAATTAAATCAGTGCAGCAGAGTATGGACTGTTACAAAGCTCAGCAGGTTTCTCAGTATCATTCTTGATTTTTGGATTCTTCTGCACAGTTTCATAAAGATGAGAATAGAATTTTAATTGAGGTTATATCTCCATGGGAACAAGAAACCCAATGCTCCTTCAGGTTCCCGGTTATATCCGTGAAAAGGCATTGTATTGTTCACTGCAAACTGCTGCAATGCAGTGAACATTACTGAAATGAATTTTCTGCTTTATGTTACCCATAATAGAATACAGCTTGCAGGTTTGTAATTGTAGATAATGATGTATTTGTAAAAGGTTTTCCATCTCCTTGGATTATCCTCACAGAAAAGAATTTTAGAGCTGATGTCCACCACTCTGATTTGCAAATAAAGTGATTGAAACCTGTAATGAATAATGATTTTGCCTAAGGTCACATAGCTGGGTGAAGCTTTTATCTGTTTTTGAAATACTACATGTAATTAGCTCCTATTTTTCTTACAGGGTGGAAAAACAAATACATTTATAAAAAAGAGCACAAAGAAAATTGTCAAAGCACAAGAGAACTGTCAGCAAACTTCAAAGGCTCCAAGATATTTTTTATACTCCACAGTTCATAATACTTTTCTGATTCTTTTCTTTTTCTACAAATCCTCTAATTAAAATAAAACCTATTGGCACTGTGTAAACTATAAAGCAAAATATAATACTGTTCTCTCTTCCTCCACTCATAAAGAAGACAACATCTTGTCAATCACCCTTTAATCACAACAGAGAAGACAGAGAAACTTAGATTTTTAGTATTTTGCTTCTAACCACTATGTTAAATCTGTAAAACATAAAGTAATGAATGAGATACTTGGCTTTAGAATCCAATTTGTTCTTATATAGTTTTTCATAAACATTCTTGCAAGATGCTTGCTGGAGAGTGAGTTGTGTACAGAATAGATAAAAGATATAAATACCTTGTTTTCGTTTCATTTTTCCCCTCTTTACTTGACATTGAGTATACTCAAGAAAGTTTATACCTACTTTGTGTAGGTATAAAAGATAGTGACAAACACCTATGAAACCACCACCAGCTTAAAAAGCAGAAATTTATGATTATCTTTGAACTTTCGTATTTGTCCTCAGTTCAGTTCAGTTCAGTCGCTCAGTCGTGTCCGACTCTTTGCGACCCCATGAATCGCAGCATGCCAGGCCTCCCTGTCCATCACCAACTCCCGGAGTTCACTCAGATTCATGTCCATCCATCCCCTTCTCCTCCTGCCCCCAATCCCTCCCAGCATCAGAGTCTTTTCCAATGAGTCAACTCTTCGCATGAGGTGGCCAAAGTACTGGAGTTTCAGCTTCAGCATCATTCCTTCCAAAGAAATCCCAGGGCTGATCTCCTTCAGAATGGACTGGTTGGATCTCCTTGCAGTCCAAGGGACTCTCAAGAGTCTTCTCCAACACCACAGTTCAAAAGCATCAATTCTTCGGCACTCAGCTTTCTTCACAGTCCAACTCTCACATCCATACATAACCACAGGAAAAACCATAGCCTTGACTAGATGGACCTTTGTTGGCAAAGTAATGTCTCTGCTTATTGTCCTAAACTTCTTCTATTCTCACTCCTTCATTGGGAATAATGAGTAATACTGAATTTGGGGTTTATCATTTCCTTGCCTTTTTAATAGTTTTGCTATGTACAGACACAACTTGAGATATTGTGGGTTCAGTTCCAGACCATCCACAGTAAAATGACTATTACAATAAAGTGAGTCCCATGAATTTTTTGTTTTCACAGTGCATGTAAAAGTTAAGTTTTGATCATACTGTAGTCTATTAAAGTATGCAGAGCTCCCCTGGTGGCACAGCAGTAAACAGTCCACCTGAAATGTTTGATCCCTGAGTCAGAAAAATTCTGGAGAAGGCAATGGCAAGCCACTCCAGTGCTGTTGTCTGGGAAATCTCATGGACAGGGGAGACTGGCTGGCTACGGTCCAGGGGTTGCAGTACTTGGACACGGCTGAGCACACATCAATTTAATTTTAAAATACTTTATTACTAGGAAATTTTAACCATTATTTGAGCCTTCAGTGAATCATAATCTTTTTGCTGGTAGAGAGTCTTGCCTGGATGATGATGGTTGCTGACTGATCAGGGGTGGTATTGTTGAAGGTTGGGATAGTTGTGACAATTTCTTAAAATAAGACAGAATGAGGATTTACAGGGATACTTGTTAATATTGACAATTTGACTTTTCATAAATCATGAATGTTCTTAATGGCATCTAGAATGGCAGTCCTTTCCAGAAAGTTTCCAATAGGCTTTGCCAGATCTATCAGAGGAATTGCTATCAATGGCAGCTCTAGCTTTACAAAATGTATTTCTTAAATAATAAGACTTGAAAGTCAAAATTACTCCTTGATGCACGGGCTGCAGAATGGAGACTGTGTTAGCAGGCATGAAAACAATGTTAATCTCATTGTCCATCACCATCAAAATTCTTGGGTTACCAAGTGCATTGTCAAGGAGCAATAATATTTTGAAAGGAATCATTTTTTGCTTGATCATCAATTTTGGAAGTATATCAGTGAATAAAAATTCTCAATTTTATTATAGAAGTGTTTATCAATCTTGATCCATTTTGGTACTTACCATAAAAATATTCTTTTAAGTTTTCTTCTAAAATTGTTATAACTGTCTTTCACATATGATTCAAATTCATATGGATTTGCTTTTTTCCATATATTTCTCTTTATTTTTTGCCCTATACAATTACCCTTCTAACATTTATTGAAAATTTCATCATTCCTTCACTGAATTCTCATAACAGTCCTACTAATCAATAAATATTCATTTATGTGTGAATTTGCACTGGGCAACAGAATTTAAAGCCAAAGGCAGGGTTCAGGGGATGGAAAAATAAGAGAAAACATCAGGGATTATTATTAGATTCTGGCTAAACTGACCTAACAGAATTCTTACTAAAAACAAACTGGAGTAATAAGGCATTATCTGGGAGAGGATGAGGAATCTGATCACCAGGGTAACCAGATATTGAAATGGGAAGATCTTGCTAAACTCACATGCAGAGTTTTTATTAAAACTGGATTTTATAAGAAAATGCCCAGGTGAACCTAAGAGATGTTCAAGAATCTGACTAAAGTTTGATCTAGCAAAGAATCTTTAAGTCTATGCTTTCTGACTGCTGTTCATGTTTATTCTTCATCGTATCCCTAGGATTTGGGGGTTTTGATATATTTTATGTGTGGGTACAATTTTATCAGTTTTGTGAGTTTGGAATCTCCATATTCTTTGAGAACCCTATAGCCAATCTGATGCTCATGGTTGTTCAAGTTGAGCTTTTGCATGAACTCAAGGGGTGCCTCTCCCGTAGTGATTATCAGTTCAGTTCAGCCACTCAGTCGTGTCCAACTCTTTGCGACCCCATGAATTGCAGCATGCCAGGCCTCCCTGTCCATTACCAACTCCTGGGGTTTACCCAAACTCATGTCCATCGAGTCGGTGTAGTGATTATAGAGCTACCATAAAATAGGATTTTCTTAAGATGGTGGAAAAGTTTTTGAAAAAAGAGAAACTTTTGCTAATTTGTTCCAAATCACCTTTGGATTCACTGTGTAGCTAGAAAGTTATATGTTTATTTCTGCAACATGCCTGGGAGCAACAGTATGCCAGATCACTTTCAACTAATTTTATCTTTTTTCATTTTCTTTGTCAAAAACTAGGTAACATGAACCTATGCTGCAAACTCCTGGAAAGGGACTTGTGGTTTCAGCATCTCCAAAGGAATCTTTCCCCCCCCCAGGCTTGGAGATACACAAATTTCTTTGTAAGAATTGAGGTTGGTGGGGGGTGGGTTTATTTCTATATCATTTTTATACTGATTTGTCCAGTCATTTCAGTGAGATTTCTAGTTAGACTTCCCCACTTGGGCTGACCCTGTGTTTGTTTTCCATTTGATTATCTCAGTACTCTGAAAAAATTAAGCAGAATTCACAGGGATACACTGCCTGCTATGACTAAAGACTACTGTCTCCATGATTCCTACTTCCTAATCAGCCTATGCATGCATTTACATTTTTCTAATTAAATTTTTTCTAATTGGAGTCATCATTTGTAGTGGTTTTCGGGGGAAATGTTTCTGGGAAATGGAAATCAAGAGTTTATGTATAGAAAATAAGATATCTGATATTTTCAGTGAAATAAATAGAAAGACGTGCTTCTGAAAAGACATTTTGTTAATAGGATTTAGGCTTCAACTAGCTGACATGAAGTTTTTAGGATTAGACTGTTGCTTTTTTAAAAAGGACAATTTTGGAAGACAAAAATGGTCAAAAGCATTTATAAGAATTTATGCTAACACAGAGCTGAATATTCATTAATCGACTTTTTTCAGCAAGATTGTTCCACATCCCAAATGACTATCATATACTGAAGCGAAATACAATATTATAAAGTGAATACATAAGAAAAGACTAAATATGTCCTTGACTATAATAGATGTTTCTTAAATATATATCAATTGACTGATTTAGGACGGAAAAATCATAAACTTTGGAGATCTAGAAAGAACCTTAGAGAATGACCCCACTTTTTGATTGTTCAGGAGAGCAAAACAGGACCAGAGAAGTTAAACAAATTGGCCACAGTAGTACAACTTAGTGACAGAACTGAAGCCTAAGCCCAGGTTTTCTGCTTCTAAATGTGTTAAGTGGAAGAATTTCTCTACAGCCCTATCATCATGAGGTGCCAAGCCCTACCATCATGAGGTGGTCTAGATGTTCATTAAGAAATTTTTCTACCAGTATTTTCTCTGGAACTTTGGAATATGCGTAAATCCCAGACACTATTCTCAAGTATAAATTGGCACTTGCTATGGGTGCTTGCCATCTAACTTTATAAGAAATAAACCACGTGTTGCTGCAGCTGCTGACCTTCAACAGACCTGAAAGGAATTTAGGGTGGAGAGAAGAAATGAGGCACTCTGTGGTTGGGGAAAAACTGGAACGACAGGTCTTCAGATGGATATTTTTAGGAGCTAATTGTATGAGCCCAGTTCTTGCATCTCTTCATATCTGCTGCTGCTGCTGCTAAGTCACTTCAGTCGTGTCCGACTCTGTGTGACCCCATAGACAGCAGCCCACCAGGCTGCCCCATCCCTGGGATTCTCCAGGCAAGAACACTGGAGTGGGTTGCCATTTCCTTCTCCAATGCATGAAATTGAAAAGTGAAAGGGAAGTCGCTCAGTTGTGTCCGACTCTTTGCGACCCCACGGACTGCAGCCTACCAAGCTCCTCCATCCATGGGATTCTCCAGGCAAGAGTAATGGAGTGGGATGCCATTGCCTTCTCCGCTTCATATCTAGAAAAGTACTAAAATCCTTCATGGTGACATATGTTTCCTGTGACTAGCAGAAAGCTTCTGGAAAAAATATGTGCTTGATTGCATTTATTCCAAAATCATGTATATACTGACCTTCCCCCTACCTATCAGAGCAGTTTCTCAGAACTATCTGAGGTGATATTTCCCAGGCTGCAGTCCTCATTTTGCCCCAAATAAAACTTAACTTGCCACTGTCACACTGTGCTTTTTTATTTAAAGCCAGCATTATGTAGAGAAGAAAGCATAATTTTTTTTTTTAAGTTTTCTTTAAGATCCCAGATAGTAAGTAGTGGTTATGCATTTAAGTAAATACAACTTTAGTTCTATCTTCAAATATGACTGTATTTCTCCAAAAATCAAGAAAAAAAGTTATAAATTAGAACACGAAAAGAATCAATAGGGTGGGTCTTTTGGGGAGTGAACATGAAGAGATTTTGGAACCAGGTTATTTGTTTACCACAAATACATTAACTAAAATCCAGATCTGGAGGCAATATGATGACTAAGCTCATGGTGACTTAAGAGGAAAAAACTTGATATTCTCCTTGTACTACAGATCTGATGCCAGGAGAAGACTCAGGAGACAGAAGAGTCACTGAGGCAGTTCAAAGCTTCCAGAAGTCAGTGTCTTAATGCAGTCATTTATTTCAGACAGATTGTGGGTCTGCTTCCATTTCCTCTGAGTTTTTTTTTAATTTTTTTTAAGATTAATGACGTTAATAGTTTTTAAATGGTATGGACACAGATTAGAGGTATAGGGTGTAAACACAGGTGCTAGTCCAGTGAGAAATGGATTATTTCTTGCAGATTCAGTAAACGAACATGTCACAATCATTAGTGACTGCAGCCACCACGGATGGTGAGCGGGTGAGCCCTGAGGGAACTCAGAAAGGAAAGAATACCTGCCATCCAGCAGCCATCAAACTGCAGTCACCTCTTACGGTGAGCTCTGAGGAAACTCAGGATGTGAAAACACAGGATACTGGCCCCAGATAAGCGAGGTGCATATCAAAGGAATGATTTCATAGAGCCCCGATTCTTGCATCTTCCCATACATTGAAGCACCAAATTCCTTAACTTGGGGTATGTGATTTTCTTTAATTTATAATAATCTTTTCACCTTCAGACTACCTGCCCTTTGTTGCAAAACTTCTATATAACCTGGGGTATATAGAAGATTGTTGCAAAATTTCTGTATAACCTTAACCTCCTCTGAACAGTTTTCTCAGGATTACTTGAGATGCTGTCTCCCAAGCTTGAAGTCCTATGAATTCCCACCAAATGACACATAACTCTTAACTTTTAAGTTGTGCATATTTTTTCAGTGGACACCAAACAGGCCTTAAATTTCCTCTTCTGATTGGGAATGAGCTTGCCTATCATACAGTCTTCTGGCCCCAGCAGAGTGGCAGTCAATATGGGGCTGCTTTCTCTGCAAGGCTTTTATTGATTGGTTCATAGAAAACTGATGATATTTCAAGAGTCTGAACATGCTGTGTCACATTTAGAGCCAACTAATTTTTACTGATTGGGGCTTCCCTTGTGGTACAGTGGTAAAGAATATGCCTGCCAATGCAGGAGGCCCAAGAGACTCAGGTTTGATCCCTGAGTCAGGAAGATCCCTTGGAGAATGAAATGACAACCCGTTCCAATATTCTTGCCTGGAGAATCTCATGTACAGATGAGTCTGATGGGCTATAGTCCATGGGGTCACAAAAGAATTGGACATGACTTAGCTGCTGAGCACACACACACACAGTTTTTTACTGATTACACTTACTTTACTGAGGACTTTCATATATTCTAATTGTATTTAATTCTAAAACCTTTTGGCACTGCTGAATTTAAAAATAAGGGAAACATAGAAATGCTACATTTTCTCAAAGTCAAAGAGCTATAAAGGGCAGAAATGGGATTTGAATCTGGAGCCCTGTGTCCCTCTATTAATATGCCAAGCTACCTCTGAAAAACTGGGATGCCAGTGAGATCTGCCATTGGTTTGTGTGACATTGTCATCTCATCCTTTTGTACATTTTGAAAACAAATTCTTATCATAATTATAGCTGACAGACAAGTTCATGTGGCAATGCTGATGCCAAATACCAACAAATCTGACTGAAGGGTAAGAAGGAAATATTTGTGGAATGAACCAACACATTTATATCATTTTTTTCACCTGCTTCATAATGTTGTTTCTCTGTCCTATTTTCTAACAAAAATATTATACAATTTATGTTTCACACCAAAATAGAGTTTTCCCCAGCAGTCTTTTATCGAAACTTGGATACTTTTGTGTGTGTGAAATGGAATGGGGAATGCCTAAATCCAGACATGGATATAAACCAGGCTTAGTCTAGAGAAACCAGGAAGTGTAACTCTTTTTCCTGATCTGGGTTAGGACTTCTAGTCTGTACCTGTCTGCTTGGTATTCTTAGTTGACTTCATGCTTCCATCTTCTTCACTGTAAATGAAAACTCCTTAAAGGTAGATATTGTCTTACAAGTTTTAGTGTTTATTTTATATATTTTTTTATAGTTCATGGCACTTGTAAGTATGTAAATACATATTAGTTATCTATCCTGTGTATAAGTTAAATTTGTGGGGTAGAATTTGGCCAGTTAATCAAGTAAAAAAATCAAGCTTACAGTGTATCAGTGTAGAAGGGAATAAACCATGAAGTTGCAAATAACCTAGTGCAAAAAGTAACACATTCCTTCAAGCTAAATCTACTTGAATCAAGGTCATCTTCAAATCATAGGAGAACAAAAACAAATTTCCAAAAATGAGAGACTTATGCTTTGATGTGATAAATGATAAAATGTGAGTGCTGGAGCCAAGTCACATTTACCCAAATGTGTAAATCACACTGAAACAGTCCACTTAATAGTATTCAGAATATTAAACTGAGGCATAAAAAACAATATTGCTTATCCAAGGCTATGGAGCATGATGATTGCAATGTCAAAGAAAGTTGTCTCCTGCTAGTCAGTACAGAATTAATTCTGAGAACACATTCCTTTTCTCCTACGAGGTTTGACAAATAAATCATTAGGTGAAACCAGAGAAAAAAAAAGGAGAAGAAGCAAATGGAGAAAGTTTCCTGCTTTTTTGTTTGTTTGTTTTGATTTGTTTTTAACCAGTAGGGGTTCTGGAGTCTCAGGGCAAAATCACATTTTCTCTATTTATCACAATCACTGATAATTTCGTATATATGGATGATTTTTTTTTCAATATGTTCCATAACTGCTGTGTTTACTTCAGCTGTGTCTTCTGAAAGTGAAAATATTTAAATGAAGTAGGACTTTGAAAAGCGTATTTCATTCAATTCATTTTAAAGTAGTCTTTTCATTCCACAGTTGAGTGTTGCTATTTGAAAGGAGAGAAAAACATTAGAACCTTAAG
Source organism: Bos indicus x Bos taurus (assembly GCF_003369695.1). Lineage (NCBI taxonomy): Eukaryota > Metazoa > Chordata > Mammalia > Artiodactyla > Bovidae > Bos > Bos indicus x Bos taurus. The sequence goes on from NC_040089.1 coordinate 42,536,614, forward strand.
GGATATTTATTCAAGAGCAGACATTATCTCCCAAATGATGTAACTGTTTCCACATGACACCAAATAACCCTTTGAAAAAGGGAGAAAAATCAGTCAATTACTTTTCGTAAATGCGATAAACCAAACAGTGCGTTTTTGTTTCCTGAAAGATTTATTTTTAGTTGAGTTGTGTGATCAGTTAGAGTGTAGCATAAGTTTTAAATTCTCATTCATGAGTTTTGCTTCTCTGAAATTATGAAGGTCTTCTTTTATGGAAGTTTTCCATGGATGACAATTTAATCTGGGACAAACCTGTGGCACAGCAATCTGAAAATAATACTTATTAAAATTGTGCTTGCACTTTAGAGTTTAAAAGGGATATAAAGTAAGTATTTTAAAATGTATTATACTATGGACCTCCATAGATCCATCTCACTTGTTTCTTTCTTTAGAGCACAGCTCACTATTTGACACATGGTAGGTGCTTAATCTGCTTTTATTGAAAGTAGAGACCCTTTAAAAATATTCAATTTTGTATCATAAATATTAGACCTTAAGAAAATAGCTTCCAGAATACTGTATTGTGAGACAGTTTACCAACTGAAGACATAAGTAGGATTTTAGTTTAAAAAGTTACACTTCCAAGGATTCTTATTAGCATAAAAATTATATATAAATGAATCCAACATCTTCCACTGAGGACACTGATAGGAAAATTAATGTGAGTATTAAATAAAATATTTTTTTCTAATTTAAATTAAAAAATCTTTGATAGAGGCAGAAATGAGATAGAGATGGGAAGAGTATGCTATGTATTCTAAATAAAAATTATGTATACTTAAGTATTTTTTTCTGGTGCTTTTATTTATATATATATATAAGTATATATATATACATATATATATATATATATATATGTGCTTTCCTTGGCATAACATGCAAATTAGTTTGTATACACTAAATGTTGACAGCAAAATGATAATTTGCTGAAAGATTCTGTGTTCACTAAAATTTGGGACCTTTAATAAAAATGTTTAAAATTATTTATAAAGCTGTAATTTGTTCATATGTGCTTATTTTCTAGAGAATTTTCCCCCTAAAATAATTATCTATGTTAGTCACTAAAATTGTCTTGTTTTGTAGGTGAGAATTAAGTAATTGATACTTAATCTAAATAAGGAAAATGTTCCAGTAGATTTAACTTAAATATACAATTTTCCATTCTTCTCTCCATTTTTGAATTATTAGTGCCTGATTACTTAAATTATATTTTTAAGTTCTAAAGGATGACTAAACCTCTCTTATTTCAGTTTTGTGCCAATACCATGCTGTTTTGATGATTAAAGGAAAAGAAATGCAAAAAAGCAAAATGGCTGTCTGGGGAGGCCTTACAAATAGCTGTGAAAAGAAGAGAAGCGAAAAGCAAAGGAGAAAAGGAAAGATAAACATCTGAATGCAGACTTCCAAAGAATAGCAAGAAGAGATAAGAAAGCATTCTTCAGCGATCAATGCAAAGAAATAGACGAAAACAACAGAATGGGAAAGACTAGAGATCTCTTCAAGAAAATCAGAGATACCAAAGGAACATTTCATGCAAAGATGGGCTCGATAAAGGACAGAAATGGTATGCACCTAACAGAAGCAGAAGATATTAAGAAGAGATGGTAAGAATACACAGAAGAACTGTACAAAAAAGATCTTTATGACCCAGATAATCACGATGGTGTGATCACTGACCTAGAGCCAGACATCCTGGAATGTGAAGTCAAGTGGGCCTTAGAAAGCATCACTACGAACAAAGCTAGTGGAGGTGATGGAATTCCAGTTCAGCTATTCCAAATCCTAAAAGATGATGCTGTGAAAGTGCTGCACTCAATATGCCAGCAAATTTGGAAAACTCAGCAGTGGCCACAGGACTGGAAAAGGTCAGTTTTCATTCCAATCCCAAAGAAAGGCAATGCCAAAGAATGCTCAAACTACCGCACAATTGCACTCATCTCACACGCTAGTAAAGTAATGCTCAAAATTTTCCAAGCCCGGCTTCAGCAATATGTGAACTGTGAACTTCCTGATATTCAAGCTGGTTTTAGAAAAGGCAGAGGAACCAGAGATCAAATTGCCAACATCCGCTGGATCATGGAAAAAGCAAGAGAGTTCCAGAAAACCATCTATTTCTGCTTTATTGACTATGCCAAAGCCTTTGACTGTGTGGATCACAATAAACTGTGGAAAATTCTGAAAGAGATGGGAATACCAGACCACCTGATCTGCCTCTTGAGAAACTGTATGCAGGTCAGGAAGCAACAGTTAGAACTGGACATGGAACAACAGACTGGTTCCAAATAGGAAAAGGAGTACATCAAGACTGTATATTGTCACCCTGTTTATTTAACTTATATGCAGAGAACATCATGAGAAACGCTGGACTGGAAGAAACACAAGCTGGAATCAAGATTGCCAGGAGAAATATCAATAACCTCAGATATGCAGATGACACCACCCTTATGGCAGAAAGGGAAGAGGAACTCAAAAGCCTCTTGATGAAAGTGAAAGAGAAGAGTGAAAAAGTTGGCTTAAAGCTCAACATTCAGAAAACGAAGATCATGGCATCTGGTCCCATCACTTCATGGGAAATAGACAGGGAAACAGTGGAAACAGTGTCAGACTTTATCTTTATGGGCTCCAAAATCACTGCAGATGGTGACTGCAGCCATGAAATTAAAAGACGCTTACTCCTTGGAAGGAAAGTTATGACCAACCTAGATAGCATATTCAAAAGCAGAGACATTACTTTGCCAACAAAGGTTCGTCTAGTCAAGGCTATGGTTTTTCCTGTGGTCATGTATGGATGTGAGAGTTGGACTGTGAAGAAGGCTGAGCACCGAAGAAGTGATGATTTTGAACTGCAGTGTTGGAGAAGACTCTTGAGAGTCCCTTGGACTGCAAGGAGATCCAACCAGTCCATTCTGAAGGAGATCAGCCCTGGGATTTCTTTGGAGGGAATGATGCTAAAGCTGAAACTCCAATACTTTGGCCACCTCATGGGAAGAGTTAACTCATTGGAAAAGACTCTGATGCTGGGAGGGATTGGGGACAAGAGGAGAAGGGGACGACAGAGGATGAGATGGCTGGATGGCATCACTGACTCGATGGATGTGAGTCTGGGTGAACTGTGGGAGTTGGTGATGGACAGGGAGGCCTGGCATGCTGTGATTCATGGGGTCGCAAAGAGTAGGACACGACTGAGCAACTGATCTGATCTAATCTGAGTATAGTGTAATTTGAAGTCAGGGAGCCTGATTCTTCTAGCTCTGTTTTTTCTTTCTTTTGGCTATTTGGGGTCTTTTGTGTTTCCATACAAATTGTACATTTTTGTTCTAAATCTGTGAAAAGTGAATAACAGGGTTTTTTAAGACCAAATTTTGGCAACAGCTAAGTCATCCAGATTAAAAAGACATAAATACAAAAAAAATTGGTTTAAGCTACATATTAAACTAGATAGACCAAAAAGACGTATACAGAATACTAACAGTAGGATGCACATTCTTCTCAAACACACATGGAAAATTCTCTTGGATATATCATATGTTAGACTGCAAAGCGAGACTTAAACTTAGAAAAGCTTTAGATCATATCAAGCATTTTTTATGATCCTGGTGATATGAAACCTAAAAATTAATTATAAAAAGTAAACTGGAAAATCAACAAATGAAAGTTAAACAACATGCTACTGAACTCATTGGAAAAGATCCTGATGCTAGGAAAGATTGAAGGCAGGAGGAGAAGGGGATGACAGAGTATGAGGTGGTTGGATGACATCTCCGATTTGATGGACATGAGTTTGAGTAAGCTCTGGGAGTTGGTGACGGACAGAGAAGCCTAGCGTGCTGCAGTCCATGGGGTCACAAATAGTCAGACAAGACTGAGCGGCTGAACTGAACTGAACTACCAAAAAATTTATGGATCAAATAAGAAATCAAAAGAGAAATTTTTAAAATATATATCAAGACAAATGAAAATAAAAATACATATACCAAAACTTATGAGATGCAGCAAAAGCAGCTCTAAGAGGGACTTTTACAATGATAAACACCTATATTAAGAAAACAGAAAGATCTCAAGCAAACAAAATAACTTTATATTACAAAGAGTCAGACATGACTTAGTGACTGAACAACAACAACAACAACTTTATATCCGAAGGAACAGGAAAAAGGACAAACTAAGCCTGAAGAAATAGAGACTACAAATTTAATAGAATGATTGCTAATAAGGAGATTAAATCAGTAACCAAAAACCTCCCAACAAATTCAAGTCCAGGACCAGATGGCTTTACTGATTGATTCTATCTAACATTTAAAGAATGATTACTAGTCATTTTCAAATTCCTAGAATTATCAGAAGAGGAAACACTTCCAAACTTACCTTATGAGCTCTTTATTTAAAAACAAGAGAAAACATTGACAACATAGCTCAAATGATTATGAGTCTCCCAATCAATTTATCAACTACATTCTGAAGAGTAGCATTTATTTTATATTCTGGTAAGTTGGATATCTTATTCCAGTTTTTATTTTTAAAAAATAAAAAGCTGAAAAAAATTGTACAACACATTAATTACATTTTATATTTTATCCTCTCTTTCATACTTCTTCCCTGTTTATATATCTATTTATATGGTAAATATAAATACCACTTCAGTTTTCTTGCCTTGAGAACCCCATGAACAGTATGAAAAGGCAAAAAGATAGGACACTGAAAGATTAACTCCCCAGGTCAGTAGGTGCCCAATATGCTACTGGAGATGAGTGAAGAAAACTCCAGAAAGAATTAAGAGATGGAGCCAAAGCAAAAACAACACCCAGGTGTGGATGTGACTGGTGATGGAAGCAAGGTCCAATGCTGTAAAGAGCACCATTGCATAGGAATGTGGAATGTTAGGTGCATGAACCAAGGCATATTGGAGGTGGTCAAATAGGAGATGGCAAGAGTGAACATCGACATTTTAGGAATCAGCAAACTAAAATGGACTGGAATGGGTGAATTTAACTCAGCTGACCATTATATCTACTACTGTGGGCAAGAATCCTTTGGAAGAAATGGAGTAGCTATCATAGTCAACAAAAGAGTCAGAAATGCAGCACTGGGATGCAATCTCAAAAAACAACAGAATGATCTCTGTTCATTTCCAAGGCAAACCATTCAGTATCATGGTAATTCAAGTGTATGGCCTGACCAGTAATGCTGAAGAAGCTGAATTTAAACAGTTCTATGAAGACCTACAGGACCTTTTAGAACTAGCGCTGAAAAAAGATGTCCTTTTCATTATAGGGGACTGGAATGCAAAAGTAGGTAGTTAAGAAACACCTGGACTAACAGGCAAATTTGACCGTGGAATATGGAATGAAGCAGGGCAAAGCCTAATAGAGTTTTTCCAAGAGAACTCACTGGTCATAGCAAACACCCTCTTCCAACAACACAAGAGAAGACTCTATACATGGACATCACCAGACAGTCAATACCGAAATCAGACTAATTATATTCTTTGTAGCCAAAGATGGAGAAGCTCTATACAGTCAGCTAAAACAAGACCGGAAGCTAACTGTGGCTCAGATCATGAACTCCTTATTGTCAAATTCAGACTTAAATTGAAGAAAGTAGGGAAAGCCACTAGACTATTCAGCTATGACCTAAATCAGTTCCCTTATGATTACACAGTGGAAGTGACAAATAGATTCAAGAGATTAGATCTGATAGACAGAGTTCCTGAAGAACTATGGACTGAGGTTTGTGACATTGTACAGGAGGCAGTGATCAAGACCATCCCCAAGAAAAGGAAATGCAAAAAGGTAAAGCTATTTTGAGGTTGAGGAAGCCTTACAAATAGCTGTGAAAAGGAGAGAAATGAAAAGCAAAGGAGAAAAGGAAAGATATACCTATCTGAATACAGAGTTCCAAAGAATAGCAAGGAGAGATAAGAAAGCCTTCCTCACTGATCAGTGCAAAGAAATAGAGGAAAACAATAGAATGGGAAATACTAGAGATCTCTTCAAGAAAATTAGAAATACAAAGGGAACATTTCATGTAAAGATGGGCACAATGAAGGACAGAAATGGAATGGACCTAATAGAAGGAGAAAATATTAAGAAGAGGTGGCAAGAATATACAGAAGAACTATAAAAAAAGATCTTCATGACCCAGATAATCATGACGGTATGATCACTCACCTAGAGCCAGACATTCTTGAATCTGAAGTCAAGTGGGTCTTAGGAAGCATCCCTACAAACAAAGCTAGTAGAGGTGATGGAATTCCAGTTGAGCTATTTCAAATTCTGGAAGATGATGCTGTGAAAGTGCTGCACTCAATATGCCAGCAAATTTGGAAAACACAGCACTGGCCACAAGACTGGAAAAGGTCAGTTTTCATTCCAATCCCAAAGAAAGGCAATGCCAAAGAATGCTCAAACTACCACATAATTACACTCATCTCACATACTAGTAAAGTAATGCTCAAAATTCTCCAAGCCAGGCTTCAGCAATACATAAACAAAGAACTTCCAGATATTCAAGTTGGTTTTAGAAAAGTCAGAGGAATCAGAGATCAAATTGCCAACATCTGGTGGATCATCAGAAAAGCAAGAGAGTTCCAGAAAAACATCTATTTCTGCTTTATTGACTATGCCAAAGCCTTTGACTGTGTGGATCACACTAAACTGTGGAAAATTCTGAAAGAGATGGGAATACTAAACCACCTGACCTGCCTCTTGAGAAATTTGTATGCAGGTCAGGAAGCAACATTTAGAACTGGACATGAAACAACAGACTGGTTCCAAATAGGGAAAGGAGTTGTCAAGGCTGTATATTGTCACCCTGCTTATTTAACTTATATGCAGAGTACATCATGAGAAACACTGGGCTTGATGAAGCATAAGCTGGGATTGCTGGGAGAAATATCAATAACCTCAGATATGCAGATGACACCACCCTTATGGCAGAAAGCGAAGAAAAACTAAAGAGCCTCTTGATGAAAGAGAAAGAAGAGAGTGAAAAAGTTGGCTTAAAGCTCAACATTCAGAAAACTAAGATCCTGGCATACGGTCCCATCAGTTCATGGCACATAGATGGGGAAACAGTGGAAACAGTGGCAGACTTTATTTTTCGGGGCTCCAAAATCACTGCAGATGGTTACTGCAGCCATGAAATTAAAAGACGCTTACTCCTTGGCTACAGACCATTGGGTCGCAGAGAGTCGGACATGACTGAGCGATTTCACTTTCACTTTCACTTGGAAGTGAAAGTTATGACCAACCTAGACAGCATATTAAAAAACAGAAATATCACTTTGCCAACAAAGGTCTGTCTAGTCGAGGCTTTGAATTTTCCAGTAGTCATGTATGGATGTGATATTTGGACTATAGAGAAAGCTGAACACAGAGGAATTGATACTTTTGAACTGTGGTGTTGGAGAAGACTCTTGAGAGTCCCTTGGACTGCAAGGAGATCCAACTAGTCCCTCCTAAAGGAAGTCAGTCCTGAGTGTTCATTGGAAGGACTGATGCTGAAGCTGAAACTCCAATACTTTGGCCATCTGATGTGAAGAACTTACTCATTGGAAAAGACCCTGATGCTGGGGAAGATTAAAGGCGGGAGAAGGGGACAACAGAGGATGAGATGGTTGGATGGCATCGAGTCAATGGACAGGAGTTTGGGTAAAATCTGGGAGTTGGTGATGGACAGGGAAGCCTGGCGTACTGCAGTCCATGGGTCACTTAGAGTCAGACACAACTGAGTGACTGAACTGAACTGATATGCTAAATAATATGTATATATATATTTATATATTCATGTAATATGTATATTAAAATTGTATACATATGATTTTAAAGAATTTTCTTGAGATATGGTATGCCATACAAAAATCTTTGCATGTTTGATGTATATAATTTTATGCATTTGGATATATGCATACATCTATGAAACCATTTCCATATTATATGCCACAACATAAACATTACCCTCAAAATTCCCTCCTAACTTCCATATTTATTATTATTATTACTTTTTGTGATAAAAATATTTAATGTAAGATCTGTCCTCTCAGCAAAATTTTCAGTGTAAAATGCAGTGTTGCTAATTATAGGCACTATACTATATATTAGGGGGCTTCTAGGGTGGTTCAATGGTAAAGTATCCACTTCAGTGGAAAAGATGTAGATGATGCCATGGGTCTGATCCCTGGGTCGGGAAGACCCCTGGGGGAGGGCAGGGCAACCCACTTTAGTATTCTTGCCTGGAGAATCCCCATGGACAGAGGAGTTTGGCAGGCTACAGTCCATAGGGTTGCACAGAGTTGGACATGACTGAAGTGACTGAACACCCACGCACATTGTATATTATGTGTCTAAGACTAGTCATCTTGTATAACTGAGATTTTGTACACTTTTCCTTGTATATCTCCATTTTCACTTTCTTGCAGCCTCCGGTAACCACCATTCTACTCCCTGCTTCTGTGAATTTGAACATTTTAAATTTCTCATGTTAGTGGTATTGTGTAGCTAACCATTGCAGTCACACAAAGTTTCATTTTAAAAAATGGAAGACGTCTGAATCCCACCCCTAGAGACTACGATGTATTTGATCTAGGGAACAAGGTAGGCATCAAGTCTAACACTGGATGAAATTAAAATTAAAATTTTATAAAAATATTCAGAGATGCACTTCTTGGACTAAGAGATTACAAATTTGGAAGCCAAATAAGTTGCTTGACACTTGTTTTCACGTGTTTGTGTCTGCCCAGGATACGATAATTATGCATATGAGTAGTACTTACCAATTCTTATATTTTTTCATATAACACAAAATACATGAAAATTATACTTTTGCATTAAACAAGGAGAATATGAGCATATAAAAAAAGGAGAACAAAAGCCTAAATGTGGAGTTGAATTAAAAAGGATGGATTAATCTCTTCAGGTGCACTGAGAAACTCATCCTCTGGTATGTTTAAAATTACTCATGAAGTGATAGAGTATAGAAAAGAAATGCTTACTTATGACTGGTTCAGTTATTGGCTTGTACATGGATTCTTAACTTTTATTTCAAGGTCTACCAAGATCAACTATTTACATATACATTTTTGTTAGTGAGTTCTTTAGAAAATGTAGAAGCAGTAATCAAAAAGATTTCATCATGATTTGTCAATATTAGAGACTTTCAATATTTTTAAATTCTCATATGGAAAACATCTGAGTCAAAGAGAGAAGGAAAAAATTCTCCTTATGTGATTCTAAATTTCACATAGAAATTCAAAGGACTGAAATCCAATCCTGGAAAAGAATAGATTTGGAAGTCTGACACTATTTCAAGGCTTATTATAAAGTTACTACTATAGTCAACAGACTGGTTTCAAATAGGAAAAGGAGTACGTCAAGGCTGTATATAGTCACCCTGCTTATTTAACCTATATGCAGAGTACATCATGAGAAACGCTGGACTGGAAGAAACACAAGCTGGAATCAAGATTGCCGGGAGAAATATCAATAACCTCAGATATGCAGATGACACCACCCTTATGGCAGAAAGTGAAGAGGAACTCAAAAGCCTCTTGATGAAAGTGAAAGTGGAGAGTGAAAAAGTTGGCTTAAAGCTCAACATTCAGAAAACGAAGATCATGGCATCCGGTCCCACCACTTCATGGGAAATAGATGGGGAAACAGTGGAAATAGTGTCAGACTTTATTTTTCTGGGCTCCAAAATCACTGCAGATGTTTACTGCAGCCATGAAATTAAAAGACGCTTACTCCTTAGAGGGAAAGTTATGACCAACCTAGATAGCATATTCAAAAGCAGAGACATTACCTTGCCAACAAAGGTCCGTCTAGTCAAGGCTATGGTTTTTCCTGTGGTCATGTATGGATGTGAGAGTTGGACTGTGAAGAAGGCTGAGCACCGAAGAATTGATGCTTTTGAATTGTGGTGTTGGAGAAGACTCTTGAGAGTCCCTTGGACTGCAAGGAGATCCAACCAGTCCATTCTAAAGGAGATCAGCCCTGGGATTTCTTTGGAAGGAATGATGCTAAAGCTGAAACTCCAGTACTTTGGCCACCTCATGCAAAGAGCTGACTCATTGGAAAAGACTCTGATGCTAGGAGGGATTGGGGACAAGAGAAGAAGGGGACGACAGAGGATGAGATGGCTGGATGGCCTCACTGACTCGATGGACATGAGTCTGAGTGATCTCCGGGAGTTGGTGATGGACAGGGAGGCCTGGCGTGCTGCGATTCATGGGGTCGCAAAGAGTGGACACGACTGAGCGACTGATCTGATCTGATCTGATAGTCAAGGGTAGAATTAACATAAAAGATAGATAAATAGATGTATTGAATAGAACTGAGAGTAATAGATGTGTGTGTGTGTGTGTTTAGTTGATTGTTGTCAAAGTTACAAGGAGAATTTTATAGAAAAAGAATTGTCTTTTCAACAAATAGTGTTGGCAATTGGGTATCCATATGCGAGAAAATTAATGAACTTGATCTATACCAACTTTTCCTTACAAAAATTTACTAAAATAAATTATATACTTAAATATAAAATCTAAGAACATAACATTTTTAAGCAAAGTATATTGTAAAGTAATTAGCCTCTAATTAAAATTTAAAAAAATTTCTAAAGCAAAGCATAAGCCAAACCAGTAAAGTAATTACCCTCTAATTAAAATTTTAAAAAATTTCTAAAGCAAAGGATAAGCCAAAAACCTTTTTGACTTTGGGTTAGGCAGAGCTTTCTTAACTATGACATAAAAATTGTTAATCTAAAAGAAAAAATTATAAATGCATTTCATAAAAATTAAGAAATTCTATTTTTCAAAGAGCAGTATTAAGAAAATGAAAGGCAAAACATAAAGTAGGGAAACAGATCTGAAAATCACACACCTAAGAAGAAATTGTATAATATACTAAAAACTCTCAAAACTCAAAAAGACACAAAAACTTAATACAAAATGGATAAAAGATTTAAACAGATACTTCAGAGAGGATATCCAAATATCAAATAAATGCATGAAAAAATGCTCAATATCATTAGTCATAGGGAAATGAAAAATAAAATCACAAGGAAGTATCAGTACATACCTATTAAGTAGTTCAAAATTAAAAAGACTGACCATAATGAGTGCATGGTAGGAGGTACAGCAACTGGAACTCATACACTACAGGTGGGGATGTAAAATGATATAGCTACTTTAGAAAAACTTTGCTAGACTCATAATTTTAATTATATTTTTACCATAAGATTCAGCTTCTCACCCCTAGGTAATTATACAAGTAAAAAGAAAAAAAAAAAATTCTGTGTTCCCACAAAAATTTACACACAAATATTTGTAGTGGTTTTATTCATAGTTGCTCCAACTGGAAACCACCCAAATGGCCTTCAGCTGGAGAATGAATAAACAAATCTGGAACATCTGCACAAAGGAATAAAAGCATCAATTCTTCGGTGCTCAGCCTTCTTCACAGTCCAACTCTCACATGCATACATGACCACAGGAGAAACCATAGCCTTGACTAGACGGACCTTTGTTGGCAAAGTAATGTCTCTGCTTTTGAATATGCTATCTAGGTTGGTCATAACTTTCCTTCCAAGGAGTAAGCGTCTTTTAATTTCATGGCTGCAGTCACCATCTGCAGTGATTTTGGAGCCCCCCAAAATAAAGTCTGACACTGTTTCCACTGTTTCCCCATCTATTTCTCATGAAGTGATGGGACCAGATGCCATGATCTTCGTTTTCTGAATGTTGAGCTTTAAGCCAACTTTTTCACTCTGGAAGGAATGATGCTAAAGCTGAAACTCCAGTACTTTGGCCACCTCATGCAAAGAGTTGACTCATTGGAAAAGACTCTGATGCTGGGACGGATTGGGGGCAGGAGGAGAAGGGGACGACAGAGGATGAGATGGCTGGATGGCATCACTGACTCGATGGACGTGAGTCTCAGTGAACTCCCGGAGTTGGTGGTGGACAGGGAGGCCTGGCATGCTGCGATTAATGGGGTTGCCAAGAGTCGGACACGACTGAGTGACAACTGAACTGAACTGAATGTGTGAACTATTGATACATATGACAACACAGAAGATTATTAATTGCTTTATACTAAGTAAGAGAATCCAGAGGCAAAAGGCTACACACTGTGATTCCATTCTTATGATATTCTTGAAAAGGCAAAACTATAGGGAGATAAAACAGATCAGTGGTTGCAAAGACCCAGGTTCCCTGATAGCTCAGAGGGTCAAGAGTCCACCTGCGATGCAGGAGACGCAGGAGACGCAGGTTCCATCCCTGGGTCAGGAAGATCCCCTGGAGTAGGACGTGGCAACCCACTCTAGTATTCTTGCCTAGAGAATCCCATGGACAGAGGAGCTCAGTGGGCTACAGTCCAAAGGGTAGCAGAGTTAGACACAACTGAAGTGACTTAGCACGTACATGCACACGTGGGAACTATTAGAGGGCTGCCTAAGTCATAAGGTAATCTTTTGGCATGAAGGAACTGTTTTATATTTTGATTGTGATGGTGGGTACATGATGGTGTGTTTGTCAAAACCTGAAGAATTATATTACTACAAAGGATAAATTTTACTGTATGTAAGTTATACACTTAATTTTTTAAGGGTGAAAATAAAGAACAAACAAAAAACGGCTGCATATAATGGCCAGTAGCTTCTCTAATATATAATATATAAATAATTCTGAATATATATGAAATTACCCTGTGTTTATTCTGTTTGGTTGAATTTCAATTCAGCTCTCAGCAATAACCTGGATAACAGCTCTGTCCAGTGCTGGCTGACTTGTATTTGAGCATGTAAGTCTTCCATCCTGTGCTTGACTTGAGATATCTTGAGGATAAACTGAAGAGTGTGTGGTATTTAACCTGGAGAAGTCCAGAGTTGAAAGCAAGGACTATGTTCCACCCCTGTGGGAGTGATTTAGGTCCTACACAAGGACCCCACAGGACAGTACTGCATGCTTAGTTGCTCAGCCACATCCAGCTCCTTGCGACCCCATGGACTATAGCCTGCCAGACTCCTCTGTCCATGGATTTATCCAGGCAAGAATCCTGGAATGGGTTGCCATTCCCTTCTCCAGAGGATCTTCCCCACCCAGGGACTGAACCCAGGTCTCCTGCATTTCAGGTGGATTCTTTACCATCTGAGCCACAAGAGAAGCCTATGGGTAAGTTTAGAAGATACAAAAATGCTTGCAAAGGAAACGATAAGCACCTTTTCAGAAGCCAGATGAAAGAATATGGGCATCTGACTCATGAATTTTTTCATACATTGAATACCTCCTTAACGGAAGGCTGGGGCAGGGCCTCAGGCACACTAAGTACAAAAGCTGAGTGAAGTTCTGTTTCAATAAAAAGAGGAAACTAGGGTATACAGTTGTGAAAATACATCCAGATGCAGAGTGCTCAAATTATGGCTTTGAAAGTACCAGGCTGACACAGTTATCATTCACAGAGATTCATCTCTACCAAGTAGTAGTAAGCACTTTTAATTAAGCATACATTCAGGGAATAAAAATGTAACACAAACCCAAACATTAGTGACTAAAGTCTGTGGGATAAGAAGTGTTCTAAGAGTCAGGCTAACAATCCAATGAGATGTGGAAATATTAATATGTATTCAGTTCTTTTCATAAGAGTGCCTATTTCTTTTAACTGTCTTTCTAACTAGGGAATTAATACAATCAAGCTGACAGCTGTGTTCCACTGTCTACTTTTCTATAAATTATGTATAAAAAAATTCACATACTGACTTAAAAACACAAGATTTTGAAATTAAAATGTTCCGTGATATGCTTGTGATGTTTCATGCAAAGTTAGTTTATATAATACGTTCTCTTAGAACTTTAATGTCCTGTTGAAATTACACTTTACATAAACATAAATCATTTGGTTAAGTCAATTAGTGTAGAGCATAAAGCAAGCAAGAGTCCTAAACTACTGTTTATGTGCATGCTTTTCTGTGTTTATGACTGTAATTCTCAAAGCACAGGCTTGTAGAGCCATCATTTCAGGAATCTAGAAATGTTTTGGCATCTGCTGCAAGGACTGTGGTATCCATGTTTACAGCAGAGGTGTGAGCTGAATTCTAACAGACCCAAGGTAACCCAGACCATCTAGTGGCATTTAACACATAACTCTTGGCCATCAGTGGGAACATCATAGCTATTCTCATCTCAATTTTCTCAGGCTTATGTGGATGGAGACACAGAGTGATTTATTGAACAGTGTTATTGTCCTGAATTTATAGTTAACACGTAGCTATAGAACTCTGGGTTCATGGAAGGTTAAGGTGGACAAGATAGGGAAAAGAGGAAGGGAATTGTCATGGGCCAGGCATGATTCTAGGTTGATCATAACTTTCCTTCCAAGGAGTAAGCGTCTTTTAATTTCATGGCTGCAGTCACCATCTGCAGTGATTTTGGAGCCCCCCAAAATAAGTCTGACACTGTTTCCACTGTCTCCCCAAATACTTCCCACCAGATGCCATGATCTTAGTTTTCTGAATGTTGAGCTTTAAGCCAACTTTTTCACTTTCCTCTTTCACTTTCCTCAAGAGGCTTTTTAGTTCCTCTTCACTTTGTGCCATAAGGTGTCATCTGCATATCTGAGGTTATTGATATTTCTCCCCGCAATCTTGATTCCAGCTTGTGCTACTTCCAGCCAAGCATTTCTCACGATGTAATCCACATATAAGTTAAATAAGCAGGGTGACAATATACAGCCTTGACGTACTCCTTTTCCTATTTGGAATCAGTCTGTTGTTCCATGTCCAGTACTAACTGTTGCTTCCTGACCTGCATACAAATTTCTCAAAAGGCAGGTCAAGTGGTCTGGTATTCCCATCTCTTTCAGAATTTTCCACAGTTTATTGTGATCCACACAGTCAAAGGCTTTGGCATAGTCAATAAAGCAGAAATAGATATTTTTCTGGAACTCTCTTGCTTTTTCCATGATCCAGCGGATGTTGGCAATTTGATCTCTGATTCCTCTGCCTTTTCTAAAACCAGCTTGAACATCTGGAAGTTCATGGTTCACATATTGCTGAAGCCTGGCTTGAAGAATTTTGAGCATTACTTTACTAGTATGTGAGATGAGTGCAATTGTGAGGTAGTTTGAGCATTTTTTGGCATTGCCTTTCTTTGGGATTGGAATGAAAACTGACCTTTTCCAGTCCTGTGGCCACTGCTGAGTTTTCCAAATTTGCTGGCATTTGAGTGCAGCACTTTCACAGCATCATCTTTCAGTATTTGAAATAGCTCAACTGAAATTCCATCACCTGCACTAGCTTTGTTCGTAGTGATGCTTTCTAAGGCCCACGTGACTTCACCTTCTTGGATGTCTGGCTCTAGGTGAGTGATCACACCATCGTGATCATCTGGGTCATGAAGATCTTTTTTGTATAATTCTGTGTATTCTTGCCACCTCTTCTTAGTATCTTCTGCTTCTGTTAGGTCTGTACACTTTCTGTCCTTCTTTGCATGAAATGTTCCCTTGGTATCTTTAATTTTCTTGAAGAGATCTCTAGTCTTTCCCATTCTGTTGTTTTCCTCTATTTCTTTGCTTTTATCACTGAGCAAGGCTTTCTTATCTCTCCTTGCTCTTCTTCGGAACTCTGCATTCAAATGGGTATATGTTTCCTTTTCTCCTTTGCTTTTCACTTCTCTTCTTTTCACAGATATTTGTAAGGCCTCCTCAGACAGCCATTTTGCTTTTTTGCATTTCTTTTCCATGGGGATGGTCTTGATCCCTGTCTCTTGTACAATGTCACAAACCTCCATCCATAGTTCATCAGATCTAGTCCCTTAAATCTATTTCTCACTTCCACTGTATAATCATAAGGGATTTGATTTAGGTCATACCTGAATGGTCTAGTGGTTTTCCCCACTTTCTTTAATTTAAGTCTGAATTTGGCAATAAGGAGTTCATGATCTGAGCCACAGTAAGCTCCCGGTCTTATTTTTGCAAGAAAAGTTATGACCAACCTAGACAGCATATTAAAAAGCAGAGACATTACTTTGCCAACAAAGGTCTGTCTAGTCAAGGCTGTGGTTTTTTCCAGTGGTCATGTATGGATGTGAGAGTTGGACTGTGAAGAAAGCTGAGCACCGAAGAATTGATGCTTTTGAACTGTGGTGTTGGAGAAGACTCTTGAGAGTCCCTTGGACTTCAGGGAGATCCAACCAGTCCCTTCTAAAGGAGATCAGTCCTGAGTGTTCATTGGAAGGACTGATGCTAAAGCTGAAAGTCCAATACTTTGGCCACTTCATGTGAAGAGTTGACTCATTGGAAAAGACTCTGATGCTGGGAGGGATTGGGGGCAGGAGGAGAAGGGGACGACAGAGGATGAGATGGTTGGATGGCATCACCAATTCGATGGACATGAGTTTGAGTAAACTCTGGGAGTTGGTGATGGACAGGGAGCCCTGGTGTGCTGCAATTCATGGGGTCGCAAGGAGTCAGACACGACTGAGCTACTGAACTGAACTGAATTGAGGCGTGATTCTAGTAAGGTGCTTTGATGTGTTGCTTACATTAATTATCACAAGAAACCAAATAGCTATCATACCATGATAGACATATGTCATATATGAGTAATCTGATTTAGCTGCAGTATCTGTTGTAATTTGAAGAATAGTTACAAGAACCAGAAAGGCCTTCGCTCAGTGTGCCTCTTGGAGAAGGCAATGGAACCCCACTCCGATACTCTTGACTAGAAAATACCATGGATGGAGGAGACTGGTAGGCTGCAGTCCATGGGGTCGCTAAGAGTCGGACACGAGTGGGCGACTTCACTTTCACTCTTCACTTTCATGCATTGGAGAAGGAAATGGCAACCCAATCCAGTATTCTTGGCTGGAAAATTCCATGGACAGAGGAGCCTGGCAGGCTATGGTGGTCCACAGGGTTGCAGAGTCAGACTCGACTGAGCAACTGAACACAGCACTCCTCTAAAGTTCCTGAGACTCAGAGTTTAGCTCCAGTGGGTTCTGGCAGTGTTCTGCTGTGTTGTCCACTCAGGACATACACATTAACCTAGGATGCTTGTAAAAGATGCAGATTCTTGTGTTCCACTTGTGTTTGCAGATTGCTAGGAATTGAGATTGAAAAATTAGGTTTCCCATAATCATAAAACATTCTGTATTTTTCATAACATTTTATTCATGTATTTTTAAATAATAATGCATGACCAAAATAATATATAATGAATCATTTTTATGTGATATAATTGTCTTAGAAATTTCAGTGGTTTTCTGTGAAAAAAATATAACAATAACTGTAAGGTTATTTATTTTTATAAAACAACATATTGTGTTACAATTGTATATTTTAATAACAAGCAAAAAATGTTCTATACTTGTTATAGGCTTTGGGAATAGGAAATATTAAAATGTGGGAACACTGACATGGGATAAATATCATATAAATGTCATTAAAAATGAAAAGATATCACCACAAATACTAAATGTTTAAAACTATCACTTAATATGAAGTGTTAAAACATTCAAAGCATTAACTGCCTTGTCTGATAGTCTTTATGTTTGTTTCCTAGTAGATATTCTGGGTGTAAAGAAATTTCAAAGTTTCTTTCATTTTTGGTTGAATTGTTAAGAAAGCATCCAAAATCTTCTACAAGTTTGGAAAGAGGGTACATATGCCTTGTAAGTTATTTTTCTCTTTTACCTGGAAAATGCTTTGTCTGCTTGCCCTGATTTTATTTCTTTCTGAATGAAATCGGTATTGCTTTCATTAATCTATATTCACCTATGACAAGTATTCAAAGACTGGAAAATGCCAGGGATGATGATTGATTAGTATTTAAATGACAAAATATCTGGATCTTCTATTAAGATTAATAGCAGTACAGTGAATCACACATCATAAATAACTAATTTTGCATCCCAAACTTGCTATTTTGAGACACCAAAGAATTTGTTCAAGACATCTTATGTTAAATATATTAATATTTATTTTAGTTGTAAGAATGACTCACTCTTAGAAGCAGACAAGGCCATGAATAGACACTCAAAATACGGCAACAGCTCTTAGCAAGACTGGCTGATGGGATCCTGACCAGTGAGCTGGTTCTCTCTCACCTGTTCCTGTATTGGTTCCCAGAATAGGTGACCTTGACTTTGCACTCTAAATGTCCATGCTCTTGCTTGACTTGAGTCAGTGAATATCTTCGAATCAGGATAGATTCTAAGTCCATTGTTGAATACTTGCAGGGGAATTAAAATAACTTTTGCTGTGTTCTTGATTTTTGAAAGACTATGCTCTATATTGGGGGAAAAACAGTGCACAGTGCCTGAGAAACATCAAGAAGAAAGTCCCACATGGAAACACTGTGCCTCAGTTCTGAGATTTCAATAAACTGCAGACCTGATAGTAGTCTGCATTTTTAAACAAACATCTCAGGTGATTCCTAGGATCACAAAGCTTAAGAACTGCTGGTCTGCCTTTTCATTAAAATATTTCTAAGTAGGATAGTATAATAAATTATTATCAGTTGTTATCACCTTAGAAAGAATATTACAGTTGACCCTTGCACAATGTCATTTATAGGAGTGCCAAATATCCTACCCAGTTGAAAATCTGTTTATGACTTTACAGTTAGCCCTTCATATCCAAAGTTCTACATCCAAGGATTCAACCAACTGTGGATTTACCCAACCATGGATTCAATCATTTGTGGATTATGTAGTACTGTTCAGTTCAGTTTAGTCGCTCAGTCGTGTCTGACTCTTTGAGACCCCATGAACCGCAGCACGCCAGGCCTCCCTGTCCATCACCAATTCCCGGAGTCCATGCAAACTCATGTTCTTTGAGTCGGTGATGCCATCCAACTATCTCATCCTCTGTCGTCCCCTTATCCTCCTTGCCCTCAATCTTTCCCAGCATCAGGGTCTTTTCAAATGAGTGAGCTCTTCACATCAGATGGCCAAAGTATTGGAATTTCAGCTTCAATATCAGTCCAATGAACACCCAGGACTGATCTGCTTTAGGAGGGACTGGTTGGATCACCTTGCAGTCCAAGGGACTCTAAAGAGTCTTCTCCAACACCACAGTTCAAAAGCATCAATTCTTTGGCATGCAGATTTCTTTATATTCCAACTCTCTCATCCATACTTGACCACTGGAAAAACCATAGCCTTGACTAGACAGACCTTTGTTGACAAAGTAATGTCTCTGCTTTTCAATATGCTGTCTAGGTTGGTCATAACTTTCCTTCCAAGGAGTAAGCGTCTTTTAATTTCATGGCTGCAATCACCATCTGCAGTGATTTTGGAGCCCCAAAAAATAAATTCAGCCACTGTTTCCCCATCTATTTCCCATGAAGTGATGGGACAGGATGCCATGATCTTCGTTTTCTGAATGTTGAGCTTTAAGCCAATTTTTTCACTCTCCTCTTTCACTTTCATCAAGAGGCTCTTTAGTTCTTCTTCACTTTCTGTCATAAAGGTGGTGTCATCTGCATATCTGAGGTGATTGATATTTCTCCCGGCAATCTTGATTCCAGCTTGTGCTTCCTCCAGTCCAGCATTTCTCATGATGTACTCTGCATATAAGTTAAATAAACAGGGTGACAATATACAGCCTTGATGTACTCCTTTTCCTATTTGGAACCAGTCTGTTGTTCCATGTCCAGTTCTAACTGTTGCTTCCTGACCTGCATACATGTTTCTCAAGAGGCAGGTCAGGTCTGGTATTCTCATCTCTTTCAGAATTTTCCACAGTTTGTTGTGATCCACAGGTCAAAGGCTTTGGCATAGTCAATAAAGCAGAAATAGATGTTTTTCTGGAAGTCTCTTGCTTTTTCGATGATCCAGTGGATGTTGACAACCTGATCTCTGGTTCCTTTGCCTTTTCTAAACCCAGCTTGAACATCTGGAAGTTCACGGTTCACATACTGTTGAAGCCTGGCCTGGAGAATTTTGAGCGTTACTTTGCTAACGTGTGACATGAGTGCGATTGTGCAGTAGTTTGAACATTCTTTGGCATTGCCTTTCTTTGGGATTGGAATGAAAACTGACCTTTTCCAGTCCTATGGCCACTGCTGAGTTTTCCAAATTTGCTGGCATATGTGCAGCACTTTCACAACATCATCTTTTAGGATTTGAAATAGTTCAACTGGAATTCCATCACCTCCACTATCTCTGTTCATAGGGATGCTTCCTAAGGCCCACTTGACTTCGCATTCCAGGATGTCTGGCTCTAGGTGAGTGATCACACCATCGTGGTTATCTGGGTCGTGAAGATCTTTTTTGTACAGTTCTTCTGTGTATTCTTGCCACCTTTTCTTAATATCTTCTGCTTCTGTTAGGTCTCTACCATTTCTGTCCTTTATTGTGTTCAGCTTTGCATGAAAAGTTCCCTTGGTATCTCTAATTTTCTTGAAGAGATCTCTAGTCTTCTCCATTCTATTGTTTTCCTCTATTTCTTTGCATTGATCACTGAGGAAGGCTTTCTTATCTCTCCTTGCTATTCTTTGGAACTCTGCATTCAGATGCTTATATCTTTCTTTTCTCCTTGCCTTTTGCTTCCCTTCTTTTCACAGCTATTGTAAGGCCTCCCCAGACAGCCATTTTGCTTTTTTGCACTTCTTTTTCTTGGGGATGGTCTTGATTCCTGTCTCCTGTACAATATAATGAACCTCCATCCATAGTTTTTCAGGCACTCAGTCTATCAGATCTAGTCCCTTAAATCTATTTCTCACTTCCACTGTATAATCATAAGGGATTTGATTTAGGTCATACCTGAATGGCCTAGTGGTTTTCTCCACTTTCTTCAATTTCAGTCTGAATTTGGCAGTAAGGATTTCATGATCTGAGCCACAGTCAGCTCCCGGTCTTCTTTTTGCCGACTATATAGAGCTTCTCCATCTTTGACTGCATATAATATAACCAATTTGATTTTGGTGTCGACCATCTGGTGATGTGCATGAGTAGAGTCTTCTCTTGTGTTGTTGGAAGAGGGTGTTTGCTATGACCAGTGTGTTCTCTTGGCAAAACTCTATTAGCCTTTGCCCTTACTCCAAGGCCAAATTTGCCTGTTACTCCAGGTGTTTCTTGACTTTGTACTTGTTCATTCCTGTCCCCTATAATGAAAAGGATATCTTTTTGGGGTATTTGTTCTAGAAGGTCTTGTAGGTCTTCATAGAACTATTCAACTTCAGCTTCTTCAGTGTTACTGGTTGGGGCATAGACTTGGATTACCGTGATATTGAATGGTTTGCCTTGTAAACAAACAGAGATCATTCTGTTGTTTTTGAGATTGCATCCAAGTACTGCATTTTGGACTCTTTTGTGGACCATGATGGCTACTCCATTTATTCTAAGGGATTGTTGCCCACAGTAGTAGATATAATAGTCATCTGAGTTAAATTCACCCATTCCAGTCCATTTTAGTTCGCTGATTCCTAGAATGTCGACATTCACTCTTGCCATCTCCTGTTTGACCACTTCCAATTTGCCTTGATTCATGGACATAAACATTCCAGGTTCTTATGCAATATTGCTCTTCGCAACATCAAATATTGCGTCTACCACCAGTCCCATCCACAACTGGGTGTTGTTTTTGCTTTGGCTGCATCCCTTCATGTTTTCTGGAGTTATTTCTCCACTGATCTCCAGTAGCATACTGGGCACCTACTGACCTTGGGAGTTCATCTTTCAGTGTCCTATCTTTTTGCCTTTTCATACGGTTCATGGGGTTCTCAAGGCAAGAATACTGAAGTGGTTTGCCATTCCCTTCTCCAGTTGACCACATTCTGTCAGACCTCTCCACCATGACCCGACTGTCTTGGGTGACCCCACATAGCATGGCTTAGTTTCACTGAGTTAGACAAGGCTGTGGTCCATGTGATCAGATTGGCTAGTTGTCTGTGATTGTGCTTTCAGCCTGTCTTCCCTCTAATGCCCTCTGTCAGCGCCTACCGTCTTACTTGGTTTTCTCTTTCCGTGGATGTGGGGTATCTCTTCATGGCTACTCCAGCAAAGCGCAGCTGCTGCTCCTTACCTCGGACGTGTGGTAGCTCCTCTGGGTTGCCGCCCCTGACCTCAGAAGTGGGATAGCTCCTCTCGGCCACGCTTCTGCGCCGTTGCAGTGACCACGCTTCTGTAGTATTGTAGCTCTAATTTTTTTTTTAATTTGCAGTTCAGACTTGTTGTTCACTGATCAACTGTACCACAAAATAGCTCTAGTTTACTGATAAAGCTGAAGGATTTTGAAGGAGTTGGATTTCTAAAAAAGGTCTTAGAGGAGAAAGGGTTAATTATGAGACCAAGTCTAGGTGAGCATGTCTTTGGGCACTCTGGTCACCTACAGAGAGAACAAAGCACAGTCAATAAATGGAAGAAGTAGAGAAGTTCATGTGAGGGAGAAGGAAATAATGAATTGCAGATTAGTTTAAGCTACCTCATTATTTGCCTAGGCTTTTTTGACTAAAACTGAGAGAGGGAGTTGAGGGTCTGGGATTGTAATTGACTGCTGGCATGTGGAGAGAGCTTTATCAGTCTGGGTAAGCAGATGCATGGTCCATGAGGAAGCACACCAAACAAGATGTGGTCATAATTCTGGAAATTAGGGTTCAGAGTTAGGGAGTTCCACTGAAGAGGTGGTTACTTCAAGGTAAGCAAGGCAAGCTTTTTAGTGAAACAGTACTGGAGAACCTGGAGAAAATTGTTGGATTGCCCAAATTCAGTCAGAATAGCGTGATGGATTCAATCCCAAAGCTCCTTTTAGAAAGTGTTTCAAATCCTCTTTTTCTGCTGTTTATGCATCTGTGTACAGATGTTACCACTAACACCAGGAAATTACTTATTTTGAATAAAGACTAAAAATGACAAAATTGATTCTGTTCTGAAAGAGCTGGAAATGTATCCTTGATGTTCAAACTGTGGCCCATGGACCAGCAGCCTTAGCATCACCTGGCAGCTTGTCATACAGGCAGAATCCTGGGTCTCATCCTAGACCTGCTGAATCAGAATCTGCATTTTAATGCAAGACACCCAGATGATCATATGCTCATTACATTTTGGGAAATGTAGGGCAAGTGTTCTCAACTACAGTATGCTTCAAAATCAGTTGAAAGGCGAATTAAAGCACAGATTGCTGGGCCCCACTTCTAGAGTTCCTGATCCAGTTAGTCTAGAGTAGGGATGCTGATGCTGCTGCTCCAGACGCCAACTTTTAGGAACCACTAGTCTAAGCAGGGGACTTCCCTGGTGGCTCAGGTGGTAAAGAATCCACCTGCAATGAGAGAGATCTGGGTTCAATCCCCGGGTTGGGAAGATCCCCTGGAGGATGGCATGGCAACCCACTCCAGTATTCTTGCCTGGAGAATCCTCATGGACAGAGAAGCCTGGTGGACTACAGTCCATGGGGTTACAAAGAGAAGAGTCTGACAAGACTGAGTGACTAAGCACAGCTCAGCACAGTCTAAGCAATGCCAACACTGTTATAGCCCTCTAGTCTCCATGTTTCTTCATCTTAAAAATTTTTTTTTTATTAAAAAATATCCTCTGAGTTTCTGTTGCTTGCTTCTCATATTTTATTTCACGACCCTTAGTGATATTTCTTTCTATCACTTTTTAACTGAGATTTAATTAGAACATTAGAGCAAGACTTAGGATAGATGCCCTGCCAACAAACTCTTACAAGGAGATCTCACTTGTCCTAAGTGAATCTTTAACCACAGAATTCTACCTAGGTTTCAGATGGCTTTCTTAGCTATAGCTGATTGGATCAGGGCAGGTCATGAGGCTCATGGACAACCAGACTATATATTGGAGAATAGTTAATAGAAAAATATTGTAAGAAAATCTTTATCCAATAATTAAAATGGTGACTAATTTGACTTATTAAAATCTTTAACTCGGAAATTTAAATTGGTTGGATAAGGAGAGTTGTTGTTGTTGTTTTTTAGATTACTATAAGACAAGTTAAAAGGCATACCTTGCAAAAGCAGTCAAACAGAATCAAAAGGCAGCTGGGGTTATAAGCTGAATTTATGAGTAAAGGGCTAATAATAGGGCTTTGAAGACTTGGTTCATCTTTACAAACTTCAAACACTATACAGATGATTGTCAGTGATACTTCCCTTAAAAACTATACAAATACAAGCTGTATTCACTGTTAATGGATTGAATTTGAGAATTGTTCTGTTTGCTCTGATTCTACTGTTGCACATGGTTTGACAAATCTGACTTTGACAGCAATAGATTCTTAAAGTGATAGAGTCACCCTGGATATAACCAGAACTTTGATGAAGAGAACATTCTAGTGGCTATTGGTGAAAGTTGCTCAGTCATGTCCAACTCTTTGAGACCCCATGGACTATACAGTCTGTGGAATTCTCCAGGCCAGAATACTGGAGTGGGTAGCCTTTCCCTTTTCTAGGTGATCTTCCCAACCCAGGGATCAAATCCATGTCTCCCACATTACAGGCAGATTCTTTACCAGCTGAGCCACAAGGGAAGCATGGATATTAGCACTTTTGGCCAACTATTTATAGCTTTCTACCTTCTAGGAAGTACATTAGATTTCATTTCCTGGCTCTTTCTTAGTTGAGTGGTAATTAGGATCCTGGAAGAAAAAAAAAAGTGGGCATAGGAAAATAGCATAGTTGGGAAGTTTTTAATAAAAAAAAAATTATAGGTTGTGGCAGAGTTTACAGAAGCCAATAAATGGCAATGCAGAACCCTAATATGAGCAACAGGAGAGAACCGTTACTCCTAGGCATGAAGGGAGGGATGGGTTTTGCTACTGAACTCAGGTTCGGCTGCTCATTGCTCAAATCTACAATATTGACAGACAAGTGTTGGGTAAAGGAAAGATAACTTTACTGAGGAAGCTGGCGACCTTGGGAAGAAGGTGGACTCATAGCCAAAGTCATCTCCCCACCAAACTTTTAAAGGAAATTTTTAAGGGTGACATGCAGAATAGCACATTTGGCTCCGATAACCGTCTTGAAATTGCTTATGCGGTAGTCTGATCAGCGCCATCTTGGTTGTTTTAAGTATAGTTAATTTCAGTCCCAGGGTCAGTTCATTCCCATTGCCTTAAGGCCAGTTCTTGGAACTGAATAAGGAGGAGCATCTTATGTCCTGACCACAGTCTAGTCATTATGTAGTTAGCTTCTTTCACCTGGTGGGAATTTCACTACCTGTAAAACAGCTCACAGAATATGGATATTATCTAAAGTCCTTCAGGAGGAACTAAAGACCCTGGACTTTGTTTAATGGCTAAACTATTATTATTTCATCTTAATTGACTCTTTCCTTTGCTTCTGCATTTTCTCTCTTCTCATTAAATCTATTTTTGGCTAAAGCTTTCCTATGGACAAGAGGCAGGCCGAGGACATGGAGAGTGTCTGTCTTGTTCTGTTACTTGCTCAGAACCCACAGAGAGGACTACCTGACTGGAAATGGGGCCTTCAGTAGCAGAGCACAGTCTACCCACAGTCACCTTGAATGGAGGGACTTGGGGGAAGAAACAATTCAGCACATTGTCCTGCAATTCAATCAACTGCTGGTACTTCCCAGTGGCTAAACCCAGCTGGAAGACCTAGGAAAACAAAGCAGCTTTTCAGGTGCAGAGCAGTATAAAGAGTACCTCTGGAGAAGTAAATGAAGATATTTAGCACAAGCGTAGCAGAGTGGCTGGTTTTCCACGATGACAAAAGTACAGATATATCACTTTCTTGGCAGTATATTTAATTGTTGGTGCAAGATCACTCAGAGTTCAAAAATATTCCGGATTGTTGCTCCTCTGTCAGTCTGGGTGGTAGAGTAAAGAAAATCAGAACAGAGCTTCTAGTAACTCTTCATAGGCATTTAATATGAGTAAGAAATAAATCATTGTGGTCTGAAGCCACTAAACTGTTTTTTATGATTGTTTTTATGACAACATAACCTTTATTACTAATACAGATGTTATTACTTATGAATTGGCATATTGTTGTAACCAAATAACTAAACTAACTGAGACATATATCTAAGACATATAGTGGAAAGAATAAGAACTGGTATTTGAAGTTGAAAGAATGGTCGCCATTATTTGGTGATGAAATATATGGTAAAGCTGTATGGACATTCACCTGATAAGCAGATAATGTGCCAAATGAAATTGTAACTGTAGGGAAAGAAGTTGTAAAATAGGAAAGTGGAAACGTGTGGGGTTACTATTGATGTTTGACAGGGAGGGATGGAGAGAGAGAGAGAGAGCACTGGGAGAGGAGAAAGAGAGCATAATAAGAGGAGAGGGAGAGAGACAAAGAGGAAAGGAAAATCTTAAAAAAAGAATTCCACTGGCTATCAGCCATCTTGCAAGCAGGAATTAATAAGAATAGTTTAGATTTTAGCTAGAGAGCCTTATAAGATGCATCTGATTCTCATTCAAAATTGGCAAAAGGTAAAACAGAGAAAATTTTTGACCAAAAATGACCAATTAGAATTTATTCTTGTGGCGTGTTTCAAATTTAAGGTATGGTTGTTGCCCCAGGTGTAAAATCTCTGAATGGATTAAAGAATCTCAGAGCAAAGTTCCATAGTATTCAGAAAGACTATTTATTTGAACAAAGTGGCTGAGAGGAAAGAGACAAAACCTATGACTCTGCAACCAAAATCAGAAAAGATCAAATGTCTATAAAAAGGTAGAAGGGAAAAGATAGAGGGTGGGAGGTGATAAAATAACAGAAAAATAATAAATCTAAAAAAGCATGACTAGAAAATAGCTGTGCACATGAAGCTGATTTAAATAGGCTGAAACTACAAAGTACAAAGTGTTTTTTTGAGGTAATATTTAAATTTTTCCTTGTTTATGTAATTTTATTTATTTTAAATCATACTATGATTATTTGATTTATGAATATATTAGTACGAAAATGATTAGGTTACTAAGCAGACTTTATTCATTTCTGTTTTTTATTTTATAGAAGATTGTTTTGGGGTTTTGTTTTGTTCATTTTTTAAAAAATTTATTTTTAATTGAGGTGTAATTGCTTTACAATATTGCATTGGTTTCTGCCATATATTAACATGAATCAGCCATAGGTATACATATGTCCCCTCCCTCTTGAACCTCTCTCCCACCTCCCACCCATGCCACCCCTCTTGGTTGTCACAGAGCTCCAGATTTGAGCCCCCTCAAATCTAAATTTCCATTGGCCATCAGATTTTACATACGGTAATGTATATGTTTCAGTCCTACTCTCTCCATTCGTCCCACCCTCTTCTTCCTCTCACAGTATCCACAGGTCTGTTGTCTATGCCTGCATCTCCACTGCTGCCGTGCAGAAAGGTTAATCAGTACCATCTTTCTAGATTCCATATATATGCATTAATATATGATATTTGTTTTTCTCTTTCTGACTTACTTCACTCTGTATAATAGGCTAATAGTTCCTCATTTGAACTGACTCAAATGCATTCCTTTTTATGGCTAATTCAACATATAAAGAGAGTGAAAGTCACTCAGTCGAGTCCGACTCTTGACGACCCCATGGACTGTATAGTCTATGGAATTCTCTAAGCCAGAATACTGGAGTGGGTAGCCTTTCCCTTCTCCAGGGGATTTTCTCAACCCAGGGATCAAACCCAGGTCTCCCACATTGCAGGTAGATTCTCTACCAGCTGAGCCACAAGGGAATCCCAAGACTACTGGAGTGGGTAGCCTATTCTTTCTCCAGCAGATCTTCCTGACCCAGGAGATGAACCAGGGTCTCCTGCATTGCAGGTGGATTCTTTACCAACTGAGCTATTAGGGAAGCCCCTCAACATATAAGGGATACCATATGATATTTCTTTTTCTGTCTGACTTTCTTCACTCAGTATGACACTCTCCAGGTCCATCCATGTTGCTGCAAATGACATTATTTCATTCTTTTTAATGGCTGAATAATATTTTATTGTGTATATGTACCACAGCTTCTTTGTCCATTCATCTGTCTATGGACATCTGAGTTGCTTCCATGTCCTGGATATTGCAAATAGTGCTGTGATGAACATTGGGGTACACATGTATTTTTCAGTTATGGTTTCCTCAGGGTATATGCCAGTAGTGGGATTGTTGGGTCATATGGCAGTTTTATTTTTAATTTTTTAAGGAATCTCTATACTATTCTCCATAGTGGCTATATCAATTTACATTCTCACCAGCAGTGCAGGAGGGTTCCTTTTTCTCCAAATCCTCTCCAGCATTTATTGTTTGTAGATTTTTTGATGATGACCATTCTGACCAGTGTGAGGTGATACTTCATTATAGTTTTCATTTGCATTTCTCTAATAATGGCAGTGTTGAGCATCTTTTATGTGTTTATTAGACATCTGTATGTATTTTTTGGAGGAATGTCTGTTTAGATCTTCTGCCCATTCTTTGATTATTTGTTTTTTTGGTCTTGAGCAGAATGAGCTGTTTGTATATTTTGGAGATTAATCCTTTACCAGTTGTCTCATTTGCTATTGTTTTCTCCCACTCTGAGGGCTGTCTTTTCACCTTGTTTATGGTTTCCTTTGCAGTGCAAAAGCTTTTGAGTTTAATTAGGTTTTAAACAGAGTTGTATTGCCAAGTAAACCATAAGCTTTGACTAAAAATTCTGTGACTTAAGAATGTGATTGCAATTATTCACTTCCTGTCCTACCACTGAATATTGGCTGTGATGTTTGCAGATAACCTTTTAGACCACTGATCTTCAGATCAAGAGGAACTAGACACACACTTAGCATAGTAAGCTCTACACATAATCCTCTAGCAAAGAGGCTCATAAACCACACTCTGAGATGTTGGGTTTGAGCTTGATGCCAAGCCTGGATGGGGTCTTGGCTTCAATTCCCTGGGGAAGAAAGTATCTCTTTTCTGAAGGAGGGAGAAGAGATACTTGACAGAGTGCATCCTGTGTATATACTCATTTGCTCAGTCCTGTCTGACTCTTTATGACCCCATGGACTGTAGCCCATCAGGCTCTTCTGTCCATAAGATTCTCCAGGCAAGAATACTGGAGTGGGTTGTCTTTCCCTTTTCCAAGGGACCTTCACGACCCAGGGATCAAACCTGCATCTCCTATGCCTTCTTGCTTTGGGAGGTGGACTTTTACCACTGAGCCACCTGGGAAGCCCTGGAGGAATGCATATTGGACTATAATATTCATAGTGTTATTCAGAAAACTTATCTCTTTATCATCCTTTTAGGCACTCAATAACTTCTCAGCACTGGAAATCCTGACTCTGTCTTTGGGTGGATCCTTATGGCTAATTCTGACTAGTGAGTTGTGGGAGAGAAATGAGGCATGAACATTCCTGGCTGGCACATTTAAATACAGACACAAGATCCTCCACAGCTCTTCACCTATGGCACTGGGACAAGCAATATTCCAGAATGGGGCCCTTCAGCCTAGATCCAGAAAAAGGACAATCCAGAATAAAGAACCATGCTGATTCACAAAAGAGATATAAATAAGTGAGAAATTATCCTGTATTTCATTTCTCTGAGATTTGAGAAATGGCCTCTCCCTGGACCATAACTTAGTTTTTTCTGAGTGATTAAAAAAAAAAAAAGGTACTGATTATTATGGAGAAGTAGGATTGTAGTGGAATATCCTTGCTGAAAAACTTGTTTTTCATTACCATATATTTAAGGTTGAACAAGACATTTACAGATTATGACTCTTTATTGGGCTTTCCTAGTGGCTCAGATGGTAAAGAATCTACTTGCAATGCGGGAGACCCAGGTTCAATCCCTGTGTGGGGAAGATCCCTTGGAGAAGGGAATGGCTATCTACTCCAGTATTCTTTCCTGGAGAATTTCGTGGAGAGGAGCCTGGTGGGCTACGGTCCATGAATTTGTAAAGAGTCGAACACGACGGAGAGACTAACACATGCCATGACTCTTAATAGATTATGTAAATTTCTTTTCAGACTATGACTCAATAGTGTTTTAAACCCTAGTGAGTGTGTGGTCTAGGAGGTTATATAATTATGTAAATAAAATTGTTGGACAGAGGAACTTGGCAGGCTACGGTCTATGAGGTCAAAAAAGAGTTGGACGTGATTTACTGACTTAAAAGCAACGACATGGATTTGTCAGTTTCTGTTATGTGAGTACTATAAGAAGCTAAATAATTAAAAAGCATTTTTGTGATAAAAGAATAAATAGAATTGACACTATAAAATGTTTACAGATGAAAGTGGTTTTTACCTTTTACTTTGATGTTTTGAATGAATATACCACGACATGAAAAATAGTTGATTTGGATCTGAAGTTTCTTTTAAAGATTCTCCCCATTTCAAGATATACTGCAATCAACCTAGATATCTGAATAGATGCCAATACTGAATGAATATGACTTGGGCTATTTGCTGATTTTTTTCTTGTAGTATCTCTATCCAAGGTATGTTGTTACACACAGAGACAAAATAAAAGGATGTCTCAAGGGTAAAGCATTCATCCTTCAGCTAGAGTACTGATGAAGTAAATTTCTGTCTGAAATAAATGCTTTTTGAAAGCTTTACCGTTGCTTCATCTCTATTCATGAGAACTTGAAGAGACAAATTCTGGGAAGAAGATAACTTTCTTTATGTTGGCTTCTTCAAGGCTCAAGGACTTGTTGAAATGCAGGACAGAATAAACACCATTTCAACTATACTGTCTGCAGGTGGAAGCTGGGGAGGAAAAAGGGTTTTATTCCCCCCACGAATTGTCACAGAATGAAATGAAGCTTGCTAAAAACATACTGGCTATGAGTACTATACAGAAAAATACAGAAAAGAAGAAAGAATATTTCCAGTTTTTTCAGACTTGATCATTGTAATTCTTCTATAAAAGCTATTATACTAAGATTCCTGCAGAAATAGTATAATTGGCCAATATACCTGAGGTGTAGGTGGCATAATTTATAGCAATGATTGTTCTTAGTGCTGTGGAATAATTTAGTTGTTGCTTTTCTTTTCTTCTTTCAATATGTCTTGGCTGATAACAATCTCTTTTTAAGCTGTGCAACCGGAGGAAATGAGTATATGACTGGCAATTTGGAATAAAATTTGCAGGAGACAGACATTGATATGTTTACACATTTGTTTCTATCAGTGTTTCCTGGGATAACAATTAAAGGTAATAGAAGTTTTAATATTGTTTGATAGACAATGGCCTGTTTGGAATAGTTAACTATAGTTAAAACATTGCAAATAATTACTTAGGATCATTAAATATTTATGAGATATTATTATTTTGGATTTCTAATAGATTCCATAAAGCAAAAAGACTTTTATGCCAACAACACTTATAATTTCATAATTTCACTGAGTAAAGTAATATTAACTTGAAATAGGGGGCTTTCCTGTGATCCAGTGGCTAAGACTCCACACTCCCAATGCAGGGGGCCCAGGTTCAAGCCTTGGTCAGGGAACTTGATCCCACATGCCACAACTAAGAGTTCGCATGTCACAACTAAAGATCCTGTGTGCCACAAACAAGACCTGTCACATATAAATAAATAATTAAAACAAACAAAATCAAATGGAGTAGATCTAAAAAGTTAAATATATCTATATACTGTACTGGAAAATACCCATAATGTAAAATAAAATTTTTTTTAAAGTTCAGATTGATGTATTATGGTGTGATCCAATTATTGTAAAATGATGTCACATATATTTATATGTGTGGGCTTCCTAGGTTTTTTATGTGTGTGTGGGGGCTTCCTAGATGGCACCTAGATGGCGCAGTGGTAAAAAATCCATGTGCCAATGCAGCAGACACAAAAGATGCAGGCTTCATCCCTGGGTTGGGAAGATCCCCTGAAGAAGGGAACGGCTACTCACACTAATATACTTGCCTGGAAAATTACATGGACAGAAAAGCCTGGTTAGCTATAGTCCTTGGGGTTGCAAAGAGTTGGACCCAGCTAAGCACACATGCACACATATATATTAACATATATATGTATAACTATACTTATCTATATAACTATATATAACACATGTTTACACATACAGGGATCAAAGTAGTGGTTATTCAGTTATCTATGAACAGATTCTTAACCATTTTTAAATTTCTCCCTATGGCTTTATTTGTTACTAAAAGTATGTATCATCTTTGTGATTTAAAAAAAATGAGGAAAATATAAACTATAAAGGAGAGAATTAGTGGAAATATCAAGTATCCCCTACAATGCTTGTGTTTAATAAGATGTGCCTGCTTCCTTTTTGTTCTTACTAGGTATAATTAAAATCACTACCTATAATATCAACCCAAGTATAATTTTGTGAATTACAGTTTTTAATTCATTCTTATTATTAAAACTGAATTTACTAAACCTCATGCATGATTTGTTTACAGTTTAAATCATTTAATATTTAAAATAAGTTTAAACATGTCCAGTTGTACAGAGAATATATTATCTTTGGCCCCTTAAGCTTTGCTAAATTTTTAAAATTTAACTTAGCCTCTCTGTAAAGCCTGAACAGTTTTCATTTTTGCCCTTTAGAAGAGCAATTTGTGTTATGAATATTTTGAAAGTGGTTCAGCTGTTTAAATAACAATAATTGATTTTCCTCAGCAATGTTGCTTTTTGGAATTTAATCATGCTCTCAGGCACACTTAATTTGTGGATTAGAGCTTTTTGAACAACACAATCACCGACACAATTACAAAGTGTTGTAGAAATTATTTGCCAGGCAAAGAACAAGAAGGGCAGCACAAATGGTCCAGGCAGTAACAGTGAAACAGATGTGCAGGATATGTGATCAGTAGCCAGCAGATTCTTTATAAATGTGTTTATGTATTTTTGAATTCATTTATTTGAAAACTGTTTGTTGAATACCTACTATGTTTCACATATTGTACTAGATTTTGGCTATATATGGATGAGGCAATGCATATATGACCTCGCCTCATGGACCTTTCAAGAATGAATCAAATATAGTAGCTTTCCCACTTGATCTCCCTTTCACCGACACCTCTCACTCCCTGATGTTCTCCATTGCTCTATAAATCCTACTGACTGAGGCACCAGCCATGGTGAACCCTGGCAAGGAATAGTCTGCACACTAATATGCTCACTTCTTTTTTGTTCTCACCCATTCAGCTGTGCTGTTATTAACATCAGTTGAGTTTGTTCTTAAATTTGATTATGTCAGTTGTACTTATGATTTTAATTAGGAAATTCAATTAACTATAGCTTGAATAAACATAATATGAATTCAAATAGAAAACTGTCTCTTCATTCTAATTTCTGCTATCATGCCACCCAAGCTTCTGCCAATACATTTCTACAGTTCCAAGTTTAGAGACTGTGTTTGTCTTCTAAAACCCATCGTCTTTTCCTTGGGCAACATCTCTGCTAACAGTAGTGTTTCTTATCGCTCCAGCTCCTGCTGGAGTCAGTGATTCCAACTTACAAAATGTGACCCTGGTCTCTGGGCTCAGGCTAAATTATATCCTCTAGCCCATGAATGATAATACTTCCTGCTATGGCTTATTTCTGGGCTAATGATCCCATAGGTCCTTACATCAACTACACATCTAATTTTCTGTATTAAAATCTTTATGTTCTAAATACTTTAAAATATTAAAAATAATATTTTTCATAATAGACCCTGACAAGTACAAAGATTAACCACAAATGTTATCAAATTTATGCCTGTTCACTGACTTCATCTTCTGCAGCCTAGGTTGCTCTACTTTCAGATTATAACTCACTGATGGCAATAGGGGTCGGGCAATAAGTACATTAGTACTGAAAAATAAGGATTAAACTCAATTTAGAGATTCCACATTAATGGGAATACTCCCCAGAGGGAGGGCCATGGATCCTTAGGTTAGTATTCCCAGCAGTCCGCATTGATCTATTGAATCACCAAGCACATTTGTTTATGGAACTGTGGAAATTGAAAGAGAAGTGACTGTATATTGATAGATGTTGTCTGGGTCTCTTGATTATATGAAATTTGAGTAAGGTATTTAATGTATTATATTTGTCTTCAATAGGTATGTCTTATTTTGTTCATTTCATGAACAGTATGATAGGCAAAAAGATATGACACTGAAAGATGAAGTCCCCAGGTTGGTAAGTGCCCAATATGCTACTGAAGAAGAGTGGAGAAATAACACAAGAAAGAATGAACAGACAGAGCCAAAGCAAAAACTATGTCCAGCTGTGATTCTGACTGGTGACGGAAGTAAAGTTTGATGCTGTAAAAATAATACCTCATAGGAACATGGAATGTTAGGTCCATGAATCAAGGCAAATTGGAAATGGACAAACAGGAGATGGCAAGGGTGACATAAACACTTTAGGAATCAGTGGACTAAAATGGCCTAGAATGGGTGAATTTAATGCAGATGACCATTATATTTACTACTGTGGGCAATAATCCCTTAGAAGAAATGGAGTAGCCCCTTTAGTCAACAAAATAGTCCAAAATGCAGTACTTGGATGCAGTCTCAAAAATGACAGAATGATCTCTGTTCATTTCCAGGGCAAAGAATTCAATATCACAGTAATCCAAGTCTATGCCCCAACCAGTAATGATAAAGAAGCTGAAGTAGAATGGTTCTATGAAGACATACAAGACCTTCTAGAATTAACACCCAAAAAAGATGTCCTTTTCATTATAGGGGACTGGAATGCAAAAGTAGGAAGTCAAGAAACACTTGGAGTAACAGGCAAACTTGGCTTTAGAGTACAAAGGCTTACAGAGTTTTGCCAAGAGAATGCACTCGTCATAGCAAACACCATCCTCAGACTCTACACATGGACATCACCAGATGGTCAATACCGAAATCAGATTGATTTTATTCTTTGCAGCCAAAGATGGAAAAACTCTATACAGTCAGCAAAAATAAGACCACGAGCTGACTGTGGCTCAGATCATGAACTCCTTATTGCCAAATTCAGATACAAATTGAAGAAAGTAGGGAAAACCACTAGACCATTTAGGTATGACCTAAATCAGATTCCTTAGATTATACAGTGGAAGTGAGAAATAGATTCAAAGGATTAAATCTAATAGACAGACTGCCTGAAGAGATATGTATGGAGGTCCGTGACATTGCACAGGAGGCAGTGATCAAGACCATCTTTAAGAAAAAGCAATGCAAAATGGTTGTCTGAGGAGGCCTTGCAAATAACTGAGAAAAAAAGAGAAGTGAAAGGCAAAGAAGAAAAGGAAAAGTTATACCCATTTCAATGCAGAGTTCCTAAGAATACCAAGGAGAGATAAGAAAGCCTTCCTTGGTGATCAACGCCAAGAAATAGAGGAAAACAATAGAATGGGAAAGACTAGAGATCTCTTCAAGAAAATTAGAGATACCAGGGGAACATTTCATGCAAAGATGGGCACAATAAAGGACAGAAATGGTATGGACCTAACAGAAGCAGAAAATTTTAAGAAGTGGCAAAATACATAGAAGAGCTATACAAAAAAGATTTTCATGACCCAGATAACCACGGTAGTGTGATCACTCATCCCAGAGCCAGACATCCTGGAATGTGAAGTCAAGTTGGTCTCAGGAAGCATCCCTACGAACAAAGCTAGTGGAGGTGATAGAATTCCAGTTGAGCTATTTAAAATCTTAAAAGATGATGCTGTGAAAGTGCTGCACTCAGTATGCCAGCAAATTTGGAAAACTCAGTAGTGGCTACAGGACTGGAAAAGGTCAGTTTTTATTCCAATTCCAAAGAAAGGCATTACCAAAGAATGCTCAAACTACTGCACAATTGCACTCATCTCACTCATACTATAGTAGCTCCTGCTATAGTCTGTATGGATTTTATTTCAAGCAAAGATGCAAGCTGTTTCACAATGTCAGAATTATAAACTAAAAGCTCATTCAAGCAATGCATTTGGTACAAAATAAAAATGAATTGTGTAGACTATAAGGTGATAAGAATATAGTTTTCATTCCAATCCCAAAGAAAGGCAATGCCAAAGAATGTTCAAACTATCGCACAATTGCACTCAACTCACAAGCTAGCAAAATAATGCCCCAAATTCTCCAAGACAGGCTTGAACAGTATGTGAACTGTGAACATCCAGATGTTCAAGCTGAATTTAGAAAAGGCAGAGAAACCAGCTATGAAATTGCCAACATCTGTTCGATCATTGAAAAAGCAAGAGAGCTCCAGAAAAACATCTATTTCTGCTTTACTGACTATGCCAAAGCCTTTGACTGTGTGGATCACAACAAACTGTAGAAAATTCTGAAAGAGATGGGAATATCAGACCACCTGACCTACTTCCTGAGAAATCTGTATGCAGGTCAAGGAACAACAGTTAGAACTGGACATGGAAAAACAGATTGGCTCCAAATCAGGAAAGGAGTAAATCAAGGCTGTATATTGTTACCCTGCTTATTTAACTTATTTGCAGAGTACATCATGTGAAATGCCAGTCTGGATGAAGCACAAGCTGGAATCAAGATTGCCGGGAGAAATATCAATAATCTCAGATAAGCAGATATTACCACCCTTATGGCAGAAAGTGAAGAACTAAAGAGCCTCTTGATGAAAGTAAAAGAGGAGAGTGAAAAAGTTGGCTTAAAACTCAACATTCAGAAAACAAAGATCATGGCATCTGGTCCCATCACTCCATGGCAGAAAGATGGGGAAACAATGGAAACAGTGAGAAACTTTATTTTGGGGCACTCCAAAATCAGTGCAGCCATGAAATTAAAAGATGCTTGCTCCTTGGAAGAAAAGCTATGACCAACCTAGACAGCATATTAAAAAGCAGAGACATTGCTTTGCCAACAAAGGTCCATCTAGTCAAAGCTATAGTTTTTCCAGTAGTCATGTATGGATGTGAGAGTTGGACTATAAAGAAAGCTGAGCACCAAAGAATTGATGCTTTTTGAACTGTGGTGTTGGCGAAGACTCTTGAGAGTACCTTGGACAGCAGGGAGATCCAACTAGTCCATCCTAAAGGAAAGGCAGTCCTGAATACTCATTGGAAGGAATGATACTGAAGCTGAAACTCCAATACTTTGGCCGCCTGATGCAAAGAACTAACTCATTTGAAAAGACCCTGATGCTGGGAAAGATTGAAAGCAGGAGGAGAAGGGGACCAGAGGATGAGATGTTGGATGGCATCACCGACTCAATGGACCTGAGTTTGAGCAAACCTGGGAGATGATGAAGGACAGGGAATCTGGTGTTCTGCAGTCCATGGGTCACAAAGAGTCAGACACGACTGGGCAACTGAACAACTACAAGGATAAACATGCTTAATCTGTTGGAAGTAGGGAGAAGGATGTTAAAAACATGTAGTCAAGGAATCTTGACTTCACCTACCACAATACAATGGGCTGTTGAACACAGCTGTGACTTGGGGCACGGAGAACAGCGGAAGGTCTGTGATAGCATCACAATTGGCTCTCCCTCTCTGAGGTTTCACATGTGCAGATTCAACCATATAGATCATGTAGTACTGTAGTGTGCACTTATCGGGGGAAAAAATCCATCTATAAGTGAACCCATGCATTCAAACTCATGTTGATCAAGGGTTGACTTTATCATAATAAATGAGAAAGAGGAAACAGACAGGCAATATTTGATTGGTACTAATACCATCCTCATGGCTCTGAATATTAGAGGCATGTAGAGGTATTAAAAACTATTATATTGCTGGTCTTTGCAAATCTCTTTTATTGTGTTCTTACCACTAAAAAATGATAAATGGATTTAATTTAACATTATGGAAAAGCAGCTTTAGCTTAAAATATTTTTCATTTTGAAGCTATATTTGACCATTAAATGTATACAAATAGAAAGAAGAAAAATCATCTGTAACACCATACCGAAACACAACCATTGTTAATAATTTAAAGTTTTATCTATAAATAGTTCTAATCTTTTAAGTATGTAATGCAGATATCCTTGAGTTTGTAACCACAGAGGAGGTTACAACTTTTTTCTTTCTTTAAACTTTTCACTGATATATGGAGAGGAAAAGTGAAAGTTAGTGTCCAAGTCAAAGAACTTTCACAATTTAAATACAGCCATAACCATTATCCTATCAAAGAATAGGATATCACTAGGACCCCAGAAGCCCCTCTTGTTTCAGTGCCTGCACCCCCTTTTCCTGCAAGGGGAAACACTATTGTAATTTCTACAGCCGAGGTTGTTGTTGCCTATCATTATTTATGCACTTGGAATCACACGGAATGTATTCTTGTATTTGACCACTTTCAATCAGCGTTGTATTTGCTTGGTTTATTCATATTTTGCAAGTAATTGTATATTGTTCATTCTCATTGCTGCATTCAATTGTGTGAATAGACACTGTTTATCTATTCTACTGTTAATGGAGATTTGCAGATTTGGGCTATTTGTTTCACATATGCTTTTATGGAAATTTCAGTACAACTCTGTTAGTGAATAGATGCACACATTTAAATACTGCCAAACATTTCCCCAAAGTTGTATACCAATTTACACCTACAACAGCAGCAAAGGAACATTTTGGTTTTGACATTCTGTCAAATTTGTTTTTTTCCTCTTTTGTTTCATTTTGTTTTGTTCCATTTTAGCCATTTGGGTGGGTGTATACTGGTATCATGGGAAATAGATGGGGAAACACTGGAAACAGTGGCAGACTTTATTTTTGGGGGCTCCAAAATCACTGCAGATGATGATTGCAGCCATGAAATTAAAAGATGCTTACTCCTTAGAAGGAAAGCTATGACCAACCTAGATAGCATATTCAAAAGCAGAGACATTATTTTGCCAACAAAGGTCCGTCTAGTCAAGGCTATGGTTTTTTCTGTGGTCATGTATGGATGTGAGAGTTGGACTGTGAAGAAAGCTGAGCACCGAAGAACTGATGCTTTTGAACTGTGGTGTTGGAGAAGACTCTTGAGAGTCCCTTGGACTGCAAGGAGATCCAACCAGTCCATTCTGAAGGAGATCAGCCCTGGGATTTCTTTGGAAGGAATGATGCTAAAGCTGAAACTCCAGTACTTTGGCCAGCTCATGCGAAAAGTTGACTCATTGGAAAAGACCCTGATGCTGAGAGGGATTGGGGGCAGGAGGAGAAGGGGACGACAGAGGATGAGATGGCTGGATGGCATCACTGACTCGATGGACGTGAGTCTGAGTGAACTCCAGGAGTTGGTGATGGACAGGGAGGCCTGGCGTGCTGCAAAATTCATGGGGTCACAGAATCGGACACAACTTAGTGACTGAACTGAATACTGGTATCACATTGTGGTTTAAATTTGCACTTCTTTGATTGCTAA
Source organism: Bos indicus x Bos taurus (assembly GCF_003369695.1). Taxonomy (NCBI): domain Eukaryota; kingdom Metazoa; phylum Chordata; class Mammalia; order Artiodactyla; family Bovidae; genus Bos; species Bos indicus x Bos taurus. The sequence continues at coordinate 42,575,883 of NC_040089.1, forward strand.
AAGAGGAAAACATACCACATTTTAATACTTTACATTGGTTGGCGATTTGGATATCTTTATTGTGAACAGCCAGGGCTCCCAGTGCCTCAGCAATAAAGAATCCACCTGCAGTAGAGGCGACCTCAGTTAGATCCCTGGGTCAGGGAAGATACCTTGGAGAAGGAAATGCAACCCATCCAGGAGTCTTGCCTGGAGAATCCTATGAACAGTGAACCTGGCTAGCTACAATCCATGGGTTGCAAGAGTTGGACATGACTTCGTGACTAAACCACACCATTGTGATTGGCTATTCAAACCTCTTGCCCATTTTAATCAAACTTATCTTTCCTTTTCTTATTGATTCATAGAGCCCCTTACATATTTTTGAAACTAGTTATTTATTAGATTGATGTCTAATCCTAATGTGAATATTGCCTTTTTATTCTATTAGTAATGACTTTCAATGAACACATCTTAATTTTAATATATTTCAGTTATCAATATATTCTTAAGAGTAATTTTTGGATGCCATCTTTGTCTACCCCAAGGTCATAAAGATGTTTAAATTACATTTATGCTAAATACTTAAGGAATTTTCTTTTTACATCTATATCCATAGTCCATCTGAAACTGATTTTTGTGTAAGATGTGGTATTTTTTCAACTGTCATACAGGATTCAACAAACTCCATGTGAAAATCTAGCTGTACTTTTGAAAAATGAGAGGATTAGTGGAATAAACTGCTGTCTACATAGACTGAAGTTTGTCCCAAGAGCAAAATTAATGTTAATCATCTGCCTTTTCTCCCATCCATTCTATGTCTTTCACCTCTCCCAGCACTTCATATGTAGAGGTTGCCTTCATCATTTAGAGTTCTGAGCTCTGGTTATCTTGCTTTTGTCAGGTCACAGGTGACACCTGTTCCTTTTCCTATTATCAGTGGACATGAGGATGTTCAGACAAGTAGAATATGCCTGATTGTTCCATATACAGGGTGGCTCAGCAGTAAAGAATTTGCCTGCCAAAGCAGGAGATGTGGGTTCAGCCCCTGGGTCAAGAAGATCCCCTGGAGAAGGAAATGACAACCCACTCCAGTATTCTTGCCTGGGAAATCTCATGAACAGAGGAACCTGGTGGGCTACAAAAGAATAGCAACCATTAGATCACAAAAGAGTTGGACACAACTGAGCAACAAAACAACAACAGATACTGCTGCTGCTGCTGCTGCTGGTGCTAAGTCACTTGTCCTGTCCGACTCTGTGCGACCCCATAGACGGCAGCCCACCAGGCTCCGCCCTCCCTGGGATTCTGCAGGCAAGAACACTGGAGTGGGTGGCCATTGCCTTCTCCAATGCACAAAAGTGAAAAGTGAAAGTGAAGTCGTTTCCAACTCTTTGCGACTCATAGGACTGCAGCCTATGCTATTATTAAGCAAATTTCAGTTCTTTCAGAAAATCAGAACCAATTACTTCCTTTAGTTTAGTAGCTCTTTTCTTTGGCTGCTCGAGGAGCTAAGATGACCAAGTGGAAGTCATAGCATTAAGTCAGCAGAAAATTTTCTGTATCCATAATGAAAGCATCAGCCACCTTTGGTAGGTAGCCACCATCCTACCTACTTCTAGTGTTTCAGAACTTCTATTCCTGCAAAGGCTAAAGTTGTGGGAATAGAAAGTACAAATTCCTCAGCTGAATTCTTGAGAGCAATGGTGAGAGAAGAAACCTGATAGAGTCATACACTGATTCTCCAAGTGAATCTACTACCATTGGCAGCTACCTATTGAATACATAATATGTACTAGATATGGTTCTGGGAATAAGAAGTGAACAGTGATTAAATAACTTACTTCAGTTATTATGCTTATTTCATTGTTCACACAATCTTTCCTCACATCCTGCTTTCTGTATCTTCCAGAATGGACATAATTAACCATCCTATAACCATCCTACCCCACTTTAAAATGTAGTTGCAGGACTTCCCTCACAAGTGGTAAGTCCATTGGTTAAGACTTCACCTTCCAATGCCTGCAGTGTTCGAACTCTGTTAGGGAGTTGATTCCACATGCCTCTTGGTTATGAGTTTTATATATGTATACAACAGAAGCAGTATTGTAACAAATTCAATAAAGACTTTAAAAATGATCCAAATTAAAAAAAATCTATTTTAAAAAATACGGTTGCTCTGGAAACATTAGAGCAAGTGACAGAGCCATGATTTGAACCTTGACAAGTTTGCTTCTACTACACTGTGGGCTATTTATCACAATCTGCCCTCTGGAAGGGTTTTGAGAGGAGTCATTCACAGAATCCCCATGACTGATAACTTCCTGATAATATCTTTTTGGAACATACCTTTAGGTCAATAGAGTCACAAAAGGAGGCTTATTTTAACTGAAGAACCAGGACAAGTTTTTTTCCTTATCAATGTCGGTTCAAAACAGCTATTCTTATTACAAGGTGTTATCTCTTTTGTTTTTAATGAATTCAAAGTTAGTTTGAAGCTGAGCTAGAAATTCAATTCCCTGGGATTTCACCTCCAAATCATGGTAACCCCCACAGCTTTGTATACAGAGCCTTGTGGCCTTTCCCCTAGGCACTTAAATGCATAACAGTAGGGTGGTTTCAGTCCTCTTTTATCAGGGAAAAGAAGTAGAAAGATGAAAGACTTAATTAAAAGATTACAAAGAGATTTTCTTAAAAGAGGTTTTACCATAGGACCTGGCACTGGGATAAGAATAAAGCAGCGTGTGGCTACGGCCTCAACAAAGAAAAATCCATTTAACCTCATGTTCAACAAAAAGATACCTTTTTAGAGGATGTGATTAAAAGTGGTATAAACACAATGTATATACTTGTTCAATTATCTGGGAACAACTTCAAGGACTCAAGCTGTCCAATCACTTTTTGGAACAAAGGGTAAGTATAAATAAATGGATCAAATATAGCATGAGGATTAAACAAGAGTTCCTTGGCAAGTTTAGTGAAAATATTCAGGTGCCATTTTAATCTCTTCCCCTCTTCAATTTAAAAACAGCACAGAATTTCACATGTTAATATGTGTTCTTATATTGGCATTGAGTCTTTCGATACCTTCTGAAAACAAAAATCCCAGAACTCTGCTGTTCCCATGGCAACTGCATTTTAAGAAGGCGAAGTTTCCAGCTTGATAGAGCTGAAAGGCTATTAACCTCAGTTCTCAATGATACTGAAACCTCAGTGTCAGGAGGAGTCAATACAACACAGGAAGCTTAGCTTGACCCCACCCAGCATTCATGTTACTGCTGGAACAAGGTTTTAAAAGACAATAATATAAATCATTAAAATGGTAATTATTACTCTGCAATCCAATATCATATAACCTAACACTGAAAATATGTAGATAGAAATTTGAATCCAATATCAACCTTGAGGAAATATTAGAACCAAAATCCTTTACCTAAGGAATTTAATTGCACTGGACCTCAGAGTGCTTTCATAAAAGGCATAATATGCATGATGAGTGCCACCTTCTCTGTTATGTTCCAAGATCCACAAAAACTTTAGAATAAAGCTTGACTATGGAAAGAAAAGGAACCAGAAATATTCTCTAAATAAGAAGTCATTCTCTGGTCCAGGAAAAAAGAGACATTCTCACTGAGCACAGTGTGTTAGTTGGCTAGGGCTTCTGGGGAAAAAAGGCCAACAAACTGGCTGGCTTAAACACCATATATTTATTGTCTCAGTTTGGGCAGCTAGGAAGTTCAAGTTCAAGGTGTTCACAGGGTTCGTGCTGTCTAAGGGCTGTGATAGGTGGCAATCTTTGGCGTTCTTTGGCTTACAGACATATCACCCTGATCTCTACCTTATTTTCACATGACTCTGTATGTGTGTGTGTATGTCCGTGTCCCCAAATTTCTTCCTTTTACAAGGGCACCAGTCATTTTGGATCAGGGACCCATACTACCCTAGTATGACCTTCTTTTAATTAATCTGAAATGATATTTCCAAAGGAGGTCACATTCTAAGGTGCCAGAGGCTAGAACTTCAACTTTTGTCATTGTCAAACAAATAGCATTTGTTGCCTATCACCTAGGGTAAAATTCAAAATACTTCTAACCTCTGCATCTTGGCATCAGAATTGACAAGGAAAATACAACACAGTTAAGCACCAGATGCTACAAGGCTTTGCCCTTCACAAAGAAGAGACAAAGCAAGATCAGCTTCAGTGTTGGCCATTGATCCCCTGGGGTCAGCAGGTCCCTCCTAGCAGCCAGCACAGCGCGACTGTGTGCTGCCGCTGAAGGACCCCATCCCCTCCTTGTAAGGATAGAATTAGTACTGAGGTTGGCCAGATCCCACATGACATACTTGCTTGAGGAAAACAAAGAAACAGAGTTTAGAACAGGGGAAGTTAACTCCCCACAAGGTGATAAACTCAGCACAGGCTGTGTATGCCTTGGTCTCTTGGTAAGAACCTATCCAGCCCATGGCCCACTATTATGTAGCCCAGAGTGGGGTGGGGGATCAAAAGACTCCATGCATGAGACTGTCATTCCCAACAAGTTTAACACAGAACACACTGATTATACTTTATCACAGAGCTACATATACTACATTTATTATCTCATGTAACCCTCAGAATTAAATAACACTGTAGTGGCTTAGCTGGTAAAGAATCTGCTGGCAATGCGGGAGACCTGGGTTCGATCCTGGGGTTGGGAAAATCTCCTGGAGAAGGGAAAGGCTACCCACACCAGTGTTCTGGCCTGGAGAATTCCATGGACTGCATAGTCCACAGGGTCACAGAGTCAGACACGATTGAGCAGTTTTCACTTTCTCAGAAACTTAAGTGATATAAGTAAATTTTTCTCAAGCTTTATTGTGCTAATGAGACAGTTGAGCATCTTGTTAAAACACTGAGCCCATTCAGGAGTTGCACGTCTGGCTCTGAGAGTCTGTATTTCAAAGTTTCTAGGTAAAGTTCACGATTGGTTTATACACTTCCAACAGCAAAATCTGAAGCATTTGAGACTTCAGTTCAGTCGCTCAGTCATGTCTGACTCTTTGCTACCCCATGGACTGCAGCATGCCCTGCCTCCCTGTCCATCACCAACTCCCAGACTCAACCTCATATGCATTGAGTCGGTGATGCCATCCAACCATCTCATCCTCTGTCATCCCCTTCTCCTCCCACCTTCAATCTTTCCCAGCTTCAGGGTCTTTTCAGATGAGTCATGTCTTCAAATCAGGTGGCCAAAGCTGGAGTCTCCACTTCAACATCAGTCCTTCCAATGAACACCCAGGACTGATCTCCTTTAGGATAGACTGGCTGGATCTCCTTGCTGTCCAAGGGACTCTCAAGAGTCTTCTCCAACACCACAGTTCAAAAGCATCAATTTTCAAAAGCTCAGCTTTCTTTATAGTCCAAATTTCACATCCACGCATGACTACTGGAGAAACCATAGCCTTGACTAGATGGACTTTTGTGGGCAAAGTAATGTCACTGCTTTTTAATATGCTGTCTAGGTTGGTCATAACTTTTTTCCCAAGGAGCAAGTGTCTTTTAATTTCATGGCTGCATGAAATTTTGGAGCCCCCTCAAAATAAATTCTGTCATTGTTTCCATAGTTTCTCCATCTAGTTGCCACAGAGTGATGGGGCCAGGTGCTATGATTTTAGTTTTCTGAATGTTGAGCTTTAAACTACTTTTTCACTCTTCTCTTTCACTTTCATCAAGGGCTCTTTAGTTCTTCTTCACTTTCTGCCATAAGGGTGGTGTCATCTGTGTATCTGAGGTTATTGATATTTCTCCTGGCAATCTTGATTCCAGCTTGTGCTTCTTCCAGCCCAGTATTTTGCATGATGTGCTCTGCATATAAGCTAAATAAGCAGGGTGACAGTATATAGCCTTCACATATTCCTTTCCCAATTTGAAACCAGTCTGTTGTTCCATGTCCTGTTCTAACTGTTGTTTCTTGACCTGCATACCGGTTTCTCAAGAGGCAGTTCAGGTGGTCTGGTATTCCCATCTCTTTCAGAATTTTTCACAGTTTGTTGTGATCCACACAGTCAAAGGATTTGGTGTAGTCAATAAAGCAGTAGATGTTTTTCTGAAGCTCTCTTGATTTTTCAATGATCAAACAGATGTTGGCAATTTGATCTCTGCTTCCTCTGCCTTTTCTAATTCAAGCTTGAACATCTGGAAGTCCACAGTTCACATACTATTGAAGCCTGACTTGGAGAATTTTGAGCATTATTTTACTAGCCTGTGAGATGAGTGCAATTGTGCAGTAGTTTGAGCATTCTTTGGCATTGCCTTTCTTTGGGATTGAAATGAAAACTGACTTTTTCCAGTCCTGTGGCCAATGCTGAGTTTTCCAAATTTGCTGGCATATTGAGTGCAGCACTTTCATAGCATCATCATCCAGGATTTGAAATAGCTCAACTGGAATTCCATCACCTCCACTAGCTTTGTTTGTGGGGATGCTTCCTAAGGCCCACTTTACTTCACATTCCAGGATGTCTGGCTCTAGGTCGGTGATCACACCATCGTGATTATCGTGAAGATCTTTTTTGTACAGTTCTTCTGTGTATTCTTGCCACCTCTTCTTAATATCTTCTGCTTCTGTTAGGTCCATAACATTTCTGTCCTTTATTAGCCCATCTTTGCATGAAATGTTCCTTTGGTACCTCTAATTTTCTTCAAGAGATTTCTAGTCTTTCCCATTCTGTTGTTTTCCTCTATTTCTTTGCATTGATCACCGAGGAAGCCTTTCTTATCTCTCCTTGCTATTCTTTGGAACTCTGCATTGAAATGGGTATATCTTTCATTTTTTCCTTTGCCTTTCACCCTTTCTTTTCAGAGATACTTGTAAGGCCTCCTCAGACAACCATTTTGCTTTTTTGCATTTCTTTTTCTTGGGGATGGTCTTGATCACTGATTCCTGTACAATGTCACAAACCTCCATCCATAGTTCTTCAAGCACTCTGTCTATCAGATCTAATCCCTTGAATCTATTTCTCACTTTCACTGTATAATCATAAGGGATTTGATTTAGGTCATACCTGAATGGTCTAGTGGTTTTCCCTACTTTCTTCCATTTAAGACTGAATTTGGCAATAAGGAGTTCATGATCTGAGTCATAGTCCTCTCCCGGTCTTTTTGCTGACTGTTTGAAGCTGAAGTTAAACGGTTCTATGAAGACCTACAAGACCTTTTAGAACTAACACCCAAAAAACATGTCATTTTCATTAAAGGGACTGGAATGCAACAGTAGGAAGTCAAGAAACACCTGGAGTAACAGGCAAATTTGGCCTTGGAATACAGAAAATGAAGCAGGGCAAAGACTAATAGAGTTTTGCCAAGAAAATGAACTGGTCATAGCAAACACTCTCTTCAAACAACACAAGAGAAGACTCTACACATGGACATCACCAGATGGTCAACACCAAAATCAGATTGATTATGTTCTTTGCAGCCAAAGATGGAGAAGCTCTATATAGTCAACAAAAACAAGACAGGGAGCTGACTGTGGCTCAGATCATGAACCCCTTATTGCCAAACTCAGAATTAAATTGAAGAAAGTAGGGAAAACCACTAGACCATTCAGGTATGAACTAAATCAAATCCCTTATGATTATACAGTGGAAGTGAGAAATAGATTGAAGGGCCTAGATCTGATAGAGTGCCTGATGAACTATGGAATGAGGTTCACGACATTGTACAGGAGAGAGGATGAAGACCATCCCCATGGAAAAGACATGCAAAAAAGTAAAATGGCTGTCTGGGGAGGCCTTACAAATAGCTGTGAAAAGAAGAGAAGTGAAAAGCAAAGGAGAAAAGGAAAGATATAAGCATCTGAATGCAGAGTTCCAAAGAATAGCAAGATGAGATAAGAAAGCCTTCCTCAGTGATCAATGCAAAGAAATAGAGGAAAACAACAGAATGGGAAAGACTAGAGATCTCTTCAAGAAAATCAGAGCTACCAAGGGAACATTTCATGCAAAGATGGGCTCGATAAAGGACAGAAATGGTATGGACCTAACAGAAGCAGAAGATATTAAGAAGAGGTGGCAAGAATACACAGAAGAACTGTACAAAAAAGATCTTCACGACCCAGATGATCATGATGGTGTGATCACTGACCGAGAGCCAGACATCCTGGAATGTGAAGTCAAGTGGGCCTTAGAAAGCATCACTACGAACAAAGCTAGTGGAGGTGATGGAATTCCAGTTGAGCTATTTCAAATCCTGAAAGATGATGCTGTGAAAGTACTGCACTTAATATGCCAGCATATTTGGAAAATTCAGCAGTGGCCACAGGACTGGAAAAGGTCAGTTTTCATTCCAATCGCAAAGAAAGACAATGTCAAAAAATGCTCAAACTACCACACAATTGCCCTCATCTCACATGCTAGTAAAGTAATGCTGAAAATTCTCCAAGCCAGGTTTCAGCAATATGTGAACCGTGAATTTCCTGATGTTCAAGCTGGTTTTAGAAAAGGCAGAGGAACCAGAGATCAAATTGCCAACATTCGCTGGATCATAGAAAAAGCAAGAGAGCTCCAGAAAAACATCTATTTCTGCTTTATTGACTATGCCAAAGCCTTTGACTGTGTGGATCACAATAAACTGTGGAAAATTCTGAAAGAGATGGGAATACCAGACCACCTGACCTGCCTCTTGAGAAATCTGTATGCAGGTCAGGAAGCAACAGTTAGAACAGGACATGGAACAACAGACTAGTTCCAAATAGGAAAAGGAGTACGTCAAGGCTGTATATTGTCACCTTGCTTATTTAGCTTATATGCAGAGTACATCATGAGAAAGGCTGGAAGAAGCACAAGCTGGAATCAAGATTGCCGGGAGAAATATCAATAACCTCAGATATGCAGATGACACCATCCTTATGGCAGCAAGTGAAGAGGAACTCAAAATCCTCTTGATGGAGATGTGGAGAGTGAAAAAGTTGGCTTAAAGCTCAACACTCAGAAAACGAAGATCATGGCATCTAGTCCCATCACTTCATGGGAAATAGATGGGGAAACAGTGGAAACAGTGTCAGACTTTAATTTTTTGGGCTCCAAAGTCACTGCAGATGGTGACTGCAGCCATGAAATTAAAAGATGCTTACTCCTTGGAAGGAAAGTTATGACCAACCTAGATAGCATATTCAAAAGCAGAGACATTACCTTGCCAACAAAGATTCGTCTAGTCAAGGCTATGGTTTTTCCTGTGGTCATGTATGGATGTGAGAGTTGGACTGTGAAGAAGGCTGAGCACCGAAGAATTGATGCTTTTGAACTGTGGTGTTGGAGAAGACTCTTGAGAGTCCCTTGGACTGCAAGGAGATCCAACCAGTCCATTCTGAAGGAGATCAGCCCTGGGATTTCTTTGGAAGGAATGATGCTAAAGCTGAAACTCCAGTACTTTGGCCACCTCATGCGAAGAGTTGACTCATTGGAATAGACTCTGATGCTGGGAGGGATTGGGGGCAGGAGGAGAAGGGGATGACAGAGGATGAGATGGCTGGATGGCATCACTGACTCGATGGACGTGAGTCTGAGTGAACTCCGGGAGTTGGTGATGGACAGGGAGGCCTGGCGTGCTGCGATTCATAGAGCCACAAAGAATTGGACATGACTGAGCGACTGAAGTGAACTAAACTGATAGAGCTTCTCCATCTTTGACTGCAAAGAATAAAATCAATCTGATTTCGGTATTGACCCTCTGGTGATATCCATGTGTAGTTTTCTCCTGTGTTGTTGGAAGAGGGTGTTTGCTATGACCAGTGTGTTCTCTTGGAAAAACTCTATTAGCCTTTGCCCTACTTCATTCTGTACTCCAAGGCCAAATTTGCCTGTTACTCCAGTTATATCTTGACTTCCTACTTTTACCTTCCAGTCCCCTATAATGAAAAGGACATCTTTTTTGGGTGTTAGTTCTAAAAGGTCTTGTAGGTCTCATAGAACCGTTCAACTTCTTCAGCATTACTGGTTGGGGAACAGACTTGGATTACTGTGATATGAATGGTTTGCCTGAAATGAACAGAGATCATTCTGTTTGTTTGTTTGTTTGTTTGTTTTTTTGAGATTGCATCCAAGTACTGCATTTCAGACTCTTGTAGACTATGATGGCTACTCCATTTCCTCTAAGGGATTCTTGCCCACAGTACTGGATATAATGGTCATCTGAGTTAAATTCACCTATTCCAGTCCATTTTAGTTCACTGATTCCTAGAATGTCAAATTTCACTCTTGCCATCTCCTGTTTTACCACTTCCAATTTGCCTTGATTCATGCACCTAACATTCCAGGTTCCTATGCAATATTGCTGTCTACAGCATTGGACTTTACTTCCATCACCAGTCACATCCACAACAGGGTGTTGTTTTTGCTTTGGCTTCATCTCTTCATTCTTTCCATTGTTATTTCTCCAGTGATCTCTAGTAGCATGTTGGGCACCTACCAACCTAGGAGTTCATCTTTCAGTGTCCTATCTTTCTGCCTTTTCATACTGTTCATGGGGTTCTCAAGGCAAGAATAATGAAGTGGTTTGCAGCATTTGAAAATGAGGATCCTGATTCAGAATCCCATACCACTTCTGTTAGAACATTCAACCTCTTAGGAGAAAAAGAAAGAAGACAGAAAAAGAAGTAAAGGAAGAAAAATAGATGAAAAGGAATAGAATAGGACATAAGATTTTTGTGAGTGTGTTTCTGTCTAGAGCAATTTAAAAAAATACAGTGAAAACCATTAGCCAAAAAAAAAGAGAAAAATGTCTACATCTTGTTCCAAACTAGTTTACATTCCACTTCTATAAATCAACAGTTTTTAATCCTTGTAGTGTTTGGGTGAGTAGTAGTGTAGGGAATTATGTGGTACTCAAGAATGAGAGTGAATACTTTCTTGGTGTGGTAACCCAGACATTATCTTTCCTATAATCTCTAGCAGAAGTCAGAACTTCTTAAGGGGTCATACGGTAAATATATATTTTAGGATTTGCAGGACAAAATGTTCAATCAAGGCTATTACGCAGGTACTTACGCAACTACTTAAAATATGACCAATTTAAAAATGTAAACCATTCTTAGTTCACAGACTATTTAAGGGAAAAAAATGGCAAAAATAAAACAGCTGGTTTATGGACCTCTGATCTACAACGTAGCAGTTCACACATAAAAAACCTAATATAATGTTCTGAGTAAAATTGGCCTATTACAATGGTTGTATGTATTAGTTGCTCAGTCATGTCTGACTCTTTGCAACCCCATTGACTGTAGCCCACCAGACTCTTCTGTCCAAGGAATTTTCTAGGCAAGAATATTGGAATGGAGGTTGATTCAAGATTGTAGAGGAGAAGGATGTACATTCATCTTCTTCTGCAAGAGCACCAAAATTTCAAGTAGCTGTTGAACAATCATAGACAGTAGGGCACTGGAACCCACTGAGAAAAGATACCCAAGTCCAGGGACAAAGGAGAAGCCACAGTGAGATGGTAGGAAGGGAGCAATCATGATAAAACAAAATCCTTTACCCTCCAGGTGAGTGACCCACAGAGTGGAGAAAATAATACCAAAGAAGTTCTTGTACTTTTGTGAAGATTCTTGACCCCACATCAGGCTCCTGAGCCTGGGGATCTGGCAAAGGGACTGAGAATCCCCAGGGAATCTGACTTTGTAGGCCAGCGGGATTTGATTGTAGAACTTTCAAAGGACTGAGGGAAATGGAGACTCCACTCTTGTAGGGCACAAACAAAACCTGTGCACACCAGGACCCACGGGAAAGGAACAGTGACCCCACAGAACACTGAGCCAGACCTATCTGTGAGTGTGTGAGGGTCTCCTGCAGAGGTGTTGGTTGGCAGTGGCCTTCCTCAGGCACACGGGCACTGGCATCAGAAGTCTTGGGAAAATGCATCTTGGCATACCTCTTGGAGGTCTCCCTTAGCCTTACCACAGAACCTGTAGACACCAAGACTGGGTCACCTCAGTCCAAACACCCATCAGCAGACAACTGGATTAAAGTTTTGCTGAGCCCAGCCCTGCCCACCAGAGCAAGACCTAGTCTTCCCTACAGCCCAGTCCCTTCCATCAGAAAACTCGCACAAGCCTCTTATCCTCATCCACAAGAATCCTGGAGTGGGTTGCAATTTCCCCCTCCAGGAGATCCTCCCGACCCAGGGTTTGAACCCATGTCTTTCATGTCACCTCACTGGCAGGCAGATTCTTTACCACTGTGCCATCTGGGAAGCTCCATATGCCAGCACCTTGATCTTGGACTGCCAACCTCCAGAACTCTGAGGAAATAAATGTTTATTGCTTCTGCCACCAGCCTCTGGTGATCTGTTATAGCAGCTTGGGCTGACTCAGACAACAGCTTACTGTCTGCCATCAAATAACTGTCATCCTTGAGCCATGCTGTAGCAAAGGCACTTTGTGGCTTTTAAAATGTATAGGTCGGAAAATGCTTTCCTGTGGCTGAATAACTACTCAGTGAACCGAGAATAGTTGAAGGTCGTATTTCAAAGACACTCCAAAGCCTCTGAAAAGAGTACCATGTCCCCACTTGATAACTCTGTTTGTGAAATGAGACATACAAACCTGGAGTAATAGAGATTTCAGTAATTATTTTTCTTTAGAATTTTTTGGTATAGGGTAATTTTTTGGTATTATATGTACCCAGGCGGTCAGCCTTGCCCAAACTGGTATCTAGCTGCATCCGGTAGCAGACATCTGTCCTTCCACATCCCTGATACCAGCACTGACATAGGGCAGTACACCCACCCACCCTTGCAGCTTTTCCTGGTGACTGCATGGTGGGCTTTTCTGGGAGAAAGAGGCAAAGAAACAGCATTGGTTCCAGTGCTTTGTACACAATGCACTATTAATACATCTTTCTTTATGATGATAAAAATCAACAGCATCTGTAGCTCGTGGAATGGCAAAGTTTCAACTTAGTACAACTAGCACTAAAAATGTGTAATTTTGATATTAAAAACAAAACACTTTATAATACATTAGCAGCAAAAATGAAATAGATATAAATCTAATATGTACAAGATCAACGTGAGGAAAATTAAAAAACTGATCAAAGAAATCAAGATCTAAATAGAGATAAACTCCATGTGCATGAGTGAGAAGACTCAGCATTATTAAGATGTCAGTTCTTTTCAAATTGATCTATAAATTCAATGTAATCCAAATCAAAATCCCAGTTTGTCAATCCCAATATTGACAAATTGAGTCTTAAAACCTTTATGTAAAAAGGCAAAAGAATGAAATTAGCCAGTGTAATATTGAAAGAGCCAATGGAATATTGAAAGAGAAAAACAAAGTCAGGGTATTGACACTATCTGATTTTAAGACTGACTGCTGCTGCTGCTGCTGCTGCTGCTAAGTCGCTTCAGTTGTGTCCGACTTTGTGCGACCCCATAGACGGCAGCCCACTAGGCTCCCCGTCCCTGGGATTCTCCAGGCAAGAACACTGGAGTGGGTTGCCATTTCCTTTTCCAATGCATGAAAGTGAAAAGTGAAGGTGAAGTCACTCAGTCGTGTCCTCTGTGCAACCCCATGGACTGCAGTCCACCAGGCTCCTGTGTCCATGGGATTTTCCAGGCAAGAGTACTGGAGTGGGGTGCCATCGCCTTCTCCTAAGACTGACTACAACAGGTAAAAGAAAAGACAAATAGAACAATGGAATAGAATAGAGAGCTCAGAAATAGATATAGTTATCTATATATAGTTAACTATATATCTAATATAGTTATCTTTGACAAAGAAGCAAAAGCAATTCCATGGAAAGGAAACATAGTATTTTAAATAAACAATTCTGGAATAATTGGACATGCACAGGCAAAAATATGTGTAGACATAGACACTACACCTTACACAAAAATTAGGTCAAAATGCACCTAGATGTAAAGTGAAAATCTACAAAAATTCCAGAAGATAAAATAGGTAAAAAAATAGGTGACTTTCCTTTGGCAGTAACTTTTAAAATTCAATAGCAAAAACATGATCTATAAAATAAACATTAAGAAGTTGGACTTCATTAAAATTAAAAACGTGTGCTTTGCAAAAGATACTCTTAAGAGAATAAAAAGACAAGTCGAACCTGGGAGAAAATATTTGTGAAACATGTAGTTAGTAAAGGACTGTATGCAAAATATACAAAGAGCTCTTAAATCTCAACAATAAGAAAATAAGCCAGTTAAAAATGAAAAAAAAAAAATGATCTGAACAGACACCTCACCAGAAAAGATATAAAGATGGAAGTTAAGCATATGAACACCGAAATTAGATTGATTATATTCTTGAGCCAAGATGGAGCCAAAGATGGAGAAGCTCTATACAGTCAACAAAAACAAGACCGGGACCTGACTGTGGCTCAGGTCATGTACTCCTTATTGCCAAATTCAGACTTACATTGAAGAAGGTGGAGACAACCACTAGATCATTCAGGTATGACCTAAATCAAATCTCTTATGATGATACAGTGGAAGTGAGAAATAGATTTAGGGGACTAGATCTGATAGACAGAGTGCCTGATGAACTATGGATGGAGGTTCATGACATTGTACAGGAGACAGGGATCAAGACCATGCCCAAGAAAAAGAAATGCAAAAAAAGAAAAATGGCTGTCTGAGGAGGCCTTACAAATAGCTGTGAAAAAAGAGAAGCAAAAAGCAAAGGAGAAAAGGGAAGATATACAATCTGAATGCAGAGTTCCAAACAATAGCAAGGAGAGATAAGAAAGCCTTCCTCAGTGTTCAATGCAAAGAAAGAGGAAAACAATAGGATGCGAAAGACTAGAGATCTCTTCAAGAAAATTAGAGATACCAAGGGAATATTTCATGCAAAGCTGAGCATAATAAAGGACAAAAATACTATGGACCTAACAGAAGCAGAAGATATTAAGAAGAGGTGGCAAGAATACACAAAAGAACTATACGAAAAAGATCTTCACGACCCAGATAATCACAATGGTGTGATCACTCACCTAGAGCCAGACATCCTGGAATGGGAAGTCAAGTGGGCTTTAGGAAGCATCCCTATGAACAAAGCTAGTGGAGGTGATGGAATTCCAGTTGAGTTGTTTCAAATCCTAAAAGATAATGCTGTGAAAGTGCTGCACTCAATATGCCAGCAAATTTGGAAAACTCAGCAGTGGCCACAGGACTGGAAAAGGTCAGTTTTCATTCCAATCCCAAAGAAAGGCAATGCCAAAGAATGCTCAAACTACTGCACAATTGCACTCATCTCACATGTTAGTAAAGTAATGCTCAAAATTCTCCAAGCCAGGCTTCAGCAATACGTGAACCGTGAACTTCCTGATGTTCAAGCTGGTTTTAGAAAAGGCAGAAGAACCAGAGATCAAAATGTCAACATATTCTGGATCATCAAAAAAGCAAGAAAGTTCCAGAAAACCATCTATTTCTGCTTTATTGACTGTGCCAAACCTTTGACTGTGTGGATCACAATAAACTGTGGAAAATTCTGAAAGAGATGGGAATACCAGACCACCTGATCTGCCTCTTGAAAAACCTGTATGCAAGTCAGGAAGCAACAATTAGAACTGGACATGGAACAACACACTGGGTCCAAATGGGAAAAGGAGTACATCAAGGCTGTATATTGTCACCCTGTTTATTTAACTTTCATGCTGAGTACATCTTGAGAAACGCTAGGCGGGAAAAACACAAGCTAGAATCAAGATTGCCAGGAGAAATATCAATAGCCTGAGATATGCAGATGACACCACCCTTTTGGCAGAAAGTGAAGAAGAACTAAAGAGCCTCTTGATGAAAGTGAAAGAGGAGAGTGAAAAAGTTGGCTTAAAGCTCAACATTCAGAAAACTAAGATCATGGCATCTGGTCCCATCACTTGATGGCAGATAGATGGGAAAATAGTGGAAACAGTGACAGACTTTATTTTGGGGGGCTCCAAAATCACTGCAGATGGTGATTGCAGCCATGGAATTAAAAGACTATTACTCCTTGGAAGGAGAGTTATGACCAACCTAGACAGCATATTAAGAAACAGAGACATTAGTTTGGCAACAAAGGTCCATCTAGTCAAGGCTATGGTTTTTCCAGTGGTCATGTATGGATGTGAGAGTTGGACTAAAAAGAAAGCTGAATGCCAAAGAATTGATGCTTTTGAAATGCAGTGTTGGAGAAGACTCTTGAGAGTCCCTTGGACTGCAAGGAGATCCAACCAACCCATCCTAAAGGAGATCAGTCCTGAGTGTTCATTGGAAGGACTGATGCTGAAGCTGAAACTCCAGTTCTTTGGCCACCTGATGGGAAGAACTGACTCATCTGAAAAGACCCTGATGCTGGGAAAAATTGAGGGCAGGAGGAGAAGGGGATAACAGAAGATGAGATGGTTGGATGGCATCACCAACTCAATGGAGATGAGTTTGAGTAAACTCCAGGAGCTGGTGATGGACAGGGAGGGCTGGCATGCTGTGGTTCATGTGGTTGCAAAGAGTCATACATGGCTGAGTGACTGAACTGAACTGAACTAAGCATGTGAAAAGATGCTCAACATCATATATCATTAGGAAATTGCTAATTAAAACAATGAGATATACACATTTGTTAGAATGGACAAAATCTAAAACACTAACAACACCAAATGCTGATGAGAATGTGGAGCAAAAAGAACTTTCATTCACTGCTGGTTTGAATGCAAAATGGTAATACAGCTTTGAAAAACAGTTTGATCACTTCTTACAAAACAAAATGTATACTCACCGTATAATCCAGCAATCTTATTTGTTGATATTTATCCAAAGAAGTTTCAGCTTTCTGTCCATATAAAAACCTGCACATAGATATATATAACTTTATTCATTATTCCCAAAACATAGAAGAAACCAAATGTCTTTCAGCCAATGAGTGTATAAACAAACTGTGGTACATCCAGACATTGGGATATTATTTAACATTAAAAAGAAATAGACTATCAAGCTATGAAAAAGTGTGAAAGAATCTTACATGCATATTACTAAGTGAAAGAAGTCAGTCTGAAAGGGCTATGCACTATGTAATTCTGACTATATGACATTCTGGAAATGGTAAAACTAGACACCAAAGAGATCAGTGGTTGCCAGAGATTGTTGTTAGGGATGGGGAGGGTGGAAGGAGGAATGAATGGAACAGAGGACATTGAAACTACTCTGCTAGATACTACAGTGGCCAGCAAATGTTCTTATAACTTTGTCAAAACTTATGGAATATAAAATACAAACTGTAATGTAAACTATGAACTTTAGTTAATAGTAACATATCATTATTTTGGCTCATGAATGATAGCAAGCATATCACGCCAATGACAGATATTGATATGGAAAACTAGACAGTGGGAAGGGAGAGAACAGTTATATGGGAACTCTCTGTATTTAGTGCTCAATATTTCTGTAAATCTAACACTACTCAGAAATTAAGTCTATTACTTAAAAAAAAAAAAAATCTACAGGCAAAAGCACAGCGACCAAGATAGCATGCTGGTCCCTTGAAATTTGTTTGCAGATAAAGCCACCAGCTTTTCCCACAGTATTGACTAATGCTCTTAAAGACAAACACCAATTTTAAATATAAAGCTATCATGCTTCAAGGAAAAGAGCTCCTTAGTCATGTTCTCAAAACATGCATAACACTGAAGAGGATACACTCTAATGAAATCAGCTAAAAAAAAAAAGCAACACTCAGGATAAATTAATTTCCAGGAAAAGAGATGAAGAGAAAAGAAAAAATTTTAAATATGAAACCTTTACTTTTGCTTTGAGAAGAAAAAATTGCTAAAGCTGCAACAATCCCTTTTTTAAAGTACGTTCTTATTTGAGCTTCAGTATTCATTTGATTGATATTTTTTAACTTTGCACAAACATTCATATAAAACATATCAAATATATTCTTATGGATGGTCGGTTTCATGTGAGTGGAAAGTTTCCATCTTAAAACAACCTATTTCTTAGAAAATGGTTATGAAGACACCAAAGTTTCCTAAAGGAGGTATTACGCTGATTTACAGATACATATTACACTTCCTGGTAGAAAAATAATTCAAAAGATAAGCGAAAGGCAACACTGAAAAGATCATCCACCCAATGACTCAGTCAGGTCTCACTCCTTTCAGGATTCTTGTGTTTTTCCCAGCGTCAGCCACCTTCTTTTAGGAAACTTGAGAAGAAAGTATTGAAAAGTTGGAAATGATGACAGCTCTCTATGTCTCTGGAGAAGGAAATGGCAACCCACTCCAGTGTTCTTGCCTGGAGAATCCCAAGGACAGGGGAGCCTGGTAGGCTGCTGTCTATGGGGTCGCACAGAGTCGGACACAACTGAAGCGACTTAGCAGCAGCAGCAGCTCTATGTCTCCATCTCCCTCTCTGTCTCTTTCTGTTTCTTTCTGTCTCTCTATAGCACTATTTTACACTAGAGAGACAGACAGAGACAGTGAGAGACAGATATACAGAGAGAAACAATACAGGGACCAGAACAAACTGGGTAGATGGGGAAGACTCTTAATGGAGAGAGAATTAAAGGAAGAACAAAAAGCACTGCTTCATACCTCATAGGAACCACTGGCTACAGTGAAAGCTGTCATTTCCTATGCTACACTACATGCTTCTTCATTAAATTATCTGACCTTGGCCTGTATTTTGCATAAAATAGGCAATTTATGGCCTGAAAATAGAATACAGTCTTATGATATACACACAGATTCCCTCCCCCTGCACAATATTCATTGGCCTTTTTTTCCTTCTCAGTGCAAGCATTAGCAATAATGGAGACACATATTGTGTAATTAATGTTTTTATGCTCTGATTTTGAATTTTATTCTGTTAGAAAAATTGATTCATCTCTGTGGATATTACCAAATACTGGCTTCATTCTGAACACGTCATGGATTAAAAAACAGTATTTTTACTAAAACTCATGTCCATTGAGTCAGTGATAACATTCAACCATCTCGTCCTCTGTCATCCCCTTCTCTTCCTGTCTTCAATATTTCTCAGCATCAGGATCTTTTCAAATGAGTCAGTTCTTCGCATCAGGTGGCCAAAGTATTGGAGTTTCAGCTTCAGCATCAGTCCTTCCAATGAATATTCAGGATTGATTTCCTTTAGGATGGACTGGTTGGATCTCTTTGCTGTCCAAGTGACTCTCAAGTCTTCTCCAACACCAGAGTTCAAAAGCATTAATTCTTGGGTGCTCAGCTTTCTTTATAGTCCAACTCTCACATCCATACGGGACTACTGGAAAAACCATAGCTTTAACAAAACTTTGTTGGTAAAGTAATGTCTCTGCTTTTTAATATGCTGTCTAGGTTGGTCATAGCTTTTCTTCCAAGGAGCAAGCATCTTTTAATTTCTGAAGTCACCATGTGCAGTAATTTTGGAGCCCCCCAAAATACAGTCTCTTACTGCTTCCATTGTTTCCCCATCTATTTGCCATGGAATGATGGGACCGGATGCCATGATCTTAGTTTTCTGAATGTTGAGCTTTAAGCCAACTTTTTCACTCTCCTCTTTCACTTTCATCAAGAGGCTCTTTAGTTCTTCACTTTCTGCCATAAGGGTGGTGTCATCTGCATATCTGAGGCTATTGATATTTCTCCCAGCAATCTTGATTCCAGCTTGTGCTTCATCCAGCCCAGAATTTCTCATGATGTACTCTGCATATAAGTTTAAAGTAAATATTTTATCTTAATATCATGCAATGAATTTCACACTCAGGTAACGCTCAGTTGATCCAAGAGTAACGATTTTGTAAAGCTCACTCAAATTCTCCACAGTTCCTTATACTGGGTGGGATTGGTCTTGTTGCTGGCTCCCTCCTTCCCATGGGGATGGAGATGGAGAAAGAGGAGAAGTGCATAGGCGGGGCAATCCAGTTAGTGATGGTGGCACCACGCAACTCTTTCCACCATTCCATCCTATACTCTATCTATGTCCATTTGTTTTCCTTCATTAATTGGTTGAGAGTTGAAAGGTAGGACCACATATTTTTCTTTTCTTTTCATCAGTCTTCACTGTGCTCAGTGTCAGGTTGTTGAGTGTGCCTGCTTAGTCGTGTCAGACTCTTTAGGACCCTATGGACTGTAGCCCACCGGGCCCTTCTGTCCATGGGATTTTCTGGGCAAGAATACTGGAATGAGCTGCCATTTCCTCCTCTAGGGGATCTCCCCAACTCAAGGATTGAACCCACGTTTCCTGTGTCTCCTGCTTTACAGGCAAATTCTTCAGTCTACCATTTTATAAATGCTGGCTAGTTAAAAGGAGAAGGCAATGGCAACCCACTCCAGTACTCTTTCCTGGAAAATCCCATGGACGAGGGAGCCTAGTGGGCTGCCATCTATGGGGTCACACAGAGTCGGACACGACTGAAGCGACTTAGCAGCAGAAGCAGCAGTTAAGCAGAGCCAAATTGGGGGGTTGGGAAGAAATACTTTCAATTTTAGAAAGGATATCAATTTAAAATTTGCATTTGAATGAACTCAGTGTATTTCACATTTCTTACTTCTTCTGCATTTGGCATATTTTAGGTAGAGAAGAGGTTGTTCACATACCTTAGTTGTCAGATGCTTCTAGGAACAAGATGTATAATTGGCTTTTCACCATATTATGAAAACTCTCACAGTAACTACTTTTATTAATCCAAAGGATAACAATGAGTTATTTCAAAGACTATTCAAACAGCTCTTTCCAGGATGGTGGGGTCCCAGCTTCCAGAGCCCTAAGGTTGACTTCCGGGAACCCCAGCAGCCTTTCTTTGGCTCATAAAGGCTGCCTGACTAGACCGGGTCTGTCGGGATTTTCCAAGGCACCTGCAGCAGGACCCCCAGTCCTTTTTGCTCTACACTGGTGGACTTTGCCTATCCAGGAGGTACCTCACCAACCAGTGAGCTTCTTGGTAACCAGTGCAGGGAATGTCACTGCCTGGAGGGGATCTACGAGGGGAGGACACAGGTGTGGCTATTCAGGGGAGCTTGAGGCCAAAAGACAAGGTGAAAAGGAAGGGCAGGAGTTCCTGATAGACACTCTGCTCCCCATCTTTTCAGGTACCTGATATTTCCATTGTGGTTTATGTGCCCTTTTAGATATGTCCATACTAGCTTAATATTCTTTGGAAGGACTGATGCTGAAGCTGAAGCTCCAATACTTTGGTCACCTGAGATTAAGAACTGACTCATTGGAAAAGACCCTGATACTGGGGATGATGGAGGGCAAGAAGAGAAGAGGATGACAGAGGATGAGATGGTTGGATGGCATCACTGACTCAATGGACATGAGTTTGAGCAAGCTCAGGGAGATAGTGAAGGACAGGGAAGCCTGGCGTGCTGCAGTCCATGGGGTTGCAAAAAGTTGGACATGACTGAGCAACTGAACAGCAACAATACTAGCTGTCCAGTGACTGCTCTAAAATTTCATGCACTTTGTGGAATTTATGGTTTCATCTTTGTTTCAAATACTTAATAAAATAATTTCAAATGACTGAAACTGTATTCATAGGTTCATAGGAAGTATAATTACATTTATCAGTTTTGTATTAAAGGAAAGCATATTAAATTTCTTAACTATCCACCGGCCCACTAAGCGCGGGCGGCTGCGACTGGTGCACTAAGTGCTGCCAAGAGGAGCTACCCCACGTCCGAGGTCCAGGGCAGAAGCCGGGAGGACCCCAGGCCCGAAGGGCGGTGGCCAAGAGAAGTTACCTCATGTCCAAGGTCAGGGGCAGCAGCCGAGAGTGCCAGGCTGCAACGGCGCAGGAACGGTGGAGAGGAGCTACCCAAGTCCAAGGTCAGGGGCAGCAGCCGGGAGGAGCTACCCAAGTCCAAGGTCAGGGGCTGCGGCCCGGAGAACCAACCCCACGCCCCCACGCCAGAGGCCAGGGGCAGCTGCCGGGAGGAGCAACCCCACCCCTGAGGCGAGGGGCGGCGGCAGGGAAGACCAACCCCACGTCCAAGGAGCAGTGGCTGCGTGGGCACAGGAGGGCCTAGAGGAGCTATCCCACGTTGAAGGTCAGGAAGGGCGGTGGTGAGGAGATACCCCTCGTCCAAGGTAAGGAGCAGTGGCTGCGCTTTGCTGGAGCAGCCATGAAGAGATACCCCACACCCAAGGTAAGAGAAACCCAAGTAAGACGGTAGGTGTTGCAAGACGGCATCAGAGGGCAGACACACTGAAACCATACTCACAGGAAACTAGTCAATCTAATCACACTAGGACCACAACCTTGTCTAACTCAAAGAAACTAAGCCATGCCTGTGGGGCAACCCAAGGGGTGAGTCACGGTGGAGAGATCTGACAGAATGTGGTCCACTGGAGAAGGGAATGGCAAACCACTTCAGTATTCTTGCCTTGAGAATACCATGAACAGTATGAAAAGGCAAAATGATAGGATACCGAAAGAGGAACTCCCCAGGTCAGTAGGTGCCCAATATGCTACTGGAGATCAGTGGAGAAATAACTCCAGACAGAATGAAGGGATAGAACCAAAGCAAAAACAATACCCAGCAATGGATGTGACTGGTGATAGAAGCAAGGTCCAATGCTGTAAAGAGCAATATTGCATAGGAACCTGGAATGTTAGGTCCATGAATCAAGGCAAATTGGAAGTGGTCAAACGAGATGGCAAGAGTGAATGTCGACATTCTAGGAATCAACGAACTGAAATGGACTGGAATGGGTGAATTTAACTCAGATGACCATTATATCTACTACTGTGGGCAGGAATCCCTCAGAAGAAATGGAGTGGCCATCATGGTCAACAAAACAGTCCAAAATGCAGTACTTGGGTGCAATCTCAAAAACGACAGAATGACCTCTGTTCGTTTCCAAGGCAAACCATTCAATATCACAGTAATCGAAGTCTATGCCCCAACCAGTAACGCTGAAGAAGCTGAAGTTGAACGGTTCTATGAAGACCTACAATACCTTTTAGAACTAACACCCAAAAAAGATGTCCTTTTCATCATAGGGGACTGGAATGCAAAAGTAGGAAGTCAAGAAACACCTGGAGTAACAGGCAAATTTGGCCTTGGAATACAGAATGAAGCAGGGCAAAGACTAATAGTGTTTTGCCAAGAAAATGCACTGGCATAGCAAACACCCTCTTCCAACAACACACGAGAAGACTCTACACATGGACATCACCAGATGGTCAACACCGAAATCAGATTGATTATGTTCTTTGCAGCCAAAGATGGAGAAGCTCTATACAGTCAACAAAAACAAGACCAGGAGCTCAATGTGGCTCAGATCGTGAACTCCTTATTACCAAATGCAGACTTAAATTGAAGAAAGTAGGGAAAACCACTAGACCATTCAGGTATGAACTAAATCAAATCCCTTATGATTATACAGTGGAAGTGAGAAATAGATTTAAGGGCCTAGATCTGATAGACAGAGTGCCTGATAAACTATGGAATGAGGTTCGTGACATTGTACAGGAGACAGGGATCAAGACCATCCCCATGGAAAAGAAATGCAAAAAAGCAAAATGGCTGTCTGGGGAGGCCTTACAATAGCTGTGAAAAGAAGAGAAGCGAAAAGCAAAAGAGAAAAGGAAAGATATAAGTATCTGAATGCAGAGTTCCAAAGAATAGCAAGATGAGATAAGAAAGCCTTCCTCAGGGATCAATGCAAAGAAATGGAGGAAAACAACAGAATGGGAAAGACTAGAGATCTCTTCAAGAAAATCAGAGCTACCAAGGGAACATTTCATGCAAAGATGGGCTCGATAAAGGACAGAAATGGTATGGACCTAACAGAAGCAGAAGATATTAAGAAGAGGTGGCAAGAATACACAGAAGAACTGTACAAAAAAGATCTTCACGACCCAGATAATCACGATGGTGTGATCACTCACCTAGAGCCAGACATCCTGGAATGCGAAGTCAAGTGGGCTTTAGAAAGCATCACTACGAACAAAGCTAGTGGAGGTGATGGAATTCCAGTTGAGCTATTCCAAATCCTGAAAGATGATGCTGTGAAAGTGCTGCACTCAAATGCCAGCAAATTTGGAAAATTCAGCAGTGGCCACAGGACTGGAAAAGGTCAGTTTTCATTCCAATCCCAAAGAAAGGCAATGCCAAAGAATGCTCAAACTACCGCACAGTTGCACTCATCTCACACGCTAGTAAAGTAATGCTCAAAATTCTCCAAGCCAGGCTTCAGCTATACATGAACCATGAACTTCCTGATGTTCAAGCTGGTTTTAGAAAAGGCAGAGGGACCAGAGATCAAATTGCCAACATCCACTGGATCATCGAAAAAGCAAGAGAGTTCCAGAAAAGCATCTATTTCTGCTTTATTGACTATGCCAAAGCCTTTGACTGTGTGGATCACAATAAACTGTGGAATATTCTGAAAGAGATGGGAATACCAGACCACCTGACCTGCCTCTTGAGAAATCTGTATGCAGGTCAGGAAGCAACAGTTAGAACTGGACATGAAACAACAGACTGGTTCCAAATAGGAAAAGGAGTACGTCAAGGCTGTATATTGTCACCCTGCTTATTTAACTTCTATGCAGAGTACATCATGAGAAATGCTGGGCTGGAAGAAACACAAGCTGGAATCAAGATTGCCAGGAGAAATATCAATAACCTCAGATATGCAGATGACAGCACCCTTATGGCAGAAAGTGAAGAGGAACTCAAAAGCCTCTTGATGAAAGTGAAAGTGGAGAGTGAAAAAGTTGGCTTAAAGCTCAACATTCAGAAAACTAGGATCGTGGCATCCGGTCCCATCACGTCTTGGGAAATAGATGGGGAAACAGTGGAAACAGTGTCAGACTTTAATTTTTTGGGTTCCAAAATCACTACAGATGGTGACTGCAGCCATGAAATTAAAAGACGCTTACTCCTTAGAAGGAAAGTTATGACCAACCTAGATAGCATATTCAAAAGCAGAGACATTACTTTGCCCACAAAGGTCTGTCTAGTCAAGGCTATGGTTTTTCCTGTGGTCATGTATGGATGTGAGAGTTGGACTGTGAAGAAAGCTGAGCACCAAAGAATTGATGCTCTTGAAGTGTGGTGTTGGAGAAGACTCTTGAGAGTCCCTTGGACTGCAAGGAGATCCAACCAGTGCATTCTGATGGAGATCAGCCCTGGGATTTCTTTGGAAGGAATGATGCTAAAGCTGAAACTCCAGTACTTTGGCCACCTCATGCGAAGAGTTGACTCATTGGAAAAGACTCTGATGCTGGGAGGGATTGGGAGCAGGTGGAGAAGGGGACGACAGAGGATGAGATGGCTGGATGGCATGCCTGACTCGATGGACATGAGTCTGAGTGAACTCTGGGAGTTGGTGATGGACGGGAGGCCTGGCGTGCTGCGATTCATGGGGTTGCAAAGAGTCAGACACGACTGAGCGACTGAACTGAACTCATAGTAAAGTTTTAGATTTGTAAAAATGATTTAGAATTTTTATCACTTATTTATGAAAACAATGTTTGGTGCTGATGGTGACTATCAGCATTTAAAGCCATCATCATTAAATGTTTATCAGATACTATTTGTAGATGAAAGTTCAAGTTTCTATTAAAATTTATGAATAATTCAAATCATGAAAATTGAATATTTAATATATTCCTTTCTTCTGTGATATTTTTTATCTCACAATTATAATGCATAAAGAACATTTAAGAAATGTTTACCATGTATCATGCTTCTCCGTGTCTCTCCACTGTTTTATACAAATGTTACCATTTTTATCTGTACCAGTTCAGCACCAGGAAAAAGGTTGGAATACATTTCTTTAACTGCTCAGTGTATAATCATTCTAAAGTGAACCAGACATCTTGAGCTATAAATAGTTACCTTCAAAGGCAGCTATTGAACTTTACCTTGGCTGAGATAATGGCCTAGACAGACATCCCATAACTACATTCTCAGCAAGAATGAATCTCGTCTCTTTTCTTCTGTGTACTTCATAGCTTAGTGTAGTGGGGATTCTGAACTTCCAAAGCCTCTTTTTCTATCCTGCATTTTATTCTATTTTGATGATCTAAAAACTTGATATTATATTTCTATCGTATATTGGTATTTCTTCAATAAACAAAATAATAGCAAAGCAAACATAGCTTATAAACTTTCTTTTCTAAATTGCTGCTTGATAAAACAATGGATTGAAATTGAGGCACCAAATTGCATGTACAAAAATACGACTCCATTTAAACCTCCAGGGCTAAATTTAACTTAGGGGCAGTCATCACTTCACTAATGATAGAAACCTTGGACTTAATCATTTGAAGAGTCTTATTCACTTCTGATTTAAATGTGATCAACTGAGGATTTAAATTTAAGCCATTCAAGATCACCCCCACTCCATCACCCATTCTACGTTGTCCCTCTCTTCCAGGTAGTCGAAGAGTATGGACCTTGAATCTGTTTGCTCTAGTCTGAAGTTGTGGCTGATTCTTCTGGTCTTAAATGTTGTATATTGGCCACCACTGACCTGTGGCTTCTCTGAACTAGACTTTGGGCCTCAAGCTCCAATATCTGCTGCTTGTGACCATGAAAGCTGCCAAGGCCTGTGTGACAAGTCACCAATATCTGGTTCTCCTTGACATCTCAGTTTCTCCAAGATCACATTTCCTCACTGCTAAAGAAGTGTGGACTGAAAAGCTAATAATGTGGGTGAGTAGGAGGGAGGCTCAGGAGGCAGGTGGTGGCTCATAAGTATATATGCTGCTGCTACTGCTGCTAAGTCACTTCAGTCGTGTCCGACTCTGTGCGACCCCATAGATGGCAGCCCACCAGGCTCCCCCGTCCCTGGGATTCTCCAGGCAAGAACACTGGAGTGGGTTGCCATTTCTTTCTCCAATGATAAGTATATGTATATATATATATATACTTATGACTGTCACGTTGTTGTACAGCAGAAACTAACAAATATTGTAAAGCAATTGTATTCCAATTAAAAATTTTTTTAAATAATAAAAAAATTAAAAGCTAATGCAGTTAAGCTTTGGACCTGTATTAGGTTACTGATGCATAACAAATAACCTCAACTAAGAGCGTTAAAGGGCTTCCCAGGTCTCTGTGGTAAAGAACTCACCTGCCAATGCAGGAGATGTGAGTTTGATCCCTAGGTTGGGAAGATCCCCTGGAGAAGATGAATAATAAGCAGTTAGCTTGGAATGAAATTATTCTGAACTATCAATAATGATCTCCAGTAGCATATTTGGGCACCTACTGACCTAGTGAGTTCATCTTTCAGTGTCCTATCTTTTTGCCTTTTCATACTGTTCGTGGGGGTTCTCAAGGCAAGAATACTGAAGTGGTTTGCCATTCCCTTCTACAGTGGACCACATTCTGTTACACCTCTCCACCATGACCTGTCCATCTTGGGTGGCCCCACACAGCATGGCTTAGTTTCACTGAGTTAGACAAGGCTGCAGTCCATGTGATCAGATTGGCTAGTTGTCTGTGATTGTTGTTTCCGTCTGTCTGCCCTCTGATGCCCTCTCTCAGCGCCTACTGTCTTACTTGGGTTTCTCTTACCTTAGACGTGGGATACTCTTCACAGCTGCTCCAGCAAAGTGCAGCCACTGCTCCTTACCTTGGACGTGGGGTAGCTCGTCTGGAGTTCCTGTGCCTTTGCAGCCACCACTCCCAAGCCAAGCTTCAGCAATACATGAACCGTGAACTTCCAGATGTTCAAGCTGGTTTTAGAAAAGGCAGAGGAACCAGAAATCAAACTGCCTACATCTACTGGATCTTTGAAAAAGCAAGAGAGTTCCAGAAAAACATCTATTTCTGCTTTATTAACTATGCCAAAGCCTTTGACTGTGTGGATCACAATAAACTGTGGAAAATTCTGAAAGAGATGGGAATATCAGACCACCTGACCTGCCTCTTGAGAAACCTATATGCAGGTCAGGAAGCAACAGTTAGAACTGGACATGGAACGACAGACTGGTTCCAAATAGGAAAAGGATACATCAAGGCTGCATATTGTCACCCTGCTTATTTAACTTATATGCAGAGTACATCATGAGAAATGCTGGGCTGGAGGAAGCACAAGCTGGAATTAAGATTGCCAGGAGAAATATCAATAACCTCAGATATGCAGATGACACCACCCTTATGGCAGAAAGCAAAGAAGAACTAAAGAGCCTCTTGATGAAAGTGAAAGAGGAGAGTGAAAAAGTTGGCTTAAAGCTCAACGTTCAGCAAACTAAGATCATGGCATCTGGTCCCATCACTTCATGGCAGGTAGATGGGGAAACAGTGGAAACAGTAGCTGACTTTATTTTGGGGGGCTCTAAAATCACTGCAGATGGTGATTGCAGCCATGAAATTAAAAGACGTACTCCTTGGAAGGAAAGTTATGACCAACCTAGATAGCATATTAAGAAACAGAGACATTAGTTTGGCAACAAAGGTCCGTCTAGTCAAGGCTATGGTTTTTCCAGTGGTCATGTATGGATGTGAGAGTTGGACTAAAAAGAAAGCTGAGCACAGAAGAATTGATGCTTTTGAACTGTGGTGTTGGAGAAGACTCTTGAGAGTCCCTTGGGCTCCAAAGAGATCCAACCAGTCCATCTAAAGGAGATCAGTCTTGGGTGTTCAGTGGAAGGATTGATGTTGAGGCTGAAACTCCAATACTTTGGCCACCTCATGTGAAGAGCTGACTCATTAGAAAAGCCCCTGATACTGGGAAAGATTGAGGGTAGGAGGAAAAGGGGAAGACAGAGGATGAAATGGTTGGATGGCATCACCGACTTGATGGACATGGGTTTGGGTGGACTCTGGGAGTTGGTGATGGACAGGGAGGCCTGGCATGCTGTGATTCATGGGGTCACAAAGAGTTGAACACGACTGAGTGACTGAACTGAACTGATCACTAATGATAATAAATTTCAGTTAGTCACCTGAGAAGACTAAATTATGTTTCTATTTTCTCTACAGAACATATAAATCTGTTATCAAAATAAACATGTGTAGCTGAAAATGAAAGGGGGAAAGCATTACAGAGATGTAGAAGGTAAGTCATCAGTTAAGATATTTTGTATGCTTTCTGTTTTAAAGCTTCTGGTCGTGTGGAACTGGGATTTGTCTGCTCCTTCTTGCCATGATAGATGATCTACTTTCAGATATTCTGTTTTTTCTCTCTTTGGTCATGTTCATCAAGTTTCTTTTCCTTCTAAGCCAAATTCAGACAAATAAAAGGAAAATGATGTGTGTCCCTTCTGGGTGGGAACATTTAATAGCTGGCCTTTGTTCACCCATGTTCCCTGGCCTTGACTCAGAAATTATAAATGCGTATGTTGAAAGGAGTCATTATACCTTGTAGTCAACATCCCTCTAGTTCCCTGAGTAACTGCAATGAACAGACTCCCTGCTCCCATCCCCTCTTCAAACTGTAATGAATTAAACCTTACTGTTTTAAGCTGTGGAGTGTTTGCGATTGTTTGTTATTCAGCATAATCTAGCTAGAACTGACTGAAATAGCCTTGATTATAAGGTTCACTCCACAGGCTCTTGGGGTTTTCTGGTTCATGATCTTGGCCATATTGGTATCCTTCTCAGTGGACAAAGAGAAAATTTTAGATGCTATTTTGTGCTAATCTGGGTTTAATAGGATACTGTGAAGCTGCTCTGTGGCAGACTTTGATAATCTATCACTCAAGCACCATGTTAAATGAGAAGCTTCTATAACAACCTTTTGTTCTGGCTTGGTCACTCTTTAGGAAACAACATCTAAGTATCTGCATTTCTTGGTTTCAGTTTTCACCTAGTTTCTTTGGCTTTGGCCATCCTCTGGTACCTGCAAGCATTTAAAGTATAATTATATTTTCTGTGATTTTCCTTGTACCTTGTAGTTATCCCAATGCTGTGAAAACTCATATGATAGTATTACTTATGTCCTTTATTACTCTGCAATTTCTATTACAAATCTCATGCTCTCACTTTGTATTGATTAACTATTTCCAATATGATATTACAGAACAATCAAGCCCAAAGCATCAGCAACACAAAACGAATTTTATTATTATTATTATGGGTCTATTATGGATTCTGGCAGTCAGGGCTTGGCTTAGCTAATTTTATTTTTCCAGATTTGGCTCAGCTTGGTTTGACTGGGCTTATTCATGCATGCCTGATCAAGCTGTTAGGCTGGGAACAGGCTATGTAACTGTGATGACTCGCCCTTCTCTATACAGGGTCTCTTGGAGGCTAACCTGGCTTGTGCAAGAAGCAGGAGTCTGAGAAAGAGAAGTGGTCATGGCCTCTTGAGGCAAAAGCTCAGAATTCACAATACCCACTTTTATTGCCTTCTCTTGGCCTAAGCAAGTCTCAGGGCCTGCCTCTTGTGGGAAAACCTGCAAAGTCTCAGTGCAAAGAGCACGTATATATGGAAAAATAAAAAGTTGGAGCCATTTTAAAATTAATCCAACCACAAAATTCTCTAGGCTCCAATCTTTGGCACACAGAATATTTTTCTGATTTTTTCCCCTTTTTTCTCTTCCTTAGCAAAGCCTGGATCTTGAAAATGAAAACTTTGCTTTATTATTACTACCATTGGTTTTTAAAAATGCATTCAGAATGTTAATCCATTGCTATTTTTCTGAGGGTTCATTTGCTCTACTCTGAGTTTAGTCTTGGGTTTCCCTGATGGCTCAGACTGCAAAGAATCTGCCTACAACGTTCCCAGATTTGATCCCTGGGTTGGGAATATCCCCTGGAGAATGGAATGGCAACCCTCTCCAGTATTGTTGTCTGGAGAATCCCATGGAGAGAGTAGCCTGGGGGGCTATAGTCCTTGGGATCACAAAGAGTCAGACACAACTGAAAGACTAACACTTTCAAGATAAATATCTTGGTCTATCCCAACATAGAAGAATAAGCAGCACATTTACATACTTGGCTCTCATTTTTTATATTATTATAAACTTTTTATCCTTGTGATTGAAAATTCATATGTATTCTTCATTTTTATTGGTAGAAAGCCTTTACTAAGCATAATTAGGCCTTGAAAAGAAAGAATAAGCAGAATGAAGAAAAGGAATAGAATTGCTGACTTTTGCTACATGCAATTTTATTTTCTATAAGATTTAATCTGTATCCATGCAAAAAAAAAGCACAAGTTTTTAATAAAATAAATTCTTTTTTTTTGTATTCATGCCTTTTATTTATTTATTTATTTTTATTTTATTTTTAAACTTTACAAATTGTATTAGTTTTGCCAAATATCAAAATAAATTCTTATAATCAGATACCATTGTTGTCACTAGGTTATCCACAGTAATCTTTGAAGTCTCCTTATCCCAAGATGCTTCATGCTTCATCATAATGTATAATACTAAAGTTGCAACAAATATTACTTTTTTGAAGTTATCTGCATCCTTTATGTTATACTATATAGCTTAATTGGGGCTTCCCAGGTGGCGCTAGTGGTAAACAACTTGCCTGCCAATGCTAACGCAGGAGATGTAAGAGACACAGTTTCAGTTCCTGGGTCTGCAAGATTCCCTGGAGAAGGAAATGGCAATCCACTCCGGTATTCTTGCCTGGAGAATTCCATGAAGAGAGGAGCCTGGTGTGCTACAGTCTATAGGGTCGCAAAGAGTCGGACACGACTGAAGTGACTTAGCACGCATATAGCTTAATGGCTTCCCTGGTGGCTCAGTGGTAAAGAATATGCCTGCCAATGCAGGAGATGCAGTGTTGATTCCTGGGTCAGGAAGATCCCCTGGAGAAGAAAACGGTAACCCACTCCAGTGTTCTTGCCTGGGAAATCCCAACAGAAGCCTGTGTCCAGAATCCTGCAGCAGGCTACGGTCCACGTCATCACAAAAGAGTCAGACTTGACTTAGCAATTAAACAACAACGGTAACAGATAGCTTAACAGAGAGTAAAATAATTTTTATTAACCAGATGGTGAAAGTCTGAAACTAAATAAAGTTCAAAGCACTGTGAATTCAGTTAAGACTGCTATGCATGGTTATCTGATCAAGACAATAAACATTCTGATTTATAACATTTCCCCCCCTACTAGCAATTTCTGTGATCACTTGTGCTCCAGGGCAAAGACCAATCTATCTGAAGGTGGACTTTAATTTGGGAGCAAGAAGCTCTACTTAGAAATTAAAATGAAAATATCTATCTTCTGGAAAGTGACATGATTGAGCATTAGAAAATTCTGTTTCACCTTCTAAATACTTCTTTAAGCAGTGATTTATAGTTGAACCTAGGAATTAATGTAATATCTTTTCTTTATCTTATTGAATAATTACAGCAACTGGTTTTTTCTACTTTAGAAGGATGAGTAATTTTATTTTACAGTCAGATACCAGACCCTCAAAACTAGATCTTATCCTAGAAACTATACCAAAAAGATCCATAATGTGAGACAATTGGCCCAAAAATGGAGGAAAAATAATATGCAGAAAACTATAATGTACCTAACTGAAATGAAAATTAAATGCTTTTTAAAAACTAATTCAGTAAAAAATTATTACTCTAAAAATGGCACTACTGTTTTGAGAGACAGATGATTTAACTCTACATATAAATGGTTTCTGAATGAATGTTCCAGTAATGAAGAAATGAAGAACTGTAATTTAATTTAATCTAATCTGAATGTAGAGAGAAAATTTGGGTACAGGAAATGGAAAAAAAGATGACATTGTAGGTGAAATCATTATGTAGTTAGATTATTTATGCAAGGACAAGAGACAGAGAAAAAATATTCCCTTTCAGGTAGGCTATTCTTCCTCAGAAAAGATCTTATGAGCACCCATTTCAAAATTACAGTAAGGTCCTTATTTATTTGGTCAAATACACTGACAATTATTTGGCAGAATAATTGTCAGGGAGCCCTTTTGGCTTTAATTTTGTTAAAAGCCATGACCAAGACTCCCTGCAGGCCGCTTGAGGCCTCACAGACCCTTGAGGCTGGTCCTACAAACAGGCACCACATGTTATGCTCAGCTATCTTTTTAATATTCTGATAAACAATTGGCTCCGTTAGTATGTATGACTTTTCTCTCACACATTTTATATAATTGGTCCCTCTCAGCCATCATTAAATATTTATAGCCTTTTATAGATCAAGCTTGTTTCACTTGATTGTGACCTCATTTTTGACTATTCAAAATGTAGACAATTCAGCTCACGGAATTGGCTCTTTTATCAACCTATTCAGAAAGCTTTACTGTCTCCTAAGAAAATATTCCAGGCCCACTTTGCTTTTTATTTCACAAATTCAAAATGAGTTGTCTTCCAGAAAACAGATTTAGACACCAAAGTATGGATGCCTGAAATGAACACTCTTTCCCATAATCACTGGGGAAAATCAGGTGATATGGAAGATTCTAGTTACTTTAGTGAAAAAGCAGAAAAAAAATTTTTTTAAATAGGCCATTCATTCATGTTGAGGTTTTCAAGTTACCTATGTTTTAAATAGGATTTTAAACATGGTTTTAATATGAACATATGTAAATACATTTCTCCATTTCTGACTAATCTGGGGGATAACATACTATATATTCTTATGTCAACTCTGTTATATATTCTCGTCAAACATATGTTTCCCTTTTCTTTTTCTCTTGAAACTTTTGGATCAAGACTGA
This sequence comes from Bos indicus x Bos taurus, assembly GCF_003369695.1. Classification (NCBI taxonomy): domain Eukaryota; kingdom Metazoa; phylum Chordata; class Mammalia; order Artiodactyla; family Bovidae; genus Bos; species Bos indicus x Bos taurus. The sequence continues at coordinate 42,609,434 of NC_040089.1, forward strand.
GGCACAAAGTATTCATTCATTTTGCTGTTCAAAATGAGACTAAAAGTGAAATAGGGCTTTGTTAATAATTCTTGGATGACAGACGTAAACTAAGACTACTCCAGGCAAACACGGTCATCCTTCTTAAACATCAGCTATATATAGAGGGAAGTAGGTTCTCTTCATGTGAAACCAAAGTGTGGTATATTCAAGAATAAACTTCCTTATATCTCAAGTACAATTTGAGACAAAGAAACGGTCTCAGGACTGTGAAAATTCTCTATTTTCATGGACACTAGAATCATGATTAATTTTTAACTCAATCTTCAAGGTTTTAGGTAGGTATTAGATATTTATCATCTCAATATTTTTCATCCAAATTTCCAAAGAACAATTCTGAATGTCAAAATTTATAACCAAATTAATATCAAGAATTATTTTTAAAGTATCCCTAATATTACTATTTTGAAAAGCCAAACACTGGCAATTTACATAAAATATTTTCTATATGTTTGCACAGTGCTCAAAGTGTTGACTCATAAGAAAACTCAGGAATGACAAACAGACAATTAGATTATGGTATCACTGAACTGCAATTACATTTTCATATTACTTTCACTTATCTCCCAACATCAGCCATTAACAGTAGACTTTAGGGGTTTTCTTATAAAGACAAGTACAGGAATTTTGTACCACTTGCAGCCATAGAAAACCTTAGTAAAAGAGTTCAAATCTTTATGTGAGTTATAATATACTATAATCTGAACTTTTAAATTCAGCAAAACCACCATAATCACCAAAGATACGTTAGTCTATTCTTCTCTGAGTTACTTGGTGGCTAAGCTTTAAAGATCTTCATGACCCAGATAACCACAATGGTATGATCAATCATCTAGAATCAGACATCCTGGAATGCAAAATCAAGTGGGCCTTAGGAAGCATCACTGTGAACAAGCTAGTGGAGGTGATGGAATTCCAGTTGAGCTATTTCAAATCCTACAAGATGATGCTGTGCAAGTGCTGCACTCAATATGCCAACAAATTTGGAAAGCTCAGCAGTGGCCACAGGACAGGAAAAAGTCAGTTTTCATTCTGACTCCAAGAAAAGTGAAAGTGAAAGTCATTCAGTTATGTCTGACTCTTTGTGACCCCATGGACTATATAGTCCATGAAATTCTCCAGGCCAAATACTGGAGTGGGTAGCCTTTCCCTTCTCCAAAGGATCTTCCCAACCCAGGGGTCAAACCCAGGTCACCCAGTCCCAAAGAAAGGCAATGCCAAAGAATGCTCAAACTACTGCACAATTGCACTCATATCACACGTTAGCAAAGTAATGCTCAAAATTCTCCAAGCCAGGCTTCAGCTGTATGTGAACTTCCAGATGTTCAAGCTGGATTTAGAAAAGGGAGAGGAACCAGAGATCAAATTACCAACATCCTCTGGATCATCAAAACAGCAAGAATTCCAAAAAAAATCTACTTCTGCTTTATTGACTATGCCAAAGACTTTGACTGAATGGATCACAACAAACTGTGGAAAATTCTGAAAGAGATGGGAATACCAGACCACCTGCCTGCCTCTTGAGAAAGCTATATGAAGGTCAGGAAGCAACAGCTAGAGGACATGGAACAACAGATTGACTCCAAATAGGGAAAGGAGTATGTCAAGGCTGTATATTGTCACCCTGCTTATTTAACTTACGTGCAGAGTACATCATGAGAAATGCCAGGCTGGATGAAGTGCAAGTTGGAATCAAGATTGCCAGGAGAAATATCAACAACCTCAGATAACCAGATGACACCACTCTGATGGCAGAAAGTGAAGAAGAACTGAAGAACCTCTTGATAAAAGTGAAAGAGGAGAGTAAAACAGTTGGCTTAAAACTCAACATTCAGAAAACTAAAATCATGGCATTTGGTCCCATCACATCATGGCAAATAGGTGGGGAAACAGTGACAGACTTTATTTTTTGGGGCTCCAAAATCACTGCAGATGGTGACTGCAGCCATGGAATTAAAAGATGCTTGCTCCTTGGAAGAAAATTTATGACCAACCTAGACAGGGTATTAAAAAACAGAGACATAACTTTGCCAACAAAGGTTCATCTAGTCAAAGCTATGATTTTTCCAGTAGTCACGTATGGATGTGAGAGTTGGACTATAAAGAAAAATTAGTGCCAAAGAATTGATGGCTTTGAAGTGTGGTGTTGGAGAAGACTCTTGAGAGTCCCCTGGACTGCAAGAATATCCAACCTGTCCATCTTAAAGAAAATCAGTCCTGAATACTTATTGGAAGGTCTGATGTTGAAGCTGAAACTCCAATACTTTGGCCACCTGATGCAAAGAACTGACTCATCTGAAAAGACCCTGATGCTGGGAAAGATTGAAGGCAGGAGGAGAAGGGGATGACAGAGGATGAGATGGTTGGATGGCATTACCAACTCAATGGACATGAGTTTGAGTAAACTCTGGGAGTTGGTGATGGACAGGGAAGCCTGGCATGCTGCAATCCATGGGGTTGCAAAGAGTGAGATATGACTGAGTGACTGAAGTGAACTGAAGCTTTAATCAATGGTATGGGATATAGTTTCACTGAAATCCATCTTGCTTTATGCTTCTGACATGGATAGTGTCCTTGAGCCATCTAGTATACTCTAAATAACCATCCCAGGCATTGAGGTAAAGTTATCCATTTTAAACACTTGGACAGCATTAGACCATCTCTTGCTTTGATTTTCAACTGCCTTGACTGATGTGGTTAAGAGAGTAAAAGGACCACACTTTGGTCTATCTTGCTTTTAATGCAGTGCTTCATTCGTTGAGCAGGACTGCTTAGTGATAAGGAGCAATGGATACATTCTGCAGATTTAACTTCACAAGAAAAACTTCCTTCAACAACTTAATGATTTCATCCCATAGACTGCCTGCTGTCCCCTATAGCATCCAAAAATCACTATTTATTCCTTCAGCTTCCTAAATATCTTTCAATAGTAAATCATGATGATGGAGGATGAAGATTCTCTTGCCAGTTTCACTTCTGTTACCAACTGCATCCATTTTTGGTGAGTTGCTTATTGCAAAAGACTCACATGTCCATGCATATGTGTGTGTGTGTGTGCATGCACACACACACAACAGAAGTGGAAGAGAGTTTCTATTTTATTCAGTCAGAATAATTTCCAATACATCTTACCAGTGAAGGATGCCCATACCACAGAAGCAGACACTGTATATATCAGCTTCTCTACATCTGTCACTTAGAATTCCTAATGTCAAGATGCTACTGATTTGTTAAATAGACACAAATTGTTTAACAAATCTGTTCAGACAGAAAGCAGACTGGTGATTCATAACCTGGAGGAAGTAGGGAGGTATGAAGAGTGACTGTTAATGGGTCTGGGGGTTTTTTATGGGGGACAAAATTTCCTAAAATTAGATCAAGGTGATGGTTGCTCAACCCCATGAATATACTAAAGATCATTGAATCATATACTTTAAATGGGCAGACTATTTGCTATATGAAATATATCTCAATCGAGTTGTTTTTAATAAAAGTCAAAATGCTAATAAACTGAACTATAGAATCAAGGAAAACATTGTATCTGTTTAAAAGACAGAAATAAAAAAAAATCACATCAAAAAGAAAAGATTCTACTGAGATACTGTTATTTACACAGGAAAAAGACCTACTAGATCTGAGATGTTTTAGTTTCATTGTGCCTCAGCCCTTTTACATTCAAAGCTTTTATGTCTATTCAGGAAGAATTTAAATAAAGAGTTTATGCCTTTAGAAGAAAGCATTCACCCTGTTTTGGAGCCAAACTCATGGCAAAATCATATCCTCTTGCAGGAGAGAAAGTGGAAGTCCTCCCTGCCCAGTTGCCTCTGAATAATATCTCTGCCTCCAGCCTTTCAGTGTCCTAGAAAGTCCATTTCCCAATAGAATTAATTTGGTTAAGGGCCTGTCAGATGAAGGATTCATACGAGCCTTCCCAGAAGCTATTTTTAAAAGTATTTCAGGGGCAAGACTCAGGAGTATTGTTGGACTTTAACCATGTGAACATCTCTTAGAAATCTAGATTTGGTTAAAGGTGCCCAGTAAAAGTATTATTCTTTCCTACTGACAGGGTTTCACTCACTGAAAGGCAGAAGAAACAAAAAGTGGGGGTTTATTTCTTTGAATCTAATTCTAAATTATAAGAAATGAAGGATTAGGTGGATGTGACAAAGACCTTGGTGAAAAATAGCAGGTCATATTAGTTTCTAAATAGTTAACAATAGATATAAGCACATTCAGATGTGCCTTATACTTTAGTTCTGGGCATCTAATCTAAAAGTTAAGAGGAATGAGACCTATAAACTGTGGCAGACAAGTCAAAAAAAGCACCCTACCCCAAAAGAATAGTAAACCATAAAGTGAAATTACAAAGGAAATGTGAAAGGGATAGATAAATAGACCAACACACCTACCCAGAGAGTTGTTTTATGATCTTTTATTTGAAGACTGTATAGAATGGGTCACATAAACAAGTATAAAAGCAACATAAAAGTATATTACAAGCCCTAAAGAATAGATCAAGAAGGCCAAAACTCAGGTTTAAGAAAAACTATAAAGAAAAAATGTATTTTAGCTGTGTGACCACAAGAAAATATACAAGTAAGTGACAAAACACTGGATAGTTGCAAATGGAAGAGGAAAGCGATATTGGAGGTATATCTCTTACTCAACCAATATTCAGCTAAAACCTCATATGTAATCATGACAGTAAAAAAAAAAAAAAAAAAAACCCTGCAAGGTCATTATTATCAGTCCCATTTTTTCACAGAGAAAACTGAAGATTACAGAAGTTAGGCAATTTGCAGAGATTTTATGACCAGTAAAGGAATTATTGGCATCAGATTTTCCTGACTCCAAAAATAACAAGAAAAAGTAAATTATTGACACCTCTATTATGTTCAGTTTTCACTACCCAGGAAAATGGTCTTCAAACTAAAATGAAAAATTATAGCTAAAATGAAATTAAAATTTTAAATATACAAGTTAATGAAAGCCTACTTTCTTTGGAATAATCAATTGCTCAAATGGCATTACATCCCAGGCTATTGAAAGAACGTGGCGTTCTATAGATACATCTATTATAAAACTTAAAAAATTTAATTCCATTTGGCAGGAGCAGTTTGTCATTCACAGGGGATTGTGGGTTCATTGTATAGTCTGTAACAAAACCAGTGCTGTTACATCCATATGGTTCTCAATTAATATGTGTCTCATCATGGAACTCTTGTTTTGAAGTCAAGAACTGGAGACAAATTTGAAGCTTTAAAACTATGAATGTGTACTAACATTCAAAACTAGGAGAGAAACTGGCAGTAACTGCTACTTGAGCACTTACTGTGTGTCAGAGTAGTGCTTGGCACTTGACCCAAATTGAGTCATTTAAGCCTTGCTTAATTGGTAGAAGATTTTACATACTAGGAAACCAAAGTTAAAAGGATCTAAAAATTGCCAGACTGTAAATAGCTGGGATCCACCAGATGGCCTGTATTTCAAACCCATGGCTGTAGTTGAAAGTACATGCTGGAATGTGTATTGGTCAAATGATGTTGGACTATGTTCCTTAATTGCTCTAAGCTTCACTTTCTCCTTTGCAAAATAGGGATAATGACAAAACTCAGAGAAATGTGGCAATTATATATATCAGGAATACCCAAATTTTATATATTATATATATATATATATAGCTGTGTGTATGTCAATCCCAGTCTCCCAATTTATCGCTCCCTCTCTTTCCCTTTCCACCTGGTCCAGTATTCTTGCCTGGGAAATCCCATGGACAGAGGAGCCTAGTGGGCTGCAGTCCCATGGGGTCACAAAAGAGACAGACATGACTTAACATTTAAACACCACCAACAGCCATAGGTTTGTTTTATACATCTGTAATTCTATTTCTGTTTGTAAATAAGCCCAGTCATATTTTCTAACAAAGACCTATTCTATAGTACGTGGAAGTCTACTCAATACTCTGTAATGACCTACATGGCAAAAGAATCTAAAAGAGTTGGTTATATGCATAACTAGTGCACTTTGCTGCACATCTGAAACTTACACAACATGGTAAATCAACTATACTATGATGAATTTTTTCTAAGTCAGAAGATGAACATTAAATAATTGGAATAATGATTTGGAAAGACATAAACAGGAAAAAATAAATTCAAATCATAACTAGTTAGTACTTGGAGAAGGCAATGGCAACCCACTCCATACTCTTGCCTGGCAAATCCCATGGATGGAGGAGCCTGGTAGGCTGCAGTCCATGGGGTCGCTAGGAGTCGGACACGACTGAGCGACTTCACTTTCACTTTTCACTTTCATGCATTGGAGAAGGAAATGGCAACCCACTCCAGCATTCTTGCCTGGAGAATCCCAGGGACATGGGAGCCTGGTGGGCTGCTGTCTCTGGGGTTGCAGAGTCGGACATTACTGAAGCGACTTAGCAGCAGCAGTTAGTACTTATTAGGAAAAAAAAAAAAAAAAAAACAACCAAATTTGCATGACACTTAGCAAGTGCTCCATAATATAAATAGTATCAACAATCTACAATAATGAAAACAATGGCATTGTTAGGTAGCCTGAAATCATGTACTGCCAAGCCATTAATATTAATAGTGGTGCTTTTCCATTTGACTGTTTGTTTTTCTGTATCCAGGAAACCCCAGAGACAAGGGGGCTTCTACCTCCATCAACTTTCTAACCCTTCATCCTATAAGAGCCCAGGGAGGGTCAAATAAGTGTTAGAGTACCATGTGCCAAAGTTCTTCCTGTTTAGCAGATATGTTTGCTTCTGATGGTGTTGGAAACTGTAGACCATTGCAGCTGAGTTTAGCAAGAAGTAATCTACATGGGGCATGGGGTCATGGCATACCCAAGAAGAACTTAAAATAGAAATTTGGTGTTAGGTGGGACAAGAAGCTTTCTTTTACTCTGCAGAAAAACTGTCAATCCACATGCACAACTTTCCACAGAGGACAAAGCATTGCCAAACAAGCTCCACTAAGGATAGGCTATCTCACAAGCACAACCACAGGCCAAGAAATAAAGTGCATTCTCACAGACCTCAAATGAGGGAGATAATTCCTAAGTAGGAAAGCAATCTAATGAATTCTTCCTCTTCTTCTTCTTTTTTTTTTTTTTTAATAGTGGACTAAGGGACTCATATTCAGGGTAAGTCTTTCCAAAAAGAGAAAACATCTTTTTGCTACTCTTGGACAATGTAAAATAACCAAATACATCTGTAAAATGAAGTGCCCTTGGAGAGTATGTCTCTGAGCATCTTTGGGGGCACAGGCTTGGAGAATGTCAGCACCGCAATTATCAAAGAGAGACTTAGGGGGTGTAAGGTTCTTAGAGTCACTTGACAGCAAAATTTAATTCATTTAAAAATGAAATACAGATTATATATAGTTAGATACAAGTATCTTATTTCATTGAATTTTGCCCATATATATCTATGCTTGTATAAACACACCCAGATCAAGACATAGACTGTTACCGTGGCTCCAGATAGTTTCCCTCTGTTCCTCCAAGTCTATACCAACACCTCCAGGGAGGCGACCACTATTCCGATTTCCTCATCATAGATTAGTTCTGCATGCTTTGTAACTCATATACATGGAACCGTATGATGCATAGTAATTTCTGTCTGGCTTTTTTTTTTTTGACTCAGCACAGTATTTTGACATTTTGACTTATATTTCTGTTATAGAATGTATCAGGAGCTAATTATTATTATTTTGTTGTATGTTATTTGATTGCATGAATATACCATGATTTTTAAGAATCCATTCTCCAGTTCATGTTTCTAGTTGGTGGCTATTTAGGAATAAAGCTGCTTTGGATATTCTTGTAAAGTCATTTTATTGTCATGTGTATTCACGTCTCTTGAGATGTGCCTCGGAGTGGAATTGTTGGGACATAGGGCAGATGCTAGAGGTAAAAAATTCACCTGCCAATGCAGGAGATGCAAGAGATACAGGTTCAATCCTTGGGTTGGGAATATCCCCTGGGGGAGGAATGGCAACCTACTCCAGAATTCTTTCCTGAAAAATTCCATGGACAGAGGATCCCGGTGGGCTGTAGTTCATGGAGTTGCAAAGAGTCAGAAACAACTAAGCATGCACATAAAAAAAAAATGTAATAGGGTAGGTGAATGTGTAATATTATGGGAAACTTTAAGCAGGGGAATGATATAATCTGATGTTTATAAATGGTCATGCTGGTTGTTGAATTGAGAATAGAATTTAAGGGAGAAAAGGGTACGAACAGGGAAACTGATTAGGAGGTGACTGTAGGAATTCAATAGATGATGATGGTGATGGTTGTGAGCAATGGTCAGATTCTGGACATACTTTTGAAGTGAAAGATAATAGGACTTCTGAACTAATTGAATGTGAGTTATGAAAAAAAATAGAATTTAAGGATGACTCCAAGGATTTTTCCGAAGCAGTTGGAAGAATGTAGTTGTTACCAAGATCAAAAGATGAAGAACTGGGTTTTGGGTGGGAGGTGGGGGCTGACAGGTGAAGGAATGGACAAGTTCTATTTCAGATGTGGGTCAGACATCACAGCTGTGCTGTTGAGTAAGTAATTGGAGATATAAAGTTGGATCTCAGAAAAGAGATCTGAGTCAGAAATAGAAATTTGTAACTGTTGGTTAAAAAAAAAAAAAAAATGTAAGTAAAGTCAAAAGAGTTAATGAAATCTCTCTCATTCAGGGGAGTGAGCATAGGCAGAGAATGGACCATAACCAAGGAGTGATCACTGGACACTCAAAATCAAGAGGCTGAACAGGAAAGGAGGAAGTTTTGAAGGTAATTGTGAAGGAGTGACCAATGAGGTAGCAGGAAAACCAGGGCCAATGGAAGTGTTTAAGAAAAAAATGATGAAGTATGTCAAGTGTTCCTGATAATTAAATTAAGGAGAACACTGGGGGTTGGCCACTGGGTTGTCACACTGGTAGGTCATTCATGAACTTCATTAAAATAATAGGAATGTAGGAATACTGATTCTCTTTAGGAAAAGCCACTGCTGTAGAGATGTTTAACAAGGTTTGTAATATTTTGAACTTTGACACATGAGTGATTTTGAGTTGTATCAACTTTCAAGATGCCAAATTTGCTATACACCTTCCAGTAAGGACTGCCTGGCTGCAGCTCTTCAAAGTTGACCAGACAGTCTAGAGAAATAACTGTGACTGAGACCAAAAAAAAAAAAAAGAAAAGGGAAGGAAACAGCTATCAGTTTATGTTTATTTGACTTTTATTTTATAAGAGAAGGGAGAATTTCATTTCTAGAATATAATTTCTTGCTGGAAAATTTATTATGGAAGCAAAAATTTCAGAGACGATCAGTCAACTAGTAGTGATATTTTAAAATCAAACTTTTAGTCAATTTTTACATAATAGTGTCAAGGACTATGATGTTATGTGTATTTTACAAATGATAAATAGAGGCATAAAGATGGTAAGTTATTTTCCCCAAGTCACATAGGTAGAAGAAGGAGCCAGCTGGCTCCAGGACTCAAGCTCTAAAGCATCGTACTCAGATTTAACAGAAGGTCAAATTTGAATATTTGACTAGACAGAAAGATACAAAAGATATGAAATTCCCAAGTGAGATCCCTGGCAGACCAAGATGCATATTTTCAAAGGAAATGTCAGAGAACTGGCTTCATTATTCTAAAATGATTTCCACAATGAATCTATAAAACAGTCAAAATAATCGCAGAAGAGAGAAGAGTTTTCTAAAGTGGATTTCTTTTAATTTTTATTTTAAACTTTGAAATAAAAATTGTATATATTTAAGGTGTATAACATGATATGCATGTAAACAGTGAAATAATAACTAGAGTTAGGCTAATTGAAAGATTATCTCCTCACTGTTTCTATTCATTTTGTGATGTGAACACCAGAAATCTACCCTTTTAGCAAATTTCCAATATCCAACACACTATTCTTACCTATACTCATCATGCTGTACATTTGATCTAGAGGCTTATTCATCTTGCATAATTGCAGCATTCTACCCTTTGAGCAAAGTCTCCCCATTTCCTCAAATTCCCCAACCATGGTAACCACCATTCTATTCTCTGTTTTTATGTATTTAACTTTTTTTTAGATTCCACATATAAGTGAAATCATGAATATCTTTTTCTTTTTGTGTCTGTCTTATGTTACTTACCATAATTTCTTCCAGGTTCATCCACATTGTTGCAAATAACAGGATCTCTTTCTTTATAACTGGAATATATATATATATGTATATTCCTTATCCATTCATACATTAGTGGACATTAGGTTGTTTCCGTTTCTTGGCTCCTGTGAACAATGCTGTTTTGAACACAAGAATGCAGATAATCTCTTGGAGGGAATGATTTCATTTCTTTGGGGTATATACCCATAAGAGGGGTTGATAGATCAAATGGTGCTACGTGCTAACTTGCTTCAGTCGTGTCCGACTATTTGCGACCCTATGGACTGTAGCCCATCAGGCTCTTCTGTCCATGGGACTCTCCAGGCAGGAATACTGGAGTGGATTGTCATTTCCTTATCCAGGGCATCCTTCCAACCCAGGGATCAAACCTGGGTCTCCTGCATTGCAGGCAGATTCTTTTTTTTTTTTTTTTGAGGAATTTCCATACTGTTTTCCACAGTAGCTCTATCATTTTTCATTCCTACCAACAACGTATGTGTCATCTTTCTTCACATCCTTACCCACACTTTTTATTTTTTTGACAATAGCCAATAAACGTAAGACCTGAAACTATAAATCTCCTAGAGAAAACAGAGCATTGACAGCATAATTGGCAATTCATTTTTTTTAATGTAATACCAAAAACTCTGGCAACAAAAGTATAAACAAGTGGGAATGCATCAAATTAAAACTTTCTGAATGGTAAAGAAAATAATCAACAAAATGAAATGCAATGCACAGATTAGAAGAAAATATTTGCAAGTCATACATATCTGATAAGCAGTTAATATCCAACATATAAAAGGATCTGATACAATTCAGTAGCAAGAAAACAAACAACCAAATTTTTAAAAATGAGCAAAGGACCTGAATAAATATTTTCCAAAGAAGACATGCGCATGGGCAATAGATATATGAAAAGGTGCTCAACATCGGTAATTATAAGGGAAATGCAAATAAAAACCACACTGAGATATCATTTCACACTTATTTAAGTGAGTTTCTCTAGAGAAAATCTAATGTTTAACTGTTAATCCTAAAGGTGTGTGGTAGAGAGTACTGCTTCTTAACTCCAAACCTAGCGAATTGTAGCTTCAATGGAGCCACGTGAAAGGAGTGTGTATTCCTTATATGGAGGGACCTGGTGCCTGATGCACACAGAGCACCCAGGGTAGAGGTTTTGTCTTGGAAGTGATCGCTCACATCTCTGACAGCCAGTCAAAGGTGAGGAACCCATTAGCCTCACGTTGTTTAAAAAGTGATATTTCATAAGAGACTGCCCAGACAAAGTAAGAGGAGACTGGAACTTAGATGTTCTGGAGAATTCTCCAGGAGCAGAGCCAGAAGCGTTCTCAGGCTTCCCAGAAAGTCAGACAACCCCTCAGAAGTGGGAGGGAATTCATGACCCATGTGAAAACTTATCCAATGATAAACAGGAGTGAGGGGAAAGCCAGCGAATACATTCTCTTCCCTCTGCCCTCAACTCTCATTTCTGAGTATCAGTAGTTCAAGGAAGTCCATTAGGAAAGTGACCTGGATGCAAACATCAGTTAGGGTTTCACGCAAAGCTAGGAACAGGTTGGTAAAGGAACCCACCACTTTCACTTGCTTTCCTTCTCTCCCAACCCATCGCTTCCCCCTTTCCTCTCACTCTTATTCTCCTGGCACTGAATCCACCAGTAAAACCTTAGATAGAAAGCTTTGCCTCAGCCGGTTTTCTATCAAAGACAGGCAGCGCCAGCGTCACCTTCCTTGTGACCAGGATTGTCCAACAGGCACAGACCATTCAGAAACTCACTCACTGGCAGTTCTAAAGCTATACCCTTGAGAGTGCTTTCTCAGTAATCAAGCCAACATTTTAGTGTTCATTTTTCCATATTCTGTGTTTCTTACTCAATGGGTCTCAAAATCAGTAGGAAAAGGCATATAATTGATCTTCTCAAACCCCAGAGCCTAGACTGTTGCTCTGTCTGCTTTCAAACACCACATATAACTCTCACTGTATGTATAATCTACTTTATATTGTGAGCTATCCAAAGTCAGAAGCCCTAATTTAGATTTACCTGAATTCCTCACAATGTCTAATACAATATATTGAATATAGTAGTATATTGTATATAGTAGTAGTACTATATTGAATATAGTAATATATTGAATATACTACTACTGAGTGCCAAAGAATTGATGCTTTTGAACTGTGGTGCTGGATAAGACTCTTGAGAGTCCCTTGGACTGCAAGGAGATCCAACCAGTCCATTCTGAAGGAGATCAGCCTTGGGATTTCTTTGGAAGGAATGATGCTAAAGCTGAATTACAGTACTTTGGCCACCTCATGCGAAGAGTTGACTCATTGGAAAAGACCCTGATGCTGGGAGGGATTGGGGGCAAGAGGAGAAGGGGACGACAGAGGATGAGATGGCTGGATGGCATCACTGATTAGATGGACATGAGTCTGAGTGAACTCTGGGCGTTGGTGATGGACAGGGAGGCCTGGCGTGCTGCGATTCATGGGGTCGCAAAGAGTCAGACACGACTGAGCGACTGATCTGATCTGATACTATATATAATAGTAGTATGTGCAACTACTAAATTAAGTCAAAATCTCTCATTTTGCATAAAATCAAATAATTCATTTCAGTGAAATAACCTTTAATATTTGATACCCACTTAAGAAGGCATGAAAGAATTAAGACCCCCCAAATACATCTGCTGGATCATGGAAGAAGCAAGAGAGTTCCAGAAAAACATCTATCTGCTTTATTGACTATGCCAAAGCCTTTGACTGTGTGGATCACAATAAACTGTGGAAAATTCTGAAAGAGATGGGAATCCCAGAACACCTGACCTGCCTCTTGAGAAACCTATATGCAGGTCAGGAAGCAACAGTTAGAACTGGGCATGGAACAACAGACTGGTTCCAAATAGGAAAAGGAGTACGTCAAGGCTGTATATTGTCACCCTGCTTATTTAACTTCTTTGCAGAGTACATCAGGAGAAACGCTGGGCTGGAAGAAGCATAAGCTGGAATCAAGATTGCCGGGAGAAATATCAATAACCTCAGATATGCAGATGACACCACCCTTATGGCAGAAAGTGAAGAGGAACTCAAAAGCCTCTTGATGAAAGTGAAAGTGGAGAGTGAAAAAGTTGGCTTAAAGCTCAACATTCAGAAAACGAAGATCATGGCATCTGGTCCCATCACTTCATGGGAAATAGATGGGGAAACAGTGGAAACAGTGACAGACTTTATTTTGGGGGGCTCCAAAATCACTGCAGATGGTGATTGCAGCCATGAAATTAAAAGACACTTACTCCTTGGAAGGAAAGTTATGACCAACCTAGATAGCATATTCAAAAGCAGAGACATTACTTTGCCAACAAAGGTCTGTCTAGTCAAGGCTATGGTTTCTCCATTGCTCATGTATGGATGTGAGAGCTGGACTGTGAAGAAGGCTGAGCACCAAAGAATTGATGCTTTTGAACTGTGGTGTTGGAGAAGACTCTTGAGAGTCCCTTAGACTGCAAGGAGATCCAACCAGCCATTTTAAAGGAGATCGGTCCTGTGTGTTCTTTGGAAGGAATGATACTAAAGCTGAAACTCCAATATTTGGCCACCTCATGCAAAGAGTTGACTCATTGGAAAAGACTCTGACGCTGGGAGGGATTGGGGGCAGAAGGTGAAGGGGTCGACAGAGGATGAGATGGCTGGACGGCATCACCGACTTGATGGATCTGAGTCTGAGTGAACTCCAGGAGTTGGTGATGGACAGGGAGGCCTGGCATGCTGTGGTTCATGGGGTCGCAAAGAGTCGGACACTGTCGGGAGCCACGTTAGGCATTACTGACAAAATGGAGGCACGGTCCCCAGCCCCCTCTCCTCATTCCGCAGGCACGGATCCCCGGATGAAGGAGTTAGGCCTTGTAATTCTGACTTGTCTTTTCCTCTCCTCGGCTGAGTTGACTTAAAAGGAATATTAAGATGCTTATTGTTCTTGAGAGGAACATGAGAAGCCACAAAGCCTTCTGCAGTTGTGCTCAGAAAATAATTCATAAAGTTAATCACTGACATTTGTTCAAGGACTTTTACAAAAGAGTGTTCCAGGATGAGCACATAGGCCGTAGCTTGAGGCCGTGGGAGGGATTGATATCTGAAGCCTATTTGTGAGGAGAATGTTTATGGCAAAGGAGTTTACTGAATTTAGGGCTTAGAAATAATTAAAATAGTTAGAAGTTAAAGATTTAAGGAATATTGTAAAGTTAGCATATTTTCCTATCGCTTATAGAAGTTAGGAATTTATAGAGACACTATAGCTAGAAGCCTTTCTAAGAGATAGTGAGCTCAGTATGTTAGGGGCAAACAGGACTTAGGAAGATAACTAGTAAACTGAGGAGTGTAGCATGAGCTGCAATGTAATCACAAGTTAACTATAGGACACATTAGAGGAGGTAGATAATAGATGATAAGGCTGATTCCGAGAGAATCACTGAAGCAGGAACTCTGTTTAAAGAGCAACAATGATTTATGGAGATAATAAATTTGGGAGAGGGAGAACTGAAAATGTCAAACCTCTGACCTAATGTTTTTGTAAAAGTATAAAAGAGAATCTTAAACTTGAGATAAACAGGCAGTCCATAGAAAACTGAGAGGCTGTCTCATTGGCCAACACCGATCATCTTTTCAGGTTGAATCCCTGGTTGCTGGAGTTGGACTCCGGCAGGACACGACTGAGCAACCGAACTGAATTGAACTGAAAAGGTGAAGACAATGGACAATAAACATCCTAAATCTTTTTTAAAATCTCCAAAGCTGGAATCTTTAACGAGAAAATTGGAAGATAATATGCATGTGTGTGCTCAGTCGTGTCCGACTCTTTGCAACTCCATGAACTGTAGCCCACCAGGCTCCTCTGTCCATGGAATTTTCCAGGCAAGAATACTGGAATGGGGTGCCATTTCCTACTCCAGGGTATCTTCCCGACATAGGGATCAGACGCTCAACTTGAGTTATCAGAGACAGGCAAATTAAAATGACAATGAGATACAACTACTTAGAATTGTTAAAATAATAATAGTAACAATAGCTGACAATACCAAGAAATCAGTTCAGTCTCTCAGTCGTGTCTGACTTTTTGTGACCCCAAGGACTGCAGCATGCCAGGCCTCCCTGTCCATCACCAACTCCCGGAGCTTACTCAAACTCATTTCCATTGAGTCGGTGATGCCATCCAACCGTCAGCAAGCCATAAATTACTGGCAGGAAGGCAAAATTGTACCGCAACTCTGTATAACATTTTTAAAGTTTCCCATAAAATTATACATTTACCGTATGATTCTGTCATCCCATTCCTAGTATTTACTTCAAAGAAATGAAAGTATAGGTATTAACAAAGACCTGTATAGAAATGGTCATAGCACCTTTTTTATAATAGCCCCAAAGCAGAAACAAACCACATTTCCATTAACCGATGAATGTAGAAACAAATTATGGTACAGTCATACAATGGAGTATTACTCAGCAAAGGAAACTAGAAACTATCAATACACAGAATAAAAATCATTCCTTTAGTAGGAACTTAACACATGGTAATGTTTATTCCATTGTCTTCCAGAAATCTGAAAAACTAAGTTGTTAGCATAACAAATTTCAACTCTAAATAGCTGCAATTGGTAGAAGCACTTTTCTTTGATAAGTAGTGGTAGTCGGAAGGATATAAAATACTTCTGTACCTCACTTTGCCCATCAGCACTCCATAAAATTCTATACCCAGAAATCCATTATCTTCCTCTTTAATGCTACAGTCATGAATATGTTTTGACACGTTCATGCAAACACACTGGCCTGTAAGAATGAAAATGACTAATCCACTGACACAGCAATAACTGCCATCAAAATTATCTGGATTTGGGCTCTATAATTACTAATTCTTTCACATTCTATATTCAAAATACCAATAAATGGCAACCCACTCCAGTATTCTTGCTTGGGAAATCCCATGGACAGAGAAGCCTGGTGGGCTGCAGTCCATGGGGTCACAAAGAGTTGGACACAACTGAATGACTGAACACCTCCATTTTCTCTAACAGGCAAAGGGTTTATTAATAGACTATTATCCTTGTGTCGAGAGATTTTCTTCAGTTTGCTTTTCCTATTTTTCTACAACTAATATTAGCATAATGCTTATTTTGTTTTCCTCACTCCATGAAAGTTAGATTAACCTTGACAAATTGGTGCTGAAAGCCAGTGAGTTATTATGTGATCTGAGAATCTGGTGTCAGCTTAGCTCCTTGTATTTGAAGCTTCACTTAATTAGCAGACTCAGAGTAGTGGGAACATTTATCATGAACCACTAAACAAAACTGTACAAAAACAGAATAGCTCATTTGTCTAAAATTATCACTTTGCGTGAAACAAAGTAGTTAATTAGCTAATTATTTGTTATGAATGATAAAAGTCACTTCTGCTTTTACTGTATTTGATAATAAACAGAAAGTTTCAGTACTTAAAGTTTATTCACTCTCTGGCAGCTTTCCTAAGTACCGAAAAGATAGTCACATTTGAAGTGCCAAAGATTTCCTGGCAGTAGAAGTCAAATACTTCCAGTAAAGGTCTTATATAACTAGATTTTTAGAGTAAATACACATCATTGGAGACAACTCATAATTTTAAAGCTGCAGGTGGCTCCAGAGATTATCTGATCCACCTGTCTGGTTTCCCAATGAGTCAACTGCAGCCCACGTGGTCTACAACTTATCCAAATTGAACACCTGAGCTATTTTTCTCTGTATGCTATTCTATAACTTCTTAGTCTATTACCTGATTTAATAACTTATTAAACTAGTACCACAGAGGATGATAGTAACCTAAGATATGATATATGTACTTTGATTACCCCCAAAATAGATGCATATGATGACAGATTGAAAAATAATTAACCCTCCTCAGTCTTCCAATAAACACAATCCAATATTAAAAATATAGTTTCTACTTTCTCTAATGTTACCAAAATAGATTCAAGATTTTAATATCTAGTATCATCAGGCTCCTAAAAGAATCAAGGCTCAACTCCTGAAGCCTTTAGCCAGATGGCATTCTTTAGTTGGCATTAGCATGTATAATGGTATTAAACAGAAGGACTAGGCATAATCACCTAGAAACACACACACACAAAATAGATAAAACCATGATATTCGAACATTTAGTTTGTTGTTGCTGCTGTTTGGTTTCTAGGTTGTGTCCAATTCTTTGCAACCCTGTGGACTGTAGCATGCCAGGCTTCACTGTCCTTCACTATCTCCCAGAGTTTGCTCAGATACATTATTGAGTTGGTGATGCTGTTGAACCATTTCATTCTCTGCTGCTCTCTTCTCTTCTTTGCCTTCAATTTTTCCCCAGTA
Source organism: Bos indicus x Bos taurus (assembly GCF_003369695.1). Classification (NCBI taxonomy): domain Eukaryota; kingdom Metazoa; phylum Chordata; class Mammalia; order Artiodactyla; family Bovidae; genus Bos; species Bos indicus x Bos taurus. The sequence continues at coordinate 42,627,059 of NC_040089.1, forward strand.
TCAGGGTCTTTTCAAATGAGTTGGCTCTTTTCATTAGGTGGCCAAAGTACTGGAGCTTCAGCTTCATCATCAGTCTTTCCAATGAATGTTCAGGGTTGATTTCCTTTAGAATTGACTGGTTTGATCTTGCAGTCCAAGGGACTCTCAAAAGTCTTCTCCAGCACCACAATTCAAAGCATCAGTTCTTCAGCACTCAGCCTTCTTTACAGTCCAACTCTCACATCCATACATGACTACTGGTAAAACCAAGGCTGGGATCCATGAAGGGAATTTAGAGTTAAAGTGGAAAGAAATCAGCAGTAAGACTGAGAGTTAGTAGCAGATAATGTGGGAGTAAAATTTTGGGTATTTTCTTTCACAGAAACAATAGATTAGCCATCAGGAAAATGCATATCAAGATCACAACTGAGATACCACTTCACATCCACTAGGATGGCTATAATAAAATACAGAAATAATAATAAGCATTAATGAAGCCGTGGAGAAATGGAAACCCTCTTACGCCGCTTGTGAAAATTGTAAAATGGTTCAGCCATTTTGGGAAAGTCTGGAATTGTCTCAAAATATTAGACGTATAGTTAGTTACTTTGTGACTAAGCAGAGCCCTTCCTATATATCCCAGATAATTATTGGATGAATCATCTATATAGAAAATAAGTCACAAAGATTAATGCAAGAGTGATGGGGAAGAAAGTAAGTCAGGCTTTAAAATCTTCAGATAATAAAGGGAGAGTGATCTAAAGATTGAGAGATAGTGGCAATAAGGAAAGAAAGTGACATAATTTGATGACAAGTTCTGCAAAGGATCTGGGTCCTTTGGAATTAGAGGGAGGAGAAATTGTCTAGAAATGGCAATAGGAAGAAAACAAAACTCTCTTTTCCTTTGTAGGGCCTCAGGTTTTCCCCAAAATTTGCTAGTGATATATCTTCATTTTCAGAGAAATACAAGAAAGGTTTGAGAAGTTACAAAATGGAGTATTGAATAGTTTGGGATTATGGTCTGGGTAATGATTAGTGATTGGACGTGGACTTTGAAACTCAATGAAATAGGTAAACATGATGCTCTTCATTCTTACTTGACCGTAAGATATCAGCTCAAATTGATTCTGTTGAGCATTATGACCTCCTGTGCAAAACTCTACTCCTGCAATTTTCAGTGAAACTCAAGTGAAATTAGAGACACACCTCTATATATTGGCAATGTGAGAGCAAAGTCTATAGGAAATCCTCCAAGATTATTTTTTGTTTCAATAAATCTCTTGATGAGGCTCAGCAGTCTAACTAGGTTCCGTCAAAAATACTAAGAACTATTACTTCACTAAAATGCATGGTTTTCTAAACATGTCTCAGTATAGGATTTTTCCACTGTATGATTAAAATCATAGGTTTATTTTAAAAGATAAAATCTGAAATGTCCACATCAAAATAAAACATCATTTGAGGTATTAATAGTCTCTCCTGCTCCTCCTTCTTCTCTTGTTTTGCCACTTCTGCCGCCTCTTTTTCTAACATTAAGCCTAATAGCTAATTTCTAAGCAATTTGAAAAATCGAGATTTTTTTATTTTTCTTTTTTAAAAAAATCTACCTGGTAATATTTCTCTCTTTGGCACTTCCATGTAGATCATATTTTGAAGCTGGAGAAAAATACTGATATATAACTATTTACATTAAAGCTATCTTTTTAAGAATTAAAGTCATTGATAAATACCAGTCTTCAACAGAAAATACATTCTGGAAAGATTATTTAGTGTTTTTTGATAGCAAATGACTATTTCTAACCAACTCGACTTGAATAAACATGGACAATATGCCAAGAAAAAGAGTGGGAGTTAAGAAAATTTATTTGAATGAAATACAATATCTGATCTTCTTAACCTAAGACTTTCAGCATCAGGGGCAGAGAGCAGATGATTTATAATGAAAATAGCTTTGAATCAAAGTAAGTATTTCTGATCGGCAACTAGAGATCAGAAACTAACGACAGTTTCTCCATTCTAATTTCGGTTGCCTCATGGGTTGACAGCTGACTATTGACAACAGCTACTTACAACAGAAAAAAATATCAAGACTGATTTCTGAGGTGAGTAAACAAAGAAAATTTTTATAATTTTATATTATTCATCTGAAAGACAAATGAAAAGAATCTATCTCCTAACTGAAAATATTTTTTAAAAGATTTCCAAACTGTGGAACACAGAAGTAGTTTCCTTTATGGCATAAGGAAATAATCTGCCCCTCGTGCCAAATAAATTTGAATAAAACTAGATACTTTTCTTTGATTTTATGAATAATTGTACCTATTTGCCCTTGCTTACTCTATTTTTGCCTATAAGACTGAGTGTTCTATGACACATTTGCTATAGAAATTGTGATGGAATTTTAAGGACAAACAGTTGTACAGGATTTTGTATTTCTCTTTTATCTTTCAAAATTGTCATTATAATTCTCCACACATGGTAGATGCTTAATAAGCACCATGGACTGCTAAAACAATATGAGTTTTATTAGTTAGGGATATTACCCAAAATAATTGCTATTAAATCAATTCAATTCAACATATATTTATCAGAATCTTCTCCATACCAGGCACATCAGGGATCAAGATACATGAGGTCCCTGTATTTTCTAGGTGCTTACATTCTAGTTGGGAGAAAGATAATTAGTAAACAAACAAAAAAATATTATTTCCTATTGTGATATATATCAGGTTGGAAACAAAATGATGGGAATAAGCAATGTAGGTTACCAGATACAATAACAAAGAAAGGCTCCTTTAACCAGGGTGTAGAGTGGGGAGTGGGATAAATTGAGACAGTGGATTGGCATATACACACTACTATATATAAAATAGAACACAGCAACCCACTTCAGTATTCTTGCCTGAAGAATGCTATGTTCAGAGTGGCCTGATGGGGCTACAGTCCATGGAGTCGCAAAGAGTTGGACACGACTGAGTGACTTTCACTTTCACTTTCAATAAGAACCTTCTGTATAGCACAGGAAAATCTACTCAGTGCTGTGTAATGGCTTATATGAGAATAGACTCTATTAACAAAAAAGGGTGGAGATGTATATGTATAACTGATTCACTTTGCTGTACGCCTGAAACTGACACACATTGTACATCAATTATACCCCAATATATTTGCTTAAAGAGACTCCTTGGAAAAAGTACTATCTGAGCAGCCATTTGAATGAAGTAGAATAAGACAAGAAAATATATTGGGGAAGAGTGGTCTGACAGGAACAGCAAATGCCAAAGGATGGAATCCCCAGGTTTGAGAAACAGAAAGGTAGCTAATTGCCAGACCATTGTGAACAAGAGATATAATTTTAAAAGGATGAGTAAGTTAGGTAAGGATATAATCACATAGAGACTTGAGAACAATATTAAGGAGTTTTAGATTTGTTTAATTTGTGATATGAAAGCATTGCTTGTGTTTGGGTCAGGGGAATGGCATGATGTGGTTTATATTTAAAATAGATCATCCTGATTTTTGTATGAAAAATAGACAGCAGGGAAAGTAGAATCAAAGAGACCAAATGGTAAACGACTGCAGTACACTAGGCAGGTTGAGATGGCTAAGATTAGCCTGCAACTGGCTCAGGGGTGATGAGAAGAAAATCCAAGCTGAATATCTGGAAATCAGCAGTGATAGAGCTTTATAACTGGATTTTCTTACCAATTGGTATGAGATGGATTGAGAAGACCTAGTATAACTTCAGCCTGGAAAAAAAAAAAAAAACTGATGAAAAGAAGATTGTGATTAAAAAAAGAAAATATTTTTCTCAAAAGTAAGAATTTACCACTTGGTTGGGGGTAGGGGTGGCTCAGTGGGGAAACACTGTCAACATCAACCAGTAGTTTAGTTGTTTGGGAAATATCATTAGTTAGTACACATTTTTTGAGCATCTAACTTGTCAGATTAAGTATTATGTTAGGCCCTTGTACACTGATGTAAGTGAAGCATAATTTACTTCAGTTCATATATAATTCATAAGATAGTCCCAAACTGTGATTTCTTTTGGAAAATTGAGATCTTTGGCTTTGGTTTACATAAAAGTCAGAAATAAGAGTAATGCTGCTTCAATCTTCTAACACAACTTCCCTAAGTCTTAGCTGATTACTTGTTTTCTGAACTTTTCCAGTAATAGCAAGTACACAGAGTTATTTAGCTTTGAATAAAAAGTCCAACATAAACATATCTATGAACTGTTCTCTTTATAGTTCATTGATATAAATTACTGGTTTCTATACTCTACTGCCTAATCCGCAGCCTGGTAAAAAAGAAAGGAAATAATGAAGAGAGAAAGTTATCTATAATCGGTTCCATCTCTTTTTTTGACAACTGTCTATTCAGCATTGGATGGATGGATGATCTTGTATATAATTCTCTATATAGTATGGAGAGCTAGGTAATAGAGAAAACAAGCATAATCTTGTTGCAGAACAAAACTGTGCCACTGAAAAAAATTCCCTAAAATAGGTTTCAATCTTCATTAAAGAAAACAGGCTGACTCTCAAAAATGTCAATTCAGCTCTGAGGTTGCAAACCAAGACCCTTTGGCTAGATTCAATCTAGAGACATGTTCTGCTTAGTTTTCAAAGTGTTTCTTTTTAATAATTTGTAATTTGTTGCTGATATTTGACAGTCAAAAGAGTTTACATCTTTTCCTTTAAGATAAAAAAATAAAAACAAAACAAAACAAAAACTGACAGTACTCAAGAAAAGATCTAAATTCCTGTAAGACAGCTGGCAGGAGCTAATTAAATGCCATGCCTTTAAATTTAGCATTTTGCCAAATTCCCAAGTACTGTTGTCTTCCAATTATTTAGATCAAGACTCAGTTTTAAGTTGTCCAAATCAAGGCTGATGCACTCATCTGATTTTGCTTTGCTAACACTCTTCCCTCATAATCTATCCTCTCCATATCAACATCAATCTGAACAATCTTTCAAAGTGGACATCAGATTATACCATTCCCCTGTAAAAATGCCCCAAGCGATTTCACATTGCCCTTAGAATAAAATCTGAACTCACTCAGGCTCCACCTGATTTTTAGAGCCAAGAATATTCTATAAATAAATTGAATTCATGTGAATGTAATACTTATTTTTGCTAAATAGTACTCTTTAAACCTAATTTAGAATCAGATCAGATCAGATCAGTTGCTCAGTCATGTCCGACTCTTTGCGACCCCATGAGTCGCAGCACACCAGGCCTCCCTGTCCATCACCAACTCCTGGAGTTCACTCAGACTCACGTCCATCAAGTCAGTGATGCTGTTGAATAATTTTCTACTAATGCAAAAAATAGAGCATTTCATATAATGGTCATATAATATTTTGTTGAGTATATTTTAAACAAATTTAGCAACCTGCTTTTATGGGTACTACAAAGGGAATTTTTGTTTTATTTTAAATTACATTGGAGAAACTTCTAAAGTAATTCAAGAAGATGCTAATTTTTAATAAAAAGAAGATCTTCATATGGAAGATAGTGAATTCTTGGAATGGAAATGACTACAAATAAAATATAACTCATCATTTGTTACTATTGGTGTTGTTAGTCTCAGATTTGAGCATGACATTTCAAGTATTGGCTGAAATTGCAACCATGTGACTTCCACTAAAGGCAATTAATTGAATTGATATTTCCCAAAATAATTCCTTGGAAATTATCTAGTCTGACATTCTAAGGTCAGAGTTTAAAAGGTTAATATCTTATTTTTCTTTATTTCTTGGTCAAAGCGAGAGTTATATTAAAAGAGAGAAAAAAAGCTTTTGTGTTTTTTTTTCTTTAAAGATGGGAGGTAATTATTTGGAGAAAGAGATGGAAGAAATATAATTACAGTCTTATGAATACTTTTTTTTTCTTTTTTCATCCATCTCTTTCATGTGCCCATCCAAATCTAAGGAAACAATATTCCCATGAGTAGGTACATGCCAAGAAAGAGAGTAAAGTCAGATTCAGAAGTGACAAGAGTCCTAGGCATTTAGTACATTTCAGTTAATCATTTTATGTATAAAAAAGATCTATGGTTATGCTGAACATTTAGTTTATGCATTTCTCTTTATTTATTAGCCTCACCATCTTAACAACAATTATTATACATTTCCTCCCATGTGTACTCACTCAATGATAACAACTTTTTACTCATCTTTAAATTAAGAACAAACAGCCACCACTTCTCATATAGGATTGGGCTTCCCCAATGGCTCAGCACTAAAGAATCTGCCTGCAATGCAGAAGACACAGGAGACACGGGTTCAATCCCTGAATCAGGAAGATCCCCTGGAGGAGGAAGTGGCAACCCACTCTAGTGTTCCTGCCTGAAAATCCCAGGAACAGAGGAGCCTGGTGGGCTACAGTCCATACAGTCACAAAGAGTCAGACATGACTGTGCACAAAGCACAATATACAGGATGGTTCTGAAGGTCAAATGAAAAGATGCAGACAAAGGAATTTTGTAAACTACCCAGTTAGAAAAAATATTATTACTCTATGTCTCTATCAAACGCTGATTTTTTAAAGATGCTTTGGAATAATAATCAAGCAGCTATTATAAGCATTGCTTGTCTAATGGTTTTTTATACTTATTTTGATTACTTTCTGAAAAAGTCCAGCTAAGTTATTCTTTAAAATGCAATCATCTGAAAGGCAGAAGAAAAATGTACTTTGGACACTATGTTCCAAAGCAAAGTACCTGTACTCTAAATAAATGCTTTCTTCATCATAAATGTCCTTGGCGGCTATGCATCTACAGCCAATGGCAGAATGCCTGAAATTCTTCTCCACATAATATGTAACTGATAGAAATATGTTCCTTTTTCTTGTTCTTCTTTCTATGCATTCTGATGAGAAAAAGTTATGTAATTTTGCAATATCAAGTAGGAAATGTTGAAGTAAAATGTTAGACTCATACTTTCCTTTTGTAATCTGAGATGTGTGTGTGTGTGTGTGTGTGTGTGTACACCCACACACATATAGTCTTTAGGACATATATTTGAGACATAGTATACAGACATAATTTTTCTAAATCTGTGTAGTATTTCTCTAGACTCTACATGGTTTCTCATATATGTATGAATACTGTAAATATAGAATTATTTTGTGACTCCTGACAGACTTGGGGACAAAGTTTTAGAGAAATTGTGCAAGTAAGGTCCATCTGAGGTCAGGTCTTCTGTAGATGACATTGCATCTATACCTGTAATTCCAGTTCCTGGTTTTATTTCATTTTCCATCAAAATTCCCCAACACAAACCAGCCTCAAGCTGTGATAAAGCAAAAGTGGTTGATGCTGAAGGATCTAGAATCTTGTCACAGCTCTGGATCTAACTTGCTGTGTCTGGTAGTAAATCACTTATAAAATATAGTCTTTTTCATATTTGTGATGTCAAGAATGGAAGATTTGAATCTGAAATGTATTCTCTAAATCTTAACTTTCTACAACCTCTGATTAGACCTTGAATTTCTCTCTAGTTCTTAATTCAACAATAGTTTACCCTGTTGTACAATTTATCTTCCAATTACCATGTAGCTTTAGGATACCCCGAAGCCCAAAGATTTTTTCTCTATAGTTCATGGGTAGGCTGTAAGATTTCTGTATTTCTCTGAAATTGTAGTTTGAATATTTTAAGTGTGCTTTATTTTAGAGGGGAGGATTTACAAATTTCATCAGATTTTCATTGGTGTGTACTGGAAAAGAGGTTTAGATTTTAAGTATCTAAACAGCCCAAACAGCAGGTTAATGGTCGTGGTACTCTTTATAAATGACATCATGAGCATGCACAGAATTTTCATTTTTAAATCAAGCCTATCTGCACTGTCCTTGGTTCCAGATCACAAGGTCTCCAATGTGAGGTTTTACTATCAATACATTAAGGCTCTTATCTTTTCAAAATTCTTACACAATAACATTTACTATTTTAAGAAATAGGTATTGGGCATCTTATATGTATTAAACATTCTTCTACATTATAAGGAGTCAATCTGAGGAACAGAAAGGCCAATAGGGCTGGCTGGCAAATATTGAGCAAGGACATGATTGATGCATGATGAGGTCAGAGAGCGAGACAAAAGTCAAATTATGAAGGATATGGGGAGAAACTTGGATTTTATTCCATCAGCAGTAGAAAGTCACTGAAAGGTTTTACATAAAGAGGATTCTTAGATATAACTTATTTTTAAGAGGTCACTCTGCCTACCAGGGAGCATGCATTTTATATAAACAAATGTGGAAACAGAGAAAGTATTTGGGAAGCAAACATAGTAGTTCAGGAAATAGATGCTGTGGCTTCATCTAAATGACTAGAAAAGGAGATGGAGTGACAGTTTATAGGTATATCAGATCTCTTTTTGAAGTAGAATAAGTAGAACTTGCTGACTGCTTAAAGATTTGCGCTTAACTAGAATAACGGGGTATTAACAGCATTTTTATTGGCTTATGTGAAAATCCAAGAAGATCATAGATTTAACTCTGAAATTAGAAAAGTCAACTTTTTCAGCAACTTCTGCACAAGGTAGCCAAATTGAAATTTGAGTTCCTCCAACAATATGTCTATATAAAAGAGAACTTGTTCTTATTATTTTATTATACCCTGCTGCTAAGTCACTTCAGTCGTGTCTGACTCTGTGCGACCCCATAGACGGCAGCCCACCAGGCTCCCCCGTCCCTGGGATTCTCCAGGTAAGAACACTGGAGTGGGTTGCCATTTCCTTCTCCATTATTATACCCTGAGGATCTCTGAAATTCTTTCAGAGGATCCACAAAGAAAAAAAAAATATATTTCCATCATAAGGCTAAGGACTTATTTGCCTTTTTAACTGTATTGACAACATTTGCACTGATGGTGCAAAAGTAATCAAAAATAAAATTAATGATGTCTTATCTCACATCAGAGCTTCCCAGGTGGCACTGGTGGTAAAGAACCCACCTGTCAATGCAGGAGACATAAGAGATGTGGGTCTGATTCTTGAGTCAGGAAGATCCCCTGGCAGAGGGCATTGCAACCCAATTCTTGTCTGGAGAATCCCATGGACAGAGGATTCTGACGGGCTATAGTCCAAAGGGTTGCAAAGAGTCAGACACAACTGAAGCAACTTAACACAGCACAGCACCTCAAATCAAGTTAGTGGCACCAAAGTGTGTTGGTAGTTATTGTATTAGTCATCATAAAATACTCACAATAAAAAATTGGAAGTTTCACTTAAGAATATATTTAAGGAAATCACCTACAAGAAAAAAATGCAAAAATCATAAACACTTGGAGGTTAAATAATATGCTACTAAACAAGAAATTAGAGGTTAAAAAAAAAGTACCTAGAGACAAATGAAAATGAAAACACAACAACCCCACATCTATGAAATGTAGAAAAAGCAGTTCTAGGAGGGAAGTTTATAGTGATACAAGCCTATCCAAGGAAAGAAAAAACAATCTCAAATTAACAACCCTAAAGGAAGTAGTGAAAAGAATGAAAAAAATCCAAAGTTATTTGGAAGCAAGAAATTATGAAGATTAGAGCAAAAATAAATAAAGACTAAAAATAGAAAAATCAATAAAACTTAGAGCTGATTCTTTGAAATGATAAACAACATTGATAAATTTTTAGCTGGACTAATCAAAATAAAAAAGGAAGAGAGCCCAGAAAAATAAAATCAGAAATAAAAAAGAAGGTACAGCTGAACACCATGGAAGTGCAAAGGATCATAAGATTATTACAAACAATTATAGGCCAATAATATGGAAAAACCTAGAAGAAAGGGCTAAATTCCTAGAAATGTGCACTCTCCCAAGACTGAACCAGGAAGAAATAGAAGAAAATAAAGATCCGTTTATATTTAAAACTCTCAACAAAGTCTATATGGAAGGAATGTACCTCAACGTAATAAAGGCCATGCATAACAAGCCCGCAGATTAACAACATACTTAACAACGAAAAGCTGAAAGCATTTCCTTTAAGACAGGGAACAAGACAAGGATGCTGTCTCATCAATTTTATTCAACACAGACTGAATTCTTAGCCATAGCAATAAGAAAAAATAAGAAGAATTCAAATTGTAAAGGAAGAAGTAAAACTGTCACAGTTTGCAGATGGCATGATTCTTTACACAGAAAATTCTAAAGACACCACCAAAAAATGACTAGAACCTAATATGGGATGGAGAGGTCCTGGAAATCAGTAAAACATTTGTTTTTTCTTCTGGAATTCTAAGATCTACTTTATACTCCTCTTTGTCTGGATGAATTTTGCTCATCTTTTAAGATGGAGGTCAGGTGCCATCTTATCAGAAAGTCTTTCTTAATCAGAATTTGTCTCTAGCTAAGTGAAGAAGGCTGAGCACTGAAGAATTGATGCTTTTGAACTGTGGTGTTGGAGAAGACCCTTGAGAGTCCCTTGGACTGCAAGGAGATCCAACCAGTCCATTCTGAAGGAGATCAGCCCTGGGATTTCTTTGGAAGGAATGATGCTAAAGCTGAAACTCCAGTACTTTGGCCACGTCATGCAAAGAGTTGACTCATTGGAAAAGACTCTGATGCTGGGAGGGATTGGGGGCAGGAGGAGAAGGGGACAACAGAGGATGAGATGGCTGGATGGCATCACTGACTCGATGGACGTGAGTCTGAGTGAACTCCGGGAGTTGGTGATGGACAGGGAGGCCTGGCGTGCTGTGATTCATGGGGTCGCAAAGAGTTGGACACAATTGAGTGACTTAACTGAACTGACTGAGGATAAAGCACTTCTGTTTTGTGATTCTCTAGTACAGTGTGGATGTCACAGAAAATTACAATAATCTGTGGGCTTTTGTATCTTCATCCCTAGACTGTTGAGGGTGGAAAATGCCTCAATAAATAGCTAATGTCTAATCTATGGACACACCTGGCACATGAATGTCATTCAACCCATGTCTTACCCTTGGGTTAGACAGTCTTAATTCCCCTTACTCTATTCCTGCTGTTCTCAACTGCAGTTGCCACCTTATAACCTAATTTATTTATATCTTGTATTTATTATTTATTGTTTAATTCCTCATACTACAATGCAAACTTCTCAAAAACATGAACTTCTGTTTTTTTCACAGAACCAGGGCTAGTACATAGAATCTCTCAATGAATAACTGTCATCTCAGTGAATGAACTCATTAGATGATTGTGGAACTATATGAAGGGTAATATCCTGATAAAAGGAGCTATAATACAAATTCAACAGATATTTACTAAATAAATATAATACTTCATATTAAAATGGAATGACAGTTTTGACCTAAGATATTTAACAAAGATAACCATGTTCAATTTAAGAAAGCAAACTAGTAGAATAAATATCCACTACGAAAGAGAACATTTTAAAGTATCTCTATTTAAGTGAGAACACCTACCCAAGTGCTACAAATTTTTTTTCTTTTTTAAGACACTGAATGAATAGCTTTGTTGGTTAGTTGCTAATATTCATTTAAATATTTTTATTAAACCTCAAACTTAAAAACATTTTCCTTTAAAACTCTAAACCTCTTAGCATATAACTTCCCATCTACAGTAACTCTGATCTCCACTTCTCGAACTATTTCTTCTATTTTCATGGATATAGATCTATTTTGGTGGAAAAATTTTGGCCACTTCAAAAAACTTAGTAAAATGACAATATATCAGTTAAATCAGGAATTAGATTTTACCAGTTGTGTGGGCACTCTCTCTTTTTTTCAAATTTTCTCTTATGTGTGGATTTCTTTCACTGCACCCTGCTGATTTCTCTTTTATAGACTGGACACTCTTCTTTACTCACTCACTCACCTTTGTAGCCTGCATATCTCTGTTGCAGGAAGGCGGACCTCTTCCAGGGCCTGAAACTGGGCTCTTGTCTAACACTCGGAAATGAATTGTCTGAGGAGACACAGGTGCTGACAAAGCAAGAGATTTTATTGGGAAAGGGCACCGGGGTGGAGAGCAGTAGGGTAAGGGAACTCAGGAGAACTGCTCTGCAGTATGGCTCGCAGTCTTGGGTTTTATGGTAATGAGATTAGTTTCTGGATGGTCTTTGGCCAATCATTCTAATTCAGAGTCTTTCCTGGTGGCGTAGGCATTGCTCAGCCAAGATGGTTGCTAGCGAGAGGGATTCTGGGAAGTAGACAGACACGCGGTGTCTCCTTTGAACCTTTCTCGAACTCTTCCTGTTGGTGGTGGCTTATTAGTTTCGTATTCCTTATCAGGATCTCCTGTCATAAAACAACCCAGGCAAATGGTTACTATGGTGCCTGGCCAGGGTGGGCGGTTTCAATCAGTGTGCTTCCCTAACATATCTGCATATCGTAAATGTCAGTGAGCTTCACATTTTGTCCTAGCCTCTCTTCTTTCATTATGTACACTTTTACAGAGCAATTACAGCAATTTCCAACACCTCAACTATTCTTTATGCTAGTGATGCTTACAGACATATGCCTACGGTTGATCCAATTTCTTGTGCATTTGGTCTTGTATTGAGCACAAAACCCACAAACTTAAGATACCAAAAACAAAGCTCATCTTTCCTTGAAAACCCATTCCTTCTCATCTGTTTACTGTATCAGTGAATAACATCAAACATCCAGATACCTAATCCACATTTTCACTCCCATTTTTCTCATTCTCATTCAACCAAGTGCTAAGGCTTATCAACTCCATCTCCTAAACATTAAGTATCCATTTGTTCACTCCTCTCCATCCACACCTTCTAGGACACCATTATTTCAGTTATTTTAACTCTTTCTGCTTATTCTCAGTCTTCTTTTGCCCTTCTCGAAATTATTCTTCTCATTGAAGCTATGTTGATAATTCTAAATGGCAAATATAACAATGTCATTTTCCTGCTTTTAACACCTAATTGTCTTCCCATTACCTTCAAAGTTCAAACTTCTTAGCAGACTTAAAGATTCCTTCCACCACAGACTTCTTCAATTTTAAGTTCTACTACCTCACCCTTTATAATCCAGCCACACTGAAAATTTTAAAGGTATCTGAGAACACATGCTCAATCTTCTTTCCAGACCTTGAAACCCATTCGTTAAATTGATACATCTTTTTCTGGAATTATATGTGGGTGTGCAATTCTAGCAACATGTAAGAAAGAATTTACTGAACTTTTAGTCCAACCTATATGAAGAGAAAAATCCCAACATGAAATGAATACTCATTTTGTTTAAAGAACCATACCTCTCACCTTGTCTCATACAACTGCTCATTCTTTATATCTCTAATTATATTTTACTTTATTCTCTAAGCTATTTACAGTAGATTAGATGCTCCCATGATATACTTCTGTAGCACTTTTTAATTTTTGTGTCATCACTCGAATATTTTTTTAAACCACAGATTCCCTTAACAGACTAAAACCTCAATAATTATATGAATTATGACTAGTTTCTTTATTGTTCTGTCCTCAGTACTTATAGTGTCTGGCACATAGTAGATCTCAAGGTGTTGTTGAAGGACTGAGTGATAAGTTAGAGGGGAATTTTTTTTCTATCTTCTTTGGACCATAGAGGGTTTCTGACATCACGATAAAAATCAGCCTCTGTATGTATCAAATCAACTTCCCCAGTTTTATATTATAATTAAGAAAATTCCTTCAAACCTGGCAATCACTTGTCTCAGAATTAATTTTTGGTATTTTGCTTTATCTTCTCTAATTTTTTTACACCTAATTTTAAGGAAAAAGGAAGAGGCTACCTCAAGGACAGGTCATTAGACGTTATTTAGGTCTGGAAGCCTCCTATCCATTAATTTTTTAGCCTTCTTAGGGAAATTAATACATCTTTCTTTGAGTAAAAATGTACTATCACTTTGGGAATAATATATAGGAGACTCTGTAATTGCTTGAAGAAAAGCTCTAGAAAAGAAGCATACAAACCACACAAGGAAATTACATGTTTATCATTGTAAAGATAAAACTGACATCCTTATAAAGCAGGATCATGGAATAAGAAAAATACAAATATACAGCACAAGTACAATGAAATGAACTTGTGTGAATGAAGATGTGTAGCCTGACAATATTCGATGTCCAAGAAGTCAATATTACTAATCATGTTACCAGTTGATAAAACTATTTGGGGAGTAAGATTCTTCAAAAACCATAAGACTATCAATTTAATGTTCATTAAGAGAACAGATCATTATTTACCATTAAGATGGGAAAGATGGAAGGCAGGACAAGAAGGGGACAACAGAGGATGAGATGGTTGGATGGCATCACAAACTCAATGGACATGAGTTTGAGCAAGCACTGGGAGTTGGTGGTGGACAGGGAAGCCTGGTGTGCTGCAGTCTGTGGGATTGCAAAGAGCCAGACATGACTGAGTGACTGAACTGAACTGAAGAGAATAGATAATGAATATGTTGTTATTATTCAGTTGCTAAGTCACGTCTGACTCTTTGTGACACTACGAACTATTATAGCCTGCCAGGCTCCTCTGTCTATTGGATTCTCCAGATAAGAATCCTGGTATGGGTTGTCATTTCCCCCTCCAGGGAGATAGATAGATTTTTAAGGGAGACTTTATTTGCTAATAGTAGTGAGATGCAGCCTCAGTGAGTCTAACACAAGTTAAACTCGAGGTCTTCTACAATTTTTTGCTTTTACATAAAAAAAGTTGATGGGCTTCCCTGGTGGTTCAGCAGTAAAGAATCTGCCTGCAGTGCAGGAGACCTGGGTTCGATCCCTGGGTAGGGAAGATCCCTTAGAGGAGGACATGGCAACCCACTCAAGTACTCTTGTCTAGAGAATCCCATGCACAGAAGAGCCTGGCAGGCTGCGGTCCATAGGGTTTCACAGAGTAGAACACGACTGAAGCGACTAAGCAGCAGCAGCAGCAGCAAAAAAAAGGCTGATATCTTTAAAGATATAAGCAAAAGGCTTTCAGCTGGTTCTAAAACTCAGGAATTTTTCTCATTACAAAAAAAAAATAGAGATGGAAGATGGTCAGACTTTGAAACAAGTCCCTATTCTGAATAGTTCTAGAAATGTTAATCAAGTCGAGATATTGGGAGTTTTCATTTGGAAAGTAAATAAGAGAAGAGAAATATAACATCTATTTTAAAGATTCTTCAAGTGAAATTTTTCTTGTTCTCTAAATAATAAAATTATGACTTTAGAAAGATCTGCACAACAGAAAACAATTTGACACCTTAATAAGAGATGTACTTGGATAAAATTGGGTGAATGTAGTTACAAGACATGACATGGATAAAGAAAATGAAAAGGTAAAAACTTCTAGTTATTTATTTATCAACAAGTACTAAAGATGCAGTATACAGCATGGTAAATTAAAATTCTCAGTTGCACAGTTGTGTCCAACTCTTTCCAGCCCCGTGGACTGTAGCCTGCCAGGCTCCTCTGTCCATGGGATTTCCCAGGCAAAAATACTGGAGAGGGTTGCCATTTCCTACTCCAGGGATCTTCCCAACCCAGAGATTGAACCCACATCTCTTGCACCACTTCTATTGCAGGTGGAATCTTTACCACCGCACTGCCTGGGAGGCCTGTAGTTAAATTGCTACTTATTATACATGAAAGCTGTTAAGAAAGTGAATCCTGAGTTCTCATCATGAAGAAGAAATGTGTTTTTCTTTTTTTTAAAGTTTAATCTATATGAAATGATGGATGCTTATTAAACTTATTGTGGTAAGCATTTCATGATGTATTGCTGCTGCTACTGCTGCTAAGTCGCTTCAGTCGTGTCTGACTCTGTGCGACCCCATAGACAGCAGCCCACCAGGCTCCCCCGTCCCTGGGATTCTCCAGGCAAGAACACTGGAGTGGGTTGCCATTTCCTTCTCCAATGCATGAAAGTGAAAAGTGAAAGTGAAGTCGCTCAGTCGTGTCCGACTCTTAGCGACCCCATGGACTGCAGCCTACCAGGCTCCTCCGTCCATGGGATTTTCCAGGCAAGAGTACTGGAGTGGGGTGCCATTGCCTTCTCCACATGATGTATTATGTAAGTCAAATAATTCTGTTATACACCTTAAACTTATACAGTGCTGCATGTCAATTATATCTCAAAAAAATGGAAAGAAAAAAATAAGTTGTATTAGAAGTAGGAAGAACACATTCTAAACCAAATAAGTATCTTCTAATATATTTCTTTCTACAAAGCTCTCTAGAATGCTTTATAATCACCTAATTATTTTTCAAATGAAAGAAATCACATTGATTGCAAGCTATTGTGTAGGATGAGAGCATTTTATTGAGTTTGCATTTTGTACCAGGCACTGTGCTAAGCTTTGGAAATACATCAATACAATTAAATAGATATAGTCCATATACTCATGGAACTTACAGCACAACAGAGAGAATAGACAGAAATCAAATAATCATACTGATGGAAGGAATTTTCATATACTGATGTGTGAAGAAATCATTCTGGCTTATACAAGACTTAAACTTTATTATAACTAGAGCAGCCTGTATTATGGCTCAACATGCATTGCACCTCTGTTTTAAATATTGAAGAAAAATGCATTCCAGGTTTGATACAGGATACAGGATGCTTGGGGCTGGTGCACTGGGATGACCCAGAGGGATGGTACGGGGATGGAGGTGGGAGGGGGGTTCAGGATAGGGAACACGTGTGCACCCGTGGTGGATTCATGTTGATGTATGGCAAAACCAATACAATATTGTAAAGTAAAAAAAATAATAATAATAAATTCAATTTAAAAAAATCAAAATGAAATAACCATCATTTGGGCATCCAAAATGAAGTCTGTTTGTCATTGTGGATGTGGTCTCAGACAAGTTTCTGCATTACTGAGAACTTGAATTCTTGAGCCATGTCAGACTCAAGAGACACCAACTATTTTCAAAACAGTTATCTGCTAGCAGCTTCCAGCTGCAACCTTATGGTCTCAAGGTCTCGCCTTTTACCTAGGCAAATATTTCAGATCCCAACCCATACTTGCTTAACAAGCATCCTTACTTGACGACTCCAATGGTAATTACTGACAAACAACATGTAATTTTGCAAGTTTTGTCTTTTTAAGCTTCATCATCTTGTAGTCCAATGAACACAACTCAGATGCTTCTAAAATCTGTGTCTCACAGACTATCATCCTCAGTTTGGCTCAAATAAAATTCTTTTCTATTCCTATTATAGATTGGTTTATTGATTATTCCCATCAACAATGCAAAATAAACATATAATTGTTTAAATTCAGATAACTACTAGGAATTAAAATGCTGAACACTATGAATGCATGTAGTTAGAGAATTGATTTAGTCCAGGAAGGTTAGGATGTGAAGGTGACTTGCAAGTCCCAGTAGCATTCTAGGCAGAGGGGAAACTCTGTGAGTTGGCAGGGACCATGTTCTTCCAAGAAAGAGAAAGAAGGTCAATGTGTCTAGGTTACAGAAAGAGGAGGGAAAAGAATATAAGATGGAGAGGCAGAGGTTGACAGGCACTAGATCATGCAGGTCCCAGTAGCATTCCAGGCAGAGGGGAAAGGCTGTGAGTTGGTAGGGACCATGGTCTTCCAAGAAAGAGAAAGAAGGTCAATGTGTCTAGGTTACAGAAAGAGAAGGGAAAAGAATATAAGATGGAGAGGCAGAGGTTGACAGGCACTAGATCATGCAGGGCTTCATGGCCATTTAAGGGTTCAGGTCTCTATCTTAATTATAATGGGAAGCCTTGAAGTGCTTAAAACTAAGGCAACACAAGTAACTATATTATGGACAGATAAGATAGAAAGTGTAAAATTATTTCTAAAAATATTAGACTATAAATGCCATTAATTTTTTTCCAATTTGAATTATATTGTTTATTTCTCAACTATTTTAATCCAGATTAACCCTAGAAAAATTAGGCAAAATATGTGGGAAAAGTCCTTCATGCAAACATTTGTTAAATAAATATGTTAACAAATATAGATTTGGCACTTTCCTATGACCCTAGGTTCATAAAAAGCACAGATATTCAGGATAAAAGAATGAATAAAACCAACAGAGCTGTTGTTTTCCTGGAGCTCATAGTATAGAAGAAAAAAAACCTGTGTTTTTTTGTACTTTCAAAAACAGATTGAGTCTAAGTGAAGAGGATATTGATAAATAGAAGGGGTATTTCATATCATACTTTCATGCTCTGTAAGGCCACTTTCTACATGTGCTCTTTAGAATACCTGTGTGATAGACTGCAAAAATGACCCAAATCATACACTCCCACTATATTCATGCCCTTTTTCAATTATCTTGCAGCTCTCTCTCACTGTGGACCAGGTAACATACCCTGCTCTTTGACAATTGTAAGTCCATTGAAAGCTGAGATTTGTAACGGGCTTGCTCTTTGGGCTTGCTTATTCTTGTGCTTCTGCTTTCATCATGAGAATAGCTCCAGCTAGTCTGCTGGAGGGTGAAAGACACATGGAATGGAGCTGAGTCACCGCTGTTGTTCCAGCTCAGTGGTGACTCAGCTCCATGTATCTAGCCAACCCCTAGATACGTGTGTGAACCCAGCAGAGATCAGCAAAGTTGACTACTTGACCGCCAACAGACCAAAAATATGTGAGCAATAAATCTTATGCCATGTGTCCTTTTAGGTTTAGTGGTTGTTTCTAATACAGCATTAAAATACCGCAGCATTACTATGGCAATCAACAGCTAGAACATCTAAAGTCAATTTGTGTAGAAAGAGGGCTATATCCTTCAAAGTCATCCACAGCATCATTTCTAACTATTCATTCATACAGGTGACTTCCTTAAAGGTGTGTCTTAGAATCATAGCTGTATCCTCTGCACAAATCTTTCTGAAGACCAGACTTGGATATAAAGCCACCTGAGTGAAATATACATTTGGATGCCTAACTGCATTTGGGCAGCTCTAACTCAACATGTTCAAATCAAAACTCTGTTTCTCCTCACTCAAAATCACTCTTCCCTCAGTTTTCTGCATTTTAGTACATGGCACCATCATTGACCTTTTACTCAAAACAAGACTCTGCTCATCATCTTCAACTCCTTTTGTCCTCATTCTGTAATTAGAATACTAGTAGGTCCTATTCGTTCCATGTTTTAGATATGGAACCCTCTTCTATGCACTCTCTTCTCTCACTTAAATAGAATCCTAACTGGTCTCCAAGCTTCTACTCTTGTCTGGGTATAGTTAATTATCCTCAACACAAGTAGATCAATTTCATTTAAGCTGTAAATTAGATCATATTGTTTTACAGCTCAAAGCCCTTCATACTCAAAATTCAATATCCTTCATGTGGCCTATGACTATAGGATCTTTCCCCTCAATTCCCATTCATCTTATTGCTACTTCCGCATCACTTACTAAATTCCCCCAGTTAGTTATTAGAAGCTAGGATCCTGGCATTCTTGCTATCTGTCAAGCTTATACATATCAAGCTTGTTCCCATTTCAGGGCATTTACATTTGCAGTTTTCTCTTTTAAGAAAAATCTTCGCTCAAGTTTTTGCCTCTCTCATTCACTTACTTCAATCAGGTCTCTGCTCAGATGCACCTACTACAGAAAAGTGTCCTCAGATGACTTTATTCAAAATAACAACCCCTACCACATACACACATCTTCATTATTTTCAATCCTATTGCTTGTTTTCTTTAGCCTTCATATTCCATATTTCAGTAAAAAGTAAGGATCATGTAGTTGAGAATTTTTGTCTTGTTCAGGACTGTAGCTCCCAGGCCTAATATAATGTGCCTCTCATTATAATTACTCAATAAATAATAGCTAAATGAATGAAAGTGCATATATTATAGAAATTTCCCCAGTAACTGCTACAACCTTCTCCATAATAGGTGCTGATGTTCAGGAAGGATCTCTGTTTTGGTTAATTGTGATAGGCTACTCTAATTATTTTCTACCACAACAGTTTGAACCGATACAGATAACAGATAAACAATTGGCTCTAATGGCACTTGGGTTAACTGTATCTTCATGTTAAGGGCATTGGAAATTAGAGCATGCCTTTTCAGGGCATGAACCTACATACAATAGGAGTTGCAGATTCAAAGCTGAGGTTCTGCAATGTTTGAAGGTTTCCATGGAAACAATACAATTCTATGTTCTGTTTAGAAGCTTAAAATATGTGATGGTAAGAAAGCACTGCTGTAACACACCACGTGAGGATGATTCAAAAGATGAAAGCCTATAAAAATTAGAGATCAGAGAAGAATGTAGACGAGTAAATCAACAACCACATTATTAAAAACAGAGGAAATATAATTGGTTACATATGGTCACACTATAACAAGGCAAGAGTCATTGCAGTCTTTAATCCAGTTACACATTTAATGTGCATCTCAAAGGAGGGAGCAAAACTGATATGCCAACAGCCTTGTGGAAATGAAATCCTTCCCTTATTAATACTTTCCATGACATCTAATTAGCTATTAAGAAAATAGCTTAACAATGAGAATGGGTACCTAAAATAAAACCATGTTAATGAATTACCACTATCACAGTTTCCTATAAGTAGAGCATGCTTTGGAAATAATAAACTTTAGGTTGTAGAGGGTTAGAGGACAGATAACAATTCAGAAGGAATAAAATCAATATGCATTTGAACTTCACTCAGTTTCCTTGCCTTTTCAAGATTTCAAAAAATAAAGAAAACAAAATTTAGTCTTTTCACAGGTCACTATGTGACTTGAGAAACAAAATTGTAATATATATATACCAACAAAAGATCTTTGTAAAATTTTAATATTTTCTGTAAATTACCTCAATTTTGAAGACTCCTGGTAAGGCTCAAAGAAGATTCAAAGAACTATAAAAATGTTTTAATAAATCTTCTATTTGGCCAGAATGTTTGCTGGCCCAAAAACATTTTACAACTGTTTCTGACACTTACCAATATTTTTTTTTAACTGCTGATAGTAAAAAATGAAAACAACAGATTAAAAAAATGTCCTTGAGATTTGACTTTCCCTCCCCCAAAATAATAAATTTTTCTATCTACTTTGGATAAATAAGTTGATGCTAACTTATGTGGCTGGGTCAAACAGAAATAGTTGATATTCACCGAATATTCTAAATCAGTAGTCCACAAACATTTTCTATGTACCTGCTTCACCCTTATTTCTGAAGGTTTTGTTTGTTTGTTTCTTCTAGGCATCATGGTGGACTATAGTAACCACTAAGTCCTGAATTTTACAGGTTATATAGTTATTCATGGATAACTTAGATGTGGGTACAAATTCTCAAGGAAGGGACTAGATGGACTAGTGCAGATTTAGTGCCAAACTCTGAAATAGCTACTTTGTCCACTGAATGGTGAAGGAAAATTTAAGGAAAGGATTGACTATAGCTTCAGATTTTATCCAGATTCTGACCAGTTGTTACTATCTTACTGCCATCTCTACTAGAATTGTCCTTTTGTGCAGCTCATGGGGCTTTCACAGAAAGTATACTGGGGTATACT
The DNA here is from genome assembly GCF_003369695.1 of Bos indicus x Bos taurus. NCBI lineage: Eukaryota > Metazoa > Chordata > Mammalia > Artiodactyla > Bovidae > Bos > Bos indicus x Bos taurus. The sequence continues at coordinate 42,648,475 of NC_040089.1, forward strand.
CTAGTGGATCACGTTTTGTCAGAACTCTCCAACTATGAGTGGTCCATCTTGGGTGGCCATACACCACATGGCTCATGGCTTCATTAAGTTACGCAAGCACCTTCACCATAACAAGGCAGTGATCCATAAAGGACATGAACTGGGACAAATTTTGGGAGATGGTGAGGGACAGGGAGGCCTGGTGTGCTACAGCATTGGGGATGCAAAAAGTTGGACGTGACTGAGCAAATGAACAACAGCCACTAGAATTACAGCAGTAATATTCTGACCAGTCTCTGCTTTCACAAGTGCTATTCCGTATCTGTTCTCAGCCAGTGACTAAAGTTAAGTTAGATCTAATTACTCCTCTTCTGTTAAACCCTCCATTGCCTTCCCCTCTCACTCTGAATAAAAATCAAATTCTTATTAATGCAATTGCTACAAAGTTCAAGAAAATCTTCCCCTTTTACTATGGTCACTATCTTTCCCCCTCCCCATTCCGTTCCTAGTATCTCTCTGATCATCTGACTGTATCCTTTTCTATGATCTCTTTTTCTCACTTTTCTGCTCCAGCCACTCTTCCTCCTGCTTTTTCTCAAATTTGCCAGACACACTCCCACTTTTAAGTGTTTGCATTTGCTGTCTTGTTTATCTGGGATTCTGTTCCCTTAAAGAGTCTTAACGTTGTCTCCCATGTTTCATTCAAGTATTTGATCCAATGTCACCTTAACAATGAGACATTCTCTACCATTGTATTTAAAAATTCAATGACTCAGTGACAGGCAAACTTTTTAGATGGTTCCCCTGATCTCCAACTCCTGTCATTCACAATCTTGTATCATACCTTCCCTTTGAGTGTGGAAGAGACATGTGACTTGCTTTTTACCTATAGACTATGGAAAATATAACAGGATATCACTGACTTTATTATGTTAATGACATAAGATTCTGTCTTGATAGTTGATTTATTTTAGACTCAGAGTTTCCATTATTGACTTTGAACACAAATTGTCAGGAATTCTACCACACACAGTGCAATAAATCTTGCCAATGGCGTGAGTGAGCTTGGAAGCAGGTTCTTCCTTCTTCCCATTTGAGTCTCCACATGAGAATGTAGCCTTGGGTTGGACACTGAATACTGTGAGACAGAAGCAGAGAAATTAATTAAGCATGCCTGGAATCCTGGCTTATGAAAACAATAACATAATAAATGTTTTAAGCCACTAAGTTTTTGGTAGTATTTTAAACAGCATAGAAAATGATTACCAACTTTCAAGCATCCTAGAAGCCTCATATTCCCATGTCCTGTTACATTTTTTTCTCTATGTACTTCAGTTCAGTTCAGTTGCTCAGTCATGTTTGACTCTTTGCAACCCATTGGACTTCAGCATGCCAGACCTCCCTGTCCCTCACCAACTCCCAGGGCTTACTCAAACTCATGTTCATCAAGTCAGTGATGCCATCCAACCATCTCATCCTCTGCCATCCCCTTCTCCTCCTGCCTTCAATCTTGCCCAACATCAGGTCTTTTCAAATGAGTCAGTTCTTTGTATCAGGTGGCCAAAGCATTGGAGTTTCAACTTCAGCATCAATCCTTCCAAAGAATATTCAAGACTAATTTCCTTTAGGATAAACTGGTTGGATATCCTTGCAGTCCAAGGGACTCTCAAGAAACTTCAACACCGCAATTCAAAAGCATCAATTCTTTGGCACTCAGCTTTCTTTATAGTCCAACTCTCACATCCATACCTGACTACAGGAAAAACCATAGCTTTGACTAGATGGACCTTTGTTGGTAAAGTATTGTCTCTTCTTTTTAATATGCTGTCTAGGTTGGTCATAACTTTCCTTCCAAGGAGCAAGCGTCTTTTAATTTCATGGCTGCAATCACCATCTGCAGTGATTTTGGAGCCCCCAAAATAATATCTCTTACTGTTTCCATTGTTTCCCCATCTATCTGCCATGAAGTCATGGGACCAGTTGCTATGATCTTAGTTTTCTGAATGTTGAGTTTTAAGTCAACTTTTTCACTCTTGTCTTTTACTTTCATCAGGAAGCTCTTTAGTTCTTTGCTTTCTGCCATAAGGGTGGTGTCATCTGTGTATCTGAGGTGATTGATATTTCTCCCTGCAGTCTTGATTCCAGCTTGTGCTTCATCCAGCCCAGTATTTTGCATGATGTACTCTGCATGTAAGTTAAATAAGCAGGGTGAAAATATACAGCCTTAATGTATTCCTTGCCCGATTTGGAGCCAGTCTGTTGTTTTATGTCCAGTTCTAATTCTTGCTACTTTATCTGTATACAGATTTCTCAGGAGGCAGGTCAGGTGATCTGGTATTCCCATCTCTTTAAGAATTTTCCAGTTTGTTGTGATCTACACAGTCAAAGGCTTTGGCATAGTCAATAAAGCAAAAGTAGATGTTTTTCTGGAACTCTCTTGCTTTTTCAATGACCCAGCAGATGTTGGCAATTTGATCTTTGGTTCCTCTGCCTATTCTAAATCCAGCTTGAACATCTGGAAGTTCACAGTTCACATACTGTTGAAGCCTGGCTTGGAGAATTTTGAGCATTACTTTGCTAGAGTGTGAGATGAGTGCAATTGTGGGGTAGTTTAAGTATTCTTTGGCCTTGCCTTTCTTTGGAATTGGAATGAAAACTCTATATACTTACCACATTCTTATAGTCTACACATTTCATTTTTATTTTATACCAAATGCATGGCTTGAATGAGCTTTTACTTTATAATTTTGACATCATGATAAAAACAGCTTGCATCTCTGCTTGAAATAAAATCCATACAAACTATTTTGGGAACTATAAGGAAGACTGTAGTAATAAGAATTGTTATATACACAGACTGGAATAAATGGCACAAATTTACGGAATCTCCTTCCCTAGCATATTTTGAAATTGGGGATAAGTAGATTTTCATGTCTCTGGGACAATATAATTGTAGCTCTACTGGAAGCCATGGCTATTAAAATGTTGTAAAGTTCATTCCATATCTATTGATATTGTGATTAGAGATTGAGCAAAAGAAATGTGGTAGTCTTCTTCAATGAAATGGCAAAACACTTCTGCTTTTGCCTGGAAGGATTTGAAACCTTTATGTTCTTTGATTATTTGAGCAAAGTTACTAGACCAGTCAGAGATCACTCTGTTTTTATTGTTGCCCCCAGAAAAGAAAAATATGTGTCACATGCAAATATATTCATAAATATTAATGTTTCCATGTCAAGAAGCATCCATAGTTCTGTTTTTCTCCCAATATGCTTTTATCCCATTTATCATTATGTACTGTGCTGCATTATCAGATGAAGCTTTGTTGTTGTTTTTATTATTGTTTTTGTTTTTATTTAAATAAAATAAAAGATCATTGGAAAAGGAAATGGCAACCCACTCCAGTATTCTTGCCTGGAGAATCCTGTGGACAGAGGATCCTGGTGGGCTGCTGTCCATGGGGTCGCACAGAGTCGGACACAACTGAAGCGACTTTGCATGCATGCATGCATTGGAGAAGGAAATGGCAACCCACTCCAGTGTTCTTGCCTGGAGAATCCTGTGGAAGGAGGAGCCTGGTGGGCTGCTGTCCATGGGGTCGCACAGAGTTGGACACGACTGAGGCAACTTAGCAGTAGCAGCAGAAAAGGAGTAAAAGGAGCTTGATAGCAAAAATAAAGTGTAAATAAATAAATATTTTATTGGTTTTTCCATAAGTTATTGGTACATACTTATTTATCTTTTGTGATTCAATAAAACATTTATTGAACATAATCCATAGAGCAGTCAGTGTGTTAGTAGACAGAGACTGAATCATAGTCCTAGAGAGCCCCACAATAATTGAGGAGGCCGAGTAACAACTGATCCCTCCAAGGGACCAGAAGAAGTTGCTCTGCCTTTCACTGTGAAGGTTGCTGCAGATCCAAATGGATCTAAGAGAGAGACACCATTCTCCATAGTAATCCCTGAGAAACTTTGTATTTTTACAATGGTTTGGAAAGGTTGGATTAAAGTACTGAGGAATGAGGGACAAACTTGTTTAACCTCCAGATTGACAACATATTTTGAGGCAGCTCCCTAATAACAATGTTGAATTTTGTAATACACTGAGATGCTATATGGGTGATATGTCTTAGGCTTTTAGTACTGGTTAGAACAATATTTTTTTCCCTAGTTTAAAATAAATTTATTTTTTCTCCACAGTAAATCAGCCTGAAACTTACAGCCATGTATAAAGCACATTGAGCTGTTTCCTAAAAGTAAATAAATATATTAATGTCATCAGGGGAAATATCTGAATTAATTCAAAAAGTCTCCAAAGATATTAATCACAAACCATTTAAATGCACTTGATGAATTTCATATGAGAAATTAGCAGCACCTTAGAAGCAATTTCATATATACAAATATCTTCCACAAGTTCCCTTTCTAATTTGGAAAAGGTTAAGTATTTAGTATTGTTTGTACACCCCAGCAGCTACAAAATTCAATTTATTCCAAATGCTCTGTGAGTTTCTACCTGAAAGCATTCATTTAACAGCACTTATTTTTTAAATACTGAACACATGCTAGGTTTCAAAAACTATGCAAAACTTTCTGGAAACAAGGATTAGAAAAAGCAGACTTGTTTCTAAAAATTAAGAAACCTAAAAGGAGGCTGCTATAGACTGAATGCTTCTGTCCCTCCACATTCCATGTTGAAAATATCCAGTGTGATTAGGTACTCAGAGATAGGTCCTTTGGGAGGTGATTAGATTGTGAGGGCAGAGCCCTCATGAATGGAATTGGTGTCCTTATAAAGGAGGCCCCAGAGAGTTCTCCCACCCCTTCTGCCACTTGAGTACACAGCTAGAAGACAGCTGTCTATGAACCAGATTCTCAGTAGACATTGGATCTACCAACACCTTGACATTGGACTTTCAGTCTCCAGAACCATGAGAAATAACTTTGTTGTTCATAAGCCACCTGTCTAAGGTATTTTGTTATAGGAATCTGAATGGATAAAGACAGATAGATTTTCATGGACTGAAGTAATTGTTATACAGATAAGTTTAGAGTATTTTGAGCACTGAAAGAAGAATCCTTTAGACCAGAGTAAACATGTATCTTAACTGCTGTATACAAACCCAACATATTTTTTTAAAACTACCTTTTCTTTCTCAAAAATGTCCCAATTTGGATAATAACTTACAAGATCACTCACCTAAAATAAACAGGAGAAAGTTTTGGGGAGCACAGGAAGGGTTTAAAGAAGGCTACCCTACATCATTCACATTTAAGAAATGCAAATATCTTAATGTGGTGGAGTGTTGAATTGTGATTTGGGTCACAGGCTCGTCTGAAACAAGAAACAACGGAATTACACAGAAGATAGATGATGAAGACAGTTATATTCCTTACTAAGATGTTTGGCCTTTTGAAAGAAAAAAATCTTGAATTTAATGAAAGTTTTTGAAAGCAAAAACTTCCAAAGGCCAGATATACATTTTTTTAAAAAGCAATGTGACAGCAATGTTACTGTCAGTATAATGTAACAACCTAGATGGGAGGAGAATTTGAAAGAGAGTGGATACATGTATATGTATGGCTGAATCACTTTGCTGCCCACCTGAAACTATCACTTTGAGTTATTCATATGTTCCAAGTATTGAATCTATCATCATATAATACCAAAAAGTTTATATTCACCAATATCAGAACTGATCTCATCATAAAATCTTTCATTATTTGGGCCTGGAAGGTTCATAGGGCACATCTACACTTATCAAAATTCCAATTTTTCACAATACATTTCAAACTTTATTATTATCAGAAAAATGATTGCATGCAAAATCTCTTTAGTCATGTCTGAATGTGACCCTATGGACTGTAACCCACAAGGATCCTCTGTCCATGCGGTTCTTCAAGCAAGAGTACTGAAGTGGTTTGCCTCCTCCAGGGGATCTTATGACCCAGGGACAAACTCGTGTGTCTTATGTCTCCTGCATAGACAGGTGCGTTCTTTACCACTAGCACCACCAAATTAAAAAATTAAAACACACTGTGACAGCAATACAGAGCATGAACCACAGACTAAACACATGGACATCCATTAAGAGTCTGTTCCAATAGTTCAATCAAGAAATAAGTCTCTAATCTATGGAAGTGATAGTGGGAAATAGAAGCTGAGGTATAAAAATATGAAATATATATTCTGTAGTACTTGGTGATTGATTGGATATACTGAGGCAAATGATCAGGAAGAGTAGAAACTATCTCCCTGGTACCTTGCTAAGCCGCTGGGTAAATGTTTACTCTGACAGGGACACAGGAAGAAGATCAGTTGTATTTACTACTTAGAGGTGAGAGGTTGTGATAGGGGTGGGAAAAGATAATGAGATAATTGTGGGGTATATGCTTTTTTAAGCAGCCTTATAGAACAAAGCGTAAGAGGATGGACTTTGAACTAGATTGCAATTAACCCTGTAGAAAAAGGGCCCTCTGCCCGGAATAGCCAACTCAATATTGAAAGAGAAGAGCAAAGCTGGAGGACTGATGCTAGTTGACTTTAAGATTTATTATAAAGCTACAGTAACCATGACAATGTGATTAGTGAAAGAATAGACCAATAGATCAATTGAAAAGACCAAACTATACCCATAGAAACATAATGCAAAAGTGGTACAATGGAACAAAGACATTCTTTTCAACAAATGATGCTGGAACAAATGGACACTCACATGCAAAAAAAAAAAAAAGTTAATCTAGACATGGACATGACATGCTTTACAAAAATTAATTCAAAATGGACCATAGATCTAAATGTAAAAAGCAAAATAATAAATATCCTGGCAAATAGCATAGGAAAAAATACAGATGATCGTTGGTGTGGCTTTTTAGATACAACACCAAAGGCACATGGAGAAGAAAATGACAACCCACTCCAGTATTCTTGCCTAGAAAAGTCCAGGGACAGAGGAGCCTGGCAGGCTACAGTCCATGGGGTTGCAGAGTTGGACACAACTTAGCAGCTAAACAGCAACAACAACAATCAAAGTCACAATCAATTAAAGAAGCAATTGATATGTTGGACTTCATTAAAATTAAAAACTTCTGCCCTGTAAAAACAACAAGCTAAACGTGTTCTGAAATCCAGAAAAGCTCAGCATAAACCACAAAAACAAACTATCATCTTTCTGGATTATGTGTACCCACTGGAGAATGAATGAATGTGTACATCCGACATGATGCACATGTACATCATGCCAGGTTTCTCAACCCTCTGTGAAATCATACCACGTTATTCAATCCTTCCTCATATCTATTGCATTTTAGGACCTTTCCCTAACTCTAGAGTTACCTTACAAATTATAGCTCCTTACCTTATATCTCAAAGTTTTTTAGTCACTCAGCTGTGTTCAACTCTTTGAGACCCCATGGACTGTAGCCCCCAGGCTCCTTTGTCCATGGGATTTTCCAGGCAAGAATACTGGAGTGGATAGCCATTCCCTTCTCCAGGGGAGGTTTTTGATCCAGGGATCCAACCCGGGTCTCCCTCACTGCAGGCAGATTCATGACTTCCATATATTTCTCGTATCTTCTCTGCCATGCAAATCTGGATACCATATTCTACCCACAGGAAGTACTAGTGGAAACAGCAGGGTATGCAATATGGACTATCTTGGGTTCTTTAAATTATGTATGTGGTGCATTGAAAAAGCTATACTTCTGACAATTAAACATGAGTGCCCACTTCCCATATTCATGCTAGAATTCCAGATTTATGTAAGAGTCTTCCAGTCTCAAATCAAACTAGCTTTCATATAAGCACTGGATCTAGTCCAGATGCCCCAAAAGAGAGATATATTGGGGGTAAAAGGTGATATTGGATCTCCACAAAAGAAATATGTTAAAGGGGAAATAATACTGAGTCTCATCTGCTCTGAAGCCATGGTCTTTGCAAACACATGAGGTACCTCCCTAGGAAGTCTATACAACACAACCTGAGTCCCATTTTAAAAGGTAGCATTAGAAACCAGCATGAATGGGAATTCATGGACCCAAGTCATAACAATTTGACTTAAGAAAATAATCATTTGCGGTGGGTGAAAATGCTATAAATTAATTTTAAAAACATAATTTAACAATGATATCTATAAAAGAAAAAGCCATAAAATTTCATATTTTAGCATGTGGAGCAGATATTAAAACACTTTTGTTTATAAATTGATAACTAGAAGAAAAAAAGTAAGCATTTATCTTCCATTCATGTGAAACTCTGAGGTAACAAATAGTTCCAGTTAATCAGAAAAGCTGTAAGAAAGAAAGGAAGAAAAAAATGAAGGGAAGGAGGGAAGAAAAAAGGAAGGGAAAGAAGAAAGGGGGGAAAGGGGAGGAAGTAAATATAATTACAAAGAATGACAGGTAAAACAAGACCATCATTCTCTAACATACAAAGAAATAGATTTACCTAAGAATTACCAACTGGTATTAAAAAAAAAAAAATCAGGTGGAGGGATAAATTGGGAGTTTTGGATTGATATGTACATACTGCTATATTTAAAATAGATAATCAAGAAGGATCTACTGTAAATAAAAACATAAAATCAGGGGGTATGGTTGAAGAGGAGTCAGACATTTGTTCAATTCCACTACAGCTACCCCATGAATTACTTTCCCCACTCAAGGGAAAAACCGTAACTATGAAATGGAGGGATTAGACTGTCATCACCCTTATCCTAGGTCAACCAGTTCACCAGAGCAGTGAATAAGTGATCAGTTCAGCTTAATTCAGTTTGGTCGCTCAGTCGTGTCCAACTCTTTGCAACCTCATGAATCACAGCACGCCAGGCCTCCCTGTCCATCACCAACTCCCGGAGTTCACCCAAACCCACGTCCATCAAGTCAGTGATGCCATCCAGCCATCTCATCCTCCATCTTCCGCTTCTCCCCCTGCCCCCAATCCCTCCCAGCATGAGTCTTTTCCAATGAGTCAACTCTTTGCATGAGGTAGCCAAAGTACTGGAGTTTCAGCTTCAGCATCATTCCCTCCAAAGAAATCCCAGGGCTGATCTCCTTCTATGCAGAGTACATCATGAGAAACGCTGGACTGGAAGAAACACAAGCTGGAATCAAGATTGCCGGGAGAAATATCAATAACCTCAGATATGCAGACGACACCACCCTTATGGCAGAAAGTGAAGAGGAACTAAAAAGCCTCTTGATGAATTGAAAGTGGAGAGTGAAAAAGTTGGCTTAAAGCTCAACATTCAGAAAACTAAAATCATGGCATCTGGTCCCATCACTTCATGGGAAATAGATGGGGAAACAGTGGTAACAGTGTCAGACTGTTTTTTGGGGGCTCCAAAATCACTGCAGATGGTGATTGCAGCCATGAAATTAAAAGACGCTTACTCCTTGGAAGGAAAGTTATGACCAACCTAGAGAGCATATTCAAAAGCAGAGACATTACTTTGCCAACAAAGGTCCGTCTAGTCAAGGCTATGGTTTTCCAAGTGGTCATGTATGGATGTGAGAGTTGGACTGTGAAGAAAGCTGAGCACCGAAGAATTGATGCTTTTGAACTGTGGTATTGGAGAAGACTCTTGAGAGTCCCTTGGACTGCAAGGAGATCCAACCAGCCCATTCTGAAGGAGATCAGCCCTGGGATTTCTTTGGAGGGAATGATGCTGAAGCTGATAGTCACTCAGTTTGCTCAGGTCCAACTGTTTGCAACCCCATGGACTATAGCCTGCCAGATTCCTCTGTCCATGGAATTCTCCAGGCAAAGATACTGGAGTCTGTTGCCATTTCCTTCTCCAGGGGATCTTCCTGACTCAGGGATCAAATATGGGTCTCCTGCACTGCAGGCAGATTCTTTACTATCTGAACTACCAGGGAAGCCTGCTATTAAGAGACTTTTCTCAGTAAAAAGACAGGTCAACTTAAAAAGTATCAGCAGATACATGTTTGACTTTACAAGGTGTCTCCTGATATGGTATAATACACAATGTATAACATTACTAGTCTTCTAGCTGAAGTCGAGTTTGTATCTATCAAGTCTTCAGGCTTAAGTCTACATTTTTCAACCCATAGGAAATACTGGGATAGAAGAATTAACATGAAGGGGTAGAAGAATAAAATACAGGGATAGAAGATAGCTAAACATGAATGGGAGAGAGCAGCTCAACCTGAAATGCTGTTCAGTATCTTCTAGCCTCATGTGGTGGTTGTTTACATTGTAATTTAAATTAAATCTAAATTTAAAAATAAATTACAAATTCAATTGCTCAGTTGTTCTAGCCACATTTGGCTCTGGAGCCACAAGTGGTAAATGTCTATCTTATTGTCTAGCAGAAATATGGAACATTTCCATCAAGGCAGAAAATTCTGTTGGGAAGTTCTGAAAAAGACAAACCCATAAGTTAAGATTTTCCATGACTAGATCTATCCAGCACACCAGTGCCCTGGGAAAAAAGACACACTTTACTAGAATATAAAACCTCAAGGGACATATGAGAAGCAGATTGCATCTAGTTTGAGAAACTTAAAAAAACATTTTGGAGCTATCCAGAGAAATTTGAGTATGGACTAGGTATTAGAAAAATGAAAATTTAATCATGTTGAAAGGTAAATAAAATGCTACTAGTGGTTATTTCAGGTTTGTGAGAGTATAGTGTCTTTTTTTTGCTGTTGTTTATGTCTATTTTCTAGGTTTGTACAAGGCACATACGACTTTTGAGATAATAAAGATTATTTTAATGTTCTTAACGGTTACATTGCTTACCTGCCAAGAAGAAATTTCAAAGGCTGTTCTTGACCTAGATTTACCCTTGCTCACATCCCTTGTGGTAAAGGAGAGGAACCCTCTGGGAATGTTCCTGTCAATCAAAGTCCATGGAAAGGGGAGGATGCAAAAAAATTAGAATTTAGTAATAAAATGAAGAGCTTTCAAAGTGGATATTAGAAAACAAAGCATTATGGGCAGTTACCAAAACAAGCAAAGACTGAAAGCACATAGTCAAAGTCAAGCAAACAGAAATGACCATCATTGAGGTAATTCTAGAAAAATACTAGTTCTAGAAAAATATTGAGAACAGATGTTTTCCACTTTGTTATTCCTTTTGCTAGGATATTATTAAGCACATCGAGTCATGTCCAATTCAGTGTTCTAGCCTTTAGATTTTCCTTTTCTTTTAGTTTTGACCTTGACCTCTGAATTTTTCTAAACCCAATTGTGTTCTCTAGTGAGGAATTTGTTCATTGATAAGTTTCTGCTCTTTTCCTTGTTCTAAATAATCTATTCAGGGGATTTTGTCCAGGAAATCTGTCCAAACACTTGCCTTCTTTTTGCTGCTGCTACAACCTCTGTTTTCTTAATTGTTCTACCTGCCTCAGATATACACATTCAACATGCATTCTTGTCAAGTCATTTTAGGCAAGCCAGACCCATCAACTCATTCCTGAGATACTGTCCTTTGAATTCTGTCAATTATGATCAGTTGCAGTGTGACACACACCTTTAACTGCTAGCTCAAAATCCATTATTTCTTCCTCACTATGATAACTTTACCATATTCTTTCAAAAGAAGATCAGGCTCATATAAAACACTTCCTCAGACTCCAGTGCATTTTGCAAGGTCCATGTGATCCAGTTTTGTACAAAGCAGGGTAAGCAGCAGCATTGAGTTAGATTTCCAGAACAGCATTTTCAAAGACATGATCTTCAATCTTTCCCTGTTTATCTTTCTTTGAGCCTGGATAGCAGGTGCAGGCACCATCTTTGTAAGCAGGGAGATGAAAGCCAGATACTAAGGAGAGTGGTACGGAGAGACAATGGGAGCCTGAGACGTGAAGGACATCCCGTGCCTGCTGCTGCAGTGTTGTGTTGTCTGCTTTTAGACTCCTCATTACATTTGTCTCATCTACCATTTTTCTTGACATGCAAACAAAGGCAATTTTGACTAATGCACAGAGGAAGTAAAAAGCACTTCACAGGCTGTTTTCAAATCTGATTATCATCATTAGGTAAACGTGGCTTATAGGTAGAGCTATAATATTTGATAGTTCACTTGTGTTTAGTGTAATTTTCAAGATTATCTCATTGAAAGAGTGGGATTTCATGCTTTTAATGTTTACCCTTTTTAGCTAGAAACTCACAGAAATATAAAAATAGATATGTCTTTATTCCTTAGATGGGAAGATAAAATGTGCTGTTCTAATTCAAAAACAAAAGTGAAATGCAAGCATAGGAAAAAAGACTGAAATGACATTTTTCCCCTCTAATTATGAACTCAGAGTAAAATCATAAACCCAGTAAAATCAGATTCAATTCTTAATATAGGAAATATGTCTGAGCCTTTAAAGCATAAGATTGCATTCATGTTATCTTCATCAAGCTTGCTAATGCTCACTTAACTACTGATAATGAAACAATGACTAGCATCCATCCCTTTATATAAATATATATCATATTACATTTTAAAGAGAATTGTCTTCTAGTTTTACTGAATTATTTCAAAGTCCAAGATCCAGGAAGGCTGTTAAACTCCTTGAAAGCATTGCCTCTGTGTTCTAGTTTTCTGCTATCAATATATAGCAGATGGTATGGTCTTTAAAGAAAGTGATTTCACAAAATCTAAACTTTGTGCATTTCTGTATCTTTCTGTATATAAAATGAGAGGTCCATGTTTTCATTTAATTTCATTTACAAATGACTCGAATTTCTAATTGTTGGTAAGTGGTACCTGAAATGAATCTCCTATACTGCATTGAAGAGTCTCATCCATGCCTCCTGCATCATGCATACATTGCATAATTTTTTGTTATCGTTGTTTCAAATCTTCTATGGATGTGACCTGACTACTTTATAGAGTCTTCTTTCTACATTTGCTTTAGAGCAATTAAATTTGTATAATTCCAGGTCTCCATCTCTCATGTTGTTCTTAAATCTTTACATCCCTTTGTTGCTTAGAGTCTCCTTACAACAAGGAACTTCTAAGCAACAAAAGGATGGGGGTGACACAAAGGCACTAAAAGTAGAATCTTTCTCCTTCAGAAAAATTTCAAAGTGGTAAGTAAGCAATAAAATTAGGATCACAATTGCTTACAATTACCTTGCCTCTTTACACAAAATTCCCAACTTATTTATGATTTCAAGAAAGATTCCATGATGTTGCTTTAAAATTTCAAATTTGATGGCATAATATTCCTTTCAATCTCCATGAAGGAGTTCCCAAATTCAAACTTAAATTGGAGAAGGGAGGGAAAACCACTGGACCACTAAGGTATGACCTAAATCAAATCCCTTACTATTATACAGTGGAAGTAACAAATAAATTCAAGGGATTAGATCTGATAGACAGAATGCCTGAAGAACTATGGACAGAGGTTCAGACATTGAACAGGAGGAAGGGATCAAGACCATCCCGAAGAAAAACAAATGCAAAAAGGAAAGATCGTTATCTGATGAGGCCTTACAAATAGCTGAGAAAAGAAGAGAAGCTAAAGGCAAAGGAGAAAAGGAAAAGATATACCCATTTGAATCAGTTCAGTTCAGTTCAGTCGCTCAGTCCTGTCTGACTTTTTGCAACCCCATGGACTGAAGCAGGCCAGGCCTCCCTGTCCATCATAAACACCTGGAATTTACTCAAACTCATGTCCATTGAGTTGGTGACGCCATCCAAACATCTCATCCACTGTCATCCCTTTCTCCACCCACCTTCAGTCTTTCCCAGCATCAAAGTCTTTTCCAGTGAGTCAGTTCTTCGCAACAGGTGGCCAAAGTATTGGAGTTTCAGCTTCAGCATCAATCCTTCCAATGAATATTCAGGATCAATTTCCTTTAGGATGGACTGGTTGAATCTCCTTGTTGTCCAAGAGACTTTCAAGAGTCTTTTCCAACACCACAGTTCTAAAGCATAAATTCTTTGGCACTAAGCTTTCTTTATAGTCCAATTCTCACAACCATACATGACTACTGGAAAAACCATAGCTTTTACTAGACGGACCTTTGTTGGCCCATTGAATACAGAGTTCCAAAGAATAGCAAGGAGAGATAAGAAAGCCTTTCTTAGTGATCAGTGAAAAGAAATGAGGAAAACAATAGAATGGGAAAGACTAGAGATATCTTCAAGAAAATTAGAGATACCAAGGGAGCATTTCATGCAAAGCTGAGCACAATAAAGGACAGAAATGGTATGGACCTAACAGAAGCAGAAGATATTAAGAAGAGGTGGCAAGAATACACAGAAGAACTATACAAAAAAGATCTTCATGACATAGATAACTATGATGGTGTGATCCCTCATCTAGAGCCAGACATCCTGGAATGCAAAGTCACTACAAACAAAGCTAGTGGAGATGATGGAATTCCAGTTGAGCTATTTCAAATCCTAAAAGATGATGCTGTGGAAGTGCTGCCCTCAATATGCCAGCAAATTTGGAAAACTCAGCAGTGACCACAACACTGGAAAAGGTCAGTTTTAAATCCAATTCCAAAGAAAGGCAATGCCAAAGGATGTTAAACTACCACACATTTGCACTCATCTCACACACTAGCAAAACAACACTCAAAATTCTCCAAGCCAGGCTTCAGCAATACGTGAACCATGAACTTCCAGATGTTCAAGCTGGTTTTAGAAAAGGCAGAGGAACCAGAGATCAAATTGCCAACATCCATTAGATCATCGAAAAAGCAAGAGAGCTCCAGAAAAACTTCTACTTTTGCTTTATTGCCTATGCCAAAGCCTTTGACTGTGTAGATCACAACAAACTGTGGAAAATTCTAAAAGAGATGGGAATGCCAGACCACCTGACCTGCCTCCTGAGAAACCTGTATACAGGTCAAGAAGCAACAGTCAGAACTGGACATGGAACAACAGACTGGTTCCAAATCAGAAAAGGAGTACATCAAGGCTGTATATTGTCACCCTGTTTATTTAACTTATGCAGAGTACATCAAGCGAAATGCTGGGCTGGATAAAACACAAGCTGGATTCAAGATTGCCAGGAGAAATATCAGTAACCTCAGATACATAGATGACACCAGCCTTATGGCAGAATGTAAAGAATAATTAAAGAGCCTCTTGATGAAAGTGGAAGAGGAGAATGAAAAAATTGGCTTAAAACTCAACATTCAGAAAACTAAGATCCTTCACCCAGGTCCTATCATTTCATGGCAGATAAATGGGGAAACAATGGAAATAGTGAGAGACTTTATTTTCTTGGGCCCCAAAATCACTGCAGATGGTGACTTCAGCCATGAAATTAAAAGACTCCTGGTCCTTGGAAGAAAATCAATGACCAACCTAGATAGTATATTAAAAAGCAGAGACATTACTTTACCAACAAAGGTCCATCTAGTCAAAGCTATAGTTTTTCCAGTAGTCATGTATGGATGTGAGAACTGGACTTAAGGAAAGCTGAGCACCAAAGAATTGATGCTTTTGAACTGTGGTGTTGGAGAAGACTCTTGTGAATCCCTTGGTCTGCAAGGAGATCTAATCCATCCATCCTAAAGGAAATCAGTCCTGGGTGTTCATTGAAAGGACTGATGTTGAAGCTGAAACTCCAATACTTTGGCCACCTCATGCAAAGAGTTGACTCATTGGAAAAGACTCTGATTTTGGGAGGATTGGGGGCAGGAGGAGAAGGGGGTGACAGAGGATAAGATGGCTGGATGGCATCACTGACTTGATATACATGAGCCTGAGTGAACTCTGGGAGTTGGTGATAGACAGGGAGGCCTGGCGTGCTGTGATTCATGGGGTCACAAAGAGTCAGACACGACTGAGCAACTGAACTGAACTGATCAAGAAAACTTACGTTAAAATAACAAATATGATAAGATATTGCTTGGGTGACTAGAGCTGCTTCTTAACAAGTAAATGTAGGTATGATATGGGGGAAGGGTACCGAAGCCTTTAGAGAGAGCACCACAATGTAACTGTAGAATAAATGCAAAGAAAGCTGTTTGTTTTCTGTTCTGGTTTAAGTCCCATCTTGGAGTGCAGCTTCCATACCCTGGGAGGGGAACCTTAGCTCATTAGCTAAAGATAAAAATTAATCTGGATAGACACTTGTAGGGTGATAGCAAGCTAACATCTCTTTCAACAGACCATATTATCATTTTGGACAAAATAGGGAAAGGTCCTTCTTTCGTCTGTAAAATTGTATTGAATTAGTAGATCATTTATTTTTCAAGAATAACAATTATAACATGAAATCATTGTCTATACATTATACAAATGAAAACATTAAGATTATGTAGATAATTCAAACTTTTGATTGGAACAGTTAGAAAGTCAAAATCACTAGGATATCATTTGTTACAAAATAGTTAAATGTATTGCTTTCAGAGAAATAAAATTTATTACTCTACTTTATTTCTTAGCTCCAATATCTTGCTTTTGATAGAAATTGTCATTGGACTTAACAGACTTTCTTTTGGCATTGTAGGTGATGCTTGATGAATTATTATTTTAAGAAACTATGTTTTGTTTTGTTTATAATGCTGTCTTGACCCAGTTTGGGGCTTACCAGATTGCACTGATGGTAAAGAATCTACCTGCCAAGCCAGGAGATGCAAGAGACATGGGTTCAACCCCTGTTTTGAGAAGATCCTCTGGAATAGGAAATGGCAACCCAATCCAATATTCTTGCCTGGAAAATTCTACGGGCAGAGGAGCCTGGTGGGCTGCAGTCCATGATGTCATGAAAAGTCGGACATAACTGAGTGACCAATCACAGAAGTTAGTTAATTCTCTTCTTGAGTAGAGGATTAGGTCTACAATCCAGCCAAGTCCTTCACTGGGCTCTCACCCTACAGGCCACTATACACCCTAAGCTTCAAACCAGGTATCACACTAGCAGGGGAAGATTTTATTCCCCAGAGGCCAGTGAAAATATTTAAATTAGCCTATACTAAGCCTGCTTACCCTACTTTGCCTTTCCTTCACTTTGATTCAGAAACTACCATAAAGGATCCTTCTTGAAGTTCCTCTCCACCCCATCAGCTCTTACCTCCCACTCCTCACCCCCAAGCTCTATCTCATGACAGATCCTGTGCGTCCCCTTAGAGGTCCTTCCTGGCACCATATTTCAAAGCTGCAAACATCTTTCTACTTTCTCTCCCATGAACTCTGTCTGGTTTTACCATACCTTATCCAAGATAATATGATTTAAAAAGCTGTCAAATAAATATGCCCTTAGAACTACAGGAGTATTCCCAAATACCTGTGGTAATTTTCTTCCTAAAATTGGATGTCATGGTCTAAAGGAGTCATCCTGGATTTCAGAAAACTGTCTAAAGCTTTACTTATGCATCCACTGAAAAAGCTAGCTTAAAACTCAATATTAAAAAAACTAAGGTCATGGTATTCATTTCCATCACTTCATGGCAGATATATGGGGGAAAAAAATGGGAACAGTCACAGATTTTATTTTCTTGGGCTCCAAAATCACTGCAGATGGTGACTGCATGCAGTCATGAAGTTAAAAGATGCTTGCTCCTTGGAAGAAGTTATGACAGCTATGAAAACCTAGACAGCATATTAAAAAGCAGAAACATCACTTTGCCAACAAAGGTTCCTATAGTCAAGGCTATAGCTTTTCCAGTAGGCATGTGCAGATATGAGAGTTGGATCATAAAGAAGGCTGAGCACCGAATAATTGATGCTATCAAAATGTGGTGCTGGAGAAGACTCTTGAGAGTCCCTTGGACTGCAAGGAGATCAAACTAGACAATCCTAAAGCAAATCAACCCTGAATATTCATTGGAAGGACTGATGCTGAAGGTGAAGCTCCAATACTCTGGCTACCTGATGCGAAGAGCTGACTCACTGGAAAACACACTGATGCTGGGAAAGATTGAGGGCAGGAGAAGAAGGGAATGACAGAGGATGAGATGATTGGATGTCTTCACCAACTCAATGGACATGAGTTTGAGCAAAATCTGGGAGATACTGAAGGACAGGGAAGCCTAGCGTGCTGCAGTCCATGGGGTCGCAGAGTCGGACGTGACTTAGTAACTGAACAGCAACATTCGTCCACTGATGTCTTAATAACTTAACACTTCTTACTAATTTTATCAGTCCGTCTCAGGATCACCATAATATATAGCATATGTAATTTAAAGAACTGTGATGAATATCTAGAATGCTAAAAGTTCAAGCTATACATTTGGTACAACACTTTTATAAAAATATAGAAAACAATAGGTTTTGAAATTTAGTTTGGGGTCATAGGTAGGCTGATCATGCAATTTTAGTCAAAACTGGTTGCTTTCCTCCTTTTTCTAAAATTTTCTGCACATGAAGAAATGGACAATAATAGCCAGTGACAGCAACTTCTTTTGTTGTTGTTCAGTTGCTAAGTTGTGTCCAGCTCCTCAAGTTTGTTCAAACTCATGTCCATTGAGTTGGCAACTTCTTTAGCATCAATAAAAGATATTTTCTTATGTGTTGCTTTATTTAATTTTTCAAATAGTTTCTTTCTTATTTTTATTAATTGATATAGTAAAAAGTATATTTGCTTTCCAATGGTTTGTTAGTTTCTGCTGTACAGCAAAGTGAATCAGTTATATATGTATGTATATCTACTTCTTTTTAGATATTCTTCTCATTTAGGTCACACAGAGCACTGAGTAGAGTTCTCTGTGCTATACAGTAAGTTATCATTAGATATCTATCCATCTGTAGTAATATATATGTCAATCCTAGTCTCCCAATTCATCTCACCCCTTTTTCCCCCCTTGGTATCCAGAAGTTGTGTTTTGTTTTTTGTTTTTTTTCCTACATCTGTGTCTCTATTTCTGCCTTGCAAATAAGTTCATCCATAACATTTTTCTAGATTTCACATATAAGCAATATTATATGATATCTGTCTTTCTCTTCCTGATTCAAATAATTCCTTAAAGTGATACTTTATTTGATACTTTATTTTTTAAAAGTATTTATTTATTTTTGGCTGTGCTGAGCCTTCATTGCCACATCCTGAGTTCTCTGGTTGGGGTAAGTGAAAGCTACTCTTTTTTGTGGGTATCAAACCTGTGTCTCCTGCATTGGTGGATTCTTAACCACTGGACCACCAAGTAAGACCTCTCTTTGATACTTCTAAGGACATTATAAAATTGAGCTTTAGTTTCTGCAATATTTTGCTTAAAACATTACTATTAAAAGAATCATGCCAAATGAATAATAACTAAATAATTAAAAAAATTTTTTTCAAATGTATGCCTTTGGTTTAGCTTCTATAATGCCTATGTTTATTAAGATAGTCAACAATTTCCAAGCGATACTGACTACACTGACTGAATTCTATATTGTTAAGGATCAATTCAGTTTTTTCCCATTATGTCCTTAACAATGTTTTGAAGCTAAAAAATAGTTTTCTAAATAATGGCTATTTTATAAAAGCAAGAAATTAATTATTTTTGCTACATTATTTACTACAATTTAAAGAATGAAGAGAAGAAATAGTAAGATGCTGTTTTGAAGTTTTTCAGTGGAAACCGATATTACCATGCATATTTGCAGCTCGGGTCTATCCTTGGCCCTTCAAATAATTTGTGTTTAAGTTTAGTGTGGCTCAGATGGTAAAGAATCTACCAGCAATACAGGAGATCCAAGGTTCAATCCTTGGGTCAGCAAGGTCCTCTGGAGGAGGGAATGGCAACCTACTCCAGTATTCTTGCCTGAAGAATTCCATGGGCAGAAGAGCCTGATGGGCTATAGTTCATGGGGTTGCAAATAGTCAGACACAACTGAATGACTAACACTTGGACTTGGACTTCAGAATTTTAAGTAGTAAACTAAAAATATCTATAGTTCTTCTCAAGTGATTACTGTGGAATATCTGAGTTTTATGCTTCAAAAGAATAAATTTAATAGTATGTGAATTATATTTAAATAAAGTTATTATTTGGAAAAAATTTCAAAATGTGTTCATATAAAGAAATATCTGTATTTGAAAGCCAACAGATCTTATAATAGTTGTCTGTTCTACATGATCCATATCAAGTCTTTATCTTTAAAAAACTGAGTAACAGTATTTCTACTTTTTACAAAATTGTTTCAGTGGTTGCATCTACCATAATTTTGATTACTTCTGAAAAGTTTTATTTTTTTAAACAATGCATAATAATCTCTTGGTGTTGATGTTTGATTTCTGCAGAACTGTTCAATGACCTGTTATCAATTTTCTACTATAGTTTTTGCCAAGTGAAGGCAATTCTCATTATCTTATTCATAAAATTTCATGAATAATCATTAAAATGTAAACATTAATATGCCCAAACTGAATTACACACATTTAATAACGGTATGCCAATGTTTGTTATATTCATATAGTCTATTCTTCAACATTTCTAGTGTATGTTTTCCAAATTAAATTCCCATATGAATATATAGTATTATTGTTGATGTGCATTTCATTCTCTTTGTATTTACTCAGTACATATGATAAATGCTGCCAAGTTTTGTACTACTTCTCATTTTTCAGTAGTTTTGTATTCCTTCAGAGAAAAATTACAGAATAGCTTGTAATTGAATAAAATAATCTGATTATTACTGATTAATTTGACTACTTGGAATACTTCATGTAAAAAGAATTCCAGAATTTCTTTCTGTAATGTTTTTCTGAAGTGTAACTTTTGTACTTTAAATTTTCAGTAAAATTGTAACATTGAACAATATTTGAATTACACAATATACTTGGAGCAGCAGGAAGAATATTCAATTTAGTTAACTCTTCTACTTTGTCTCGTGCTGGATATTCATAATCAAAAAGTGTTTGTTAGTATTTGACAAGGAAGTAAACTGCCTTGAAAAGTAATCTCACCTCCTTTTCCTTCATCAGTGACCTATCTTCATTATCTTCAATATAGTCTATAAGAATTTGCAGCTTTTAAATATTTTTCTTTTCCTGGCATTCTATCTATTCTCTCCAAATATTCACTGATTTCATATCCTAATAGTTTTGGATCATATTTACTGATTCTAAGCATTTTTTTCTTCTTTTTCTTTCTGGTGAAAGTTGGGGGTGGGGCACATGACATTTTCTCTAGTATTGAAATACAGTTTTTCAAAAAACACTGTCCTGATCTAGTTTTGAGGTCTTGGCTAGAGGCTAGTCAGTTCTTCATTTTAAGTCCACACTCCCAACCACCTCAGTTATTGGGCTCTCCACCGTGCATCTACCCATATCACTCCAGGGCCAGGGTGATCCAACTAAGGTTAAGGATAGCTACTTTTCCTTAGGAATCCAGGAAGCTATTAAAATTAGTGAATCCACAGGGAACCTACAAAACCTAGCTAACATCAGTTCAGTTCAGTTCAGTTCAGTCGCTCAGTCCTGTCTGACTCTTTGTGACCCCATGAATTACAGCACACCAGGCCTCCCTGTCCATCACCAACTCCCGGAGTTCACTCAGACTCACATCCATTGAGTCAGTCATGCCATCCAGCCATCTCATCCTCTGTCGTCCCCTTCTCCTCCTGCCCCCAATCCCTCCCAGCATCAGAGTCTTTTCCAATGAGTCAACTCTTCTCATGAGGTGGCCCAAGTATTGGAGTTTCAGCTTTAGCATCATTCCTTCCAGAGAAATCCCAGAGCTGATCTCCTTCAGAATGGACTGGTTGGATCTCCTTGCAGTCCAAGGGACTCTCAAGAGTCTTCTCCAGCACCACACTTCAAAAGCATCAATTCTTTGGTGCTCAGCTTTCTTCACAGTCCAATTCTCACATCCATACATGACCACTGGAAAAGCCATAGCCTTGACTAGATGGATCTTTGTTGGCAAAGTAATGTCTCTGCTTTTGAATATGTTCTCTAGATTGGTCATAACTTTCCTTCCAAGGAGTAAAGCGTCTTTTAATTTCATGGCTGCAATGACCATCTGCAATGATTTTGGAGCCCCAAAAGATAAAGTTTGACACTTTTTCCACTGTTTCACTCACTTGCAATATATAAGCCACCTCTTACAATTCCAGCTTGCATTTACTCTGTCCTGGTGTGCAATCCACTGACAACCTTTTCTTGTTTGGAACTATAAATAACACAGTTTTGCCTTTCATCCTTCCAAATACATTATGTTATGTTCCACCATTGAAACAATTTGTATAGTATGGAACTGTAGCTACTTTAACAAGTATACTTTACCAAGATGGCATTTTTAAAGTTACTGGGCAATCAGTTTATCAATTACAGTTCCATCTTCTTCCGTGAAGTTCCTTTTATTTTATATGTTGTCAAATCAGCAAAATCTTTCTTACATTAAGCTTTGCTCTTTTCTATATTTTGAAATAGAATACCTTAAACACCCCAGTTAAGACATTTTACTGTTATAGACTAAAAAATTTTTGTAAAGCATATATAAATAATTTTGGGGGGGACTGATTAGTTTTAAAGATATTTTAAAAGTTAAAACGTTAAAGACAACTATAATGTTTGCAGTGCCCTTTATTCTGGAATTCTTGTATTATGTGTAACCTGAGAAATAAGATGAAGCAGTCCTGTAGAGAGGTATGATTCAAGATGATTTTGTGGTCTTTTCTCTTCCCCTCTTTTTGAATTCATCATGACTAACATACACAAATTGCTTTAATAACATGTATCATTAGATATGATAACACTGATCACAAGGGAATTGTAAGTCAACCAGATCTAAACCAAAGACACCTGGGAAAAATAATGAAGTAAACAAGAACAACAATTTGAGGAATTGATAGCAAAGTTTGCATAGAAAGCTAAAGAATCAAAATAGGCAAAACACAACTGAAAAAAAAAAAAAAAGAAATACTTCCTCTGCTAGGTATCAGGGCTTATTACAAAGCTACAGTATTTATGATAAAATAATACTAGTACAGCAATAGAAAACTGCTCATTATGGAGATTAGAGAGCCCAGAATAAGACCCATGTATACAGATAACTTATTATATGACATTAGAGAACCCAAAATAAGATCCATATATATAAAGAAGAGAAGCAAAAAGCAAAGGAGAAAAGTAAAGATATACCTATATGAATGCAGAGTTCCAAAGAATAGGAAGGAGAGGTAAGAAAGCCTTCCAAAGTGAAAAATGCAAAGAAATAAAAGAAAACAATAGAATGGGAGAGACTAGAGATTTTTTCAAGAAAATTGGAGATACCAAGGGAACATTTCACGCAAAGCTGAGCACAATAGAGAAAAGAAATGGTATGGACCTAACAGAAGCAGAAGATTTTAAGAAGAGGTAGCAAAAATACACAAAAGAACTATACAAGAAAATCTTCATGACCCAGATAACTATGGTGGTATGATCACTCACCTAGAGCCAGACATCCTGGAATGTGACGTCAAGTGGGTCTTAAGAAGCATCACTATGAACAAAGCTAGTGGAGGTGATAGAATTCCAGCTGAGTATTTCAAATCCTAAATGATGATATTGTGCAAGTGCTGCACTCAATATGCCAGCAAATCTGGAAAACTCAGCAGTGGCCACAGGACTGGAAAAGTTCTGTTTTCATTCCACTCCCAAAGAAGGGCATTGCCAAAGAATGTTCAAACTACCACACAGTTGCATTCATTTCACATGCTAGCAAAGTAATGCTCAAAATTCTACAAGCTAGGCTTCAACAGTACATGAACAGAAAACTTCCAGATGTACGAGCTGGATTTAGAAAAGGCAGAGGAACCAGAGATGAAAACTGCCAACATCCGTTAGATCATAGAAAAAGCAAGAAAATTCCGGAAAAAAAACCTACTTCTGCTTTATTGACTATGCTACAGCCTTTGGCTGTGTGGATCACAACGAACTGTGGAAAATTCTTGAAAAGATTGGAATACCAGACCACCTTACCTGCCTCCTACAAGGCATGCATGCTAAGCAGGTCAAGAAGCAACAGTTAAAAGCCAGACTGGAACAACAGACTGGTTCCAAATCAGGAAAGGAGTACATCAAGGCTGTATATTGTCACTGTGCTTATTTAACTTATACAGAGTATGTTATGAGAAATGCTGGGCTGGATAAAGCGCAAGCAGGAATCAAGATTGCCAGGAGTAATATTAACAACCTCAAATACGCAGATGACACCACCCTTATGGCAGAAAGCGAAGAGGAACTAAAGAGCCTCTTATGAAGGTGAAATAGAAGAGTGAAAAAGCTGACTTAAAATTCAACACTCAAAAAGTAAGATTATGACATCCAATTCCATCACTTCATGGCAAATAGATGGGGAAACAATGGAATCAGTGACAAACTTTATTTTCTTGGGCTCTGAAACCATTGCAAATGGTGACTGCAGCCATGAAATTAAAAGATGCTTTCTCTTTGGAAGAAAAGCTATGACCAACCTAGACAGCATACTAAAAAGCACTGACATTACTTTGCTGACAAAGTCCATCTAGTCAAAGCTATGGTTTTTCCAGTAGTCACATAAGGATGTGAGAGTTGAACTATAAAGAAGGCTGAGTGCCAAGGAATTGATGCTTTCAAACTATGGCTTTGGAGAAGACTCTGGAGAGTCCCTGAGACTGCAAGGAGATCAAACCAGTCAATCCTACAGGAAATCAACCCTGAATATTCTTTGAAAGGACTGATGCTGAAGCTGAAGCTCCAATACTTTGGCCACCTGATGCGAAGAGCTGATTCGTTAGAAAAGATCCTGATCCTGGGAAATATTGAAGGCAGGAGAAGGGGAGGACAGAGGATAAGATGGCTGGATGGCATCACTGACTCAATGGACATAAGTTTGAGCAAGCTCTGGGAGATGATGAAGGACAAGGATGCCTTGTGTGCTGAGCTACTAAACAACAATATATACACAGGGCTTTTCTGGCAGCTCAGTAAGTAACGAATCTGCCTGCGATGCAGGAAACTTGGGTTTGATCCCTGGGTTGGGAAGATCCCCTGGAGAAGGAAATGGCCACCCACACCAGTGTTCTTATCTAGGAAATCACATCTCTGGTTCCTTATGATTATGTTACTTCTATGTTAATTTAGGGTTTCCCTGTGGCTCAGCTAGTAAAGAATCTGCCTGCAATGCAGGAAATCTGGGTTTGATCCCTAGGTTGGGAAGATCCCCTGGAGAAGGAAATGGCCACCCACACCATTATTCTTATCCAGGAAATCACATAGACAGAGGAGCCTGGTGGAGTACAGTCCACGGGGTCACATGAGTTAGACATGACTTAGCAATTAAACCACCACCACCATATATAGACAGCTATGCTATATGACAAAAAACATAGCAGATCAGTAAAGAATGGAGGAGACTGGACAATTAGTGCATCTGGAAAAAATTTTTCCACATGGAACAAGAAAATAAAATTAGACCTCTATTTTACCACTTTATGAAAATAAATTACAGGTGAATTATATAAAATTTTAAAGTCAAAATTTTTAATTTATTAGAAAATATAGGTAAGTGGACTTCTGATTTTGTGGTTTGGAAAGATTTCCCAAATAGCACATGCGTTCAAAAACCAACTATAAATAAAATGATTGGTAAACTTGCCTGTATATTATTAAGAAAAAATTATCAAAAGAGAAAGTAAAAATATGAGTTAAACATTGGAAGAGGATATCTGTGATTCATATACATGACAGTTTTAAATATAAACAACTCATATAATTTTAATAAACTTTATTTTTAAGAGCAGTTTTAGCTTCATAGAAAAACTGAGCAAAAAGTGCAAAGGCCCCACGTACCCCCTACGCTAACATGCACAACCTCTCCTGCAATTGACATCCTGCACCAGAGTGGTACTTTTGTTACAACTGATAAACCTACACTAGTACACCGTTATCACCCAAAGCCCATAGTTTACATTAGGGTTTTGGTGGTGTATGTTCTATATATCTTAATGTGTGTGATGACATGTATTCACCATTACAGTATCCTACAGAGTAGTTTCACTGCCCTAAAAATTATTTGTGCTCCAGTATTCTTGCCTGGAAAATCCCATGAACAGAGGAGCCTGGCGGGCTCCATTCCATGGGGTCACAAAGAATCAGGCAGAACTGAGCGGCTAACACTTTCACTTTTCACCATTCAATTCTACTCACCCCAAGTCTGACAACCATTAATCTTTTTACTGTCTACATAGTTTTGCCTTTTCTATAATGTTATATAACTGGAATCATACAATATGTAGCCTTTTCAGATTGCCTTCTTGCACTTAGTATGCATTTAAGATTATATGTCTTCTAAAGCCTTGATAGCTCATTTCTTTTAGCTACTCAATAACATTTCATTTCCTGGATATGTCAATGTACTTGTTTGTTTACCTACTGAAGAACATGTTAGTTGGTTCCAATTTTTGGCAAATATGAAAAAATGCTACTGTAAACAACCATATTGGAGAAGGCAATGGCACCCCACTCCAGTGTTCTTGCCCAGAGAATCCCAGGGATGGCAGAGCCTGGTGGGCTGCTGTCTATGGGGTCGCACAGAGTCAGACATGACTGAAGCAACTTAGCAGCAGCAGCAGCAAACGTCCATATACAGATTTTTGTTTGGAAATTATTTTTCAGCTCCTTTAGTTAAATACTAAAGAAGACAATTGTTGAATAGCATGATTAGAACTTTAAGTTTTGTAAGAAATGGCCAAACTCTCTTTCAAACTGCCACTTTGCTTTCCCACTAGTATTGAGAGTGACTTTTGCTCCACATCCTCATCAGCATTTGATGTTGTCAGTATTTTGGATTTAGACCATTTTAATAGATGTATAGTGATAACTCATGATTGTTTTAATTTGTATTTCCCTGATGACATATGATGTTTAACGTGTCATATGCTTATTTTCGTCTGCAAATCTTCTTTGATGAAGTGTCTCTTTAGATCATTTGCTTTTTTTTTTTAACCAGATTATTTCTTTTCTTATTGCTGAGTTTTAAGAGATCTATTGAATTAATTTTTGAAAAAGAATTTAATTTTTGAAAAAGACAAACTCTCCAATAGGAAATGGCTAAAGACATTAGCAGTCATTTTTCAGAAAAGAACAAATATATGTTCAATAAAATTATAGAGATGCTCTACTTTATTGCTGATCATAGAAGTACAAATAGGAGTCACAATGAGTAACATTTTATAACATTTTATACTTCAGTTGACAAAATCCTGGGAAGCCTGACAAAATCAAGTGTTGGGGATGACTAACAGGAACACTTCTATATTGCTTATGGAAATTTTAATTGGGAAACATTCAGTCATGATCTTATAAAATTTAGTAGTCAGATACCTTAGAATGCTTCACTTCCACTCCTTGGAATAGCTCAAGAATTCTTTCACATACACTTCTGTATAGCATATAAGAATGTTCAAATAATGCTACATTAACCTGCAAATGCAGTGTGTTTGCAGGTTAATGTGTATATATATATATATATAAAATGTATATATACATGCATATATGAATACATAAACACATCTGTGAATAAAGCAGGTCTACCCAGGAGATAGATAAATATATAATAGTATGTTCAAGACAATGGAATATTACACTTGAGAAAATAAATGAAATACAGTTACAAGCAACAACATTAATATATTTTAATAATATAGCAACTTTGAAAAAAGAAGCTCCAGAAGATAACATACAACTTGATATATTTTTTATAAATTCCAAAAATAACTAAAATAGATAATATATTGCTTACACATACATATTTGTCAAAGAAAACTATTTTAGAAAAAAAAAGGAATGATTAACTTCTAATCCTGTTTAAGGAAGGTGTGATAGATGAAAATTTCTATGTTATATTTTTCAAGTCATCTGATGAATACACAGATACTTGTTATTCAGCAAGTTAAGTGGCCAAATGTGAATCAGTGAGACCATTATTAATCCAAATCTGCATAAGTAAGCTTAAAAACATGTCTTAGAAATAAATGCTCCTTCTCCTCACTTTTTATTCTGTGGAAGGATGAAACCATCTCAGGATAAACCACTACTCAGGATGTGGAGCCGTAAATCTGAATACTTGCTTACTTAAGGATGAGCTACACTAAGCAAAGCAAACTGCTGATCTTATACAGAGCTTGGGGGAGGGGTTAAATGGTGGCAGAGGCAGGAATGGGTTGGCATGAGCCTTAGAAATGTGTTCACTGGAGTGAGTCCATCACCTCCAAATGACTGAATTTCCAATCACGAGGTTGTCATTGAATGGCTGACTTTCAGGCTTTTGGTGTTCACTGAAGTGTGTAGTATTGATCCAGTAGATGCATTTAAAACTAGTTCTTGTGTTTTCAGGTTTCCTTAGATAGAGAATGGTATTTTCCTAGGGACTTTATTATTTTCTCTGTATGTGTATTCTTTGTAAAAGATAACTCACTCCAGAACAGTGATTTTTCAACCTTGGCTGCAATTTAGAACCACATCGGGAGATTTTAAAACCCCTGATGCCTAGGCTGCACCCCAGACCAAATATATCAGAATCATTAGAAGCAGACTTAGGCATCAGTATTTTCAAAAGCTGCCCAAGTGACCCCCATAATCAACCATCATTGAGTTGATGGAATGAATGTATTAATGCTCATTATCTCTTTGCTAACAAACCGGTTTTACTGGGGCAGGGCCACTTCTGTCAGCTAATCTCACTGTTTTAGGCATTAATTCCACTTAATATGTACATGTGTAACTCAGTAACATTGTGAACAATAATTACCAAATCTGGGACATTTTCACAATTACCTGGGAAGATTTTTTAGTTCCAAATCTCTAGATTCCACCTGTAGCTACAAAGGAAAATTACCTGATAAGCAGCAAAATAATCAATAGTATTTTTAAAGTTTCCAGTGTAATTCTACTTACCATCCAAGTTTGAGAACCCCTATTTTAGGATATCTAATAAGGATGATGCTATGGTGTGGTGGATTTTGCTTACCAATTGGGAGAGTCCTCCTGTTCTATGGATCCTACAGATCCACAATTCCATACATTAAAATTTTAGCTGTTTTTACTCTAAAAGTAAAACTGGATAGAGAAAAACGTCTCTTACCTTTGTGAGATTCTGTATTCATTTCAACCTACTGGTTCAATGTTAAATGTCCAACCACTCAGGAGAATATTACACTAATTACCTCATATGTTCTCCCGTTCCATGATTATTCTCGTCTCCCTTTTCACCAGTAAATGTGATGCCGTAGGCAGAGGTATTGTTTTATTGTTCTCTAAGTACAGTTATCTGTTTTACATAAATTACAGATTTGCTATTATTCTTCTATAGTAATTTTAGTCACTATTTATTTTAAGACAATTGGATATTTCTCAAGATGTTCCACCAAAGTTCTTGAATGGAAGAATATATTTTCATTATTATTATTTTGGATGATATTCTTGCTCCCTTCACAGTTATCATGGCCATTATCTAGCTCTGTAGCAGGAGGTGTACTCTGGTATATATAGAGTTAATCACATAGATGTTGGAGTTAAGCATTCTTGTGTTTGAATCCCACCTCTGCCACTTGTTACTTGTTAACCCTTGAACAAATAAAACTTACACTTTTATTATTAATTTTCTACCCCAAAGTTGGTTGTAAGCGTTGAATAAGTTAATATATTAAAATATTTAGAACAATGGCTGACAAGTAACAAGTCAAATGTAAAATGTTAGCTTTGTCATGAAATTTGTGTACATTTGCAAATATCTTAGTTTTTCTTTTTTTGACTCTACTTTTCAAAGAAAAAGGAGCCTCCACAGGGTCAAATAACTTTCCCAAGGCCCCATAGAAATAAATGACAAAGCAGAATTTCAACCACCACAGGCTTACATCACCATTTGAAACCTCTTACTTAGAATGGATGCTTGTTAGAGGAGGATAAAGACTTACTTGTACCATGTTGCTACAAATGGAAATGGAACTCTTGATCTTTTGTATCTGGTAAAATTTCCTTATTTTTCCCTTTGGGGATGTTACTATGATGTATCTTACTTATACATAAGCCATAATCATTGAACATATTGCTGCTATATTTTTCTGAACAAGATGTTATCTGATAGATTAAGAATAAGAAACCAATTTTTTTTTGTTTTTCCTTCACTTACTGATTCTCTAGTGCTCTTCCTTTCTTTATGTAGATCTGAGTTTTTGACCTATGTTATATTCCTTCTCTCTTTTTCAAAAAGAATGTGTCTATTTTATATTGGATTGTAGAGGATTGACCCTGCATACACAACTTTCTAGTTCTATGCTTTCTACTTATTAATATAATGAGGACTTAGTAATAAATAGTATTGCCAAAATAGCATATTTCATTTAATTCCACACCTATAACAATACAAATGGAAATAAAAACTGAAATTATTGTTCCTCAAAGTGTTAATTTCAAATATAATAGCAAGTAGCAATAGAGATGAATTTACTGTCTACTTTCTCAATTGACTAGTACATTTTGACTCTAATAAAAATTAAGTTGAATGTTTATTGTTGGAAAAAGAAAAAGGACTTTATCATGAGGGTTTCATAAGTCAATAACGCAGATACCATTAATGATATAGAAGAGATTATATCCAAATGTTTATTGTAAGAAAATTCTTATGTAAGTTAACAAGCACATTCTAATGAAGAATTAATGATTTTTAAAAGATTAATATTTGAAAAGCATCCATCTAGTCAAGGCTATGATTTTTCCAGTAGTCATGTATGGATGTGAGAGTTGGACTGTGAAGAAAGCTGAGCACCGAAAATTAATGCTTTTGAACTGTGGTGTTGGAGAAGACTCTTGAGAGTCCCTTGGACTGCAAGGAGATCCAACCAGTCCATTCTAAAGGAGATCAGCCCTGGGATTTCTTTGGAAGGAATGATGCTGAACTGAACTGATGCTATATTAATTAAAATAGAATGTACTGGTTAGCTTACTTTAATATCTGCATGTGAATTAAATACATATATGTGT
Source organism: Bos indicus x Bos taurus (assembly GCF_003369695.1). Classification (NCBI taxonomy): domain Eukaryota; kingdom Metazoa; phylum Chordata; class Mammalia; order Artiodactyla; family Bovidae; genus Bos; species Bos indicus x Bos taurus. The sequence continues at coordinate 42,679,312 of NC_040089.1, forward strand.
GTGGTTGTGTGAGTGTATATGAAAGACATGGTTCAGTTCAGTTCAGTCGCTCAGTCGTGTCCGACTCTTTGCGACCCCATGAACTGCAGCACGCCAGGCCTCCCTGTCCATCACCAACTCCCGGAGTTCAACCAAACTCACATCCATTGAGTCGGTGATGCCATCCAGCCATCTCATCCTCTGTCGTCCCCTTCTCCTCCTGCCCCCAATCCCTCCCAGCATCAGAGTCTTTTCCAGTAAGTCAACTCTTCGCATGAGGTGGCCAAAAAGTTTCGTATTTTCTTACTGCCTGTATAAGCCTAGACCTGACAGAGAATATTTCCTGGAACGGCTGAAATATTTCCTAGAATAGGGAGAGAGGATCGGGAACAGCACTCTGGGGAAGACTTCCACTTTATACATGTGGTATTTTTTAATGACTCATCTTCCATTTCAATAATTCTGTGGAAGCAATATTACTGAGTGTGAAAAGTTATGCAGTAAAGAGCATAAAATGGAGACATGTGGAGAAAAGCATGAAGATTACCTCTAGAGATAACCTAAAATACATGATAGAGGGGTATGTTAGTTTAAAAAAGTTTAGCAAAAGCCACCTTACTCTTTATAACTGAAGTAACTAAGAGATTAAATAACATGAGATTTTACGTTGTGTAACAGTTAAAAAAGTAAAAGCTAGTGCCAGAAAGCCTGGATTCAAATTCTGACTCTATTCAGAGCTGTGTGACCTCAGGCAGGTCATCTCGTCTCTTCCACAAGACTTATCCAAAAAGGTTATTTAAAATATTATAATAATATGTGTCTCACCAAGAGTTATCAGTTTTATTAGTCTTTTTGATAATAAATTTTGACTTCATCATTCTATTCCTTTTCTATTACATTAACTTCTGTTATCTTTTCTTGTATTCTCTCTTTGAACTTAACTGTTTATCTAAACTTTGAGATAGATGTTTAAAGCATATGCTTTCAGATTTCTAATCTATGCATTCAAGACTAATGTTTTGTTATATACCTGAAATTTTGATATGTATTATATATATAGTTCAAAATATTTTTATTTTCCATTGTAATTCTGAATTATCTGATGTTATTAAATATGCATTGTTGATTTCCACTAAATGAGAATATTCTAATTATCTGTTTTACGTTTGTTAGAATATCATTCTTTTGAAATTTTTTTGAAGCATGAGTAATAGTTAAGCACAAAGTTAATTGTCAATTTTAGTAAAATGCGTGAGCAGTACAAAGAGATATGTAACATTTGTGAAAATTTAGTTGTTCAGTCATGTCCAACTCTTTAAGACCCCATGGACTGCCAGGCTCTTTTGTCCATGGAATTCTCCAGGAAAGAGAATTTATTAAATTTTTCAATCATACTATTTAAATCCTTCATATCTTTACTAATGCTATCTACTCATTCTACCACTTACTAAAAGAGCAGTATTAAATTTTCCCACTATGATTATGGATTTAACTATTTCTCCTTTAGTTCTGTGAAATTTTGCTTCAGAATATTTTAGGTTATATAATTTGTGCATAGACATTTAGACATGTATTTCTTTTGGTGAGTTTATCTTTATAATAGATATTCTTCTTTATGTGTAGCAATGCTTTTTTATTTCAACTCTATTTTGATGAGCATTATAATATATACTTAAATCAATTTTATTTTGGCTTGAGTTTAGAAGGTATATCATCTTCTATACTTTATATTCAAACTTTATGGTTAAGGTTTACTGCTTATAATCATCATATACTTATTTTTACTAACTTAGTTATTCTTAAATTTTAATTATGCAAGTTTTCCATAAAGGCTGGAAATGAATATGTATATACACTATGTCATCAAGGGCATCTTAAATTTGTAAAAGAAAGTAAAAATTTCAAGATGTTATATTTAGCCTGTAGTACCAAATCACTTTATATGTGATGAAATTGCTATTGTTATTAACATATAAATCATCTTTTTATTATCTCACTCTTTCTATGGTCACTTTTCTCTCTATTCTTGCCTTCTCTCAAATTAAGTATTTTCATTATTACTTTTTTAACCTATTATTTTCAATCAATGTTTAACCTGTTTGCTAATTATACATTCCTCAAATACACTTTTCTGTTAATACACTAAAAATTCCCTAAATAATTCAAAAGCCCTACAACTGTTTACTCTTTCTTGGTTTTTAAGTTATTTTTATGTATTTTAATTCATATATATTTTCCAATATTTTATTATAAAAATTCAAAAATTAAGTTGAATGCACTAAGAAAACCCATATACTCACCTTGCATATTCTACAAATTAATATTTTTAAATGATTTGTATAGTTTATATATTTGCTTCCTCATAAACAATCTAGCATGTAGTAATACCTCTTTCAGTTCATAAATTTACTACCCTGTAAAATGCATATTTTTTATTTCAAAGTAAATTAAAATATAAATATACCTTATTGATAAATAAGGTTGAAATAATATATTCAACATGTATATCAATTACCACAGTTCAATTTTTGCTTGTATTTTCTTTCTTTATATACACTAAGATGTACAAATTTTAAGCATGTTGTTCAACGGGTTTTGATAATTGCATTTATTCTGTAACCCAAATATAAACCATTGCCATCACCCCAAAAATTGCCCTTGTGACTTTTCCCAACAATCACTCCCCACTTCCACCCCCTTCAGACATACAATGCTCTGGTTAATTTTATAAACACAACAAATTATCTTTCTATAGCTCTTCAATTTTTTCTGCTTTCATTTGTAATAATTTTCTTTAAAACAGACTTCATTATTTAATTCAGGCATTAGTCTACCGATGAGATTTTTTTTTTTCCCTTAGTTTTTCTCAGATGTTACCCCTTTAAATACTGATTCTCTGTGTTCTCTCCCTTTTCTCCTTTTGGATTTTCAGTTGGATCTGTGTTAGAGGTTTGTATGTATCCTACAAGTCTCTTAAGTTCCTTTATATATTTTTCATCAGCTCCCAATTCTCTCTTTGCTTCTTCCTATCCCTTATTAAACTCATCCACTGAGTGGTTATTTTTACTACATTTTGCTTTTAATTATAGAATGCCAATTTATTATTTTGTTTATAGAATCTAATCCTTGCTCCAATTCTTTATCTTGTAATTAATTTCTTGAACACATTAACCACAGGATTTTTTTGTTTGTTCATTTCACATTCAATTACCCTAATTGTAGCTCCTTGTGTGTTGCTCATATAATTACATTAGCACACTATATGTTTGTCAAGTTGAATCTTCTGTTACTGCGGTTTTTAACTGAATCCTAAGTGTCTCACTTGAAGGTCCAGAACTGAATTGAACACATATGAACATGTATTTGATAATATTTTACTTTAGATATGTCATGACTTTCAACTCCAATTTTAGGGATGATCATATAAAGTAATGGAGAAGGAAATGGCAACCCACTCCAGTGTTCTTGCTTGGAGAATCCCCGGGACGGAGGACCTTGGTGGGCTGCCATCTATGGGGTTGCACAGAGTTGGACACAGCTGAAGTGACTTAGCAGCAGCAGCAACATATAAAGTAAAAACTTTATATCATGTTCACTGTTAATAGAGAGAAGTATGTAATTAAATATAATCTACAAACTCAATACTAGGTCACAAAAATATTACTTTAGTATTTTCAAAGAAATTTTACATCTGTATTTTATTTAGTTTTCAAATGATTTTAGTAAAACACAATAATTTATTTTTTAAATGTGTGAAAACTGAGTCTGAGAGAGATTAAATAAATCTCTCAATATCATACACCTACCTAATCAAAATCATAACTTGTATTTCATAATTAAGATTTCTAATTCCAACTCCTAGATTATACTACATTTACCATTGCCTTCCTTAGTTTAGAATATGATAGAATGAAGGAAGGCATTAAAGTAATTCTCTTCCCTTGGTTTGTATTCCTCACATGCTTTTGATTTGAAATTCTCCTTTAGGATCAAAAACATGCAAATATTCAGTTCAGTTCGGTTCAGTCGCTCAGTCATGTCCAACTCTTTGCTACCCCATGAATCACAGCACGCCAGGCCTCCCTGTCCACCACCAACTCCCGGAGTTCACTCAGACTCACGTCCATCGAGTCAGTGATACCATCCAGCCATCTCATCCTCTGTCGTCCCCTTCTCCTCCTACCCACAATCCCTTCCAGCATCAGAGTCTTTTCCAATGAGTCAACTCTTCGATGAGGTGGCTAAAGTACTGGAGTTTCAGCTTTAGCATCATTCCTTCCAAAGAAATCCAAGGGCTTTTTTAGAATCATTGCAGATGGTTGTGATTAAGACTAAATTAACCTGAACTTGTGATCTTCACTTTAACAAAGTTAACAGACATTCTGACCAGAAGAGTCTAGAATCCATGTGGCTTTAGAAAATATCATGTACTTCATATTATGCACTTCAGTTCAGTTCAGTTCAGTTCAGTCGCTCAGTCGTGTCCAACTCTGCGACCCCAAGAATTACAGCATGCCAGGCCTCTCTGTCCACCACCAACTCCCAGAGTTCACTCAGACTCACATCCATCGAGTCAGTGATGCCATCCAGCCATCTCATCCTCTGTCGTCCCCTTCTCCTCCTACCCACAATCCCTCCCAGCATCAGAGTCTTTTCCAATGAGTCAACTGTTCACATGAGGGGCCAAAGTACTGGAGTTTCAGCTTTAGCATCATTCCTTCCAAAGAAATCCCAGGGCTGATCTCCTTCAGAATGGACTGGTTGGATCTCCTTGCAGTCCAAGGGACTCTCAAGAGTCTTCTCCAACACCACAGTTCAAAAGCATCAATTCTTCGGTGCTCAGCCTTCTTCACAGTCCAACTCTCACATCCATACATGACCACTGGAAAAACCATAGCCTTGACTAGACAGACCTTTGTTGGCAAAGTAATGTCTCTGCTTTTGAATATGCTATCTAGGTTGGTCATAACTTTCCTTCCAAGGAGTAAGCGTCTTTTGATTTCAAGGCTGCAGTCACCATCTGTAGTGATTTTGGAGCCCCGAAAAATAAAGTCTGACACTGTTTCCACTGTTTCCCCATCTATTTCCCATGAAGTGATTGGGACCGGATGCCATGATCTTCGTTTTCTGAATGTTGAGTTTTAAGCCAACTTTTTCACTCTCCTCTTTCACTTTCATCAAGAGGCTTTTGAGTTCCTCTTCACTTTCTGCCATAAGGGTGGTGTCATCTGCATATCTGAGGTTATTGATATTTCTCCTGGCAGTCTTGATTCCAGCTTGTGCTTCTTCCATCCCAAAGTTTCTCATGATGTACTCTGCATAGAAGTTAAATAATCAGGGTGACAATATACAGCCTTGACATACTCCTTTTCCTATTTGGAACCAGTCTGTTGTTTCATATCCAGTTCTAACTATTGCTTCCTGACCTGCATATAGGTTTCTCAAGAGGCAGGTCAGGTGGTCTGGTATTCCCATCTCTTTCAGAATTTTCCACAGTTAATTGTGATCCACACAGTCAAAGGCTTTGGCATAGTCAATAAAGCATAAATAAATGTTTTTCTGGAACTCTTTTGCTTTTTTGATGATCCAGCGGATATTGGCAATTTGATCTCTGGTTCCTCTGCCTTTTCTAAAACCAGCTTGAACATCTGGAAGTTCATGGTTCACATATTGCTGAAGCCTGGCTTGGAGAATTTTGAGCATTACTTTACTAGTGTGTGAGATGAGTGCAGTTGTGCAGTAATATTATGTACTTAACAGGCTCTAAATCATCCCCTGGACTTACTTCTTCCTTAGTATTTCTTTGCCAGGTTGCCTTTGGGTGTATCTTCCCACCATTGTCTTTTAGCAAATTTCTTCTTCTTAACACATTCTCCCTTCTGCAAAGACTACAAAATGGCAGCTTTTGTTTGTCGTTTGCCCATCAATATCCATTCCACCTTCTACCAGTAATTGCATCTGATTTTCCTTTGGGTTAACCATTCATTCTCAACTACAATGAAAATGGTTCTGTCAGGGTTGATCCCTCCTTCTAGACTCAGGAGATGTCACAAGAACCAGATGTGACCAATCAGGGCTTTTCATGCCAACCTTCTCTGCATTTACTGATAGAATACTGAGCATGTAACTCAATTAGAGCAATAAACATACAGCCTGGGATTTTTCTGGAATTATGAGGCAGAAAATCCCTATCTCTGCTAGGCTTACTAAATAAGTAAGGTATACATCTAAAGCTATCTCTAAAAAGAAGAATTCTATCTGAAAATGAAGCCAATAGAGAGGAATAAATAACCAAGAGATGCAAAGAGATGCCATGTTTGGAGGGCATCATTTACAGGGCTTTGTTTCAGCCTTGCCTGAAGTTGCTAATCTACCTCTACACCTTGTATGATCCTTCCCTCCACTAATATTTAAGGTAATGTAATCTGGATTTCTCGAATGCTACTCTATCATGTATTCCCTCTTTCATGTTCCCCATGGAACACCATATTTAAGTGGTACTCTCTATCTCTTTTCCCAAAGAGATTATGCATTCCTATTAGGCAGAGTAGCATTATATTTATCTCCATTCCACCAATGCTTAATCAGTTTTCTGCCTCATAAAATAAGCACAGAAGTGTGGGGAAAAGAAAAGAAAGGTAAGGGAAGGAAATGAAGGAAAAGGGAATGTGATTGACATATAGCCAAAATTTTAGAAAAAGAGTCATTTGTTCTTTTTTTTATTCTCCCTTCCTATTATAGAAAGCAAACAAGGAACTAAAGACTTGCACTTTGGATTTTCCAATATCCCACACAGCCTTCACACAAAGGTTGAAATGCACAATAAATTTTATCGACAGGGCTGATATTACATATTCTATCTTATTGTCAGGACATATGCTGGATGATGCATCCTCATTTTTTTTTGATTCAGGAAATATGACTGTTGTACTTATGGACACAAGAACTATATTCACCAAGTAATAAATCTTGGCTGTCAGTATAACCCACAGGCCAGTACATCTCAGGATGTGATGAAACCCCTTCTGTATTGACTCAAAGTGTAGGATTCTCTTGAGCAATAACAGGCAGGCTGAAATCATCACTTGCAATTGTAGAAGTATTCAGAAGGAACATTTAAAAGCATGTTACTGAAGCTGGAGTAAAATGTAGCTAATGGAGAAAAAAAATGCTTGCTTTCAAATACAGTTACTGAAAGAAGCTAAATTAAAATGTCAGATGCAATAGCAGAGGTAAGCTTCTCTTGGGTTGAAAAGAAATGCACGGCAATCATTCTAGTTATTGGCTGAGGCATTCTCTTTTTCATTGATTTTTACATTGATCTGCTAGAGCAGACACTAAGGACAGTCCAATTTTACTTTAAATGTGTCTTCAGTTCTTAGCAAGACAGGAATGTCTAAAGGTAGGAATAGTTCTTCTGATACAATAAGCTTTATTATTGTGTTAATATGTTTATTTATAAACACTACCATAATACTCATAGTGAATACTAAAACTCAAAATTGAAAAAAATGAATTACACAGATTGGAGAAATTAAATTTGAGGAGTTCACTTATGGGTGTTTCTTATGCCTCTTATTCAATAATTAATTAGAAATATAGGAAATAGAAACTGTATTATAGCTAGTGGATAGATGATTGGACTTGTTGGGAAGATCCCCTGAAGAAGGGAACGGCTACACACTCCAGTGTTCTGGCCTAGAGAATTCCATGGACTGTATAGTCCATGGGGTCACAAAGAGTTGGACATCTACTGAGTGACTTTCACTTTCACTTTTGGAGCTAGACTACTTGTATTTAAAATTCAGCCTGACTATTATAAGACCTGGGGGATGTCATGAAACTGCTCAAAGCCTCAGTTTTTCTGGCTAAAAGCTAAGAATGAAAATCATTCTTACCTATTTAGTAAGGTTGTGGTAAAGGTGAAATAAATTAATGCATGTAAAGGTCCTAGAATATTGCTTGGCACAGAATAAAGTGCTAAATAGATGTAAGCTGTTGTTCCTTAGTTCTCTGGTATTTCTATATTTGTATATATACATTCACATATATATAGTACACATATACACATATAGATCCACATAAATGTAAAACATACCCCCTTTTGGAAAGGGTAAACATCTTTCATAACACTTGTCAGAGGAGCAGAGCCAAGTGGCAGAGTATAAACCTGCCCTAAGGGATGAATAGATCTAACTTGCTTCCTCATTACTTAAGATTCCCTAAAGAAGCCTGAAAAACATGAACACAGTGACCTTCCTGGGGCCTTGTTAGACACAGTTTATCTTTGACAAGTGCAGTCTCTGAAATCAGTGTCTAGATCCCATCCTTGACTCCACAACTAACGAAATTCCACAACTAACCAAATGTACAACCTCAAATATGTCATTGTCTCATCTGTAAAAGTGGAGATAATGAAGAACTCAGACGGTAAAGAATCTGTCTATAGTACAGGAGACCTGGGTTTGATCCCTGGGTCATGATAATCCCCGGGGAGAAGGGAATGGCTACCTATTCCAGTATTCTTGCCTGGAGACTTCCATGAGCAGAGGAACCTGCCAGGCTATAGTCCATGGGGTTACAAAGAGTCAGACATGACTGAGCTACTAACACTTTCAACCTTATAAGATTGTTGTAAAAATTTTATTTAAGTAAAGAACTTAGGTTACTTGACTATAACAAGAAACAAGTAAGAGATTATTTTAAATAAGTATCAATACTGGTTAACATATCACAACATACAGCTTTCTACTCATTGCTAATGTGAACACTGGATGTGGATTACCACCTGTCAATAAATCTGCAGTACTAACACACCCTCATTATATACAGCCTCCCATATCCTTAAAAATAGAGTGACATTTAAGCAATTTCTGATTTGCAATGCATGGTAAGAAAAAAAAAATAGCAAGTGTCCAACCAGCCTAAGTGACCCTTAATTCCATTTTCACAGCAAATGGCTTTTAAATAATCCACTAACTGCCATTTGCTGCCATTGTCTTCCATCAGCAGTGAAGCCTTACCTCAGTGGCAAATTGAAATCCTCTTATCAAAATTGTACAGTTTACAGATAGCAGAGACATAAACAGGGACAGTTACCAGGGGGTAAAATAAAATCTGTAATAAGACTAATGGAGCCAAAAGTCAATTCTGTAGCCTTCTTTTCTTCTGCCTCCTAGTACCCTCCCCAATATCCAATGGGAGGTTTATGCTAATATAAGAGCAGCATAAGTGATTAACCTTTTGCTATAAAGGTTATGGCAGCTTCCAATTGCCATAGCTTGTTGTTTTTTTTTTTCCTTGACAATACAACAAAGCATAGGAAATATATAGATTTGTCTAACAGAATAGGAAAGACTGCTGAAGCTGCAGCCAACCTTACATTATGAGACGGAAAAAAAGATTAAGTCAGCTTCATGATTTAGGTCAGTAAAATATAAACTATCAGATATGCCATAGGCATTTAGTTGTCTTGCATGTAGAGTTGAAGAGCCATGTGTTAAAATCTAAATCAAGCATTAACCTCCTGTTTTAAGATTAGTTTATCTCTAAATAGATTCTCTAGGATCTGAGAGATGTGGATGGTTGAAAATGATAATTAAGCCAAGCAGTTATTGTATATTCATCATAAATTAACCGGATAATAAGAGAACTTCTCAAGTATGCTTTTCTTTATATATTTGGAACACTGACAGAATGTTTTATTGTCAACTTGACAGAAAATCATGTCCATTTCTAAAAAAAAAAAAAAGAAAGAAAGAAATCCCCATTCCGTGGTGTTCAAGCATTTATGTATATTTAAAAATCACTGATTTTGCCAAGTAAATTGAAGAAATCTGTTAAGTAGTAATTAACACATACAATGAGATGTTTTCCACCACTCTCTGATTATTTTGTGCAATTCCATTTCTGTAACCTTACTTTCCATCTTTGCTGATAGATTATGATAAAATAAGTGAGACAAAGAGGTGAGTCTAAGGTAACTGATCATAATAATTTTTTTAGAATTTTTTAAGAATATCCAGATTTTTTTTCCTGTGAGAAATGCTGCTAGGATAAGCTATATTCAAATGACCATGAATACATCTAATTTTCTATACTAGTAGTTTACCAGGGGCTTTCCCCTGGCTCAACAGTAAAGAATCCATTTCCAAGGCAGGAGATGCTGTTCAGTCCCTGGGTCAGAAAGATCCCCTGGAGGAGAGCATGGCAACCAACTCCAACATTCTTGCCTGGAGAATTTCCATGGACAGAGGAACTTGGTGAGCTATAGTCCATAGAGTCGCAAAGAGTCGGACAGAACTGAAGTGACAGAGAATTCACGCATGCACTTGACTGGAGAACGTTTTGTTAAAACTCAAAAATTATATTGCAAGTGTGACAAATAATTTAACTGGAACAGAAATTTCTGGAGGCCAAATTGACTATCTTTCCGGGAAGCCAGGGTGAGTGAACATTACTGGGGATAGTTTATTTCTCTGGCTCTCTCTTATTTCTCTGGCTCTTTCCATTTGGCCAAAGTCTGGGAAAGGGCATTTATCTCTGACAGGACCTGAGACATGATAAACATGCCCCCATACCAAGTAAATCAGCTTGATAGCCATAATAAAAAAATTCACTTTTTCACGGTTCAAAAAAATATCAAAAATACCATTGGCTTCTCCATAAAGTAAGATAAAGAACCATTTCACTGTCTCAACGATAATCATGCATGATTCTTTCATTTGAAAATAGTTACCTACAATTCTTAGCATCCTTTGGTGGCAGGAAAAAAAAAAACACTTTCGTGGTCAAGAAGGTACTATGTTTTACTATGAAACCCAAATACATCAGTTCTCTTCTACATGGGAAATATAAGAATGGGGAAGAAAAATTCTCATGCTTCAACTTCCCTCTCTACAGACACAACACCACCTGTTCCTGTAACTGATGTCTGTTTTTACACAAGGAAGCACATGGGATAGCCCAGGATGTAGTAAGCAGAAAAAGGATGTCTCAACCTGGGCATCTTGCCTTGCATCTAATGGTAATTCATCTGTACACTGATTCTTCTTCTTTAGTTCTTTTCTTCTCTAGAGGAGATTCTTTCCTGCCCTGCTGCTGCCAACTTACCCTCCACCAAACACTTAAAACTATAAAAATAGTCTGATTGATTCCTGCTACTTTTCAAGGAGATGATCCTCATTTTCTCTCATTCCTGTAACTTGCTATGTGGCTCCACTTTGCCACCATTTTATTGTTTTAAGTATTTGGCTTCTCTCTCCAAAGAATTGTACATGCATGCCAAAGTTGCACACTAAGTAGACTGTACCTGATAGATTCTGGCAGGGGTGGCTACCAAATCCTGTACACTAGGTTCTTTCATTGATTCAAAACATATGTACTGAGTGCCTACCTTGAGATTGGCATAAATCCCAGAGAGGGGAAGTTAGTTTCTTTCACAGTAGCAGCTTCCATTTCACTTGGAAATTTTGTTTCACCAGGTTTGACTTTGCTGTGAAAATGATGTATCTGCCTTCATGGAATACCCTAGTGGCACCAAGAATAAAAGTAGATCCCAGTGTTGTTATTGCTGTTGTTCAGCTGCTAAGTCACGTCTAACCTTTTTCGACCTCATGAATTGTAGCACTCCAAGCTTCCCTGTCCTCTGCTCTCTCCCTGAGTTTGCTCAAGTTCATGTCCATTGAGTTGGTTTTGATATCTAGCCATCTTATCCTCTGCCGCCCTCTTCACCTTTTGCCTTCAATCTTTCCCAGCATCAGGGTCTTTTCCAATGAATTGGCTCTTTGCGTCACGTGGCCAAAGTATTAGAGCTTCAGCATTAGCATCAGTCTTTCCAATGAATATTCAGGGCTGCAAGAAGATATGCAATAATCTGTTTTTAATCTTAGCAACACCAGCACTATAACCTTCTCTCTCACTTTGCTGAATATATATATTTTTGCCTTTCAGTTATCAAACAGAAGTTTTACATTTACCTTTAAACCCTCAGGTACCACACAAATCAACCTCAGGAGAAGACTGAGGTAGTTATAAAGTCTTATGACAGACACCTTGGTCTCTTGTGCCCTGTGGCCATTTTAGGCAATTTGCTGTCAGAGAGAAAGGCTGCATAATGTTTTTTTTTAATTGGTTTATTCCTTGTTTTTTGAACATTGATCTAGAAAAAGCCTTATCAATGAGGGGAAGAATAAGATCTGCCAAAGAAACAGCCACATCCAAGAATTTAGGGAGTTTGTATATCGGGTAAAAAGACACTGGAACCGTTCTTATATAAATAGATTTCTATAATCCTCATTTTTTCTCAACTTCATTGTTCTAGTAGAATTTCTTTTTTCTTCTTCAGTTTCAGACCTTCTTATTATTGATCATCCTGTTGTTGGGGTCCAAAGCAGGCTGCCTCATGATGAGCCTTTATTGACATACTGATTGTATTGAATTAGTTACTTGAGAAAGAGCCAGTTTGTGGTGAGGGGAGAAATAGTTTAAAGAAAAAAAAAAAAAAAAGCTTCGATCGCCCCTCTTTCTTCTTGAAAGTGGGAAATACATCTTCCATGTGAAAATATTCTCCCTAAGGCATGAGGATAGAAGCATCCCTGAACTAGGGAATTAAAGGCTAAGAAAGCTGTGTAAACAACCTTTGTTACTTCTGTATTAGTCTGCTAATCCAAGTACAACCCCCTTTGTTTTGTTACACCTTCACAAACCATTGTTTCTTTGTCTAAAAATGATATATAAACAACCAGTTTTGGTCACTTTGGGGCTTCCATTACTAAGAGACCTCTGTGTGTATGAATTAAATACTAATACTAATATATCTTGTGGCAACTTAATTTTAATTAGACTAGATACTAAACCAACCAAAAGAACTTAAGAGGGTTGGAGGAAAAGTACTCCTTTCCTGATACTGTTGGTTTCAAATCCTAACATTAACCCATGCATTTATTGGAGCCCTTTAGGGTTCAAGAGTCATGGCAAGATTACAGTGACTTACACAAATATAAATCTGATTTTATTATTTCCCTGCTTAAAAGCGTTCCCTAATCTTTGCTGTGGTATTAAAGGCTGTTTCTTTCTGGCTCCAATTATCTCATTTAATCACATCTCCTTCCTTCCTCCTTTCTCCTCTCCTAAGATATTCTTCAGCCCTGTGCTGTCTAAAACCACTGGACTATTGGTAAAATCCTAAAACTGTCATATACTTTCATCCTTTAATAGCCTTACTTTTGCTTCTGTGCTCCTTCTTTCATCTCCATCTGAGAAACCCCACTCATTCTAAAAAACAGTTCAAATATTTTTCTCTCCAAGATATCCCTGACTCTTCCAACTTTCTATTCTTTGCTTTTCATAACATTCTTTTTGTCCTTCTATGATAGTTTCCATTAGGTTGGATTTTAGTTACTTATAGATCCGTCTTTCCCAGTAGTCTGTGAGTTCCATGAAGAGATAGATGAGCTATACTTTATTTTGCAGGTCTAGTATCTTAAGTCAGTATCTGGAATGGAGAAAATACTCAGATATTTTTATGTGTTTTCATAACAAAATAAACCATTTAAACTTTCTGGAAAAAAAAAAAGAGAACTCAGTGAAATCTTATCTAACTCAGGAAATCTTAGAAGATTTATAACCTCATTATATCCAACAGGATCTCATAACAATGGACTATATATGCCTTTCCAAATCTGACTCAAAACACATATCTTTGCAAATATTTTTAAGCTCTATATTATAGTTTCTCCTCTGATCTTATTTCTGCTCAGCTATCCTTCAATCAGCAAACAAAAAACAAAAGCAAAACAAAAAAAAACACAAACAAACAAACCATAAAACTCCATATCCATGTACACAACAGTAAAGAAAGTTTTGGGGTCTTTGCTTGCTATATTCATCAGTTCCCTCTGACATCCAAGGCCTACCTCACATAAAATCAAGTCCTGGTCTCCAACCATACCAAACCTCCTAGTGTCTCCAAGAGCATGCCCTGGACATATCAAGTAACTTGCTAACATTAGATTAAGAACTTTGAACAGTGTTCATTTCTTCCTTCTCTGTATTTTTTTGGGCTCCAAAATCACTGCTGATGGTGACTGAAGCCATAAAATTAAAAGTAGCTTGCTCCTTGGAAGAAAATTTATGACCAACCTAGACAGCTTGTTGAAACTCAGAGACATTACTTTGCCAACAAGGGTCCATCTAGTTAAAGCTATGGTTTTTCCAGTAGTCATGTATGGATGTGAGAGTTGGACTATAAATAAAGTTGAGCACTGAAGAATTGATGCTTTTGAACTGTGGTGTTGGAGAAGACTCTTGAGAGTCCCTTGGACTGCAAGGAGATCCAACCAGTCCATCCTAAAGGAGATCAGTCCTGGATCTTCATTGGAAGGACAGAAGCTAAAGCTGAAACTCCAATACTTTGGCCTCCTGATGAGAAGAACTGACTCATTGGAAAAGACCCTGATGCTGGGAAAGATTGAGGGCAGAAGGAGAAGGGGACGACAGAGAATGAGATGGTTGGATGGCATCACAAACTCAATAGACATGAGTTTGAGTAAACTCTGGGAGGCCTGGCATGCTGCAGTCCGTGGGGTCACAAAGAGTCGGACATGACTGAGCAACTGAACTGAACTGAATTGAAAGAGAAATACAATTCTAAGCCTTCAAAATACCTTACACTCTTTTCATTTCCTCTCCATTCAAAACTGGGCAACCCTCAACACCCCTAGTTTGTGATACCAGAGAGCACACTTGGTCTTCTTTCACCAAAGTTTTCCTGTATCCGTTTCACCTGTTTGTACACTCCTACCAAATGAAACCTAGACAATCACATTCATTTTTTCACTTCTCTATTAAAACTCAAAACTGACTTTCTTGTCCATCAATTTTAAATCCCTTTGCCTTTGGAAGTCCACTATAATCTGTCCCTACTTTTATGACAACACACACACACACCCCTTCTTTACCAGTCTTCTCCTATAATATGCAGTACATCTGTTCTTTGCTTCAAATGCACATTTATTTGTATATTTATATCTCCATAGACTTTTCCCTTTGTTTCCTCTACCTCTTTCCTAAGCTTTCTGCTTGACCATTATTCTCATTCTCCTACTTCTTTAATAACAAATTCCCTTATGAAGACTTTCTCTAACTTCAGTCCATACTATCCTCTCTCTTTTCTGCAGCAAGTGTTAGTAGCATAGACGTTAGTATTTAATTGTTCTGTGATGGTTTCATATAGATTAAATGTGCATTCTTTGATTGTGAGATCCCAGATTTATTTATTGAATGCTTGATGCCGAGCACTTTTCACTTTTCAGGCTTTAAGCAAGATGTGAAGATAGCAATTTCTGAAAGAACAATGGCTGAGATCACACATGCAAAGCAAGCTGCCCTACACAGTTGCATGTGAAAGAGGCATAACTAATTGATCTCAGTACCCTTTCTTGCTGAACTTGAAGGAGATTTCTCAAGTGCAAACCAGTTATTATCAATCAATTGGATTAAGGAGCAAGTTGAAATCTAGTTGATATGCCTGACCTATAATCTAAATGAAAATGTGTATGCATATGTGTGTGTGGTAAAAATCAATCTCAATTTGGTTCTCTGAAGAGTGGGAACAGATTCTTATTTCTGAATTGTATACACAATACAATACTAGGAGAATTTCAATAGAGATGTGGGAATAGTTTATTAAAATGGAAAACAAATTGTATATTAATATTCAGGCCTCCCAAACATTATCTACAGCAAACTATGATTTACTCACATAGAGAACAGAATAAAGTCCAATAGTCTCACATTGATTTATTTCTTCAGTCACACGCAGAGATACAGAGCAACATAATTAGCAGCAGTATCTTCAGACACAAAGAAAATCAATTCTTACACATGCATCCATGTTGACTAGGAATCTTTTAGAATTTTCCACAGAGCCTGACTCAGTTGACAGCATATACAATAGAGAAACCTAAGTGCATCCTTTCATAATACATCTTGACAAAAGCTGCAAATGCTATAGATCCAGAAACCAAACCACAACAAACAGAAAATTCTATTACAGTATGATTAATTAGTAGAAGCAGCTACTAGTTTGATTACCAAACAAGTCTTATGAAAGCGGTTGGTATGCATATACGAGTTTACATTGTAGATGAAGTTAAGAGAAAGCATGAAGAAGAAGCAAAGAGAGATAAGTGTAATCTGGAAGAGTCAATTTCGACTCTTCCAAGCTAGATCTGTTTCTTTGGTGATTTTTGTTATTATAAATCACACATAATGGCCTGCCTCAGAGAATTCTGCCCCTCTGCCTGACTGTTAAGCTGAAGTGCCTTTGTTCAGAACCTTGTCCACCTGTAGATGACAGGAAGGAAGAAATTAACACATGCATCTGCCTGAGGCTTGCCATTCTAGAAGATACTTGCAGGATTAAATGGCCTTTTTACTTTGTTTACTCACCTCCTCCTACCTCTGATCCATAAAAGAACCTGGCAGCCAGACCCTGACAAGATGGTTATTTTGAGACGTTAGTCTGTCTTCGCAGTGAGCTGGCTTTCCAAATAAAATCATATTCCTTGCCTTGATGCCTTGTCTCTAGGATTCATTAGCCTCTTGTGTTGCAAGCAAAGTGAGCTTGGACTCAGTAATAAGACAGTGGCACTGGCTGCATGTTAGAAAAACTAATTGGTGACAATATTTTAGAGACACTTTGGTACAGAAATTCAAGACGGTTATATTTTAGCATGGTTATAATAATTAGTAGGTGGTTGTTGAGGGAAATATAAATTGAGAGTGCTGCTACATAGATATGCCTTCCTCCACAAATATCTTGAAGAATTAAATGACAGAAATTTCTTCTATTAAAAAAAAGTTAATAAAGATGAAGCATATGCTTAGCTAGATTTAGGTCTGCAAGCTGTTCTTTAGGCTTTAAAGGAAAAATAACTTTTATTACTCAATAACCTTCTGGTTGTCTCAGTCTTCTCATTAGCATGGACAGACTGATTCCCCTACCTTACCCATCAGAGTGGATACCACAGTGCCAAACTGAAATATTCAGCCTTTTAAACTTCTATTTAAATTTTATTGGAATATCTTGTCTTCCAGGTTTGTTTTTTTTTCTTAATAGAATTCCCAATTTTTATGACTTGCACAGGCCTAGATGCAGTCCTTCTTAGAATAAAAGCAGCTGCTTTAATGTGCACATGTGATCAACTCTGATGGACCTAGGACTTTATAATAACTTTTGATTGACACAAGTATATCCTCAAAGACTCAGAAAGGTGTTTGCACTCAGAAAGAACTTAACATAAATCTGTGGAAGATGAAGGTAGACAGTCACTTGATTTTATTGCTTTGCTTTAAAATTGACATAAAAATATAGGATTCAATTTTATCATTAAAATAGTTAGTTATTCATAATAGCCCACCCTCCTTCTAGAACTATACAGATAGCAAATTAATTATGCCCTGTAGCACTTACAAGGACTATTTATTCATCATGAGTATATAGACAGGTAGATTAAAACTTTTTCTTGACTTAATTTTTTTTCTTCATCAAGGTATTTTATACTGCATAAAAAGATCAGAGGGAAATGAAGAAGAACCTTAAAAGTTTACAACCAGAGGCAATTTTAGTATCTTCATTTTTTCCCATGGTGTAGTACAACCTGACCTACTTTGCAGGATTTGGAACATCAAAATGTGACTCCAATGTTCTAACCAAGAAGCTGTATGAAACTAAGTGATTGAAGCGCTTCATAATTGATGTATTTCATGTGCATCTAATGCTGCCCCAGTTTCAGTTTTTAACCTGTCAATTTTTTTTTTAATTGAGAACTTTCTAGGATAAAGGGAAGAAAACTCGATAAGCAAAAGGAGGGAGGAGATTACAAATTAAGAGAAAAATGAAACAAATTAATAGTACAGATTTTGAATCTTCCTGATACTTTAATTTTTAGAAACAAAATAAGTTAGTTGAAATTTTTATTTCAATAAGAAAACACTGAGCAACTTAGATTAAAACAGTAAAATGAATGGAACTTGCCTGAGCTCACCCATCACATCCCAGGTATTAAAGCTTAGGAGAAAGGATGATGTAACTGAATTCTGTATATCTGAAGTGAATTTGATTCAACAGAAAAATGTTCATTTTTTAAAGAACCAATTAAAAAGTACAAATGCCATATTAAGGAAAACTACTTTGTAAGATGTATCAGTTATTGCTACAGAAAGGCATAAAACTTAAAATCTCTGGATTGCTACTCAGGTACTGTTCTTTACTAACTGTATACCCTTGAGCAAGCCACTCTTTTCTGAGGTTATTTTCCTAGCCTTAAAGAGTAATGATCATACTTCTGTAGAGGAACAAAATTTGCTATCTCACAACTTCTCTTTGGCACAAGAATTATTTCAAAGTGAAAACAACAAAACCCAAAGCTCAGGAAGGAACCTTGACCTTTCCCTTAATTGCCTAAAGAATATAGAAGACTTGTTCTAGGAAAGCAGTTATCCATAGCTAACTATAGTATGAATTAGATGTGTAGACATAGAGGAAACTAGCAAGTCTATTAAGATTCTTTTCTGTCTGTGGTCTCTGATGGCCTAGCTTACCAAATATTTGCTTTTCCACCTCCATGGAAATTGCCTTCTTCTCCTTTGAAGTCCCAAACTACTACTCCCAACATCCTCTTTTGTCTTGAAGATGGTATTTAAGGTGAGTATTTTGGCAATTTCTATGAGTTACTCAGTTTTCCTGGGTCTCTTCATGTAACTATATTATTAACTTTTGTTTTATTATCTCCTGTTAATCTGTCTTATGTCAATTTAATTATTTGACCACCCAGAAAAATCTAGAAGAGTAGAGGAAAATTTCTTCCTCACCAACACCTTCCACATTGACTTCATAGGTCAGAGGAAAGATAAAATGAGAAAAGATATGGGAAAACACTTTGAAAACATAGAAAACCATATATAACCTTTGATTCATATAAGGTATAATGCTTGATTGATATCATATTGGTGATTGAAGCTTAACCAAATGGCAAACATCTGACTATTTTAACTATAGTCTCATAATTTGTCACTTTGAAAGTGATCCTAAGGACATTAGCATGAAAGAAAAAGAAAGCATGCCTGCCAATCTGAAGCAATATTCAATCAATAATATTTTGAGGTCAGCCTTTTGACATTTCAAGAAACCAATACTGATCTCACAGTAATCCAAAAAAGGTAAATAATTTATATTTACAAACAGTGTCTAGGAATATCATGACTGAGATTCTCTCCTATTTGAAAAAGTAAGTCAACATGGTATATGTCAAAAGAACTTTTATTTGCAAACATTATATTTTTATGCAAATCATTTCTTCTCACATATGCCCCACTGGTTTGACCTTATACACATTTCCAAACAGGCATGAATCTGGCTAAGTCAAAAATGTCAACCATGTGTGGAAATAAAAAGAACA
Source organism: Bos indicus x Bos taurus (assembly GCF_003369695.1). Taxonomy (NCBI): domain Eukaryota; kingdom Metazoa; phylum Chordata; class Mammalia; order Artiodactyla; family Bovidae; genus Bos; species Bos indicus x Bos taurus. Next base: position 42,698,754 of record NC_040089.1, read on the forward strand.
AAGAGTGTCCCTCATCAACCAGGTATACAAGGGTTAAATCACAAACCACTATAGTCACCCACTGACAGTGCACCCTGAGGGAAATTTAGGATGAAAACCAAGATGAAACATTCTCTGTTTTCAATAAATGGACTCTAGAAAGTTAAGATGCATACCTCAGGAAGAATTTCAATGACTCCAGATTCTTGCAACATCCCATTCATAGACAGCACTAAAATTATTAACTTGAGATATCTGTTCCTTATTATTAGAAGTAATCTTTAGCTAAACTGTATGCTTGGCTACATGAATTTCCCAGCACCCCCTAGCCCCAAATCACATGCATACTGTCTTCTCCCCTACCTCCTAAGAGTAGTTTACTCAGGGCTACTGAGTGACTGTCTCAAAAGCTATAGTCTTCAGTAAGACCTTGAATGTTACTTAAATTCACAACTCTCCTGTCACATGTTTTTCTTTACTTTGACACTTGAGACTAATAACATCTGTATCAAGTGCTATGGTCCCCCATACATAGCCTCTCTGAGCACAGGGATGGGGAGAGAGATGGAGACAATGATTAGTGTGCAGAGAGGGGAGCGGAAGAAACTTTCATTTAATCCAAAGAATGTTACCTCAGACTGGGCTAACATTTTTCTGGTTGACTGTACTAGTGAAGATTTTAAAAGATTGTAGAGCTCTGCCATTGTTATCAATTTTCTTGTGTCTTTGGAGTTGCTAAAGTTATTGGAAACCTTGCTAAACTGAAGCTATAGATGCAAGCCTGAACTCAGATAAAATCATCAGCCCCTTAACTCATAGCATTTTGCAGCTTTGTGTGCTCTATTTCCCTTCTGCTCCCAGAAAGCCCACTATCTTCATGATGTTACAGTGAAAAGGAAAAAAAAAAAAGGAATGAGTTTGTTTTCTTTCCCTTTCCAGAGAACAAGGTAGATCAAGAGAACAGTGAGCAGGCATGAACATTCTTAGCTTTTTTACTTTAACTGCTCCTAGCTCTGCGTGTCTCTAACTAAATTTTCTTTTCTGCCCCCCTAACTCTGAATGTTTGTAACCAAGTTTATTTCTCTGTCCCATAACTCAACAGGAGCTATGCTTCACACCAATTTTCTGTTGACTCTATCCTAAATACATCCACATCTGGTATTTGGCCTTACAATACCCTTCCCCCTCTAGTTACATATCAGAAAGAAAGGCAGGCCAGACAGCCACGGAACTGTCGGACTCCATTACCAGGTTACTGACACCTATGACTATCTTTGAAACAATGCCAAGAGGAAGAAATCAAGACCCTAATTCCTTTGCTCCTCATCACTGACTCCTGTGTGCCTTATTTTATATACACCCCTAGATTCCTCATGGAGGAGAGGCAAATTCTTGAGGCAGAAACCTACTGTGTTCTCCTCTTGCAGGCTGAGAATTAAAGCCATCTTTGCATTTCCTCCAAACTCTGTCTCTATATTTTTCATTTGACTTTGATGGGCAGAGAAGGCCAAGATTTTAGCCAGCAATAATGACACTGCAGATTCTTTCCAAAATCTAAAATTTACTGTTAACATGGTAATGACTTTGTTACGTTTTAAAGGATAATTTATATTTTTAAAATATAGCCTTGAAAGGACAGGAAATAAAATCTTTAAAAGTGAATCTTCAGATAATACAACCCCCAGATGAAGGTATATATTTTTTATAGAAACCATGTTTTTCCAAACTATACAACCATCAAATACAGATAAAAATAATGTCCATTCATATGGGTAATTTAATTGCAACAGTATGGTAAAATTAGGATTCAGTATTGGTGTCCAGAGTGTTAAATACTGTTGAAATGTTTCTTGATGCCAAGTATCTAGATGACTGTGATAAATATTCAAATATAAAATATGTAGAGCTGAACAAAAATGATGACATGCAGTGATAATTAATTTGTAACACCAATTTAAGTAGGCATGCAACATCATATTTCTTCATTTCTTAATAAATAAAATTAAATTTTCCTTTAAGCAGAAAAGTCAATATGGCAACAGAGAAGAATAAACCTGAATCCAGGTCTATTGCTCTGTTGCCTGTGCTTAGTCATGCTGACTCTGCACCTTTGTCTCTTCAATAAGTAAAAGAATATTTCTCTTAGCCTGAAATATACATATAGCCCTTTCTCATGGCTCTGCCTCCCAGACTTGAACTTTAAAGCCATAATACTTCCCATTCCTTTAGAGATTAAAAGTTAAATAACAAGAAAATAACATTTTTCTTGTTGAAGGTTTATAGGAACATCATGACCAGACTATGTAGACAGCCCTAAGAACAAAGCATTACAACCAAGAAGTGTGCAACAACCAGTCACATTCCCTCCCGTTTTAGTACAAAAGAAGACTGAATTCTAATGGGGAAGATGGTTCTTTGGGATGCTGGTTCGCCAACTCCCTGGTTTGCTAACTTTCCGAATAAAGTTGCTATTCCTGTCTCAGCCTCTCTTGTCTCTATTTATTGGCCCATTGAGTGGCAAGCTGTATGAGCTTGGACTTTGTAACAATATCAGTATTATTACTCTCCTTACTGCTTTCCCCTTATACAGAGCAGAACATTCAGAAAAGTCTCTTCTCTGGTTAGTCTGCTGATTACTATTGAGATATTGATATCCCTGTCTACTGAACTCTTGAACTTGCTGATATTTTTTTTTTTCTGTGCCATATTTGGGCCTTTTTCTGAAGATATGAATCCTGTCTCAGGGTAACAGGTACACTAGGAAGCCATCCTTTCCAAAATCTTACTATCATCTGTGTGTGATACAACAAAACAGGAGATAAATGAATACCTTTTGTAGAAACCGCCAACACCTATAATCCTCCTTCCCTTTGAAGTTCTCAAAGATACTCCCCTTCTACCCATTTCTCTTGCCATCTCAGGAGCCCAGCAAAATTTCATCAGTGCAGGTGAACTTTTATCTTTACAAAAGCACTTAAAACACAGAAACAAAAATGTTCTGCCAACAGGCTTGGTCATGACCATGAAGGAAAAATAAGAAAATAAGACTACAAATTAAAACCTCATTACATTAACCTTTATCAACATATTAAGGGTTCTTTTGACCTACATACAAAGTGGAAGTGTTATCAACTTTGGATAACTTATTTTCTCTTTCTATGCCTGCACCTCTAGCCTAGCCCCCTTGTTAGTGATTTGAAATAGATACAATCTTCTTAACTGGCACTAGGACCCTTAAATTCACATAAAAGGCCCTACCCAGAACTCCATGCTTTAGAGGATATGCATCACAAAGAACCAAATTAAATTATTACAAAATGCTTACTCATGTCACTAGGATCTGATGCTCAAAGCTGACACAATGTGACCCTGACACTTAAGATCATGGCATTGACTCACACCATCCAGGCCAAGAAAAGTGCTTGCTTATCTCCTTTTCTGTGCCCCTCAACAAAATGCAGAGAGGATTTGAATATTAGAAGGTCTTAGACAGGAGGGAAAACCCTGACAAATTTTTCCTCTTACAAGGCACAAATCCTCCATTTTCTTCCTTTCATTTGTATTCCAATTCACAGTTTCAAAGATACCCGAGAATTAGCAGAAGCTTTACAATAGTTGTGAGGTGGCCTAGAAATGAAACCAAGCAGGACCCTTGAAGCTCTCTGGGGTACAAAAATCTTTCTGTGTCCCCCATTTCTTGTTTGTACAAAAAGAGCTTCAGTCTCCTAGACCTTCCCTGAGTTCTGAAGGGCAGATTCAGTTAAATAAAGAGGTGAAGGAATGCAGGAACGAGGAAAAGCAGTCTAGAAACAATAGTGCAAGGTCCCAGTTACTCCCCAGGGGTTGTGCATAGTAATCTAATACATATCTCTGAGTTCTTCTGCAGGACCTAGAGTCTCACTCAGGTGGAAGACAGTAACTTTAAGCTGAGCACAAGCATATGGGCTCCAGGCTGGTGGGAAGCAGACAGATGATGAGATTCCTGGAACACTATCTTGTTACCTCACCACCAACCAATCAGAAGAAAGTTATACTCTATCCATGGAATTCTCCAGGCAAGAATACTGGAATGGGCTGCCATGCCCTCATCCAGGGGATCTTCCCAACCCAGGGATCGAACCCAGGTCTCCTGCATTGCAGGCAGATTCTTTACCACTGAGCTACCAGGGAAGCCCAAATCAATTCTAGATTACTTAAATTACCGAATACAATATAAATGCTGTATAAAAGGCCACCAATATGCAGCAAATTCAAGTTCTGCTTTGTGAAACTTTCTGAAAGCTTTTTGAAAAGTATTTTTGATCTGAGTTTGGTTGCAGCCACTGATGTAGAACTTACACAGATTGAAGGACTGACTATATGTATATTTATGACATTTATATACATCACATAACATAAAGAAAGACTGACATTGATTCTTTACCTTGGCAATGATATTGGATATTGGATACTAGAATTGTGAGTACCATTTTGCTAAAAGTATTTACCAAATACTTTTAAGAATACCAATAAGAATTAATAAAATATTCCTTAAAAGACTTAATTTATAATTATTTAAATGAATTTTAAAATATATATGTGTTCATTATAAATTGTATTTACTTGTACATTCAATAGAAAAGTTTGGATATTTGAGAAGAGATTCACTTAAAAATACATGAATATCATTATATTCTTTACATTCACATTGATTTATATTTTTATATTTATATTCAAAGTTTATGTACTTGAAAAAAGTTGAATTCTGTTATATCACCACTGTCAAAAGAATATAAGTAACTAAAACTGTCTATAATAAAACCATGATCAGGCAAGTAAAAACAAAATAAGTGTATGTTAATCGCTCTATCATGTCCGACTTTTTGCGACCCCATGGATTATAGCCTGCCAGGCTGCTCCATGTAATTCTCCAGGCAAGAATACTGGAGTAGGTTTCCATTCCCTTCTCCAGGGAATCTTCCTGACCCAGGGATGGAATCCACACCTGCTTCACTGGCAGGCAGATTCTTTAACAACTGAGCCACCAGGGCAGTCCATCTACTATAAAACCATGACTAGTCAAGAAAAAAAGAGGGGTGGGAGGGGGAAGTAATTTATAAATCATGGGTGCCACTGTTTATTACTCATTTAAACATTGTAATTCATTAACAAAATACCTAGAGCAGCACAATAAAAATTAAATTCAATTAAAATTTGTATCTTGCCTATTTTTCACCTTATAAAATCATCAGCTTTACATATTTTTTTGTTTTTTGATATGAAAGTATACTGTGCAATAGGCAGAACACGTTTTATTTAACACTTTAGTGGTTTGCTATACAGCTTTCAAACATTTAAACATCTTTTCTGTGGGCCTCTATTTGTTTTAGTCCTGGGCCTGTCAAATATTAGAAGCAGGCCAGTGGACTAGAAGTGTCAAAGAATGTGAACAGATCCATTTTCCCTGATGCTGACCTTTAAAAATAGACAGCAAACCTAATTATGATTGATTTTCTGGCCTCAAAAGCTATTTCTAGGTGTAATAAGGTAAATTCCTAGGGCTTCTCTCATTCTATTTCCTATCTGTTTCATCAAAGTTCCACATCTATTCTGTTGTTAACTCTTGATTCTCTAACCACATCATAATTTCCCACTTCTGGTTCATAAATGGACTTTGGGCACTCTCCATCATGTGTAGTCTTTAGCTTTTTGTATGTAGATCTGAAAGTGAGCGAAAGCGAAATTCGCTCAGTCGTGTCCAACTCTTTGGGACACCACGGACAGTCCATAGAGAGTCCATGGAATTTTCCAGGCCAGAATACTGGAGTGGGTAGCCTTTCCCTTCTCCAGGGGATCTTCCCAGCCAAGAGATTGAACCCAGGTCAGCTGCACTGGAGTTAAGCTTAGTTAAGTTCAGCCGCTCACGTCTGACTCTTTGCAACCCCATGAACTGCAGCATGCCAACCACCCTGTCCATCACCAACTCCCAGAGTTTACTCAAACTCATGTCCCTTGAATTGGTGATGACATCTAACCATCTCATCCTCTGTCATCCCCTTTTCCTCCCACCTTCAATCTTTCCCAGCATCAGGGTCTTTTCCAATGAGTCAGTTTTTTGCGTCAGGTAGCCAAAGTATTAGAGCTTCAGCTTCAGCATCAGTCCTTCCAATGAATATTTAAGATTGATTTCCCTTAGGAAGGACTGGTTGGATCTCCTTTCAATCCAAGGGACTCCCAAGAGTCTTCTCCAATACCACAGTCCAAAAGCATCAATTCTTCTGTGCTCAGTTTTCTTTATAGTCCAACTCTCACATCCACACATGACTACTGGAAAAACCATAGCTTTGACTAGATGGACCTTAGTTGGCAAAGTAATGTCTCTGCTTTTTAATATTGTTGTCTAGGTTGGTCATAACTTTTCTTCCAAGATGCAAGCGTCTTTTAATTTCATGGCTGCAGTCACCATCTGCAGTGATTTTGGAACCCTAAAAAGTAAAGTCTCTCATTGCTTCCATTGTTTTCCCATCTATTTGCCATGAAGTAATGGGACCAGATGCCATGATCTTAGTTTTCTGAATGTTGAGTTTTAAGCCAACTTTTTCACTCTCCTCTTTCACTTTCATCAGGAGACTTTTTAGTTCTTCTTTGCTTTCTGTCATTAGTGTGGTGTCATCTGCATATCTGAGGTTATTGATATTTCTCCAGCAATCTTGATTCCAGCTTGTGCTTCATCCAGTCCAGCATTTCTCATGATGTACTCTGCATATAAGTCAAATAAACAGGGTGACAATATACAGCCTTGATGCATTCCTTTTCCTATTTGGAACCAGTCTGTTGTTCCACATCCAGTTCTAACTGTTGCTTCCTCACCTGCATACAGATTTTTCAATAGGCAGGTCAGGTGGTCTGGTATTCACATCTCTTGAAGACTTTTCCACAGTTTGTTGTGATCCACAAAGTTGAAGGCTTTGGCATAGTCAACAAAGAAGAAGTAGATGTTTTTCTGGAACTCTCTTGCTTTTTCAATGATCCAATAGATGTTGGCAATTTGAGCTCTGGTACCTCTGCCTTTTCAAAATCCAGCTTGAAATTTACCACGTTGCAGGCCAATTCTTTACCAGCTGAGCCACAAGAGAAGACCATAGAGATCTGAATGTTGTTTTATTCTTCTATTTAAAACAATTGCCTGACCTAAGTTTTGATTGCAAAGCCCTCTACTCCCAAGGGGCATCCAATTGACTTCAAGTTGCCTCTCTTGAATAAGCACAGTGCCAGTCACAAGGCTAGACAAGGAGCCAGGCCTTGTCCCCTTTCCCTATCCTTTGTTTTAGAGATTTTGGTTGATTTCAATAACTGATCATAGGGCTGTTCATTTTGTTTTCTCATGTTTTAAATTCTCCCTCTTATATTTAAAATTCATCTATGAATTTTGCTCATTTCACATGTTAGCAATGATGCTCAAAATCCTTTAAGCTAGGTTTCAGCAGTATGTGAACCAAAAATTTCCAGATGTACAAGTTGGATTTAGAAAAGGCAGAGGAACCGCAGACCAAATTGGAAACATTTGTTGAATCATGGAGAAAGCAAAGGAATTCCAGAAAAACATCTACTTCTGTTTCATTGACTATGCTGAAGCCTTTGACTATATGGATCACAACATAGTGTAGAAAATTCTTAGGTAAATGGGAGTACCATACCACCTTACCTGTCTCCTGAGAAACCTGTATGCAAGTCAGAAAGCAAAAGCTAGAACTGGACATAGAACATGGACTGGTTCAAAATTGGGAAAGGAGTACGTCAAGGCTGCATATTGTCACCCTGTTTACTTAACTTATATGCAGAGTACATCATGAGAAATGCTGGGCTGGATGAATCACAATCTGAAATCAAGATTGCTGGGAGAAATATCAACAACCTCTGATATGCAAATGATACCACTCTAATGAAGAAAGTGAAGAAGAATTAAAGAGCCTCTTGGTGAGGATGGAAGAGGAGAGTGAAAAAACTGCATGGAACTCAACATTCAAAAAACTAAGATCATGGCATCTGGTTTCATCACTTCGTGGCAAATCAGATCAGATCAGATCAATCGCTCAGTCATGTCCGAATCTTTGCAACCCCATGAATCACAGCACACCAGCCTCCCTGTCCATCACCAACTCCCAGAGTTCACCCAGACTCACGTCCATCAAGTCAGTGATGCCACCCAGCCATCTCATCCTCTGTTGTCCTCTTCTCCTCTTGCCCTCAATCCCTCCGAGCATCAGAGTCTTTTCCAATGAGTCAACTCTTTGCAGGAGGTGGCCAAAGTCCTGGAGTTTCAGCTTTAGCATCATTCCTTCCAAAGAAATCCCAGGGCTAATCTCCTTCAGAATGGACTGGTTGGATCTCCTTGCAGTCCAAGGGACTCTCAAGAGTCTTCTCTAACACCACAGTTCAAAAGCATCAATTCTTCGGCGCTCAGCCTTCTACACAGTCCAACTCTCACATCCATACATGACCACAGGAAAAACCATAGCATTGACTAGACAGACCTTTGTTGGCAAAGTAATGTCTCTGCTTTTGAATATGCTATCTAGGTTGGTCATAACTTCCCTTCCAAGAAGTAAGCATCTTTTAATTTCATGGCTGCAATCACCATGGGTAGTGATTTTGGAGCCCAAAAAAATAAAGTCTGACACTGTTTCCACTGTTTCCCCATCTATTTCCCATGAAGTGATGAGACTAGATGCCATGATCTTCGTTTTCTGAATGTTGAGCTTTAAGCCAACTTTTTCACTTTCACTTTCATCAAGAAGCTTTTGAGTTCCTCTTCACTTTCTGCCATAAGGGTGGTGTCATCTGCATATCTGAGGTTATTGATATTTCTCCCAGCAATCTTGATTCCAGCTTGTGTTTCTTCCAGTACAGCGTTTCTCATGATGTACTCTGCATAGAAGTTAAATAAACAGGGTGACAATATACAGCCTTGACGTACTCCTTTTCCTATTTGGAACCAGTCTGTTGTTCCATGTCCAGTTCTAACTGTTGCTTCCTGACCTGCATACAAATTTCTCAAGAGGCAGGTCAGGTGGTCTGGTATTCCCATCTCTTGAAGAATTTTCCACAGTTTATTGTGATCCACACACTCAAAGGCTTTGGCATAGTCAGTAAATCAGAAATAGATGTTTTTCTGGAACTCTCTTGCTTTTTCCATGATCCAGCGGATGTTGGCAATTTGATATCTGTTTCCTCTGCCTTTTCTAAAACCAGCTTGAACATCAGGAAGTTCACAGTCCACATATTGCTGAAGCCTGGCTTGGAGAATTTTGAGCATTACTTTACTAGCATGTGAGATGAGTGAATTGTACAGTAGTTTGAGCATTCTTTGGCATTGCCTTTCTTTGGGATTGGAATGAAAACTGACCTTTTCCAGTCCTGTGGCCACTGCTGAGTTTTCCAAATTTGGTGGCATATTGAGTGCAGCACTTTCACAGCATCATCTTTCAGGATTTGGAATAGCTCAACTGGAATTCCATCACCTCCACTAGCTTTGTTCATAGTGATGCTTTCTAAGGCCCACTTGACTTCACAATCCAGGATGTCTGGCTCTAGGTCAGTGATCACACCATCGTGATTATCTGGGTCATGAAGATCTTTTGTGTACAGTTCTTCTGTGTATTCTTGCCATCTCTTCATAATATCTTCTGCTTCTGTTAGGTCCATACCATTTCTGTCCTTTATCGAGCCCATCTTTGCATGAAATGTTCCTTTGGTATCTCTGATTTTCTTGAAGAGATCCCTAGTCTTTCCCATTCTGGTGTTTTCCTCTATTTCTTTGCATTGATCACTGAAGAAGGCCTTCTTATCTCTTCTTGCTATTCTTTGGAACTCTGCATTCAGATGTTTATATCTTTCCTTTTCTCCTTTGCTTTTCGCTTGTCTTCTTTTCATAGCTATTTGTAAGGCCTCCCCAGACAGCCGTTTTGCTTTTTTGCCTTTCTTTCCCATGGGGATGGTCTTGATCCCTGTCTCCTGTACAATGTCACGAACCTTATTCCATAGTTTATCAGGCACTCTATCTATAAGATCCAGGTCCTTAAATCTATTTCTCACTTCCACTGTATAATCATAAGGGATTTGGTTTAGGTCATACCTGAATGGTCTAGTGGTTTTCCCTACTTTCTTCAATTTAAGTCTGAATTTGGCAATAAGGAGTTCATGGTCTGAGCCACAGTCAGCTCCAGGTCTTGTTTTTGCTGACTGTATAGAGCTTCTCCATCTTTGGCTGCAAAGAATATAATCAATCTGATTTCGGTGTTGACCATCTGGTTATGTCCATGTATAGAGTTTTCACTTGTGTTGTTGGAAGAGGGTGTTTTTTTATGACCAGTGCATTTTCTTGGCAAAACACTATTAGTCTTTGCCCTGCTTCATTCTGTATTCCAAGGCCAAATTTGCCTGTTACTCCAGGTGTTTCTTGACTTCCTACTTTTGCATTCCAGTCCCCTATGATGAAAAGGACATCTTTTTGGGTGTTAGTTCTAAAAGGTATTGTAGGTCTTCATAGAACCGTTCAACTTCAGCTTCTTCAGCGTTACTGGTTGGGGCATAGACTTGGATTACTGTGGTATTGAATGGTTTGCCTTGGAAACAAACAGAGACCATTCTGTCGTTTTTGAGATTGCATCCAAGTACTGCATTTTGGACTATTTCGTTGACCATGATGGTCACTCCATTTCTTCTGAGGGATTCCTGCCCACAGTAGTAGATATAATGGTCATCTGAGTTAAATTCCATGGCAAATAGAAAGGGAAAAAGTAGAAGCAGTGACAGATTTTTTTCTTGGTCTCCAAAATCACTGCACAGGTTGACTGCAGCCATGAAATTAAAAGACACTTGCTCCTTGGAAGGAAAGTGATGACAAACCTAGATAGTGTATTAAAAAGCAGAGGCATCACTTGGCCAACAAAGTCAAAACTATGGCTTTTCCAGTAGTCATGTATGGATGAGAGAGTTGGACCATAAGAAAGGTTGAGCACTGGAAAAATGATGCTTTCATCTTGTGTTGCTAGAGAAGACTCTTGAGAGTCTCTTGGACTGCAAGGAGATTAAACCAATCAATCCTAAAGGAAATCAACCCTCAATATTCATTGAAAGGACTAAAGCTGAAGCTGAAACTCCAATACTTTGGCCACCTGATGTGATTAGCTGACTTTTTGGAAGACTCTGATGTTGGGAAAGATAGAAGGCAAAGTGATAAGGGGGCAATATAGGATGAGATGATTAGATAGCATCACCAACTCAATGGACATGAATTTGAGCAAACTCCAGAAGATAGTGGAGGACAGAGGAGCCTGGCATGCTACAGTCCATGGGGTCACAAAGAGTCAGACATGACTTAGTGACTGAACAACAACAATAGTAACAACCCCACAAATCCTAGGCCTGCAACTTCAACCTCAGTAAAAGCAGAACGCCAGGCCTGTGCTTTCTTTCTTTCTACCTATAACCTTACTGTGTGCCCTCAGGTATGCCTTGTAATTTCCAGGACTAGTAATCAATTATTTTCTTCAAAATTTCCTGATAGTTATTACTGAGGGCATCTTGAAATCCTAATAAAAATCACAAGGACCAGGTCAGCCACAACATTGGTTATTGATTGGCTGAGACCAGCACAAAACACTTTGATCTCAGATTATTTGATTCATCCCTTTAGTTGCTAATTTACCTGATGGCTTCCTTAATGAGGGTCAGCTCTGGTCACTTGAGAGCCTGTTCTTGGAGACTCAGCTGATACTTGGAATAAAAAACAATCCATCATCACTTTGGAAACAAGATAAAGGAAATAACTATCATAAAATGGAAGAAATCTTTTTTCTTTCTGTATAAGAATCCCATATATGAAAGTACTACCCAAAATTCTACATGTCATCTACACTTACAAATTGTAGGCCTCCCTGTGAAACCTCATTTCTTTACTCAAATTAAAGGACGCCCCTATCTCTGAAATTGACATGCAAAATATTATCTGTCACATGTATTTTGGTACCCTGTCTTATTAAATTTTAATGTTTGATTGCTCAGTGAAATAACATTGAGCGAATCAATGCAAATAAGTATCAACCTCTAAAATTCCATGACTTGCATATATTATCTGTCACTGCAGCATTACTTTTCTGTGCTTTAGAGAAATATTAGATAATTCAATTACCAACATACACATGAAAAAAACAAGATAGAAACCCAATGTCACATTTATTTTTGTAAGCATTTGTCCTTTTGGCTGTTCAGAATACAATCCTTTGTCTGTTGGTACCCAGATTCCTTTGGCATGCAGTCTTGGTCAAAGGTAGTGTCATTCTGATGCTGAAGAAATTCCTGGCTACACACTTCTAACATCATGCAACCAAGAGTGACCCAAGCTCATCTAACAAAATGGTATTCAATGGAGTTTTGATCTTGAGCTAGAGATGCAAGAAATAAGGAAAAATTTGAAGAAAGATCTGATCTTCAGTAAATGTGCACCAGTAAGGACCCTAAAGGGTTTTTATCTAAAGACCAACTTGATGATTTTGTACCTTTTCTGTACAAAGAGATGTGTATTTTGAAATCCACCCACCCTTGGTTAAAGCGAATCCTTTACAAGAATGCATGCTGTCAGACTGCTCCAAATATGTAGTGTGCTTTCCCTGTCTCTTTGTCTCTAGAGGTCTCCTGGATCTATTTCCTAAGCTTTGTCATATATATCTTATCATCTAGATTTTCACTTATCCTGTGGGCATTCAATTCCCTTCTGCCTGAGGCAGGTTTGGTTTTCTTTGCTTGCAACAAGAACCTTTGATCGATATACTACAATACAATGTCTCTTGATAAAGCATATTTTTTAGAAAATCTTATATTAAAAAAATTAAGTTGATTTACATTCAAGAGTAACCTAAAACAACCACAAAACTTACATTAAAAAATGATTCTCCCAAATAAGTCTAATAAATAATAATGGAATGCACATGTTTGGAGAATTTCATAGTGCTTTTCATATCTCTTGATTTCTTTGATAATGATAACAAGCAAGTGAGGCCAGCAGGTCTGTGTGAAAATGTACACACAGACACAAAGGGATTGGGAACCAGAGAGTCTAAAAAGCTTGTTTTGGTGCAGGGTAGTCAGACAAAGGCCTGGGGCTAGAAACCAGCCTCCAGACTATTGATTGAGAACTTTTGAAAAGGAAATCTATAGGTTCAATTTTTGACACGCAGCCTGTAAAAGCACAGGCAACATTATCACCTATTCTCTTCATTAAAGTGGAAAGTAAGGTAAGCAGGCTTCCTATGTACTGAAATCATATTCTAATTGCTTAGGGTTTACAGTGCCCTGGACTGACAAGCAGACACCCTACAATAAAGTTCCCATTAACTCATAGATTCACAGCATCATTTGTTAAAGAATTTCAAACATCAAACTTCTGTATTTTTTTCTATATAACAGGAAACTTCAGTTCAAATGAAATTTCAGGCACAAATTCAGTATGTAAGCAGAAAAGCCCTAACGCTTTGATTGAAGCAAAGCTGGTTGACTAGTGCCCCTGATCCCGACACTTAAGCCCCTCTGTATCTCAGGACTCTGAGAAAAGAGTCTAAACACTTAAGAAAAGAGTCTAAACACTTAATCAAGCCCTGTGCCTGGTTTCAGAAATGAAAATATTCAAGTATAGATAAATTAGGTGTTAATTTGTTTGTTTGTTTTCCAAGTCCAACTCCATATATGATTTTTATGGAAGACCTAGAGTCTTGACTCCAAACAAGTGAGGATTTTTTTTTTTTGCTTGTTTGTTTTTCAATTCAGGGGGAACGTGTGTATTTCCACCTTATTCTCCAAAACCCTACCTCAAAGGAAGACCCTGCTCAGTGCCTGTGTAGATGAACCTGAAAACTCACTGCAGTTACATGTTATATGTCCTCAGCTGGTAAGTATGCTTCTCGAGGATAGAACCTCTGCTCTCAAACTTATTTCTATTCTTCATGACTAGACAAGCCACATAACTTATCTTCCAAATAAGACCACTTTTGAGAGTGAAAGTGAGGCCATTTATAATTATAACTGAGGAGCTGGCCAGGCAAAGTACGATGATGATCACCCTGCCCACGATATTAAGTATGTTCTACAAAAAAGGACTCTATGAAAAAGACATTTGGCATTCAAGAGTCTCCAACTTGTCCTTAATTATTCAAAATGTGGAAATAAATTCCATACCACTCAGATTTCTCAAGAATCTCTGACTTTTGAGAAGAGACTCAATCACATTCTTAGTAACATCAGTAGCTCCTGTTTGATCTGCTTGGTAAAGCTCACATCTGAATACATATGCTGCTGTTTTCATTAGTGTTATTGTTGTTATTTAGTCACTAAGTTGTATCCAACTCTTTACAACCCCATGGACTGTAGCCCACCAGGCTCTTCTGTCCATGGGACTTTTCAGGCAAAAATACTAGAGTGACATTTCCTTCTCCAGAGGATCTTTCAGACCCAGGGATTGAACTGAGTCTCCTGCTTGGCAGGTGGATTCTTTACCACTGAGCCACCTGGGAAGCTGAACACACATGTGGAGAAGATAAAAAATGAAGGGATTTCCATTCCAAAATAAAATTAGCAAATAATCTGCCATAAACAGTGAATTATACAAGAAAATGAAGATCTGTTAAGTTTCAATGTTGAAGTCTTGGTTATGCCTACCCACAAACACAATTTCCACTCTGGCCTCACTTATAGACAGTACTTTCTGGAGATGGTCAAAGGCCAGTATTGGACTCTGTCACAGCCATTAGAGGTACAATTTTTGTGAGACATATTTATGGGATATCCTTGCCCTCTCAGTCACCTGTCTGTTCTCCTTAGTCACAGAGCAAATGACTTTCTGACCTGCTGGGTCTAGGACTTGGATTGAAATAATCACCTTCTACTACCACCTAAGTGACTTAGATGCCCATATTTGCATTTGACGCTGATCCCTCCAGCTCTGCTCAACCCCACAGTTTATTTCCAGTTCAGAAGAAAAGAGTGATTGTTCAGCTAGTCAATGTGTTTTTTCTAATTTCTATATGCCTTTCGTTGCAAGTTTGTCAATGATATTCCAGAGATGAGGAAGAATTTTATAAACCTTAATTTTCATTTCTATCACAATTCTTGGCAGTAGGTAAGACTTATAATCAGAAAATGACCATTATGATAGTATGAGAACATTTTATAAATCAATGTTTAATGTTTACAAATGAATCTATGGAGAAGAGAATAAAAGCTAAAGAGTGAAAAACAGATGAGTAAATTTTTTATGACATTGAAAAAGGCTTATCTAGAAAGCATAATGTCATATGTCTTGCATACCTTTGTATTTATTTATTCTATTTTACAATGAAAGAAGAGAAAGTTTAAAGCTAAAGTATGCTGGAATTAATTTTCCATTAGAGAATACTTCAATTGCTTTAAAGCTTTTAATTTTCACTTTTTACACTTCTTACACTTGAAAGATTTTTAACTGGAATCCAAATAATTACAAAGAAGAAAAGTTTATCATTTACAAGAACATGGATAGAACTTGAGGAAATTATGCTAAGTGAAATAATGCATACAAAGAAAAATACTATGTTAGTTCACTTATATGTAGAATTTCAAAACAATAACAACAAACTCATGGAAACAGAATAGATTCATGATTTTCAAAGATAAGAGAGGGGGTGGGACAGGAAAAATGGAGAAAGGTAGTCAAGGCTACAAGTGTCCAGTTATAAGATGAGTAAGTTCTGGGGCTATACTGTACCGTGTGGACACTATAGTGAATAATACTCTATTGCATACCTGAAAGTGGCTAACAGAGTAAATCTTAAAAGTCCCCCCTGCAAATTCTAACTGTGTGAGATAACAGATGTGTTAACTACCGTTATTGTGATCTTCATTTCCCAGTGTATATGTATATCAAATCATCACAATATATACCTGAAACTGACACAATGTTATATTGTGTAAACTATATCTCAGTAAAGCTGGGAAAACAAAAAGGTAATCAAAGTTAGGGGAAATATACAAGTTAGTGATTTGATATAAAAAGAAATAGAGTCCCCAGGCTAGGCTGATTGGGAGTTATACCTAACAGGACTCTCAATTTTCAAACATCAATAGCTCAAAAAATAAGGCTGTCATTAACAGAAACATTTGAGAGATGAGTTTGGGAGCAAGGCAATGTACTAAGCACAGCCTCAGCCATGTTGATTCTGAGTTCCAGGGAGATATCTAACTGGCAAACTCCAACAGGAAAGAATGTAGGACTGAAGCTAATATAGAAAGATACATACAGTCTGGAGTTGGGGGGAAGAGTCACCTACACAGAGGTTTTAGCTGAATCCACAAAAATGGTGGAAGCTGCTGGAACTTAAAGGAACAGAGTCACTAAGGTCACCAACTCAAAGCAAACATCATGTAGTCAAGTTTATAGGTGTGAGCTCCATGAAGGAGTGAGGATTCTTTTTTCTTTAAAATACGCAAAGCAGAGGAAGAAAATACATGCATGTTACATTTTATTGTGCTTAATTGTATGGCTTCTCACAGATATTGTGGGTTTCTCTTTTTATTTTTTAACAAATTGAAGGTTGCGGCAACCATGCATTGAGCAAATCTACTGGCACTGTTTTTCCAACAGCATTTGCTCACTGTCTCTGTGGCATTTTGGTAATTCTCATGACATTTCAAACTTTTCCATTATTCTTATATTATATTTGTTACAGTGATCTGGAATCAGTGATCTTTGATTTTCCTACTATGAATCACTGAAGGCTCAGATGATGGTAAGTATTTTTTAGCAATAAAGTATTTTCTAATTAAAATATGTACATTGTTTTTGCGACATAATACTATTGCATACTTATTAGACTATGGTATGGCACAAACATAACTTCTATATACAAGTGAAATAACATATTCTTCTTCAATAATTCCTAGAGAAGGGATTACTGGGCAGAGATTCTGTGCTGTGTGCTTAGTTGCTCAGTTCAGTTCGTTTCAGTCGCTCAGTCGTGTCCGACTCTGCGACCCCATGAATCGCAGCATGCCAGGCCTTCCTGTCAATCACCAACTCCTGGAGTTCACTCAGACTCACGTCCATTGAGTTGGTGATACCATTCAGCCATCTTATTCTCTGTCGTCCCCTTATCCTCCTGCCCCCAAGCCCTCCCAGCATCAGAGTCTTTTCCAGTGAGTCAACTCTTCTCATGAGGTGGCCAAAGTTTTGGAGTTTCAGCTTCAGCATCAGTCCTCCCAATGAACACCCAGGACTGATCTCTGTTAGAATGGACTGGTTGGATCTCCTTGCAGTCCAAGGGACTCTCAAGAGTCTTCTTTAACACCACAGTTCAAAAGCATCAGTTCTTCGGTGCTCAGCTTTCTTCACAGTCCAACTCTCACATCCATACTTGACCACTGAAAAAACCATAGTCTTAACTAGACAGACCTTTGTTGGCAAGGTAATATCTCTACTTTTCAATATGCTAGCTAGGTTAGTCATAACTTTCCTTCCAAGGAGTAAGCGTCTTTTAATTCCATGGCTGCAATCACCATCTGCAGTGATTTTAGAGCCAAGAAAAACAAAGTCAACCACTGTTTCCACTATTTCCCCATTTTTTCCCATGAAGTGATGGGACCAGAAGCCATGATCTTCGTTTTCTGAATGCTGAGCTTTAAGTCAAATTTTTCACTCTCCTCTTTCACTTTCATCAAGAGGCTTTTTAGTTCCTCTTCACTTTCTGCCATAAGGGTGGTGTCATCTGCATATCTGAGGTGATTGATATTTCTCCCAGAAATCTTGATTCCAGCTTGTGCTTCTTCCATCCCAGCATTTCTCATGATGTATTCTGCATATAAGTTAAATACGCAGGGTTACAGTATACAGCCTTGACGTACTCCGTTTCCTATTTGGAACCAGTCTATTGTTCCATGTCCAGTTCTAACTGTTGCTTCCTGACCTGCATATAGGTTTCTCAAGAGGCAGGTCAGGTGGTCTGGTATTCCCATCTCTTTCAGAATTTTCCACAGTTTATTGTGATCCACACAGTCAAAGGCTTTGGCATAGTCAATAAAACAGAAATAGATGTTTTTCTGGAACTCTCTTGCTTTTTCCATGATCCAGTGGATGTTGACAATTTGATCTCTGCTTCCTCTACCTTTTCCAAAACCAGCTTGAACATCAGGAAGTTCACGGTTCACGTACTGCTGAAGCCTGGCTTGGAGAATTTTGAACATTACTTTACTAGCATGTAAGATGAGTGCAATTGTGCGGTAGCTTGAGCATTCTTTGGCATTGCCTTTCTTTGGGATTGGAATGAAAACTGACCTTTTCCAGTCTTGTGGCCACTGCTGAGTTTTCCAAATTTGCTGGCATATTGAGTGCAGCACTTTCACAGCATCATTTTTCAAGATTTGAAATAGCTCAACTGGGATTCCATCACCTCCACTAGCTTTCTTTGTAGTGATGCTTTCTAAGGCCTACTTGACTTCACATTCCAGGATATCTGGCTCTAGATGAGTGATCACACCATCGTGATTATCTGGGTCATGAAGACCTTTTTTGTACAGTTCTTCTGTGTGTTCTTGCCACCTTTTCTTAATATCTTCTGCTTCTGTAAGTCCATACCATTTCTGTCCTTTATCGAGCCCATTTTTGTATGAAATGTTCCCTTAGTATCTTTAATTTTCTTGAAGAGATCTCTAGTCTTTCCCATTCTGTTGTTTTCCTCTATTTCTTTGCATTGATTGCTGAGGAAGTCTTTCTTATCTCTCCTTGCTATTCTCTTGGCAAAACTCTATTCGCCTTTGCCCTGCTTCTTTCCTGCTTCTTCTCCAAGGCCAAATTTGCCTGTGATTCCAGGTGTTTCTTGACTTCCTACTTTTGCATTCCAGTCCCTATAATGAAAAGGACATCTTTCTTCAGTGTTAGTTCTAAAAGGTCTTGTAGGTCTTCATAGAACTTCAGCTTCTTCAGCATTACTGGTTGGTGCATAGGCTTGGATTACCTTGATATTGAATGGTTTGCCTTGGAAACGAATAGAGATCATTCTGTCGTTTTTGAGATTGCATCCAAGTACTGCATTTCGGACTCTTTTGTTGACCATGATGGTTAGTCCATTTCTTCTGAGGGATTCCTGCCCGCAGTAGTAGATATAATGGCCATCTGAGTTAAATTCACCCATTCCAGTCCATTTTAGTTTGCTGATTCCTAGAATGTTGACGTTCACTCTTGCCATCTCTTGTTTGACTACTTCCAATTTGCCCTGATTCATGGACCTAACATTCCAGGTTCCTATGCAATATTGCTCTTTACAGCATTGGACCCTGCTTCTATCACCAGTCACATCCACAACTGCGTGTTGTTTTTGCTTTGGTTCCATCCCTCCATTCTTTGTTGAGGTATTTTTCCACTGATCTCCAGTAGTATATTGGGCACCTACCAACCTGGGGAGTTAATTTTTCAGTGTCCTACATTTTTGCCTTTTCATACTGTTTATGGGGTTCTCGAGGCAAGAATACTGAAGTGGTTTGTCATTCCCTTCTCCTGTGGATCACATTCTGTCAGACCTTTCCACCATGACCTGCCCATCTTGGGTGGCCCCACAAGGCATGGCTTAGTTTCATTGAGTTAGACAAGGCTGTGGTCCGTGTGATCAGATTGGCTAGTTTTCTGTGATTATGGTTTCAGTGTTCTGACCTGTGATGCCCTCTGGCAACACCTACCATCTTACTTGGGTTTCTCTTACCTTGGACGTGGGGTATCTTTTCATGGCTGCTCCAACAAAGCGCAGCCACTGCTCTTTACCTTGGATGAGGGGTATCTCCTCACGGCCACCCCTCCTGACCTTGAATGTGGAGTAGCTTCTCTCAGCCCTCCTGCACCCGCACAGCCACAGCTCCTGTCGTGTCCTACACTTTGCAACCCCATGGACGGTAGCCTGCCAGTCTGCTCTGTCCTTGGGGATTCTCCAGGCAAGGATACTAGAGTGGGTTGCCTTGCCCTCTTCCAGGGAATCTTCCCAACCCAGATATGGAAACCAAGTCTCCTGCACTGCAGGCAGATTCTTTACCGACTGGGCCACCAGGGTGTGAAACACAAGTCACTCAGTCGTGTCTGACTTGGCAATCCCATGGACGACAGAGTCGGAATTCTCCAGGCCAGAATACTGGAGTGGGTAGCCTTTCCCTTCTTCAGGGGATCTTCCCAAACCAGGATTGAACCCAGGTCTCTCGCATTGCAGGCTGATTCTTTACCAGTTGAGTCACAAGGGAAGTCTGAGCCACTAGGGAAGCCTGATCAGAAATTCCAAATATCTTAAATTAATTGGCAATAACATTCACTATCCATAACAATGGAAAAACTTAGCCCCCTCACCAACACCATACAGGAGGCACTATGCCCCCACACCTTCACCAACACTGGACAACAACAGTAGCTTTTGTTAGTGTCAGTATCATAAGTTTACATGGTTAAATTAATAGAGAATTAAGTCAAGGAATTAAAAGACACTTGCTCCTTGGAAGAAAAGTTATAACCAACCTAGATAGCATATTAAAAAGCAGAGACGTTACTTTGCCAACAAAGGTCTGTCTAGTCAAAGCTATGGTTTTTCCAGTAGTTATGTATGGATGTGAGAGTTGGGTTATAAAGAAAACTGAACACCTAAGAACTGATGCCTTTGAACTGTGGTGTTGGAGAAGACTCTTGAGAGTCCCTTGGACTGCAAGGAGATCAAATCAGTCAATCCTAAAGGAAATCAGTCCTGAATATTCGTTGTAACGACTGTTGATGAAGCTGAAGCTCCAATATTTTGGCCACCTGATGTGAACAGCTGACTCAGAGAAGACCCTGATGCTGGGAAAGATTGAAAGCAGGAAGAAAAGGGGATGACAGAGGATGAGATGGTTGGATGGCATCACTACGTCAATGGACATGAGTTTGCACAAGCTCTGGAAGCTGGTGATGGACAGAGAGGCCTGGCGTGCTGCAGTCCATGGGGTCGCAAAGAGTTGTTAATGACTGAGCAACTAAACTGACTGAAGCCGTTATTCATTTCAATCTTATCCCATTTTTGTTTTTATGTATTTTCAGTTTTCAGGGGCCTGGTAAAGTCAAGTGATTTATGCAATTTCTTTCTTTATTAAATAGGTGTAGGAGGAAATCAGTGTAATTAAAATTCCCTCTTACTTAATTTTCATTGATTTCCTATGAACAGGCTCTCTAAATGGTGCTTTCACCATTTAGAAAATAAATGAATGAAATGACAGATTTTAAAGATAGGTAATCTTTAGGTAAGTAGGTAGATAATGATATGTAATGGTAGGTAATACCTAGCATGGTATTTTAAAGTATCAGAGGTAAGTACTCAAGTGGCTACTTGACTGAGGAAAGTTATCATCACTAAAATCTATTATAAAATCAGAGACTACAAAAATGTAAATGTAACCATTTTCTATTGATTTTGAAAGGGTTACAAAATGCTCATCAAAATATCCTTGTTGAATAAAGAGAACTTTCTAAGTTGTTAAGAAATTTCCTCTTGAACTGAATTTTCTTTGCTATCTGCAATAGGGGGCTTTGGTGAATATTCACTTCTCTGAAAAAAAAAAAATGAGCAAATTAGCCATTGGAGAAGAGACCCATTTTAAAATAGATGTGGTTGTCATGAAATCTTCCCTTGCCTCTCACCCAGACACAAGACATAAAATACAGTCCATATCTGCTCCTTGAAATAGCAAAAGAAAGTAAGTTGTCTAATCTGGTTATCATTAAAGACCTTACATCAAATGGAGCTCTTGGTTGAAAGAATCAGAAGCCAACCATGACTAATTTAAGCATAAAATATTTTATTTAGAGGGTGTTAAATAGTTCATAGAATTTTAATGTGGGAGTGATGAGAGGAGGTGAAGGGAAAGGGAAGAGGGAAGGCAGAGAACCAGGTTTGAGGATACAGAGTTAAGAAAATTTCCTCCAAGCACCACCATATCTTGAAACAGATCTTGATCATTCAGGCAACGCTGTACAGAGTAGAAACTGCCAGAACTGCCTCTCAAGACCTGATATGACCTCTGCTACCATCTCCACTATGCATCCCAGAGGCCCTGAATCTTTGCATCGTTACCTTCTCAGTCAAAGCCTAATGCAAGTGTATGAGTAAGCAGAGCTCCAGGAAAGACTGAAGAGTAAGCATCTGGCATCTTATGCTTCTATATTTGGGTGGCTCTGTGCCATGCAGTAGGAGATTAGTCAGACATAGGAAGGAAATTCAGAGACTAGGAAGCTAGAAAGAGTGACAAATACTTATTGAAATTTAAGAATATAAGGAGTATTTCTTTATTAGGGCTGAAGTTAAAATTATTCCCTAAATATTTTTGTATTAAAAATCTTTATTTGAATGAAAGGACTACAATACTGTTAATTTTTTCCATCCTCTTTTTGTCAATATTTATATTTCCTTTATTTTGAAAATCATATGCTCAATTTCCAATCTGAATTTTTTTGTGATCATTTGGCTTCTTAAAATTATTATAATAACTGTTATATTGCCAGGAGAAATATCAATTACCTCAGATATGCAGATGACACCACCCTTAGGGCAGAAAGCGAAGAAGAACTAAAGAGCCTCTTGATGAAAGTGAGACAGTGAAAAAGTTGGCTTAAAGCTCAACATTCAGAAAACTTAAGATCATGGCATCCACTCCCATCACCTCATGACAAACAGATGAGGAAACAGTTGAAACAGATACAGACTTTATGTGGGAGGGCTCCAAAATCACTCCAGATGATAACTGCAGCCATGAAATTAAAAGACGTTTCTTGGAAGAAAGGTTATGACCAACCTAGACAGCATATTAAAAAGCAGAGACATTACTTTGCCAACAAAGATCTGTCTAGTCAAAGCTATGATTTGTCTAGTAGTTGTGTATGGATGTGAAAGTTGGACTATAAAGACAGCTGAGAGATGAAGAATTGCTCCTTTTGAACTGTGGTTTTGGAGAAGACTCTTGAGGGTCCATTGGACTGCAAGGGGATCCAATCAGTCTGTCCTAAAGGAAATCAGTCCTGAATATTCATTGGAAGGACTGATGCTAAAGCTGAAACTCCAATACTTTGGTGACCCGATGCGAAGAACTGACTCATTGGAAAAGACCCTGATGCTGGGAAAGATTGAAGGCGGGAGGAGAAGGGGACAATGGAGGATGAGATGACTGGATGGCATCACCGACTCAATGGACATGAGTTTGAGTAAACTCCAGCAGTTGGCGATGGATAGGGAGGCCTGACCTGCTACAGCCCATGGGGTCGCAAAGAGTCAGACATGACGGAGCAACTGAACTGAACTGAATTATACTTATTTCTGCATCTTGGTTCTTAATGTTTTCTATTTGTCAAACTTATTTGGCTTCCACTTTTCTTATTTCCATTGGAGAATTTTCCTCTAAGGATTTCCATTTAATACATTCTCTTTCATTTTTGGTTACTTATTAAACCCTGTGCATATATTTCTATTTATGTCTCAATATATTAAATCTAATCAATACATATATCACTTCCTGTATTAAAAGAATGTTCTCACCTCAGTTTATTCTCCCACTTCCAACTACCATATAATTTCTGTTTTGTCCAAAACAGTAACCACTAACCACATACAGATATTTAAATTATTTAATAAAGGAAAATTTAAAGTTTGGATTCTATGTTGTCCTGGTCACGTTTCAAGTGATCAGTGGTTCCATGTTACTAGTGGCCTGCATATTGGTTAGCACAAATATAGACTATTTCTGCCATCATAGAGAGGTTAACCACATACCTCTGGACTAAACTTTAATTCTAAATGATTATGAATACGTGTTTTCTAGTTGATCCTTGCTTTCTTAAACAATAATATAATTTACTAATATATTAGTAAATATATTTCTCCTAAGCCCCTCATTGTTCTCCTGGGGTAATTTCTTCTCTTGCTGTATACCTCTTCAGAGAATATGCTCTAAGAAGAATTTTGCATATTCAATCTTACGAAGACTTTATTCCAGAAATATATTTAGTTTATACTTGTATATCAATATTAGTTTAATGTAGTATAAAATTATAGGCTAATATTCTTTCCCTTCATCACCTTGAACATAAGTTTATACTTGTATATCAAGATTAGTTTAATGTAGTATAAAATTATAGGCTAATATTCTTTCCCTTCATCACTTTGAACAAATTTTTCACTGTCTTCTGATATTTAGTGAATCTATTGAGAAATTTAGTGACAATCTTAGAGGTAAATTGAAATAACAGCTCCAATTTTTCACTTATCTCTCTATTCATGTCTTTTGTATGTAATGTCACAATTCCTCATAAAAAGGCCTAGAGGACTCTCTAAGTCCTTGATTTTGGATTCAGCCACATGATTGATTCTAGTCAATAAAATATGGTTGAATTGATAGGGCATCAGTTCTGAAAATAGGACCTAAGAGACCTCCTGGGTTTCTTCTTTCCCTTTGCATCCCTGCCATCATCATACAAAGAGCTACTCCTTATTGCTGCTGTCCCTTGGGCTAAACTAAAAAATTAAAGAGATACAAAGAAGATCTTTTGAAATTTTTTTTTTTAGTTAAAATTATATTCTCATGCTCAATATTTCCAATTAGTTCTTAGTCATACTAACTCATCTCTTGGAGGACCATGTAATTACCAAATGTCATAAGTCTTAATGCCTCTCAGGTAGGAAAATGTTTAGGTTTTAGCTTATCCTCCTCTAGATGAGTTTTGGGAGGGAGACGTCTCAAGGCAGGGCTTCTCTCATGGCTCAGATGGTAAAGAATCTGCCTGCAATGCAGGAGACTGGGTTCGATCCCTGGGCTGGGAAGATCCCATGAAGGAGGACATAGCACCTACTCCACTATTCTTGCTGGAAGAATTCCATGGTCAGAGAAGCCTGGCAGGCTAAAGTCCATGGGATCACAAAGAGTCAGACATGCTGCTGCTGCTGCTGCTAAGTCACTTCAGTCATATCCGACTCTGTGCGATCCCATAGACAGCAGCCCACCAGGCTCCGCCGTCCCTGGGATTCTCCGGGCAAGAACATTGGAGTGGGTTGCCATTTCCTTCTCCAAAGCATGAAAGTGAAAAGTGAAAGTGAAGTCGCTCAGTCGTGTCCAACTCTTTGCGACCCCATGGGCTGCAGCCTACCAGGCTCTTCCATCCATGGGATTTTCCAGGCAAGAGTACTGGAGTGGGGTGCCATTGCCTTCTCCAGTCAGACATGACTGAGTGACTAACACACCACAGTCTCAAGGCAAAATGTTGTATTCTAGTAGAGTAATTCAAGTCACTTACTGCTTATTTTTCTACCTCAGGCATCCCCTAAAATGAAAGTTGCTCAGTTGTGACCAACACTTTGCGACCCCATGGACTATACAGTCCATGGAATTCTCCAGGCCAGAATACTGGAGTGGGTAGCCTTTCCTTTCTCCAGGGGATCTTCCAACCCAGGGATTGAACCTAGGTCTCCTGCACTGCAAGTGGATTCTTCACCAGCTGAACCACAAGGTAAGCCCGGAGCCCAACCAAAAAACCATGACAGACTTCACACTAGGCACTGCTTTTCTGTAAGAAGCAAAAATACTTTTTTTTTTATGTTATTATCTGGGCCCAGTGTTTGGAGGTGGGGAAAGCTCCAGGCTCTGTTGAAAAATTTGAGATCACTAAAATAACTGGTTCACCCAGATCTTGGGCTACACTGATGTAGCCTGGTTTGGATCAATAGCTTACTTGACGCTTAGGAGTGATGGTGCAGACAGTAATCCACTCAGGTTAAATGGATAAGAGATATAGGTATAAAGAGATATCTTTCACCCAAGCAAATTATGTGGCCTAACTATAGGTTCCCTAACATCCAACACCTCATCTTAAACACACTTTGGAGTTCCAATTCTTTAGCTCTCCTGAAGGTTTTTCACTTTGTTATGTTACTTCAAAAATGATCCTAGAGTCTACCTGTCCCTCTGTTTCTTGGGAGATGTGTCCCAAAATCTGTTTTAGGGAGAGACCAGAATCCTTTGCAATCCTTCACCATCATGTGTCTCAAATATTTTTATAAACATTACAATCCCCAGAAGTATTATGAGGAATGTCATTCCCTGGTATTACAAGGGCAATTCCCAATGATGCATTCAAATGAATTTTTCAGCACATGAATTTGAAATAAAACCAGATGGTTATCTGGAAGAAACTCTTTTAAACTTTACTTTGCTGATTTTAAAAGTAAATATCAAACACTTCTTTTTGTCTCTTTGGATGGTCGTTTCCTGACAAGACTATCTAGACATATCTCCTTGGTTATAGTCTATAATATTATCCTTTTTATTCTTTCAGTGTTTTATCTCAATCAGAAATAATTCTGATTTTAACTTTTGTTTATTGCTTGTCTCTCTCCATCAGATTGTAAACTCCATGAGGGTCCATATCACTCTGAGCTTTACCCACAATGCCTAAGAAATATCTCATATAGTAGATACTTAATAAAGATTAGTTAGATAGATTAACCACTCTTCTTTGCAAATTAAATCTTATTGTTACTGGATTTCGCAAATTTATGTAAAATGTCATTTCTGGCACTTTCTTGTACTTTCCTTGGTGTTTACAATAAACCTCTGTACTAGTTTGTTTGTGCTATAGTAACAGAGCACCACAAACTGAGTGGCTTCAACAGAAATTTACTGTCTCACAGTTCTGGAAGCTAAATGTGTGAAATGAAGGTGTCAGTAGGGTTGGTTCTTTCTGAGGACAAATCTGTGAAGAACCTATATCTCTTGACTAAAGAGATGGTCATCTTCATGTTAATATCACATGTCTTCTTGTATGCATGTATCTGTTCCCAAATGTCTTCCTTTTATGAACCAGTCATATTGGATTAGAGTCAACTCTAATAATCTAATTTGATTTAATTATCTTTGTAAAGACTCTATCTCTATAGAAGGTCACATTTTGATGTACTAGGGTTTATTATACAAATTTAATACATGAATTTTGAAGAGCCAGTTCAACCCAGGATTTCCCTGGTGACTCAGTGGTAAAGAATCTGCCTCCAATGCAGGAGACCTGAGTTTGATTCCTGGGTTAGGACGATACCCTGGAGAAGGAAATGGCAACTCACTCCAATATTCTTACCTGGGAAATCCCATGGGCAAAGGAGCCTGGTGGGCTACAGTACTTGGGGTTAAAAGGGTCGGACAGGACTTAGCTACTAAACCACCACCACTTCCCTTGTTGTGTAATAGCATTTATTTGTCTTTCTTCATAACTATAATTTGAGACAACTTGAACACAGATTAGTCATTCAGTAAATGTCAAGGATATGAGTGAACGCATTCTCTGAAGAAAACCTACAGATCTTAACATCCAACTTCAGCCTTTCCTATAGTGCTTCTTAAAAGTAAGCATGGGGTGGGAAGTGAGAGGAAGGCTCAAGAGGGAAGGGACATATGTATACCTATGGCTGATCCGTGTTGGTGTGTGGCAGAAGCCAACACAATATTGTAATTGTCCTTCAGTTAAAAATAAGTGAATTAAGAGAGAAAAAAGAGAGACAGAGATCACCTTCTGCTTCAAACTCCATCCAAGACTTAGTGCCACTTTTCTGGCCCTTTCCTACATTTTACCATGTTGTAGTGAATTTATGAATGAGTGAGTCTGAAGTCCTTGTTAACACTGCAAGGGCAGGACCCTGAGTTAATATTTACTCAAATCTTTTTGCCTTGTTTGGAGCATAATAAACGTTGAGTGTTTTTTGAGCTGACAGAAACCAACAGAACTACAACTCATAACAAAGAAGCAAAAGTAAAGATCATTTCCACCTGGATATCTTTGGAATGGCCACAACCTCCTTGACTCTGGGACACAGGATCTTTCGCTGTTGTCCTTTAATTGAAAACAGGTCAGTTTAACCTTTGGACTCCAACTGGCTTGTTTCTCTGTGTCCCATGAGTAAGTTCCATTCAAAACAAAGTGAAACTACTTTAAGGTCTGGTTCCTGTTGTCTGTTCCTAGGAAAAGAAGCAGTGTCACATTTCATTGTCTCTGTGCTACAGTAATAATAAAATAAATAATAATTCCCATACTTTGGATCCTAAGGCTACTGTAGCATAGGATTTTTGTGGGAAGATGCATTTGCAAGAGAATTTGGCAACTCAAGGATGTGCTGCAATCCACAGTTTTAATACCATCTTGTCAGCTTCTTAATTCCCATTCCAGATGTTCCAGTAGGAGTGGGAAGAGTGAGCATGTCTTCCCACAGAGGATGTTTCTTTTTTCCTTGGAAACTTAGCAAATACCACAGCAGTGTGTAGTTTATGCTCATCTACAGTCAGATATGCCAAAAGGAATGCTTCACTTGACGTAAATTGGGGCCACTCGTTGTTCTAGTAGAAATCATGCATCACAATAAAAGGAAATGTCAGATTTCACTTAATATCGGACCACTTCCCTTAAGATATATTTTCATTTTAAACTCCTCTGTGGAGCCTGCCATTTGGGAGAGTAAACGAATGAAGAAATAATAGTATGGATACATACCAGGCAGGAAAAGACTTTAGCACTTTGTAGAAGCTACAGCAGCTCAGGCATTCTCCCGTATGAGGAATGGATAAAAGGTGTGCTAAATCCTAAGCAACCTTTCAATTTTCTCTTGAATAATAGTTTTCTTTTTCTTTTCAGTTAAATTTAACAACCTATTATGATATTAAGATTGTTCTCCACAATTTCTATGATGCCATCCCTAATTTTATGCTGTGGGATCTCCTTTCAGTTGAATTTGTAATTTAAGATTAAAACCTTC
The DNA here is from genome assembly GCF_003369695.1 of Bos indicus x Bos taurus. NCBI lineage: Eukaryota > Metazoa > Chordata > Mammalia > Artiodactyla > Bovidae > Bos > Bos indicus x Bos taurus. The sequence goes on from NC_040089.1 coordinate 42,727,568, forward strand.
CTTTCATCTAAGTCTTAACAGAGATAGTCCCCAGTCTTGGCTAACTTTGAATTTGGCTCTTTAGGAGGTCCCAGGAGATTTTGCCCCAGGATGTTCTCTCCAGATGTATCTCTGCAATTTAGGATTGTGTTTATGCAGGCTTATATTCATATTTGAGGCAACCAATAACTCTGTAATGCCTTTATTGATCTTACTTCAAAAAATGAGAGCTTAATTGGCAAGAAGAGATTGGTTCTATCTGGCTGTATTTGATAAGGTAGCCCCTTAGGAAAGATCATTAGGCCCTAATTGGAAAAAGGAATTGTTCTTACTGCTGTCCCCTTAAGCTGTTTCTGCTTATCTTATCATGAGGGTGGTGGTAGGGCTCTGTGTTTATACATAAGTTTGACCTGGATTTCATAGAATCACAAGGGGCCTGGGTGACCAATGAGAAACTGTTGCTAGGGAGACATTGAAACATATGCTAACTAAATCAGAGTTGACATAAATTTTTAAGATGAGGAGAGGAAATTCTATTTATGCATTTCTCTCACTCTTGCAACCTCCCTCCCTCCCTCTTTCTCTCCCTCCCTCTCAAGATTTTCGTATTAGGTATTCTATGTGTTTCTGATTATAGCACTGTTATTTTTACCAGTTGTTTATCCAGAACATTTTTTTTCCCTGTCTTTCTTACATATTTTCAGTCATGCTTTTCATTCCCATGCTGAAAGCATAGCCTTTGTGCATTGGTGCTGAACCTCATCCCAAACACAGTTTTGAGTGAAAGAGAAAAGAATAGTTTTATTCCTTTGCGAGCTCAATGGGCTCCTGCCTCAAAAATCTATGTCCCAACCCAGAGGATTTGATGAGGAGTTTTGGGCTTCCCGGGTGGCTCAGTGTTAAAGAATCTGACTGCCAATGCAGGAGACACAGGAGATTTGGGTTCGACCTCTGGGTCAGGAAGATCCCCTGGAGGAGGAAATGGCAACCAACTCCATTGTTCTTGCCTGGACAGTTCCATGGGCAAAGGAACCTGGCAGGCTACAGTGCATGGGTTAGCAAAGAGTTGGACACAACTGAGTGATTAACACTTCCCAGTATTCTTGAGTGGGAAATCCCATGGACAGAGGAGTTCAAGGGGTCCCGAAGAATTGGACATGACTGAGCATGCACCCACCCACACATGTATTTGTAGCAATGGTGCAAAGATGGGATTGCTGATAAGATTAGGCTGTGTGCAGGGAATCAGGTCTCAAGTAATCTTTTTGATGAGCTTCTCTGGTTTCCTTAGCCTCAGGTAGTCTTTCTTCATCAAGAATGCTGACATATTAAAGAGCTTAGTTCAGTCATTCAGTCCTGTCAGTCTTTGCAACCCCATGGACTGCAGCACACCAGGCCTCCCTGCCCATCTCCAACTCCTGGAGTTTACCCAAACTCATTTCCATCCAGTCAGTGATGCCATCCAACCATCTCATCCTCTGTCATCCCCTTTTCCTCCTGCCTTCAATCTTGCCCCAGCATCAGGGTCTTTTCAAATGAATCAGTTCTTCACATCAGGTGGCAAAAATATTGGAGTTTCAGCTTCAGCATCAGTCCTTCCAATGAATATTCAGGACTGATTTCCTTTAGGATGGACTGGTTGGATCTCCTTTCTGTCCAAGGGACTCTCAAGAGCCTTCTCCAACACCACAGTTCAAAAGCAGCAATTCCTCAGGACTCAGCTTTCTTTATAGTCCAACTCTCACATCCATACATGACTACTGGAAAAACCATAGCTTTGACTAGATGGACCTTTGTTGGCAAAGTAATGTCTCTGCTTTTTAATATGCTATCTAGTTTGGTCATAACTTTTCCTCCAAGGAGCAAGTTTCTTTTAATTTCATGGCTGTAGTCATCATATGCAGTGATTTTGGAGCCCCCCAAAACAAAGTCAGCCATTGTTTCCACTGTTTCCCCATCTATTTGCCATAAAGTGATGGGACCGGATGCCATGATCTTCGTGTTCTGTATGTTGAGTTTTAAGCCTACTTTTTCACTCTACTCTTTCACTTTCAAGAGGCTCTTTAGTTCTTCTTCACTTTCTGCCATAAGGGTGGTGTCATCTGCATATCTGAGGTGATTGATATTTCTCCCAGCAATCTTGATTCCAGCTTGTGCTTCTTCCAGCCCAGCATTTCTCATGATGTACTCCGCATATAAGTTAAATAAGCAGGCTGACAATATACAGCCTTGACGTACTCCTTTCCCGATTTGGAACCAGTCTGTTGTTCCATGACCAGTTCTAACTGTTGCATCCTAACCTGCATACAGATTTCCCAAGAGGTAGATCAGGTGGTTTGGTATTGCCATCTTTTAAAGAGTTTTCCACAGTTTGCTGTGATCCACACAGTCAAACACTTTGGCATAGTCAATAAAGCAGAAGTAGATGTTTTCCTGAAACTCTTGCTTTTTTGATGATCCAATAGATGTTGGCAATTTTGATATCTGGTTCCTTTGCTTTTTCTAAATCCAACTTGAACATCTGGAAGTTCATGGTTCACATACTGTTGAAGCCTGGCTTGGAGAATTTTGAGCATTACTTTGCTAGCATGTGAGATGACTGCAATTGTGCTGTAGTTTAAGCATTCCTTGGCATTGACTTTCTTTGAGATTTGGAATGAAAACTGACCTTTTCTAGTCTTGTGGCCACTGCTGAGTTTTCCAAATTTGCTGGCATATTGAGTGGGCTTCCCGGGTGGCTCAGAGGTTAAAGCGTGCAGCACTTTCACAGCATCATCTTCCAGGATTTGAAATAGCTCAACTGGAATTCCATCACCTCCACTAGCTTTGTTCGTAGTGACACTACCTAAGGCCCACTTGACTTCACATTCCAGGATGTCTGGATCTAGGTGAATGATCACACCATCATGATTATCTGGGTCATGAAGATCTTTTTTGTATAGTTCTTCTGTGTGTTCTTGCCATCTCTTCTTAGTATCTTCTGCTTTTGTTAGGTCCATACCATTTCTGTACTTTATTGTTAAGAGCTTAAAGACATTGTTAAGTGTATCACTTGAGGTTGACTCAGGACCCTACCCCAAGGCTGCACTACTGTTTCCTAGAAGCCCCTTCCTAGTTTCTGCATCCTCACCCTTCGTGGGTTTTGAATCTGTCCTCTTGGAATCCAGGGAGGGTCATGGAGGTTCACGCCAAAGACCATCACAGAGTCCCACTTGGTTTTAAATTTTAAGGACACTATCAGCTTCTCTATCTACCAGCAGAATCACTGTCTCTCAATCCATTGTGGATACATTGCCAGTGATTCAGTTATTAAGAAATCTAAGATCATAAAAATATTTAATCAAATATCAAGGGTTCAAGGTGATAGGAATAGGGTGGTCTGTACCAGGGCAATAGGCTGTGGAGAAAGCCTGGACAGAATCCCAGGAACTGAAATGTCTATTAGTATGTCTAGCCACAGGGTAACTCACTTGTGCAGATTTCTGCTTAATGGGAATCAACAGAAACTCCTAAAATATTTCAAGTTATGCAAAATCCTCCAAATAATGCATTGCCTCTGGCTCAGTGATTATTTGTTGACTATAAATGAAGAGGAAATTAGTCTTTACTCTCCAGGGAAAATAATATAGTATGGGATCCTTCATGCAGTTCAAGAATGAATTAGGTGAATGACAATTTTATGAAAACCTCAATGGTTAGAAAAATGTCCATGCTTATGTCCAGCCACGCCCCCTCACATACTTACAACCCCCATATCCCATTAAAAGATTATCTTTCCTATTCTTACAATGAATGATATTGAGTCTTAAATTAAACTAAGTATTAAAGGATGAAGTCTGTTTTGAATTTTGAAATGCTTAATTCTTTCCATAATATAGAAGAAACTTTTGTGTCATTTACCCTAATTTCTTGTCTGTGCTTTGACTAGCATTTTAATACATTGTTATGTATTTGTAGTAACAGATCAGATAATCCAAAAAAAAAAAAGAATTCTAAGCAAGTTTCTTTAGTATTTAGTTTAATTCTATTTCTAAACCAAGAGGCTACAGCAACATAAACAGAGCTGTTTATTGCTGATGATAAAGCCAAATTAGTTCTGTCTACAATTCCACTGTTGATAGATGCCTTTGTCTTTCCAATGAATGATTCTGATTCCTGAGCACATTAGTAAGAGCTACTGATAATGATTGCCCTTCCTTGAGCCAGAAGGGCCTGTGATGGGTTCATTCTCTATCTCATTTAAGCAATTTTTCTAATTGTAGGTCTTAGCTTCTGTGGACTCAGGGTCTCCAGGCTGCCTATGGAAGGACAAATCATTCACAGATAGGAAGCCTAACTTCCTTTAATTTCAGAGCGGGTAGTCACAATGTAAAAGCATGCAGTCTTAAGAAAAGAAGCATGAGCTGCTTGGGCCAAAGAACTAAACAGACATTTCTCCAGAGAAGACATACAGATGGCTAACAAACACAGGAAAAATGCTCAACATCACTCATTATCAAAGAAATGCAAATCAAAACCACAATGAGATACCATCTCATGCCAGTCAGAATAGCTACTATCAAAATGTCTACAAACAATAAATGCTGGAGAGGGTGTGGAGAAAAGGGAACCCTCTTACCTGTTGGTGGGAATGCAAACTAGTACAGCCACTATGGAGAACAGTGTGGAGATTCCTTAAAAAATGAACTGCCATACAACCCAGCAATCCCACTGCTGGGCATACACACCAAGGAAACCAGAATTGAAAGAGACATGTGTACCCCAGTGTTCATCGCAGCACTGTTTACAATAGCTAGGACATGGAAGCAACCTAGATGTCCATCAGCAGATGAATGGATAAGACAGCTGTGATACATATACACAATGGAATATTACTCAGCTATTAAAAAGAATGCATTTGAATCAGTTCTAATGAGGTGGATGAAACTGGAGCCTATTATACAGAGTGAAATAAGTCAGAAAGAAAAACACCAGTAGAGTATATTAACGCATATATATGGAATTTAGAAAGATGGTAACAATGACCCTATATGCAAGACAGCAAAAGAGACACAGATGAAAAGAACAGACTTTTGGACTCTGTGGGAGAAGGCGAGGGTGGGATGATTTGACAGAATAGCATTGAAACATGTATATTACCATATGTGAAACAGCTCACCAGTCCAGGTTTGATGCCCGAGACATGGAGCTCAGGGCTGGTGCACTGGGATGACCCTGAGGGATGGGATGGGGAGAAAGGTGAGAGGGGGGCTCAGGATGGGGAACACACGCACGCCCATGGCTGATTCATGTCAATGTATGGCAAAAACCACTACAATACTGTAAAGTAATTAGCCTCCAATTAAAATAAATAAATTAATTTACAAAAAAAATAATAAAAAAAAGAAGCAACTGGGAGCTTAAAAAAAATTCATCGGAGTATAGTTGATTTACAATGCTGTGATAGTTTCTTCGCTACAGCAAAGTGAATCAGTTATACATATACATATATTCACTCACTTTTAGATTCTTTTCCCATATAGATCATTGCAGACTGTAGAGTTCCCAGTGCTATATGATAGGTTCTTATTAGTTACCTATTTTATATATAGTAATGTGTATATGGCAACCCACTCCAGTGTTCTTGCCTGGAGAATCCCAGGGACGGGGGAGCCTGGTGGGTTGCCATCTATGGGGTCGCATAGAGTCGGACACGACTGAAGTGATTTAGCAATGTGTATATGACAAATTTGGGGCCTTTTATTAGCTGTTCTGAGAGATGATATCATATTTTATTTGCCAGACTCTTGGCTCTACATTTGGCTTTGAGCTGCCCTGGAGGTTGTTGGATGTTTATGAAATGCATGTGTTTGTAATTTGCATTTGCCAACTCTATTTGGAAAACAATGCAAGAGTAGAGAAAAAAAAAAGTAAAGGCAACTATTATGTTGCCAATTATGTAATCACTCTTTTTCACAGTCCATTTTTTCCATTGAAAATGATTATTTTGAAATTAAGTGATGAGATGTATTGATGGGAAAACAGAACCATCTTTGCTGTGGCTCATTTCTTAGGGTCTGAGTAACCAATGACTCCGATCATTGTTAACCCTTTGCCACTATTTCCTATTCCCCCAAAACTAAGGACCTTAAATTTCATTTTTATGAATCTTCATTCTGGATTTATGTTACCTGTTAACTGATTTCCTATGGACTTCCCTGGTGGCTCAGATAGTAAGAATCTACCTGTATTGCAGAAGACCCAGGTTTGATCCCTGGGTAGGGAAGATTCCCCTAGAGAAGGGAATGGCTACCCTCTCCAGTATTCTTGCCTGAAGAATCCCATGGACAGAGGAGCCTGGAGGGCTACAATCCATGGGGTTACAAAGACTCAGACATGGCTGGGCGACTAACACTTTCACTTGACTGCTTTCCTATACATACCGTCAATTGTTCTGAATTCTCTGTTCTCAGCAGGAACAATCCTCCTTTAGCTTTTGTTTTCATCCAAATTCTTTCCATTCTTTAACACCCAGATCAATTATTTTCTGTTCTTGAAAAAACTTGCCTTAGACCTCTGCTTACACTGACCCATCTCTAAATTTTGTTCATGTGATTGCTCTCTCACATCTAGACAGCAAATCAGTTGAGAGTGATAGTCACTTCATATTTGACATGCATTCCATTGTTATCCTGCACAGTGCTTGGCATTATGTAGACATTCATATTCACATATTCACCCACTGGTTTTTAAACCATATATATATATATATATATATATATATGTATATATATATATATGTATATTGTGTTTAAACCCCTGACTGACTCCATGTTGTTCTCTACTAGATAGTATAATGACATGAAAATGAGCACTTCTTCTCTTCCTGTCTTATGGGCATTTATATTCTAAGATAATGACAATAATAAAATAACTATTATCTTTGTCATTATTATTTCATATACTGTGCATCCATTATATGAGCTAAGTTCTACATATATCATCTCATTCGATCCTTATGACAGCAAGAGAGGTATTGACATTTTCATTTTACAGAGAAAGACACTGAGGCTCAGAGAAGTTAAATGACTTTACCAAGGCCATAGATCATCTTTCTCTTAAACAGAATAGAGAAATATGTTTTCTTGTCTCGTTTTACCGCATTTTGAAGAGTGGGAGTGTGGAGTGCCACTCACCATTCTTTATTATTATTTATTTTTATCTACTTATTTGGTTGTGCTGGGTCTTAGTTGTGGTATGCGGGATCTTCAGTTGCAGCATACTAACTTTTAGTTGCAGCATGTGGGATATAGTTCCCCAACCAGGTGTTGAAGAGAGGTCCCCTGCGTTAGGAATATGGAGTCCTAGCCACTGGACCGCCAGGGAAATCCCTCACTCACCCTTCCCTTGCTCCCTAGATACCTGAGCCTTCAGGCTCACCCCAGGCTACCCAGGTGGTGGGCCTGAAAGTGAAGCATCGCACTATTTGCCAAGGGTCTTCCCATCCCTAGGAAAAATTACCCTTTCTTTCACTCTTTGATGCTAATTGTTTCTCCTGTTGCTCCCAGTATTTTCCTAGGTGACAAGCTTGCTCATATCTGATAGATTGATTTTTACACTGCTCGAATAGACAATTGTGACAATTTTTTTCATTCTTTGCAGAAAAATTTGTGTGCTATAAATGAGTTCCAAGAGTCATAATCTTGTATCCCAAACTAGGGAAGTTCTAATAATGAAAATATTGTCAACTGAAGCTGCAAATTATGTTTTATTCAAGAAACTTCCTGAGGACTATAGCCTGAGACATAGCCACTCAGATAACCCCAAATAACTGCTCCAAAGGGGTAAGAGTTTTGCTGAAAGAAAAAACAAAATGCAGTGGACATCAAAAGATTTCTGCCAATCACAAAAAACAGACATCTCAAATTAGTGAGTTTATCACTTTTCTATGCATAGGAAGACGCAGGAGTCTGGGCTCATTGAAATTATTCTTTTGAAATGCATCTTATCTATCTAGGGCCAATATCCTGTTTCTTTCCATCCTGAATCCCCTCAGGATGCAGCATTAGGGGGCAGCTGCAGTGGCTAATGGCTTGATAGCAGGCAACATTCTTTGTTTACTGAAATGGCAAGCAACATTTTTTGGTCTGCCATATAGAGTTGGACATGACGAGAGACTAAGCACAGCACAGCACAGCATGGTTAAAGAAAGATTTGGAAGCCTGAAGCCTTTCACCAGTACCCTTCACATTACATCACGTAACAAATTCCTTTGCAGAAGGTAGAAGATTTGCTTCTAATTTTCATTTCTTTTGCCTTAACCTTTCCTTTGGAGCAGAACAAGATTGTCAGAAAGTATAGTAAATGCTATCTCCCTTACAGCCATCTTTGTATTTTGCTCATTTTAGAAGTCTGAAATGTTAAGACAACCATTCCCAGTGCCTGCTAACTATAAATTACTTGCCATCTGCCTCTTCAAGCATTAGGTTGCTAGCCACTGCAGTCGCTGACCTTACACACCCTGAAAAGAGTTCAGGGTGGACATAAGGAATGGGGTACTCTCTGCCCTGGGAAAAACTGGCAGAATAAACCTTTAGATAGTTAGAGATTTTCAGGAAAATATTTTATAAACACAAACTTCTTGCATCTTCTCATATCTAGAAAAGCACTAAAATCATTAATGGACAGGAGACATCTGCTCCTTGTAACTAGTAGCAACCATCTCCTGACTAGCAGCCAGCCTTTTCCAAAAGGTGTGCTGGACTATAAGTACCCCCCTTCACTAAAATTTTATATAATACTGACCTTCCACCCTACTGATCTGGAGCATTTCCTCAGAGCCATCTGAAATGCTGTCTCCCTGGCTATAGTTTTCATTTTGCCCTAAATAAAACTTAACTCACAGTTCTCACCTTGCATATCCTTATTTCAGCCCACACCCTTAAATGGCAGATGAACCCACTTGGTCTCAGGAATGAGATCTCTGAATGAGAAGAGGGATTTTGACTCCTGCTCACTACTGTGCAGCCAAGGCTTAGAGCAGTGCCTAAAAGAGTAGGCTCCTGGTTCAATGCTTCTTGAACTAACTAATGAAATCGGCATATATCAAAGCACTTATATTTTATCTTCTTTTTTTTAAATGTATTTATTTTAATTGGAGGCTAATTACTTTACAATATTGTGGTGGGTTTTGCCATACACTCACATAAATCAGCCATGGGTGTACATGTCTTCCCCATTCGGAACCCACCTCCCTTCCCATCCCATCCCTCAGGGTCATCCCAGTGCACCAGCCCTGAGCACCATGTCTGATGCATCGAACCTGGACTGGCGATCTGTTTCACATATGGTAATATACATGTTTCAATGCTATTCTCTCAAATCATTCCACCCTTGCCTTCTCCCACAGAGTCCAAAAGTCTGTTCTTTACATACGTGTCTCTTTCAAGGCACTTATTCTTAAGGGTATTAATAAAAACCAATACTTATTGAATGAATTCTATGCCTGATACCACTTTTGCACGCATTAACTTGATACTCTGAACATGATACTTGATACTATTCAGTCATTTGTTGAACAAACAAAGAAGCTAAGGCACTTAGATGTGATGCAGTTAACCTAGTCAAGCAGCTAGACAGTCTTGGACATTGGATTATGAAACCAGAAAAACTAGGTCCAAAGGATACTAAATTTAATTGCTAAGAAAAGTTGTTCAGAAATCAAATCTTATGGAAATATTACCCCAACTGCTACCTCTATAAGACAAGCCAAGTAAACTCTTACATTAGTGCTCACATTATATCTCACAATAATATACAATATTATATGTGTGTGTATATATCACACTGTAGAGCAATAATTTGTATTTGCCATCCTTAGCTGAAATGAGTGGGCTTAAAAAAAGAAATTGGTGGAACTGCCCTGGCAGTCCACTGATTAAGACCCTCTGCTTCCACTGCAGGGGCATGAGTTTGCTCTCTGGTCAGGGAATTAAGGATCCCACATGCCATGTGGTGGTGATTTGGTCGCTAAGTCATGTCCTAATCTTGCGATCCCTTGGACTATAGCCCGCCAGGCTCTGACCAAGGGATTTCCCAGGCAAGAATACTGAAGTGGGGTGCCATTTCCTTCTCCATGGAATCTTTCAGACCTAGAGATTGAACCTGCATCTCCCTTATTGCAGGAGATTCTTTACCGTTGAGCCACCAGGGAAGCCCCACATACCTCATGGCAGAAGCCAAAACAAACAAACAAAAAGATTGTGCAAAAAAACTTGAAGCTAATTTATAATTAAAAACAAATTTGGGCTAAGATAACTGGACATTTTATATCTGGAAAATTATTTTATCATATAATAGATATAGCTCAATGCTGATTAACATAACAAACAAAAATAAACACCATTAGACTCCAGAGCACAGTGATTCTCCTATTATGCTAATGTTTGAGACTTGAATTTGCTGAGCAAAAGACTAACCTTTGATTTCCTTTGTACCTCCAATTTTAGCTTGTGCAGTGCTATCTAGGTCAAATTAAATGTCCTCTTGACACAGATATAATTTAATTAACTCTCTATTCTGAGATCTTGCATTCAGTGTTCATTCTCCTCATAGTTATTTGATAAGCATGGACATCTTTGTCTTTGGGAAATATGTTCTCTGAGTTAGCATTTTGGAAATGTAGAGAGAGACCCTGCCTTGGTTTACTGGGTCAGGTCAGAGATTGAAAGGTCCCAGATGGCTGCAGGATCTTGCAGTACGCAGTTCTGTTGCTAGGAGACCGTATTGATCTTTTCTAGCCTCTTTGCAAATGGCCTCCCTAAATTCTGGTGATTGATTGCCATCATTTACAGCATTAAGTGGTTGGAAGCTTTACCTTGTCTTTGATATTTATAAAGTTAAAAATGCAATCATTTGAGCTCAAAATGCTTTACAGAATTTTTTTTTTTTAACAGCCTATCATTTGGAATGCCTGCTCATTTAGTCTGGTCAATTTTAAGTCATGATTAAACAGACATGTGTTTTCCTACTTCAACATAAGTACAACGTGATTACTAAAATCAACTGGTTTGTATTAACCAAAGTCAATTTGCTTCTTTCTTTTTGGGTCTGCCTTACCCACCTCTTTCTCTTCACAAAGCTTCAACAATAAATGGCCTATCTCAAGAAGATTCTGTTTCAAAGGAAAACAACGGAAGACTTAATAGTACCTCAGTGCTTTGATGTCTGGTCCCTAAAGGTCAAGTTGAACAGTGCAGTCAATAACTGGACAGTTAGTCCAGTGGACACTGACTTCTCTCCCTCCCTTATGGTCCTGGTGGGCGATTTCACTGAATAAGGATGCTGCTTCAGTCAGTCAAGGTGGAAGCCTAAACACAATTCAGGTTTTCTGATTACAGCACTCAATGATGAAATGCCTGCTATATGTATAGTTCTGTCTAATATTTTAAGGTTATTAAAAGAATCAGACTGAGACAGCCTTGAAAAAAGCACAGCTTTTTATTATATCTGTGAAAGAGTCTATTTAAGTGGATACTTCAAGCAGTGCTTCGCTTAGCCTGCCTTGTCTGATAAAGGGGGACGTTTATAATCCTAGTAAACCTTGACTTCTCTAAGGTTTCCAGGAGAAATGGAGGTGTGATGGGAGTTTTCATAAAAATAATGGTAATAGATATGAGGTGTATATTTTGTACCACTGATCTCAGTGATAGACATGTATGGAGCAGTAGTGAGGTGGGGCTCTTATTCTCTTATCCATCACAATGACCCTATTGGGTAGGTGTTTTTATTTTAAGCAAGATAAATATATTTGCTATCAAACCGAACTTGGATCTATTCACCTAAGTGCAGTAAAGCCAATTTACTGATACTGAGTTATGATGAAGGAAAGTGCACATTATTTTGGGGTGCCAAGCATGGAGTCTAGGAAGTGAGGGCTCAAAAAACACAAACTCCCCAGTGGCTTTCAGGGAAAGGTTTTTGACAGCGTGGGAGGGAGGGGGTTTGTAGGGCATGTGATAAGATTGTGAATATTCTTCTGATTGGTTGATGGTAAGGTAATCTGGAGTCAACATCAACTTTCTGGTTCCAACCAGTCTGGGGTCTACATGCTTGTGGGCAGCATGGGGATTTCGGTACTGCAAAACAGTTCAAAGGATATGGTTCAGACTACTATCTATAGCCTTTGAGGAGGAACAAAAGATCCTTGACTTTGTTTAATGGCTAAACTATTATTATTTTTGTCTAGTCAAGGCTATGGTTTTTCCTGTGGTCATGTATGGATGTGAGAGTTGGACTGTGAAGAAGGCTGAGCGCTGAAGAATTGATGCTTTTGAACTGTGGTGTTGGAGAAGACTCTTGAGAGTCCCTTGGACTGCAAGGAGATCCAACCAGTCCATCCTAAAGGAGATCAGCCCTGGGATTTCTTTGGAAGGAATGATGCTAAAGCTGAAACTCCAGTACTTTGGCCACCTGATGCGAAGAGTTGACTCATTGGAAAAGACTCTGATGCTGGGAGGGATTGGGGGCAGGAGGAGAAGGGGACAACAGAGGAGGAGAAGGGGACGACAGAGGATGAGATGGCTGGATGGCATCACTGACTCGATGGACGTGAGTCTGAGTGAACTCCGGGAGTTGGTGATGGACAGGGAGGCCTGGCGTGCTGTGATTCATGGAGTCGCAAAGAGTCGGACACCACTGAGCGACTGAACTGAACTGATTATTATTTTGTCTTGCTTGACAGTTTTCCTTTGTTTTTGCATTTTCTCACCTCTCTGATTATATTTATTCTTTGAAACTCAGGGAAGACCGAGGAGGTTAAACTTTTTCCACAGCAAGAGGCAGGTGGAGGACATGAGGGTTCTATTGAAACCAAGAAGGACCCCATGGGGATTCTGGGCAGGGAAGCCTTTCAGTGTTTCCCATTTCTTGTTTGTAGGAAATAGACTTCAGCCTCCAAAGCCTTCCCTAAGTTCCAAAAGTCAGGTGCAAACAGTTGCTAACCTGGGAAGGCAAGGGATTCAGAGAGAAGGGAGGAGCAGTCAAGAAACAGTAGTGCAGACTTGAGGCAGGGTCCTGGTTCTTCCTTAAGGGATACACATAACAATATTGTTGAGCTCTCCTACAAAGCTAATATCCCCAATCAGTGGAAGATGTTAACTACTTGATGAAGCTTTCTTCATTCCAGAGAGAAGGTTGCAGTTCGATAACCTTGAGAACCACAAAAGTGCATCAAGAGACCACCTGCAGCCAGATTATATGAGTGCTGGCCCTGCACACACCCTGATCCTATCAGTAGTCCTGCCCTTGAACCATTGCTATTAATATAAATGTAAATTTAATATAATATTAATCTAAAACTCCTCACCAAATCCCTCAGGGTTGAGATATGCAGTTTTCTCTGTGTTCTCCTTTGCCTGGCCAAACAGTAAAGCTATTCTTTTCTAGTTCACCCAAAGCTCTGTCTCTGAAATTCGATTCAGCCCCAGTGCACAGAGGCCGTTTTCAACATCACTATCCTGGGAAGGCCCCAGAGGGTCCTGCTAGGTTACATTTTCAGATACAGATGTTTCAAATGATTTGCTAAGGTCTATGTGGCTAGGATGCAATAGAGGCATGATCAAACCTAGGTAGTTTGAAGGCAGAATCAGAACTCCTAACCACTACCATCATGCTATACCCTGCAGGAATGGTGACTTGTGTCAGTCTGGACCTGATGCAAGAGCAAGAAATTTTTTTCGCAAAGCTCCTGTGTAATCGTCAGAGAACTTCTGTAATTCTCATCACTTCACTCACCTCATCATCAGTCTCTGGATGTTTTGCTGGCAACAGTTTCCATCAAATATTTTGCTAACCCAAAATATGGGTCTGAGGACCAAGTCAGGGCAGTATACTTCTATCTGATAGGCCTCCATGAGGAGAGGTTTCCAAATCAAGACCGTAGAGCAGGATTGTCATCCCTCTCCTATGCAAACGATGACCATGCTGTCCTACATACCCACATTCCCATTAATTTATGCATTTTAATTCAATTGCAGTCATCTTGCTTTCTGAAATGCCCCTTAACCCTCTCCCATAAAAATGTATGGAGATGATTAATACTCCCAAAACAATAAAAGAGCTGCTGGGAATTAGCCTCCAGTTTTGGAGACTGGACCACAAGGAGCACATTCCTAAGAGTTTAATTCTCTTTCAAATTCTGTTACTCCATAAAAGCTAATTCAGACATGCTTGAAGCCAAAGATTTTATTCTTTTTTTTTTTTTTTTTTTTGGCTTCAGAAAATATTGACTCATTGAAACTCATGAAATAAAAACAATTTTAAATATTCTAAGATTCATTTTTTCTTTTGATCTCTTATGTTGAAGAGTAATGTCTTAGATAATATTGAGTTTGGTCAGTAAATAAATTAAGCTCTAGAAAATATATAGGCATAATGCAATAAAAGAGCCAGTGTAGATATCTCAAAGGCTATATAACTAAACTGTAGTTATAGTAGCTAGCACATACTGAAAGTTATTCTGTACCAGGCACTGTACTAAAGACTTTAAATGTATTGTTTCATTTAATATTCACAACCATCCTATGAGGCAGGTACTACTTATCTGGGGTGGCCTCAGTCTGCAGCATCTTGAAACAGGGTTTCACTTACTGGCCAGAGACTGAAGTCAGGCTGTGGCAGTGAGAACACTGAATCCTAGCCACTAGAACACCAGGGACCCAGTGGCCAGTGGCAAGGTCCCTGGCCCTTCAGCTTTGTAGAAATGAATTCCCACAAAGAAAGAAAGTAGTAAAACAAGTAAAGTGTTTATTAGGAGAAAAAAAGGGTACATGTGAATAGACATACGGTCGCAGTCTCATGGTAGTTTGCATCATTTATATGGAACATTTCTTCTGGGTTTCCTTTGGCCAATCATCTTGCTTTGCCTGGTTTTGAGTTCATATTTGGTTTATCTCAGGGTCCTCCCATATGTGCACATACATCTCTTAAGATGGATTCTAGTGAAGAGGCCTATTGACTTTGGCCTTTCGATGGCCAAAGAGCCTCTCTGGGTATGTATAGTTAGGAAGAGCTTCTTGACTTCAAGAATGAAGAAAATACAAATACAGTATTTTATCTTTTATCTGAGCAGGGTTCAGCTTCTCTTCCCTCCCACTATTAGCTTCATCTTGGGTTATCTGTTCACAGGTGACAAACTCCAGCTGCTCAGTTTGGTGCCCATCTTTCTCCTGGCTCACTGCTATTATCTCCTTTTAGCAGATGAGGAAATAGAGGCATAGAAAGGTTTAGTAGCTTACTGTAGGATACACAGCAATTAATTGCCAAACATAGCTTTATTCCTAGGCAATTAGGTTGAAAAACCCATATTCTTAAGTAGATTGTTAGGATTTATTTTAATTATTAGAGAACCCTTTTTCATTAAGCTCATCTATCACAACAAAATTTTGATTTTGATATGTTTTCATGAGCTAGAGATAAAGGTTTATTAATATAGTGTTTTAATTAGAATTTTTCTATTGGCTCAATTTTTATTAAAAATTAAGTTTCCCTCATATTTCACCTCAGAGAATTACTCTCCCTAGCAAAATTTGAGCTAAATTTGCATAGTATCTATTACAAAAAATTTGGTCTCATCTCAGGGTCACTGTAATACAAGCAGATATGAAACGTGTGAGTAGGAGCATATTTCTGCCTTTTTAGCACTAAGCCCTGAAATGCCAGTAAAAAAATAGTTACAGTTATAGAGTTTCACTCTTAATTTGATGTACAGTTACTTATATGTACACGGGCTTCCCAGATGCTGCTACTGGTAAAGAATCCACCTACCAATGCAGGAGACACAAGAGGCTTGGGTTCAATCCCTGGATCTGGAAGACCCTCTGGAGTAGGAAATGGCAACCCACTCCAGTATTCTTGCCTGGAGAATCCCATGGACAGAGAAGCATGGTGGGCTACTGTCCATGGGGTCAAAAAGAGTCAACTGAGTGTGTGCGCGCGCGCACACACACACACATACATATACATTTATATATATATACACATAATTTTTATACAGAGTTGTATAGTTACTTATATGATTATATAAAATAAGCTTCTATAACAGTTTAACAAGCTTTTCCTCCCAGTGGGAGCTCAGGTGTTTTGCAAAGAAAGATTTTTTATATAATGCAAAACAGATTTATTTACATGCACAACAATGAGTATTGTTGTTGTTCAGTTGCTAAATCATACTTGACTCTTTGTGACTCCATGGACTGCAGCACACCAGGCTTCCCTGTCCTTACTGTCTCGGATTTGCTCAAACACATGTCCATTGAGTCAGTGACACCATCCAGCCATCTCATCCTCTGGTTCAGTGATTGATTGAAGATGCCTTCAATCTTTCCCAGCATCAGGGTCTTTTTCAAAGAGTCAGCTCTTCACATCAAGTGGCCGAAGTATTGGAGGATTAGGATGCTGGATAAAAAGGAAAGCAGTCTTCTGTCAAATGGAGATCAAGATTAAGTAGCTG
Source organism: Bos indicus x Bos taurus (assembly GCF_003369695.1). NCBI lineage: Eukaryota > Metazoa > Chordata > Mammalia > Artiodactyla > Bovidae > Bos > Bos indicus x Bos taurus. The sequence continues at coordinate 42,744,036 of NC_040089.1, forward strand.
GTTTTGAGACCTACTGTAGTCAGAAGATTTGCTGTGTTACTTTCAGAAGTTAAATCTTTTTTACTGGATGTTTTAGTATATTTGTAAAACAGACTTTGATGCTGGGATAGTTACCATAATTCCTTTTGACAGCCAAGATGGTTTCAGCTGGATTTGGTCCACTGGCCACTATTTGCCAACCACTAATGATGTAGGTGATGTTCTCATGTATTCTGAATCAGAGTATACTTTGGTGAATTAGCTTCTACACTGCCTGCTTTATTGTACAGTAGGATATTTCCAACTACATATAGGAAAAAGACAAAACCCAAACTGAATTTCTTAGTGAAGGAAACATCAATTTATACAACTGGAAAGTCTAGGCATAGATTCAACATTAGGCCAGATTTGATCCAGGAATTCAAATAATGCCATAAGGTATTTGTTTTTCTCTACCTCTTGGTTTAGCCCTCTGGTCGTTAGGTTTAACTTCAGGCTACCTTTGATGGTCTCTGACACTTCATGACGCACATCTTTTTCCTGCCAGTAGTTCCAAGGGAAAAGTCATCCACTGAAGTCCTGGCAGTCATTGGGACCAAACCAGTCTGGGAGATACGTGCATTCCTGCACCAATGATTGTTGTAACAGGATAATTGGAATTATGCTAATGAATCAATAATGTGTCAGTGATCAAACTAATCTTCCTGATATATCCCTGAAATTAGGACTGATGCCATTCCTGAATCACACAGACCAAGAATGGACAAATAACTGTCCTCAGAGATAACATGGAATACTGAGAAAGAAATTGTGGGTGGCAACTATCAGTTTTATTTACTTCTTGCAATTAAATACAGTTTCATGAAAAAATCATATTAAGATTATAGAATATATAAGCAATGATTATCACTTCTTCTGCAAAACCAATCCTGAATACTAAGAGGGAAATGACCACTTCTTCCTCTGTTCCCCTACAGTTCTGTCTCCTCATTATATCATCACAACTCTTTAATTCCCTGGATCATTTGATCATATATATAGTAGTCCCCCATTTTTCACAGGGGGTATATTTCAAGACCCCTAGTAGATATCTGAACCTGCAGGTAGTACTGAACTCTACATATACTATGTTTTTTCTATACATATGTACCTATAATAAAATTTAATTTATAAATTAGGCACAGCAAGAGAGTATCCAAATCACCAACATCATTACACTTGTGCTTTGGGGACATCAAGTAAAATAATGGTTACTTGAATACAAGTTCTGCTGAAATATCATGACAGTCGATCTGATAACCTAGCTAGTTACAAAGTGATTAAAGGATTAAAGGATAGGATAAATCCTATCACTGAATCATATCTCTAAAATTATCATCCTACTCAGAATGGCATGAAATTAAAAACATGGGTTGCTTGTCTTTGGAATTTTTCATTTAATATTTTTGGATCTTGATGGACCTTGGGAAACTGAAACTGTGGAAAAATGAAATCTCAAATAAAGGAAGGGCTACTGAATATCTCCCCACCTATGGTTACCTCTTCTATGCAGGTGAAGAAGATAGCATTCATTTGTATATCTCCACTGATTTCATCATGCCTGACAAATAGTAGGAATCCTAGTAAATATTTATTTCTTGAATAAATTATCTCCATTTCTAATCACATAATAAGCAACAATGTTATATGATATTAGATTACATTAAAGAATTGACTCAGACTACCAGGTAGCCTGATATAGCGTGATACCCTACAATCAATATCACTGTCTCCCCCCTGTCCTAGAATACTCCATTCTTTGTTCAAAAGTTTTACACATTATAGAGATTAAATTGAGGCAGGAGATAGAAGGCCCCCAGGCTAAGCAGCTGAAGTCATCCTCTGTGGACAGATACTCCAAAATAGCAAGAGGGAGAAGCTGAGCCTTGCCCTGATAAGAAATAAAGGACCAAAGCTTTCTCATTCTGAAAGTCAAGGAGATCTTCACAACTATACACACACAGGAAGGCTCCTTGGATGTCCTTGGAGGTCAAAAAGAGATGCCATCACCTTATAGTGAAGAAGTGAAGTCGCTCAGTTGTGTTCAACCCTTTGTGACTCCATGGACTGTATAGCCTGCCAGGCTCCTCTGTCCATGGGATTTTACAGGGAAGAATAATGAAGTGGGTTGCCATTTCCTTCTCCAGGGGATCTTCCCAACTCAGGGATCGAACTCAGGTCTCCGCATTATAGGCAGATGCTGTTATCGTCTGAGCTACCAGGGAAGTCCTAAGTGATGTCAACCTCCCTTTAGACCTCTTCACTAGAATCCATCTTGGCTAAGAGATGCACACATGGGAGAACCCTGAAATAAGTCAAATACAGACTGAGAACGGGGTAAAGCAAGATGACTGGCCAAAGGAAACCTGGAAGAAATGTCCCATATGAGTGACTCAAACTACCATGGGTATGTGACTCTTTGAGCCCACCCATGTGTCTATCCACATGTACTATTTTTCCTCCTAATAAATACTTATTTCACTATTTTCCATCTCTATACGGTAATTCATTTCTACACCACTGATGGGCCAGGGCCTAGTCACCGACTACTGGTTCCTGATGGTCTGGTGACTAGAATTCCATGCTCTCACTGCTGTGGCGTGCTTTAAATCTCTGGCCTAGAACCAAAACCCTGCTTCAAGCTACAGCCGAGGACACCTGAGGTCAAAGTGACCCATGAGAGGAGAAAGATAGAAATAGAAAGAGTAGTACAACATCTGGGCCTTAGCATCTAATTTGGAATTTTGATGAGACTGCTTAAAATCAACATTGAAGAGCTTGTCAAAAATACAAGTTGCTAGACAGTCACTGTATCTACAAAGTCTTATCAGTTGCCCCAGGCTGAGTCCAGTCTTAAACACTGTGCTTGATGGCTATATGATCTTGAGTAAGTCAGTTAATGCCCTTTTACTTCAGGTCCTTCATGAATAAAATGAAAAAAGGGACCATGATATTCTTAAACTCCATTCTAGCTCAAAGAATTCGTAATCTTGCCATATATTAAGGATATAGTGCATGCTCAGGTAACATTTATGTAGAGAAAACAGAATTGAGATTTGAATACTTTTCAATAATATTTTTATTTTGGAATAATTTTAGATTTACAGAAAAAGTGCAAAGTTAGTACAAAGAGCTTGTATATACCCTACAACTAGTTTTTCCTATTAATAATATTGATATTCTTATTACAACTGAGTGAATATTGATACATTGCTATTAAAGTTCATGCTCTATTCAGATTTCCTTAGTTTTAACCTCATGTACTTTTTCTGTTTGAGAATCTTATTTGGGACAACGCACTATATTTAGTAGCCATGTCCCCTCTGGTTCCTCTTGACTATGACACTTTCTCACACTTTTCCTGTTTTGATGACCTTGACCATTTTGAAAAATACTGGTCTAGTATTTTGTAAAATGTGTCCCAATTGCGACTTATCTTCAAATTTTCATGATTAGACTGCAGTTATGAGTTTGAGGCATGAAGATCACAGAAGTGAACATGCACTTTCCATTACATCACATGGAGGCTGCATAATATCAACATGACTCATGACTGTTGATGGTGACCTTGATCACCTGGCTGAGGTAATAAGACTTGACTTTTTTTTTTAATTTAAAAATTATTTTGTGCCTTTTATGTGTTAGTTCCTATGTGAGATGTTGAACAAATATAGTCCCTGCTCTCATTGACAGTACAGCTAAATAGGGAAACTTAACCAAATACCTTCACAACTAATTTTGTATCTATATCTACACCTGTATCATCTATATTAAACATAAAATAGGGGCAATTCAATTAAGTTGATGGATCAAGAAAAGCCTCTCCAAAAAATGATACTTAAGTAGAAATGTAAATCATTAGTAGGAGAAGGCTAGACAAAGAGATTTGCAAAGAGTTTAAGACAGAGAGAATCGTTTATTTGAACATCTTGCTTAGCTGATTGACAGAGGAGAGAATGAGAGCCAGAAAGAGAGAGAGAAAGAGAAATAGGTGCAAGAAATGGCCTGAAAAAGGTGTTCAAAACACCCTTAGCGTTTCCCTGAGCTTGATTAAGATTTAGACAGCTTTCTTCCGACTACGTGTCCCTTCCCTCCCTTTTCTTAGAGCCTGTACTTCAGAAAATTTGAAGCTGTGATTTCTTTCTCTGATCTTTTGAAGTGCAAATCACTTTACAGTCCAGATATGTCTTTCTCAAGGATTTGGGAGCCATCCCTTTGAACTGCAATCATTGAAGGAGATAGCAGCCCTGCCTCCCATTCTCTGTAGGAGACTAGGTACTTAATTTCAAAAAGGGAAAATTAGCAAGCCCAGCTGGTCTAATCACATTAACCAATCTTCCTGCTAGTGTCCTTCTGTTCACCCTGCAGTTTGCCATCAGTTCACCCTGCAGTTTAAAATATCCCTTGACTTTTGTATCGGCAGAGTTAAATTCTCTCCCTTTTTGCAATAGTGAATAAAATTTTCTTTATCTGTTTCAACTAGTCTGGTGTAAATCAAGAATACCTAGAAAAAGTGGAAGAAGTTGTTTAAAAAATTGATTTAATGATATCAGAGATTTAGAAAACACATAGAACTTGAGGGGCCAAAATCCTAACAAAAAAGGGAAGCCAACAATAGATACAATTTTTTTTTTTTTTAAACAAACCATGTGAGTAACCTAGAATGGTGACTGAATGGCTGGGAAGCTGAGAAGAATTTTCAGAAATTTCATCTGATGTGATTTCTCCAAATATTTCTGCCCCTCCCAATATAGAACTTCTTTCTCATCCCTTGGAATCTGGCCTGTGTATGACTGCTTTGAACAATGGAATGCAGAAGTGATGTTCTGAAATTTCCAAGTTTCAGTATTAAGATTGTCTAGCTTCTTCATCTACTTCTCTCTTGGGACACAGCCAACTTACTGTGGGGATCTCAAAAGCTACATAAAAATGTCCACATGGAAGACTCAAGTAGAAGAATGGTCACAGCTGCATTATTCATAAGTACACAGTCCAAATGTTTATTAACATTAGAGTAGATAAATACAATGTGACATGTTCATACAAGGGAACACTAGAGAGAATGAAAATAATCTACTGTTGTATGCAGCAATATGTATGAATTGCAAGACTATACTATTGAGTTAAAAATAAGCAAATCTAACCTATGGCTTGGGTTACTCTTATGTATCATAGGTATCTATGATTAGTAGATACCCATGGAGAAGATGGAAATGTTTTGACTAGAAGGTGCCTGGGGAATACTTCTGTAACACAAGTAATGTTCTATTTTTTTATGTGGGTAGTGTTTATAAGGGTGTGTTCACTTTGTAACAATTCATTGAGCTGTTCTGTACATCATAATCTAATTACAATTTTTACAAAAAAAAAAAAAAAGAACAAAACTTCAGATTGAATGAAAACAGAGGTGCAAGCATTCCTTGCTGCTGCTAAGTCGCTTCAGTCATGTCCGACTCTGGGACCCCAGAGATGACAGCCCATCAGGCTCCCCCATCCCTGGGATTCTCCAGGCAAGAACACTGGAGTGGGTTGCCATTTCCTTCTCCAATGCATGAAAGTGAAAAGTGAAAGTGAAGTCGCTCAGTCGTGTCCAACTCTTAGCAACCCTATGGACTGCAGCCTACCAGGCTCCTCCGGCCATGGGATTTTCCAGGCAAGAGTACTGGAGTGGGGTGCCATTGCCTTCTCCAAAGCATTCCTTAGCCATGGCTAATAGCTTTTATCAATACTTCAGGAGCAGGACGAAAGGTTGGAAGTTTATGAAAGAATTTAGAAGTTCTAAATGTATGCTGCAAAATATATATAATAGAAATTGGATTTATTTTAAACTCTATTGTGAAATCTAATTTGTGCTGGTGTCAAGAATATGTCCCCTTTCCTGGTTTATTGATCATTTCCTTTAATCGTTTGGAGTCCATGTTGCCAGACAGCTTAGTTTTTTGTTTCGTTTTCTGTTTTGTATGGCAAGACATTAGCTCTCTTTCCTTGTTACCACTGATCTCATTCTAGTTCAGTAAATGAATTGTATTCTGGGCAAAGCAGCTCCAGCTCGATTGTCTCATCCTTCAGCATATTTCATTTTCTAATTTACATTTCTCCCTCTAGTTTATATCTTCAAATGTCACACACTAAACTGATGGCTTTCAATCTGAAGCATAAAATTTCTCAGTTTTCACAAAGGAAATAGCCTTCTCTGCCTATCAAATAAAGCATCAGAGAGAAATGTGACTGTTTGTAAAGTCATTTCAACTGGTTCAGAGAGTCTATTCTCACCTATTCACTTAGTGCCATTAAACCTGACCACTTCCAGCCTTCAAATGGTTTGTTGTTTAAAGTCTATGTGTAGGTTTCATATCATGCGGCTAAGTTATTATGGTTGCTAAGCTATTTCCTCTCCTCAGAGATCCTGTACAGCCCCTTTGCAATGATAATTGTACATTTTTTCCCATCTGTTCTTTTATTGAGCTTCTGGTCACATTTCTGTACTATTTGTTGCCATTTAAAAAAAAATTATGGTGATATTCAGCTTTTAACTCTTAGGCTGTATGAAAAAAAAAAAAGGTTATTACTATATTATGCTAAAGCATGAAGGTACATAGCCAAAAATGCATAACCACAGAGCACTACTGACTTATTAAGAGACTTTTAATTGGTGTGGTTTTTTTTAGGAACAGCAATGTAAAGCATCATTATAATAGCTTGGAAGCAATGACACACATAACCATTTAAAGAGATAAAATAACAAATCGTATCAAGGAGAATTTGCAGAATTCTCAAACTAAGCGACCTTAAAGAGCCAGCTCAACAGTACACCCATGGCAGATTCATGTCAATGTATGGCAAAACCAATACAATGTTGTAAAGTAATTAGCTTCCAATTAAAATAAATAAATTTATATTTAAAAAGAAAAAAAAAAGATGAGTCAACTGAAGCCTAAAATGGAAAATGGCCGCCTACGACCTTCCACCTGTGAGTAAGTGCAGGTTGACACTGAAAATCAGCTCTTTCTACATCACACAAATTATACATCTATAAATAAGCGCCAAAGTGCAACAATCATATCAGTTGTAAAATTCAGATAATCCTCATGATTTACTCCCCTTGACATGTACTGAAACAATTCTGCCACAGTATGAGTTTTCTTTACTTATTAAGCAACTTCAATTTTCCTCAAAAAGTGATATTAACTATCCTGACCTTAAAACCAGAGTGACTTTTCAGTGCTAGGTCTATCAAAATAAATGCTCTCTGTAAATATTTCAGATGAGAATTTATTTAAAGAGACTTGGAAGTAACAGAGGTCAAATTATTCTAATGGAAAACGTTAGGTGGAAATATGCCAAGATGGAAAAATTATAACATAGCCAAGAAAAAAGTAGAAAGGAAGAGAAAAAGAGAAGAAAAAAAGAAGAAGAAACAAGGTCAATGAATACTTGTAGAATAAAAGGAAAAAAGAGAGAAGAGAAAGAAAATAAAATCCGAATAGTCCCTCTATGAAGAGATATTCTGTGAAATCAACCGTCACACCCAGAATGACAACATCCTATTGTAGGTGCTTTTCTGAGGTCAACCCGAAGTACATTTACAATCTATTGGTATTAAATATGATATACAGACTTTACCATCACCGGAATGAATGTAAAACATGTGGAAAAGTACCCATCTCAAGGAAATGTTCCTTTTCTTATGCAGCAAAGCCATACATGTGCCAATAAAATCTGATTTTATTTCCAATGGCTCCTTTGTTTGACATGTTAATGATAGGCTACTCAACTGAAAAATATTTCAGCAAAATTATTTCCTTTTGAATGCTGAAATAATTTGAAAGAAAGTAAAACAATCAGACACATACAGTAAACACATTTATTACTAAACCAGAAATGTTAGCAGTGAATTCCAAATGAACTGAGATGACTAGGCACAGGAATGATTGTGAATACTTTCCACATTTAGTAAATAATTCCCAAAACATATGTTAACATTAAAAGACCATTGAACATTAGCATGAAGTAAAGTGGGGAATACCGATTGTTAAAGAATGAGGTGAAGAATCAGGTCTTTGATCACAAGTTTAAAATATCAAAGACTGTTGACTTGAAAAAAGCTACCATTTGAAAAATAAAATATTCATTTAATAAATTATTTGTATAGTCATTATAAGCAATATTTTGGTATTGTCTTTTAACTTAATGAAGGGATTGAGACTGAATTAATTATTTTTGCATTATATATGCAAAACATTGACCCTTTCCCTTGCTTTTTTTTTTTCTTTAGCAATCTAGGTAAACAAAAATAAATTAATTATAATCTTTGGTTCATAGTGCATAATCATCATTGGTCTATGAACAGTCTACTTTTATTCATTTACTTTTCCAAATTATCTATATTTAAAAAATTGTGGCAACCATGCATAATTTACAATTTGCTATTTAAAAGAATTTTAAATGTATTTAGTTTAGTGGCATTAGGTAACTGACAAGGTTTTACAACTATCACCACAATCCATGCACAGAACTTTTTCATCTTGCAACACTGAAGCTTTGTACCTACTAACAACTCCCCATTCCTCCTCCTCCCAGGCTCTGGCAATTATCATTCTTCCACTCTCTGTCTTTGTGAATTTGACCTCATGTGAGTATAATCACACAGCATTTGTCTTTTTGTGACTGGCTTATTTCATTTATCATAATGTCCTTAAGTCATCCATGTTGTAGCACATGTCAAAATTCCCTTCCTTTTTAAGACTGAATAATATTCACTGCAGGTATTTATCACATTTTGCTTATCATGCATTGCTGGACACGTGGATTGCTTCCAGTTTTGATGTCTTGATTAATGTTATAAACATGGGCATGCAGTTCTCTTTTCATGTGTCTATTTTCAATTGTTTTAGACATATATTCAGAAGTGGGATCACAGGATAATCCTATTTTTAATTTTTTGAAGAATCTCCATTCGATTTTCCATAGCAGTTGCACCATTTTACATTCTTATCAGTAATGCACAAGAGTCCATTTTCTCCACATTCTCATCAGCGCTAACAAGCCCTAGCTTTTCTGATAGTAGACATCCTGCTGGATACAAAGTGGTATCTTATTCCTATTTATTCTTTTAATTTTAATACTGCAATTAGGGCTTCCCTGGTGACTCAGACAGTAAAGAATCTGCCCGCAATGCAAAAAAACCCAGGTTTGATCCCTGGGTTGGGAAGACCCCCTGGAGGAGAAAATGGCAACCCACCCCAGTATTCTTGCCTGGAGAATTTCATGGACAGAGGAGCCTGGTTGTTCCATGGGGTCGCAAAGAGTCATACACGACTGAATGACTAACAGACACACAGAAACTTTAGGGCTTCCCTGATAGCTCAGCTGGTAAAGAATCCGCCTGCAATGCAGGAGACCCTGGCTTGATTCCTGGATCAGGAAGATCCCCTGGTGAAGGTAAAGGCTACCCACTCCAGTATTCTGACCCTAAGAATTGCATGTAGAGTATAGTCCATGGGGTCACAAAGAGCTGGACACAACTGAGAGACTTTCACTTTCACTTCTCTTTCATACTAAAATAAATACCCCCAAATGTATCACCTAACCAGGCCTAAAACAGAACTGTGCGAATGAATCTCTCTCATTTCCTGCTCTGCCTTTCCTTAATGGTAATCCAAATTAGTTGCTTAACATTTCTAGCTTTTTTATAAATATGTAGTTTTGCCTTATACTATATGACTAAACTTTTCTACTTTCACTTGAGCCAGGGCACTCATTCCAGAATAAAAAGAAAACTCGACACGTCTCTCTAGGTAGAGACAGAAATAATCATGGCTACATAGCCACTGAGAAACAAGTCAAGTCTGTTTACTTCTCACGTTGATGAAAAATTTTGTGTTAATTAGTTAATTGAATTAAAAGTAATTCAATTTAATGAATAGTAGCTAACTGTGCAAGGTATTGCAGAATGTGCGCAGATGAATATAAAGGTCTCTCCATCAATACTGTGCTTACAATGGAATCATTTATTTATCTACTTCATAACCATAGGTTCAACACAGGTACAAAGAAGCAATAGACATTAATAACACTTCACAACCTTGCAGGATTGTATTATCTGTATTCTTAATCTGATGTCTTCTGTGGCAGACACAAATTTTCTTTCAAACTATTTCCCTCTCTTTCAGAGCGTGTACCTGGAATATATTTTCCAGATCATTTTATAATTATCTATGGTAATATGCCTAGGTTCTGGTTAACAATCTAGGGAAGGAAATGATGAATGCGCCTCCTGAGACTGGAATTCTCATCTCAACTTTCACTCACTCCTTACCCTGTCTGCTAGTCAAGGACACTGAAGCCTTAGGGGATGGTAGAAACACAAGTTGGAGAAATGATCCATTCCTGAATGACTTTATAGATAGCTGCCTGCTGAACAGTCACATTAAAAGAATTATTGAGCAATAAATAAACTTCTACAGTGTTAAACCTCTTGAAATTACTTAGTGTTTATCTGTTACTGCAGTTAGTATTTACCATATCTAATATTCCTCCTGTTTCTGAAAGAATCTAAATCCAAAAATTTCCCCTTTCTTGGCAACATGATAACTATAATTCGGAATACAGTGTTCTGTAAAGAGAACCTGAAGTTCAAATTCTAGTGCTGTCATTTTCTTTTCTTTTTTTTTAATTTATTTATTTTTTAATTGAAGGATAATTGCTTTGTAGAATTTTGCTGCTTTCTGTCAAACCTCAACATGAATCAGCCATAGGTATATATATTATTTACATTTTATTTTAAATTACTCATTCAATAGATATTTTAATGCACAGATTCTTTTTGATGTTGATGCAACAGCAAGGAAACAAATGGACAGACCACTGTTTTCATGGATTTATTTCTAGAGTGGAAAGACATAATAAACAAGTAAGCTTATTCATATATAGCATAGTAATGATAATCTTAGAAAAATAGTGCTTAGTGAGAGGCTGAATGATTTGGGGAGATATTTATACAAATAGACATAACAGTAGAAAATAATAAATATTTCAGGGGAGTATAAAAACCTGAACAATATCAGGGCTAGAAAAAATATTTTAGTTATTTTACGTAAATATAATTTTATTCAAAATGTGTACATGGTTATGAGCCCCTGTTCAGAAGAGATATAAAGAAAATAACAATACTTAATTTATACCAGTGACATTTTTGGAGGAATGCATTTAATGAAATAAGTGCTTATTCATTGTTAGGTATCCAAGAATGATATCTAATTAAGTATAGAATTTTTTGAAGTATACCTTAAAATGTCAGTACCAGGTTTAAAAAAAAAAATTCCTAAATGGCTGATAAATACAAAAGAAATATTAGAAACTAGAGGACGAAGGACTTACCTGACAGAAAAATAGCATTGGGCTTGGTTTTAAAGGTTGAAAAATATTTGATTAGAAAGAATCAGGGAAAGAGAAACAACTTGTGTTAACTAAAATATAATGAGAGAAACCAGAAAGAATGAGGAAACAAATGGAAGAAGTAAAAAGTATACTTGGTATGCAATAAAAGCTCACTTTTGAAATACAGGCTTGAGCCATAAAAACAAAGGACTTTGAATACCAAGTTGAAGCATCTTGAAAACCCAATTTAGCAGTAGAAAGATGACATCAAAATTGATGAATTAAGTGTAGAAAACTTTTCTTCACCAACTGACAGTTTGTTATCATAATGCCAATCATTGTCATTCTTCCAGCCAGTGGTGCACTTTATAAAATTAAACAACACACCTTTCATTCTTGGGGATCTATACAAAATGCCTGTCATAATGCCCAGTCTACAGTCTATATTCAATGCATAATATTCATTACAGATTTATCTGATCACCTCAAATACATGCTAGTTAATTGTTTCTTTACAGATTGCTGTAGATGAATATTTCTCCCATCATCCCAAAATAAGAAAACATAGAAAATGAAAAATTGTAGAATAATGAAGAAATTAGCTCTGGCAAAGAAATACATTTAAAATGACTCACTTTACTGAAATTTACACCTTCACATCCAGTATAACAATGGAAAACTAAAGAACTTTCATTTTCTATCAGTATTAAAAATGAAAAGACTTTTAAGAACAAAAAGGAAAGAACAGAGGAATAAACAGATCTTCAATAATGTCCACATCTTCAGGCAACATAACTTCTAGTTTCAAAGTTTTCATATGAAGTTCAGGTAAGATGTGCTTAATAATAAAATAAAACTATTGTTCTTGCAACAATAATAGGCCTACTAATACTTCTCTGCTGTGTTTCACTTCACCAGAGGACAATCGTGGTAGGGAGAAGGATTCTGAATAAAGTTAAATTTCCTTTAAGGAACCTTGACTAGTTCAGGGTCATTGGGATATTTTTAGGTAGTCCCATGTGGGAGCCTGTATACTCTCCCAGTTGGGACCGTATTCTATGGATCTAGGCTTTCATTGCCATATCTGTGATTATAGTTTTCTTTTTCTTCCTATCATTTGGCAATATAATATGGCAAAAGACACAGAAGGAAAAAAAAGCAAAAACCCCTAATGCTAGAGGATTTGAGAAAATGGTAAAGTAGATAGCTTCCCATTCAACAAGAATTACACTGGCAGAAACTGTCTGATGCAACAAGATGGAATTCTAAATCTCCGGAAGGTGGGTTACTTCCAGGGGAAGTCTTGCAAGGCCAATTGCGATTACTTTTGGTCAATTTCAGCTTTTACCACTACAGGAGCTACCTATTCCCCACCACCAGCAAGGTAACAGGCAATAATATATATGTTCCAGAAGCACCTTGCATATAGTTTTTGGGAGCCAAGGTGGCCAATAAGCCCCCTGTCCAACAAATATTGGGGATCTCTGTTCTCATCTCTGACTGCTACTTCAGATCATGGAAGCCACTTTCCTCCATTGTTCAAAGCCCCTGCCCCTATAGCAAAAGTGACTTCTAGGGAATTTCCAAGGACTAGAACATTTCCCTCCCTCCAGTTTTTTGTTTTTCTTCCTTGGGAGAACCAAATATTAAAAAGCAGCTTTATGCACAAAGGAAATTCAAAAGTCATATGCCTAGCAAAAGGCACAGGCTTGGAAAGATCCAAAAATAACTTAAATGCATGCCTTAAACTTTAAGTTCATAGTCAATACTTAAGGTTGATCCTCAGCAGAGATACCCTACAGTAATCAAAACCAAACAAAAAAACAAACAGAAAATTCTGGGAAAAGGGGAGAATGTTTCCAGAGTCACTGTATTATTAGATTCAAATGTGCAGTTTTCAACAACAAAAAAACAAAAGGCATAAAAACAAGAAAGTATAGCCCATTCGAAATGATTAAAAATACATAAATAAGAGAAAAGATGCCCCAAAAAAGACTTGCTGGAAGATCTACTAGACAAGGAATTTAAAACTGTATTTAAAAGGTTCAAAAACTAAAGGAAGATGTAAAGAGAGTGAGGAGAAAACAAGGAATGAACAAAATAGAAATACCAATAAAGAAATAGAAAATCTAAAAAGAAAACAAAAAGAAATTTTGTAGCCAAAAAGTACAATAACTAAAATGAAAAATTTACTAGAGTTTCAAAGGCAGATTTGAGCAGGCAGAAGAATCAGTGAACTTGAAGATAGGACAATTAAAATTTTAAATCTGAGGAACAGAAAAAAGTAAAGATCAAAGAAAAGTAAGCAAAGTCTAAGGGACCTGGGGAACATCATTAAGTGGAGGGAGTCTCAGAAGGTTAGGAGAGTGAGAGGCAGAGAGAATATTTGAAGACATGGTGGCTGAGATTTCCCAAATTCTATTAGATTGGGAATTAGTTAATCCAATTAATTAAAATTGAATATAAACATCCTAAAAGTTGAACTAAGTTTAAATATGATAAACTAAAAATGACTCACACCAAAACCACAGAATAACAGGATACTTTTGCACAGATTCTCACTGTGCTTTTATTATGCTGATATATATTGAGACCTTCTAAGGGAATAAATAGAATGCACAGACTATTCCAAAAAAATTTGACTTTCTTGACCATAGAGTGTGTCCTGTAAGTGGTGTTTTATTGGATATATTTTTGGAAATAATATTTGAAGTTGTTGTTATTAAAGTATGTAGAGTTTATTTACCACTTTGTAACATGTCTTCAAAATGAATGTTTCACCAGTGGAATTCAATTATAAACACAATTCAGTATTAAACACTGTTTTAGATTCTGAGATAATCATAAAGACTTGATACTTTTCTGCAAGCTGTTAACAATTTATTTGGGAATATACACTGAAATAAATAGATCCTTTCAATACAATGTGATGAACACTGTAACAAGAGACAAAGAAGATTTTTATAATACATAGAAGAATTCCTGACACAGGACTGGAGCATTTGAAAAGACATTCTAAAGAAAGGAATGTTTTAACTATGATCTGAAGGTTAAAAGAGGGTAGTCTTGGTGAAAGAGAATTAGAACAGAGTTCATGAAGAGGGAGAAGGATATGCAAAGAGGAGGCAAACTCTTTCAATTTAACATATATAATATAATATATTAGCCATTGAATTAAGAGTTAAAGATTTTTTTGATAAGTTTTTACTGTTTAATTTTTGACATTGCTCAGAAAAATAAAATAAGCATGTTTTACACAAGTGAAGTTTGCTATATTTTGGATTATTTTAGGGTATATTTCTGGAGATAGGACCCTGAGTGAAAATGCATACATATTTTCATGGTCTCTGATATACATTGCCAAACTGCTTTTTGAAAGTGAGTCAGAAAACTCACTAGCAGTATCTGTAAATAAGATTTTCAATGAATCCACACTATTATTAGTGTATTTACCAAAGCCTTTCCTTATACCACTGATTAACATTCCATTGGAATATTTAGTGTTCTCAGGAGCACATTTTTATGAAGACTAGATTTTAAGAAAACATAATAAAAACGATAGAATAAAAGTGTGAAATTAAAATAGTTGTAGTCTTCAGTTCAGTTCAGTCGCTCAGTCATGTCCGACTCTTTGCGACGCCATGAATCACGGCACGCCAGGCCTGCCTGTCCATCACCAACTCCCAGAGTTCACTCAGACTTATGTCCATCGAGTCAGTGATGCCATCCAGCCATCTCATCCTCTGTCATCCCCTTCTTCTCCTGCCCCCAATCCCTCCCAGCACCAGAGTCTTTTCCAATGAGTCAACTCTTCACATCAGGTGGCCAAAGTACTGGAGTTTCAGCTTTAGCATCATTCCTTCCAAAGAAATCCCAGGGCTGATCTCCTTCAGAATGGACTGGTTGGATGTCCTTGCAGTCCACACCACAGTTCAAAAGCATCAATTCTTCGGTGCTCAGCCTTCTTCACAGTCCAACTCTCACATGCATACACGACCACAGGAGAAACCATAGCCTTGACTAGACGAACCTTTGTTGGCAAAGTAATGTCTCTGCTTTTGACTATGCTCTCTAGGTTGGTCATAACTTTCCTTCCAAGGAGTAAGCGTCTTTTAATTTCATGGCTGCAGTCACCATCTGCAGTGATTTTGGAGCCCCCAAAAATAAAGTCTGACACTGTTTCCACTGTTTCCCCATCTATTCCCCATCTATCATGAAGTGATAGAACCAGATGCCATGATCTTCGTTTTCTGAATGTTGAGCTTTAAGCCAACTTTTTCACTCTCCACTTTCACTTTCATCAAGAGGCTTTTGAGTTCCTCTTCACTTTCTGCCCTAAGGGTGGTATCATCTGCATATCTGAGGTTATTGATATTTCTCCCAGCAATCTTGATTCCAGCTTGTGTTTCTTCCAGTCCAGCGTTTCTTATAATGTACTCTGCATAGAAGTTAAATAATCAGGGTGACAATATACAGCCTTGACGTACTCCTTTCCCTATTTGGAACCAGTCTGTTGTTTCATGTCCAGTTCAAACTGTTGCTTCCTGACCTGAATACAGATTTCTCAAGAGACAGATCACGTGGTCTGTATTCCCATCTCTTTCAGAATTTTCCACAGTTTATTGTGATCCACACAGTCAAAGGCTTTTGCATAGTCAATAAAGCAGAAATAGATGTTTTACTGGAACTCTATTGCTTTTTCCATGATCCAGCGGATGTTGGCAATTTGATCTCTGGTTCCTCTGCCTTTTCTAAAACCAACTTGAACATCAGGAAGTTCACGGTTCATGTATTGCTGAAGCCTGGCTTGGAGAATTTTGAGCATTACTTTACTAGCATGTGTCTTAGGCTAATTAAATTCTGTATTAGAATTTTCCCCTTTATAGCAAAGTGTCTAGAATATATATCCAGACACTTCTGCTTTTATAGTTTATAATCAATTTTCTAAATGAAATGAATATTTTTGCTTCCATTTCTTTTTTAAAAACAAATCTCTATATCTTTCTCCATGCATATAGATATATAGATTCAGTTCAGTTCAGTCGCTCAGTCGTGTCCGACACTTTGCAACCCCATGAGCCGCAGCACACCAGGCCTCCCTGTCCATCACCAACTCCTGATGTCCACCTAACCCCATGTCCATTAAGTTGGTGATACCATCCAACCATCTCATCCTCTGTCATTGCCTTCTCCACCTGCCCTCAATCTTTCCCAGCATCAGGGTCTTTTCCAATGAGTCAGCTTTTTGCATCATGTAGCCAAAGTATTGGATTTTCAGCTTCAACTTCAGTCCTTCCAGTGAACACCCAGGACTGATCTCCTTTAGGATGGACTGTTTGGATCTCCTTGCAGTCCAAGGGACTCTCAAGAGTCTTCCCCAACACCACAGTTCAAAAGCATCAATTCTTGGGCGCTCAGCTTTCTTTATAGTCCAATTCTCACATCCATACATGACCACTGGAAAAACCATAGCCTTGACTAGACAGACCTTTGTTGACAAAGTAATGTCTCTGCTTTTGAATATGTGGTCTAAGTTCAAGAATGTTCAAGAGCTTCACAATTGCACTCATCTCACGTGCTGGCAAAGTAATGCTCAAAATTCTCCAAGCCCAGCATCAACAATACGTGAACTGAGAACTTCCAGACATGCAAGCTGGATTCAGAAAAGGCAGAGGAAGCAGAGATCAAATTGCCCGTATCCACTGGATCATAGAAAAACCAAGAGAATTTCGGGAAAAATCTACTTCTGCTTCATTGACTGTGTGAATCACAACAAATTGTGGAAAATTCTTTAAGAGATGGGAATACCAGATCACCTTACCTGCCTCCTGAGAAATCTGTATGCAGGTAAAGAAGCAACAGTTAGAACTGGACATGGAACAATAGACTGTCTCCAACTTTGAAAAGGCTGTATATTGTCTCTTTGCTAATTTAACTTAAATGCAGAATACATCATGTGAAATGCCAGGCTGGATGAAGCACAAGCTGAAATCAAGATTGCAAGGAGAAATATCAATAATCTCAGATATGCAGATGATACCACTGTAATGGCAAAAAGGAACTAAAGAGCCTCTTGATGAGGATGAAATAGAAAAGTGAAAAAGCTGTCTCAAATATCAGCCAAATTCAAAAAACTAAGATCATGCCTTTTGGCCTCATTTGGTCCCATCACTTCACGGCAAATAGAAGGGGAAAGAGTGGAAGCAATGATACATTTTATTTTCTTGGGCTCCAAAATCACTACAGACAGGGACTGCAGCCGTGAAATTAAAAGACGCTTGCTCCTTGGAAGGCAAGTGATGACAAACCTAGACAGTGTATTAAAAAGCAGAAATACCTGACAAACGTCCATGTAGTCAAAGCTATGGTTTTTCCAGTAGTCATATATGTATGTGACAGTTGAACCATAAAGAAGGCTGAGCCCTGAAGAATTGATAATTTTGTACTATAGTACTGGAGAAGACTCTGGAGAGTCCCTTGGACTGCAAGGAGATCAAACCAGTCGATCCTAAAGGAAATCAACTCTGAATATTCGTTGGAAGGACTGATGCTGAAGCTGAAGCTCCAGTCCTTTGGCCACCTGATGCAAAGAGCCAATTCGCTGGGTAAAACTATGATGCTGGGAAAGATTCAAGACAAAAGGAGAAGAGGGTGGCAGAGGATGAAATGGTTAACTAGCATCACTGAGTCAATGGACCTGTGTTTAAATAAACTCTGAGACAGTGAACGACATGAGGAGCCTGGTATGCTGCAGTCTGTGGAGTCACAAATAGTCAGATGCAATTTACCAACTGAGAAACAAGCAACAACAATTCGATCAACAGACATAATTGACCATTGTTCAAAAAATTTCAATTTTACTTTAATATCCTTGATCTCAAACTACCGCACAATTGCGCTCATCTCACACGCTAGTAAAGTAATGCTCAAAATTCTCCAAGCCAGGCTTCAGCAATACGTGAACTGTGAACTTCCTGATGTTCAAGTTGGTTTTAGAAAAGGCAGAGGAACCAGAGATCAAATTGCCAACATCCACTGGATCATGGAAAAAGCAAGAGAGTTCCAGAAAAACATCTATTTCTGCTTTATTGACTATCCAAAAGCCTTTGACTGTGTGGATCACAATAAACTGTGGAAAATTCTGAAAGAGATGGGAATACAGACCACCTGATCTGTCTCTTGAGAAATCTGTATTCAGGTCAGGAAGCAACAGTTTGAACTGGACATGAAACAACAGACTGGTTCCAAATAGGGAAAGGAGTACGTCGAGGCTGCATATTGTCCCCTCTTATTTAACTTCTATGCAGAGTACATCATGAGAAATGCTGGACTGGAAGAAACACAAGCTGGAATCAAGATTGCTGGGAGAAATATCAATAACCTCAGATATGCAGATGACACCACCCTTAGGGCAGAAAGTGAAGAGGAACTCAAAAGCCTCTTGATGAAAGTGAAAGTGGAGAGTGAAAAAGTTGGCTTAAAGCTCAACATTCAGAAAACGAAGATCATGGCATCTGGTCCCATCACTTCATGGGAAATAGATGGGGAAACAGTGGAAACAGTGTCAGACTTTATTTTTGGGGGCTCCAAAATCACTGCAGATGGTGACTGCAGCCATGAAATTAAAAGATGCTTACTCCTTGGAAGGAAAGTTATGACCAACCTAGAGAGCATAGTCAAAAGCAGAGACATTACTTTGCCAACAAAGGTTCGTCTAGTCAAGGCTATGGTTTCTCCTGTGGTCATGTATGCATGTGAGAGTTGGACTGTGAAGAAGGCTGAGCACCGAAGAATTGATGCTTTTGAACTGTGGTGTTGGAGAAGACTCTTGAGAGTCCCTTAGACTGTGAGGAGATCCAACCAGTCCATTCTGAAGGAGATCAGCCCTGGGATTTCTTTGGAAGGAATGATGCTAAAGCTAAAACTCCAGTACTTTGGCCACCTCATGGAAAGAGTTATCTCATTGGAAAAGACTCTGATGCTGGGAGGGATTGGGGGCAGGAGGAGAAGGGGACAACAGAGGATGAGATGGCTGGATGGCATCACTGACTCGATGGACATGAGTCTGAGTGAACTCTGGGAGTTGGTGATGGACAGGGAGGCCTGGCGTGCCGTGATTCATGGGGTCGCAAAGAGTCGGACATGACTGAGCGACTGAACTGAACTGAACTGAACTGATCCTTGATCCAATGATTTGAATGAAATAAATTACTATGTTACTGACTTTTCTCTTTTTCCCCCATTGCTATTGCCACTTTTAGGTATAGTTTACATCTTTCATTTACTGTAAGGAAACTTAAATGAAATCTTAAATCTCTAGTCTTCTTGCTATCTTGTTTGCCAGTATACTCTAATACCAAGCATTTAGCTTAAGCTGATAGGCTTTCTATTTAAGTTATTTCGGGATTTGTATAAAAGAACCTGGTGTTCTTTTTCAATGTGAAGATTCGTGGGCACCACTTAAGCCTTAATAAATTAGAATCCATCCTGATGTAACCCTACCATCTGCCTATTAATAATTCTCCCATATTGGTCTTATGCCTAAACATATATTTCATCTTCAACTCTCTCTGCCATCATGTCTCTTTTCTAGTTAGTCATGGCAACCTTAGCAGGATCAGAACAATAATCCAGAAAAATATTATCTGAAGAGTTTTGCAAAACTCTCTGACTCAACTAAATTTTGAAAAGAACATCAAAACAAAGAAAGATATAAAAAACTTCTGGATTTCTTTCCCAAGGCTCTCCATATTGACTGACAGCATGATCATCACCTGTCTAGGTGAACTACAGAAGTAAACTAAAAAAGACATGAGCCTGTAAAGAAGACAATTCTTTAGAACAAGGAGACAATTTCAAACTTTATCAACATTCTACCCAAACCATGAGCAGTACTTACTGGGCAAAACTTAGCATTCCTTTCTTGCTGAACAGAGAACTGACCTCCAAACACATTTTGCTGAATCATTTTATCAAGGCATAGTTAACTGAATTAAGTTGCCTGATTTAGCAGGTACCTTCACTTTTGGGTTAAGGCTATGACTTCCAATCAGCACAGCACTGACCTTGCAGATCTGAACATAGCGGCCACGTTATACCCTCACTGGCACCTTAAGTCTAGCCCTTAAACTGTCTTAACTGTTCAGATGTCATACTAACTAGATTAAAAACTCTTTGAAGGTAGAGTTTATTATCATGATCATTAATATTATCATTATCATAAAACACATATAACATAAAACATCATTTTAACCATTTTCGAGTGTACAATTCTGTGACTTTAAATGCATTCACCACCCATCTCCAGAACTCTTTTTTCATCTTGTAAAATTTAGTTTGTGTATGTGTTAAACAAATCTTCATTCACCTCTTCCCCCAGCCCCTGGTAACCATCATTCTACTTTCAGTCTCTATAATTTTGACTACTTTAGGTACTTAAGTAGAATCATACAGTATTTTTTACTTTAACTTAACTTTGTACCCCATACTTAATCAGGAACAATGACTTTTCTTCATTAAAAAAATATTTGTTGATATCAACTACTTGGGCATTTGGGTGCTACATGGAAAAAGCACTAGTTTCAAAGTTTGAAAGAAAAAAATGAAAGAAAGAAACAAACAAAACATCAAAAAGATCACCAAATTCCATGGGGAACTAAGTTGAGAAATATATGAATAATATAATGATGCCTTAATTATCTCATTAAAGGCAAATATTCACAGAATTGCTTGTGTCTGATAACTTGGCTACTATTCACAGACTACACATTGCATTGTTTTTCAATAAATTTTCTATATAGTCATTGATACTCCACTTTATATTCCCAATGAGAATCCATTCTACAGACCCTAGAAGTACCCACATCATTCAACACTCTCAAGATCTTAAATCTAACTGCACGTAACTAAGGCCCATATCACCTTTGAAATTCCATTTACTAGAATTTACTAAACTTAATTTTTCTGATAAGAAAATGCTACATAGTTTAAAGTATTTTGAAAATAAAGTAAACCATGATAGAGGAGTAAAAATGAACAGAGATGCTAATTTCAAAAAGTTTCCTTGGAGAGAAGCCTTGGTTACCTGTGAAAAGAGATGTCACCTGTGAAAAGAAATTTGAATGAGATGAGAGAAGCCATTCTGGTGAATTAGGAGAAACTTATTCTAGTCAGAAGGAACAGACATTTCAAAGGGTCTGATGCAGGAATGTTCTTGGACATTCCCTGACAAGATGGCAAGTGACCTGGAACAAAGTGAGCTGGGTGGAGGTTTGAGGGGAGATAAAAAAGTTAAAATCAAAAAGGATGCAAAGAGACATATCATATTAGCTTTGCAGACATGGTGTTTGTGCTGTGTGTGTTGGGGAATTATTGGAGAGTTAGTGCATGGGAGCCACACGGTTGCTGATTTATTTATCCACTTTGGTTGCTAAGTAAGGGTCAAGAGTAGACACAGAAGCCAGTAAGAAGATGAGTTTAGCTTGCTCTCTTCATTGAGAGCAGTGGAAGTGGTAAGAAGTAGCAACATACAGGAAATATTTTGAAGGTGTTGCTGATGTAGCTTGATGAGAAATGAGAACTGAAGAAGAGAGAGGTGTACATATATTTTTTTTTTTTTTCTGGTGTATATATATATACATATACATATATTTGCCCTGAGCAGCTCACAAATTAAAGTGTCATTTACTGAAGTGTGAAGGATGAGGAGAGGAAGGAGAATCAGAAATTTGGGGTTTAAAAGATATCAGTTTTGGATAAGTTAGAGATTCCTATTTAGACATCCATATGGAGAAGCCGAGTAGGCAGGAAGATAACATAGCATCCTGGAGTTCAAGGGAAAGACTAGAAGCCTGCTGCTGATGCTGTTGCTGCTAAGTCGCTTCAGCCGTGTCCGACTCTGTATGACCCCATAGACAGCAGCCCACCAGGCTCCCCTGTCCCTGGGATTCTCCAGGCAAGAACACTGGGGTGGGTTGCCATTTGTTCTCCAATGCATGAAAGTGAAAAGTGAAAGGGAAGTCATTCAGTCATGCCCAACTCTTAGCGACCCCATGGACTGCAGCCTACCAGGCTCCTCCATCCATGAGATTTTCCAGGCAAGAGTACTGGAGTGGGTTGCCATTGCCTTCTCCAGACTAGAAGACTAGAGATACTTAATTGCCTGTCATCATCAAAACAGTGATATGTAGAGCTATACTAGTAACTACATGAGATAATCTAATGACTAAATATAAATATTTGAATGTATTTCTGCTAGTATATTATTAAATTTGAGTATCATCAGTCTTCATACAGTAAATGTTGCTGAATTGTAAGAATAGCACACCATTTATCTATAGTTATGTCTACATCTGTATCTGTCTATCTCTCTATCTATCTCCCTACCTCTCCATCTATCTCCCTACCTCTCCACAGAGAGGACTATATATAACAGAAAGGGAAAAAAGAAATGTATCTGGCAGTTTCCTCAATAAACATACTAAAACTTCTCTGCTTTTTGACAAGCCAGTACATTTTTATAACTCATAAATAATTGAAAATAGCAAACAGCTTACTGTCATAAAGCACTTTTATGTGATAGTAAAAGATTCTCTTGCACATGTTAGTATTGGTCATAAACAGCACACTGAAGTCAAAAGTAAATGGCATGAGCAAGAAATTTCATTAAATTTTTAATGAGGACAAATAAAATTCTATCATGCTATGGTTGCTACCAAATTCAATTCAATTAAATACATATTTGTCACATGTTTATTACATGCATATCATATAATGTGCTAGTGTAAAGGATGCAAAGATAAGCCACAATTGTCACACACTCACAGACTTTGGAGTTCACACTCTGGTAGAAGAGGGCTTTATTCCAATAATTACATGGCTTATTGTTTAATCACACAATGAGATAAAAATGTGAAGGATACCAACATGAATCTATAAAAGCATATGGTAACTATAATTGACTTAGTCTGAAAAATCAGAGATGACTTTGTGAGAAAGTATCACATGAACCTGGTGAAGAGAAGTTCATAAAACAAATGGGATCTAGGGGATTGACATCGTGTGTTCCATAAAATGGAGAAATCCAGTGTAGATGAAGAATTAAGAAAAATGATAAGTGATAGGATAGTCAGCATTGTTCAACCTGCTTGTGTGAGATTTGTAAAATATCTTAAGATTTTTTTAGATGATTTTCATTTCTCATTTGGAAAAACATGAGAAATTTCTCATTTTTTAATCCCAAAGATCCCTTTCACTCAAAAACTAGAGAATTCTGAAATTCCAGCTCATGACTTTCAAGTCACAGGTGCTGTCCGTGGTGCTAGAAAGCAAGTAACTGAGAAGAGAGAAGTGATTAACACCAAGGTTCCCAAACTTGACCATACTTTGGAATCACCACACTCAAGATCTACTGAATTATAATCCTGAGGATTAGAACCCTTGGGTCTGTATTTTTGTAGATTTTTGCTCTTAGGTGAATCTGACACATCCCATAATCTGCAAAATTGTCTTCTAGGACTATTGCCCAGAGTACTGTTTTCAACCTTGGCATATATGAATTACATGGAAACTTTTAAAATTACTCACAACCAGAACTTTCTCCAAAATAACTAAATTAGATTATCTAGAAGACAAACTCAGTACTGAATATTTTCTCAAAGATCCCCAGGTGTTTCTAACAATTGACCAGTAGCTTCATGAGCACATTTGAATAAGGAGAGGGGGAAATTGTCTATTTTTGTATGTAGAATGAATCACCAAAAAGATTATCTATAAAGGATTTATGGTATCATTATCACATCAGATCAGATCAGATCAGATCAGTCGCTCAGTCGTGTCCGACTCTTTGCAACCCCATGAATCGCAGCAAGCCAGGCCTCCCTGTCCATCACCAACTCCTGGAGTTCACTCAGACTCATGTCCATCGAGTCAGTGATGCCATCCAGCCATCTCATCCTGTCATCCCCTTCTCCTCTTTCCGCCAATCCCTCCCAGCATCAGAGTCTTTTCCAATGAGTCAACTCTTCGCAGGAGGTGGCCAAAGTACTGGAGTTTCAGCTTTAGCATCATTCCTTCCAAAGAAATCTTAGGGCTGATCTCCTTCAGAATGGACTGGTTGGATCTCCTTGCAGTCCAAGGGACTCTCAAGAGTCTTCTCCAATACCACAGTTCAAAAGCATCAATTCTTCGGTGCTCAGCCTTCTTCACAGTGCAACTCTCACATCCATACATGACCACAGGAAAAACCATAGCCTTGACTAAACGAACCTTTGTTGGCAAAGTAATGTCTCTGCTTTTCAATATGCTATCTAGGTTGGTCATAACTTTCCTTCCAAGGAGTAAGCATCTTTTAATTTCATGGTTGTAGTCACCATCTGCAGTGATTTTGGAGCCCAGAAAAATAAAGTCTGACAGTGTTTCCACTGTTTCCTCATCTATTTCCCATGAAGTGATGGGACTGGATGCCATGATCTTCGTTTTCTGAATGTTGAGCTTTAAGCCAACTTTTTCAGTCTCCACTTTCACTTTCATCAAGAGGCTTTTTAGTTCATACACATATGTAAATCAGAGGACAAGACTATTTTGCCAATATTTGAATCAACTAAATAAGAACATGTGGAGGTAAATACTCAGAAGTATCCATTAAAGTGTTTTATAAAAGTGTTAACTAAAAACCTACAAAAATTATTTAAATATCAGTTACTTTGAGTAGCAATAACTTGATATCAATTTTTCTACCACTTAAAATATAAAGTGTAATTATAGTATTTTGATTGTGTACATAATATCTTACAATTTCCTTGTGAAGGAGGTCAGCATGGATACAGACATTTTGGATTTGACATTATAACTAATTACAATTTTCTTCCTATATTTCTGAATTAGAAACTATTCAAGAAGAAAAGCTGGTAGTCAACCAATAGAAATAAGATAAATATACATTTTATTATTGCTTAAAAGAAACAATATGGAAAACGCAGGTTGAATGAAAAGCTAAAATCGATATTTTGATACTATCCTAAAAATATTACCATGAGAGGTGATTTATCCATGGAAGAGTCATTTATCTTTCTTTGGATAAAAATGCATAGAAGATAGTAAGAAACAGAAATATGAAATTTACCCCAATTATGATAATATGAAGGGAGAGTATAAGTAATTTGTACTACAAAGAGATACTTTAAATTTGTTTGAATATTTAACCTAGAAAGAACTTTAATAAGATACTTTGCTAGTTCAGGAATTATACTCCAACGTGTGGTTATTTTTATCACCAAAGGATCATGTTAATGTATAAAGACACTGTAAAATATTACTCTGAAAATGAGCTTCATTATAAATTATTTGATATTAATACTTTTAAAATGTATATTAGTCGCTCAGTTGTGTCCAACACTTTGCAACCCCATGGACTGTGACCCCACAGGCTCCTCTATCCATGGGATTCTCCAGGCAAGAATATTGGAGTGGGTTGCTGTTTCTCCTCTCCAGAGAAACTTCTTGACCCAAGGATCTTTTAAAATGCTCTGATGTTCACTGTAAACTTTATTGCTTTTTTTTTTTTTTTCAAAGTAGCTCCTCTAAAGCTCACTCCTACTCATCACTGCAGCCATCCCTGGGCACTATGTTCCTGGCAAGTAAGAGACTCTTCCTATAACATAAAAGAGAGGCTCACCTCACATTAGCTCTGAGCTTGGTTTCAATGTATCAATTTTTCATAATGTCCCAATCAAGCAGTTCACTTGTTACATTCAACCCACTAATTAATCAAAATGAGTATATAAACTGATGGATTATCAGAAGGAATTTATTCATCAGTACAGTACAGTCCATAGTAAATATTTAGAAGACACACAGATAATCTTCCAGCAGTGTGATTTTAACCTCCTCAGTGATGCTATTTTTCTACAACAGCCCCTTGTAACACTGGGCTCACTATTATCTTGGTTATGATAGGGAATCAATAATTATTGATTTATCTAAATTAGATGAAAATTTATGGTGACACTTTTAGCTCAGATTCACTGAATCTGATTCATGTCCATGAATGATCCTTGGGTCTACCCATAATCTCTCAACTGTCAAAAGAACAACAAAACCCAGTGTGAGGAACAAAATCATGGGAATAAAATGAAGACAAGGTATTTCTCTCAGAGTTTCTAAAAATATTCTGTTTAGAAATTTTCAGTCTGTTTTAAATGTACAACCTGGAATCAAGATTGCCGGGAGAAATACCAATAACCTCAGATACACAGATGACAACACCCTTATGGCAGAAAGTGAAGAAGAACTAAAGAGCCTCTTGATGAAACTGAAAGAGGAGAGTGAAAAAGTTGGCTTACAGCTCAACATTCAGAAAACTAAGATCATGGCATCCGGTCCCATCATTTCATGGCAGATAGATGGGGAAACAGTGGAAACAGTGGCTGACTTTATTTTTGGGGCTCCAAAATCACTGCAGATGGTGATTGCAGCCATGAAACTGAAAGATGCTTATTCCTTGGAAGGAAAGTTATGACCAACCTAGACAGCATATTAAAAAGCAGAGACATTACTTTGTCAACAAAGGTCTGTCTAGTAAAGGCTATGGTTTTTCCAGTGGTCATGTATGGACGTGAGAGTTGGACTATAAAGAAAGCTGAGTGCCCAAGAATTGATGCTTTTGAACTGTGGTGTTGGAGAAGACTCTTGAGGGTCCCTTGGACTGCAAGGAGATCCAACCAGTCCATCCTAAAGGAGATCAGTCCTGGGTGTTCATTGGAAGGACTGATGTTGAAATTGAAACTCCAATACTTTGGCCACATGATGCAAAGAGCTGACTCATTGGAAAAGACCCTGATGCTGGGAAAGATTGAGGGCAGGAGAAGGGGATGACAGAGGATGAGATGATTGGATGACATCACCGACTCAATGGACATGGGTTTGTGTGGACTCCAGGAGTTGGTGATGGACAGGCAGGCCTGGCATGCTGTGGTTCATGGGGTTGCAAAGAGTTGGACACAGCTGAGTGACTGAACTGAACTGAGTCACTTAAAATTTAATATAATTCAACTACAAGTACTGAGCACCTTCTTGAGTCAAATACTGGGTATGCCAGTGCTACTTGTTGGAGATGAAGACATTTTATCAGTTGTAAATATAGTAAAAATGATAATAGTGGTGGTGCTACTGGTTGAAGTTAGCAACAGTAATACTAATTTAATCAATGTGATATTTTTATGAAAATAATTTAGATATCTTATTGCACTCTAAACAGAAATGTTAGATGGGCAACTATTACTTTTTCTCATTTTTTTAAATAGGGAAAATACAGGCTTATAATGATGAGAATATAGCAATAAGATTTTAATTTCATGAAGAATGAAAACTAAGGATTAATAAAAAGTTTAATGAAAGTAGCCCAAAATCCAAAATGAAAGACCAAGGCAACAGAGGGGGGAAAGGTCATAGCAGAAAATCTCAGCATTAGGGCAAAGATCATAAACAAAGCAAAAGTGAATGAATACTGAATCAACCTCTTCAGATGCCTGCCTTCATTACACAGCAAATTGAACCATTAGCCTGGGGCATGAGCAAGTCCAATTCTAGGGAGCAGTGGGTCACTGGGTTGCTACTCCACTCCCATCAACCATGGCATCTCATTTATCATCTCAGTTGTGTCTACTAGTCCCTAAAACACACTGGAGCAAAAAGAATCTGGGTGACTGTGTTTTCCTCAGAGCAAGGAGATATGTAAATGGCTTGAACACAAACCTCATGTTTTATTCATCATGGTTCAAGTGATAAAATTTTAAAAGAAGTGTCAAGTAAGGTAGATAGATGATTTTAAAGGTCTTAGGTACTTCTCCTGATATACCTTCAGTTTTCCTGGCTACATCATCTAACCTCCAAATTTTCTTTCTTTACAATGGAAAATAAAATAAAATCCAATATTTTTCCTCACTAAGACTTGTAAGAGAAATAATGCAAATGATTGTAAAGAACTTCTGAAGATTGATTTGTTGTTAAATACTTATATCATCTATATGACCAGCTGACACAGAGATTCAGACCCCAAAGGAACATGAAGCTTAGAATTTAAAACAAAAGATGAGGAAGATCAAGGTTGGGAAACACACTAGATGATCAAGATAGTGCAGGGCTACCTGCCCACTGTGATCGTGCCCAGCAAGAAATCACATGCCCTGGATGAGATTAGAACATTTTTGTTGAGCATGGAAACCTTCCCAGAAGTTACTTATTCTACTGCATAATTATGAATCACTTTACAAGTGAAGAGGAAAAAGATGTCTTCCTGTCTGCCATTTGGAAGCAGCAGGCCAAGCCTTAAATAGACTACATGGCAAGTCTATACATATGTGGTTATAACACTATTGAAATTATACTGAAATGACGAGATGTTATAAAAACAAATGCAATAAGAAAAATGGTGTGATTCATGAAACAGGAGAAAGGGAGGAATTTTCAGTACTCTGAAGGGAAGGGAAGGCAAACCATCAGATAGCATTTTTCCATTCTTAATGGCAGGAAGGCATGAAGTAGAGAAGTGACTGCCTCGGTTATCTGCACGTAAAGGAAACTTCTCTTGAGAGTGTCTCACCACTGAAATACAGGCCAATAAAACTGGATTCAAACCTTATTTATCTGATTGCATCTTCTGTTTGGCTTGACTCTGGTGGTTCACTCTGCCATCATGTTTGAGACTAAATTCACAACATGTCCTCTCCTCCCCTACCAGATGTTCAGCTTCTTCTGAGTCCTATTTATACCAGTCATGTGACCCAAGATTGGATCAGGAAAACTAACCTCAGGATCTTCTGCCATGTAACCCAGGATTGATGTGACTGCTTCTTACACTGGGAAACCCAAGATCTGAATCTTTCCACAGATGTTTAAAGATGAAGCAACGAGAGCTCCTTTCTGTCCTTGGTACAACCTTCACAAATCTAGTGCAAGTGTAAAAACCCTTTGCTCTCTTCTCTATCACCGTTATACTCTCTCTCTCTCTTTTTTTTGGTAAAACTTTAAGACTAAGCTGATAATGTTGACTGTTGAGTTACTAAAGTGTAAGATAGAAAAAGATAAAGATTCTTTTTTCAAGATGTTCAAAGCTTTTAAGACTATTATCTTTCTGCAGATTGCATTGCATTTTTTAAGGTTAGAATCTCTCTTTCTTGTGGTATTCCTTCTGGAGAACAAATTATCATCTCTATTGTGAATCTGGAAGGGTCAGGTGCGCAGAAAGACAAAAGAGATAAGTACATCAATAATTTTCAAAATATCTCCCATTACATCTGTAAGAATAATCCCTGGAATGTGTGAGGCATTAAATGAATCACTCCTATTGTTATTTTTTAAATAATAATCATGTAAATTAATAATAACATTTAATAATAATGTTGATCTCATGATCATCAAACAATAAGCATAAGTATCTTGAAATTGTGATAGTAGATCATCATTTCCTGCAAATAAATGAGCTACTGTTCTTTGTTCATTTTATTTAGACTGAAGCATCTAGAGCCTGATCCACCCCTTATTTACTAACAAAATTAGTGTTTGCAAACTCTGACGCTGGAGACTGAAAGCAGAGAGGCCAGAATGGATACCTGGGACAGTGAATTTCAGGTCAGATTCTCTTAGGCAGCAGCCATTATGACAATTGGCCAAAAGACCAGTCAAGGGCTACCCTCTGCCTTGGTTTTGATATGTCCTGCTGAATGACAGACAAAGTTTTATAGAATTCTCAGGGATGTGCTGCAAGCCACAATACATCCAGAATTACCTTAGGGACAACTCCCCAAGTGACCAAAGCAGATTGTTGTCACAAGATGATGATTACTGAAAAGGAGGTTTGTGCTCTTGAAATATTTATTCCACAGGGCCTCCTGCTTTCAGAGAGCATATGTTTTTGATGCTTTATGCAAACAGAAGTCCTGATGATAGAAAGAAATGATCTCTGGAGGAAACGTTCTCTGTGCCAGTGCAAATCTGAGCTCTAAGCTGGGGTGATGCTACACTTCTGAGACAAGGCAGGCAGCTTTGGGTATATCCAGTGGTGTTATAATAATGAGCCATGCCACAGACTCAGCTCTCTTGACCTTCACGTGGCAGAATGGGTCAATGCGACTAAAAATGGTTTTCCCAGTAGCCTGGATCAGCATTCAAGCCTAGTCCTACAGGATGAAAAATATACCGTTGCAATGAGCACTTCCCATGGCAACTTATTAGTCTCTATTTAGATTAATTATGATTTTAGAAAAGGCTTCAACCCACTGGTGATCTGTATCAAAAAAAATCTCATAGGCTTTCTACATTATTATTGCTGGTTTTATGCAATAATAATTATGTCTCGCTCTTCAGCTTGAGCTGAGACATACACAGTGGGTTATTAGGAAGCAAACATTTCCCAAAAGCCCACGATGGTTTTTGAAGTAACTGAATGAGCATTTCTGCTCAGAAAAACCTCTGTGTCACGTTCTGATGATGCATTATGATTTTCTCACTGTACTTTCCTCCCTTCATGTTTTCTGCTTGAATGGAAATGAATTATGAAAGAAGAATCAGAGAGAATGTGGAAATTCATTTTAAATATTTGTCTTTATGAAAGCAATTTTAAATCATAGCAGTATAGGGCAAGGGGGAAAGTACCTGGCCCACTCACACCACTTTCCCAAATTAATTTTTATCTTAGAAAAAAAATAAATCCTGTAGCAAAATGAAATTTAGAACTTCCTTGATGGTCCAGTGGTTAAGAATCCACCTGCCAACGCAAGGGACACGAGTCTAATCCCTGGTCACATGCCATGGGACAACTAAACTTGTGCACTAAAGCTACTGAGCCTGCAAGCCACAACTACGGAAGCCCTCGCACCCTAGAGCTCATGTTCTGAAACAAGAAAAGCCCACACGCCACAAGTAGAGAGCAACCCCCAATCACCGCAGCTAGAGAATGACTGCCTGCAGCAGCAAAGACCCAGTGCAGCCAAAAATAACTAAATAAAATAACATTAAAAAATTTAAAATTCAACTTGAAAATTAAATACTAAGTCATTTAGAATAAATTGCAGGTTGTGGGATTCAGCTGATATCAGAGGTGGGGGGGATCCCATAAGTTAAAAATTTTAGTAACTGCCAAAGGGTGCTGGTGTTGCTGGCCCAGGGACCTCTCTCTCTTCAAAGAGAACTACAGAGCTAGAAGGACATTCTTGGCCATGCTCACATCTCTCTCTTCCCCAAAGGAGCAAGACTAATTGATCTTTTGGGGAAAATTATGGAGTAGGTTCAGCTCAACTATTTCTTCTCTCCATTTGAGCTTAGCAGGGCACACTCTGCCCTTCTGAGAAAGGCTTAAAATTTCCAGTGCTGAAAATATTTAGAAACTCTCAAAGCATAATTTCCAAACATTGAAAACATGAGTCTATAGCAAATACATTGCTCACATGCATCAAATATTTATTTAAGGCAATAATGAGGGAAATGGCAGATTGGTAGGTAAAGCTGGTTCAAAAGCATATAGAGATGGAAGTATTTATAATTAATGAAAGACAGAATCCTGAAATAAGATAGTCATATAAAATATTAAGGTAGTTAATGTCTTATGGTGCAATAAAACTGTAACATTTGGGATTATCTTCTCTTCTAGTGGGAAAACTACATTCCTTTTAGACAAAAATCATTTATAACATACAAATCCAGTAATCAATATTTCACTTCACAAAATTTAGGCACAAACCCATGGTAAATAGTAAATCAAACAAACTAGATTCCTCTAGAGTGGGACTTAGCCAACTACAACCAGTGAGTTCAGTCCTTACCAGTTCCCTGTTTTTGGAAGTAAAGTTTACTGGAACACAGGCACACTCATCCATTCATGCAGGTTCCTGACCATTTTTCAGCTACAATAGCTACAATTAAATAACCCCCAGAAAGGCTTATCAAGGACGGAGGAGCCTGGTAGGCTGCAGTCCGTGGGGTCGCTAAGAGTCGGACACGACTGAGCGACTTCGCTTTCACTTTTCAGTTTCATGTATTGGAGAAGGAAATGGCAACCCACTCCAGTGCTCTTGCCTGCAGAATCCCAGGGACGGGGGAACCTGGTGGGCTGCCATCTCTGGGGTCGCACAGAGTCGGACACGACTGAAGCGACTTAGCAGCAGCAGCAGCGGCAGCAGCAACATGACTCTTAAAGGTCATGCAGTCATTCTTTCATATTATTTCCCACTTTGGATAGTTTTTCTTAACAGAACAAATAAATACTACATGAAGTTATCAGAACAACATGAGATCAGAAAAGAGAGCTGTGCTGAATCTGTATTGTATTGACTTAGCTAAGCTAAAATTACTATACTTCCTAAAATTCCCTTCCCTGAGACCAATAGGGCTTTAATGTTTCTCTCAGCTTGACTAAACCTTAGCCAGACTTTTTCCTGACTCTAGGCCCCTGACCTCCCTTTTCTTAGAACATATATTTTGGAAAACTTGCAAACTCTTTTTCTGCCTCTTTGAGATATAAATCTTCTTAAAGGCCTGCTGCAAGTTTTACAACTTAACATTGTCTTTCTCAAGGACTTTGGAGCTATCTTTTTGAAAAGTAATCATCAAGAAAGATTATAGCCCTGTGGGAGTGTAGGACCCTCACTTCAGCAGGCACCTTGTTCTAAGTTCTAAAACTACCTCCTATTGTGGGGATAAAAGATAGTTTTACTTTTTCTTTGGATAAGTCCATTTAGCAAGCACAGATGACCAGTGACTCTCCTCTTCCTCTACCTTAGCTCTTAAAATTTGGGGGTTTGTTTTAGAGGAGTTGAGTTCTGACTGAGTTCTGATAGGTCACTCCTATTGCTGTTGCCTTGAATAAAGTCTTACTTAGCTTTCAGCATGGTCGGGTGCAATTTATGCTTTGACACTTTCATGTTTCCTTATTAGCATGAATAACAAGGGACATTTTGCAAGACACTGGAAGGCAAAAGTGAGACAGCAGCCACATTATTTTTACACTCAGGTCTATGCAGGGCAGCAAATAATGTTGTAGCTCACATTTATTTGTCCCTGATCTGCTGACTCATGTAATTGTACAATAGCAGCCAGGCCTACAGCTCCTCCAGTCCTGCTGAATCTTCTTTAGTGTCAATAAATCCATAGTTAATGTTTGCTGCAAGAAGGGCAGCAGCTAAGGTTATAGATCCTCACATTCTTGCCAGATCTCCTTAAGCTCTCCAAACCCTGGGCACCAGCTTCTTCAGCTGGTTCCTGGCATCACTGAAGTTGGAGGCTTAGTTAGAGGTAGTAAGAGACAGATGCATGTTCCAGCTTGCCCTTACAGATTTCAATATGTTCTTGCTATCCCACTTTATTTGTCATTTTACTGCCTTCTTTGCTATCTTAAGGCCAGAATCAGACACAGAAGCAATAGCTGTATATAAATTGTTTAACCAAATCCTCTAATTGCAGTTTAACGGCAGCTGAGTCAAAGAAGGAATCAAGATGGTCTACTGGGCTAATTGATCAGATATCCCTAAAACTGAAATAGATGGGCAGCATACAAAAGTCTCACTCGATCTATATACACAGAAAATTACTAGGTATGGTGAACAGAATACTGACAAGTTATTATGATTGAGGAATCATGCCCCTCAACAAATTCCCAGATGTGAACTAGTTTAAAGACCCAGAGTCTTTCAAATGGAGGGAAGGTAGGGTGCTTTTGGGGAGAAACCCTGTTTGGTGAGGAAAACTTATAAATCTTTTAGCCTTCCCCCAAAAGTGTGTGCAACCTACCAGGGTAATTGTGCATTTTAGCAGAGGAATTAATCAGGCTTTGGGGGGATTGTTAGATATTGGCTGTAAACTTAACCTAAATCTGGGAGATAAAAATTTCACTGTAGAGATCTGTAATCAATGGAACTTTGGCTTGGGTGTATCTCACAGGGAACCAGTGAGCCTCCACAGTTACCCAGATTTTAGAATGCATGATTTCCCATATTCCATAATGCATGATTATAATAGATACGCTTAGAAATTGGCAGAATTCCCACTTCAGTTTCCTAACCAACAGAGTAAAGGCTATATGCTAGGTAAAGCCAAGTGAAGGCCACTAGAACTGCCTGGATAGTAAACCAAAAACAATATTGCATTCCTAGACAGATTGTAGAGATTCATGCCACCATTAAAGACTTGAGAGATGCAAAGGTAGTGATTTCTACCACATCCCATTTAACGTGTCTATCTGGCCTCTGTGGAAGACAGATGGATTTTGGAGAATGACAGTAGGTTTCCATAAACTTAACCAGATGGTAATGCCAATTGCAGTTGCTCTTTCAAATGTAGTTTTGCTACTAGAGCAAATCAGCATATTCCCTGGCATATGGTATGGGGCTATTGATCTAGCAAATGCTCTTTGCTCCTTACCTGTTAGTAAAGAACATCAGAAGCAGTTTGTGTTCAGCCTGTCTGAGCCAACAATACATCATCACTGTCCTACCTCAGAGCTGTATTGATTCTACAGTTTTATGTCATAATCTGGCTTTCAGGGACCTTAATTTTTCCTCCATTCTTCAGTGGAATATCATGATGATACATTTTATTTGTAATATTAATATTTAGCTCATGGGGAAGGATGTAAAAATAGCAGCAACTACATTTGCAATTGTTTAGAAGCATCTAAGCTAGTGAGTAGAAAGAAAATTACACAAAAATTCAGAAGTTGGCCACCCAGTGAAATTTCTAGGGATCCAACCCTCCAAGGCAAGTGAAGATATCCTTTCCAAAATGGACAAATGACTCCGTCTGGCTCTTCCCACTATTGGATAAAGAGTGCTAATTGCATCTCTTAAATTGTTGGATATAAAATATGCCTCATTTGGATGTGCTATTCTGACCAATTTGCCTGGTTACTTAAAAAAGGTTTTAGTTTTGGTGAAAGTCTAGAAAAAGAGAAAGCCCTAAAACATGTACAAAATATCAAGCAAGCTGTTCTATCATTTGGGCTATGTTATCTACAAGCTATGGCCATGCTCAAAGTGTTCTTGTCAGATAGGAAGACTGTTGGAACTTTTAGCAGTCCTTATAAGTAATGGTGTGATCACTGACCTAGAGCCAGACATCCTGGAATGTGAAGTCAAGTGGGCCTTAGAAAGCACCACTACGAACAAAGCTAGTGGAGGTGATAGAGTTCCAGTTGAGCTATTTCAAATCCTGAAAGATGATGCTGTGAAAGTGCTGCACTCCATATGCCAGTAAATTTGGAAAACTCAGCAGTGGCCACAGGACTGGAAAAGGTCCGTTTTCATTCCAATCCCAAAGAAAGGCAATGCCAAAGAATGCTCAAGCTACCACACAGTTGCACTCATCTCACACGCTAGTAAAGTAATGCTCAAAATTCTCCAAGCCAGGCTTCAGCAATACGTGAACCATGAACTTCCTGATGTTCAACCTGGTTTTAGAAAAGGCAGAGGAACCAGAGATCAAATTGCCAACATCTGCTGGATCATGGAAAAAGCAAAAGAGTTCCAGAAAAACATCTATTTCTGCTTTATTGACTATGCCAAAGCCTTTGACTGTGTAGATCACAATAAACTGTGGAAAATTCTTCAAGAGATGGGAATACCAGACCACCTGATCTGCCTCTTGAGAAATTTGTATGCAGGTCAGGAAGCAACAGTTAGAACTGGACATGGAACAACAGACTGGTTCCATATAGGAAAAGGAGTATGTCAAGGCTGTATATTGTCACCCTGCTTATTTAACTTATATGCAGAGTACATCGTGAGAAAATCTGGACTGGAAGAAACACAAGCTGGAATCAAGATTGCTGGGAGAAATATCAATAACCTCAGATATGCAGATGACTCCACCACTTTCTTATGGCGGAAAGTGAAGAGAAACTAAAAAGCCTGTTGGTGAAAGTGAAAGTGGGGAGTGAAAAAGTTGGCGTAAAGCTCAACATTCAGAAAACTAAGATCATGGCATCTGGTCCCATCACTTCATGGGAAATAGATGGGGAAACAGTGGAAACAGTGTCAGACTTTATTTTTGGGGGCTCCAAAATCACTGCAGATGGTGACTGCAGCCATGAAATTAAAAGACGCTTACTCCTTGGAAGGAAAGTTATGACCAACCTAGATAGCATATTCAAAAGCAGAGACATTACTTTGCCAACAAAGGTTCGTCTAGTCAAGGCTATGGTTTTTCCTGTGGTCATGTATGGATGTGAGAGTTGGACTGCGAAGAAGGCTGAGTGCCGAAGAATTGATGCTTTTGAACTGTGGTGCTGGAGAAGACTCTTGAGAGTCCCTTGGACTGCAAGGAGATCCAACCAGTCCATTCTGAAGGAGATCAGCCCTGGGTATTCTTTGGAAGGAATGATGCTAAAGCTGAAACTCCAGTACTTTGGCCATCTGATGTGAAGAGTTGACTCATTGGAAAAGACTCTGATGCTGGGAGGGATTGGGGGCAGGAGGAGAAGGGGATGACAGAGGATGAGATGGCTGGATGGCATCACTGACTCGATGGACGTGAGTCTGAGTGAACTCCGGGAGTTGGTGATGGACAGGGAGGCCTGGCGTGCTGCGATTCATGGGGTCGCAAAGAGTCAGACACGACTGAGTGACTGATCTGATCTGATCTGATAAGTGATTCACGGGCATCCTAGGTGGAGCTAGTGGTAAAGAGCCTGCCTGCCAATTCAGCAGACATAAGAGATGCGGGTTCCATCCCTGAGTTGTGAAGAGCCCCTGAAGGAGGGCATGGCAATCCACTTCAGTATTCTTGCCTGGAGAATCTCCTGGACAGAGGAGCCTGGTGGGCTACAGTCCATAGGATCACAAAGAGTCAGACACGACTGAAACAACTTAACACACACACAAAAGTGATTCACAGAGCAGAACTTTAAAATTTTGAAATATTTACACCTTCTTTTACAGACAATTATTGTCCTTTTGGAAACATTTCTGGCTTCCTAAATAGCCTTAATAAGAACCTAACACCTAACCATCAGTATACCACCAAAGTTACAATATGATTTGAATTACCCAACAAGGTGTTGTCTAACTCACTAATTCATAACCTTGGAAGATTAGTTTAGGAGATTGAGCTCAATCAATTTCTGAAGACAAGTAAGTTGTATAAGTGCAAATGCCCACAGGCCATTTTCCTGTTACATTGCCTCTTCTTTCTCAACTGGCACATATGACCTCATGGAGAGTTGATTAAGGAAGAAAAAATTGGGCCTGATTTACAGATGGTTCTGCACAATATATCAGCACTACCTGAAGGAAGATGACTACAATGCTATGGCCCCTCTCTTTGAAAAAGAGTGGAAAAGGAAAAGGCACCCATGGTCAGAATTTTGAGCAATGTACTTGATTGTCTATTTTGTCTGAAAGAAAAGATGACCAGGAGTCTGAATCTACACTAACTCCAAGGCAAGATATTAGGCTGGATAATCAAAGACTTAGAAAAAATATAATTGGTGGAAAAGAGGTCCAGGAAATAGGTGATGAATCTCTGCGAATGGACATAGGGTGTGAAGAGATATGTTTAAAATGTAACCAAAAAGCATTTTCAGCAGATGAGGATCTTCACAATCAATTAGACAACATGATGCATTCAGTAGACATCAGTCAATCTATTTTCCCAGGCAAAGGGCTCGTGAAAAAAAACGGCCATTGTGGCAGAAATAAAGGCTTTCCATCTACTATGAAACAATGATCTTACTCCCACTTAGGCTGACCTGGCTTTAGTCACTGTTGTGTGTCTAATTTGCCAACAGCAGAGACCATAATATGACATCTTTCCCAGGGAATCGGGTGGAACGTAGATTACACACAACCACTTCCATCATGAAAGGGACAAAAGTTTGTTTTCCCTGGAATTGACACATTCTGGACGCTGGTTTGACATCTCTTCCTGCAAAGCTTTCAGCAAAACCTCCATCTGTGGACCCAAGAGTTTCCCTTTACACATCTTTGCTTTTGTCTCCGCACTGCTTCTGAACAAGGGATTCATATACTCCAAATGAAGTGTGATCATTGATTCATTTTCATGGAGTTCACTGGTCTTACCATGTTCTTCATAACCTATTAGCAACTGGCCTGTTAGAATAGAGCTTTTGAAATCTCAGTTCCAACACCAGCTGGGTGACAACACTTTGAAGGGCTTGAGCCATGTTTTTTAGGATATGCTGTAAATCAGCAACCAGCAGATCATCACTTCACACAGTAATCAGCTGTTTCTTCCATAACCAGGATTCACGTGTTCTGGAATAATGGTTGCAAATAGAAGCGGTCCCTTTTATTATAACTCCAAGTAATCCAGCAAAGTTTTTGCTTCTTATCCCTGAAATTTTGGACTTTGTTTCTTAGTCTCCAAAAGAATAGAGTTTCCACTAGATGATGCAGTAAGTATCTTATTACACTGAATTTGAGACTGCTACCTGCACACATTTGGCTTCTCGTGTTATGACTCAATAGTTGATGTGAGTCAAAATCCATGTGATAAAAAATAGATAATATGAATCAAAAAGAATGTGTAACTGTAATTTTATTGGTGATAAATTCTGACCATGCAGGAGAAATTGGGCTGCCACTCCACAACGTTTAGTAAGGAAGAGGATATCTGGAGTTCAGAATGCATTTCAATATTTATTATTTTTTCTTTTCCTCTTTTATCCTCTAAAAGAGGGAAGGAGAAATGTTTGCAGCAGTTAACCTTAAATGTAAGTTTGTATTTTCTGATGTAACTGTTTCCAGTTGTAGGAACAGATGTCTATATCATTTTACACAGAATCATTATTTTTGCCATTGTCCCAATTTGGCAATGATATTAAAAATGGTTAAAAGAAGTGTTATGTGAGCTTCCCCAGTGGAGCAATGGATAAGAATCCGGCTGCCAGTACAAGGCACGTAGGTTTGACCCCTGGCCTGGGAAGATTCCATGTGCCATGGAACAGCAAGCACCAGATGCCACAACTACTGAGCCCATGCTCTAGAACCGCAGGGCACAGCTACTGAGCCTGCGTGCTGCAATGACTCAAGCCTGCATGCCCTAGAGCCTGTGCTCCAAAACAAGAGAAGCCACCACAATGAGAAGCCCGTGCTCTGCAACAAAGAGTAGACTCTGCTGGCCACAACTAGAGAAAGCCCACAAAAAGCAAGGAAGAGCCAGCACAGCCACGAATAAATAAAAAATAAAATTATAGTAATAATAATAAAGAAGTGTAAGTGAATGCCACATTGCAAGAAGTAGGGGACAGTGTATGTGTGCTCTGCCAATCCACCGAAGCTGCAAATGCACTCCTCAGGATTCATCACAACTCCCAGTTACTGAAGGACACCATCAGGGACAGGCACATTTCTTCCTGCTCCTTCGTGAGTTCTTGTGGCTGGACTACTAATACAACAGACAGAAGACAGATTAACAGGAGAGATACACTGATTTTAATTCATGAGGGTATTATAGAAATGAGACCTAAGAAGTGGCCAAAGCAGGCAGCTTTTATAGTTTTTAGACAAAGAAACAATAAATTTATGAAGAATTGACAAGACAGAGAAACTTAGATTTTGGTGCTCTATTAGTGAAGAACCTAAATAGAGTTTGGGCCTGGAGTAGTACATTGAAGAAATAACAAGATTTGTTTATACATGTTTTTTGGCCCTAATTCCCTACCTCTGGGGATAAGGATGTTCTTCTACCTCTGGACACAGGGAGGGTGCCTTTCACATGGGAGTTCTATTTTCTGCTTTCAGGAGACAGAGGCTCAGAATGTCCCTCTTATGTTGGCTGTTTCTTAAGCAATTTTAAAGAGAATAATCAAATAACTTTAACTGAAGAGAATAATTTGAGGCACATTTGGGGTGGACTACCCCATATAGCCAAAGCTATGGTTTTTCCAGTAGCCATGTATGGATGTGAAAGTTGGACCATAAAGAAGGCTGAGTAGTGAAGAATTTGAACTGTGGTCCTGGAGAAGACTCTGGAGAGTCCCTTGGACTGCAAGGACATCAAATCAGTCAATCCTAAAGCAAATCAACCCTGAATATTCATTGGAAGGACAGATACTGAAGCTGAAGCCTCAATACTTTGACCACCTGATGTGAAGAGCTGACTCATTTGAAAAGATCCTGATGCTGAGAAATATCAAGGGCAAGAGGAGAAGGGGACAACAGAGGATGAGATAGTTGGATGCAATCACTGACTCAATGAACATGAGTTTGAGCAAACTTAGGGAGATAGTAAAGGACAGGGAAACCTGGCATGCTGCAGTTTATGTGGTCACAAAGATTCGGACATGACTTAACGACTGAACAACAACCCGGGGCCCCAATACCACAAAGACCTTCTGCATGAGATTTCAAAAGCAGTGTAGGAACAGTAAGTCAATCTGGCCTTAGGCTCCGTTGCCACTCTCACTTGTCACTGATCTGACTCACCTTGTTAGTGAGGGGTAATGAGCTAGGTTCATAGCTTCCATAGCACACACTGGCTCTCTTTATACTTCTCTAAGTCCTGGCCAGGTGTATGTTTAGCTCTGTGATGAAGAGTGCCAGCTTTCCTTCAGGTCACCATGTCATCAAAGTTGGAGCTTATAGGTGGTAAGAGACTAAGCAAGTTCTGGTTTGTACTGGTGAGTTCTGTCATTCCTGCTTTCCTCAGTTCAGTTCAGTTCAGTCACTCAGTCATGTCCAAGTCTTTGCATCCCCATGGACTACAGCACGCCAAGCTTCCCTGTCCATCACCAACTCCCAGAGTTTCTTCAAACTCATGTCTATTGAGTCAGTGATGCCATCCAACCATCTCATCCTCTGTCGGCCACTTCTCTTCCTGCCTTCTATCTTTCCTAGCATCGGGGTCTTTTCCAATGGGTCAGTTATTTGCATCAGGTGGCCAAAGTATTGGAGTTTCAGCTTCAGCATCAGTCCTTCCAATGAACATTCAGGACTGATTTCCTTTAGGATGGACTGGTTGGATCTCCTGCTTCCCTCACTCCACGCCTATCTTTCTTTTGTCGTCTGCCTGCTCTGTTGACTTCCTTCTCAGGACCAGTTGCAGAACCAGTAGCTCTACATAAAGTGTTTGAGGAACTCCTACAACCGTGAAAGACCAGTGCATGCCTGTGTGTGCAAGCCCATGGACTGTAACCCATCAGGCACTTCTGTCCATGGAATTCTCCAGGCAAGAATACTGGAGTGGATTGCCATTTCCTCCTCTAGGGGATCTTCCAGACTCAAGGATCAAACCCAAATCTCTTATGTCTCCTGAATTAGCAGGTGGGTTCTTTACCACGAGCACCACCTGAAAAGCCTGTGAAATACCAACAATAAATAGCAATTAATCACAACGATACATATTCTGTATCATTTCCAGTTTTTCCCAGTTTTTCTGGTGAAATTCCAATGATTACAAAATCAATAAAAATAAGCCAGAAATGTTGGAGAAAATCTAGCATGGGAGATTTACATTAAATCAAAATTTGAAAGAAATAATCTCAAAGGATAAGATGGGACATTTCTATAAATGAGAGAGAAAATACTTTGTATATACTATGGGTAAAGAAAAGTGAGTTTTGAGACTTCTCTGGTTAAGATATCACCTTCCAATGCAGGGCCTGGGGAGCTAAGATCCCACATGCCTCGTTACCAATAAGTAAATAAAAACAGAAGCAATGTTGTAAGAAATTCAATAAAGCCTTTAAAGGTGGTTCATATAAAAAAATTAAAAAAGAAAGAAAAGTGAATTTTGTGCCTCTGGGGAAAAGGGAGTATGTCAGAATGAAATATTTTGAGGTAGGTGAGGGGATCACAACACAGCAAACAATGACTTTCACTCTGAGAAATTTTTACTCTTTTTGGTGAGCAGCACAAGGTGGGCGAGTACTGTAGCATTTTTGTCACAAGGGCTGAAGTGACTGAGAGCCGAGAAACCAGCTCTAGAAAATCCTTCTAGAAAACCAAGACAGAGGGAGGTAGAAATCTTGAAAGCAAAGCGATGGATGGTTTGCTAAGACATGACATGCAGAA
This sequence comes from Bos indicus x Bos taurus, assembly GCF_003369695.1. Classification (NCBI taxonomy): domain Eukaryota; kingdom Metazoa; phylum Chordata; class Mammalia; order Artiodactyla; family Bovidae; genus Bos; species Bos indicus x Bos taurus. The sequence continues at coordinate 42,786,449 of NC_040089.1, forward strand.
ATCTGAATTCAGAAGTAGGACAATAAGTCTCCATGGTTAGAACCATTTTAAGAAAATAACCAGCATTTACTTAGCCGGGCATATTGCCAAGCACTTTATATAGCATGATTCATGAAACCTTATATAGCAAATTTGATTTTCTCTTGTTATGCAGGTAAAGAAACTGATATCTAGAGGTTAAATAATTTGCCCAAAGTTTCACACTTGAAATTAGAAAATCCTGTGTTCAAAGTTCTCCCTGATTCCAAATGTTTTGCTCAGAACCACTAAGTCATAAAACCAGGTGGCACTTGAGTTAATGCTAGGATGATAAACTGAGCTGAGGACCACCTAAATGTCCTGTGACTAATGCTTGAATTCGTTCTAATATATACGAAGTTATAGATGTCCATTTAGGTTATATATAATTCCAATATTACATATAATATAATTTAACTATAATATATTTTTAAATATTATATATAATTTAAATGGACAAGCTGAAAGAATTACAAAGATAGGTGAGAGTCAAGTAAAAATACAAGAATTACACATTCTTGGGCACATAAATCAGTTCTGTGTGCATGGATGTACACAACTTGGCAGATGTTGCTCAAAAACCAAATAAAACCTATTTTCTTGTTTATATAGATTATGTCCCAGATGACGTAAATTCAAATTTTCCATATCTAATGAAAGTGAGATACAAATTCTTCTCCACAGATGTTAAGACAAAAGGAAAGAACATTTAGAAAGAGAAGATAAATGTGTGTTTTGAATTGTCGAGGGGCTGAAAAATGTGGCCTGTAACACCCAGCAGCAAGGGATGGAGGTGGGGAGCAGAGATACAGGAGCCAGATTGCCAATGCTGGAATCCTTACTCTGCTTCATTCTAGCTGCAGCAAATTACTCAATCTCTGCAGATCTTTATGCTCATCTGGAAAATGGGGCTGCCAATTGTTATGAGGGTTATTACTGTTCATATTTGCAAAGTACTGAAAAGAATACTTGGCACATGGTAAAGCCCCATGTCACATAAGCGTTTATAACTAAGGTAAATACTTGACACTTTTGAGACTTCTCTATAAAAGGCCAGGGTCAAGTCAAATGCCATCTCCTCGGTGAGGATGCTCTCCAGGACTCAGTCAAGTATTTTTTGAACACACCTGACAGCTTCAAAAGCTGGCTTTTCAGTCTAGGATTAGAGAGGTGAATAGAACTGACATTAAAAGTGACCTCGTGACGGTGTATTGTTTGAATCCTGATATACCTTCTGCACTATATGTGAGCCTTGTATTTGAATGCTATTCCAGTCTGTTAGAGCATTGACCGTCTTTAAATGTAAATTTTCTTTACATGATTCTTTTCCTCACTCATTTATAAAATCTCTAAGAGTCTGAAATATATGTTTTCTTCTGCTTAAGTTCGTATAAAGAATCTGCACTCAAGGAATGCCAACTGAATTTAGAAGAAAGGAAAAAAGAGATGGAGGGAGGGAAAAATGAGTGAGACAGATAGCAGTACATATTGTAGAGTCTGAATTGTCCTCAAAGCCCAGTTATAACTTAGTAGCTGTATGACATTAAGCCAGTTACTTAACCTTCCCAATTCCAGTGCCATCAGCTTTTAATGAGGATGATGAAAATTATTCTTACTTTGAGAGATTTTCTGTGAGATTTAAAGAATGAGTGGTTTGAAATCATGTAGCATAAATATGGCACATATTAATAGTAACCACACTATTTAATATAAACTAATATTAGTTGCTTAATTAGTTGCTATAAACGAATGAGCAAAATAAGCTTTAGATAAAGCATTCTCTAAAGGTGGTATGATTCAACATGAATAGTGTTAAAATTCCTTGATGTATGTTTGTGAGTGGTTGTGCATGTGTGTGTATGTGATCTGTCTTCCTATGATTATAAAGTCCTATCCTTTTTATTTAAACATAGGATACCAGAAGATTGAGTCTATCTAACTTATTCATACCATTTTAATGCCACATGAACGAAAGAATTGCAGTTCTGGGTCCCTGCCATTGTTATACAGACCAACTGCAGCAGTCGATGAATCAAATGCAATTTAGTCTAGCTCAACTAGATCCAGCTGGAGGCTGCTTCTGCACATGAAGCAGAAAAAATATTATACACCATAATTTCTGCTCAAATCAGTCAGTCCCAGGCATTCTACTTGGCAGGCAATTGGTCTGACTAAAATGATTCTGTGTGAATGATTCCATAATGGTGGAGAAAGTACAACCTTTAACCTCTAATAAAGTAGACTTCATACATTCTTCTTAACTCAATAGAGGGTGATCATCAGACAGGTAGGCTGGGTCATCTCCTTCTATATGCCCAGCTGAGTCTTTAAAAAAGCTACATAAATGCTATCTCATGAAAGCCAAGAGGAGCCTTTTCTTGTCCTGGGAATTATCTTGAAAATTCATTAAAGACACTAGGGAATGGCAGGAGAATCACTGTAGAACACATTCCCTGCTCTATCCCACACAGGGTCCCAAAGATATAGACATACCTACATGTAGTCATGCACTTTCCAGGTAGCACTAGTGGTGAAGAACTTGCTTGCCAGTGCAGGGGACATAAGAGACGTGGGTCCTATCCCTGGGTTGGGAAGATCCCCTGGAGGAGGGCATAGCAACCCACTCCAGTATTCTTGCTTGGAGAATCCCCTGGGCAGAGGAACCTGGTGGGCTATATAGACCATGGAGGTGCAAAGAGCTGGACATGACTGAACAACTTAGCATGCACACGTAGTATTCATATGTGTACATAGATATGTTTCTACCCCAGCTCCCACTGTTTGGTCTTTGACCCTGGTGCCTGACACAGAGCTCCTAAAACCCTTGGAATGTCCTGGGTGACAGGAGAGTCTTTTGTCCTAATGAGGCAATTCTTGGTGGGCTCCTAGATGTAGGCTGTTACCTGACAGACCAACTCATGATTAGAAATTTTAAACTGTCATCCCTACCCTTCATTCTTTGGAGAGAGGAGAGGGGTTGCAAACTGAGCTAATAATTGATCATGTCTACATGATGACATCTCCATAGAAATCTCAGAATACGGGTTTCAGAGAGCTTCTGGGTTGTTAAACACATTCATGTTTCTGAGAAGATGACACACTTCAACTCCAGGGAACAAACACTCCATTGCTCAGTGCTCTGATGCACAAGACTTCCACATTTCACCCTATGTGTCTCTTTATCCAACTCTTCATCTGTATCCTTATCATATAATAATCTGATAAACATGTGCTTTCCTGAGTTCTATAAACTATACTAGCAAGTTACTGAACCCAAGCAGAGGACTCAGAACCTCAGTTAACAGCTGATCAGTTAGAAGTACAGGTGACAACCTGGGTTTTGCAATTGGCTTCTGAAGTGGGGAGTAAGCCCTGAACTGGTAGCATCTCCAGGCAGAAAGTACTCGAACTGAATTGAATTGTAGGACAATCATTTTAGCCAGCTGGCATTGGAGAATTAGTCGGTATAGGAAAACCCCACACATTTAGTGACAGAAGTATGAGTGTGAGAGTAAATGGAAACTGTTTTCCCTAATATAAATGCAGCCAGAAAATTATGTAGATTAAAAACCTTTCTTCTTGACTGAAAACTTCTCAAGGGCAGACACCATGTTATATTCCATATTATACTTCTAGTGTATGTCTGAGTGCTTCATTTCACAAAAATACAATGAGTACTAGGCAAGTGTGGAACTGTTCAAGGCTGAGAAAACAGGGGCGAATAACATACACAATGTCCCTGTCCTCTTGGAGTTTACATGTTAATGGGAAGATCACACACCACACCCAACCACACACACACATGTATTCTGAGAGAAATAAGGCTTATCAAAAAAACTATAATAAAGCCAATATATTTTTGTTGAAATGAATAGATGTTCTTCCAAACACTTTTCACAAAATTTTCCAAGAAAGAAAATAATGTTAACATGTTTATCACACACCAAGGTAAAGGGAAAGATCAACTTATAGCCACAAGACACTGGCTTGTGACCTCAGGTTACCCTCCCTCAGAATGACTGCCCTGAGGGACAAGGGGATACTAGGATGCTCAGGTGAGAATACGAAAAAACTACCTGAGCTACTGTTGAGACAGACTCCAGACATACAGTCAGTTGGATTGGATTCAAGTAGTGGTCCCTCCAACAGTACAGCAAGCAGTTGCATTCATGCTTTGTTAAGCTACACATTCAGCCTCCACTTCCAGGTGTTTCTCCAAGAACTTGATCCTGTACCCTCATTTTCGCCTGGGGTACTGATTTAAACAAAGCCAGACACTGCTGCTCAGAATTTTATTTCTACCCATAGATAAATATTCCATGTAATTTTCTGTCATTCTTGTATTCATCTCAGATTTGCTTTATTTTCATTATGCCCCTGAGGATAGTGCAGTTTGGACTCTGGACCAGGCTCAGTACTGGCTTGCTTCTCCCTCCTTCAGTCACCTACCCCTGCTAACTCTCCACTGAAGTCACTGAAAGCTGTGGATGTGACAGTCTGGCATGTGACAAAAGAAAAGAACCAAGGGGTTTTTGCCCATGTGGCAAGCCTACAGTTGTCTGAAGTCTACATGCTGAATCACAGGGTGACATTAGGCTCAAGAGGGAGGGGATATAAATAACTATAGCTGATTCACATTGCTGTATGGCAGAAACCAACACAGCACTGTAAAGCAAGCATCCTCCAATTTTAAAGATTAATTAATTTTTAAAAAAGGACACAGGGCAAGACAACCATTGAGTATATGGGAAACTATGGAGTAGGCAGGCTCATCAGAGTGACCAAGGACAACTAAGACCAAGAATCAAAGTAAAAGAGCCACCTACTGGGATGAACTGAAGTGAGAGGGTGTGACAAATTACAAAATGGGCACAAATCCTCCTATCCGTAGATGCACACTCATTCACTGTGTTTCTTTGAGGCTCCTTTCCATTCATGTAGACATGAGGCTGATGGTATGATTTCTTTAGTCCATGGGACAAAGGCACATGTTACAGAAGACAAAATTTGAAATCCTCTTCTGCTTTGGGCTTGCTCTTTCATGCTGCCTTTGAGATTCCAGAAATCACTTTGACTAACCTGCTGAGTGATGACAGACACAGGGTTGCAGCCCTAGTCAATTTCTGGGTAATCAGTTAGACCATTGACCACTGAACACACATACATGAGTGATTCTAGTTGAGACCAGCAAGACAACCACCCATCTGAGCCCAGACTCAATTGCTAACCAATAGAATGATTAGCTAATAAATCATGTTTTTAAGCCACTCCATTTTGAACTAAACTGTTATTTAGCAAAAGGTGATTGATACAGAAACTTTTACCTAAAAATAGAATTCTTATTTACCAAACATATTTTTGGTATCATTATCTTTGGGGCTAAGCTACAGCATACGGGAAAATTATTAATGAGGTCTGGAAATTATTAATTTATTAATAATTAATAATTATCATTAAATTATTAATGAGGTTGAAAAAACTGTTAGAAAATTGTTATAGCATGTTGGGAAATGAGGGCTCACATTAGGTAGTTGTGAAACAATCAGGAAAAATCATTGTCTGTGATAACTTGGAAAATAGAAAATGTGCCTAATGAAACTTCGGATGTAGTTAAGGAGAGCCCCAGGGAGAATGAAGAAAGTATCTTTTGGTTAGTCAGTAAAGTAGGAGAATATAGAGGTAAGTTAAATAACTGGTAGCTCAAGAAAAGTTGAAAAGAAATACATAGGAGTCATGATTGTTATTGGAAAATAACGCTTTCAAAATTTTTTTAATTTTTTGGCCGCACCATGCAGCATGCAGGATCTCAGCTCCCTGGCCAGGATTGAACTCATGCCCCCTAGAGTGGAAGCACAAAGTCCTAACAACTTGAACACCAAAGAATTCTAGAAAATAAAGCTTTTTCTCACCTCCAGTCTCCCTAGAATTGTTAGGAGCCAGTAACTTCTATGTGCTTCCCATTCCTCCCCTTTTCCAAAGGAAGAGTTTATTTCTGTTATACTGTTTTGTGTCACAGCTGTTTACTGGGTGTGTAAGGGGCAGATAACTAGTCTTTTTACTTCATAGGTTCCTGAATCAATAGAAACCACATCCAAGCTATGTGAAAAATTACAAGATCAAGATTGTGAGTTTTGAGTCTACTACCATAATTGGATAAGCCTTTTAAGAGCCCTAGATAGAGATGAGTATGTTTCCCATGTGAAATAATATGAATTTTTATGACCACGATGCAAGCTAGTCTGCTGGAGGGTGAGCAGCCATGTGGGAGAGAATTCAGTTTTCCATTCAATGGTATGCCAGCCCCCGGCCATGAAATAGTCACCTGCCAGACATGTGAATGAGGCCAACAACTGCCAGCCACAGGCAGGTACATGTGTGCAGCCATAGGAGACCAGCAGATTACCATTCAGCTGATCCAAGTCCATTTTTCAATCTGCAGAATTGTAAGTTAATAAACAGTTGCTTTAAGCCAACAAGCTCAGGGATGACTTGCTATGTGGCAAAGGCTAACTGGTACAGTAAAAAAGAGAGAACTGGGTGCAACACTGGTGCCAGGTCTTGCCCTTGGATCACACATATTTTTGACAACAAAGAGATTTTGGAACATGGACAAGTGGACTTAATTCTCATGCCTGTATGCAACAGCTTAGAAGTGCTCCATATACTTCTTATCTTAGAAATTACTGCATTGCGAGCAGGATGAAATTTACTAAACTTCTAGATTAGGGAAGCTGGGGAAGGCTGGGACAAAGGAATAAAGTCAATGGATACTGCTCCAGAAATTTAAAGAAGCCAATTTCATCACAGCAAGTGTGAGAATCAGATCAGGAAAGCCTTAATTTTAGATTTAGATGTTCACTGTGACTAGAAATCAGTGAGTTAGATAATAGCACATGGCTTAGGCACTTTTCTTAAATTAAGGATATTGTTATTATTTTAAATGGAGCTTAGATAATGAAATGCTTCTGAGCTTTCTTTCGAATGGTGGTGGACAATGATTTTGAAGTTGGATCCAAGCAGAAGATAATAATAGTGTCTCTCTGGGTTATCTGATGTGACAGTTTAGGGTCATGCTGCTCTTGTCAGTGCCCATTTTGTGACATCTGTCCCTACGTCCTTGTTCAGCTAAACTGTGCACTATTCCTGTTCCCTGAGAGCTTACACTGACTGGACCCCAGGCTCAGAGTCTGAGTGTGTCTGGGCTTGGCTTTCTGGTCAGAAAACCGAGCAAAAAGGAACCACTGTGACAGAACCGTCTGTCACAATGAGAGAAGAGATGCTGGTTAGTTTTGTGTCTTTTATAGTTTTTATTATTACAGATCCTTATGTTTGCAAAATCTAGGGGAAAGAACATAGACCATATGAAAATGAAAGTGTTAGTCGCTCAGTCATGTCCAACTCTTTGTGACCCCATGGACTGTAGCCTGCCAGATTCCTCTGTCCATGGAATTCTCCAGACAGGAATACTGGAGTGGGTTGCCATTATCTTCACCAGGGGATCTTCCTAACCCAGAGATCGAACCCAGGTCTCCCTCACTGCAGGCAGATTCTTTATCATCTGAGGGACCCTATGGCCTGGGTTTAAATTCTGAGCCTACCACTCAATACATAACTGGTCTTGAGAAACTCAACAAAACATGCTGAGCTTCTTTTCTCAAGTGGGAAAATAACACTTGCTTTTTCATACCTGGTGGAACCCTTGTAAAGCTCAAAATATTATCCATACAATACACAAATATATATGTATATATGTATTTATATAAATATATACTAAAACTCTGGCAATCAGGGCTAAGATGGTAGAATACATTACAAATTGTATCTTCTGTGACTTTAGCTATGCATCCTAGTTCTCGGATTTAGAGTGGAATAGATCTGTGCGGGTGAAGCCGATTGGTGTCCTTTCAGAGGGGCTTAAAAGAGCTCCAGTACCATAGTCCTTTATGTCTCATTGCAGAGAAGAATTCAGTGATAGCAAAGTAGTAGATAAAAAGTGTTTTATTAGAATAGGATGCTTGTGAGGCTTACAAGCGGGTGGGCGAGCAATGCTGCGCCCTGAGAACCTTGAGGGCTACAGTTTTATAATCAAAGCAAAAGGGACAGGAGGAAAGGACCTTCTTTGTCTTTTCTGAGTAGACATTATGTTTTTTATCATTAGGTCCTTCTCCAAGTTTAGCAGGGGAGTTTTCTTGTCCCTACATCGTCAAGCTAGATCCACAAATTACTGGTTTTCATGTGTGCAGAGAGCATATCCCAAGGATCAGTAATTTACTGAGCTCACTGGGCAGGATGTGGGTCTCATGCCACCATTGTTTTATTGTTTTTTTTTTTTTAATTTTATTTTATTTTTAAACTTTACATAATTGTATTAGTTTTGCCAAATATCAAAATGAATCCGCCACAGGTATACATGTGTTCCCCATCCTGAACCCTCCTCCATCCTCCCTCCCCATACCATCCCTCTGGGTCGTCCCAGTGCACTAGCCCCAAGCATCCAGTATCGTGTATCGAACCTGGACTGGCAACTCGTTTCTTACATGATATTTTACATGTTTCATTGTCATTCTCCCAAATCTTCCCACCCTCTCCCTGTCCCACAGAGTCCATAAGACTGTTCTATACATCAGTGTCTCTTTTGCTGTCTCGTACACAGGGTTATTGTTACCATCTTCCTAAATTCCATATGTATGCGTTAGTATACTGTATTTATGTTTTTCCTTCTGGCTTACTTCACTCTGTATAATAGGCTCCAGTTTCATCCACCTCATTAGAACTGATTCAAATGTATTCTTTTTAATGGCTGAGTAATACTCCATTGTGTATATGTACCACAGCTTTCTTATCCATTCATCTGCTGATGGACATCTAGGTTGCTTCCATGTCCTGGCTATTATAAACAGTGCTGCGATGAACATTGGGGTACACGTGTCTCTTTCCCTTCTGGTTTCCTCAGTGTGTATGCCCAGCAGTGGGATTGCTGGATCATGAGGCAGTTCTATTTCCAGTTTTTTAAGGAATCTCCACACTGTTCTCCATAGTGGCTGTACTAGTTTGCATTCCCACCAACAGTGTAAGAGGGTTCCCTTTTCTCCACATCCTCTCCAGCATTTATTATTTGTAGACTTTTGGATCGCAGCCATTCTGACTGGCGTGAAATGGTACCTCATAGTGGTTTTGATTTGCATTTCTCTGATAATGAGTGATGTTGAGCATCTTTTCATGTGTTTGTTAGCCATCTGTATGTCTTCTTTGGAGAAATGTCTGTTTAGTTCTTTGGCCCATTTTTTGATTGGGTCGTTGTTTTATTGTTTTGAGGCATGCCCCATGCTTCAGCTGCATGGTTTTTTTGCTAAGCAAGCCTGCTTGGTTTTGTGTTTAAGCAAATCTGTTTTTTCAAAGAATCATTAACTCAGAGGGGTCTCCCATGTATTTTTACTTACAATCCCCTAGTGGGATTAATATTTAATCATCTATTTTGTCCTTTCCTTTTGTTCCTATCATGGGGAAAGTGGAGAGAGTCTGAATGAGTATTAACTTTGTTTTGAGCTGATGCAGAGAAAGTTTCAGATATATTCGTAGGTAGAGGTCAGGGTTTTCCAGTGGTCATGTATGGATGTGAGAGTTGGACTGTGAAGAAAGCTGAGCACCAAAGAATTGATGCTTTTGAACTGTGGTGTTGGAGAAGGCTCTTGAGAGTCCCTTGGACTACAAGGAGAACCAACCAGTCCATTCTAAAGGAGATCAGTCCTGGGTGTTCTTTGGAAGGAATGATGCTAAAGCTGAAACTCTAGTATTTTGGCCACCTCATGCAAAGAGTTGACTCACTGGAAAAGACTCTGATGCTTGGAGGGATTGGGGGCAGGAGGAGAAGGGGACGACAGAAGATGAGATGGCTGGATGGCATCACCGACTCAATGGACGTGAGTTTGACACATGAGTTTGGACAGGGAGGCCTGGTGTGCTATGATTCATGGGGTCACAAAGAGTCGGACACAACTGAGAGACTGAACTGAACTGAACTGAGAGGTCAGGGAGGCACATGGTGGTGATTTTACTTTGAAATAGAAGCAGATTCTCTTTTTTTTTAATTGCCTATCTTCTCTGTTTGGATAATTCATTAAGCAACCGGAAGTTCCCAGCTATTCTACAAGAAAAGACTGTCTTTAGGTGTTTACAACAATGGAATTATAATGCAATTATGTAACAGAAAAGAAAAACCTGACTCTATATTGGATCTATTTCTTTGGCTCTAACCTTTGTTCTCTGTTGCCTGTGCTTAGTCATGCTGGCTCTGCACCTTTGTCTGGTCAGTCAGTAAAAGAATGTTGCCTACAGCCTGGAGTGTACAAAAGAGCCTTTTCTCAAGGCTCTGCCTCCCAGCCCAGATCTTTAAAGGTATAACACTTTCCATTCATTTAGAGACAAAAAGTTGTTAGCAGAACTACATGGGCAGCTGCAAGAACACACCACTTGTGGGATCTCTCCTGTACCAAGAGATCTATTGCCGCCCCCCTCTCCTTTTAGTATAAAAGAAGCCTGAATGCTAACTTGGGTAAGATGCTTCTTTTTCTAGCTCACTGTCTTGTCAGCCTGCTAGCTTTCCAATTAAAGCTGGTATATTTTGCCCCAATGCATTGTCTTTATATTTATTGGCCTATAGTAGAGTGGTCAGTACAAGCTTGGACTAGGTAGCAATTATACTGCCCAACTGGTATAGTGAGTATCAAAAAGCCAGATTTCATTTTATTGCTGCCACTTGATGCCAATGAAGAAAACATCTTTGAGGGCAGACATAATTTCTTTTCATAAGAATAAATGAAAACAGAGATAATTATTTACTTTTTCCTTTTCCAAAATGCCAATGTTTTATTCCTTTTAAGGACCTCTGCCTCTTCAACTTAAATATATTCTGGTAACTTATTCTTTACTTCAATCTGTTTTAAAACATATTTGATCTTTTTTGAATCACACTCAATTTATTATCTGTTGTATTCATTCATTTCACACATGTTGGATGAGTGATGTGTATCAGGTGTGGGGTGATGGACCAGGCTTGCAGACCAGGGTGAGTGATACAGCCCCTAACCTCAGGGGCTCCAAGCTTCTACTGCTAGTCAGAGCTTTCCCTGCCCCACTCTCATTTCCCTCACATTCACCATCCCCTTTCCAGGGATTTCCCTTTCCTCTGAGCCTTTCTACAAGTAAAAATAATAAAAAAGCCAGTATATCTCCACAGTGTGTTCACTGTGTTCGCAGAGATTACTAAATTTTTTATGCACATTAATCTTCTCAGCAACTTCACCAACTTCATTCTATAATGATCCCAATTTACAGAGGAAAGCATGGCACTCTAAGTGGTAGAACCAGTATTCAAACTTAGGTTTACTTGGCTCCAGTGTCATTTATGGCATCACCAACTCAATGGACATGAGTTTGAGTAAACTCTAGGAGTTGGTGATGAACAGGGAGGCCTGGCATGCTGCACTCCATGGGGTCGCAAAGAGACACAACTGAGCAACTGAACTGAACTGAAGTGTCATTTATATATTAGTTGCTAGGAGACAGGGATCAAGACCATTCCCATAGAAAAGACATACAAAAAAACAAAATGGCTGTCTGGGGAGGCCTTACAAATAGCTGTGAAAAGAAGAGAAGCGAAAAGCAAAGGAGAAAAGGAAAGATATAAACATCTGAATGCAGAGTTCCAAAGAATAGCAAGAAGAGATAAGAAAGCCTTCTTCAGCGATCAATGCAAAGAAATAGAGGAAAACAACAGAATGGGAAAGACTAGGGATCTCTTCAAGAAAATCAGAGACACCAAAGGAACATTTCATGCAAAGATGAGCTCGATAAAGGACAGAAATGGTATGGACCTAACAGAAGCAGAAGATATTAAGAAGAGATGACAAGAATACACAGAAGAACTGTACAAAAAAGATCTTCACAACCCAGATAATCATGATGGTGTGATCACTGACCTAGAGCCAGACATCCTGGAATGTGAAGTCAAGGAGGCCTTAGAAAGCATCACTACGAACAAAGCTAGTGGAGGTGATGGAATTCCAGTTGAGCTATTCCAAATCCTGAATGATGATGCTGTGAAAGTGCTGCCCTCCATATGCCAGCAAATTTGGAAAACTCAGCAGTGGCCACAGGACTGGAAAACGTCAGTTTTCATTCCAATCGCAAAGAAAGGCAATGCCAAAGAATGCTCAAACTACCGCACAATTGCACTCATCTCACACACTAGTAAAGTAATGCTCAAAATTCTACAAGCCAGGCTTCAGCAATATGTGAACTGTGAACTTCCTGATGTTTAAGCTCGTTTTAGAAAAGGCAGAGGAACCAGAGATCAAACTGTCAACATCTGCTGGATCATCGAAAAAGCAAGAGAGTTCCAGAAAAACATCTATTTCTGCTTTATTGACTATGCCACAGCCTTTGACTGTGTGGATCACGATAAACTGTGGAAAATTGTGAAAGAGATGGGAATACCAGACCACCTGATCTGCCTCTTGAGAAATGTGTATGCAGGTCAGGAAGCAACAGTTAGAACTGGACATGGAACAATAGACTGGTTCCAAATAGGAAAAGGAGTTCGTCAAGGCTGTATATTGTCACCCTGCTTATTTAACTTCTATGCAGAGTACATCATGAGAAACACTGGACTGGAAGAAACACAAGCTGGAATCAAGGTTGCCGGGAGAAATATCAATAACCTCAGATATGCAGATGACATCACCCTTATGGCAGAAAGTGAAGAGGAACTCAAAAGCCTCTTGATGAAAGTGAAAGTGGAGAGTGAAAAAGTTGGCTTAAAGCTCAGCATTCAGAAAACGAAGATCATGGCATCCGGTCCCACCACTTCATGGGAAATAGATGGGGAAACAGTGGAAACAGTGTCAGACTTTATTTTTCTGGGCTCCAAAATCACTACAGATGGTGACTGCAGCCATGAAATTAAAAGATGCTCACTCCTTGGAAGGAAAGTTATGACCAACCTAGATAGCATATTCAAAAGCAGAGACATTACTTTGCCAACAAAGGTTCATCTAGTCAAGGCTATGGTTTTTCCTGTGGTCATGTATGGATGTGAGAGTTGCACTGTGAAGAAGGCTGAGCACCGAAGAATGATGCTTTTGAACTGTGGTATTGGAGAAGACTCTTGAGAGTCCCTTGGACTGCAAGGACATCCAACCAGTCCATTCTAAAGGAGATCAGTCCTGGGTGTTCTTTGGAAGGAATGATGCTAAAGCTGAAACTCCAGTACTTTGGCCACCTCATGCGAAGAGTTGACTCATTGGAAAAGACTCTGATGCTGGGAGGGATTGGGGGCAAGAGGAGAAGGGGATGACAGAGGATGAGATGGCTGGATGGCATCACTGACTCGGTGGACTTGAGTCTGAGTGAACTCCGGGAGTTGGTGATGGACAGGGAGGCCTGGCGTGCAGCGATTCATGGGGTCGCAAAGAATCGGACACGACTGAGCGACTGATCTGATCTGACCACCATTAGTCTTTACCATAAATGACCCACTTTCTAAAAATTGATTTTAAGACCTCTGAAGGAAAGTAACATATTTTCATTTGTACTGCTGGACCCACTTTTTTTACATTACCTCAGTTAATTCTTATAACTCCTTATGAAGCAGACATTTTAATTCCACTATAGGAATGAGGAAACTGAGGATCAACTTAGTTAAAAAACATAGCCATCTAGACCATTTAGCTAATTAATGGTAAGATTAGGATTCAAACCAACGTTTTAAGTCTAAAATCCATGTTCTCACATTTCTTCTTTATAATTTGAAGAATTTAAAACAAAGTTTAGGAATGGATTGTCTCTGAAGATAAACAGCACACTTCTTCAATAACTAGAAATTCAGGATAAGGGCGACATTAAGAGTATCTAAAGTAAACAGGGAAGAAATACAAGTAATTCTAATCCTGTTAGTATTCCATTATCGTAAATGCACATAATTAATTTTCCTTTCCATTTATTTGAAAATGTAAATATAAATTTAAAAAGGCAGAAAAGTAAGGCATATTTTTTGTATAAACATGATTGAGGCAATTGGATTACAGTACAGAGAATAGAATCATCTCACATATTAAGCTTGAAAATTCATGCCAGGTAAACCAGAGCAAAATGTAACATTTTATTTAAATAGCTTACAACACTGAGGGTTTTTTTTTCCCTCAGTTCTTTTTTTTTTTTTTTTCCCCTGATGGAAGCTGTGGGTCTAATAAACGGTGTCCTGGCCTTGAATTTAGAAGGTCAGAATCCATGCCCTAAATTTAGCACTTTTCACTTCTTCAAAATTCAGTGAATTGATTAAAGTCTTGAAGTTGCTGTCACACTATCCAGATTAGAATAATATAAATCTAAACAGAAAGAAAACAAATAATAAAATGATCACATATATTAATGAAATAGATACTAAATAGAGAGGGTCAGCAAAAACAAACATTTTCTTTGGAAGAAAAAAACCTAATAAATACCTGAAAAAGATTGCCAATTGAAAAAAGTCATAAATAATAACAGGAACAGAAAACTAGATGGATCTGCATATACAAATGATATTTTAAAATTTCAAAAATATATGATTATCCTAATAATTTTGAAACCTAGATGAAATGGTCAGTTTTAAGGAAAAATGCATTTTACTGTTGTCAACAAGGTGAATGAGATGCCTTAATAAAGCAGTAACTTAATAAATCAAAAATTAAAGAAATGATTATGTCCCTAATATCAAAATTGCAGGATAATACCAAAAAAAAGTAGAAAACAAATCTCATTTATTTATGTATGTACAGTGAATGGAAGATATTTGGGGGATCAGAGAACTTCATGAAGCTACAAAAGAGCTGGTTGAGAGAAAGCAGCTGAAGCTTCAGAAGAGAGAGGTGATAGTTGGTGGAGCATGCACTTAAGGGAAAAAGAATCAAAATTATAGGAGATATAAGGAGTACTGTTTCTCTACAACAAACAAACAAACAAAAAAGATAATCCCTGCAGAGGTATTTAATTTTAGCCTAAATTTTTAGATGAATCTGATGAGCTAAATTGGTCTGGTAAGACCAAGATGTTTGAATACTATATGAAAAGCAATGGGGAGGGCACACATGTGCTGTGCTTGCACACACAGACATCTGCACACACATATACATGACCCATTCTCTGAGCAGAACCACTGCCCGTTGCCAGCCTATGTGATACCTTTGAATGTCCCCTCTGGTGAGACAGAGCTCTCCACCAGAGTGTCCAACTTGGCATTTGAAACTTGGGCTCAGCTTCTTAGACAATAATTTGCAACTGTCTTAAGATTATGTCTGCAAGAAACCAAAGTAACTTACTATATCAGTCAAGGTAATGAACTGCCAATTAACATGCAAATCAGTTAAATAGGTTGCTCAGTACCATGTAGCACAAACAACTTTAGTTGATTGACTAAATTACTAGCTTATTATACCATTTAGTGGAGTAATAGATGTAGCCCCTCCTAAATACATGGCCCGCCCTGAGACTCTTAATGCAGCAAGAGTTTAATGGTGATTATAATGATGATGTTTATGCTACTAATTTCTTCATATTTATGATATTTTTCAGCTTATAAATTGTTCTCACATATATGACCTAATTTAGGCTATCTTTGGTGGCTCAGCGGTAAAGATTTCACCTACAGGGCAGGATATGTGGGTTTGATCCTTGGGTCAGGTAGATCCCCTAGAGAAGGGAATGGCAACACACTCTGGTATTCTTGTCTGGGAAATCCCATGAACAGAGGAGCCTGGTGGTTTACGGTCCATGGTGTTGCAAGAGTCAGATACAATTTAGGGACTAAAACCACCACCATCACCATATGATCTAATTTAATAGCTTGAAATATCTGACTACTTAACAATATTTGCCTTTATATACACAGACACATACACACAGAGAGTTCTATTATTGAACAGTAAAAAGTAAAACTCACAGCCAAAACCTTTTAAATTTTTAATCATATAAGTTTATGATCTGATTAATCAGTTGAAATCATATAAATTAAGTGGTGCTTATTTACACTTAATTTTCTTGATTAAAAGGATATGTACCTTGGAGTATTTTTATTTTTTACTTGCTTCATTTTTTATTTTTTAATTAGTTTTGGCTGCACTGGGTCTTTGTTGCTGGGTGCAGGCTTTTCATTGCAGTACTCAGGCTTTCTCTAATTGTGGCACATAGAATTATTTGCCTTGCGGCATGTGGGATCTTAGTTCCCCAAACAGGGATCTAACTAACGTCCTCTACATTGGAATGCGGATTTTCAACCACTTAACCACCAGGAAAGTCCCTACCTTGGAGTATTTTAAACAGTAAATATCTCTGTTCCATGAAAGTTTATTTTTGTTTAATAAAATAAAATCTATACATATATTTTGCATAATGAGACTTTCCTGTTTTAGCCACTAGCTGCAGCGAAACTGTCTTAACAAAATTTATTTTCTCATACACAAAGTCTGATGTCAGTCAAATGTCTTTGCAGGGCTGCTTTTGAGTACAATCATTTCAATAAATGGTCTCCATTGGCACTGTCACTGCCATAGGGCAAGAGAGAAAATGGAAGAGGCATTCTTGATCTTAAAGCTTCAGCTGGTAGTAAGATGCATCAATTTCACCTACATCTCACTGGCTAGAACTAGTCACATGGCTCTGTCTAACTGCAAAGACATCTGGGAAGCAAGTTCTTCCTGTGTTGTAAGGAAGGAGAGAGTAATCAGATATGAAACACGTTAGTAAACTTTACTACAGTCCCTTACAAATATTGAGATGACATTTTCTATTTTAAACATTAGTTTTACACCAATTTCCCTGCCTTATAATAATTCAACATTGAAGTGAAGAATTTTCTTACTCTTTCCAATATGAAATAAAAGAATATTTGACAGGCTTCATGCTTTTGCTTTTATCTACAAATTATACGTTTTAAACATAATGGCAATGCTTCAAAACAGTTTGGTACACGTCAGTAATAGCTCTTAATGACTCAGAAAGAATGTAATAATCTACCATGATCAAAACTAATCTGCCATAAAAAGTACAGAAATATCAAATGGCTTATCCTCTGGAAACAAATCCAAATTGATTGCCTCATTTGTTACATCATATGTAATATACACTTTAACATTACTATGACTTTGCATAGACATCTAGCTTCTCAGGGAAATTTAGAAAAACATTATCTAATAAGGCTTCATTGTGAAAAGAATTAACATGCCTAATGATGCACCTCTTAATTTTCTGTGTGTGTCATTAGCAACAATTATTTATTGACTTATGATATCCTGAATATAGGGGCTTCTCAGTTGGCACAGTGATAAAGAATCTGCCTACCAATACTGGGGACACGGTTCGATCCTGGTCAGGAAGATCACCTGGAGAAGGAAATGACAACCCACTCCAGTATTCTTGCCTAAGAAATCCCATAGACAGAGGAGCCTGGAGGGCTGCAGTCCAAGAGATCACAAAGAGCTGGACACGACTTAGGAACGGAGCACACACAGCACACGTTTATTTGATAATTTGGTTTGAGTGTAATGCCAAGACTATGGATCTAAAATATCTTGCTTTCAATATCTGTCTCTCTGTCCCTTTCTTTCTCTCAGTTATTGCATTATAGTCATAATGGAAAAAATATATTCATTTCATACCATGTAGGGTAAGTGGACATTTTGGAAAATATCTAAGAAGTATATTATGTAGTTATAATCCTTTGGTTATTATTTTACTTGTATTGGATTTGCTAACCAGTTTTAAGGAATTTCACTAAAATCTAATTTAAAATACATCTTCTTGGTCTTCCTACTTCACAAAGCAATGTCTAGCCCCCTGTTGGTAAGCGTGGTCTCAATTAAATCATCTAGGAAGCTGGGGGTTTTAAAAGACAGAGAGTAGTTGGTGGGTTTTGCTTTCAAATGCCATCCTTTTAAACATAATAGAAATATTCTCCCTAGAAAAGTGACTGCAAAACACTCAAATAATAGATCTAAGTTATAAATTAAGTTTTTATTTCTAATTTCACTGCAAGTCTAAAGTGGAAAGAACACTAAACTTGGAGTCAGAGACTCAGCATTGCCCCTAACAGCTGTGTAGATTTAACCAAGAACTTAACCTTTCAGAGTCTCAGTTTTCTCATGTAGATGAGGAACATTAAGTTGTCTATTCATTAAATTCTTAATATGTTTACTGTTTTCAGACTGAAGAGGACAGGAGCGGTTTTTGTTACAAAAACAAAAATTGTATTAACTAACAGTATAACTATGAGAATAAAAGAAGATAATAATGCAAGCATTTTTAATACTGTAATGCATTTCAGAAAACTGGAACTTTATTACCCTTGTTAACATGACCAAGTGAAGATTTTTTTTAATGTCAAAGGCAATAATGTTTTACACAATGATATAAATATATCCTCTCAAATTGCTTTTACCCTCAGTTTTTTTTTTTTAATTGGTATATAGCTGCTTTACAATACTGTGTAAGTTTCTGCTGTACAGCAAAGTGAATCAGCTATATAAACACATATATCCCCTCTTTCTTGGATCTCCCTCCCACTCCCATTTCTCTAGGTCATCACAGAGCATCTAGCTGAGTTCCCCTTACTCAGGGAGGGAGTTTCCCACTGGGTATCTATTTTACACATGATAGTATATATATGTCAGTCCCAATTTCTCGATTCCATCCTACCCCTCCCCCCCACCTCTATGTCCACATGTACATTCTTCTTGTATGCACCTAAGTTTTTCAATATGCACCAGACTTTCCCATTCATAGGACTCAAATCTTCTTCAGACACCACTCGCTTTCTACCTTCTTATTCATAGCAGGCTTCTTTATTTTATTTTATTTATTTATTTTTGGCTATGCTGGGTCTTAGTTGCCGTACAGTCTTTTCTCTAGTTGCTGCTAGCAGAGGCTACTCTTCAGTTGCGATCCACAGGCTTCTCATTGCAGTGGTTTCTCTTGTTGTGGAGGACGGACTCTAGGGCATGAAGGCTTCAGTAATTGTAGCACGTGGACTCAGTAGTTGCGGCTCTTGGGCTCTAGAACACAGACTCAGTAGTTGTAACACACACAGGCTTAACTGATTCACATCTACGGCATCTGGGATCCTCCCAGACCAGGGACTGAACTCATGTCTCTTGCATTGGCAGGCAGATTCTTTACCACTGAGCCACCAGGGAAGCTCCCAGAGCAAAATTCTGAAAGAGTTGTTCATTTGAGATAAGACAGAGTGGGGCAGAACACAACGACTAAGTAAATGAAGGTCACAGTCTTTAGAATAAGATAAAAGCCAGCTGGAACCAGCTAAAACCAAGATGGCTTCTAGAATACACCAGTCATTGACCTTTAGCTCATTATACCTTCATGGTAATACTAAAAATAACTCCTCCTTATGTCATGACAGGTCAAGATGGACCATAAAAGGCCAAAAAGAATTCCCAATTCTTGGAAATCCCCACCCTTCCCAGAAGTAGCAGGACTATTCCTCCCACTCATCAGTATATGAAATAACTCAGCCCGTAAAAACAAACCACCCCACACCCTGGGGCTGCTCTCACTTTCTGAGATGGTCAGTGTGAGTTCTGTCTGCGGAATGTGTGTCTCTCTAAATAAACTTGCTTTCACTTTACTTTGGCTCACTCTTGCATTCTTTCCTGGGCAAAGCCAAGGACCCTCACTTGAAGATCTGTCCTGGGGACTCACGTGGGTCCCAGGTTGTGATATTTCCTTCTGCAACACATTCCCACTTACTTTGTACATTTTCTCACTAACTTTCTTGCCTAATTTTTCTAATCTGTCTCCCATCCTCATTATGTCCATAAAACTATACTCACTAAGGTCACAAAGAGGCAGTAAATCCAAAGGATAATTTTAATTTTCTTTTTTTGTACTCTAAGTAGCGATCAACAATGTGTAATACATTTTCCTTGTAGCACTCCCTTCACAAGACCCTGTCACATGGCACTCTTTTCAATTCCCTCCTTTCACTCTGATAACTAATTCAAATCTCTTCTGTTGATTTCTCATTTTTTACCCAAATACTAAATTTGGTAGGTCAAGTCATAGGCCTGACCGTCTCTTCTCACCCTGTGCTTTTCCCCTGGATGATCTAATCCATTCCCAGCACCATGTGAAAGTAATTCAAAAAATTACCTCTGTAGTCCCAAACAGTCCTCTGAGTTCTAAGCCTTTATATCCAATCACCTCTCTGGCATATTTTGTCAAATATCTTTAAAGAACTTCAAATCAGAAAGACACCACTGAAAAGTTGACCTTCTCCTTGAAATCAGGTTCTTTTCCATGGTTCTATTGCTGTAAAGGATATTATATAGTCAGATATGGAAGATGGAGACCTAAAAAACATACTGATCACCTTCTTCACGTCATCTATCAGTTTTCTTTTCTAAATATCCATTCACTTTCCTCCAATTATTAATTCACTTCCCTCCATGCCTACTCCCATCATCTCATTCAAGCTACTGTTATCTCTTGCCTAGTGTATAACAATAATAATAATTGTTAATCATCAGATAATCATCCCTCGGTATCATCTGTGGTCCTTTCTCACCCTGCCTCCTAAGCCTTTCCTGTTGTTCTAATGTTCAGAGTCCTTAACCTGTAAGACCATGTAGACCCTGACCCTGTCTACACTTCCAGCCTCAACTTTGGCCACTCTTCCATTTGTTGAACACTTTCCAGCTTAATTGGCTTATTTCAGATCACTGAAGGATCCATGGCCCACTTTTCCATAGGATTTTTCCACATCCTATTCTCTCTATGGCTTCCCTGGTGGCTCAGACAGTAAAGAGTCTGCCTGCAATGCAGGAGACCTGGGTTTGATCCATGGCTTGGGAAGATCCCCTGGAGAAGGAAATGGCTACCCACTCTAGTATTCTTGCCTAGAGAATTCCATGGACAGAGGAGCCTGGCAGGTTACAGTCCATGGGGTTGCAAAGAGTCAGACATGACTGAGGGACTTTCACTTCACACCTCACTATTCTCTGCTGGGAAGAGTTTTTCTTCCTCTCCTCATTAAATTTGTTTCATCTTGACCTTTAGACTCTCTCCCCAGAAAACCTTTCCCTGAATTTTTTATTTAGTCAAATCCTCTGATTATTCTCACACAGTAACAGGTATCATTCTGACATAATACTTATAATTGTCTTAATTTTCATTCACCTTCCACTTTTTATTTTCTATTTCCTTCACTGAAGTGTAAGTTCCACAAGTTCAGGAAACATGTCGGTGTGTGTTCATATCACATTATAGACACCTAAAAAATGTCTGCCCCGTAAGCTCTCAACATGTATTGGAAATGAAAAAATGAATGTATGAGTTACATAAAATTATTTTTTAAAAGCCTGTGAACTGGATGCTAAACAATAACAACAAATAGCAGTTATAAAATATTTGTAATTTTTAAGAACAATATTCTGAAAACTTTTAATTTCACAAAGGAAAGTTTACTCAATTAACTTGAAATTAATTGAATAAAAGAACAAGACTGATATGATCTGCACCATCTTTACTTGTCTGTATAATAAGTTAAGCTCAGTACAAATACATTTTCATCAACATTAACAAATTGAAATGATCTAAATAAATTTCACCCCAAAAGGATAGTAAAGAACTTTCCATATATCTCACAAAAGAGTCAACAGTCATTGTATTTTTATAAAAAAATAAATGAAATTGTACAGTATGATGAAAAGAGCAACAACCTGTTAGCCAAAGAACCTAGAACTTAATTTCAATTCTATCTTTAATAGCTTGCCACTGAGCAAGTTTCTTCATTTTTATTGTAATTAGTTTATAAAATAAAGTCATAATTTATACATTCTGCCAGCTTCAACATTGTAGGAATAAATATTTTCTTGCTGGTTCCAGGATCTCTATTGAGGGTCCTGACCCTCTGGGGTTCTACCAGATCAGTTACTTAGAAATGGCCTAAACATGCAAATGGCCTATGCTACATTATTGAAAATGAGAGGACATTTCAGAACATGTGCATTTCTTAAATTTTTTATTTCAGTTGTGTTATATATGATGAAATTTCAAGGGTAATGGCCAAACTGCCCAAAATAATACCTTTTTTTCCCCTCCTGATTTAAGTCTGGGAAAGAAATTTAATGCAACTTTAGTCAATATGCAGTCAAAAAGTAAACCCTATCCCTCCACTCCAGATACATAACAATGAGAGATAAAATATCAAAGGAGAAGCTTTAAAAAATATAGCCATGCTCAAGCACAAGATAAAGATGTCTGTTGACTAGAAATAAAACCAAAACAAATTAAGTGGGACTGAAGCCACCAGCATGCTGGACTCCAGTTCTGGAAGCATGTTGAAGCAACCTAGAGAGTTCATTGTTCAGGAAAATGACAAGAGTCAGGAGTCAGAGCTTGCCTAATGTACTGGAAGACTAGATACAGTTTTGGAAAGATGCAGGGTAAAGGAGGTAAAAACTACAGTCTCAAACCAGATAGTGAGTGAGGATATCCTCTGACTTAGTGATGATACCTGCATTATATCTCATGGCACCTTGGTTAAGGGGCCTTAGCTTGCAGTTCAAGACCAAGCAATGTTCTGGGAGCTGTGGGCAACTGAAAACTCTCTAGAAAGACTAGTAACAAAATCAAATTTTAGGGGAGTTATTGATATCAAGTGAAACTTGGAAAGTAATTTGAATATGTTTATGATATTCAAAAAGATAAATCAAGGAACATTATGAAAAAGAGCAAAAAACGTGAAATTAAAATGAGCTTAAGTGAAAAAAGAAGAATAAAAATATAATTTATAGAAATTCTAAATAAGGAGATATTTCACTGAGAAAATCTAAACTGATATTATATCAGTAGGCACAGCAGCATTTTTTGACAGAATTTGAAAGTTGAAAATAAGGCAATGTCTCCCTTAGGCTTGGTGTTAGTTCCTTAAGACCAGAAATTTTTATTCATTTCTACAACAAATATTTATTGAAAACATTTTTTGCTCAGCAACCTTAAAATAAACTTTTTTAAAGCAACTTTTAACTTATTTGTGATCAAAAGTTGAAAGTTAAAGGCATAATTTCCTTCATTAAGTAAGCTTATTAAAAGGTAGATGTCAGAAATATTTTTTACTTTTCTATTATATCAAGTCTATCTTACAACTTCATAATATACAGAATGTGTCTTATTGTCTTGAGAGATATTTTAGTTTCTTGATGCAAAATTCTCTACATTTTAGAAAAGGATGAATTGATTACTCCTAAATGAACCCATTTATTTCCCAGATTATTTTACCTTTCAACTTAATCCAGAGACTGTAAGACTATATGCCTCCACCAAAATGTAAGTTCCTTGAGTGCAAAGTTTTTATAAACTCAGTAAATATATATTGAAGTGTTAAATGTTTTTCTAATAATACCCTGGTTTTAGAATATAGCAAGACTTGAAATTGCTGATGCTTTTATTATAAATCCTACTACATAATTTTAAATGTTTAAAAGCATCATATGTTTCTCTAAGAATTTAAAGCAAATACAAATTTGGATTATTTGGGCAGAAGAAACTGTCTCAAGTGAACTTATACAGGAAAAGGAATTTATTCTAAGAGAACAGAAAAAGTAAAAGTGGCTCAGTCATGTCCGACTCTTTGCGACCCCATGGACTATACAGTCCATAGAATTCTCCAGGTCCGAATACTGAAGTGGGTAGCCTTTCTCTTCTCCAGGGGATCTTTCCAACCCAGAGAGCGAACCCAGGTCTCCCTCATTGCAGGCAGATTCTTTACCAGCTGAGCCACAAACGAAGTCCGAGAGAACAGAAGTGCACATAAAATCCAGAGACTGAGACACAAGAGCACACTGAGACAGTCTCTGGCACTTCTGTGTCTATTCCTTCCCAGCAGTTGCTTCATTTTTCCCCAGCCTGCACTCCAGTTTTCTCAACTCTCCATGTGCCATGGTGAAAAATGAGACTTCACAATTGTTTTATTACATTCAAGTTTCCAGCCACTAAAATTGGAAAAACACAATAAAATATCCAAATTCCTATAGACAGGTTCACTTTGAACCTTGAGTAGATGTTCCTCCTTAAGCCAATCAACTGGGGCCAGACAGACCACGGTTGGGCCCTGAGATTTTATTTTAAAGTTTACTGGGTTTGGTCAGATGTCTTAGTCACAAAGAACCCTTGGGGAAAGTAAAGGCATTTTGGCAAAGACAAATGAAGCTGATAGACCTTCCAGATATAGGGTCAAAAGTTTTCTAATAAGGAAAGATTAAGGACCTGGCAATGAATTTGCTGTTAATTCAGCCTCATGCAATGGGAACCTACTTAGGCTGACAAGACCTTTCTCATGGAAGGCAGATAACGGGGCTACTGCCAAGGGTATTTCTCAGTACTAATACTTGGTGGCTGTTATCTACAGCTGTGTGTGTGTGTGTGTGTGTGTGTGTGTGTGTGTTTAGGGAGGAAAAAGTTTTCTTCTGCCCAAATAATTCAAATCGATTTAAAAATCAAATTCTTAAGAATTTGAGAGATGAATAAAGTTTCCTCTACTTTTCCAAATTCTTCTGGTTGGTCTAAGAATTAAATTGTCATGAGACAGATTAACAAGAAAATATCAAACAAAAGTTTAATAGCATGTATACATGGGACCAACCCAGGGAAACTGAGTAATTCACCAAAATGACTGAAACTGTCACCTTAAACACCATTTCAACTAAAGACCAAGGAGGATCTTGTGGATAATGGTTTGGGACTTTGAAAGAGAAGAAGGCAATTGACAAGAAAACAGAAGAGCAAGTGTTTGGTAACAAATGTTTCCTGGGCCATGAAGAGACCATAGGACACAAAGAAGAATTTTAACAAACAGACTTTGCTAGATTCTTCCTTGTCTATATATGCAGTTCATATTATAGTTATCTATTGATAGCTCATTTCCTGGAAGAGTTTCTCTATCTACATTCTTTAACCAATTAAGGGGAAAGTCAAAGGTTCTTCTGAGTTTTTTGGGCCATGATTTTTTTTTTTAGCTCAAAATAATCTGCATGACAAAGAGACATACTTTGGGGTGACAAATTTTGCTTTTCTACAGAATATATGTATATATACACTTACATACACACATATATACATATTTATATATATATTTATACATATATATAATATATGTATAATATAATTATATATATATTTATTATATATTTATATAAATATATATACATTATATATAATATTTATATATTTATATAAATTATAATTTATATATTTATATAAATTATATATATTATATAAATATATTATATATATAATAATATACATATATAATAAACATATATTATAAATAGGAAAGTATATTATAAATATACAAATAAATCTAAAACAATGATATGATCTAATATAAATATTTTAAACATGAAAAAATTAAATTTTATTTGAATTTAATTAAAAAAGACAGGAAATTACTAGTCTTTTCAGATGAATACAGCTCATTAAAAATACGTGATTTTGTAGCATCCTTCTAAGTTTCAGGAAAAAAGATTATCTGAAATACTGATATTAGAACAATTAGGGCATTTACAAAATACTTCTACAGTTCAGACACCTTTGATTTTCTTTCTCTGGTGAAAGATGAACTGATTAGCATTCTCGTGTTTCTGCCTATCTCATCTTTCCCTCATATTTCAATCTTTGATACTTGTAATTATCTTTACTTTGTCTGGACAAATGAAAAACATTCACATTCTGATCTGCTATCACAATTTCTTTATTATTTAGTCTTTCATTATTCAGTTTTCATATGTTAGTGGATTAAATATTTACTAAAAAAATTTTAGGCCTTTAAAGCCATTTACCATAGCTCCTCCCTTGTTATATTTCATCTTTAGATACAGTTTATATTATTCTGGATTCAGGTTTGTTTGACTTTCTTTTTTTCCCCTTTTCTCCAGAGGGATTTATAGGTAGCATATGACCTTTCCTCTTTGAAAAACCTCTCTGTGGTATTTATTATCAATCTATGACTTGGATGAATACAATAAACTTGTGTCACACTTTTAACCCTTCAGTAATATGTGGACGTTTCTTCGATGACATTGCTATGGGAAAGAAATGAAGTCACTTGAATATGCTCCCCTTGTGGGTAATGTTATTTTTTGACCGGATGAACCAGAGAATTTTTTAATTTTTGAGGTCAATGACTTCCCTGGGATGGGTCTCAGTTCCTATAATTCGGAATCAATTTGTCTTTATATACAAGTATTCCTTTCAATTGATCAATCTAGTCTTTATAGTTCAGACAAAATTTCAATCAACTGGGTCTTTGAAAACCCTTTTTCCTATTTCATTTGCTGAATTCTCTACTTCAAAGACTTGTACTTCTATGCTGGATTGTCCTTGTGTCCATTGGTGGAATATTATAAATTATTTCCTAGAGCTAATTTAATCTTTAACATTTTTTTCTGTATTCAGTGTGATTGATATTGTCCCTTAAACTATTTTAGATATTACCAGATTATACATCAAAAATACTGGAGCAGACTTCCCTCCATTGGCAAGCAGATTCTTGACCATGGGACTACTATGGAAATCTGGGCACCGCAACTAGAGAGTAGCCCCTGCTTGCTGCAGCTAGAGAATGTCCACTCACAGCAGTGAAGAAAGACCCAACACAGCCGTAAATAAATAAGTAAATACAATTTTTAAAAATACTGAGTCTCAGCACTTCCCGCACGTGTCTGAAATGATTTATTTTCTGGAAGGGGCAAGAAAACCCACTTTTAATTAAAAACAAAGAAACAAAAATTTCTCAGGTAGTTTGATTCAGACTGGAAATCACTGGCCTTTAACCACTCTCTTTCTTGTGTCCTCAAAGCCAGGGAATTTCTCAGTTCAGTTTAGTTCAGTCGCTCAGTCATGTCTGATTCTTTGTGACCACGTGGACTGCAGCATGCCAGGCTTCTCTGTCCATCACCAACTCCCAGAGCTTGCTCAAACTCATGTCCATCGAGTTGGTGGATGCCATCCAACCACCTCATCCTCTGTCATCCCCTTCTCCTGCCTTCAATCTTTCCCAGCATTAGGGTCTTTTCCAAGGAGTCAGTTCTTTGTATCAGGTGGCCAAAGTATTGGAGTTTCAGCTTCAACATCAGTCCTTCCAATGAATATGCAGGACTGATTTCCTTTAGGATTGACTGGTTTCATCTCCTCGCAGTCCAAGGGACTCTCAATAGTCTTCTCCAACACCACAGTTTGAAATCATCAATTTCTTGGTGCTCAGATTTCTTTATAGCCCAACTCTCACATCCATACATGACTACTGGAAAACCATAGCTTTGACTAGACAGACCTTTGTCAGCAAAGTAATGCCTCTGCTTTTTAATATACTGTCTAGGTTGAACATAGCTTTTCTTCTAAGAAGCAAGCGTCTTTTAAATTTCATGGATGCAGTCACCATCTGCAATGATTTTGGAGTCCAAGAAAATAAAGTCTGTCACTGTTTCCATTGTTTCTCCATCCATTTGCCATGAAGCGATGGGACCGGATGCCATGATTTTCATTTTTTGAATGTTGAATTTTAAGCCAGCTTTTTCACTCTCCTCTTTCACTTTCATCAAGAGGCTCTTTAGTTCCTCTTCACTTTCTACCATAAGGGTAGTGTCATCTGTGTATCTGAGATTATTGATATTTCTCCCAGAAATTTTGACTCCAGCTTGTGCTTCATCCATCCTGGCATTTCACATGATGTACTTTACATATAAGTTAAATAAGCAGGGTGACAATATACAGCCTTGACATATTCCTTTCCCAATTTGGAACCAGTCCATTGTTCCATGTTCAGTTATAACCGTTGCCTCTTGAACAGTTACAGTTTACTGGGAACTCCTTGGTGCCTCCTAAGTTAGTTCCTTATCAATATATCAGCACCAGCCATGGTACACTCCCCATATGATCAGGTCAGCTAAAAGTCAGACAGTGTCATGGCCAGACAACTCTCATATGTGAATATCTGACAGGAATAATAAGGGACACTCTTAACACATGGAAGTGGTCCAGAATTACACGGCTGAATTTTTCTGAGGCCGTATTTTCCGACCCTTATCATTATTTATTAATACCATGAACTGAAGTCATAGATATGTCAGGGTCATCTTTTCCTCCTTTTTAAAAATATTTCTCTAAAATTCCAAATAAAGGAAAAGCCTAGGGTACTCAATCATACCAGTTTTTGATTCAAAAGTTAAAAGCACTGTAGAGAAAATTTTTTTCCAGTGCTCTGAATTCTTATGTTTATAGATACCACATCTGAAATAGATAAAAGGTCAGGTAGGAAGAACATTGTGGGGACAGCTGCTCTGTTTGGCCAGGATTGCTTATTGCCTGAGGTGACAAAAGGCCTGGGGTCAGGCTCATTTTATACTTTTGCCTGACCCTTCAGGACACTTGTTTTCCTTCTTCTTTGATTGGACGTGCTTAGATGTATGATTCATGTGATTTAGCTGAGGCTATAAACACAGCCTGCTCACATCATTCCCCAACGTGTCATCCTTCGAAGCTACAGAGACACCTCTGCCCTGGGAAATGCATGGCAGTCCTCTGCCTCCACCCTGATAAGAAGAATTACAGGATGACCAGTGCCTGTAATCTCTCACTGAGTCAACATGCTTTTGATTTTCTGAAGTTTAATTTCTCTTCAAAAGAAAGTTTCTGTATCTCACATAACCTAATGTCAACATTGCCCTAGGGACAGTAAATTTAGAGAAAAGAAGTAAAATCAGAATTACAGAAACTCTGATTTTTGCCAGTTACCCAAGAGCACCTTGTTCACCTGATAGTTTTCACCATTTTAAGAGTTTGTTTTCGCTTAGCCTCTGGATTCTCATTTTGATATCACTGGAACCAGTGCTGTATGCTGAGGGCTACATCAGTCTTTGTTCTTAGTTACTGTTTTCTCCCCACGCAAGAGATGCTGAAGGTCAGAATTGGCACAGAAGCAATAGTTATGAATAGAAGATATAACAGAGAGATCTATAGAAGTAAAAAGCATTTGGACTTGAGAGAGCTGATGGGGGAAGAAAGGTCAGATGTGATTTCAGATTAGGTGACAGCATAGATCATATGTCTCTAACTGAAAATAAAAACCTGGAAGAACAGGTATTAAAGGAAGATGGAACTTTAAGTTCAGTCTTGTATGGATTTTAGGTACCTGAGGAACATCCCAGTAGAACTGTTTCCTGGCAATTTTATATGCTGGGGTCTTAAATTCCAATAACCTTAGAATGTGAATGTGTTTGGAAATGACATCTTTTCAGAGGTAATTAGTGAAGAGGAGGTCATACTAGAGTAGAGTAGACCTTCAATCCACTATGACTAAAATCATCTTACAAGGGACAGATTTGGACACAGACACACACAAGAGATGAACACCTTGTGAAGATGAAGGTAGAGACTGGGTGATGCTTCCAAATAAAGAATACCAAAGATTTCTAGAAAGCCACTAGAAGTTAACAAAGAAATGTGAAACAGAGTCTCCAGTACAGCTCCCAAAGGAACCAACTTTTCTGATTCTTTGATCTTGGATTTCTAGCTTTCAGAACTGAGAGATGATAAATTTCTATTGTTTATGCTATTCAATTTGTGCTTTGTTACAGTAGGACTTCCCTGGTGGCTCAGATGCTAAAGCGTCTGTCTGCCATGCGGGAGACCAGGGTTTGATCCCTGGGTCAGGAAGATCCCCTGGAGAGGGAAATGGCAATCCACTCCAGTACTATTGCCTGAAAAATCCCATGGACAGAGGACCTTGGGAGGCTAAAGTCCATGGGGTCGCAAAGAGTCAGACACGACTGTGCGACTTCACTTTCATTTTCGCTTGTTACAGTAGCCATAGCAAACTAACACACTCTCCACCTCATCCTCATCTCTATTTTGAAATCACTGGTAATAAAACAAGCCAATACCAAACCAGGAAGCTCCATGACATCAAAGGTAAGGTTGCCATTGTTTGCCAAAGTGCCCCTCAGCACCTAGAACCATGCATAATACAGAACAGGTAGTTGATAATTATGTTTTCAGTGATTGGTTAAATTTATTCAACCCATTTGCCAGTGACCATACACATACTATTTTTAAATTCTGCAGCACTTGTGCAAGTTAGACACTGTTAACCTCACTTTGATGACTATAGAAACTATGATTCAAGAAAAATGATGTATGAGACAAAATGATCATAGACTTTAGAGATAAAATGTTCTCAGATTGAGATGTGTCGCTGTCACTCAGTCATGGCATGACTCTAAGCAATTGGTTTCAATGGTGTGATCTGTAAAACAAGGATGTTAATACTGCAGATGGTGACTGCAGCCATAAAATTAAAAGACACTTACTCCTTGGAAGGAAAGTTATGACCAACCTAGATAGCATATTCAAAAGCAGAGACATTAATTTGCCAACAAAGGCCCGTCTAGTCAAGGCTATGGTTTTCCCAGTAGTCATGTACGGATGTGAGAGTTGGACTATAAAGAAAGCTGAGCACCGAAGAATTGATGCTTTTGAACTGTGGTGTTGGAGAAGACTCTTGAGAGTCCCTTGGACTGCAAGGAGATCCAACCAGTCCATACTAAAGGGTATCAGTCCTGCGTGTTCATTGGAAGGACTGATGTTGAAGCTGAAACTCCAATACTTTGGCCACCTGATGTGAAGAGCTAACTCATTTGAAAAGACCCTGATGCTGGGAAAGATTGAGGGCAGGAGAAGGGGATGACAGAGGATGAGATGATTGGATGGCATCACCAACTCAATGGACATGGGTTTGAGTAGACTCCAGGAGTTGGTGATGGACAGGGAGGCCTGGCATGCTGTGGTTCATGGGGTCACGAAGAGTAGGACACGACTGAGTGACTGAACTGAACTGAACTGAATAATACATACTTCAAAGGGTGGTCATGAGGATGAAATGAAATACCGTACAAGAAACCACACAGAGCAGATGACACACAAAATTTCTTTCTTTTTTTTTTTTTTTTTGCTGGTGTTCTAGGAAGAGCATTTAACAGAAGCACCTCCCTCTTAATTTCTGCAGGGTACCATACAGTATTATAAACAATAGACACAGTATTGTGCAACAGAACTCTAGAACTCTTACATCTTCCTTAACTGAAACTTTATATATCTTAAATAAACAACTTCCCCCTCCTCTCTTTAGCTCCTGGCAACCATCATTCTACTCCCTGCTTCTATGAGTTTGACGACTTTGGAGACTTCATATGAGTGGAATCATGTAGTATTTGTCCTTCTATGATTGCTTTATTTCAATTAGCATAATGTCTTCCAAGTCTATCCATGTTGTTGCAAATGGCAGTATTTCTTTCATTTTTAAAGCTGAGTAACATTCTACTGTATGTATAGACCACATTTTCTTTTATTACCCAAAGTCAGACATTTTGATAAACAGCTGAGTCAAAGTTAAAGCTCTGATGTATAGATTCCAAACCTCTATTATTCTCTTTAGAGCAAGCCACAAAGCTGAGTGTATCTTGTCTATTCTTTACCAAATGAACAACCTCTAGAAATTAAAACTCCATTTGTATTGGTAAGGACTTAAACTTTCCACCTTCTCTCTGAGAGGATTTCACATGACTGAGAGTTCTTTGTTGTTGGAAGCAGAGAGCTTTGGCCGGGGAGGAATACACCACAAAAAACGAAATGAATATCAGCAGCTAGATAGGACCAAGTGACCAACACTCATGTGTTGCAAAGTGTAATGAATGGATCCAGAAGGTCCACAGAGGCCCTTCTCTTTCAAGAGGCAGCTCAGCCAAGAGCACAGAGCCTTCAACTTTCTCCAAGACTTTTGTCCTAGGCCTTACTAAAATGGAAGAATGAAGTTTATTGGCATGTGGCTACTTTCACATCATAAAATCACTATAACATTTTCAATTTTGCCTATTTATTTTTATGCCAAGAAGCACCAGTTGAAATACATTAGTGACCAATCATCACCCAGTGTCCTTCTCCTTTATTGCCAAGAATTTTCTCATTAAAGATGACTAAGACCAATATTGCAGTTCTTGGATGCAAACTGGTACAGAGACTGTCATGAGTCACACTCAAGCTCAGCAGGTCAGAAGAATGCAGTCTGCTTTATTTATTTGTTGAAATCAAGCATAACATTTGAAATCCAAAGCATAAATTAAATTATTTTCTCTTAAACAAATTTGAGCTGATGTGTATTTAAGGGAGTTTCATTTAACAGATGAAGTATTTAATTGTGCCTCTTCCTTTTCTCTTTAACATATGTTTATGCCCAAGGAGGGTAGTATATCAATTCAGTACATGCAATAATCCAGCCAGAAGAAAAGAAAAGATTCCATACTTACATGATGCTTTCTTTGCATACCAAGAAATGAAAGTCTCTTTCCAAACTGCTCTGTTTCATTTGGTGAACAAAATAGAGCTCCCCAAAACAATGGAAAATGAACTCATGTAGAGTGTTGAGAACCTGCTGTTAATCAGTGCTTTCTCCCACAATGTGAAAAATACGCACATCATTCCCTCTTCCTTTCTGCCCTTCACCCTCCTCCCTCTTGCATTTTAATGAGGTTCACTGTTACTATTTCCATTATCCTGATTTTAGGATTCCACAGGCAGAAGATGAATGGCTGTGCAATCCTGGCCTCCTTGGTTCATGACAGATACTGGATTTTAATAAACTCCGCAAGGAAAATGCTCATTGAATTTTAGCAAATATTTTATGCAAAAATGACTACAACCTTGCTGATGCTGAGAAGAAATAGTATAACAGCACTATAGTTAATGCTCCTTCTGGATCCAGACTCCCAAAATGCAAACATAGATAATTGATAACAAGTTTGGATATAGGAAAAAAAAAAAAAACCTCAGCAGTAAGGGAACATCTGCAGTGTTACATACTAGGGGAGGCTATTAATAGACTCTTACCAGCTTCTGCCTGGGGAATGAAGAAAGAAGTTAAATCTTGTATATCTATAGAGGCTTCCTTTTTAAAATGGCTTTCTCTATCTCTCTGTATGTGTGTGCCTGCATTTGTATAAATTCCAGTATTTTTTCTCCTAAATAGCAGGTCAGGCTTTTGAGTGTTATATAAGAGCAGGGACACTGAAGAACAGTGTATTTATTCATTCACTCAACTCTAACTGGTATGTCCCAACCTTCACCAGCTTTGGAGAAGCTGCTTACATTTGGAAATCAGCTTACATTTGATCTCCCAAATGTTGTTTCTGATGCTGCAGATGCTCATGCGAGAAAAATCCAGTCTTTCCACAGATTCTCTTGTTCAAATGTTTCCAAGCTAGCTCACTGAGAATCAGTTCTGGTCAGCCTTTTAGCCCACCAGGGACCACAGGAATTTTCCTTGAAGGCAGTGTTGACACCCACTGGCCACAATGCTAGTCACATAGAAAATGTGTTGCTTCTGTGGTCCCTGGTGAGGAACTCTGTACCTCCAAAATCCATGAAACAGTCAAGGATGGGAAATGGAGTAGAGAGACAGGAGGAGATGGGTC
Organism: Bos indicus x Bos taurus; assembly: GCF_003369695.1. Classification (NCBI taxonomy): domain Eukaryota; kingdom Metazoa; phylum Chordata; class Mammalia; order Artiodactyla; family Bovidae; genus Bos; species Bos indicus x Bos taurus. The sequence goes on from NC_040089.1 coordinate 42,820,033, forward strand.
TATGATAAAGTTTCCTCATCTGTAACGGTTTGTGGTAGCAAAGCAGTCCTCAAAGATCCCTAAATCCTAATCCCTGGAACCTATAAATAGGTTACCTTACCAGAGAAAGGGGACTTAGCATATGTGATTAAGGTTAAGGACCTTGAGAGTGGACTATGAGTGGACTATTCTGGAGCTCATCTAATTGTATGAGTCCTTCAGGCACAGAGTCTTTCTCAGCCAAGGTCAGAGTCAACGGGAGATATGACAAAGAAAGATCAAAGGGATATCATGTTGCTGGCTTTGAAGCTAGAAGAAGTCCATGAGCCAAAATGTGCAGGCATCTTCAGAAGCTGGAGGAGGCAAGGAAACGGATTCTCCTCCAGAAGGAAAGGCAACCCTCCCAACATCTTGATTTTTACTCAGTGACACCTGTGTTTAATTTCTGACTTACAAAATTTTAAGTGTTGCTTAAGCTTCTGACTCTATGATATGATAATTTGTTATGGCAGCAATCGAAAACAAATACAGAGTTATCCTGATTTAGCAATCTGGCTTTTTTCTTCTGTAATTATCACAGACTAGTGCCTTCAATCAGGCTACTGCCTCCTGTTGACAATGGGCTCACTCATCAGAGGTCAGACCAAACCCAGATGGAGAGGGACACTGGCTTCCATCAAATAAGCTCAGACACAGGTGGCTATCAGCCAACTTGTGACAGCTTTTTCTAGTCACTCATCCTGTGGCACAAACTCATCAACAAGTTCCTGACTGTCAGAAGTAGAAAATTCTTGATTTCAGAATCAACACTGCTTTTTTACCTTCACCTTTAATCCTGAAATCAATCTTCAAGTCAAATTCTGTATGCTCAGCTCTTCACAGCATCTGTGACCTGAACTTCTGTGACACCTTTACCACTAGAACACTGTGGGGATAATATTGTGCCACTTCTGGCCATAATTCTTTAACTCTCCCTGCTTGTTAATCAGCAACACATAACCAGACTAGAAGCATCTGCCCAAGCACCTCCCTCAGTTACTTCTAATCTAGTGTTTCGAAGTCATGTTAAACATATAGCCACACAATTGTGGGGTTTCTCCAAGAGGAAAGCAGTATGTCCAGGCTTTATCTAGGCAGTGACCCACCAGCAGCTAGGCACCCAGAGTACCCAAACATGCACGGACATTTCTCCCATCCCTGGTTTTTAATCTAAGAGTATTTGAACACTTGCACTTGAAAGTCTTCTCTCTCTTTCTCTCTGTCTCCTTTCTCTAACACACAACACTCAAGTTAGTGCATCTGTTTCCACTGATCAGGTCCACTGGATGGTTACTGTGCTTTCGCATAACCTTATGTACAGCATTCAGACAAGGCAGTGGCAACCCACTCCAGTACTCTTGCCTGGAGAATCCCCATGGACAAAGAAGCCTGGTGGGCTACTGTCCACAGGGTCACAAAGAGTCGGACACGACTGAGCAACTAAGTACACACACGTGCAATAATACCATAGATCAACTGGTAAAATGTGAGTGGTGAGAAACAATTATAATCAAAAAGTCTTTTCTGAAAAAGAATATGGTAATTGTACCTGTTCCCATCTCTGCCACATCTCCTTACTTTATATATATATATTATATATATATATAATATATATATAATTTATTTGTTTATTTCTGTATTTGGTTGTGCCAGGTCTTAGATGTGGCACTCAGGATCTTCGATCTTGGTTACACCGTGCAGAATCTTCTAACTGTGGCATACAGGAGCTTTAGCTGGGGCATGCGAATCCTTAGTTGCGGCATATGGGATCTAGTTCCCTTACTGGAGATCAAATCCAGGTTCCCTGCATTGGGAGAGTGCAGTCTTAACCACTGGACCACCCAGGAGGTCCCCACATCTCCTTACTTTTCATGACAACCATATGAAAGGAGCAATTACAACTATCCATAAATTTTCAGGAAGGAAACTGATATCCACATGTATTAACTCACTGAAAGTCTCATACTAGTAATGTTGAACCAGGTTCTCAACCTTGGTTCTCATCACTCATTTCTATAATTCTTTCTACTCTTTCATTCCTCTTGACCTGGTTCCACCTGATGGTGAGATAGCCATTTATCTAGACAAGCATCTTGCTTAGATTCATGATCCTTTCATTAAAAAAAAAAATCTTAAACCTATATCAAACAAATGAAATTGCTCTTAATCAGGACATAGAATAACAGCATTGCAAATCCTTGCAACGACTACAACCTTGAACTCCTGCAATCCCAGCCTTATCAGCTGCCAACCAAGTAGATATGCTATTCCTGAAATAATTTTTATTTAATGACCTTGCCCATTAGCTACCAGGGACGCTTGACTTTAAGCAGTATTGTTTTTGTTGCTGTTGTTGTCTTAGTTGCTTTAACTCAACATTAAAGGAACATAGAAGAAACAGCTCTGTGAAAGTTTATATTTAACCTCATGTCAGATGCTCTGAAGAACAGAGTCTTCTTTATTAGATCCCAGAAGACAAATTTCAGAATTTGGAAATGCTGTGCTCCTTCTAAATATTACCTAGTTTTTCAACTTTTGGAGACTCTAAATCTCATAAACAACTATGTTTCCCACGCTGTTTTGGCCTTTAAGGAAGTTTTAAATCAAATTTGCAGGCAAGTTTCAGGTTCATAGGGTATGTCTGGCTGTGTCACAATTTTAGTCTTTTATCACAGTAGCTTTTCTTTTATCATCTTCATCTTTTCCCCTTCATCTTGCCTACATCATTTATTTATCTCTGTGTTTTAGTTGTATGCATTTTAATAATCTTAAAACATTTTATGGAACTTGGTGGTTAAAAGAGATAAGATAAACTTCTGGTTTTGTAAAGTCAATTTAATAATCAAATCATGTAGCTTTTTACATTTCTGTCTTAATACTAACATAAAGCTTATATAATCCTAAAATGATATGATTGCTATTTGGGGGGTTATCATTTATGAATGCCCCCTGATCCAGCTGAGATTTAAAAGAGGTTTGGCAGGGGGGGCGGGGGAAGAGGTTTAGGGAAAACTCTCCAAGATAAAGATTGCTGGAAAGAATTATGCTATCTCATATTATGTAGGTTGTGCTTCAAGTGGGTAGAATGTTGAAGTTTTATTTTGAACTAGGATTATAGATATACCCTTTGGAATTGATTAATTTGAGCCAAGTCCCAAATTCCTCACCCTTCCCCTGCTTACTGTATGCCTAAGCTGTAATCTACTCTCTGCTTGCATTTCTGAATGTTTTCACTATTAAAGATATTAAGTTGTTTGGATGATTAAATAAGATAATGCATGCAAAGCACTTAGCACAGTGCCTGGCATAGAGTTAGCTGACAAATGGAAGCTATTATTGTTATTATCATTAGTATGGTAGCTATCTCAAAATAATAAATGTTAGTTATTGTTGTTAGTACTATTATTATCTCAGAACATAAGAGTGACCCACATGGACACCTGAAATCAAGGATAGGACTTTACTCAGAGGTAGAATGGATCTACTCTAATGTCACACAATTATGTGATAGAAACTCCAGATTTTTCATGTCGGCAAATTAAAGCAGCAGAACCTTTTGAGGGCAAGACTTATCAAACACCTACCAGAATCATGGTATAACTTTAAATTAGCTTCTATAACATGTATACATTTGAAAGCATCCTTAGATACCTCTCAGCATTGATTAACCTCAAAGTGAACCCCCATACAACTAAGTGGTTTAACTTGTTGGATAGAGTTATTTAGTTTGCTATCTGGTTGCCAAAGCAATTGTGCCAAAAATGATTTTAGCTTTGGCACACATCAAATTTAAAAACCCTTCTTAATTACTATCCATCAATTGAACTGCTTCTGGAGAATATTAGAGGAACATGTGTAAAGAACATTGTATTTGTTTTTCTATTTATCAGTCTATTTATCTAAGTGAAAGTGAAAGTCACTCAGTCATGTCCAACTCTTTGTGACCCCATGGACTATACAGTCCATGGAATTCTCCAGGCCAGAATACTGAAGTGGGTAACCATTCCCTTCTCCAGGGGATCTTCCCAATCCAAGGATCAAACCCAAGTCTCCCACATTGCAGGCAGATTCTTTACCAACTGAGCCACAAGGGAAGCCCCAAAATCCTGGAGTGGGTAGCCTATCCCTTCTTTAGCAGATCTTCCCGACCCAGGAATCGAACCAAGGTCTCCTGCACTGTAGGCAGATTCTCTACCAACTAAGCTATCAGGGAAGCCCCTATTTAGCTCTTCATTTATTTATAGTTTGTTTTTTGTTTTGTTTTGTTACTTAAATGAAAAAAAAACATGTGAGAAATTATAAGTCAGATTTTCAGTTTAGGAATATATTTTTCCCAGAGAAGTAAGAGTTCCAAAACACTGCAGGTCAATTATGCCATATGTGAAAATATCTTGACACTTTATTCTTCTTAGGGCAAATGTCATTTCCCAAATATTTCTCAGTCCTAAATGTAACCAATGTTTATTAAAATAAATGAATTTCAGCCAATATGACACATGTATTTTCATACATATGATTTTACACTTAACTGATGGTTTCATCCACAGTAGGGACTCTTCCTTCCTGTTTTGTTCAGTTCTGAATGGCCAGTGCCTAGAATGGTCTTATACATGGTGGGCAACTATTCACTGAATGAATAAATGAATGAACAGATATATTAGCACTTCAACCTGAGAAAGCAATAAATAATACTTATAATCACAGTTCTAACTAACAATACTTTCAGTAGAATATGATGAGATTCCGTCTGTGGAGAGTTAAATAAACAGCAAAATTGGATGGAATGCTGTATGACTCATTTCTATATTTTCCAAAGTGACATTGTCAATGATATTACAGTTTCCAGAATTACAGGTATCATGAACTTGGCATATCTAGAATAAATATTTACTTAACAAATCTAAAATATTCCTTTTTAGACTTTAAAATGATAAATTAAACGATGAAATTATCCTTCTTAGGTTTAATGTCACTGTCAACCAAATATTTATTTTTGAATCCTTGTTTTCTTACCCTTACAATAGTTTACTACATTTCTAGACTTTTTTTTAAAAACCTAGATAGATTTAAGTGATTCTAATGATTTAAATTCGTTTTGCAAATATTCTCCAGCTGTGTGACTTAAAGAACTGTTTAATGTGTCATTTTTAAAGACATGCTATTAACTAAGCTGAAATATTCTCAACGCACTTCATTATGTGCAAAAGCTCCAAAACTGTTCTGAATAAAAATGACTTGCTGAGATTTAGTAATACATTATCTTATATTTACATATTTCTTTAATAGATTTACATATAACTATCAAATAATTGTTCTGACTATGCTTAGAATTTAAAATTTTACTTGTCTTTAAGATAATAGAAAATAATTTCTGCAGTAATTCTCTTCATATTTGTCTTATCTGATTATATGCATGCATGGTTGACATTTGAAGAATATTAATCATACTTTTAAAGAGCAAAAAATAGATTCTTTTTCATACTAGATATTACTGATGACTTCTGCATAAGTTTTGAAAAAAGTGATTTTTTCCCTCAAATTTACCGCACAAGATATTCAATGTTTTATTTCCAATCAAAATACTAAGTACAATCCCATCGGCAATGCTAGAAAAGTACCATTGCTTTTACAGGTGTTTCATATAAATTTTGCTTTAAAAAATGATGATGGTATACTAATGCATATATATGGAATTTAGAAAGATGGTAACAATAACCCTGTGTACGAGACAGCAAAAGAGACACTGATGTATAGATCAGTTTTATGGACTCTGTGGGAGAGGGAGAGGGTGGGGAGATTTGGGAGAATGGCATTGAAACATGTATAATATCATGTATTAAACGAGTCGCCAGTCCACGTTCGATGCACGATACTGGATGCTTGGGGCTGGTGCACTGGGACGACCCAGAGGGAGGGTATGGGGAGGGAGGAGGGAGGAGGGTTCAGGATGGGGAGCACAGGTATACCTGTGGCGGATTCATTTCAATATTTGGCAAAACTAATACAATATTGTAAAGTTTAAAAATAAAATAAAATTTTTAAAAAAAGTGATGATGGTTGCTGATATTGGTCAAGATCCACCCAACCTGGTTCTTCAACAAGGCAAATGATCCTGACTTTCCAAAACGTTGACAAACACCCACAAAATAAGTGACATTGGAATTCCAGGTATTCCAGGTGGTTACACTGGGAATACATGCCAACATGCAAGTAGAATAGAACCTGCAGAACTCTCTCCATGCTTACATAAGCACCACAAATCACCGCTTAATATGGACCCTGTCTTCCCATAAAGACAAGCGTGAGAAGAGGCATCTGAGTTCCCATGTGTGTCTGGATCTGAGTTTCCAAATTACCAAATGTCATAAGGCAATTTATTTTCTTTATCTCTGCAGACATTTACGATCACCTCTGCCAATGACGATTACGCTACACAGCAGCTTGCAACCTCGTTTTTAAAAACAAAGTATCTGTTTGCACAGAACTAGATTCACTAGCGGGGAAAAAAAAAGAGGCTTTTATTTAAAAAAAAAAAAAACAGTTATGTTACAAAATTTAATTTTCAAAGGTAAATGCATTAAGCTTTTCTGTAAAGCCTCTGAGAAAACAATACTTGTCTCCCCCAATTCAGGTATGTCATAAGAATTCCTGGCACATTGGCTAATAACAGAGTGATTACAGAACTTCTTTCTAAATAGAAAAAAAGCAAATCCCAATAGCTAAAAAAGCTTACATTTTAAAAAATAAATAAAGTTTCTCAATATATCATTAAATATTCAAAATTAATAAATAAATTTTTTTGCTTTAAAATTGATATAGATTTAAGTCCAAGTTTTTCTCAGAGCCTTGCCATTTCATGGTTCTAATAACTTAAGAGGCTTCCCTGGTGGCTCAGACAGTAAAGCGTCTGCCTGCAATGTGGGAGACCTGGATTCAGTCCCTGGGTCTGGAAGATCCCCTAGAGAAGGAAATGGCAACACACTCCAATACTCTTGTCTGGAATATCCCATGGACAGAGGAGCTTGGTAGGCTACAGTCCATGGGGTTTCAAAGTTGGACATGACTGAGCAACTTCACTTCACTGGTACCTCAGTTGGTAAAGAATCTACCTGCAGTGCAGGAGACACCGGTTCCATTCCTGGGTCAGGAAGATCTGCTGGAGGAGGGATAGGCTACCCACTCCAGTATTCCTGGGCTTCCCTGGTGGTTCAGCTGGTAATGAATCTGTCTGCAACGCAGGAAACCTGGGCTCGATCCCTGGATTGGGAAGATCCCCTGGAGAAGGGAACCACTACCCATTTCAGTATTCTGGCCTGGAGAATTCCATGGACTACATAGTCAGTCCATGGGGTCGCAAAGAGTCGGACACTACTGAGTGACTTTCACTTTCAATAACTTCAGACTCACCTGTGTTTCTCCAAAAGTTTTGTTTTGGCCTCATGATATATGGAACATCTCTCTCCCCATCTATTTTCTTTGTTATTTCTGAAATTAAAATTTAGAAACAAGCTTACATAACTCTGTGTCTATTTTTAGGCTATTAATTCAACATTGATATAGAAGAAAAGCTCTGATAAAGAAGAGAAATATTTCTTCTTTAATAGGCACATCCTGCTTTAGTCCCTTCAGCAATAAATCCTTCCTCTGCTCCATGCTTTGATGTTGTCATCTGCTTTGATGGCCTTGTCTTACATGCACACCAAGGCATTTCCTGGTGAAGTGTTCTGAGTCATTAGTGGCATGTGAATTTTCATTGGATTAACAACTCCAATGGAGTCTAATTCTTTTATAAGAAAGTAATGTCCTCCACCCCGAATGTCTCTGCTAATGGCTGCAGTAACTTAATGATCTGCATCATGTTCATTATCACTGCCATAACTGAACACTAGTACTGCACCAGCAGCAAACCCGTGGAAGACTGTAACATGACATCATCATTTCTAGCAAAAATCAATCAGATCACCAGAGGCTGGGAAGGAATGTGAAGAGTATTCTTGGAAGATGTTCAAAAGCCAATCATGATCACTAATGCTCTAACTTGCAGCATCTGCTGTCCGTTTGCTCTCTCATTTAAATGACCCATGCTTCCTTTTCAAAGTCAGTGCTGGAAAGATTTCAAATGCAGACGACATTCAACAGGAAGGAAGACATAAACAAAACACAAATGGGTACTTGACATCCTTAATGCCCAAGCATATGGGTCAGAGTTCCTTAGGGTATTTAATCCAGCCATGCAAATTGGCTTATGCCTAGGGTCTGAAATAGTCTGAGCCTGAAGACACTTGGACCATAGCTCAAAAAAATACCTTGCTTAAATTCTCTGGAATATGAGGGTCAGTTCCAGCTCAAGGACTTTGCACTCACTGTTCTCTTTGCCTAGAAAGATTTTCCCCAGAAATTCTGACTTATAATCTGAGTATCAATCCAAATCTAGCACTTCTCAAGAAATGTTAGCACTGAATTAACTTTCCCATGCATTTGTCTCTTTTATTTTCTCTATAACATTTATTACTAACAGAAATTATTATCAATCTTAATTATTATCAGTCTCCTTCTCCCCACCAAGATGGACATTCTATGAGAACAAGTACATTTATCTACTTTGTTCATCAGTGTTTTCCCCAGGGTTCTGAAGAATGCCTGAGAGAGAGGAGGCACTAAATATACGTCCATGTAGGAAAAAGCAAATGAAAAGGAATGAGTATCTAAGGATGAAATATTCAAGCTTAGCATATAATTGACACTGAGTGAATGAAAAGAAAAGTCATTATCCCTTTAGTTATTATGGGGGAAAATATATTATTTCAAAATGGAATATGATAATTAACAAAAGGAAAAATTCTAGTCAAATTGATAATATGGTAAAGCTTTTGAATTTTACCAGGCTGGAAGTTATTGTGATCATTGGCAATTCCAGGACTAAATTGAGTTTACTATGGTAACAGGGTCACACAAGGATTGTCAATTTTTCGCAGAGGGGTTGCTTTTCTTTTGATGCTTGGGAAGGGACAGTTGCAGCATGGTAGTTAGGTATATGGATACTAGAATAGTGGGCAGGGCCTATTCCTGCTCACTAGAAAAATGAAGTTACTTTACCTTCCCAAATTTCTACTACTTCATCTGTAATCCTATAGTACCTACCTTATGTCTCAGTCTGCTCAGTATGCTATAACAAAATAGAAGAAACATTTCTTTCTCATTGTCTTGAAGGTAGGAAATCCAAGATCAGCGTGTCAGCATGTTCGTATTCAAAGTGAAAGTGAAAAGTGAAAGTCTCTCAGTCATGTCTGACTCTTTGTGACCCCACGGACTATACAGTCCATGGAATTCTCCAGGCCAGAATACTCAAGTGGGTAGCCTTTCCCTTCTCCAGGGGATCTTCCCAACCCAGGGATCGAACCCAGGTCTCCCACATTGCAGGAGTGAGGGCTCTCTTTCTGGCTTATAAACAGTTATCTTCTGTCGATGGCACCCCACTCCAGTACTCTTGCCTGGAAAATCCAATGGATGGAGGAGACCGGTAGGCTGAAGTCCATGGGGTCACTCAGAGTCGGACAGGACTGAGCGACTTCACTTTCACTTTTCACCTTCATGCATTGGAGAAGGAAATGGCAACCCACTCCAGTATTTTTGCCTGGAGAATCCCAGGGACAGGGGAGCCTGGTGGGCTGCTGTCTATGGGGTCACACAGAGTTGGACACGACTGAAGTGACTTAGCAGTAGCAGTAGCAGTTACATTGCAGAGAGAGATTAAAAAATGATTGGAAGCAAACTCTCTGGTATTTTCTTATAAGGCAGTAATCTCTTGCTGAGGGCCACACCCTCAAGATTTCATCTAAACCTAATTACATCCCAGAAGCCTCACCTCTAACACCACTGAATTGGGGGTTAGAGCTTCAACATATGAATTTTGGAGGAACACAAATAGTCTGTAACACTTCAGGAATGTGTTGTTGGCTTATGGGAAATAATAAATTTGAAGTGCTTAGAGCACTTTTGGTGCATTATAAGCACCCAAGTGTGTTGTGTGCTCATTCACTCAGTTGTGTCCTACTCTTTCCAACCCCATGGATTGTAGCCCACCAGCCTACGCTGTCCATGGCATTTTCTAGGCAGGAATACTGGAGCAAGTTTCCATTTTCTACTCCAGGTATCCTCCCCACCCAGGGATGGAGCCTGAGTCTCTCATGTCTCCTGTATTGGCAGGCAGATTCTTTATCAGTGCATCACTTGAGAAGCCTAAGCATGTTAGTATCTGTAATTAAAATACGTAGCTAATATAAATTTCATATATGATTCATAAATACATAATTTCTGAAATATAGTTTGAATAGAGATTTTAGATTTTACATGTGGATTTTATTTCAGTTCAGAAAAAAATACACTTTACTCTTTGTTTAAAATTCAGTTCATTTCACACACTGAAATCCAGTCCTTTGGTTTACATTTCCTAGCCAAGAGTGATCAGAATTCGGTCCATCTCCCACTTTAGGGTTAAAGCTAGGGTTGATAAATGACAAATGATAAACCAGCTTTGGTCTGAGTTTCTGACTACCTGTGAGCTTAATAGGCCGAAAAAAGCTTCTAAAAATAGTTCTTCTGAAACAAATTCACAAGTGTTTCATTAATGATCCCCAGCAGAGATGATGCACAACACAAAGCACTCAGGAACCCCTGGTGATTTTTCAGTGGATGCTCAGGGGTTGGCAGGAGGAAAGCAAAATAGCCAAAATTAAATCCATGTTCTCAATGACAGAATCTAGGACCTGAGGGGGAAAATGCCACACATAAATATATGCCCCAAACTGGCTGATAAAAGTCAGTAAGTATAAGAAGCCATGTATCATATCCTGATTTTAAAACATGACTAGAAGAAAGTCACTGCACCTTCCAAAACCTGGAGTTCCTAGACCCAATTTTATAAATATTCAACACTGTATAAAAGATAAAATTTAAATGTGAAAATTCAAAAATGAAAAATAGTAGTGAACCCAATTTTGTTTATATAGTTGACCCTTCTTATCCTCCAGTTTAACTGATAGCAGACCAAAAATATCCAGAAAAAAAAATTCCAGAAAGTTCCAAAAGGCAAAGCCTGAATTTGCTATACCAAAGCAACTACTTTATAGCATTTACATCGAATTAGGTATTATAAGCAATCCAGAAGCTATTTAAAGTATACAGGAGGATACATATACGTTACTTGCAAATACTATGTCATTTTATATAAGCAGCTTGAGTATCTGCAGATTGTGATATTCTCAGGGATCCTGGAACTAATCCCACAGACACTGAGTGACAACTGTATATTTGCTTTTTTTTAAATACAGAAGAATGTTACCAAAGAAGTTCTGGGTATGGTATTATAAGTGAGTTTATCTCCTGGTTTGGTAGGAAGCATATGATTTGTTAGTGAATGTTTATGACTTTTAACAATGAGAAAAATTAAAACATTATAAAATCTTACATCAACCCTGTAAGTGAAGGAAAACAATGCTTATTTGGAGAATTTTTAAACATGGGTATATTGTATCACCAAGCACTGTTTTCTCATCACTGTGGTCTGTGTTGGTCATACCTAGATCACAAAGTTCAAAGGAGTAACAGCAAAAACTAGTTCACCGCAATTTGTCCAAAGTTACTCATTCATTTAACATGTGCTTGTCTTTTTTTTTTTTTCCCTTACCTGGAGACTCTTCTGGACTATAAGAATACAAAGAAAAGTTGGAAAGTCCTTGCCCTCAAAGACTCGGTCTGAAAATGGGAAGCGCTGGACAATGAGGTAAACACACAACGGCAAATAGCCAAGTGAGAACAGAGGTACATACCATACAGAGAATTCAAGAGGTCAAAAGAGGAAGGAGAGTCAAGTCAGGGAAGACTTAAAGGAAAACAATGAGTAAAGGAGTTTTGAAGTTTCCTAGAAGTTCTTCCGGAAGATTGAATTAGGAAAGGTCATGGTAGGGAAATAGGAAAACTCTCTTGATCCAAGAGACCGGTGAGTCCTGTTCTAGCTCTGAGTGGGGAAAAAAGATCATGTTTACTGGAAATAGCATTATTATTATTTTATTTCCAGTAAACATGATCCTTTTTTCCCCCCTCTCAGAGCTGCAATAGGAGAATTCAGATAAATGGTTGATATAATAATTAAAGTCAAAAAGTCACATACCAGTTAGTAGGTAACATAAAGAGATTATGTGTAATGAATAACAGCTCATTAATTTAGGAACCTTGGAAATTATATACATATACTATTTATATATTTATATATACTATTTACATATATATGAAAAATCGAATAAGGAATCATAATTAATTATATAATCTCAAACAAATCATCTCAAATCATGGAAATAATAGATGCAAGCAATAGAAGAGAAAGGGTCAAGCTGATCTACAGATGTCATCTAAAAAATAAAATGGAAAGAGAAAGATAGAAAGCAAAGAAAAACATGATGATCCAGAGGGCAACTAAAATGAGGTAAAGATTAACCTTGGCAGGAGCAGTCAAAACACAAAGAAAGTACTAAAAAATAACAAATAAATGCACATTCATGAAAAGAATAACTTTTTTTTTTAAAGGAAGATTAGATATGTATTAATGCAAGTGACACAAAATGAAAGAGGTGCAAGAGGCGGGGAGCTCAGGATACAATCGCATTCAGGAGTAAAGGTGTGACTCCAACAGATTGGAAACTTAACCCCTCAAGTACCCTGGCACCTGACACATGGAAACTGCAGAATTATGATCGTGGACATGGGAACATAAAAATGGCTGTTAGGTTTTTTTTCAGGGTGTCCAGTGCGGTAGCCACGAACTGAATTTTCCAAAGAAAAAACAAAACAAGTTACACTTTCAATATGACTCAGGTTGCTATAGCACTTAAGCACAAAGATACAGATTTCAGATCCTGGCTCTTCACTTCCCAGCTGTGTGACATTTTCCAAGTTTTATAACCTCTCTGTTTCCAGTTTTCCCTGTTTAAAATGGCAATAATAATACTATATACTTCAAAGAGCTCTGTCAAATGACAATAATAAAATAGTGTACTTCACTGGTTGTCAGTACAGTAAAGGACTTAGAACTGTGGACTAACACATAGTGAGAACTGTTTAAGAGTTAGATATCCATGATGCCAGTGGGGATCATGATGATGGTGACTGCCTAGGGGTTAACTCCACGGTCCCCAGTGTTAGACAAACCCCTGCTCTTTTGCATTACCTTTGTGATCTTCAACAAATGTAATCATTCTAAACTCTAGTGCCTTCTACTGTCACTCTTCTAAAAGGGAGTGACAGTACCCACTTGGCAGCTTTTGAGAGTTAAGTGTAAGGGCGCATGAGTGGTGTGATGAATGTGAGTCTGCCAAGACCCTTTAATCTGGAGCAAAAATATGTCATCAAAATTGATTCCATGCCTACAAGACCTCATGCTTACCCAGTCTTGTATCGCTTGTGTTACAAGCTGCTATTAGGGTTAGTATGATTATGGTGGGATCTATTATTTTAAAAAGCTTCCCTGGTGGCACAGTAGTAAAGAATCTGCCTATCAATGCAGGAGACGAGAGTTAAATCCCTGGGTAGGGAAATCCCCTGGAGGAGGAAGTGGCAACCCACTCCAGTATTCTTGCCTGGGAAATCCCATGGACAGAGGAGACTGGTGGGCTACAATCTATGGGGTTGCAAAAGAATCTGACGCAAATTAGTGACTAAGCAACAACAACAAATTATTCTAAGAGAAACAAAGATAAAGACACACTGATAGAAGCTTCTTTTGCTACATACAAATGTAGACAATTATTTGTGAGGAAGAGATGGCTGGATGGCATTACCAATGCAATGGACATGAACTTGGGCAAACCTCAGGAGATGGTGATGGACAGAGAGGCCTGGTGTGCCACAGTCCATGGGGTTGCAAAGTGTCAGACACGAGTGAGTGACTGAAGAACAGCAACAATGATACTGCATTGGTGAATTAACTGACATCGTAGAAATATGGTGAGGAAACTAGCCATGGCTAATCTAAGGGAAACTCCAGTGAGAAATGTGAACTAAAACTGAACCCCCAGAACTTCCAGAGAGCCCGTTGCACTGTTCAAAGCTTGTCACGATCAAGCAGAGGAGGCCCTCTTGAGGTGTCCCTCGAAAGTCACCTCTTAAGTTTATACAATAGTGAAATGGATAAAGAGGATAAATCTCTTCCTGTGGAGAGGAATGGGGCTTCCCAAAGGAGCAGGAAGGGATTTTGAGAGAGCGATGTATGTTGGGAAAGGTGGAACATAGAAAAAGAAGACAGTGAGGATAAAGGAGCAGACGTATAAGACTTCCCTTCTGGAATGGTATGTTGGTTGTGACTAAGGCAGTACCTACCCAAGAGGTGTGTACTCTTCAACACAATAATCATGTTGATGAACATATTATGGACATATATCCACACTTAGAAGCATCTGTGAGGGTTTCCCCTGCCACTGCCTTGCTCTAATAGTGAAACAAAGAAATGATTTACACTTCTATTAAGAAGAAAATGGTTAGGTAAGCTAATATTGACGCAATGAAAGAATTTTAGAAATATATTCACATGAAAAAATAACACATATACAACAGCAAAAAATGCAACCATTAGAGTCATGTTTGTGAAGAATGATGAATGATAGAATGAATGTGTGTAGCTAGATCTGCTGCTGCTGCTGCTGCTGCTAAGTCGCTTCAGTCGTGTCCGACTCTGTGTGACCCCATAGACGGCAGCCCACCAGGCTCCCCCGTCCCTGGGATTCTTCAGGCAAGAACACTGGAGTGGATTGCCATTTCCTTCTCCAATGCATGCATGCACGCTAAGTCGCTTCAGTCATGTCCAACTCTGTGCAACCCTAGGGACAGCAGCCCACCAGGCTCCTCTGTCCACGGGATTCTCTAGGCAAGAACACTGGAGTGGGTTATATTTCCTTCTCTATGTGCACATATATGCAGAAGGACAAAAAAGCAAAATGACATGATATAGTATAATCTCAGATACATGGTTTTTTTCTTTTTCTTTTTAATGCACAGGAAAAGAAAGCAAAATACAAAAAAAATAACAATGCTGCTCATGTTGCCTCTGAGTGAGGAGATGCTGATTTTTCTGCTCCTGGTGAAGCCCTCCCTGTTCTGAAAGACTCAGACCTCATAGATGATGATAAGGGCAGAGATACAGACTTTGTGGAGAGTTGTCAATGCTGCTCAGCACCCAGCTCAACTATATAAAGATACCAGGAGAGGGAACATCTGCAGTTTTCCCATTCATGGTGCTGCTGTATAATTATGCTGAAGCCAAGACAACCCTTGATTCTAGAGGCAAGAGGAGAAACATTATGCTGGCAGTGTCTAGAAGCTCCTTGCTGCTGCTGCTGCTGCTGCTGCTGCTAAGTCGCTCCAGTCGTGTCCGACTCTGTGCGACCCCATAGACGGCAGCCCATCAGGCTCCCCCGTCCCTGGGATTCTCCAGGCAAGAACACTGGAGTGGGTTGCCATTTCCTTCTCCAATGCATGAAAGTGAAAAGTGAAAGCGAAGTCACTCAGTCGTGTCCGACTCTCAGTGATCCCATGGACTGCAGCCTACCAGGCTCCTCCACGCACGGAATTTTCCAGGCAAGAGTACTGGAGTGGGGTGCCATTGCCTTAGCAGCTTTTAAAATAACCCTTGTGATACCTAATGCTGATTCATGCTGATGTATGGCAAAAACCATCACAATATTGTAAAGTAATTGCCCTCTAATTAAAAAAAAAATATATATATATATTAAAAAATAACTCTGTGAGCTAGCTCTTGGTTTACATCACAATGTCTTCCCAAATTCCTTCCCAAACCATCCCTTCATGGTGGAGCTGCTTATACTATTGTGGCTCCACCTCTAATTACTGGGTGCATTTTGTGAAAATTAATTGATATGTCAAGTGCAGGAGAGAAATTCCTGGCTAGGGAAACTGAATCGGACATGTACAATTCAGCCACAGACGGAAACTGTTTGGAGGGCCAAAATGCCATTGAGGTGATCCGTCTTCTCTCTTCGTTTTGTCCCTCTATAAAGTCTAGAATCCCTTGGAATTTCCCCTAAATGTTGCAATGTGATACTTTTTATTTATATTCCTTAATTTTTATGCCTTTTCTATCTCTAATAATTATTTTGATTAAATGTCCCCGACCCCCTTTACCCTCACTCAAAAGTCTTGGATCTGCCCAGGGTGAGGAGTAGAACATGAAGTCAGTGCACACATGACTACACTTTTGCATTTTATACTAAGAGCATGCTTTACTTTAATAATCAAGAAAACAAGTAATATGTTATCAAGAAAATCATCATAAGGTAAAAATTTAAAAATAAATTAAACCCTCCAGTGCCCTTTCCCATCGAATCTGAATTCCGGTCTCAGTGGTCATATTAATAAAAGGAAGAATAGTAGCACTGAAGCTGTGCTCATAGTATCTGCTATATAGCATGTGGGCTAATTTCAAACAAGGTAAAAATAATATACTTAAATTTTAAAAAATAAGTAAATATTAAGATGGCTGGCATTTTCCTCAGAATTAGAAATAAATATAATTTTATATACATATGATACAATGAAAGTCTTTTATACACAGATATGTGAATGTAGACTATGCCTAAATAATCAAATAAAAATTAAAGAAAGCTTTTCTTAAGTTTATATGTCTACAGAAAGTATTTTGAAGTAATCTTTTATTGATGACTGTCTACATAATTCCCAAGACTATTACTTATGGAAAAACAGATATTCCCTTTTCTTTTCAAATGCTATCTATCTTTTAAGAATATTTACCTGGTGTCAAAAAGAGAGTCCAGAGATTTATAGTAATTATTAATCTCTTTGAAATAATCATGAAATATTTTCCCGGGATCCAATAAAATATTGATACTTAGTGATAGAACTGGAATGCAGTTGTTTTATTTCTGTACTCAATTGAGAAAGCAGGGGAATTTGGGAGGGATTCTATTGTTATCCTTATTATTATTTTCGTAGTATTTCAGAAAACAACCTTAGTTTTTGATTTCCCCCAGCTCTGTGGTCTTTCCTGCTACCAAAACATGCTACGGAAAGCTTTCTTAGCATCTCTTATCTCATAATGCAACCTTCAAGAGGAGAAAGAATTTTCTTTAACAATTTCAGAAACATTCTTATCATTTCTGGATAGAATTTTAGAGCTATGAAAATTTGTCTAACTGAATTTCAGCTAGTCAGCTTAACCTCCAGTCATGTTGGCCAAAACCTACTTAAGTGTTTGTTATTTTATGTCTAAAACTATGCATCAGTTCAGTTCAGTCACTAAATTGTGACTGACTCTTTGAGATCCCATGGACTGCAGCACACTAGGCTTCCCTGTCCTTCACCAACTCCCAGAGCTTACTCAAACTCATGTCCATTGAGTCGGCGATGCCATCCAACCATCTTATCCTCTGTCGACCCCTTCTCCTCCCACCTTCAATCTTTCCCAGCGTCAGGGTTTTTCCAGTGAGTCAGTTCTTCACATCAGGTGGCCAAAGTATTGGAGCTTCAGCTTCAGCATCAGTCCTTCCAAAGAATATTCAGGACTGATTTCCTTTGGGATGGACTGGTTGGATCTCCTTGCAGTCCAAGGGACTCTCAAGAGTCTAAACCAACACCACAGTTCAAAGGCATCAATTCTCTGATGCTCAGTTTTCTTTATGGTCCAACTCTCACATCCATACATGACTACTGGAAAACCATAGCTTTGATAGATGGACCTTTGTAGACAAAGTAATGTCTCTGCTTTTTAATATGCTGTCTAGGTTGATCATAGCCTTTCTTCCAAGGACCAAGGATCTTTTAATTTCATGGCTGCAGTCATCATCTAAAGTGATTGTGGAGCCCAAGAAAATAAAGTCTCTCACTGTTTGCATTGCTTCCCCATCTATTTGCCATGTAGTGATGGGACTGGATACCATGATCTTTGTTTTCTGACTGTTGAGCTTTAAGCCAACTTTTTCACTCTCCACTTTCACTTTCATCAAGAGGCTTTTGAGTTCCTCTTCACTTTCTGCCATAAGGATGGTGTCATCTGCATATCTGAGGTTATTGATATTTCTCCCAGCAATCTTGATTCCACCTTGTGCTTCACCCAGCCCATACATATATATTCTCTGTTTTTGGTGCTTTATATTGTATCTTCAAATTAAACAATTTTTAAATGAATTTTCCAGGTAATGGCAACTTCCTTTCAATTTCCTAAATGTCTGCATCCTGTAGTCCCTATAGCAGATTTTGCATTAATATCACTACACTAAGTTGTTCTCAAACTTTTATATAGATCACCTGTCTGTTGGGGGATAAATTCACTTTACTGAAGCTAATACCAGATCACATTTTCTATTTAGCATTGTAAAAATGCTTAGGGACATGTTAAATGAAGTTCCATAAAGCCGCAATTGCATATTGCCTATCAGGGTAAGAGTTTAAAAGCTAATTACATATTCATCGATGCTTAGTTGCTGAACCATAGAAACACCTAAATAAGCAATTTGTAGTTATCCAATGTGAAATAGTCATCCTATTAACACGTAATTCAAAGCATAGAATAAGTGTCTTTCCTAAAACCAAAGATAAAATAGAAACAAATGTTTTCTATAACAGCTAATGGACCCCAGTGCAGTTAAACTAACGAAGGGAGTGTGTTTTCTACTAACTGTTCTGTTTTCCTATTCACCAGAAAATTATACATAAAATTACAGAGATTCTTGTTAGGAATTTACAAACCACCTGTTTTTATTTCCATTCACATTTTTTCTTAAACCTCTTTTCATTTCTTCAATCTTTATATTAAAGCAGAAATACCTTTATCTTTCAGAAACTTGAAAATAATCTACTTAAGAATCTTATTTTTCCACCTCTAATTCTTTCTGATGGGTGTTATCTGAATTCAAAATATTCCTAATACAACATTGTCACTTATAAAGCAAGGACCCTGGGAGTTTTATTTGGCTGTCTTCATTTGAAGAATTTGTGTTTTGTGTATCCTGGTCTCAATGCAAAGTTAATTCCCCAATCATCACTTCTGTGTAAGCTCAGAATAGACAGAACTGTACCATGTAAATTAGTGGTTGCACAGTACCCAGTGCAAGGCCTTGACTTCAAGTGCTTAACTGATACCCCTCAAAAATGTATCTTGTTCCCCAAAGATTGGAAGAGATATCCATATTCAAATTGAATAACTCTGAATACAAAGAAAAGGAAAAATGAAACCACAGTGAGAACAGAAGCAGATTATATCAATTCATGTCCCAATTCTACCTTGTACCAACCATCAACAATGCTCTGTGATCTGGCAAGAAGTTGAGATTCTCTGAACCTCAGTGATTTGTTTTTATTGTATTTTATAAAAGCACTATACCTACTAATGGGGGCTTCCCACGTGGCAAGGTGGTAAAGAATCTGCCTCTAATGCAGGAGACGCAAAAGACACATGTTTGATACCTGGGTCGGGAAGATCCCTGGAAAAGGGAATGGCAACTCATTCACAAGGTCGCAGAAAGTCGGACACAACTGAGCACATATACACACATATCTATCAATATAACAAATTTGAAATTTTAAAAGCTGGCGGCAGGTTACCATTTGAGAAACAAAGTTGCCTACTTTATTAAGTCTCTATGAACAACTTAGTCATCTTCAGCCTACCCAGTAACCTACAGGGCTGAAAAAACAGTGTCACAATTATGTTAAACTTCAGGAAAAGATTTCTGCAGAGACCCGCAGTCCCTATTAACTGCAGGCTAGCCATAGATTTTCAGTTCTCTCCAGAATTGAAGAGTATGAGTCAATGGGAAAAGTCATTGAGAGAACAGGATGCATCTGTTCAAATCTTCTTCCTATTAGTTACTAGTATCTGCTTCTTAATCCATCTTATCCTGTATATCAGTCATAAAACTGCACAAGCGTCAGTAAAATTCAGCAGAAAAGCAAATACACTCCCACTCTCACATAGATGTACAAAAAATGCACACTCTCTTTATTTTTTTTAGAATGCCTTTGGCTCTAGTGGTAAAAAAAAACCAGTCTGCCAATGTAGAGGATGGAAGAGAGGAAGATTTCATCCCTGGGTTGAGAAGATCTACTGGAGAAAGGACTGGTTACCCACTCCAATATTCTTTCCTGGAGAATCCCGTAGACAGAGGAGCCTGGCAGGCTACAGTCCATGGGGTCGCAAAGAGTCAGACACAACTAAAGTGACTTAGCATGTACACATGCATATCTTTCTCAAAAACCCTCAAAACCTCTATAATAGAGAAGGAAGACCACGTTTAATCTGTCTAATCTCTAAATACTAGCCTGATGCAATAATTTAAATAGTGTTCTTACGCAAAATATGCAACCACCCATATTTCACATTTCCTTCTCTCCTGGCACAGGTTTGTGGCTCATGCAACCTCACAGAGAAAAAGGAAAGGAAATCTTGCATCCTTGGGCTGTCCTCTGATTCCTTTGGTTTCCATGGTGATGTTTTGTTCCACTGGTTGCTGTTCATCCTGCTGGGAAAAAGCTAGCAGCCTGTATAAACTCCTGATCCACATTTTCTTGTCTTGGTGAGGACCTGAAAGCTTGGCCCACCTGCATTCCAGGCCTCAGCTTTATTTTAACCCCATGCAGTCTTATCCCCAACAGTCTGAGTAAATCAATATTTCTGATGCCTGTAACTCATTTTTGACACACCAGTGTGCTGAGGTACACAGCTCTGTATTAATAGAATACAGAAGATCTTCATATTTGAGAAGAAAATGGCAACCTATTCCAGTATTCTTGCCTGGGAAATCCCACTGACAGAGGAGTCTGGTAGTCTGCAATCCATGGGGTTGCAAAGAGTCAGGCATGACTGAGAACACACACACAGATCTTCACATATGAAAAGGCTTTCAAGTCTATTGTCAAATATTGAATATTTTGCTGTTTTGAATGTTTTTCAACCTCATTGTAGCAATTTATTCTCACTCTCATGCCTACCTCATCCCTCCTCCAGAGGGATGCTATAAACTTGCTAAGGTGTGTGTGTTCAGTCGCTTCAGTCATTTCCAACTCGTTGTGACTCCCTAGACTATAGCCCATCAAGCTCTTCTGTCCTTGAGATTTTCCTAGCAAGAAAACTGGTGTGGGTTGCCATGCCTTCCTCCAGGGGATCTTCCCAATTCAGGGCTCACACCCGTGTCTCCTGCATCTGCTGCACTGCAGGCATTTTCTTTACCCCCTGAGCCACCAGGGAAACCCAGACTTGCTAAGGAAAACATCAAATAGTGGAAGGCAAAAGGGAAAAGCATACACATATTTTAGTTAAAAATATAGAAATAATAGAAGGACCTATAAATAAATTCAACATGTTTCACCTCTCTTTTCCAGTTCATTCACTAGTTCACAGAAGAAAGTGCAGAGAGGAGGAGAAGGGATGAACAGCCCCCATATGCTAAATCAAGAGAGAACACCAACAATGGCCTGAGCTGGCAAGTGACTGAATCAGCCTGGCTAGGAGAGCAAGTTTTTCGGAGTTCCCCAATACTGGATAGCAAAATCCATGCAAACATCCCTGTATTTCTAAAATTGTTTTTTCAAATTATTTGCAAAGATCACTGATCTGAAAAGTGTGTGTGTGTGTGCGTGCACACGCGTGCATGTGCGTGCATGCTAAGTAGCTTCAGTTGTGTCCAACTCTTTGCAACCCCATGGTCTGGAGCCTGCCAGGCCCCTCTGTCCACCAGATTCTTCAGGCAAGAATACTGGAGTGGGTTGCCATGCCCAGTTCCAGGGGGACCTTCCCAAACCAGGGATCAAACCCACATCTCTTAAGTCTCCTGCACTGGCAGGCAGGTTCTTTACCATTAGCATCACCTGGAAAGCCGCCAAATCATCTTAATTGGTCTCATAGGTATTTTTTTGTTGCTCTTTGTCCCTTTCTTGCTGACCCTGGAATTCCTTCACATGCTGTTCCATTGTTGGTTGTAGAGCTCAGAACATGAAAAAAATGATAAATACCATTCTCTGTATCTACCATACATCGTGTGCAGCTATACTTCCCATGAATGAATTGTGAGTGTGGCATTTTAGAGCACTGCTGAATTTTTCTTTGTTGTCTTCTATTTTCTTTATATTTTTTGTGTCTATTGCTTTCAGAAAGTCATATGAACATCTTTTTCAATATTTTTTATTAATAAAGCTATTGTCAACATATATTTTAAGGACAAAAACTGTGTTGATATTGTTTTATTTTCTAAATGTACATTTAGTCTGATTTTGATGGGTTATTTACCTTATACTGAGCTTTGACCTCTGGGAGTAAGGTAATAAATATTCAAATTGTGTTCAAACTGTCTTAAGCCCCTTGCACATAACTATTCTTGTAGAAACATCAGTGAAACATTTTCAGCCCCATGGCTATTACAATAAAGCATGAATCAACGAGTACAAAGCTCTCTCCTTTGGGTGTATTAGTTTTCGAGGACTATAATAGCAAAGCACTGTAGGCTTGGTGGCTTAAACAAGAGAAATTTACTGTCTCACAGTTTTGGAGGCTATAAGTTCAAGATCAAGTTGTTGCCAGAGTTCGTTCCTTCTGGAAACTGTGAGGGGGAATCTGTCCCCTTGCCTTTCTCTTAGCTTCTGATGATTGGCTGGCAATCTTTGTTGGCTTTTATATCTCTGCCTTCATCTTCATGTGGTGTTCTCTCTGTGTCCATTTCTCTTTGGCTAAATGTCCCCCTCATAATGAGGATACCAATCATATTGGATTAAGGCTCACCCTAATGACATGATCTTAACAGGTTACTTTGGCAACAACTCTATTTCCAAATAAAGTCCCATTGTGAGGTTCAGGGACTGGGACTTCAATGTGTGAATTTGGGTGAACATGATGGTGGCCCAGATGGGAAAAACTTTGGCTGCAATGCAAGAAACCTGAGTTTGATCCCTGGGTCAGGAAGATCCCCTGGAGAAGGGAATGGCTACCCACTCCAGTATTCTTGTCTGAAGAATCCCATGGACAGAAGAGCCTGATGGGCTAGAGTTCATGGGGTCTCAAAGACTAAGAATGTTTCAAGGAGGCAAAAACTGCAAAACATATACAAAGCTTGTTATTAGAGACACAGCACAATGTATGGGAAAGCACGCAGAGAAACAGTTTATTCTGTCAGAGGCAAGACAGAGCTACGCATCCGGAGAGGAGTGCAGGCGTTCTGAGTGAAGAGTGCTGTAAAGAGGCGATTTACATCACTTTTAAGGACAGCCCTTCAGGGTCTTTGTTTGCATTTGGCCAATTAACTTGTTTCTATCTCCACACCCGACTGGTCCTGGGAGCCTCCCCAAGATGTATGTACAACTTTTTTCTAAGATAGATCTCACCCACTGCAGAGGCCTACGGGTACATGTCCACACTTATTATGGGATGATGCCCCCTCCCTCCTTGACACCCAAGTAGCCTGCCCATGCATGTGCAGACAGGGAAGTCTTCCTTGATCTCAGGAGTGAGCACCTTATTTCTGCTTTAGCAGAGCTCAACTTTTACCACTAGCCTTGTCCTTGGAGTGTCTGGGTGAGAACAAAGCTTAAATTTTACTCACTTGATAAACACCAGGTGTCCATCCCAGGGTCTCATCTATCTCCTACCTTGCTTCCTCAAAGGTCTTCTTGTGACCAGAGAGACCTGTTACCCCGGCCAGAGGGAAGGTGATTCTCAGGAAATTGAGCTTGTCAGGTAATATGCAACCTAGGAGAGAAGTTCCCAGAACAAGCTCTGGGACAGAGTAGGTATTCAGTGCTTACTGGATGATCAAGTTGATTGATGGAGTGTGAAGGCCAAGCAAACACAAAATGCAGTCCCATGAAGGAGAAATGACAGAGGTTGTTTCACCAAGACTAGAAGATATTTTCTGTTGTTCAGTCACTTGGTCATGTCTAACTCTTTGTGACCCTGTGGACTGCAGCACACCAGGCTTCCCTGTCCTTTACCATCTCCCAGAGCTTGCTCAAATTCGTGTCCATTGAGTCGGTGATGCCATCCAACCATCTCGTCCTCTGTCATCCCCTTCTCCTCCTGCCCTCAGTCTTTCCCAGAATAGAATATATACATAGAGTGAAATCTACTATAGTCTTTTGATTTCACCCTACCAAGATGAACTGCTTGGGAGCTATGCTATTGTCATCTATTTAGATACTATCTTTGCATTTTATAAATAAAGAAGCAAAGAGCCAGAGAGGTTTAAACAGATTGATTTCCTTACTATCAGCATTAAGGTTAGTACTAATAATGAACCTTCCCAAAATTCAGTCAGTTGCTTCATACCAGCAAGTGTCCTGAATTTTTCCTCACTCTTTCAACCAGGTAGTTTCAACCAGGCACCGTTATGGGTACCATTGAGGGCTGGGTCATAAAGACTCCCCTTGATCAAATTTAAAATTCTGAGCCAAGTTTTATATCCAGACTTTGGGCTTCCCCATTCATCTTTGCATTGCCCATTCTTAGCTTGGATTTTGTTAAGTCATTTAACCACACTTCCCCACACTCACTATCTGATCACCCTTGATAGTTGATCAAGTTCTTCATCCTCTATCATTCTCCAGATGACATCTAATCAACTTGCTCAGCCTTCAGCACATCTTATCAAGTCATTTAGCCAGAATACTCCCTTACCTCTGAAGTCTCTTCTTAGTAATGTTCCATTCACCCTACCCCTTTGCTATAAATCTCCATTTGTATTTGGAATTTAATCCAGTTTTATTCAGCACGGTTATATATATTTATGTGTATATACACTCATATACTGTTTTGTTTTTTTTTTTCCCTTAGAAACCCAATACCACTTAAAATAAGCTTAATTATAAAGCACCTAACTGCTCAAGTCCATACTAGCCACATACAAAATGCCATAACCTCTACCTTATAATGCAGTGAGGGCCTTTACTCATTGGTAAATTAGATTTTAGAATATTTTAGGGGTAGGGCCTACATATTACTTATCATTGTTACTAATATCAAAGTCTGACACTTAATCGTAAATGAAAATTAGTGGAGACATTAATTCACAAAGGATGAATAACTGAATTAATTCTCTGTTCTTGATTTCAGTACCAACACACTCACTGAACTATATTTATTGTAACTTTATATTCTATACTCAAATTACTTCAGGGGAAAGATATGTCACCATGTCTAGTCAAAGAATGCGAATTTTAGAGGAAGATTAATACACACACATCAGGTGAACCCCAGTCACGTGTCTTGAGAAGTCACTTCCTAGACTAGCTCTGCCTTCACGTTTCACTGCGTTGAAGTGGACTTGGTGCTGACGGTGTGAATAGGGTTTAACATTCTCACTTATTGCTGTGGCAGCTGAAGTGTTCAAGGATAGTGAGACGGTGTCCTTTTACTGTTGTCTCCATGGTGACAGGAACTCTGCATCTTGTGCTTGCTTGAGATGTGTTAGTGCCTGGATCTTACATCCAAGGTTTTCTCTGGTGAGTGATGCTTTAGACAATTAGCATGAATTCAGAGCAGCATATTTTGTTTAGCAGATTTCAGCAAGTATTTTATTTGGTTCCTTGATTTCTGGGCTCTGTCAATACTCCTGTAATTGTGAGGTCTGAGGGCTTTGGCTTTACTCTCTATAAAAAGGGAAAATCTGATATAAAGACTATAATAAATTATTATAGACATAGTAAGTAATTGCCTGCATATTCTAATTTAAAGGTTATTGTTCCATTTCTCCAACATGACGTTTGCTGGAAAATCCCTTCATGTGAATTTAAATATTCCAGCTAAAAGAGCTCTGGGAAAAATGTAAGTGCACAATCAGAAAGTGGGACGTTGTGTAGGAAAGATTCTGATTAGATGGAGAGGAGGACACAACTGTCTTGGGAAGCCTTGGCTGGGTCATCGCATCAGCAACAGTAATCCAAGTGTTAGTCACACAGTTGTGTCTGACTCTCTGCGAACCCATGGACTATAGCCCGCCAAGCTCCTCTGTACATAGAATACTCCAGGCAAGAAAACTGGAGTGGGGAGTCATTCCCTTCTCCAGGAGATCTTCCCGACCCAAAGATCAAACCAGGGTCTTCTGCATTGCAGGCGAATTCTTTACCATGAGTCACCAGGGAAGCCCCATAAAATATGGACCACGTTTTGTCAGAACTCTCCACTATGACCTGTCCATATTAGATGGCCTTGAACAGCATGGCTTATAGCTTCATTGAGCAGCAAAGGCAGTAGCCTCCAAAGACAGGAATAGTGTAAAAAGAAGACTGTTCAGGGGAAAAGGTCTATTTTATACTTTTTCTCAAACTTAGCCTGAAAACTGTCATAGTTTTCTACGTATTGGGTTGGCCAAAAACTTCATTTGTGTTTTTTTGGTAAGATTTTATGGAAAAACTGGGATCCCCTGCTGGCTTAGATAATAAAGTATCTGCCTACCATGCAGGAGATGCAGGAGACTCGAGTTCAGTCCCTGGGTCAGGAAGATATACTGGAGGAGGAAATTACAACTTACTCCAGTATTCTAATCTGGAGAATTCCACAGACAGAGCAGCCTGGCCAGTTACAGTCCATGGGGTTGCTAAGATTTGGACACAAAAATGGCAACCCACTCTTGCCTGGAGAATCCCATGGATGGAGGAGCCTGGCGGGCTACAGTCCATGGGGTCGCAAAGAGTTGGACACGACTGAGCGACTTCACTTAAGCAACTAACACTTATGGAAAAACTGGAACGAACATTTTAGCCAACCAATACTAGTGAATGACAGAAGGAACACTCATTTTAACATCCAAAACAACTTTGCAAAGCGGTTTTAAATCCCCTTGCATGATCAGTGAGGAGAACAATTGTTTCACAGAACAGGATAATCCTAACTATCTTTGTGTAAGTTTCATATTCTTCTCTCGAAACAAAACACAGGTATTCATCTGAGACCCATAAAGCCATAAGAGAAAGAAATGAGTTTATTTTTGTTCCTATTAGGGCTGCTGTCCTATTTCTATTTGACCTACCCTGGGTTTTTGCCCCAGTGTCCACAGATGAGGAGGAAGGCAAAATGAGTTCTGCACTTGGATGTAACTGCAGCCGCCATCTATAATGGATCCTGACCATTTTCAAATGTCAGGCTTCAACGAGGGCTGGAGGAAATATGGCCTGTGCACAAGAACAAGACTAAATTAGAATTACACTTATCCCCTATTTTCATTGACTAACTCTCTTTGGGACTCCAACTGACCACAGAGGGGGGCTATCTCATGTACACCGTCTCCTAGTCTTACTATGACACCTGGTGCTTCCTTCCAGTCCTCTCACATGCCAGCTGCTCACTCTTAATCCTCAGGGTTAGGAGGTGTGATCAAGGTCCTCCTGAGTCTTGATCATAGTCATTACTCCATGATTCTCTGAAGCAGTCATCCCCAACATTCTTGGGAATAGGGACCAGTTTCCTGGAAGACAACTTTTCCATGAATAGGGCAGGGGCTGATTTCCAGATTATTCAAGTGCATTACATTTATTTTGAACTGTATTTCTATTGTTAGTACATCAATTCCACCTTAGATCATTAGGCATTAGAACCCATAGGTTCTGGACCCCTGTTCTAAAGCGATAATCTTGAAAGACATACCATCTGGAAACACCATCCTTTTCCATCCTTGTTGCTCTCATATACAGACCTCTCACTGAACACTCCTCATTCACAGCAGGCTCCCACATCTAAGAGAGATTTCACTCACTCCACATGAATCTGACCTTACTTTTACTCCAAGTCCTTCCATAATGCTTCAAGAATTCAGTACTCAGGTGGCAACCCTCCGGCTCCCTGGCCTCTCAATTTTTCAGTGGCCTCATATACTCCCTGATGTATCACTCTCTTCTACTATAGCTACTCACCCCCATGGCCTCACCCTGGTCATCTTTCTGACTTGTAACCACTCTAATTCCAAAGTATCTTACTATGTGCTCATAAAAATTTTAACACCAGCTTAAAAAAAAAATCATTATTCCTTTTATGATCCTCCAGCCTTCTATAATGGTTTCTCCCAATCCAGGAATCATATAATGACTATTGCTTGAGCTAACGAATGAGTGAACAAACTCATGAAGAGGAAAATGCCAATAACCCAGTTACAATAACATTTCTTCTTCTGCTGAACAGCAAATCCTGTGTTGAGCCTGGTTCTGAGTTGCTGGGCTACACTGCTCAATCCATATATAAGCTAGGCTTCCTACTTCCCAAGGGAAATTACTAAATACCTGGACATCACAGATGGATGGGGGATGGGAACAGAAAGCACAAAAAGGACCAGGAAGTGGTCCCTTTCCACATTAACACTGAAATAGACTTTTTATTTGAAATATGAAATACTCCTTCAAATGTGTCCTTTTATATCTGAAGAGACAGAATATATATGTGTGTATGTATATACGTGGGCTTCCCTGATAGCTCAGTTGGTAAAGAGTCCACCTGGAATGCAGGAAACCCCAATTCAATTCCTGGGTTGAAAAGATCCCCTGGAGAGGGGATAGGCTATCCACTCCAGTATTCTTGGGCTTCACTTGTGGCTCAGCTGGTAAAGAATCTACCTACAATACATGAGACCTGGGTTCCACCCCTGGGTTGTGAAGATCCCCTGGAGAAGGGAAAGGCTACCCACTTCAGTATTCTGGCCAGGAGAATTCAATGGACTGTAGAGTCCATGAGGTTGCAAAGAGCCGGACACAACTAAGCGACTTTCACTAGAGACTAGCAATTGTGCGTGCTAAGTCTCTTCAGTCATGTCCAACTCTGTGCAACCCCCATGGACTGGAGCTCACCAGGCTCCTCTGTCCATGGGATTCTTCAGGCAGAAATACTGGAGTAGGTCTCCATGCCCTTTTCCAAGGGATCTGTCCAACCCAGGGATGGAACCCACGTCTCGTGTCTTCCATATTGGCAGGCAAGTGCTTCACCACTAGCACCGCCTGGGAAGCCCCACGTGTATATGTACAACCACACAAAACTTCTTTTCTTCCATTTTTCTTTATTTTTTCTCCCCATAATTAAAATATATATAAATCCTGTCCTTTGACCAGCTGATTAAAAGGGAACTCCACTCTAGAAATGCTTTGCTTGTTTTTCTTCCTTCTGACTATGTGCTTTGCTTGTTTTTCTTCCTTCTTTGTCTTTCTGTTTATGTTTTTACATTTTAAGCATAAAACATCTTGACATTTGCCTTCACAGAACCAGATAAAGAGAATGCTGGTTCTCTTATTTTCTGCAGTCATAATAAAATAATATTTAGGAATGAAAATAAGAAAAGCAATATACTTAACCCAGGGTCTTTATGAATGCATGTAATAGGATTTTATTTGGTAAATATCTGTTAGTTTCCTTGGATGAACAGAAGGACTCTTTATTTATTTTCCAGTGATACTAAGAAAATAGAAATAATATTGAGAACACATTTTCCACATGTTTCTGGTAAAGCCTGATATTTTCTAGCATGCTAATTCAGAAGAATCCAAATAAAACATCAAAAAGAGGGAGAGCTAATTTGTGCTCCACACCCACTGCAGACTTCATCAGTTGTCACTGCCTTCTTTCCCACTGAGCACGTAAGAGGTTTATAATGCTTTTCAAGACCGAAATTTGCCATGAGAATAAAATATCTTTTTACAAAGGTCCTTATTATTTTAATATGCTTTATAATACTTCTTTAATATTCTTACATGCTTGAAGTTATTCTTGAATTAAATGATATACTAGGGATTGAAATGTTTTTCAATTTCTCCAACTTCCTAGATAACTTACATTTTCCTATATTTTAAGGATGTCACATCACTCTCCCTTCTTTGCTAGCTTTCTTCTTGTTTATTTCTAATATTAAAATATATACACAAATGTTAATCAAAACAGATTTGAAATTTAAGTCAGAGCTGTTTATGTACACCAACTGTTTATAAGCACTTTAATAAATATACCTGAAATAGGAATATCAAGAGAAAAAAAGGAAGTTGCTCAATTATCTAATAGCCTCAAGTGCCCTAAAAACATCTGGTTAATAAGAAATTTTGACAAATGATAGTTCTGGCTTCATGTGTGAGGAAAAGCTTTCTGTTACTCAGTTCTGAAGTTTCCAGTCCCAAAAGAATAAGCTCAGAAATGAATTTCACCAAAAGTTAATATTCTGACATATCTTGTAACAGTACATCCAATAATCATAGTATCTAATCAAATTCTTTCTGTCCATCTGATGGCCAATTTCATATCATAAGAAGATATAAATTGCAAATATATGCTTCTATTCTGCTGGAATAGGACCGCTAATGGTGCCCATCTATGGGCTTCCCGGGTGACTCAGTGGTAAAGAATCCGCCTGACGAGTAGGAGATGTAGGTTTAATCCCTGTGTTGGGACAATCCCCTGGAGAAGGAAATGGCTACCCACTCCAGTATTCACGACTGGGAAATTCCATAGACAGAGGGGCCTGGTGGGCTACAGTCCATGGGATTGGAAAGAGTCAGATATGACTTATCGACTAAACAACAATGATGGCCATGCCCAAAACCCCAGAATCTGTGACTATGTTGCCTTACATGGCAAAAGGACTCTGCAGAAGTGCTCAAGGATCTTGAAAAGGGGAGATTTTCCTGAGTGTCTGGGTGGGTCCACTGTAATCAGTGTAATTATAAGCAAAGATTTTTATAAAGTGAAAAAGAGAAGTGGTAGAGTCAGAGATTTGAAGATGCTATGTTTCTGTTTTTGAAAGTGGATGAAGGAGCACCAGATAAGAAATACAAGTGACCTCTAGAAGCTGGAGCAGGCAAAGGAATGGATTCTGCCCAAGAAGCTCCAGAAGGAACACAGCCCTGCCAACAACTTGTTAGCCCATCTCAGACTTGAACTGAAGCCCATTTCAAACTCTACATCCAGGTCTGTGAGATAATAAATTGGCATTGTTTTAAGCTGTTTCCTGAAAGCATAACAAGAATATTTTGGATTCAAAGCAACACAATATAAATAAATATCTACTGTCTGAATATGTAGCAAATCATCAGATCAGGGCAATGGGAGCAAAGTTTGTTTGTGAATGAACAGCTTGTTCAGGTTTAGTAAATAAAACTGGAGATACATTTCTGGATCACAGACAAGAGTATAAAGAGAGAAAAATGATGAGGATAAATATGAGAAAATGAAGCAAAGGCAATATCTCTCTTCTAAGGAAATAATAGAACTCATGAATAGAATCCTGAGCAAAAAAAAAAAAATAGTAGAAATGGTTTCTGAACTGAAAATGGCATGGTTCAAGAAATTTATGAAAAGCTTGATTATCTACCCATATTCAGGGCATTAAAATTACCTTATACATTTAGGAGTAAATTAAAAATGAGTACAACTTACATTGACTTTAGATTTCTTTGCACAGTCTGAGCTTCTGGAAAACAGTAAAATAAAATTTACTACTCATGATATCTTTGTGTAGCAAATTGATTTTCATGGGTGAAATGTATAGCAAGGTGGTTTAAATGTTTGTGGAAATAAAAGAAGATTTTCTACCAAGCCATCCTTCCTAGATAGATGTCCTTCAATTATTGAATCAAAATTTAGAATCTAACGATGGTGAGTTGTAGATAAAAGAGACTGATGATAAATATTTAAGCCAAAAAAAAAAAAAAAAAGCCAATGAAATAACTTAAATATCTATGGAATTTGGATCCAAAATTAAATGCATAACAATTATGTGGGGAAAAAAAAAAAAAACTTGCTATTGAAAAGAGTCTTTAAAAATAAAGATTTATATCCCTCTCATTATATTACAGAAAACTAGGGAGACTGCTGAGGCATGAGATATAATGGATAGATGGATATAAAGAGAAAACGGATTCTCCTTGAATAATGATAAACTTTAAAAATCTCCTTATTATTTAAAAAATTAGATAATTTTAAGAATTTTAAGTAAATATAATTTAAAAGTGCTTAAAAACACAAGATAATCCTTAATGCAATTAAAAATTGAATACATGCCATTTAAATTATTGCAGAAATTATGGACAAAATATATTTAGTTTGTATAGTTCCTCCAAAAAACAGAATGGAAGATGAAAACAAAAAGTTCTTTAAACAAGAAGTACACCACATGAAGATAATAGAATCCAAGCTAAAATAACCTGTTAAACATTATTGTTTTCCAAATTATGTACAATGAAAAGTATAAAGGGGGAATTCTAATAATTATGTATTATCAGACTCATTCTTAAAATAAAATGTAAACCTTCTCTCCATACATATCCTCTGTCCTGTTTTTCATTTTCTCTGTCCATCTCTACTTGATGTGCTTCTTTTCTGCTTCATTTAGCTGTCTTTCAGGCATAAGTCTCCGATCTTGGAAAGGTCAATTACAGTAAGAGAAACATTGTCTCAATAACATGGCCTGACTCTTAGAGACCTCTAACCCATGTGCTGTTCCCAAAAACAGTGTTCTTACTTCTGGGAAGTAAATAAAAATATTTGGGAGAATTTGTTAAACTGAATATTAAAAAAGAAAAAAACTCATTAGAAAACAATTCTCAAATGAATTAAAGAACAAAACTTGGCTATATGCTACAAAAATTAAGATGCTTGGTACAATATCATTGCAAAGAAAGGGCTGGGCAAAGATAATATTAGGCAAATATAAACAGTGTCCCAAATATATTTCCAACATCCAAACATTAAATAGGATATTCACTGGAATAATAATCCATTTTGAAGTTTTGACAAAAATTAACTTAAAAGTATCAAGCAACATATTAAATATTATATTAATGTATTAAAATATATAAAGCAACAATAGATAGAAATATAAGGGGGCATTAACATTTCAGCTAACAAAAAAATAAAATTAATAAAAATGGTTCTAAGGAATAGCTGA
This sequence comes from Bos indicus x Bos taurus, assembly GCF_003369695.1. NCBI lineage: Eukaryota > Metazoa > Chordata > Mammalia > Artiodactyla > Bovidae > Bos > Bos indicus x Bos taurus. Next base: position 42,852,960 of record NC_040089.1, read on the forward strand.
TATGCATGATCAATTATTAAACTATCCTTCAGTGATGCTGATTATATGGCATCTGTCCTAGGTCTTTAGCACAATAAAGATGATAATAGCAATAGATGAAATAATTTAATCACAGTAATAAACATAAAGCCTTTTCCTGGATATTCTGAAAATATTTTCTTAATTAACTATTACAACAGCCTGACCAGGCAGATATAACATCCATTTGAAGTGTGAGAGATCTAAGTTGGGAAAGTCTAAAATAATATATCTTAAGTCACATACTCTTTCAAATAAGTGGATGAAATTTGAAATTGCATTTGTCTGATTCCTGAGCATCATACATTTTCTGCCATGCCATGATGTATTTCATACTCAAAGACATTTGTCACCACAGTAGATTCTATTTCACAGTAGAGTGGAATAGAAACGTCTAAGTCATGATTCTCCACTGAAATATTGTATGACAATAAATGGTGTTTATGAATTCTTTACATCAATATTTTTATTTTTTCTACAAAAGTATAAAATTGATATATGATTTAGTCCTAACTGTGCAAACAAAAATCTTTTGTTTTTTTTTTTTTAACTTTTGGTATTTTCTATAGGATGAATAATGGAGAAGGAAATGGCAACCCACTCCAGTACTCTTGGCTGGAAAATTCCATGGATAGAGGAGGCTGGTAGGCTACAGTCCATGGGATTGCAAAGAGTCAGACACAACTGAGCAACTTCACTTTCTTTCTATAGATCCTTTTGGAGAAGGAAATGGCAACCCACTCATGTGTTCTTGCCTGGAGAATCCCATGGACGAGGGCCCTGGTGGGCTATAGTCAATGGGGTTGCAAAGAGTTGGACACAACTAAGCAACTAACACATACATACATAGGATGAATAGGTCATATCTGTAAAAATTGCCTCTCAGAATCCACTCCACCTGGTGTTTGGTAGCATTCTGGTGGGTCTCAGGGTGGAAAGTGAAAGTGAAGTCTCTCAGTCATGTCCGACTCTGCAACCCCATGGACTGTAGCCTACCAGGCTCCTCTGCCCATGGGATTTTCCAGGCAAGAGTACTGAAGTGGGCTGCCATTTTCTTCTCCAGGGAACCTTCCCAACCCTGGGATCGAACCCAGGTCTCTTGCATTGCAGACAGACGCTTTATCATCTGAGCCACCAGGGGTCTTAGGGTACTTGAGATAAGAAGATTTTTGGCAGACAGAGGCAGATAGAATAGTTGAGCAATGCCTAAACTGATGAACACTATCAAAAAGATTTTTTGAGGATACCTTAGTAAGGAGGATCAGTTCAGTTCAGTAGCTCAGTCGTTTCTGACTCTTTGCGACCCCATGAATTGCAGCACCCCAGGCCTCCCTGTCCATCACCAACTCAAACTCAGCCATGAAATTAAAAGACGCTTGCTCCTTAGAAGAAAAGTTATGACCAACCTAGACAGCATATTGACAAGCAGAGACATTACTTTGGCGACAAAGGTCCATCTAGTCAAAGCTATGGTTTTTCAAGTAGTCATGTATGAATGTGAAAGTTGGACCACAAAAAAAACTGAGTGCCAAAGAGTTGATGTTTTTGAACTGTGGTGATGGAGAGGAGTCCCTTGGACAGCAAGGAGATCCAACCAGTCCATCCTAAAGGAAATCAGTCCTGATTATTCATTGGAAGAACTGTTGCTAAAGCTAATGCTCCAATACTTGAGAGTCCCTTGGACAGCAAGAAGATCAAACCAGTCAATTCTAAAGGAAATCAGTCCTAAATATTCATTGGAGGGACTGATGCTAAAGCTCCAATACTTTGGCCACCTGATGCAAAGAACTGACTTATTGGAAAAGACCCTGACCATGACTAGCTAGTGACGCACAAAAATAATGTACCACCCTGTTTATGAAAGATTCAAGGCAGGAGGAGAAGGGGACAACAGAGGATGAGATGGCTGGATGGCATCACCGACTCGATGGACATGAGTTTGAGTAAACTCCAAGAGTTGGTGCTGGACAGGAAAGCCTGGCGTGCTGCAGTCCATGGGGTCGCAAAGTATCAGACACGATTGAGTGACTGAATTGAACTGAACTGGGTTTTATAGAACAATTTCCATTTATTATGGAGGAGGTATTGTGGTTCTGAAGGTGATACTTAAGTTCTAGATACTCAAATTCAAGTCAACTGATCTAATTGCAAGAGAAAATATAGGCCAATATAGGCTTTTATTTCTTTTACCAATAAAGATTGTATTCCTTTTCTACCTAATTAGATGAGTCATTCTGATTTGTCATTCTGACTACAGTTTGCAGTCTTCTCTTTATAGAGAGTGGAACTTGAAGCATCCCAACAGTCTCATCAGCAGTTTTTGTTTCAAGCCTGGAATTTCAATTTGTTGAAAGATGAGCCAAGGTGAAGAATCCTGCGTCAAGCTTTATACAGCACAGCGTCTCTTTTTTAAAAAAAACTAGAACCTTCATGGCTTGCTTTTCACTGTGTATGGAAGTAAATACATCAGAGCTTGCTAAGCTATCCATCCAAGGTTAAGCAAAATTTCTCTAACGTGCAGGAAAGCCTGTTTTTCCTCTTGACGCTGATGTAGTACAATTGGTGTTCACAGCTGCTACATAAATTGTTTGCAAAATCAATGAAAGCATTCCAGGGCCAGAGTTAGCATGCACTTCTCCTGGTGACTCTGGAAGCATGTTACTTTCCAAATAAAGTCATATTCCCAACATATGCACTGCCACTCTGGTTCCTGACCTCCCAGAGGACAATGACCACGACTAGCTAGTGACACACAAAAATAATGTACCACCCTGGTTATGAAAGCTACCAACCTGTAGCCTTGAATAAGAGCTCCTATTAGTTAAGCAATCAGGGGTTGCATTTCTGCTCAGCAAGTACCAAATATTTAAAGTAACATCCTTGACTTTTAATAATAGAAGATTGATTACAGACCTAGTTTCAATTTTGAAAAATACTCAAGATTGACTAAAGAAAAGAATGGAGATAATATAACTAATAGGCTAACCATCCACAGTGAATTTATGAGGTAGATAGTGTGATAAACCTGGATAGTAGAGTTTCTATGAACATACTGATCACAAGTTGAAGAAAACATATAAGAAATGGCTCTTTTTAATTCAATTTTTATTTACGTCTTTTCATATCTTCTAGAGCTGTGGGCCAATACCTGGAATAAACAGTGAGACTGTACAGTGCATTAAAGTGACCTAAACCATGACCATCCAGCTTTATTTTAGTTAGAGGTAGAGATCATGGTTGGACATGACAACTAGCAGAGAGGCAAAGCCTGACACAGCAAGGAGAGGAAAAAGATAAGCTCTTTCAGGACTTTTTGGGCTGAAAAATAAAATATTTTGTAGGTCTTTCTCTGAATCTGATATTAAAAAGTTCATCTCTAACCAGTCTTTGCCTATTTTATATGTGAAAATGGCCTAGAAACACAATAAAAGAAGTACTGTTAAGGCCTGGGTCAGAGTTTGATATTCACATCAGCTGGATGTTTTGTTTTCTGTGGTTTTCAGAACTGTTGCTAGAGCACTAGAGCACTTTCTCAACTACCATGTCAGAAAGGCCAGGAGTTTTAGAAACATTCTGACCCAAACTAAAAAGTCATGATATATCAAGTGTTATGGGTCTCTCCAGATAGGCATTGGATGAGTACACAACATAAGCCTTGCAGGATAGGGATACCCAGCTGCTCTGAGCATTTTGACTAAGCTCGATCTGTAATACAGAATCAATTGTGGATGCAATAACTGCAATGAATGAGAAAAAGTACTATTACAAAATTATTTTCTGCTGCAGCATACATGCATGCACATGGATTCATATGCACATATGCACACACATTCAAAAACAGGGTCTATATATCTTATGAATTCAGTTCCTTCCTAAGGATTCCTGAAGATGCTGATCTCATTAATTTTCATCTAGAGTTTTGAAATAGCCTTTAAATTTTTTCCCATTCTATGTTCACCTTCCACAATATACAAAAGTTATTGTCATTAGAAATAGATTCAATCATGTCACTTAATTCTTCAAAACACATCTACATTCATATCTATGGTATATTTAAACCAGATTAAGACATTTTGCTCCCTCTAGTAGATTATTAATTTATCATTCCTTCAAACCAATAGCCCTTCAATATTTGTCCATTTATTATTTATGGATGAGGCTGAGCATCCATGTGATAGGGGCAGAAGAAAGTACCCATCCTCCCTTCAACTTTTCTATATAATTCAGCTCTGGTCCCAAACTTGCTTAACTTATTCTGCCAAATAAAGTTCTATTAACATCCAGACTGATCTTTCAGGGGAGGGAATTAAGTTACTCACATCATATGATGTAGAATTCTATTCCTACATGTTTGCCAAAAAAAATAAAAACACATGTACACAAAAATAATTCAAAAGAAAATGTATAATTTCCTCAAGCTTGAAAAGAAAGCACTAATGACTTTCAGTAGGAAAATAAGTAAACAAATTGTTTTACATTCACACAATGAAATACTACTCAGTAATAAAAAAAGAACAAATAACTGTTCCATGCAGCAACATGAATGAACTTCAAAAACAGTATGCTAAGTGAAAGAAACTAGAAAAAAATTCTGTACTTTATACTTCTTTTATATGAAATCCAAATATAAGCGGAGCCAATCTATGGTGAGAGAACAGATAGTGTGTGGGAGAGAGAACTAACTATAAGGTTATATGAAACTATTGGAAGATGAAGATAGTCTATATCTTATTTTGTTGTGGGAGATGATTTCAAAGGCATATACAGTTGTCAAGATCTATCCAACTGAATGCATGAGATGCTTGCTCTTTATTTTATACTAATTTTATTGTAGTACCTAAAGCAGTTATGAGCTGTCTCATCTGTTGTTGCTTGAAGGTATTCCTCTGGGGTATCATCCTTTGTCCCAAGGAGCCAATCAGTTTTCTTTGACAATGCATTCAGAGTTTTTTTCTGAGAGGAATCCCAGTAAATATAGTTTCCTCTATGTTATTAACTTTCTCATAATTTGCTGGCACTCAGTGATGTTTTGCAGTTCTGTATAAAAAAATGCTTGGAACAGCTACTCAGCTGGTATGGTACTAATTTGGGCTCCGTATCTGAGGATAATAACAAACATCCCAGCATACCATTCTAGCTTCCTCTTATGACACTGCTCACTAGAAAGCCTATATTCATTTCAGACACAAAGGATAGTTTATACTTTCTGGACGTTTCTTACAGCGTATCTGGTGTTGCAAGGTGGTTGTGGCACATGGCTGCCTGAGAGTGAACCTTTCCTTTCATACCTACCACTTATGTGAATTTTTCTAAACTACCTAACTGCTCTATACCTCATCTTTATTTAAATTGTGAGTATATATCTAACAGATAGGATTTTATAAGTATTAAATAAGTGTGTGTGTTGCTTAAAACAGAGCCTGACATATAATGCAATATGTGTGTTATTAATATCTTAATATTTTTATTTGTGCATCCATATATTTGCACTTATTTTTTATAGCTATTGTTTTCCTTCTCATTTACTTTATTGTAAAGAATTATCTTCTTAGCTTGGACTTCCTTTAAAAAAACGAATTTACTGTTTTTTTTTTTGGCAAAAGTTAAGTTTACATGGAACCATACAAATGGATGGAGGAGCCTGGTAGGCTGCAGTCCATGGGGCCACTAAGAGTCGGACACGACTGAGCGACTTCACTTTCACTTTTCATTTTCACGCATTGGAGAAGGAAATGGCAACCCACTCTAGTGTTCTTGCCTGGAGAGTCCCAGGGACAGGGGAGCCTGGTGGGCTGCCATCTATGGGGTCGCACAGAGTCAGACACGACTGAAGCGACTTAGCAGCAGCAGCATACAAATGGAATCATATTCAAGAAAAATTTCTTGAGTTGTTCATAATTTTTTTCCATTGAGATTGTCATGAAAACTGATATTCTATTTCCTGGAATTTATTCATATTAAGCCTCATGCTAAGATTGTCCACTTATTTAATGTATTTCATTTTAGCAGCACTATTATGGCACCGTGGGTGAATAAAAGGCTGGGTGAGTTTTTGCTTTGTCAGTCTGGCAGCTGTCTCTGCTGCTCAATCTATCAACCCTCCTCTTTCTTTCAACACTCAGAAAGAAGATGCTATGCTTGCAGAGTCAATAGAGCCCACGTGGTAGAAACACTCAACTCTTCCTAACTCTGCCTATTAGTATACCTGCTTTCCTACCCATCTTTACCTACATCCTTCCCCTCCTGGTGGAAGAGGTAATCCTTCCATGTTCCAGATGCCATCTGCTCACAAGTTTTTCAAGGACCTCAGTCTATAGATTTTTGTCCTCCATCTGCTTTCTCCCCTGCATCTCTCTCATGTATTGTCAATTTCTTCCTCTCTACAGATTGTTATTTTAAGAATATTTGATATGCAGTATAACAACTTAACATCTTGGTTGTAACAATTCCACATGAAAATTTATAGCAAATTTTTGGATTGCCTGTTCCTTTTGTTTCTTTATTTGTAAAATTATTTTATTGTGATATTAATATAATTCACTCACTAGCTGTTTGAAGTACACATTTGTGTATTTTAGTATATTCACAGAGCTGTGAAATAATCTCTACAATCAATTTTAGAGAATTCCAGTCACACCCAAAAGAAAGCCTGTTTCATTAAAAATCATTCTCTGTATTTCCCTAATGGTTCCCTGACTCTAAGCAACCATTAAGATTTCAGTCCCTACAGTTTTGCCTGTTTTTAATATTTTATATAGTAAAGAGCATTATAAAAGTTCTTTAAACAATTCTAACACAGTTTGTTTCATTTAACATAGTATTGCCTAGGTTCATCCACATTGTAGCACATATCACTACTTTTTACTACTGAATATTCCATTGCATGCAGTTTCCACATTTTATTTATTTCATTCAGTTCAGTTTTATTTAGTTCAGTTCAGTTCAGTTCAGTCGCTCAGTCATGTCCGACTCTGCGACCCCATGAATCACAGCACGCCAGGCCTCCCTGTCCATCACCAACTCCCGGAGTTTACTGAAATTCATGTACATCAAGTCAGTGATGCCATCCAGCCATCTCATCCTCTGTCATCCCCTTCTCCTCCTGCCCCCAATCCCTCCCAGCATCAGAGTCTTTTCCAATGAGTCAACTCTTCGCATCAGGTGGCCAAAGTACTGGAGTTTCAGCTTTAGCATCACTCCTTCCAAAGAACACCCAAGGCTGATCTCCTTCAGAATGGACTGGTTGGATCTCCTTGCAATCCAAGGGACTCTCAAGAGTCTTCTCCAACACCACATTTCAAAAGCATCAATTCTTCAGTGCTAAGCTTTCTTCACAGTCCAACTCTCACATCCATACATGACCACAGGAAAAACCATAGCCTTGACTAGACGGACCTTTGTTGGCAAAGTAATATCTCTGCTTTTGAATATGCTATCTAGGTTGGTCATAACTTTCCTTCCAAGGAGCAAGCGTCTTTCAATTTCATGGCTGCAATCAGCATCTGCAGTGATTTTGGAGCCCCCCCAAAAATAAAATCTGACACTGTTTCCACTCTTTCCCCATCTGAATGTTGAGCTTTAAGCCAACTTTCTCACTTTCCTCTTTCATGTTTATCAATAGGCTTTTTAGTTCCTCTTCACTTTCTGCCATCAGAGTGGTGTCATCTGCATATCTGAGTTTATTGATATTTCTCCCGGCAATCTTGATTCCAGCTTGTGATTCTTCCAGCCCAGCATTTCTCATGATGTACTCTGCATAGAAGTTAAATAAGCAAGGTGACAATATACAGCCTTGACGTACTCCTTTTATTTGGAACCAGTCTGTTGTTCCATGTCCAGTTCTAACTGTTGCTTCCTGACCTGCATACAGGTTTCTCAAGAAGCAGGTCAGGTGGTCTGGTATTCCCATCTCTTGAAGGGTTTTCCACAGTTTATTGTGATCCACACAGTCAAAGTCCTTGGCGTAGTCAATAAAGCAGAAACAGATGTTTTTCTGGAACTCTATTGCTTTTTCCATGGATCCAGTGGATGTTGGCAATTTGATCTCTGGTTCCTCTGCCTTTTCTAAGACCAGCTTGAACATCTGGAAGTTCACAGTTCACGTATTCCTGAAGCCTGGCTTGGAGAATTTTGAGCATTACTTTACTAGCGTGTGAGGTGAGTGCAATTGTGTGATAGTTTGAGCATTCTTTGGCATTGCCTTTCTTTGGGATTGGAATGAAAACTGACCTTTTCCAGTCTTGTGGCCACTGCTGAGTTTTCCAAATTTGTTGGCATATTGAGTGCAGCACTTTCACAGCATCATCTTTTAGGATTTGAAATAGCTCAACTGGAATTCCATCACCTCCACTAGCTTTGTTCGTAGTGATGTTTTCTAAGGCCCACTTGACTTCACATTCCAGGATGTCTGGCTCTAGGTCAGTGATCACACCATCATGATTATCTGGGTTGTGAAGCTCTTTTTTGTACAGTTCTTCTGTGTATTCTTGCCGCCTCTTCTTAATATCTTCTGCTTCTGTTAGGTCCATACCATTTCTGTCCTTTATCGAGCCCATCTTTGCATGAAACGTTCCCTTGGTATCTTTAATTTTCTTGAAGAGATCTCTAGTCTTTCCCATTCTGTTGTTTTCCTCTATTTCTTTGCATTGATCGCTGAGGAAGGCTTTCTTATCTCTCCTTGCTATTCTTTGGAACTCTGCATTCAGATGCTTACATCTTTCCTTTTCTCCTTTGCTTTTCACTTCTCTTCTTTTCACACCTATTCGTAAGGCCTCTCCAGACAGCTGTTAATGGACATTTGAGTTGTTTCTACTGTTTGGCTATAATGACTAATGCCACTATGACATTTGATTACATAAATATTAGTGTGGACATTTGTTTTCATTTCATTTGGGTGTGCTGTGCTGTGCTGTGCTGTGCTTGCTTGGTTAGTCATGCCTGACTCTGTAGCCCACCAGGCTACTCTGTCTGTGAAATTTTTCAGGCAAGAATACTGGAGTGGGTTGCCATTTCCTCCCCATGGGATCTTCCTGACCTAGGGCCTGAACCTGTGTCTACTGTGTCTCCTGTGTCTCCTGAATTGCAAGTGGATTCTTTACCCACTGAGCCATCAAGGGTAACCCTCTCTTGGATGAACAGTAGGATGTCCAGTAGGAGCTGGATCATACTGCAATTTCCTTGGCTCAAATTTTGTGCTTCTTAAATGGTCATTCTTCAAAATTCAATTGCATTTTTACTTTTCCAGTCTCCTAAGACCAGTGTGTAAATCTTTCTATCTTATCTGCTTTTATAACATTTCCTACATAAATATGTTGAGTGTTTTATTATTGGTGTTAAAAGTTTATAAATCTGTCTCCCCACTCATTGTGAGACTTTCTGTGGAAGGAAAGAAATTTTGTTCATCTTTTTTTCCTTCCAGCTAATTAGCTCATAGTTCTCAATAGATGGTCAACTAATAAATCAAGCATAAATGAATTATCTGTGACTTATTCCAGTTTAATAATTCAAAAGCATTACATACTGTGGGTCAGGCATTGTACTGTGCCTTGAAAGTATACAAATGAGTAAAAAGTGGCTCTTGGTCATGAGGGCAAAACTAGAGAAACATACACAGAAAGGTTCCCTGCAGACCCCCGCCCACATTGACTCACAAGCCCTTTCTCTGTACTGCGCAGCCTCCCAGCAGCTGTGCTCTGCTGGAAAGGAGGAGGAGGGGTTAGGGAAGGAGGTGGAGAGAAAGAAGGGGAACCAGATAGGAATGTTGGAGGAGGATCTTGCTGCTGAGTGGAAACTCAAAGGTGATTACTGTTGGAGGACCAAGGTAGACAGACAATCAGGAATACAGATTTTGGAATAGACATGATTTCTAATGTGATGAGATTTGTATTTATTGCAAAGGCAAAGGCAGCCCCACGTTATATCTAAAAGCAATTGACTAACCAAAAGTATTTTTAGCTAGACTGAAATATAGGGGAGATGGCATGGGAAAAGTGGAAAGTAAAAGTGAAGTCGTTCAGTCGTGTCTGACTCTTTGAGACCCCATGGACACCAGGCTGCTTCGCCCATGGGATTTTCTAGGCAAGAGTACTGGAGTGGGTTGCCTTTTCCTTCTCCAGGGAACTTCCCAACCCAGAGATCAAACCCAGGTCTCCTGCATTGTAGACAGGCGCTTTACCGTCTGAGCCACCAAGGAAGTCTAAGGAAAAGTGGAGGTTGGATTAAATCCAGAGATGTGGATAAGTTATTTATCTATAGTGCAACTCACATTTCTTGAGCAAATATGAGGGCCCTTGGGGAAAAGAGTTGAATAAAGAAATTTCTTGACCAATATATGCATACATAAGTATGATATACACATGTGAATTATTTCCTCATTTGTAAGACACCATCACAAATTTAATATTAACTTTGGGGGGAGAAAAGCACTATGCTAAATGTAAAAGTCAATTGTAAGATACATTCCCCTATTTGAAATATAATAATATGAAAAAAAATTGTGCTCTAAGGTTGAGGAGAGGTTTCGGCAGTGGCTCAGTGGTAAAGAATCCACCTGCAATTCAGGAGACGCGGGTTCCATCTCTGGGTCAGAAAGATCCCCTGGAGGAGGAAAGAGCAACCCACTCCAGTATTTTTTCTAGAGAATCCCATGAACAGAGAAGTCTGGTGGGCTACAGTCCACGGAGTCTCAAAGAGTAAGACACAACTGAAGCAACTTAGCATGCTAGGTTAAGGAAATGTTACACAATATACTAAATATGTTGTATCTATCTATAACATATTTATGCTATATAATATTCAGTAAATGAAACTGGATGACACTGAGTGCTAAATGCTCTTCAGATGTGACCTCATCCATTCCTCACCACAACTAAATTTCAGTAGGGAACACAGACTGAGCACAAACAACAAGCTCTTATACTTAATCTTACCATGACTCTACCAAGTAGGAAGTATATTACAGATGAGAAAACAGAGACAAAGTTATTCCTCAAGGTCATGGGATAACTGGCCCATAGTCATAGAGTGAGTGGGTGAGCCAAGATTTCAACCCACATGGAATCTGCGCTATAATCTCTAGACAATACCACTTCTTATATGAAGGTACATTTTACCTTATTTTATAAATGAATAAACTGGAGGCCAGAGAGAGTGATACGATATTTATAATTAGTTCATAAAAATTTTATGAGAAATTAAACTTGATTTTTTAATGTTTTTGAGATATTAATATATAACTTAGAATATAAGTATAAGATGTACAGCATAATGGTTTGACTATCATGAAATAATTGCCCTAATAAGTTTGGTGAACATTATCCATCATATCACATAGATATGACATTAAAGGAATTTTTTAAAAGTTTTTTCCTTTTGATGAGAACTCAGGAATAACTCTCTTAACACATTTCATGTATAACATAACAAGTGTTCATTATATTTCTCATGTTGTACTTTACATCTCTGGTATCTATGTATCACTGGAAGTTTGTACCCTTTGGCTACCTTCACCCAATTCCACCTCCTCCTATCTACTCCTGCCTCTGGTAGCCACTAATCTGATCTCTTTTTCTAGGAGTTTGCTTGTTTGCCTGGTTTGAAGGATACGTGACCTACAACACTATGTTAGTTCCGGTACCCAGCACAGTGATTCAATATTGCTACACATTTCAAAATGATAACCATGAGTAATCTGGTTGCCAAAAACTTGTAGGTTATAATATCTGTGCATTTTGTACTATATTTTTGCTACACAACCAAGCTTTTGTGAATGAGCAGATAAGTAAATGTGCTTATATAAAAATCATTTTTGTTTTAAATAGGTCTCTTGGAAACATACATTTTAAGTAAATTCCTATTGCACATCTTCAAGGTTAGGCTCTGTTGGTCTGGAGATATATTTAGGAATGAGAATTTTGCATGACACCCCTCAAATCACATCTGAAGAAATTGGGCAACGATATGTATCCTGAAACACACTGCCCTTTAATGTTAAACTACATGTCATTAGTACAGACTAGCATGTTAGGGTTATATAAATGAATCTATAATATTTTAGCACTCCCAAGCTATAAAATTTAAATCAGAGAAAATGCTGTTTTTAAAAGACGTGAAAACATTGTTTAGAATATTTTCTGACTTTGCAAATGTAAACTCTTTGCTCTCTTTGTTCTCTTACGCTCACTACTGACTGGAATAACCTGCTTTGTCTTGAGAGTGTTAGTTTCCAGCTTTCACAGAAAGTTTTGCTTGAAGTCATAAAGAAAAATATGCGTTTTGCAAACAATCAATAAAGGGCACACGTCCCAGTACCATAACAGCCTATCAAAGGGAAATGGAAAAAAAAAATCCAGGATATTCTTAAGAGGTTCATTCTTTGGCCCAGGTAAAGGATTACACTGAGTTAGTGCCTTCTATTTTTCTTTTTTCAGGAATGTATACAAAGATGTATTAGTTTCCGATTGTTGCTATAACTACATCTCACAGTTCTTTCCCTTCCATTTCCTTCTGAAACCTTCTGCTATGTTTAAAACCATCCACTTCTGACTTTAATCTATGGTCCATCTACTAAAAAATAAAATACATATATATATTTATTAAATGTCTTTTTTTTCAAATCTGAGAAGCTTTCTTCATATCAAAAGACATGGGGAAAGAGGGGAAAAAATTGCCATCCCTTTGGTACATTAGTTATCTGTTGCTGAGAAATATACTACCATAAACTTGCATCTAACACACATTTAAGAATCTCACACTTTTCATGGAGAGTCTGGACACAGTTTTCTGCTTCAGGGTCTCACAGTTACTCTCAAGGTGTCAAGTGGGCTAGAATCTCATCTGAATCTCAGGGTTCTCTTCCAAGCTCTTATGGTTGTGGCTATTGGCAGAATTCACTCATTTGAGCTAAAGACCTGAAACCCCTGGCTCCTAGTGGTTGCCCAAAGTCCCCTGCCATGTGGTCCTCTCCATCTGAGGTTCACAGCATAGCAGTATGCTTCCTCAAGGCCAGCAGGAGAGGAGACTGAGTAGGCTTAGAATCATATTGTACACAGATAATGTGCTATAATCGTGGGAATATTGTCCTTACCTTTACTGTATAATAGAACATAATCACAAAAGTGACAGCTCATCCCAGTTTCTATACTTGATTTGTTCAAAACAAGTCACATGTCCCATGCACACCCGAGGGGAAATGGATTATACACACACACACACACAAAAATGCTAATAAATAGCCTGACTCCATTTTGGGTGTTTTCTGGGTCTTCCTTGCTGTGTTGGTGGCAAGCAGGGCCTACTTTCTAGTTGCAGTGCAAGGCTTCTCATTGCGGTGGCTTCTCTTGCAGCAGAGCACAGGCTTTAGGACTCAGGGCTTCAGTAGTTGTGGCACATAGGTTCAATAGTTGGGGCTTCCAGGCTCAAGAGCACAGGCTCAGTAGTTGTGGCACATGGGCTTAGTTTCTCTGCAACATGTGGGACCTTCCTGGATCAGGGATCGAACCTGTGTCTCCTGCATTGGCAGGCAGATTCTTTACCACTGAGCCATCAGGGAAGCCCTTTAGTGTAGTTTTGATCAACTTAAAATTTGTTTATACTGCAGTAGTAAGTTCTATAACATAAAAAGGTATATTCACACATAACCATGTACATCTAGAGAGCAACATAGAAGAGCCTGCTACTGCTGCTACTAAGTCACTTCAGTCGTGTCCAACTCTGTGCGATCCCATAGACGGCAGCCCACCAGGCTCCCCCGTCCCTGGGATTTTCCAGGCAAGAACACTGGAGTGGGTTGCCATTTCCTTCTCCAATGCATGAAAGTGAAAAGTGAAAGTGAAGTCGCTCAGTCGTGTCTGACTCTTAGTGACCCCATGGACTGCAGCCTACGAGGCTTCTCCATCCATGGGATTTTCCAGGCAAGAGTACTGGAGTGGGGTGCCATTTCCTTCTCCTAGAAGAGCCTACTTGATATTAAAATAATACAAATGAAATATGAATGTTCTATGAATCGGGGTTGTATGCATGTGTGGTATACAGTAAATAACACAACTTATTCTCTAATTGTTTTCAACTTATGAAAAAAAAAAAAAAAACATGTTGTAAGAAAGAAAGAAAGTGAAGTTGCTCAGTTGTGTCCAACTCTTTGTGACACCATGGACTGTAGCCAACCAGGCTCCTCCATCCACGGGATTCTCCAGCAAGAATACATTGTGGGCATTGGTAAATACATTTTTTATTCTAAGAAAAACAGCTAGGATTTAGGGGGAAAGAGGATGTTGAAAATAATTCTTTTACATTTAAATAACCTTGAGCAAAGTCACTCAATCTGTCTGAAATTCAGTTTATTCAGCCAACAAGTATATTAGACTGGATCATATGAAATTGCTAATACTAAGTTGATTTTTTTAACCTTTAAACACAGCAATTTTATGTAATTCAATACAACAGATAATAATATCAGTCCCACAATGGTTTTGGAGTGTTAAGAGTAGATATTAGTTGGTTTTGAATCAAACCAAGACATACAATGGTAAATGATCAGAGAAATACAGAAATTCATGATATTAAAACAGAACAATCTCTGAAGCAAAGGTGCAACCGCACTTTTCAGGAAGCATCTGCTCCTTTTTAATAGCTTTGATCAAATTTTTAAAAACAAGATCACATAAAAATTAAAGTTACTAAAATGGTTGGAGGTGGTGAGAAGAGGGAAAGAAAATAAAAGAAAAGAAATTCTTCAGAAATAGAACAAAGAATAGCACAAAAGGATTAAAAATGAATTCACCAGCTGTTATTCTGAAATATTTCTATGGGGGAAAAATGAACCTATTGTTGTTGCTGTTTTTAATTCTCTAAAGCAATCAATCTTACCCTGGAAATTAAACACAAAGACTTAAATGTTTCCTTTTGAAGCTGGATAAAAAGTGAGTCATCCTTCAAGGCAAGTTTCCTAAAAAGAGAATTTAATAAAAATGAAGTGATAAAAATACAGAATGACTACAAGTTTGATTAAATTCTCTGTTAATTATAAAGAGGACGATTAGCAGTAAGTCAGTTGCTCACTGTGTGTTATTATACTCATTTTGTGATGAGTATAAAGCAAATAGTATCTTTCTTTAAAAAGCAGTAAAAAGTAAACAGTGTAATATTTGGATTAGAGGTTCCAAAACCAAATTAATCATCAGACTTATTTGAGATACTTCTTAAAATAAAACATAAAACACAGAGACCCCACCCAACTGACAAAATGAAAATCTGGGCTTGAGGTTCAAGAATTCTGTTGTTTAAGAAGCTTCACAATTCGTTTTTATCACTTACATTTAAAAATACTCAGTTAAGACTATTGTTCTTTTTTATTTATTTAAGTTGATTGCATTTTCACACAGGAGACGCTCTTTTTGTTTTTTGTTTTTTGTTTCCAAATTCTTACCCCTAGTCGCCTTTTAGTGTTCAACAAGTGACCCTTTATGTCTTCTCTACGCTCCCAGGTTCTGTTTGACATTAGACTAGTGACTATTCATCTTCTACACTGCGTAACATAGTACAACAGAGAAAGTGGCTTAAATAGAAATTTATTTTCCCACAGCTCTTGAGACAGGATATCAGATCAGAGTGGCAGCATGGTTGGTTTCTGGGGAGCGATCTCGTCCTGTCTTGTAGACAACCAGTTCTCACTATGTTCTCACATGGCCTTTTCTTTACACCAGTGGGGAATGAGAGAGAGAGCCTATGTTCTGTGGGATCTCTTTTCCTCTAAAAACACTAATTCTATGGGATCCTATTTTCATTCTTCTGATCTCATAAAGGCTTAATTACTTCCCTAGGGACCCTATCTCCTACTACAATCACATGGGGAGTTAATACTTCAATATATGAACTTATTGCTGTTGTTTAGTTCCTTCAGATCAGATCAGATCAGTCAGATCAGTCGCTCAGTCATGTCCGACTCTTTGCGACCCCATGAATCGCAGCACGCCAGGCCTCCCTGTCCATCACCAACTCCCGGAGTTCACTCAGACTCACATCCATCAAGTCAGTGATGCCATCCAGCCATCTCATCCTCTGTCGTCCCCTTCTCCTCCTGCCCCCAATCCTTCCCAGCATCAGAGTCTTTTCCAATGAGTCAACTCTTCGCATGAGGTGGCCAAAGTACTGGAGTTTCAGCTTTAGCATCATTCCTTCCAAAGAAATCCCAGGGCTGATCTCTTTCGGAATGGACTGGTTGGATCTCCTTGCAATCCAAGGGACTCTCAAGAGTCTTCTCCAACACCACAGTTCAGAAGAATCAATTCTTCGGCTCTCAGCCTTCTTCACAGTTCAACTCTCACATCCATACATGACCACTGGAAAAACCATAGCCTTGACTAGACAAACCTTTGTTGGCAAAGCAATATCTCTGCTTTTGAATATGCTATCTAGGTTGGTCATAACTTTCCTTCCAAGGAGTAAGCGTCTTTTAATTTCATGGCTGCAGTCACCATCTGTAGTGATTTTGGAGCCCAGAAAAATAAAGTCTGACACTATTTCCACTGTTTCCCCATCTATTTCCCATGAAGTGGTGGGACTGGATGCCATGATCTTCGTTTTCTGAATATTGAGCTTTAAGCCCACTTTTTCACTCTCCACTTTCACTTTCATCAAGAGGCTTTTGAGTTCCTCTCACTTTCTGCCATAAGCGTGGTGTCATCTGCATATCTGAGGTTATTGATATTTCTCCCGGCAATCTTGATTCCAGCTTGTGTTTCTTCCAGTCCAGCATTTCTCACGATGTACTCTGCATAGAAGTTAAATAAACAGGGTGACAATATACAGCCTTGACATACTCCTTTTCCTATTTGGAACCAGTCTGTTGTTCCATGTCCAGTTCTAACTGTTGCTTCCTGACCTGCATACAAATTTCTCAAGAGGAAGGTCAGGTGATCTGGTATTCTCATCTCTTGAAGAATTTTCCACAGTTTATTGTGATCCACACAGTCAAAGGCCTTGGCATAGTCAGTAAAGCAGAAATAGATGTTTCTCTGGAACTCTCTTGGTTTTTCCATGATCCAGCGGATGTTGGCAATTTGATCTCTGGTTCCTCTGCCTTTTCTAAGACCAGCTTGAACATCAGGAATTTCACAGTTCACATATTCCTGAAGCCTGGCTTGGAGAATTTTGAGCATTACTTTACTAGCGTGTGAGATGAGTGCAATTGTGTGGTAGTTTGAACATTCTTTGGCATTGCCTTTCTTTGGGATTGGGATGAAAACTGACCTTTTCCAGTTCTGTGGCCACTGCTGAGTTTTCCAAATTTGCTGGCATATTGAGTGCAGCAGCACAGCATCATCTTTCAGGATTTGGAATAGCTCAACTGGAATTCCATCACCTCCACTAGCTTTGTTTGTAGTGATGCTTTCTAAGGCCCACTTGACTTCACATTCCAGGATGTCTGGCTCTAGGTCAGTGATCACACCATCGTGATTATCTGGGTCATGAAGATCTTTTTTGTATGGTTCTTCTGTGTATTCTTGACATCTCTTCTTAATATCTTCTGCTTCTGTTAGGTCCATACCATTTCTGTCCTTTATTGAGCTCATCTTTGCATGAAATGTTCCTTTGGTATCTCTGATTTTCTTGAAGAGATCCCTAGTCTTTCCCAGCCATATCCAATTCTTTGCAATCCCACGGACTGCAGCATGCCAGACTTCCCTGTCCTTCACTATCTCCCGGAGTTTGCTCGAACTCATGTTCTTTGAGTCGATGATGCCATCCAACCATCTCAACCTCTGTCATCCCCCTTCTCTTCCTGCCCTCAATCTTTCCCAGCATCAGGGTCTTTTCCAATATGTCAGCTCTTCACATCAGGTGACCAAAGTATATGAACTTGTGGCCACAAATATTGAGGCCATAACAATAACCAATTACTTCACTCAGAAGAATCAAACGTGGTTTCAAGATGTGTTGAAGAATATCACTTATGATGGAGGAAAAAAAAAACAACCTTAAACAAAAGGAACTGTGTTTACATCTTTTGTCTAAAATGCACAGGTAATCCAGAACATTGTATAATGCTTAAAACAGTCAATAAGTGGTTGTGTCTTTTAAAATGTTATAAATAAAAAATGTTATTCTTTTTAAAGGATCAAAGAAAATACTTATGATGTTCCTTCCTTAAATATTGGCTATGTTCTCTGGCCTCATCTGCTTCAGAACCCTATTCCTCAAACACGTGAGGTTGGAGGAGTTACTGTGCTTCTGCTGGAAGAATCTGAAGAAAGGGCATGTGGAGCTATACATGCTTTTGGAGCAATCATCAGTTTACAAAGGAAAGTTTTTTTACAGGTAGTTTGAAAGGCAAGTTATTGATTTTTTTTTCTTTTGGAGAAAGAAAAGCTATAGTTAAAAAAAGAAAACAATCAGGAACATTCACCCTATGCTTCTGATGAATTCGAGATCAGATTGAATAAGAAAGATTGGACCTTGGTCAGTTAAGGCAAAGAAAAAATTCCCAACTTTAGTCCTGGTAATTTCTAGGACTTAATTTGAAGGAAATAATCAGACATGAGATCAAAGGTAAAGAATAGATAAAGGGATGTTCACCAACAAGCAATCTCCTCCATTATATTTTCCTGTCTTTCAGCTTCATTCTGAGTTTTGTCAGTTCTCAGAGTTGGGTTTTTCCTTCTGCTTTTCATTCATACCCTTTAAAAACAGAAAAATAAAAATTGAAATATCTAAAGTATCAATAAAAGGAGAATAATGAAATAAGTTATAGTATAATATTCAGACAATAGGATATACTTACTACAATCACTAAAAGTGGTAATTACAAGAAATTATAAAAATATTCCCTATATAATATTAGTGAAAATTGCAAACACAGAACAGGAGTTAGTATTATGGTGAAAGTGTGAAAGTGTTTAATCACTTTGTCATGTCTGATTCTTTGAGATCCCAGAAACTGTAGCCTGCCAGGGACCTCTGTCCATGGAATTCTCCAGGCAAGAGTACTACAGTGGGTTGCCATTCTCTTCTCCAGGAGATCTTCCCAATCCAGGGATCAAACCCAGGTATCCCACATTGCAGGCAGATTCTTTACCATCTAAGCCACCAAATTGTACCTAAATGTAAATGGATAAACAAACAGTATTCAATTCAGTATATTAACTATGCATAGAAAAAAAGTTCAGAATGAAGTATAATTTTAAATTTTATTTGTTTTAATTTCTGGATGGTGACCTAAGAGCCATTTTTATTTTTATCCTTATATATTTTTTAATATTCCAATTATTTGTTAATAAGCTTTTATTACATTTATGTACTAAGTCACTTACGTAGTGTCTGATTCTTTGTGACCCTATGGACTCCAGGCTCCTGTCCATGGGGATTCTCCAGGCAAGAATACTGGAGTGAGTTGCCACACCCTCCTCCAGGGGATCTTCTCTACCCAGATATCAAAACTGCATCTTTTAAGTCTCCTGCATTGGCAGGCGGGTTCTTTACCACTAGTGCCACTTGGGAAGCCCATTATATTTATAATCAGGACAAAATGTTTTTAAGGAATAAACATGAAACAGAACATAAGTGAGAGAGTCATAGTATTATTCCTTCCAAAACTTGGGCAGATGGTATGAATTTTATACCTACATGCATCTATTGACTTTTCCCTATGGTAAATTAACATTTAATACTCATAAAACTGAATTTCCTACATTCTAAATTCTCCATCATTTTGAAGCTTTCTTCATCTTGAGACAACAGATTTGGCTTAAATTGTTGAGAATATAAGAACTACAGCTCTCTGTCCCCTATTTTTTTATACTCAGCTTTGAATGCATACAGTCTGCAGAGCCTGCAGGAGAGATAAATGGCTCCAGTAAAGAAACGACCTGCTCCAAGAGAAATGCTGTGGGAGCCATCAACTAGAGGCAGTAGGTAAGAACTAGGGGCAGGTACAATTGGGCAAAAAAAAAAAAGAAGAAGCCCACAAAACAAGAGCAGGCAAAGAACAAAACCCTGAGAATTGCCAAACTCAGAGGTGGGACTGAGAATAAAAATAAAATGATGGAAGAGATTGTGCAATTGATCAAGTAGGAGGCAAAACAGGGGAGAAAGGTGAAGAAATGGGTATTTCAGTTTGGGTAAGTGGTCTAAACAGGAATAAAGATATGAATCATTTTGGAGATAGAGACTTTGAAAACAGAAAGATAGGTCAACAATCAAATTGTGAAAGATGTTAAATTCTAGGTTAGAAAGATGAGACTTCCTTCTCCAGGCTGTAAGAGCTGGAATGTTTAGTTTTAGTGAGTCTTAATAGCCTGGATTTGATGAGAGAACAAAGTTTCCTAAATCCCACAACCCCCTTGTATGTATTAAGAATAAAGTTTAGATGGAACTTTCCTGGTGATTCAGTGGTTAAGAATCTGCCTGCCAATGCAGGGGACAGGGGTTCAATTCCTGCTCCAGGAAGATCCTACCTGTCATGGGATGACGAAGCCTATGTACCACAACTACTGAAACCCACATATCCTAGAGCCTGGGTTGCAAAACCAGAGAAACCAGCACAATAAGGAGCCTGCCCACGGCACCTAGAGAAAGCCCATGCACAGCAACAAAGACCCAGTGCAGTCATAAATCAATAAAAAATTTTTTTAAAAAAAGAATAATGTTGAGAAATGCCCTTCTACTTTTGATGTCGAATCCAACCTCTGTACAATATGACCCAGACTTGCCTGTAAGTGTCCCAGAGTCTCTGGTGGAAGCATGGGTTGACAGTGGCCTGCTGTGGGGTCAGAGGCACTGACTACAACAGTCCAGGGAGCCACAGCATGCTGGCATAAGTCCTTTTAAAGGAGGACATAACCCTACCATTCCAGTCCCCTGTAATGAAAAGGACATCTTTTTTGGGTGTTAGTTCTAAAAGGTATTGTAGGTCTTCATAGAACCGTTCAACTTCAGCTTCTTCAGTGTTACTGCTTGGGGCATAGGCTTGGATTATGATGATATTGAATGGTTTGCCTTGGAAATGAACAGAGATCATTCTGTCATTTTTGAAATTGTACCCAAGTACTGCATTTTGGACTCTTTTGTTGACCATGGTGGCTACTCCATTTCTTCTAAGGGATTCCTGCCCACAGTAGTAGATACAATGGTCATCTGAGTTAAATTCACCCATTCCAGTCCATTTTAGTTGGCTGATTCCTAGAATGTTGACATTCACTCTTGCCATCTCTTGTTTGACTACTTCCAATTTGCCTTGATTCATGGACCTGACATTCCAGGTTCCTATGCAATATTGCTCTTTACAGCATCGGACCTTGCTTCTATCACCAGTCACATCCACAGCTGGGTATTCTTTTTGCTTTGGCCCCATCTCTTCATTTTTTCTGGAGTTATTTCTCCACTGATCTCCAGTAGAATATTGGGCACCTACTGACCCGGGGAGTTCCCCTTTGAGTATCTTATCATTTTGCCTTTTCATACTATTCATGGGGTTCTCAAGACAAGAATACTAAAGTGGTTTGCCATTCCCTTCTCCAGTGGACCACATTGTACAGACCTCTCCACCATGACCCTCCCGTCTTGGATGGCCCCACACGGCATGGCTTAGTTTCACTGAGTTAGACAAGGCTGTGGTCTGTGTGATCAGATTGGCTAGTTTTCTGTGATTATGGTTTCAGTCTGCCTGCCCTCTGATGCCCTCTCGCAACACCTACCATCTTACTTGGGTTTCTCTTACCTTGGACGTGGGGTATCACTTCACGGCTGCTCCTGCAAAGCGCAGCCGCTGCTTCTTACCTTGGACGAGGGGTATCTCCTCATGGCCACCCTCCTGACCTTGGACGTGGGATTGCTCCTTTCAGCCGCCACCCTGACCTCGGGCACGGGGTAGCTTCTTTCGGCTGCCGCCCCTGACCTCCTGCATGCAGTAGCTCGTTCTGGAGTAACAGGCAAATTTGGCCTTGAAGTACGGAATAAAGCAAGGCAAAGGCTAATAGAGTTTTGCCAAGAGAACGCAATGGTCATAACAAATGCTATCTTCCAACAACACAAAAGAAGACTCTACACATGGACATCACCAAGTGGTCAACACCGAAATCAGATTGATTATATTCTTTGCAGCCAAAGATGGAGAAGCTCTATACAGTCAGCAAAAAAAGACCAGGAGCTGACTGTGGCTCAGATCATGAACTCCTTATTGCCAAATTCAGACTTAAATTGAAGAAAGTAGGGAAAACCACTAGACCATTTAGGTATGACCTAAATCAAATCCCTTACGATTATACAGTGGAAGTGAGAAATAGATTTAAGGGACTAGATCTGATAGATAGAGTGCCTGATGAACTATGCGCAGAGGTTCATGACATTGTACAGGAGACAGGGATCAGGACCATCCCCATGGAAAAGAAATGTAATAAAGCAAAATGGCTGTCTGGGGAGGCCTTACAAATAGCTGTGAAAAGAAGAGAAGTGAAAAGCAAAGGAGAAAAGGAAAGATATAAACATCTGAATGCAGAGTTCCAAAGAATAGCAAGGAGAGATAAGAAAGTCTTCCTCAGTGATCAATGCAAAGAAATAGAGAAAAACAACAAAATGGGAAAGACTAGAGATCTCTTCAAGAAAATTAGAGATACCAAGGAAACGTTTCATGCAAAGATGGGCTCGATAAAGGACAGAAATGGTATGGACCTAACAAAAGCAGAAGATATTATGAAGAGGTGGCAAGAATACACAGAAGAACTGTACAAAAAAGAGCTTCACGACCCAGGTAATCACAATGGTGTCATCACTGACCTAGAGCCAGACATCCTGGCTCCTAAGTCAAGTGGGCCTTAGAAAGCATCACTACAAACAAAGCTAGTGGAGGTGATGGAATTCCAGTTGAGCTATTCCAAATCCTGAAAGATGATGCTGTGAAAGTGCTGCACTCAATATGCCAGCAAATTTGGAAAACTCAGCAGTGGCCACAAGACTGGAAAAGGTCAGTGTGCATCCCAATCCCAAAGAAAGGCAATGCCAAAGAATGTTCAAACTACCACACAATTGCACTCATCTCACACGCTAGTAAAGTAATGCTCAAAATTCTCCAAGCCAGGCTTCAAAAGTACATGAACCATGAACTTCCAGATGTTCAAGCTGGTTTTAGAAAAGGCAGAAGAATCAGAGATCAAATTGCCAACATCCACTGGATCCATGGAAAAATCAAGAGAGTTCCAGAGAAACATCTATTTCTGCTTTATTGACTATGCCAAGGCCTTTGACTGTGTGGACCACAATAAACTGTGGAAAATTCTTCAAGAGATGAGAATACCAGACCACCTGACCTGCCTCTTGAGAAACCTATATGCAGGTCAGGAAGCAACAGTTAGAACTGGACATGGAACAACAAACTGGTTCCAAATAGGAAAAGGAGTACGTCAAGGCTGTATATTGTCACCCTGTTTATTTAACTTCTATGCAGAGTACATCATGAGAAATGCTGGGCTGGAAGAAGCGCAAGCTGATATCAAGATTGCCGGGAGAAATATCAATAACCTCAGATATGCAAATGACACCACCCTTATGGCAGAAAGTGAAGAGGAACTAAAAATCCTCCTGATGAAAGTGAAAGAGGAGAGTGAAAAAGTTGGCTTAAAGCTCAACATTCAGAAAACGAAGATCATGGCATCTGGTCCCATCACTTCATGGGAAATAGATGGGGAAACAGTGGAAATAGTGTCAGACTTTATTTCTGGGGGCTCCAAAATCACTGAAGATGGTGGTTGCAGCCATAAAATTAAAAGATGCTTACTCCTTGGAAGGAAAGTTATGACCAACCTAGATAGTATGTTGAAAAGCAGAGACATTACTTTGCCAACAAAGGTTTGTCTAGTCAAGGCTATGGTTTTTCCAGTGGTCATGTATGGATGTGAGAGTTGGACTGTGAACAAAGCTGAGTGCCAAAGAATTCATGCTTTTGAACTGTGGTGTTGGAAAAGACTCTTGAGAGTCCCATGGACTGCAAGAAGATCCAACCAGTCCATCCTAAAGGAGATCAGTCCTGGGTGTTCATTGGAAAGACTGATGCTGAAGCTGAAACTCCAATACTTTGGCCACCTCATGCGAAGAGCTGACTCATTGGAAAAGATTCTGATGCTAGGAGGGATTGGGGGCAGGAGGAGAAGGAGATGACAGAGGATGAATGGCTGGATGGCGTCACCAACTCGATGTACATGAGTTTGAGTGAACTCCGGGAGCTGGTGATGGACAGGGAGGCCTGGCGTGCTGTGATTCATGGGGTCGCAAAGAGTCAGACATGACTAAGCAACTGACCTGAAATGAACCCCTACCATGTTTGGCCTCAGGCCAAACTACAGGGCAGGAACACAGCCCCACAGCATCATCAGAAAATTAGATTTAATTCTTAGTAAGCAAGGCCTCACCCACTAGAGCAAGTCTCAGTTTTCCCTTTTCAGCCAGTCCCTCCCATCTGGAAGCTTCCACAAGCCTCTTATATTTATCCATCAGAGGGCAGACAGAATGAAAACCACAATCACAGAAAACTAACCAAACTGATCACATGGATCACAGCCTTGTCTAACTCAATGAAACTCTGAGCCATGCTGTGTAGGGCCACCCAAGACAGACAGATTATGATGGAGATTTCTGACAAAACGTGGTCCACTGTAGAAGTTAATGGCAAACCACTTCAGTATTCTTGCCTTGAGAACCCCATGAACAGTATGAAAAGGTCCCTATATGCCAACACCATATTAAATCTTGGATACAGAGTTTTGCATGAAGTAGAAAAAATACCTTTATTGCTCTACAGGCAAAGGGGGCCACAGTGGGCTAATGCCCTCAAAACTGTGTGTCCTAACATCCAGTCAGTGGTGAGGAGCTTTATAGTAATAGTTCAAAGAGGGTGTGATCAGCTCATGAACATTCTTCTGATTGGTTGGTGGTAAGGTAAATGGGAGTCAGCATCAACAACTTTCTGGTTCCAACTGGTGTGGGCTCTACCTGCTAGTGGGTAGCACAGGGCTAAGTTCTCTCACCTGGTAGGGGGTTTCAGTGTCTGCAAAGCAGCTCACAGATATTGTTATGTATATCCCTTGAGTAGACAGACCTTTGTTGGCAAAGTAATGTCTCTGCTTTTTAATATGCTGTCTAGGTTGGTCATAACTTTTCTTCCAAGGAGCAAGCATCTTTTAATTTCATGGCTGCAGTCACCATCTGCAGTGATTTTGGAGCCCCCCAAAATAAAACTGTCACTGTTTCCACTGTTTCCTCATCTATTTGCCATGAAGTGATGGGACCAGATGCCATGATCTTAGTTTTCCAAACGTTGAGTTTTAAGCCAACTTTTTCACTCTCGTCTTTCACTTTCACTTTCCTCTTTCACTTTTGTCCGTCTAGTCAAAGCTATGGTTTTTCCAGTAGTCATGTATAGATGTGAGAGTTGGACTATAAAGAAAGCTGAGCCCCAAAGAACTGATGCTTTTGAACTGTGGTGTTGGAGAAGACTCTTGAGAGTCCCTTGGACTGCAAGGAGATCCAACCAGTCCATCCTAAAAGAGATCAGTTCTGAGTATTCATTGGAAGGACTGATGCTGAAGCTGAAACTCCAATACTTTGGCCACCTGATGCGAAGAATTGACTCACTGGAAAAGACCCTGATGCTGGGAAAGATTGAAGGTGAAAGGAGAAGGGGACGACAGAGGATGAGATGGTTGGATGGCATCACTGACTCAACAGACATGAGTCCATTCTGAGTAAACTCCGGGAGTTGGTGATGGACAGGGAGTTCTGGCGTGCTGCAGTCCATGGGGTTGCAAAGCGTTGCACAAAACTGAGTGACTGCACTGACCTGAACTGAACTGATGATGTCCCTTGAGGAGAAACCAGGACATTGCCCCAAGGCTGCACTATTGTTACTTGACTGCTCCTCCTTTGTCTCCTCATCTTCTCCCTTCCTTGATTAGCAACTGTTTGAACATGCCCTTTGGAACTCAGGGAAAGTTAGGGAGGCTGAATGAAGCCTATTTCCTGTCATCAAGAAAGGGAGGAGAGCAGAGGGAGGCAGACACAGAAAGACTTTTGTGCCCAGGAGCCCCACTGGGTCCTGCTTGGTTCCAGTGTGGCAGGAGCTTGAGAGAGACTTTGAAGGGAATGGCCACCCACTCCAGTATTCTTGCCTGGAAAATCTCATGGACAGAGGAGTCTGGCAGGCTACAGTCCACGGGGTCCCAAAGAGTTGGACAGAACTGAGCAACTTCACTTTCACATTCACTTTCTTTATACCTCTAAAGATGTTGCTTGAATCTCTGCAAAAGGGAGGAAGAAGCATAATAGAAACTCTGACAGAGGCTCCAATAAAGCTTAGAAAGAACCCAAGAACATTCTGGCAGACTCTTTGCTTCCCCGCCTCTTCTAATATGGCACAAGAAGATGGTCTCCTGGGGAATCTGCCTGCATCAGTGCATCCTGGCGCATTGCTTGTGTGCAGGTGTCAGACTGAAGCCCCAGTAACACCAAGTAGAGTGCAGGGGTGTGAGGCATATAAAAAGCAGGAGGCCAGGGAGTTGCTGAGATTGTTGTGGAAGGGGGATCCTTTACAGGGCCCAAATGGGGTTCTTGTCTAACACTCAGAAATGAATTGTCTGAGGATACACACATGCTGACAAAGCAAGAGATTTTATTGGGAAAGAGCACCCGGGCAGAGAGCAGTAGGGTAAGGGAACCCAGGAGAACTTCTCTGCAACATGGCTCACAGTCTCAGGTTTTATGGTAATGGGAGAAGTTTCTGGGTTGTGTGTGGCCAATAATTCTAACTCAGAGTCCTTCCTGATGGTGCAGGCATTGCTTATCCAAGATGCATGTCAGTGAGGATTCTGGGAGGTGGTCGGACACATGGTGTCACCTTTTGACCTTTCCTGAACTCTTCTGGTTGATGGTGGTTTATCAGTTCCATGTTCCTTACCAGGACCTCCTATCATAAAACAACTCATGCAAATTCTTACTGTGGTGCCTGGCCAGGGTGGGCAGTTTCAGTCAGTGTGCTTTCCCTAACAGGAAAAGTTTCAGCAATGGATGTCAGCATACTGTCTGGAAAGAAAGATGATGGGACCACATCTCAGCAGAGACTACAGCAGAAGATGCCTGGAATAGGAGATATGGAGATATTCTGTTCCCCTGAGGTTAATGCAGACCCAAAGAAAAGCAAGAGGGCAAGAGGCTCCTTCTCCACCACTGTAAGGATAGCTGAGCTTTCATTCAAGCCTGGTTGCAATCGTGGGAAAAGGGAGCAAAGAAATCCTGGAAGAAAAAAGGGTCTTGAAAGGGAGTTTAAATTGACTAAATACTTATCATAAAAAGAAACTTTTAAATGAGACATTTCTTTTTAAATGGCAAGGTCGAAATCTTCCTGCTTTGGGAAGCAAAGAAGCCTGAAGAATCAGATGAGATCGGTTATAGAAAATACAGAAAGTGGCCATTTCAATAGCCCTGATGTGAAATTATCATGACATGGACCAGACAAGGGTCAAAGGGAAGTATATTTGGGGGGGAAAAAAGAGAGAGAGAGAAATGGTTTTGAAAACCAAGGAAATGACACTTGGAATTAGGGAGTCTAATACCAAGGATAATATTTTCTGCTAAATATTAGGCATAGTCTCAAATAGCTCAGTCCCTTTTAGCCATGTGACCTCTTGAAAGTTCATTGTAGATTTCTTGGAAGGATGAAATTATGTTTTGTAAAGCATTTGGAATAATATAGTAGACATTCAATAAAAATAGACTTCCATTAATATTACAGTTATCTCTCAATCACCTATTGATGAGAATACAATTTAGTCAAAACGTTGGACCTGGAGGAAGGAAAACTGAACTTATCTACTCAAGTGTGTAGCCTGCTACCAGGCATTTAATTTCTCTGTTCCTCAGTTTCTTAGTTAGTAAAGAGTTCAGGAAAATTCCATCACCAAGAAGCTAAAATATCCAAAAGTATCCCTAGGGTGGTAGCCTGAGTGATGAGGCCATTAAATAAAACCAGACAATCTTCATATTTAAACATCATGCATAAGTAACATTCTAACTGCATGTAACTGGAAAAAATTATAAAGTGTTTGAGGATCTTACTTTGCAAACAAAATCCCAGGCCTGTCTGCAACAGCTTGCGACCTTTGAACCCCTAAATCCATCTCTAGGTCCCCAAAATTATACCCATGGGAGAGGGCTTAGAAAGCTGACTAATCAAGACATCCTCCTTACCTTAAGCCCACCTCAGAAGAATCAATGGAAAAAGGGAGCAAACAGAAATCCTCTCCTCCAACTTTCTCCCAATATGCATTGGGTAGAAGAAGCCAAAGAAAACAAAATGCAGAAATTCCCTAGATACAAAGGAGTTGCCAGATCAGCTCTCTGATGCTGTTTGGTACCTGCCCAGATCTCCAGGCCCAGCTGCTGTGCTGTTGGCTGCTAATGGCTGATAGCTGTATCTTCCTTCAGATACACGCTCTCCAACAATCAGAGCCCCCTGACTCAGGGATGTCTAGGTGGCTACCCAAAATCCTGCAGCTGAGTGGCACCCAGCAGCTAAGGACTCACTGATACAAATGTAAAAGCCCAAAACCATTGCTTCAGAAAGGGACAACTCTGTGATGCCATGCCTACTCCCAAACTCCCCAAGGATGAACTTGAGATTTGAGTTAAACTTGCCCCTGGCTTCTTCCCCTTCCTCTTGTGCTATCCTCATTCCCTCATAAGAGTCTCTTGAGGATACTCTATCAATAAATGACTTGTATAAGAATCAACATCTCAGGTTCTGTTTCTAATGAAACATACCTGATGCATTGCCAAGGAACTTACATCATGGCTGTAGCCAGGGAGACCTTACTATGGCTGCCCTGGAGGGTTTGGTATTTGCAGAGAAAAGTAGCCACTGTGTAGTTCCCACTGGCCCCTTTCTGCTTTGGAATTTTAATTGTAGCTATTAAAGAAACATAAAATTCTTACTCTATGGTGTATATAGACTATATCAGAGACAGGTGACTAGTCTTTTAGTTCATAAGTCACCAGACTATGAGGAGCCTTTCAGGGAATACTTCTTGAGATGATGGTAAAAAGATCTTATGTATGAGAAGTTGTGTATTGGTGTTGGGGAGCTAGACTGACAAAGAGGGAAAAATTTTGCTATTGCCTATTCAATCTACTCTTTCATATTTTCTTACAAACAGACCTTGATTTTGTTTGAAATGGTGATTCCTCTGTCTATACTTGGCTACTTTTCCTGCTCCAGAGTAGCTAGTGGTCACTACATGACTTAATTCTGGATAATAAGACAGAGGGATCCCCTGGTGGCCTAGCAGTAAAGAATCTTCATGCAATGCAGGTGTCCCAGAGAAGTGGGTTGGGAAAGATCCCCTGAAGGAGGGCATGGTAACCCACTTCAGTATCCTTGCCTGGAGAATCCCATGGGCAAAAAAGCCTGGTGGCTACAGTTCACAGGGTCAGTCAGACACGACTCAAGCGACTGGGCACACACACGCACACAATAAGATAGAAGCAAAAATTACAGGACAAAGCTTCTGGGAAAACGTTTAAAGTTGGAGAAATGTAAATGGTATAAATCTTTACCCTCATCTCCTTCTTGCTGCTGGAGAAACAAAGAGAATATCCATCTTATACTAAAAGATGACAATTATGAAAGCAAAGAGATGAAAGCCACTTGTTAAGAGTGTGAAGGAAAAAATGTGGAGTCTGTGATATCCATCCCTATCTATTTAAGTCCCTCTTTGGCAGATTTCTCATATGTCAAATGCTATCTTAATTCACAAGGCATATCGAAAGAAAAATGATCAAAAGATATAATAAGGCAATTTACAAAATAATTTCAATGCAAATTTCCAGTAATCATTGCAATTTTAAAGTCTTCTTTTTTGGATAAAAGATTGGCAAGAGTTAATACCAAAATGTACACAGTATCAGAAAATTTATGAAAAAACAGCTATTCATATACCCAGGAAGACACACCAATTCAACATTTATGAAAGAAGGTTTAGTAAATCGTCTATACATAAAATGTGCTCACCAGGCTTCTGGTCAAGAAGTCAGTCTAAGTAAGTGCATCTTTCTTTTCTCCCACCCAACAGCTTTATCAAGGCATTGTAAAGTCACTATTCACAAATGAATTGTGTAGGGAGAAAATTCAAAAGAATGTGCAAATAAGTTACTAGAATTACTAAATTATAGGGTCACTATTCA
Source organism: Bos indicus x Bos taurus (assembly GCF_003369695.1). Classification (NCBI taxonomy): domain Eukaryota; kingdom Metazoa; phylum Chordata; class Mammalia; order Artiodactyla; family Bovidae; genus Bos; species Bos indicus x Bos taurus. The sequence continues at coordinate 42,883,194 of NC_040089.1, forward strand.
TAAAAACCAAAACTGAAAAAAAGTACATTAATAATAAAATGTAGCCAAACTGTGAACTTTCATACAATATAATAACAGGGTGAATAAATCAGTATATGTTACAGTGTGATTTCCTCCCACAAACATAACATCAAGTAAAAAGAATCACATTCAGAGTTCGTGGGTTCCTTTGTAGCTCAGCTGGTAAAGAATCTGCCTGCAGTGCAGGAGACCCAAGTTTGATCCCTGGGTCAGGAAGACCCCATGGAGAAGGGAATTGCTACCCACTCCAGTATTCTTGCCTGGAGAATTTCATGGGCAGAGGAGCCTATCCGGCTACAGTCTATGAGGTCACAAAGAGTTGGACACAACTGAGCAACTAACCCAAACTAATAGTGTTACTCCATGACTTCCTTAAAATTAACCCCAAGGCAAAACCAATCAATGGTGTTAGAAGTTAGGACAGAGGAGAAAGGCTCAGGAGGAGATAATGGAATTGGAGACTTTAGTCATGCTGGTAATGTTTTACATATTGATCTTGTACCAATTCTATGGATGTGTTCACTTAATGAAAACTGATTGAATTAAAAAAAAAATTCTATGCACACTTTTTAACTATGTCATGTTTCACTAAAATAGTTTAAAAAACATAATAGCAAAAGGATATCCAAAAAGCATAATACAAAACCACCACATGATGAAGTGAGTCATCAGAAGCTTGGAGAATTCAACAAATTTCTGCAGAAAGAAATCAAGCTGGGGTCCAAGTCGCCTGAAGAAGCTACTCTAACTGACAGCTCTCCCTAAGCTCCCAGTTAACAATCAGCATCAATTACACATTATGAATGAGTTATTTTGAATGTCCAGCCCAGCAGAGTCTTCAGATGACTACAATCCTAGCTGAAGTCTGCTGCAACTCCATTAGAATCCCCAAGTGAGACCCGCCTAACCAAAAATGTTTCCAAAAGTCCCAACTTACAAAATCATAAGCAATATTAAAAGGTTGTTTTGAAGAAATAAGTTCTGGAGTAATTTGTTACATAATTACAGCAACTTAAAAAGAGAGTATCCTTGGACCTAGTAATAGGAATTTCATAGAGAGATAAGAGATAACTGGAAATGTAATTATTTTTAAAATAAAGACATTAATACAATAGAATTCCCCCAGTTTTCAAAGAAAACAATAATTGTTAAATTGAAAGAGTTCGTAATTGCCAAGCAAGTTAACTGAAAGCAGATCTTAAATTTATATATCTGTGAAATATCAGGACATCAATATTTCCACCCTTGGAGCAATCAACTAAGTCAGAGGCCAGAGGGCAGAGCAAAGTCAGGCAATTATCTTCATTCCACTCTACTGAAAAGTATCTGCTTGATTTTTTAAAATACTTTATGGTAAAGACATATATATCAAATTGATATATATTATCTAAAAATTGTGATTTAGCCCTATATTTATTGATGGAGAAAATGATCAAAAATTTCATTGAGAAAAAAAGATTTCAGAAAAGCCTATGAAAAAATTGTTGGAGAGTTTGCAAAAGAAAAATCAACACTTGCTAGATAAGGTGATAAATCAAGGAGCACATAGGTTTAGTGGTAAAAGAAAACAGTAGTGGTTAAGTATTGAGGCATGGGTCCGCGATGGCCAACTTCAGGTTGGGGGCAATAAGTGTAGCAGTACATGCATTGGACCATTTGAAGAAGGCTGCCATTATCTTCATTACCTCCACCATAGTTTGAAGTGAAAGTGAAGTCGCTCAGTCGTGTCCAACTCTTTGCGACCCCATGGACTATAGCCTACCAGGTTCCTCCATCCATGGGATTTTCCAGGCAAGAATACTGAAGTGGATTGCCATTTCCTTCTCCAGGAGGTCTTCCTGACCCAGGGATTGAAACCAGGTCTCCCATATTGTAGGCAGACATTTTACCATCTAAGCCACCAGGGAAGCATACTTCAGTTCAGTTCAGTTAAGTTCAGTCACTCAGTCGTGTCCGACTCTTTGCAACTCCATGAATTGCATCACGCCAGGCCTCCCTGTCCATCACCAACTCCTGGAGTTCACTTAAACTCACATCCATCGAGTCGATGATGCCATCCAGCCATCTCATCCTCTGTCATCCCAATCTCCTCCTGCCCCCAATCCTGCCAGCATCAAAGTCTTTTCCAATGAGTCAACTCTTCTCATGAGGTGGCCAAAGTATTGGAGTTTCAGCTTTAGCATCATTCCTTCCAAAGAACACCCAGGACTGATCTCCTTTAGAATGGACTGGTTGGATCTCCTTGCAGTCGATGGGACTCTCAAGAGTCTTCTCCAACATCACAGTTCAAAAGCATCAATTCTTCAGCGCTCAGCTTTCTTCACAGTCCAACTCTCACATCCATATATGACTACTGGAAAAACCATAACCTTGACTAGATGGACCTTTGTTGGCAAAGTAATGTCTTTGCTTTTGAATATGCTATCTAGGCTGGTCATAACTTTCCTTCCAAGGAGTAAGCGTCTTTTAATTTCATGGCTGCAATCACCATCTGCAGTGATTTGGGAGCCCAAAAAACAAAGTCTGACACTGTTTCCACTGTTTCCCCATATATTTCCCATGAAGTGATGGGACCAGATGCCATGATCTTCATTTTCTGAATGCAGAACTTTAAGCCAACTTTTTCACTCTCCTCTTTCACTTTCGTCAAGAGGATTTTAATTCCTCTTCACTTTCTGCCCTAAGCGTGGTATCATCTGCATATCTGAGGTTATTGATATTTCTCCTGGCAATCTTGATTCCAGCTTGTGATTCAGCCCAGCGTTTCTCATGATGTACTCTGCATAGAAGTTAAATAAGCAGGGTGACAATATACAGCCTTGACGTACTCCTTTCCCTATTTGGAACCAGTCTGTTGTTCCATGTCCAGTTCTAACTGTCGCTTCCTGACCTGCATACAGATTTCTCAAGAGGCAGGTCAGGTAGTCTGGGATTCCCATCTCTTGAAGAATTTTCCACAGTTTATTGTGATCCAGACAGTCAAAGGCTTTGGCATAGTCAATAAAGCAGAAATAGCAGGTTTTCTGGAACTCTCTTGCTTTTTTCGATGATCCAGCGGATGTTGGCAATTTGATCTCTGGTTCCTCTGCCTTTTCTAAAACCATCTTGAACATCAGGAAGTTCATGGTTCACGTAGTGCTGAAGCCTGGCTTGGAGAATTTTGAACATTACTTTACTAGAGTGTGAGATGAGTGCAATTGTGCAGTAGTTTGAGCATTCTTTGGCATTGCCTTTCTTTGGGATTGGAATGAAAGCATAGTTTGGCCCCAGGTAAATAACAGGGAGGGAATACAGCTCCATCCATCAACAGAAAATTGGATTAAAGATTTACTGAGCATGGTCTTGCCCACCAGAACAAGACTCAGTTTCTGCCTCAGTCAGTCTTTCCCAACAGGAAGCTTCCATAAGCCTCTTATCCTTCTCCATCAGGGGGCAGACAGACTGAAAATCACAATCACAGAAAACTAACCAATCTGATCACATGGACCACAGCCTTGTCTAACTCAATGAAACTATGAGCCATGCCCTGTAGGACCACCCAAGACAGATAGGTCATGTTGGAGAGTTCTGACAAAATGTGGTCCACTGTAGAAGGGAATGGCAAACTACTTCAGTATTCTTGCCTTGAGAACTCCATGAACAGTATGAAAAGGCAAAAAGATAGGACACTGAAAGATGAATTCCCCACATCGATAGGTACCCAATATGCTACTAGAGATGAGTGGAGAAATAACTCCAGAGATATTGAAGAGATGGAGCCAAAGAAAAAACAACACCCAGTTGTGGATGTGACTGGTGATAGAAGCAAAGCCTGATGCTGCAAAGAGCAATATTGCTTAGGAACCTGGAATGTTATGTCTATGAATCAAGGCAAATTGGAAGTGGTCAAACAGGAGATGGCAAGAGTGAACATCAACATTCTAGGGATCAGTGAACTAAAATGGACTGGAATGGGTGAATTTAACTCAGATGACTATTATATCTACTAACATGGGCAAGAATCCCTTAGAAGAAATGGAGTAGCCATCATAGTCAACCATAGAGTTGGAAATGCATTACTTGGATGCAATCTCAAAAACTGAGAAAATGAGTCACCAGTCCAGGTTCAATGCACGATACTGGATGCTTGGGGCTGGTGCACTGGGACGACCCAGAGGGATGGTACGGGGAGGGAGGAGGGAGGAGGGTTCAGGATGGGGAACACGTGTATACCTGTGGCGGATTCATTTTGATATATGGCAAAACCAATACAATATTGTAAAGTTAAAAAATAAAATAAAATGTTAAGTAGAAAACACTACCAAAAAAAAAATTGAGACAAAATGATCTCTGTTCATTTCCAAGGCAATCCATTCAATATCACAGTAATCCAAGTCCATGCCCTAACCAATAATGATGAAGAAGCTGAAGTTGAACGGTTCTATGAAGACCTACAAGAACTTTTAGAACTAACACCCAAAAAAGATGTCCTCTTAATTATAGAGGACTAGAATGCAAAAGTAGGAAGTCAAGAGATAACTGGAGTAACAGACAACTTTGGCCTTGGAGTACAGAATAAAGCAGGGCAAAGGCTAATAGGAGTTTTGCCAAGAGAACGCACTGGTCATAGCAAACACCCACTTCCAACAACACAAGAGAAGACTCTACACATGCATATCACCAGATGGTCAACACCGAAATCAGATTGATTATATTCTTTGCAGCCGAAGATGGAGAAGCTCTATATAGTCAGCAAAAACAAGACCGGGAGCTGACTGTAGCTCAGATCATGAACTCCTTACTGCCAAATCAGACTTAAATTGAAGAAAGTAGGGAAAACCACTAGGCCATTCAGATATGACCTAAATCAAATCCCATACGATTATACAGTGGAAGTGAAAAATAGATTAAAGGGATTAATTCTGAAAGACAGAGTGCCTGAAGAACTATGGATGGAGGTTCATGATGATGTATAGGAGACAGGGATCAAGACCATCCCCAAGAAAAAGAAATGCAAAAAAGCAAAATGGCTATCTGAGGAGGACTTACAAATATCTCTGAAAAGAAGAGAGGCAAAAAGCAAAGGAGAAAAGGAAAGATGTACCCATCTGAATGCAGAGTTCCAAAGAAAGCAAGGAGAGATAAGAAAGCCTTCCTCAGTGATCAATGCAAAAAAAATAGAGGAAAACAATAGAATGGGAAAGACTAGAGATCTCTTCAAGAAAATTAGAGATACCAAGGGAACATTTCATGCAAAGATGGGCACAATAAAGGACAAAAATAGTATGGACCTAAGAGAAGCAGAATATATTAAGAAAAAGTGACAAGAATACACAGAAAAACTATACAGAAAAGACCTTCATGGCCCAGATAATCACGATGGTATGATTACTCACCTAGAACAGGCATCCTGGAATGAGAAGTCAAGGGGGCCTCAGGAAGCATCACTACAAACAAAGCTAGTGAAGGTGATGGAATTCCAGTGGACCTACTTCAAATCCTAAAAGATGATGCTGTGAAAGTGTTGCACTCAATATGCCAGCAAATTTGGAAAATTCAGCAGTGGCCACAGGACTGGAAAAAGTCAGTTTTCATTCCAATCCCAAAAAAAGGCCATGCCAAAGAATGCTCAAACTACTGCACAATTGCACTCATCTCACACACTAGCAAAGTAATGTTCAAAATTCTCCAAGCCAGGCTTCGACAGTACATCAACCATGAAATTTCAGATATTCCAGCTGGATTTAGTAAAGGCAGAAGAACCAGAGATCAAATTGCCAATATCTGTTGGATCATTGAAAAAGCAAGAGAGTTCCAGAAAAACATCTACTTCTGCTTTATTGACTATGCCACACCTTTTGACTGTGTGGCTCACAACAAACTGTGGAAAATTCTTCAAGAGATGGGAATACCAGATCACCTGACCTGCCTCTTGAGAAATCTGTATGTAGATCAGAAAGCAACAATTAGAACTGAACTTGGAAAAACAGACTGGTTCCAAATAGGAAAAGGAGTACATCAAGGCTGTATGTTGTCACCCTGCATATTTAACTTATACAGAGAACACCATGAGAAATGCTGGACTGGATGAAGCACAAGCTGGAATCAAAATTGCTGGGAGAAATATCAGTAACCTCAGATATGCAGATGACATCACCCTTATGGCAGAAAGTGAAGAAGAACTAAAGAGCCTCTTGATGAAAGTGAGAGAGGAGAGTGAAAAATTGGTTTAAAACTGAACATTTAGAAAACTAAGATCATGGCATCTGGTCCCATCACTTCATGGCAAATAGGTGGGGAACAGTGGAAAGAGTAAGAGACTGTATTTTGGGGCTCCAAAATCACTGCAGATGATAATGATTGCAGCCATGAAATTAAAAGACACTTGTTCCTTGGAAGAAAAGTTATAACCAACCTAGACAGCATATTAAAAAGCAGAGACATTACTTTACCAACACTAATCAAAGCTATGGTTTTCCCAGTAGTCATGTATGGATGTGAGAGTTAGACTATAAAGAAAGCTGAGCTCCAAAGAATTGATGCTCTTAAACTCTGGTGTTGGAAAAGACTTGAGAGTCCCTTGGACTGCAAGGAGATCCAAACAGTCCATCCTAAAGGAAATCAGTCCTGAATATTCATTAGAAGGACCAATGCTGAAGCTGAAACTCCAGTACTTTGGCCACCTGATGTGAAGAGCTGACTCATTGGAAAAGACCTTGATGCTGGGAAAGATTGAAGGTGGGAGGAGAAGGGGATAACAGAGGATGAGATAATTGGATGGCATCACCAACTCAATGGACATGAGTTCAAGTAAACTCCGGGAGTTGGTGATGGACAGGGAGTTCTGGTTTGCTGCAGTCCACAGGGTTGCAAAGAGTCAGACATGGCTGAGCGACTGAACTTAACTGCACTGAATTGATTTCAGAGGAAAGGACAGTGATGAGAGAACTGGACCAGATAAGTAAATCAAGTCACTTCCCAAACCACTTGTTAGACACAAACATTAACTGGCTTAATTCTTCACTCTATTCAAGTATACACTAAGAATTCTATATTTACTTATACTATATGCAAATCCTTTTATAACCGTATACTGCATTTATTCAGAGTTTATACTGTTAATAATGAAAAAGCTTTTCTATTCTCTCATTGTGCTGCTGAGTCTTCCTCTTAATAAGTTTCTAAGACAAACCATTATTTAAGTGAAACAAAGGAAAATAGAACAGAAATTAAAGGTTAAAAAAGCAATTACAGATCAGGTGTTGTATTTTAAAATGCTGCTTGATGTTTAAAATTTGTGAAATATATCAAGGTGTGAGTATTGACCTTATCTTTTTAATCAATTATAGCAGAAGCTCTCTGACTGATCATTTAATTTGTCTTATCAAGTAACACTTTGTTTCTTCTGTTAAGCCTATATACAGATATTCACAACACACAAAAAACTCTTCAACACTAAATTATCCTTTTGTATGCTTGAATACTTCTTCTTACAGTTGAATTGTATGCATATTAAGAGTTTATGCAATCCCAAACCATTTTGTCTGTTGCACTAGTATTATGATTATATTACTCAAGGGATTATTGCACATACACATGAAATATAAGTTCAAAAATCAGGGAAGAAATCTAGGAGGATCCTGCTCTGAGTCCATACTCACAGAAAATGCCTTTCAAAACACAGTCAAACAAATTTACACTTCTATGCTGTAAGTCAAAGCTTTTATTTGTGTATTCCTCAACTAGATGTCTAGGTTACACTGGAGTTGCAATCTACAAATTTCAGTTATTTTAAACAACAGTTCTTCACACACTCTATATATACAATATGCCTAGAAGAAGTAGACTCTAAATATTTATGGATATCTCTGATGAACATCTGTGTTGAGTTTATCCAACTGCAAATTTACAGCACATTACAAGATTACACTCACTTCTAAAAATAATTGAAATTCAGTAGGAAAGAGAGTCCCCAACCACTTTCTGGTTAAATAACTTACTAGAAGGACTCAAGTAACTTATTAAATGCTGTTATAATCACGGTTATGGTTTATGTCAGGGAAAGGGTACAAATTAAAATGAGCCAAGGATGCAGCATAGGAAAGAGTCCAAGAAAGGTAGCAAGTGTGGAGTTTTTCTGTCCTCTCCCCAAGGAATCAAGAATGTGGTATATTTACGTATATCACCATGTATGTGCTCAGTCACTTAAATCGTGTCCAACTCTTTGCTATCCTATGGACTGTAGCCCGCCAGGTTCCTCTGTCCATGGGATTCTCCAGGCAAGAATACTGGAGTAGGTTGCCACGCCTTTCTCCAGGGGATCTTCCCGGCCCAGGGATTGAACTCACATCTGCTGCATTATAGGTACAGAGTATTGCCAATCAGGAAAGCTCATCCAAGCCTTTAGTGTCCAGAGCTTTTATTGGGACTCCATTACATACTACCCAGGTAGCTGTCCTTTAGTCTCCAATCCCTCCTAGAGGCTCAAACTAATACCTTTAGTCTTCATTCCCTTTCCCCAGACAGACTCTTTTATTAGGCAGAACATCCCAGGATACTAAAGATCACCTCCCAGTAGCCAAAGGCAAAGGCCTGACCTGTATTTGAGTTAACTTAATTCTTCACTGCACAAAATTGTGTTGTAATTTCACATTTGACTGTGTTAATTGGCCAAATATATGATCTAATTTCTTTGAATAAGAGGACTTTTGCTAAAATTAATCCATTCTAATTGACCTTTTAATATCAGTTGCTTACTAATTATCTCAACCATTTATGATCCACACAAAGTACATACAAAACATATTTCTCTACCCCAGATGGGGTGGATTGTTTGATAAAGGTAACTTCTACACAGAAAGGAACACTGTTCCAGGTAACACACAATCCGGTAGCTGTCTCTAACTCTAAAAGCTGTGATTATTTTTGTTACAATTTGTACTTCTTGACTTCAATTCAGGGAGCACATTGCAGGGAAAGTAAAGTGATTTCTGAGTAAAAGTTAACTTAAAGATAATACATTGAAACAGAAGGAACCTTTTAAATTGAGTATTGCATGAATCTGGGAAGAAGTAAATTAGGGGGCATGAAGAATTATGGTGGATAAAAGCTCAGCATTCAAAATATGAGCATTTACAGAGACAAAAACTTAGACCATTTTGTAATTTGAAGAAAAATCTTGATAAAAGCATAGCCAAATTGTCCACATGCCAATGAAGATATATCTGTCATTTCTGTAGCAGTTCATGTGAGTCAGGATTGGGGCATTTGGAGAAAGCTTCATAAATCATGTGTGACATGAGTATAGATTTTGAAAGAAATTTATAATTAGACATACAGAAAGGAGAGGAAAAGACAACCCAAGACAAAGAGGTTAGTCCTGTCCAGTGAAAGTGAAAGTGTCCGATTCTTTGCCACCCCATGGACTGTAGCCCACAGGCTCCCCTGTCCATGGGATTCTCCAGGCAAGAATACTGGAGTGGGTTGCCATTTTCTTCTCCAAGGGATCTTCCCAACTCAGGGACTGAAACCCAGTCTCCTGCATTGCAGGCAGACTCTTACTGTTTGAGCCACCAGGGAAGCCTGGTATCTGTAAGACATCTAATAAATCTATTTGAGTAAAAGGGAGAATCCTGCTTGGGGAGGAACAGCAGTTAGGGTTAAAAACAGTTTTACACAGGAACCCATATATTGAAGATTAAGTTAGCATAAAGTCTAGATTTTTATCTATAAAATAAAGAAAACACTGAAATTTGGGAAGATTAGGTAATGTGTGCAAAGAAGTATTTTAAAAATCTTTTTCAACCATTGGTATAAATGATAGATTGAAGTAGAGAAAGACTGCAAGCCAGGAGATCACATGCTTTTCTCTTGAAAATGTTATTGGCTTCCATTCCTTATTTCTGTCTTTCATGCACACACGTAGAAAAATTAAATTTCAAAGACATGAAATCTGGAATTCAAAACTAAGTTTATTTTTCTTTGCAAACTATTTTTAATCATGTCTCTATCCCATTGTTGGAAGCATATTTAATCCCGATTAGTGTTTATCCAGTTGGTGTTTAAAAAATTAAATTAAATTTAAGAAAGCCCCCCGAAACTCAGAATTAGAATGCTTGGGCTCCTTTCATCCAAGCAAAGTTAAATTCACATTCCACAGCAGCCTAATATGATAGCCTAACATAGTTTATATGTGTCATACTTAACCAAGGTCAGTTTTGATTCTTATAAAATGTAATGTTTGCTCACTGGCATCTATCTTTACTGCAGTCTATGGCTGAGTACCAACTTCTTTATGCAGTCTGGCTCACAGGGTACATAGGCCACATTTATGTGCTGTGCTGTGCTTAGTAGCTCAGTTGTGTCCAACGCTTTGTGACCCCATGGACTGTAGCCAGCCAGGCTCCTCTGTCCTTGGGATTTCACAGGCAAGAGTACTGGGATGGTTTGCGATTTCCTTCTCCAGGGGATCTCCCTGACCCAGAGGTCAAATCTACTTCTCCTGCATTAGCAGGCAACTACTTTACCACTAAGCCACCAGGGAAGCCCTCTGAGTAGACAAATGCAAAATAATAGCTGGAGATTTTAACATTTTTTTCTTAATAACTGATACAAGTGGACAGAATATCAATATATAGAAGACTTGACCAACTTTATCCTATATAACATTTGCAGAATATTCACTCAACAACAGATTACCTATTCAAGTGCACACAGAACATCCACTAGATAGATCATATACTGTGACACAAACATGTTTGAATATACTTAAAAGGAATCAGATCATACCAAGCATGTATCTAACCACAGTAGCATTTAATTTTAAATCAGTAACAGTAACATACCTGAAAAGTCCCAAATATTTGAAACAAAATTGCACATTTCCAAATCTACACTTAGAAAGCATTTTGAATTGAATAGGAATAAAATCATAGCCTATCAAAATGTGTGGGATGCAACTAAAGCAGTACTTGAAATAAGTACTGCAAGGAGATCAAACCAGTCAATCCTAAAGGAAATAAACCCTGAATATTCACTGGAAGAACTAATGCCGAAGCTCCAATACTCTGGCCACCTGATAGAAAGAGCTGAATCACTGGAAAAGACAATGATGCTGAGAAAGACTGAAGGCAGGAGAAGGGGATGACAGAGGATGCTACGGTTAGATAGCATCACCCACTTAACAGACATGAATTTGAGCAAACTCTGGGAGATAGTAGAAGACAGAGGAGCCTCGTGTGCTGCAGTCCATATGGTCACAGAGTAGGACATGACTTAGCAACTGAACAACAACAACAAAGAGAAATGAACTAAAATACCTACGTTAGAAAAGAAAGGTCTCAAACCAATCATTTTAGCTTTCATCGTAACAATCAAGGGGACAATAGGGACAATGAAAACCAAAGTAAGCAGAAGGAAGGAAATAATAAAGGATGCAGCAGAAATATATAAAGTAGAGAACAGGAAAATGATAAAATGATTTTTTTTCCCAAAAGACTGAAGAGATAATAGATACCAACTCAGTTTATAGTAACATTACTTTTATGCCAAAACCAGATAAATGCCTTACAACAAAACAAAACTATAGACACCAATCCCTCATGGGCTTAGACGGTAACTCCTTAATAAAATGTCAACAAATTAAATCTATCATTATATAAAAAGAAAAAGCTACCACAAACAAACTAGGTTTACTTTAGAAATGCAGAGTTTCTTAAAAACTCAAAAATCAAACAATATACTGTGTCAACAGACTAAAAAAAATTTTGTTGATAAATCTAACATCAGTTCAGGTCAGTTCAGTCACTCAGTCGTGTCCGACTCTTTGCAACCCCATGAACTGCAGCACACCAGGCCTCCCTGTCCATCACCAATTCCCATAGTTCACCCAAACTCATGTCCATCAAGTTGGTGATGCCATCCAGCGATATCATCCTCTGTCATCCCCTTCTCCTCCCACCTCCAATCCCTCCCAGCATCAGAGTCTTTTCTAACAAGTCAAGTGTTCGCATGAGGTGGCCAAAATATTGGAGTTTCAGCTTTAGCATCAGTCCTTCCAAAGAACACCCAAGACTGATCTTTAGAATGGACTGGTTGGATCTCCTTGCAGTCCAAGGGGCTCTCAAGAGTCTTCTCCAACACCACAGTTCAAAAGCATCACTTCTTCCCTGATTTGGAACCAATCTGTTGTTCTATGTCCAGTTTTAACTGCTACTTCTTGACCTGCATACAGATTTCACAGGAGGCAGGCCAGGTGATCTGGTATTCCCATCTCTTTAAGAATGTTCACAGTTTGTTGTGATCCACACAGTCAAGGGCTGTGGAATAGTCAATAAAGCAGAAGTAGATGTTCTTCTGGAACTTTCTTGCTTTTTCGATGATTCAATGGATGTGGGCAATTTAATCTCTGGTTCCTCTGCCTTTGCTAAATCCAGCTTGAACACCTGGAAGTTCATGGTTTATGTACCACTGAAGCCTGGTTTGGAGAATTTTGAGCATTACTTTGCTAGCGTGTGAGATGAGAGCAAAAAGAGATAAGAAAGCCTTCCTCAGCGATCAATGCAAAGAAATAGAGGAAAACAAGAGAATGGGAAAGACTAGAGATCTCTTCAAGAAAACTAGAGATACCAAGGGAACATTTCATGCAAAGATGGGCTCAATAGAGGATAGAAATGGTATGGACCTAACAGGAGCAGAAGATATTAAGAAGAGGTGGCAAGAATACACAGAATCACTGTACAAAAAAGATCTTCACAATCCAGATAGTCACGATGTTGTGATCACTGACCTAGAGCCAGACAACCTGGAATGTGAAGTCAAGTGGGCCTTAGAAAGCATCACTACGAACAAAGCTAGTGGAGGTGATGGAATTCCAGTTGAGCTATTTCAAATCCTGAAAGAAGATGCTGTGAAAGTGCTGTACTCAATATGCCAGCAAATTTGGAAAACTCAGCAGTGGCCACAGGACTGGAAAAGGTCCGTTTTCATTCCAATCCCAAAGAAAGGCAATGCCAAAGAATGCTCAAACTACCGCACAATTGCACTCATCTCACATGCTAGTAAAGTAATACTCAAAATTCTCCAAGCCAGGCTTCAGCACTACGTGAACCGTGAACTTCCAAATGTTCAAGCTGGTTTTAGAAAAGGCAGAGGAACCAGAGATCAAATTGCCAACATCCGTTGGATCACCGAAAAATCAAGAGAGCTCCAGAAAAACATCTATTTCTGCTTTATTGATTGTGCCAAAGCCTTTGATTGTGTGGATCACAATAAAGTGTGGGAAATTCTGAAAGAGATGGGAATACCAGACCACCTGACCTGCCTCTTGAGAAACCTATATACAGGTCAGGAAGCAACAGTTAGAACTGGACATGAAACAACAGACTGGTTCCAAATAGGAAAAGGAGTACATCAAGGCTGTATATTGTCACCCTGTTTATTTAAATTATATGCAGAGTACATCATGAGAAACTCTGGACTGGAGGAAACACAAGCTGGAATCAAGATTGCTGGGAGAAATATCAGTAACCTCAGATATGCAGATGACACCACCCTTATGGCAGAAAGTGAAGAGGAACTAAAAAACCTCTTGATGAAAGTGAAAGTGGAGAGTGAAAAAGTTGGCTTAAAGCTCAACATTCAGAAAACGAAGATCATGGCATCTGGTCCCATTGCTTCATGGGAAATAGATGGGGAGACAGTGGAAACAGTGTCAGACTTTATTTGGGGGGGCTCCAAAATCACTGCAGATGGTGACCTCAGCCATGAAATTAAAAGACGCTTACTCCTTGGAAGGAAAATTATGACCAACCTAGATAGCCTATTCAAAAGCAGAGACATTACTTTGCCAACAAAGGTCCGTCTAGTCAAGGTTATGGTTTTTCCAGTAGTCATGTATGGATGTGAGAGTTGGACTGTGAAGAAGGCTAAGCGCCCAAGAATTGATGCTTTTGAACTGTGGTGTTGGAGAAGACTCTTGAGTCCCTTGGACTGCAAAGAGATCCAACCCGTCCATTCTGAAGGAGATCAGCCCTGGGATTTCTTTGGAAGGAATGATGCTGAAGCTGAAACTCCAGTACTTTGGCCACCTCATGCGAAGAGTTGACTCATTGGAAAAGACTCATGCTGGGAGGAATTGGGGGCAGGAGGAGAAGGGGACGACAGAGGATGAGATGGCTGGATGGCATCACTGACTCAATGGACGTGAGTCTGAGTGAACTCTGGGAGTTGGTGATGGACAGGGAGGCCTGGCGTGCTGAGATTAATAGGTTCTCAAAGAGTCAGACACAACTGAGCGACTGAACTGAACTGAACTGAACTGAGATGAGTGCAATTGTGTGCAATTTGAGCATTTTTTGGCATTGCCTTTCTTTGGGATTGGAATGAAAACTGACCTTTTCCAGTCCTATGGCCACTGCTGAATTTTCCAAATTTGCTGGCATATTTAGTGTAGCACTTTCACAGCATCATCTTTTAGGATTTGAAAAAGCTCAACTGGAATTCCATCACTTGCACTAGCTTTGTTCATAGTGATGCTTCCTGAAGCCCACTTGAATTCACATTCTAGGATGTCTGGTTCTAAGTGAGTGATCACACCATTGTAGTTATCTGTGTCATGAAGATCTTTTTTATACAGTTCTTCATTCTTGCCACCTCTTCTTAATATCTTCTGCTTCTGTTAGGTCCATAGTATTTTTGTCCTTTATTGTGCTCATCTTTTCATGAAATACTCCCTTGGTATCTCTAATTTTCTTGAAGAGATCTCTGGTCTTTCCCATTCTATTTTTTTCCTCTATTTTTTTGCATTGATCACTGAGGAAGGTTTTCTTATCTCTCCTTGCTATTGTTTGGAACTCTGCGCTCAAATATGTATATCTTTCCTTTTCTCCTTTACTATTCACTTCTCTTCTTTTCACAGCTATTTGTAAGGTTTCCCTTGTGGCTCAGCTGGTAAAGAATCAGCTCCTTGTTGGGGCTAAAAGAATTCCTTATTGCTAATGAAAAATATATTTATTTTGAAACTCTGGGGGGAACTCTTGGGGTGGAACAGCCTTTGAAAATACTTAATTTATTCCAAATTATTTTTAGTGGGATATAATGAATTTTAAGTAGCTTTTTTCACACATCAAAGATGAGTCAGTGCTTATACTACTTGCACGTCTCCTGATGTCTAATATTAATTGGAATTGTGTGATGTTTTAAAAAATAAACAGGCATTAACCTGCGGTAAGTGAAAAATAAGCCAATGAAAATTCACTTTTGGAATATTCTTTTGTGTGTCGACTGCATCTATCAGGCCAAAGATCACAGTCAGGGCAAACAGAAAGAGGGTTAAGAGAAACTGGTAAGTATATTTTGAAAGGTATACATAAAAGTACAAAAATTTCCCATTGAGAAAACTTGAAGAAAAAAAAGTTGTCACACAAATTTTTAGAAAGCAGATAAATTCCAAAAGTGAAAGGTCTGAGAAATACCAACACTGATGGATATACTGTTAAACCTGGGACATTTCCCAGTTTCAGCACAAATCCTAAATTAGAAGTTAAGGAAATCTTTAATCCAGCTTGAATCTCTGACATGAACAGAGCAGAAGAAGAAGACTACAAAATCTCTGTGCTAAATAGTGGGCAGAGCCAGACATTGGTATTTCACCAACTTCTGGAGACTAGGGTCACACCCATCACATCTCTTTCATTTTCTGAGGCAAATTTAACCTATATGCAGAGTATATCATGAGAAATGCTGGACTGGATAAAGCACAAGCTGGAATCAAGATTGCTGGGAGAAATATAAAAAACCTCAGATATGCAGATGACACCACCCTTAAGGCAGAAAGTGAAGAACTAAAGAGCCTCTTGATGAAAGTGAAAGAGGAGAATGAAAAACTAGCTTAAAACTCACCATTCAAAAAATGAAGATCATGGCATGCGTCCCATCACTTCATGGCAAATAGATAGGGAAACAGTGGAAACAGTGACAGACTTTATTTTGGGGGCTCCAAAATCACTGCAGTTGGTGACTGCAGCCATGAAATTAAAAGACGCTTCCTCCTTGGAAGAAAAGTTATGACCAACCTAGACAGCATATTAAAAAGCAAAAGCATTACTTTGCCAACAAAGGTCCTTCTAGTTAAAGCTATGGTTTTTCCAGTAGTCATGTATGCATGTGAGAGTTAAGCTATAAAGAAAGCTGAGTGCCAAAGAATTGATGCTTTTGAACTGTGGTGTTGGAGAAGACTCTTGAGAGTCCCTTGGATGGCAAGGACATCCAACCAGCCCATCCTAAAGGAAGTCAGTCCTGAATATTCATTGAAAGGACTGATGCTGAAGCTGAAACTCCAATATTTTGTTCACCTGATGTGAAGAGCTAACTCATTGGAAAAGACCCTGATGCTGTGAAAGATTCAGGGCAGGAGGAGAAGGGGACAACAGAGGATGAGACGGCCAGATGGCATCATTGACTCAATGGACATGAGCTTGAGTAGGCTCCAGGAGTTGGTGAAGGACAGGGAAGTCTGGTGTGCTGCACTCCATGGGGTCACAAAGAGTCGGGCATGACTGAGCGACTGAACTGATGAGGCAAATCATTTGGAAGATCCAGAAACCATCAGGTGACAAGAGGATGTAAGAAAAGCTGTACAAACTTCCAGGTATAAAAAAGGTCACCGGGATGAAGTGTACAGCATAGAGAATATAGTTGACAATTTTGCAATAACTTTGTATGGTGACAGTTGGTAATTACACTTATCATAGTGATCATGTCATATTGTATATGAATATCAAATTGGGCTTCCCAGGTGGTTCAGTGGGTAAAGAATCCATGTCCAATGCAGGAGACCTGGGTTCAATCCCGGGGTTGGGAAGATCCCCTGGAGAAGGGCATGGCAACCCATACTAGTATTCTTGCCTGGAGAATCCCATGGGCAGAGGAACCTGATGGGTTGTAGTCCATAGGGTCACAAAAGAGTCAGACACAACTGAAGTGACTGAGTGCACTTGCACTCAAGAATATCAAATCACTGTGTTGTATGCCAGAAACTAATTTTTATTGCAAATCAATTAATGTCAATAAAAAAGTAGGCTGTCTAAAATTTAAAAATAAATAAAATTTTAAAGTAAAATAAAGAGACTAATGTCAGCACCACTTCTTAGGTTAACAGATATGAAAATTTTGACCAGGTCCTCCCTGACTCTCTCTACCCAAAATAATAAATGCTGAGGCATGGAGCTGGAGAGGGGGATGATATACAACATGTCTTGCTTGACCACAGTAACCCAAACAAATGGTTTTCTCTTCTTTCATATTCTTGTACTTTATAAAATATAAGCTTCTCTTTTAATTCCCAAAGCAGAGCTGTTGATTTAGGATGCACGTCTGGATAACTGCTCTGATGTGGCATCTCTTTTTGCACTGTATTGTTCTTCACGTTATGTGACTGAGTGCCTGTCTTTGCAGAGCACCATGATTGGTCTGACAGATGAGGCAGCAGGTGGAGGTAGGTGGGGAGTACACGGTGTCTACCTTCAAGTAGCTTTAAATAATGAAAAACAATGTCTTAAGTTCCGGCTGTCAAAAAGCTTTCCACAGAGGGGACAACACCTGAGTATCTCCAGGTGAACTTCAGATCAACCTTGAATGTAAATTTGATGAGGTGGTCTACATCTGCTGCTGCTGCTGCTAAGTCACTTAGTCATGTCCAACTCTTTGCAACCCTATGGACCATAGCCCACCAGGCTCCTCTGTCCATGGGATTCTCCAGGCAAGAATACTGGAGAAGGTAGCCATTCCCTTCTCCAGGGGATCTTCCCA
The DNA here is from genome assembly GCF_003369695.1 of Bos indicus x Bos taurus. Taxonomy (NCBI): domain Eukaryota; kingdom Metazoa; phylum Chordata; class Mammalia; order Artiodactyla; family Bovidae; genus Bos; species Bos indicus x Bos taurus. The sequence continues at coordinate 42,901,002 of NC_040089.1, forward strand.
ACCCAGGGATTGAACCTGTGTCTCTTATGTCTCTTGCATTGGCAGGCAGGTTCTTTACCACTAGCGCCACCTGGGAAGCCCGATCCACATCTGCTACTGCTTCTAAGTTGCTTCAGTCATATCCGACTCTGTGTGACCCCATAGACGGCAGCCCACCAGGCTCCCCCGTCCCTGGGATTCTCCAGGCAAGAACACTGGAGTGGGATGCCATTTCCTTCTCCAATGCATGAAAGTGAAAAGTGAAAGTGAAGTCGCTCAGTCGTGTCCGACTCTTAGCGACCCCATGGACTGTAGTCCACCAGGCTCCTCCGTCCATGAGATTTTCCAGGCAAAAAGTACTGGAGTGGGGTGCCATTACCTTCAGATTTCCTTTTCTGATTTATTGCTACTTTATCTCCTCTTTTGAAAATAAACTTAAAAAGAACCAAAGTATTTCTGAATTTTAAGAGATCTGGACCCAGATCCATTGAATTAATGTGCCCTTCAAGGTATAAGTACTTTAATTTGCTTATTAATCACTATGCAGCACTCTGAAATCACTGAGAAGACAGAAACCAGCAACTCTTGGCTGATTAGAGATTGAAACCATCTGTTTCCCTGGATTCCCCATGTTGCTATCCTCCAGACACTTTCTAGTTTCCTGGTCAGAGGGCACAAATTCTTTATATTGCAATATTCCTCCCACACAGTTCACATGTCTTCAAAGTGCCTTCTGTCAAATGCAGACATTACTGAAATGATTTGTCAAGTCGGGCAGGAAGGGGAGCGAACACCTCAACTTTCGTGCCTGGTTAACAAAAGTGTGCACGTCAATTCCACCCACTGCTATAATAATAGACTTCACAATGTCCTCTCTCCTCATGCTTTACCCTACACTCTCCATCTTGAGTTCATTGCTTCAGAAGAGAAGTCTATATATCTCTCACCCATTCATCCTTCATCCTCTTCAATGTCTTCTCTCCCTTACATATGTTTGTGACAATATGCCTTCAAATCATTCCTTGACTCTCATTCCTTTTTCAAGGACATGCCATATAGTATAATGCAAGGATATTTATCATTAAACGATAAACCTGAGAAATTCTAAGAATTCTGCAAGACTAGATGTAACCATGTGTAATAAAAATTTAACTTGTAACTTGTTTGGGAATCCACTGTTGAATTGGCCAGGACTGACATTCATTCTCCAGAGGTCATTTTGTCTGATTATAAATAATTATCAGTAGAACTTTCAGTGGAATATTCATCAAGCCAGCCCTCTCCAGTTGTTTAAAAACTTTAAACATAAATGAAAAATAAACAAAAGGTAAAAAAAACTGAAATGTTTTGGTCACATACACATTCAGCATTAAGAAATACATATTCATCCAAAAGAAAAGTGTGATGCTATAAATCAATCCACAGTGATAATCAAACTCTAAATACTCATGGAAACTACAACATCACAATTGTTTTACATTTATTTTATAAAAAGAGCAGGAGTAGGTAAGAACTCCCTGTTCACTTGTGCATGAGACAGTTTCTATAAAGTTATGCAAGATATTTATTGCTACTGTTCTTATGAAAGCATAGGAAAATGATAAAGAAGAACCTTTACCTGAAGACAATATATATTTGAGTGCCTTCTATGTATCATGAAAAATGTTTTATATGTATTTTATATATGTTTGCAGGTAGCATTAGTGGCAAAGAACTTGCCTGCCCGTGTAGGAGACATAAGAAACACAGGTTTGAACCCTGGGTTGGGAGGCCCTGAAGAAGGAAATGACAACCCACTCCAGTATTCTTGCCTGGAAAATCCCATGTACAGAGAAGCCTGGCAGGCTATATAGACCATGGAGTTGCAAGGAGTTGGACGTGAATGAGCACCCATGCAAGCATGCAATCTTCTCTAATCTTTCTAAGAAGCCTGAAATGTAGGTAATATGCACATTTTACCACTAGGAAGCTCAGGCTCAACAAGCTTAAGAAATCTACTCGGGTCACATAAGGTACAGTGAAGCATGCTTTCAGATTCTATCTCTTTCAAAGCCCACAGGCTTTATATTACATCATGGAAGAAGATATGATCCCTGGTGAAATTTATCTAGTGAAGATTATTTAAACATCTGCCCTACCAAAGACATTTCAGGAAAACCTGAGGTGATTCAGATCCAGGAGATATTCAAAAGACTAGCTTTCTGTCAAATGCATTTGGGTTAGAAACAACAAGAATGAAAGAAAAAAACACCCTCAAGTATAGGCACTGAAATAACATATAACAGCTCTAAGAATGGGTTAACCTAACTACACATCAGGCTATATGATACAAGATATTTACAAAAAGAATCAGCCTAAACTCCAACATTGCCATTATTAGACGCATATAGGTGCGATCCAAAATGATGCTTTTCCTTGCAAAAGAGAAGCTTAGCAACCTCTGCAGTCTCCTGGGTGTTTACTCTCAATATGTTGGTGGAAGTAGGAGTTTGCTTGCACACAAGCTAAATCGTTTCAGTCATGTGCAACTGTTTGTGACTCTATGGACTATACCTTATCAGGCTCCTCTGTCCATGAGAGGAAGAATACTGGAGTGGGTTGCCATGCCCTTCTCCAGGGGATCTTCCCAACCCAGGGATCAAATCCAGGTCTCCTGCATTGCAGGCAGATTCTTAACCAATTGAGCTACAGGGAAGCCCAGGAGTTTAAACATAAAACTCTTTAAGTCATCTTTCCCCAAATGGCAAGTGGGAAGGTTAATTTACTCTATTTTTCTGCCAGCATAGATGGCCATCAACAACAAAATGTCAAGTAGTACAAAAATAAATATATGAATAAACCTCCAAAAGAAAGATATCATACAACATAGTTACTGCTAAAACCATAAGAAAAGCAACCACGACCAATGCAAAGAAGTAATTAAAGCATTCTTTCAAATCAGCATTAGTGACAGCAGACACAGCCTAGCCTCGTTAGTAAACCGTGCGGACTGAGTCCAACTAATGGATGACCCTGGCAGCCTCAATAAATACTCCATTTCTGAGAGCTTTTGGAGTGAAATCAGCTTAAGGGTACAGGGGGAAGAGAAATGCTTAATCAATTTTATTTAAAGACCCTTGCTGCTTATAAAATCATAAATCAGTCTTTTGTGTGTTGCTGAGGAGTCTAAGACAATGGAAGTAAATGGGAGAAAACATTCTTTCAAAGACACTGCTATTGTTAACTTAAAACAACAGCTTGTAAAAGCAATCTGAATCACTGCATTTTTTTCCCAAATGCATAAAAACATCAGCGCTAATCAACAATCATATTGTCAAGCTCAATCATACACAATCTTGTCTTCACTACTTAAGCACTTTTCTTCTTCTCTTTTTATTTCAACCATTTATTTTGAAGTTTAAAAAAAAGGGATAATATCATTTTGAAGGGTGCTGAATGTATGGGTCTTTGAAGTAGAAGGATATTTGCAAAAGAAGAAAAAAGCTGGTGGCATGAAGGTGAAATAACTGACTCACAATCTCTTACCAAGTTAGAGTTTTTAGAAGAAAAGTTTCAAAGTTATAGTGATGTTGTTCAAATTACATTACATTCAAGTTCACTCCTCTTCTGAATCATTCAAAAAGATTTAAATCTGGTATCTATTCATCTTATGCTATGGTCTTCTGGAAAAGACAAAAATAAAGCATTGCAATTAGTTTGAAAAATATGACTATCTCAGTATCATGAAATATAAATGAGAATGAAAACCAGGAAGGATATGGCAAAACAAAAAGCTTTAAAGTCAAAAAGTCAACAGAAGGGTAAGAATTCATCTTGTCACATTGTCAGACATTAATTCGTTTTTCTATTTTCCATGCCACTCTGAAAATACCCATTGTCTAGGCTGAAGTAGATCTGTGCTATTCTCCAATCAAGAAGAGACGTACATCTTATTCTTTTTAGGTTTCCAATGATTCTGATTTGGGGGCCTCCCTGGTAACTCAGCTGGTAAAGAATACACCTGCAATGCAAGAGACCCTGGTTCGATTCCTGGGTCAGGAAGATTCTCTGGAGAAGAGATGGGCTACCCACTCCAATATTCTTGGGCTTTCCTGGTGGCTCAGATGGTAAAAAATCTGCCTGCATTGTGGGAGACCTGGGTTCGATCCCTGGTTTGGGAAGATTTCCTGAAAAAGGGAACAGCTACCCACTCCAGTGTTCTGGCCTGGAAAATGAATAAAAGGTGTTGCAAAGGACTTTTTTTCTTATACATAAAACGTTCTGAAATCACCGACACCTAGCAAGCTAGAAGGCTCAGAAATCTGCTCCCATATTTAGCAAACATAAACCATATGGTCTGTGAAGTTTCTTCTACATATTTTGGAACAAAAGCTTTTAAAGAAAGTGGCTTAAATACATTTTCTAAAATCACATTTTAAGTGATTCAGAAATCTGGGAAAAACAATCCAATTCTAGCTGGCGTCAGATTAATTTTAAATTAAGGAGTTTCATCAGACATGGAATAATCTGTCATTAAACTTTTCAATTCTGATTAAAGTTGGCCAAACCTACTAAAACTTAAAACCAAGAATTTACATTCGGTTTTAGTTGGCTTCCAATACTGTTAGATTTAAAATTCATAGTAATGTTTGTGTAGTAGATGTATTGGTTTTCTCTTGCTGTGTGACAAATTACCACAAATTCAGTATCTTATAATAATCTGCTTATTAACTCATAGCTTGAGAAGACTGGGAATGGTTATTATTAGATGCTCTGCTCAGAGTCTTGCCAGACTGAAGCCAGGTCGTGAGTGGAGCTGTGGGCTTATCTAGAGCTCAGGGTCCTCTTGAAAACTTATTGAAGTTCTGGCCAGCATTCGGTTTGGTGTAGTTGTAGGACCAAGGTTCCTGCTGCCTTGCTGGCTGTCAGCTTGGGACTGCTCTCAGCCCCTGAAGGCTACCCACTATTCCCTACCACCTGGCCTTCTCTATAACATGGCAGTTTGCTCCATCAAGACCAGGGCTCTGGCTCACTTTGAATTCAAAGTGAGTCTCCCTCACTTTGAATCTCTTTACTTATTTTAAACATTCACCTGATTAGCTCAGGTCCATCCCAATAATAATCCTTTTGGTCAACTCAAAGTCAACTGGTTAAAGACCTTAATTATATCAGTAAAACTCTTTCTGCCTTATAATCATGCGGATGATATGCCGTCATATCCAAAACTCCTATTCAGAGCAAGGAGAAAAATTTTACAGAACACGTACACAGGGGTGGGAACACTAGAATTCTGTTTCCCTATAGCGGCGGCAGTTTAGTTGCTAAGTCGTGTCAGACTCTTGCAACCCCATGGCCACCAGGCTGCTCTGTCCATGGGATTTCCAGGCAAGAATACTGGAGTGAGTTGCCATTTCCTTCTCCAGGGGATCTTCCTGACTCAGAGATCAAGCCTGTATCTCTTACATCGCAAGTGGATTCTTTACTGTTGAGCCACCAATGAATGTTGTTACCACAGATGCTTATAAGAACAGCACTACCAGAAAATGCTACTATATATTTTGAAAAGTTAGATGTGTTGCTTTTTGAAATAATTTGGTGTTTTCAGTAGAATTTATTTACATATACAAGCAATATAAAATATTATAATTCATTACCATAAGTCTTTGGATATCAGATAGTTTGGTGAAGCTCTGATGGAGTCTTGCTATGAAAATATGTTTGTTCTTTCTCAAATGTAAGGCAAATTACTCAATCAAGACAAAAGAAATCAATTTTGGTCAGGTTAGCCTCTGTCTCCACAGTATAGCTCAACTACAGCTTCTAAAGCTATATACTCAAAATATCTCAATCCTGTGTTAGTCTGGAAGCAATTATGGAAACCATTAACAGGGTTAATCTATTATGAAATGGACACTGGAATTCATAATGCTGCTATAGATGTGGTATCTGATACATCAGTCATTGCATCCTGAGCACTGCAGTGGCTACTCATTTCCACAACTCCTTTATACTTGCCTGGTCCATGTAACTGGATTTCTAACACATTTCTTCAGTAGGATCTATGCCCTGCCTTTGAACAAGCTCATTGCTATGAATCTCTCACCACCTGTCTCAGACTCTGGCAGGCCCTCTCAAGGAGAACTGGGTATTCTCCTCCATGTCCTTGGCGCCTGGCCACAGATGCTCCCTAGAGGTAGAATAAGTGGAATCTAACTTCAAGTATCACCTCTTTTCTGGATTTCTGTTAACTTGTTCTCTTGGAATTGAACCTTCTTAGATAACAAAAGTAGCTGTGACTAATTGTCTACCCTATGTCAGGTACTCAGTTGGATATTTTACACTTACATGAGCCTTTCAACAACTCTTGACAGAATTGTTATCTCTATTTTACTTATAAAAAAGACTGCAGCTAGAATAGATTTTGTAACTTGCACTACCCACTTGGTTGACATAAAAGTTGACATTAAAACCAAGGTCTAGCTAGCTCCAAACCCCATGTTTTTTCTTCTTTGATTAGAGGAAATATTTGTGGCCTCAGCTAAGTCATTTGTGAGATTAAAAGAAAGTCTTATTAATAATTATAATTAGCAAAATTATTTCACTTAATAATTATTTTTATAAAAATCAATTCATAGACATAAGACAGGCCTGTGCCAGGCCCATAAAAAGTATAATTTATTTAATTTTAGCTATAATACTAGGCACTCTGGACCCTGATTCTACAGTTAGTTGCCCCTTAGTAGCCAATCTAACAATTGGGGTGACTCCCGCAAGTGGGTTTCAACTTTCTCTCTTTCTCCATTGATCAGTGATATGTGGGTCAGAGCATATCTCAAGGATATGCTTCTTATGCTGTTTCCTGTGAGTCCAGAAAAAAGACACAAATTTGAACTTCTGGTTGTAAAGTCTGACAAATGAGTTTCACATTTGTCAATTTGTTTACATGTAGATCCCCTTCTCCAATCATTAACAAGATTTCTCAATTGCATCTTAGAGACCAAGGAGGCTTCAGAGTAACTAAGATTTTTTTCAATGAAATCTATATGACTTATTTTTAGCACAGTGATAAACACAAAAAGAGATTTTCAAAATGTTTTTGAATGACAAACATGGACATATACACAAATATACCATTTGCAAATATGCAGATGAAGGGACACACATGTAGATTTTTTCTGACAACTTTTTAAAATAATTTTTACTTTTACTGAAGTATAGTTAATTTACAATGCTGTGTTAGTTTCTGATATACAGCAAAGTGATTCAGTTTTATATATATATGTGTGTGTGCTTTGTCTATTTTTCCATTATAGTGTACTACAAGATATTGAATATAGCTCCCTGTTGCTGTACAGCATCACCTTGTTTTTTACCTATTTTATATAAAATATTTTGCATTTGTTAATCTCAAACTCCTAATTTATCCCTCCCTCTACCCTGTCTCCTGTGGTAGCCATAAGCTTGTTTTGTCTTTGAGTCTGTTTCTGTTTTGCAAATAGGTTCATTTATATCATTTGTCTTACATGTCACATGTAAGTGATATTATATGACATTTGTCTTTCTCTGACTTACTTCACTTAGTAATGATAATCTCTAGGTCTAAGTTGCTGAAAAGAACATTATTTCATTTTTTATGGCTAAGTAATATTCCATTGTATATAAATGCCACATTTTCTTTTTATTTATTTATTTATTTTTTACTTTACAATATTGTATTGGTATGGAAAAATGCCACATTTTCTTTATCCACTCATCTGTCAATGAACATTTAGCTTGCCTCTTTGTCCTGGCTATTGTGAATAATGCTGTCCCGTATGGCTCAATGGTAAAAGAATCCACCTGCCAAGGCAGGAGTTGCAGGAGACCCTTGTTTGATCCCTGGATCCAGAAGAGTCCCTGGAGAAGGATATGACAACCCACTTCAGTATTCTTGCCTGGAGAATCCCATGGACAGAGGAGCCTGGCGGGCTATAGTCCACAGGGTTGCAGAGTCAGACGTGACTGAGCATGCACACACATGAACACTGGAGTGCATTTATCTATTTAAATTAGTTTTCTCCAGATATATGCCCAGGAGTGAGAATTGTTGGATCATATGGTAACTCTAATTTGAAGAACTTCCATGCTTTTATGCATAAATAACTATTGGAAAAACCATAGCTCTTTTGTCAATGGACCTTGGTCAACAAAGTGATATTTCTGCTTTTAATATTCTGTCTAGGTTTGTCATAGATTGTCTTCCAAGAAGCAAGCATCTTTTAATTTCATGGCTGCAGTCACCATCCACAGTCATTTTGGAGCCCAAGAAAACAAAATCTGTCACTGCTTCCACCTTTTCCCCCTCTATTTGCCATTAAGTGATGGAACTGGATGCCATGAGTGTGTAGTCATGTCTCCCACTGTGAACAAGGAAAGCCAAAGACAGACAAATGCACAGATACTAACAAAACTAAAAGAGCTCCTTGCAGCTAACCCCTAAAGGAGAGGGTGAGCCATAGAATGTGGATTGAGGGAGAGCAGGTTACTATCCTGAAGACTCTCTTACAGTGAAGTATGGGTAATCCCATAATTAGAGATACTTCCCAGCTTATCTGGGGACTGACATCCTCAAGTAGGACACTTTAATATCAATTCTCATTCTCTGAAAGTAGAGATAGAACCAAAAGCCCTGCATGGACCATCATAGTTCTCTAAAAAGGATAGCAGGAACAACCCAGAAGAGTGGCCAGGGTAAGATTAACAGTCAACATCAGAGCTGGGACAATGTAGAGATGTTAGTTTTTTAGCATAATGCTGAACAAGAAATTTGTGTCAACCAGCAGTGACAGTGATAAAGTAAATAGACATTGATGAAAGTTAATTGCAGCACTCTTTACAATACCTAGGATATGGAAGCAACCTAGATGTCCATTAGCAGACGAATGAATAAGGAAGCTGTGGTACATATACACAATGGAATATTACTCAGCTATAAAAAAGGAGCACATTTGAGTCAGTTCCAATGAGGTGCATGAAACTGGAGCCTATTATACAGAGTGAAGCAAGTCAGAAAGAGAAACACCAATACTGCATATTAATGTATATATATGGAATTTAGAAAGATGGTAAAGGTGATCCTCTGTGCAAGGCAACAAAAGAGACACAGATGTAAAGAACAGACTTTTGTATTCCATGGGAGAAGGCATGGGTGGGATGAATTGAGAGAATAACATTGAAACATGTATATTACCATATGTAAAATAAATGACCAGTGCAAGTTTGATGCATGAAGCAGGGCACACAAAGCTGGTGCTCTGGGACAACCCAGAGGGATGGAGTGGGGAGGGAGGAGGGTGGGGGGTTCAGGATGGGGGAATACATGTGCACCCATAACTGATTCATGTCAATGTATGACAAAAACCATCACAATATTGTAACGTAATCACCCTCCAATTAAAAATAAATTAATTAATTTAAAAAATAGACCTTAGACATTGGTGAAGGACAAACTGACTGGGCCAGACCTCCTAGGTGTACATTGACGTCCACCTTGCAAAAGATCAAGAAGAACTTCAGCTGGCATACTCAGCAGCCAAGAGGTAAGAGTCCCCAAGGCAAAGTGGTAATAAGAAGTCATCAGAAAGATAAATAAGAAGCTCACACTGGAAACTTTGGGGCTTAACCACAATTTGTCATTTGGATGTCCATGGTACTGAGACTATTTAGAACAGAAAGAAATCAATATTTTTCTCTCTGCTTTTCCCAGCACTCCCCTAGAGGAAGGACCTATTAAAAATATAAACTATAAAATATGTTTTCCATGCCTGACACTGGGGCGCACATGCCTAAGACATAAATTGGCTTTCCAAAAGTGAAACTACTTGTCATTTAAAATAGAAAGGTCCAGAGGAGGATTTCTGATCTTTAGCACATTTATCATCTGGGGCCAGATAGTTCTTTGCTTTAGATATTCTGTATATCACAGGATGTTTAGCAATGTCCCTAATTCCACCAACTAGACACGAATAGCACCTCCTAATGAAAAAATAAAAGAACAAAATACATATATTATATATATGGAAATTACATTTCCAGACATTGCAAGGGGCTTCCCTGGTGCCTCAGATGGTAAAGAATCTGCCTGCAATGTGGGAGACCTGGGTTCAATCCCTGGGTCAGGAATATCCCCTAGAGAAGGGAATGGCTACCCACTCCAGTATTCTTGGGGCTTCCCTATTGCAAATATCCCTACGGAGTTCTGGTCACCAATTCCAATGCATGTGGGAAGGGGAGCGGCAAGTTTCTCACTTCGACAAGCAATTTTCGAACACCAGTTCGGTTCAGTTCAGTTGCTTGGTCATGTCCGACTCTCTGTGACCCCATGAATGGCAGCACGCCAGGCCCCCCTGTCCATCACCAACCCCCAGAGTTTATTCAAACTTATCTGCATTAAGTCGGTGATGCCATCCAACCATCTCATCCTCTGATGTCCCATTCTCCTCTCACCTTCAATCTTTCACAACATCAGGGTCTTTTCCAATGAGTCAGTTCTTTGCATCAGGTGGCCAAAGTATTGGAGTTTCAGCTTCAACATCAGTCCTTCCAATGAATATTCAGGACCGATTTCCTTTAGGATGGACTGTTTGGATCTCCTTGCAGTCCAAGGGACTCTCAAGAGTCTTCTCCAGCACCACAGTTCAAAAACATCAATTCTTCAGCGCTCAGCTTTCTTTGTAGTCCAACTCTCATATCCATACATGACTACTGGAAAAATCATAGCCTTGACTAGACGGATCTTTTTTTGCAAAGTAATGTCTCTGCTTTTGAATATGTTGTCTATATTGGTCATAACTTTTTTTCCAAGGAGCAAGCATCTTTTAATTTCATGGCTGCATTCACCATCTGCAGTGATTTTGGAGCCCAAAAAAATAGAGTCTGCCACTGTTTCCACTGTTTCCCCATCTATTTGCCATGAACTGATGGGAACAGATGCCATGATCTTAGTTTTCTGAATGTTGAGCTTTAAGCCAACTTTTTCACCAGTAGAAGGTCTGAAAATTCAACTCAATTCTGACACCATCTACCTGGGAAAAGCACAAAATTCCCACAAGACTGCCCCCTTACCCCACTTTAGACAGCAGTCACAAGCCTAGGTCATTAACTGTACTTGGTCCACTGGCTATAAAGTGAAAGATTCCAGTGATACCCTCTGTGGGATCAACTAATTTGCTAGCATGGCTCAAAACTCATAGAAACATTTTATTTACCAGATCACCAGTTTATTATAAAAGAATGAAACTCAAGAACAGCCGGATGGAAAAGATGCATGGGGCAAGACATGGGGAAAGGGCAGGAAGCTTTCATTCCCTCTCCAGGAAAGATACTCTTTCAGCACCTTCAGGAGATCATCAACTGATAAATGTTCTTCAATTCAGTCCTTTTGAGTTTTAAAGGAGGCCTCCTTACACAATCTTGATTAAATCATTGGCAATGGACAATTGATTCAACTTTCCCCCCACCTCTGTAGATGAGGGAGGTGGGGCTGAAAATTCCAATTCTTAACGCATGGTATGTTCCACTGACAACCAGTCCCCAGCCTTAGATGCTCCCCAAAAGTCACCTCATTAACACAAAAAAAATACACCTTTCTCAGACTTCTCTATTGGTCCAGGGGTCAAGAATCCACCTGCTAATGCAGGGTATGGGGGTTCCATCCTTGGTTCAGGAAGATTCCACATGCCACAGGGCAGCTAAGCCCACATGTCACAACCATTGAAGCCCATGCACTTTGGTGCTCATGCTCCCCAGGAAGAGATGACACTGCAATGAGAAGCTCACACACTATGACTAGAGAGTAGGTCTCACTTGCCACAAATAAAGAAAGCCAACATGCAGCAAAATGACCAGAACAACCAAAATTAAAAGTAAATAAAATTGTTTTAAAAAGATACCTTTCTCAATCTCAATTCCAAGGGGTTTGAAAGCTGTGAGCCAAGAACCTTAGAACTGTGAATGACCAAAAACATATTTTTCTCATACATCCCATCACAGTCCCCTTGGGTGCAAATTTGCCCCTGGTTGAAACTAAAGAAAGGAGCTGAAACAAAACTCAGTTACTACATAGAAGTAAAAAATTGGATGTATTCATAGCAGTAAGCATTAGCAAGAGACAAGAGGTTGAGGTGAATAGAGTAGGAGTGGTATTTTGAAATACTCTTCCATATTCACCCGTTGTATCCCAAAAGTTGGCTACACCCGGGGAAGTTCAGCCAAATGCTTATTATAATTGGTATCAGTCACTGTGTGTTCCTTTCCACATCACATTCATCTATTGGCTTAGGTCTTGTTTTGTTGTCCGTGCTGAATTTGCCAAATTCTGTGTGAATGGTGCTAGGTACGTAAATTGGCCTGTTACAGACTGGGCTAGTATAAATCATTTCAATTCAATGGGAAAAAGTATTTTTTTTTCCTAATATGCTGCTACTGCTACTGCTAAGTCGCTTCAGTCGTGTCCGACTCTGTGCAACCCATAGATGGCAGCACAACAGGCTCCGCTGTCCCTGGGATTCTCCAAGCAAGAACACTGGCCCATTAATGCTTACAGTTGAGGTAAGAATGGGGAGACACATATTAATACATAGTTCATGGTCATCTTTCTGGAAAATAAATCTGTGGTGATAAGTGTGAACTAACCATATTGTAGAGTGTGATAAGTTTTTTTTTTTTTTTTAGTAAATTTATAGGGAGGGAGAATTCTGAGGTTATTTTTTCAGATAGACTCAACAGACTTAAATTTGTTGAGTTGGAGGGAAGGTTTTATATCTGCCACTACAGAGAACACAGATAGAGGGCAGGATCAAAAGAGGCAAAAATGACAAATTTGTGACAGGAATTCAAGGAGGACTGATGGCTATCCCAAAAACCTAAGCTGCATATATAATAACCAGGCTTTAATTCTGAAGGGGATCAGCCCTGGGTGTTCTTTGGAGGGAATGATGCTAAAGCTGAAGCTCCAGTACTTTGGCCACCTCATGCAAAGAGTTGACTCATTGAAAAAGACTCTGATGCTGGGAGGGATTGGGGGCAGGAGGAAAAGGGGACAACAGAGGATGAGATGGCTGGATGGCATCACCAACACGATGGACGTGAGTCTGAGTGAACTCCGGAAGTTGGTGGTGGACAGCGAGGCCTGGCGTGCTGTGATTCATGGGGTCACAAAGAGTCGGATACGACAGAGCGACTGAACTGAACTGAACTGAACTCCTTGGAAGAAAAGTTATGATCAACCTAGATAGCATATTGAAAAGCAGAGACATTACTTTGCCAACAAAAGTCCGTCTAGTCAAGGCTATGATTTTTCCAGTGGTCATGTATGGATGTGAGAGTTGGACTGTGAAGAAAGCTGAGCGCCAAATAATTGATGCTTTTGAACTGTGGTGTTGGAGAAGACTCTTGAGAGTCCCTTGGACTGCAAGAAGATCCAACCAGTCCATTCTGAAGGAGATCAGCCCCGGGATTTCTTTGGAAGGAATGATGCTAAAGCTGAAACTCCAGTACTTTGCCACTTCATGCGAAGAGTTGACTCATTGGAAAAGACTCTGATGCTGGGAGGGATTGGGGGCAGGAGGAGAAGGGGACAACAGAGGATGAGATGGCTGGATGGCATCACTGACTCGATGGACGTGAGTTTGAGTGAACTCCGAGATATGATGATGGACAGGGAGGCCTGGCGTGCTGCGATTCATGGGGTTGCCAAGAGTCGGACACAACTGAGCGACTGAACTGAACTGAATGTCATCTTTGCTGGCTGTTAAGGCTTCCCACCTCTTCTTAATATCTTCTGCTTCTGTTAGGTCCATACCATTTCTGTCCTTTATTGAGCCAATCTTTGTGTGAAATGTTCCCTTGGTATCTCTAATTTTCTTGAAGATATCTCTAGTCGTTCCCATTCTGTTGTTTTCCTCTATTTCTTTGCATTGATCGCTGAAGAAGGCTTTCTTACCTCTTCTTGCTATTCTTTGGAACTCTGCATTCAGATGCTATATCTTTCCTTTTCTCCTTTGCTTTTTGCTTCTCTTCTTTTCACAGCTATTTGTAAGCCTTCCCCAGACAGCCATTTTTCTTTTTCACGTTTCTTTTCTGTGGGGATGGTCTTGATCCCTGTCTCCTGTACAATGTCACGAGCCTCAGTCCATACTTCATCAGGCACTCTATCTATCAGATACAGTCCCTTAAATCTATTTCTCACTTCCACTGTATAATCATAAGGGATTTCATGTAGGTCATACCTGAATGGTCTAGTGGTTTTCCCTACCTTCTTCAATTTAACTCTGAATTTGGCAATAAGGAGTTCATGATCTGAGCCAACTCCCGGAGTTCACTCAAACATGTCCATCGAGTCAGTGATGCCATCCATCCATCTCATCCTCTGTCGTCCCCTTCTCCTCCTGCCCCCAATCCCTCCCAGCATCAGAGTCTTTTCCAATGAGTCAACTCTTTGCATGAAGTGGCCAAAGTACTGGAGTTTCAGCTTTAGCGTCATTCCTTCCAATGAACACCCAGGGCTGATCTCCTTTAGAATGGACTGGTTGGATCTCCTTGCAGTCCAAGGGACTCTCAAGAGTCTTCTCCAACACCACAGTTCAAAAGCATCAATTATTTGGCGCTCAGCTTTCTTCACAGTCCAACTCTCACATCCATACATGACCACTGGAAAAAACAGCCTTGACTAGATGGACCTTTGTTGGCAAAGTAATGTCTCTGCTTTTGAATATGCTATCTAGGTTGGTCATAACTTTCCTTCCAAGGAGTAAGTGTCTTTTAATTTCATGGCTGCAATCACCATCTGCAGTGACTTTGGAGCCCAAAAAACTAAAGTCTGACACTGTTTCCACTGTTTTCCCATCTATTTCCCATGAAGTGATGGGACCAGATGCCATGATCTTCATTTTCTGAAGGCAGAACTTTAAGCCAACTTTTTCACTCTCCTCTTTCACTTTCATTAAGAGGCTCTTTTTAGTTCCTCTTCACTTTCTGCCACAAGGGTGGTGTCATCTGCATATCTGAGGTTATTGATATTTCTCCTGGCAATCTTGATTCCAGCTTGTGCTTCTTCCAGCTCAGTGTTTCTCATGATGTACTCTGCAAAGAAGTTAAATTAGCATGGTGACAATATACAGCCTTGATGTACTCCTTTTCCTATTTGGAACCAGTCTGTTGTTCCATGTCCAGTTCTAACTGTTTCTTCCTGACCTGCATACAGGTTTCTCAAGAGGCAGGTCAGGTGGTCTGGTATTCCCATCTCTCTCAAAATTTTCCACAGTTTATTGTGATCCACACAGTCAAAGGCTTTGACCTAGTCAATAAAGCAGAAATAGATGTTTTTCTGGAACTCTCTTGCTTTTTTCATGATCCAGTGGATGTTGGCAATTTGGTGGACAGGGAGACCTGGTGTGCTGCAATTCATGGGGTTGCAAAGAGTTGGACACGACTGAGCGACTGATCTGAACTGAACTGAACTGAAGGCTTCTCAGGTGGTGCTAGTGATAAAGAATCTGCCTGCCAGGCAGGAGATGTAAGAGACACGGGTTTGATCCCTGGGTCAGGAAGATCTCCTGGAGGAGGAAATGGCAACCCACTCCAGTATTCTAGCCTGGGAAATCCCATGGACAGATCCATAGGGTCACAAAGAGTTGAACACAACTAAGCTTGCAGACTAAGCTTGCATGCAGCTGTTTTTGTTACATATGTATAATATGTATTCTGCAACTATACATGACTCACAGCAATAAAATAATTATCTGAGATTTTATAGTGTTTTACTCCTGAAATTCTGACCTGAATGTCAAGAATCATTGTAACTTGATGATTATATATATATGAGAGCTTCTATAAACTTTTTCTATTACCTTGGAATTTTCCATAATAACAAAATATTTTCAAAGAAAATTGATTAATACTTTTCTACAAAACTAGGGATTTTATTTTGGTAACATCTAGTATTTATACTGTTTAAGTAGAAAAAGAATGTACCATTTGTAAAGTCACATTCCTAGTTGGATCTTTTAAAAGGAATAAGTTTCAATAATGTTTTAACTATCTAGTTATTCAAATTATATTTTTATCATGGTTATAAACTTTCTGAAGAAATTTTATTTCTCTTGAAGGCAATGTATTAAAGATTTGAAGCGTTCATTCTCTTAAAATGCAAAGCAACTAAGCCATCTTTTTCTTTTGTAAAATTCACTTACAATGAAAATCACCTAGAGAGTATTGTCCCTGAGTTGAGGTGTTTCAGTAGCTATGAATGTAGGCAGAGTATCATGGGGAAGAAAATCGACAAAATAATAATGGCAGCTGCAATTTGTTCATTACTTAGAATTTACAAATCACTTTCATGAACAAAATGTTCTTTTTTTTCTATCCATTGTTCTATAACCACCCTCACTCCTGACCTCCCAATCTTTCAAATAAGAGAAATTCACCAGTCTGTTATCAGAATCAGGAACAAAAAAAAAAAAACCTATTTAAAAGTTGCTCATTGGTAAAGTATTTTTACCAGTTTATACATTTTTGTCCCTATACTACATGATTTATGTGAAGAATGTGTGTGTCTTAGATTTCCTGTCCCAGGAACACTCCTATCCCACCATTCAAATAATTAAGTCAAAGTTCAACAGTTTAAAAGACTGGTGTTTGATTCCATTGAATACCAGAGGCAGTGCTGTCTTAACTTCTCTCACATGGGACTCTTGCATGACTTCACTAACTGGCACAGTTAGACCACAGAAGATGAATTTGGAGGCTCCTGTCTCACTTCTCACTTTGAAAGTCATTTGGAGGAGCTACAGAAAGCCAAACTATAGTGAGCAAACATGTGTCTGCAAGATGCAAATTCCACGATCACACTCTTTCCTCACATTCATAAGAAGACCCTTCAAGTTCCTGAATACTCCTTCTTGGCCTGTGAGTTGTAGTCAATTATCAGGCATTTTACATTGAAAAAAAAAATTCATGCAAATGAAAAACATCATATATTTCACTGATTAAATAACTAAGTCTGCTAAATGACATTTTATCAGATTTAATTTGTTTTTATTGAGGTAACATTGGCTTTTAACATTTTATAAATTTCATGTGTAGCACATTATACTTCAGTTTTGTATACACTCCAGCATGCTCATCACCAAAAGTGTAGCTTTAATCCATCACCATCTGATGACACCTTTTACACACTTCACCCTCCCTCCACCCCACTTTCCCTCTGATAAACACTACTCTGTTCTCCATATTGATTGATGTTTTTGCCTTTATTTGATTAGATTTGTTCATTTACTTTGTTTTATATACTACATGAAGGTGAAATCATATTGCATTTGTCTTTCTCCATCTGGTTTATTTCACTTAGTATAATGCCCTCAAGGTCCAAGGTCCATCCAAGTTATCACAAAAGGAAAGATTTCATGTTCTTTTTATTGACTAAGCAGGATTCTATTGTCTATAGATATATATTATTAAGTATATAAATATATATATTTAAAGTAAAAAAGGTATTAAGAAGCAGAGATACCACTTTGTCAACAAAGGTCCATATAGTCAAAGCTATTGCTTTTCCCAGTAGTCATGTATAGATGTGAGAGCTAGACCATAAAGAAAGCTGAATGCTGAAGAATTGACACTTTCAAATTATGGTGCTGGAGAAGACTCTTAGTTCCTTGAACTGAAGGGAGAACAAAACAGTCAATCCTGAGGGAAATCAACTTTGAATATTCATTGGAAGGACTGATGCTGAAGCTGAAACTCCAATACTTTGCCCACCTGATACAAAGAGTCAACTCATTGGAAAAGACCCTGACGTTGGCAAAGATTGAGGGCAGGAGAAGAAGGGGGTGACAAAGGATGAGATATATGGTTGGCATCACCAACTCAATGGACATGAGTTTGAGCAAACTCCAGGAGATAGTGAAGGACAGGGAAGTCTGGCGTGCTGCAGTTCACGGGGTCGCAGAGTCAAACATGACTTAGTGATTGAACAACATAAAATATCTTCTTTATTCATCAATGGGCACTTTATTCATTCATCAATAGGCACTTAGGCTTTTCATGTCTTGGCTATTGTAAATAATGCTGCAGTGAACATAGGGATTTACATACCTTTTTGAGTTAGTGTTTTTGTTTTATTTGGATAAGTATCCAGAAGAGGAATAGTTGGATTACATGGTACTTCTATTCTTAATTTTTTTATGAATCTCTATATTGTTTTCCATAGTGGCTGTACCAATTTACATTCACACCAAGAAAGTAGAAGGATTTTCTTTTCTCCACATCTTCTTCAACACTTGTTATTTCTTGGCCCATTGATAATAGCCATTCTAACAGGTATGAAGTGATGCTTCATTATGTTCTTTGGAAAAGAAGGTCATCTGCCCATTTCTCATTTGAGTTATTAGTTTTTTGTTGTTGTATGAGTTCTGTGTTTATTTTGGATATTAATTCCTTACAGGATAAATATTTTTCAAATGTCTTCTCTCACTCAGTAGATTGTCTTTTCATTTTGTTGATGGCTTTGGTTTTCTTTCTTTCTTTTTTTTTGCTGTGCAGATGCATTTAAAGTTTGATATAGTCCCATTTGTTTATTGTTACTTTGTTTCCCTTGTTGAGAAAACATATACAGAAAGATATTGCTAAGTCTGATTCAAAGTGCATACTGCCTATGTTTTTCTTCTAGGAGTTTTATGGTTTCATATATGGTTTCAGGTCTTATGTTTAAGTCTTTAATTCATAATGAGTTTATTTTTGTGTATAGTATAAGATAGTGGTCTAGATTCATTCTCTTGCATATAGCTGTCCAGTTTTCCAAAAACATTTGTTGAAAAGATCATCTTTTCTCTAACTAGATTAATTTTAAGAAACAACCCATTTATACAAAAAAATAATTGTCCCCAGTATTCTGCTTACTTATTGACTAAGCTAACTTTAAGATGATTGGGTTTAAGAATTATATTTGCAAATATTGGATTCTTTTTCATAAAATTAAAAAGCATACTTAAGGTACCATGAAGAGTCCCTTCCATGAGCCAAGTGACCATATGACATGCATTAGATGAAATTCTAGAGGTTTAAAAATTGATTTCCCTGCAAACTGTGAATGTGAGTGCAACACTAAAAACAACCAGTACTTTAAGGTAAGGACCGTAATTAACCAAGCAAACTTATGGAAAAAATTTTTTAAAAGATGAAAATGAATACAGTCCTTGAAGAAAGCCCTTGAGTAACTATTTAACAATATTGTTGCTAAGGAAACATCAATTGCCTACAAAAGACGATAAATGGTAAGAAGGAATTAGATTCAAATAACAGACTGGTCTCATGTTTTCACTGTACAGTCAGGATAACAAGTTGATGAGGGCCTGTCAACCGTATTTGTAATAGCCAAGCAGTGTCACATGTAATTATATAATGTATATAATAGTTGTGGCTTCCCACTAAAGAAAAAAAAAAATAGGCACTGAATACATGCAAAGAAAAATACTGGCTTAAAGGTACACAAAATGCTTGCTAAAACGATCTGGAAAATAAAGCCACATACCCAATATATACGAAATGAAAAATAAGTCTAAAGTAAACGAAGTTTGCCTAATGAAATTCTAACAGCTTGCACAAAATAGAATTTTTTTTAATTTTTCTAATTTTATCTTCTTATATTTTAGGATATTTGAAATTCTCATTTAGGAATGTCATTTAAGGGTATAATTTAGACAGAATCCCAGGGACGGGGGAGCCTGGTGGGCTGCTATCTATGGGGTCGCACAGAGTCGGACACCACTCAAGCGACTTAGTAGTAGTAGTAGTTAGACGGAAAAAGAAAGGCTAATGCTCTCTTTAAGTTTCAGTTTCCTTGAAACTACAAGCAATAAAAATTCTGATGTGTGAATCCCTTGGACCCATAAAATATTGTAGTCTTCAGCAAAGAAAGTGGAAGACGGATTTCTAGGTACTAGAAGATGCAGAGAACCCTGGTTTTATCTTGAAAGATGGATTAATGCACATCAACTGCCTGTCTTGGGAGGGGAAGTTTATAGAATGGGCTTTAAGAGCTCTCTGGGGTTATTTGCCCATCAGTATCTTATGTCTGGTAACCTATGAGGTGAGATGGCCAAGGGAAGATCCTCTGCCCTTGAGATCCAGCAGAGGTCTGAATAATCTTTTACAGAAGTATCAAGTAAGCATCAAAAAGGAGAACAACACAGGACCAGGAGTCATAACCTAATTTAACTCATTTCCTTGAAAATACAGCTTCTCCATCCGAGCCCTTAGAGAAACTGCCCCTCACGGGAATACCCCTGTGCCCTAACCTCCTCTCCCTAGCAGTCCCTTCTCCTCGCACAGGGACTCTTTCATCCCCTCTCCCCTCAGAAAGCTCCCCATCCCCAGAAGCCCCTCCACTTCCGGAAAAATGCTGCCTCTCAGACGGAGCAAGTCTGTTGATGTATTTACCTCATCTTGCGTCTTGCAGACTCTGCCAGCTCAGAACTTAGCCAAATGTTAATGGAAGTTTTCTCTTGCCCAGGCTTCTGCTGATACTGAGGAAAAGCATGAGCTCTGCACCCATGAGTAGAAGCCAGTAGAAGCTCTTTCCCAGTAATGGCAGCAGTCCAGCTCCTCTACAAGCACATGAGAAAAGAGAATCCAATCTCCTAAGAGAAGAGAACGTTCTTTCCTTTCACAGGGTTTTCTTTCTGCTCTTTGAGAATCAGACCTTGGCATTATTGTGTCCAAGGACTGCTGCTTGCCCTGTATTCGCTGCAAAGCCCTCTCCTCTCACATAAAGGAATAATGGCTGCATCTGTACCATCAGATCACAGAGGCTGAGGTCACTGAATGAAACCTCTCGAACTCCAAACGCTTCCCTGTGGAGGAGAGGAAATGGGGGTTATCTTGCCATGTATGCAGATTTCCTTTTCTGGGGCCTAAGAACATGCTCTCAGAAATACAAAAACATTCACAGAGTAGCTCTGACATACATACACTACCATGTGTTAAATGGGAAATTGCTGTATAGCACAGGGAGCTCAGCTCAGCGCTCTATGATGACCTAGAAGGGGTGGGATGAGATGAAGGTGGGGCACGGAGGTTCAGGAGGGAGGGGTATATGTATTCATATGGCTGATTCACTTTTTTGTACAACAGAAACTAACACAGCATTGTAAAGCAATTATACTACAGTAATTAAAAGGAAAAAAGTTCACAGAGTTATTGGACCCATAGTTTTTTTATCAACCAGATCTCTGTCTGACCATCATGGCTGAGTTATCAGTAAAATTATTAGACAATTTGGTCATTAAAAAAAAATAATTGCAGATGAAAAAAATGAAAGTTTATAGACCTATTTGAACAATTATTTAATTATGAAAGTAAATATAGTGTACTCAGTTGGTCAGTCGGATCTTTGTGACCCCCATGGACTGCAGTCCGCCAGGCTTCTCTGTCCATGGAATTTTCCAGGCAAGAATACTGGAGTGGTTTGCCACTTCCTAGTCCAACTATAGTATAATTAACCATGTCACCCCAAACTATTTATTTGTTCAACAAATGTGTAACGGACACTACATGTTCAGGCTGTGGTGACGGAAATTCAGCAAATAAATAAGGGCAGCATCTCCCAGGTTAACGGAGCCTCTCCTCTTCCCTCCCACCTCCACCCAAGCTCTGGCTCAGCTGTATTGTTTCATTGCTCCCTAAAGTGAGAAACTCGATACCAGAGCTTGAGTCAGTGCCACCCTGCAGACAGTGCTGAGCTGGCTTCTCCACACAGGTTAAAGCTGCAGCCAGAGATCCCTCGAACACCTCTTCTCCTTCCTCACCATCTCCTCAGGGTTTGCCATCGACCGCTCTAAATTGTTCTAAGTGGTGCTGTGGTTTTGGTTTCTAGACAAGCATCGACCTTAGACACAAACAAACCAAGGGTGATTCCCCCGGTGAATGTGAGTGCCATGGAAGGTTGTCCACAGGTCTTCTCCATGACATGTGGCCCCACCTTATCAAGCACCCTATTAAATTCAGTGGGGAAGTGGCAGCAGTCTCCATGGTGAACACACATGGCAAACTTCACAGGAAGAGAAACACGGGGGTTCCCACCATCGTTACAATAACAGCTTCTGTTGTTCTAGGTACAGAAATGGTGCTCGTGTGCTGCTGTCTGGCTGTCATTTAGTCGCTGAGTTATGTCCGACACCGTTGGGACCCATGCACGGTAGGCCGCCAGGATCCTCTGTTCATGAAATTTTCCAGGCAAGAATATTGAAGTGGGTTGCCATTTCCTCCTCCAGGGGATCTTCCCCACCCAGGGATCAAACCTGCATCTGCTGCATTGCAGAGAGATTCTTTACCACTGAGCCACTACGGAGGCCCACTCTATGATTTCCATCTGACAAAGAGTAGCCAAGCAGCCAGAGATGCAAGAGCAGAGCAGCATAATAAGGATCCCACGCAACAATATCCACCTCAACAAAGGACAAAGGCTCTAAAAAGGGAAATACAGGGACTTCCCTGGCAGTCCAGTGGTTTAAGACTTTGCCTTCCAATGCAGGAGGTGCAGGTTCAATTCCTGTTCGGGGAGCTAAGAACCCATATGCCTTGTGGCCAAGAAACCAAAACATAAAACAGAAGCAATATTGTAACAAATTCAATAAAGACTTTAAAAAATGGTCCACAACAATAAATAAATAAATAAATAAACTTTAAATAAAAAAAAAAAAGGCAAAGAGTGCCCCATCTCCCCAGAAAATTAAACACTGCTCCTAAATGCTCCCATGTTCACACCAAAGCCTCTGCATATGGCATATACTTGACAGCACAATCACACCAAAAATATATTCCTTCTGGCAGGAAAAACGACTGGTGAACAAACTGGTGTACATCCTCAACAAGAAAACCCGTGCTCATGTTTCTGCTTTCTTCCTTCTCTCCAGCTCAGTTCTCCCATCTTTTTTCATGTTTGCCTATATTTTCTCCATCTGTTTCCTCTCTATACATGTTTGGTATTCATTCCCTAAGCTAAAAAAGTTTCTGTATCCTTGCCTCCAGAATAACTTGGACCTCAGAAAGGAAGGTAATTGGGTTTGGGAACTGATAGAACCATTTATACTGGCAGAATTCTGTGAGAAACGGTATTATCTGAGATTGAAGGTGTCCTTGGACATTATTTCTAAGCAGTGGTCAGCAGTGAAGAAAGGAGAGATTGATGGACAAATTTGGAAAAGACTCAGCGTACTGCAGGAACAGAAATGCTTCCACCATAGATAACACGATACTCTAAGTTAAAAAGGCAAGAGAAAAGAGACGACTCCTTTCTCCTCTAAATATACATCATCCCAAACTCAATCCCACACAAATGTTGAGAAAGCTACTGTGAAAAGCACAAACTTTAGATGTAATTTTGATCATGAAGAAATGTAACTATTTTTTAGTTACTGAATTATATACTTTGTAACTGCTGCATATACTGAATTTATACTTTAGTCCTCATTCTACTGAGTGAAGAAAACTAAATTTTAAGCAATTTAGTACCCTCCCTATTTTGAGATTACACACAAATTCCAGAGGGTCTACAGAGTACTAAGCGTGAAATATGACCTGTGAGTACATGCATCAGGCATCAGATGAGTCTGTTCCCATCGGATCACAGGCCATCAGTCCACCAGGTGGGTCAATGTCGTCCATGCTTCCTGCCTGCAGCTGCCATTAGGTCCAGCTCATCCTCAGCTGTCTAGGAGTTCCTGTGGTTTCCATACACTCATCCTAGAGCTTCCATACCAGTTCCCGCCATGAAAATTAAAATACCTACAGCACCGTCTAACTTCTGCACCACTTTGGACAATCAGAATTATTCATTTGTACTCTATTACACAGGGGAAGTACAAGTCCCCTGGGCTGACTAAGTACAAGGCCCCCTGCCTAGACCCATTGCGAAGGCATTCCCTCTCTGAGGTTCTGCCACCTCCCCAACTCTGCCTGGGAATCAAGATCCAGAATGTTTTTGCTCTTGGCCCCCCAAACATATCTGGGATTTTTATTATCTTCCCAAGGGGAGGCCTTGTAGAAAGCACAGGAAATAGCCACTCACCCTCCACCTTGTTCAGGACCAGGGCACTTCTCACTTCTCTTCTGACTCTCTGTCTCACACACAAAGGACTTTCATCTAATTCAATCATCAGGGAAGACTGATGTGTTTTTTCTTCTTTTTTTTTTTTAATGAGGGCCTCTTAAATGTAATGTTCATGGCTTTTTCTTCTGAAAGTGGGGCTAGACTTTTGAAATTCAAAACCCAGAGGAAAACCCAGAGTTTTTTTCTCTCTGCTGTCTACTCTTTCTCCAAGGAAGTGATAAAATTGGAATAACAGAAGGACCACTGAGTAAAAGAAAATATCAGGAGAACACACACACATTATACATGTATGTATTATATATACATTATAATATATACATTATATAACATATATATAGCAACATATTATATAATAGATTGTATATAGTAATATATACTATATTATATACTGTATATAGTATTATATACTAGTATTTTCCTGACACCATTACATTGTTAATCCCTAATACCAGGCAGGGCAGTCTGAGTGCTTCCCTCCTCTCTTCTCGCCTCTCTGCCACAGTGATAATCTGGGAAAATAGCAGTAGTAGATAGAAGAGAATACATTTTTTTAAAATTAGCTTTGTTGTCATCATTTTTTCAAATAAAAGAAATTTGGGACTCCCCTGTGAGACCCTCGAGAAAGAGACAGAGAGTGGGAGCTTCTAGCTTTATGCACCAGGGAAGAAGTCTAGGGTTCAATTTATAATTAAACTAAAAGTGCTTTGTTCATTTCACATACTAGCAAGGTTATTCTCAAAATCCTTCAGGCTAGTCTTCAGCAGGACGTGAACTGAGAACTTCCAGGTATACAAGCTGGCTTTTAAAGAGACAGGGGAACCAGAGATCAGATTGCCAACATTCATTGTATCATAGAAAAAGCAAAGGAGTTCCAGAAAAATATGTACTTCTGCTTCATTGACTACACTAAAGCTTTGACTGCGTGGATGATGACAAACTATGGAAAATTCTTAAAGAGATGGGAGTACCAGACCGTTTTACCCATTTCCTGAGAAACCTGAATGCAGGTCAAGAAACAACAGTTAGAACAAGACATGAAACAATGGACTGGTTCAAAATTGGGAAAGAAGTATATCGAGGCTGTTTATGGTCACCCTGCTTATTTAACTTCTATGAAAAATACATCACGTGAAATGTAAGGCTGCATGAATCACATGTTGGAATCAAGACTGCCAGGAGGAATATCAATAACCTCAGATATGCAGATGACACCACCCTAATGGCATAAAGTGAAAAGGAACTAAAGAGCCTCTTGATGAAGGTGAAAGAGGAGAGTGAAAAAGCTCGCCTGAAATTCATCACTAAAAAAACTAAGATCTTGGCAATGATCCCATTACTTCATGGCAAATAGATGGGGAAAAAGTGAAAGCAGTGACAGATTTTATTTTCTTGGGGTCCAAAATCACTGTAGACAGTGACTGAGGCCATGAAATTAAAAGGCACTTGTCCCTTGGAAGGAAAACTATGACAAACCTAGATGGCTATTAAAAAGCAGAGATATCACTTTGCTGAGAAAGGTTCATATAGTAGAACCTATGGTTTTTCCAGTAGTCATATACAGATGTGAGAGTTGAACCATAAAGAAGGCTGAGCCCTGAAGAATTAATGCCTTCAAACTGTGGTGCTGAAGAAGACTCTTGAGAGTCTCTTGGCTAGCAAGATCAAACCAGTCAATCCTAAAGGAAATCAACCCTTAATATTTACTGGAAGGACTGATGCTGAAGCTTAAGCTCCAATAGTTTGGCCACCTGATGCAAAGAGTTGACCCATTGGAAAAGATCCTGATGCTGGAAAAGACTTAAGGCAAAAGAGAAGGGGATGACAGAGGATGAGATGGTTAGATAGCATCACTGACTCAATGGACATGATTTTGAGCAAATTCTGGGAGACAGTGAAGGACAGAGGAGCCTGGAATTCTGCAGTCCAGGGGGTCAAAAAGAGTTAGAAATGACTTAGCGGCTGAACAACTGCATAACTGCTTCTGAAAGACTCAGAAACTATGTCTTAAGAAATCTGAATAACATAGTTTCCAAGAGCCAGTTCACAAATAACATACTGCTCTACTGAACTGTTATGTCTAATCATAATAAATACATAGTTTTTTAAAAACCTGATATGTCTGGTGATCTTATTAAAGCCAATTCCCGCAAAGTTCTGCAGTCTGGTTTCTCTTTGTATCTGCATGTTCTAAGAATTGCACTTATTCTGTTAAAATCAGAAATTTCTCTTCTAACTTTTCAAATGCTTCTAATCTCTGGATCCAGCACACAGACTCCAGCAAGCACCCCTGCTGTATTTTCTCATTCTCTCTGTCTCTGTGTAGCTTCTATTTATCAATCTACTATATATTATCTATCAGTCAATCATCTATCTATCTGTTTTCTATCTATTTATTGATCTATCTATCTTCCTAGCTAGCTTGCTTCATAAGACTCATGCCTTTCTTCCCCTGAGATTCACTGACCAATCTCTTCTTAAATATCTACTTCCCTTGAGAAACTGTAAGGCAGGCATTGTGTCTGTGGTGTTCCCCACTGTTCTCTGGGGTTTAGTAGAGGAAGTGGCTTGTGTAAGGGAGGAACAAATATTTGTTCAATGAGAGAATGTTTCTGAGAGCAGTTAGTCACTGGATTATTCATTCCATGCGATAACTCTACTACAGTCACCAACTTACTCTCCAATAGCCACAGAGCACATGATTATCCCCATGGCATTCCAAAACAATTACTGACATAACACGGTGATGCACACATCTCTATCTCTAGGGATCCATCTCAATTCTTAGCCTCCCACTCAGGAAATGCACATCAGTTTGCGTGATGGTACTGTGTGAAGTACTTCAAATTTGCTCTATTTTAAAATCTTTCCAAAAGTTGTGTCTTTATTTATTCTTAGTAACAGTGTATTTGTATTCACCTCACAGCTCATCATGATCCATCAGCCTGCTGAGACACGGAAATTCAGCGTAGCTGCTCTAGACTTGTGTTTTTCAAACTTTAATACACATATAAATCTTCTAGTATTATCATTAAAATGCAGATTCTAATCCAGTCAACCTGGAGTGGAACCTGAGATTCAGCATTTCTAATACACATTGTCCCAGGAGATTCCTTTGCTCTGGTCCATGGATCACAGTTTGAGTGGGAAGAGTGTGACTACGGCTCATTAAATCAATGGGAATAAAAGCTTCAAAAAATGTATAGCCTAACAAAATGTTTGTAGTTGTTGTTCAGTTGGCCAGTCATGTCTGACTCTTTGCAACCCCATGGACTGCAGCATGACAGGCCTCCCTGTCCCTCACCATCTCCCAGAGTTTGCCCAATTTCATGTTCATTGCATCAGATGACTAAAATACTGAAGCTTCAGCATCAGTCCTTCCAGTAAATATTCAGGGTAGATTTCCCTTAAGATTGACTGGTTTAATCTCCTTGCTGTCCAAGGTGGACTCTCAAGAGTCTTCTCCAGCACCACAGTTCAAAGGCATCAATTCTTTGGCATTCTGCCTTCTTTACAGTCGGGCTCTCACAACCGTACATGACCACTAGGAAGACCGTCAGCAGAGTAATTTCTCTGCTTCTCAACATACTGTCTAGTTTCGTCATCAGTTTCTTGCCAAGAAGCAATCATCTTCTGATTTCATGGCTGCAGTCATCATCCCCACTGATTTTAGAGCCCAAGAAGAGGAAATCTGTCACTACTTCCTCCTTTTCCCCTTCCATTTGCCATGAAGTAATGAGACCAGATGCCATGATCTTAGTTTTCTTTTATATTTAATCTTCAGCCAGCTCTTTCACTCTCCTCCTTCACCCTCATCCAGAGGTTTTTTAGTTTCTCTTCGCTTTCTGCCAGTAAAGTTGTATCATCCACATATCTGAGGTTGTTGATGTTTCTCCCACCTATCTTGATTCCAGCTTGTAACTCCTCTAGCCCAGCGTTTCTCATGATGTGCTCAGTATATAGTTTAGACAAGCAGGGTGATAGCAGACCGCACTGTCATACTCCTTTCTCAATCTTGAACCAATCAGTTGTTCCATACAGGCTTCTAACTGTTGCTTCTTGACCTGTATAGAGGTTTCTCAGAAGACAGGTAAGAAGGTCTGGTGTTCCCATCTCTCTAAGAGCTTTCCACAGTTTTTCATGATCCACACTATCAAAGGCTTTAGTCCATGAAACAGAGATAGATGTTTTTCTTAAATTCCCTTGCTTTCTCTATAATCCAGCAAATGTTGGCAATTTGATCTCTAGTTCCTCTTCCTTTTCTAAACTCTGCTTGGACAGTTGGAAGTTCTTGGTTCACATAATGCTAAAGCCTAGCATGCAAGATTTTAAGCATGACCTTACTAGCATGGGAGATGAGTACGATTGTCTGATAGTTAGCACATTATTTAGTACTATCCTTCTTGGGAACTGGGATGAGGATTGACCTTTTCCAATCCTGTGGCCACTGCTGGGTCTTCCAGATTTGCTGACATAATGAATGCAAAACCTTGCTGACAAAACCTATTCATCCTTTAGGGATTTGAATAGCTCTGCTGGAACTGTTTTGGAAACAAAATGTTTATATCTATCTTAAAGGTATTATTTTTCTTTTATTGTCCTAGTTAGTGGTTTACCTATTTATAAAACTGATGACAGTATGAGTGAGATTCTCTTTGCTCATACAGTTCCTGCATGGAAACCTTAAACCTCATATTCAGGAGATTTGGCTTTATCCCTGTGGAGAGAGGAGGTGGAATTGCAGGAAGGTAGCAAGGAGTCTTAAACTTCTCTGAAATATGTTATTTCATTCAAAGGAAAGGGAATATATGACAAAATGTTAATATTTAAAAATACTAGGTAGTAGTTAAATGTGAGTTGGTAATAACACTACTCTCTGTACTTTTCTGTAAGTTTCAAACATTTCATAATTTTAACAGCTTCATTGAGATATTCAAATACCAAAATTGCACATATGTAATGTGTACAATTGATGGCATTTGGGCATATGCAAACATCCATGACACCATCATCACCATCAAGGTAACAGACATATCCACTACCTCCTAAAGTTACCTGTATCCCTTTGTTTTTGTGGGGTTTATTTGTTTCTCTTTTTGTTTTAAGAGCATTTACCATGAGATTTATCTATTCAACAAAGTTGGAACTGTGCAAACACCACACTGTTACCTTAGACACTATGTCGTAAACCAGATCTCTAGAGTTTACTCATTTGGCATACCTGAAACTTTATAACCATCGAACAATTCTGTTTCTCCTGCCCTCTAGACTCTGTCAACCACTTTTGTGCTTGCTGCTTCTATGATTTTGACTATTTTAAATATTTTATATAAGAAGAATCATGTATTTGACCTCCTATAACTGGCTTATTTTACTTATCATAATGTCTCTAAGTTCAGCTATGTGGTCACAAATAACAAGATGTCCTATTTTAAGGCTGAATAATATTCCACTCTGCCCATTTACCACATGTTTTTTATCCATTCATCTGTCAGTGGACTCTTAGGTTGTTTGCATGTCTTGTCTGTTGTGAATAATGCTGCAATGAACATGGGAATGCAGATATTTCCCTAAGATCCACATTTCATTTATTTGGATATATCCTCAGAATTGAGATTGCTGGATCATATGGTAGGTCTAGTTTTAATTTTTCAAGAAAATTCCTTTGTTTTCCAAAGTTGTTGCACCATTTTTATTGGATATGATTCCAAAAGCACAGGCAACAAAAGCAAAACTAGATAAGTGAGACTACATCACACTAAAAAGCTTCTGCACAGAAAAGAGTCAACAGAATGAAAGGCTATCTACAGAATGGAAACAAAATTTTAAAAATAATATATGTAATAAGTGATTAATTTCCAAAATACATAAGGGAATCTGACAACTCAATAGTAAAATAAGTAAATAACCCAATTAAATATTCCATACAAATTTTAAAAGACTAAGACCACTCAGCTCAGTTCAGTTCAGTTCAGTTCAGTCACTCAGTCGTGTCCGACTCTTTGTGACCCCATGAATCACAGCACGCCAGGCCTCCCTGTCCATCACCATATCCCAGAGTTCACTCAAACTCACGTCCATCAAGTTGGTGATTCCATCCTGCCATCTCATCCTCTGTCGTCCCCTTCTCCTCCTGCCCCCAATCCCTCCCAAAATCAGAGTCTTTTCCAATGAGTCAACTCTTCGCATGAGGCGGCCAAAGCACTGGAGTTTCAGCTTCAGCATCCGTCCTTCCAAAGAACACTCAGGACTGATCTCCTTTAGACTGGACTGGTTGGATCTCCTTGCAGTCCAAGGGACTCTAAGAGTCTTCTCCAACACCACAGTTCAAAAGTGCTATTCAGTTCAGTTCAGTTCAATCGCTCAATCATGTCTGACTCTTTGTGACCCCATGAATCGCAGCATGCCAGGCCTCTCTGCCCATCACCAACTCCCAGAGTTCACTCAGACTCACGTCCATCGAGTCGGTGATGCCATCCAGCCATCTCATCCTCTGTCGTCCCCTTCTCCTCCTGCCCCCAATCCCTCCCAGCATCAGAGTCTTTTCCAATGAGTCAACCCTCCACATGAGGAGGCCAAAGTACTGGAGTTTCAGCTTTAGCATCATTCCTTCCAAAGAAATCCCAGGGCTGATCTCCTTCAGAATGGACTGGTTGGATCTCCTTGCAGTCCAAGGGACTCTCAAGAGTCTTCTCCAACACCACAGTTCAAAAGCATCAATTCTTCGGCGCTCAGCCTTCTTCACAGTCCAACTCTCACATCCATACATGACCACAGGAAAAACCATAGCCTTGACTAGATGGACCTTTGTTGGCAAAGTAATGTCTCTGCTTTTGAATATGCTATCTAGGTTGGACATAACTTTCCTTCCAAAGAGTAAGCGTCTTTTAATTTCATGGCTGCAGTCACCATCTGCAGTGATTTTGGAGCCCAGAAAAATAAAGTCTGACACTGTTTCCACTGTTTCCCCATCTATTTCCCATGAAGTCATGGGACCAGATGCCATGATCTTCGTTTTCTGAATGTTGAGCTTTAAGCCAACTTTTTCACTCTCCTCTTTCACTTTCATCAAGAGGCTCTTTTTAGTTCCTCTTCACTTTCTGCCATAAGGGTGGTGTCATCTGCATATCTGAGGTTATTGATATTTCTCCCAGCAATCTTGATTCCAGCTTGTGTTTCTTCCAGTCCAGCATTTCTCATGATGTACTCTGCATATAAGTTAAATAAACAGGGTGACAATATACAGCCTTGACGTACTCCTTTTCCTATTTGGGACCAGTCTGTTGTTCCATGTCCAGTTCTAACTGTTGCTTCCTGACCTGCATACAGATTTCTCAAGAGGTACGTCAGGTGGTCTGATATTCCCATCTCTTTCAGAATTTTCCACAGTTTATTGTGATTCACACAGTCAAAGGCTTTGACATAGTCAATAAAGCAGAAATAGATGTTTTTCTGGAACTCTCTTGCTTTTTCGATGATCCAGCGGATGTTGGCAATTTGATCTCTGGTTCCTCTGCCTTTTCTAAAACCAGCTTGAACGTCAGGAAGTTTACTACTATACTGTAAATGAAGACTTTGTATTCTTTCATTTTTTATTTCTGTTGTTGAATGCTCTCATTGAGGTAAGAAACACGGAAAGGAAGAAATCAGAGAAAAACCAGAAATTGGTAAGTGAAAGAAAACCTATTATCTTTCATATTTTTGCATGTGTAATCAGCATTGGGGGGGGTGGTAATTACCTCACATAGTTTAGATTTAATTTTCCCCAAGAATCTAGAAGTCTTCTACTCTAGAATGAAAAAAAAAAAAAATTGAGAGGGTGTATCTTTTTCACAAAATACCTTAATATGGATATTATTCCAGGAGGAAATTAGATTGAAGCCAAGGGAGCAAGGTGTCTTCTGGCAAACACCAAATTTAGAGCCCATTATTATTACTAAACTCTAATTATGTTTTCAATGTCTTGCTTTTGGTATTGTGGGAAGAACTGATTTAATTTTAAGAGACTCCCTGAAGCTCACTACCAACTGACTCATCCTTCTTAATTCCACCTGCGTGTTTCTCTCTTTTTACTTCCCATCTCTATATTTAGAAAACTCTGGTTATTTTTCCTATTTTCAAGATACTAGAAGACAAAATCTGCTCTAGCATAAGTTGAGCATCTAGAAGTCATATTATATTTTCTTGCACTGAACTAAAATACATATAAATAAAAGGGAATTGAAATAGCTCCTATTTAAAGGCTATGAGTCACTTTTCCAGTTTTCACTACTTCATCCAGTATAGGAATACCCTTTCTTCTAGTTATTTGCCATTTTCCAATAATCTCAAGCAGAGTTTATTTAGCAGGGGAACACATGGGGAATCTTTCTGCTAAATCCACCTTACATCGCTTCCTCTTTTTCACATTTCTATTTAATTTAAAATTTTAAATCCAAGTAGTAAGAATCCAATATATAAAACTGATTCATATATATATATATATATATATATAGAGAGAGAGAGAGAGAGAGATAGTGAAGGACAGAGAAGCCTGGCATACTGCAGTCCATGAGGTTGCAGAGTTAGACATGACTTAGCAATTCAACAACAACAACAATTGAGGAGGGTAGGGAAAGCAGCTGCACCCTACTGTCCCATCAGTCTTCTCCCAACACCAGGCAGCCCAGAGAAACTCTTGCTGTGGAGGTAAGGAAAGTGAAGGGGGCACCAACCTTCATCAGGGACCCAGCACCAGATTCACTCCAGCTCTGACTGGCTCCCCCAGGGAACCATTACTCTGGCCCCAAGCTCTGGGCAGCTCCCACAAATTCAAGTTCCCAGCCCACCCCAGTACCACCAGGCTCCAGGCAGGTGCCCCCAGAACCCAGCTCCAAGCCCACCTTGGTGCCAGGTGGTCCCTGAAGCCCCAGCCTCCAGGCCTATCTCAGTGGTCCCTCTGACCTTGCCAACTCCTGCCAGCCCAGGTCCAGGCTTGCTGTGCAGACCATTTGGACTTCAGATAAATGTTCCACCTAACAATGTAGTGTTATGCAGACCTTCTTTGCCAAATATTTCTCTCAGAGACCTTGTGAGGAGCCATTGCTATGTGCTGGGGAGAATTTTCATACTTTGGCTTCCCTGGTCATAACACCACCATAATAGCATTGTTTGTTCCTGTTTATTCACTGAGTCTCTTTGAGACCCCATGGATTTTAACCCATAGGCTCCTCCATCCATGAGATTTAGCAGGCAAGAATATTGGAGTAGGTAGACATTTCTTTCCCCAGAGGATCTTCCTGAGCTGGGGATTGAACTTGCATCTCCTGCATTGGCAGGCAGATTCTTTACCACTGACCCTCCTGGGAAGCAATAGCACTGTTATCTCAATGCTAACACAACCACATGTCTTTCACATACATGGTTTAATGTGTCATTAAACCAACTTATATTGAATTGTTCAAAACAGAAATTTGAGGATGGAAGTTTCCTCTGAAATCTAAGAGAAGGGAACTCTGGCAAATGGGATTGGGTACAGGAAGCAGCTAGTTTTCCTAAGTCATCTGATTTCTACTTCAGAGATTTTATCTCCTAAGCATAATTCAAACAATGTCCTGGAATATGACTCCCAAATCAGTATTTCTCCTCCTTGAAAAGAAACAGTGAAAATAACAACATGGGGAGTTTGATAATTTTGTTTCACTCAAGAACCTACAGAATTTTCTATTTGAAGTTTTATTTTAAAAAGAGAGGACAGTAATTACTTGAGAAGAATTCGTCTGCATTATGGATTGAACAGTCTTCATTTACTGTCTGTTCATCCATTTAACTAGTCACCATCCACTACTAAATCTGAGCCTATTTGTATTCCGGTTCCTTCTCATCACTCTTGTTCTGAGTCATTGTTTTGATCTGCTTTCCACTCCTGTGCTGATCTCTGTCCCAAGCCGACCCATGTCCCGAACTGAACCATGCTGGGTCCATTTAATTGAATCAGAGCTGCTGGGTTTACTGCAAATTTTATTCCTTCTCTTCCAATTGCTCAACATGCCATCTTTAAATTGTCGTGTCTTGATCTTCATTATTCTGGCTTCATTTTTTATGATCTATGGGCTGCTGAAATGATTGCAGTACATCCGCATCACTTTATGTTCCCCTCTAGCAATGTCTGCAACAAATGCTATATGTCCCACTGGAGGGAAGAGTGGGGGAGGATTATGAGCCTCTAGATATGGGGAAAGGAAAATTACTTTGGCGTCTACTTATAAAACTTGCCATAGACTTTGGAGGTAACTCCCTCCTTCCACTGACCCATTCCCTGGATAAGAAGCAAGGAAGAAAAATGAACCAAAATAACTGGTACCCATTTTTTTATTTGATACCTTCTTAGTTGTGTGTAGGGGCTTCCCGGGTGGCTTAGCTGGTAAAGAGCCTGCCTACAGTGCAGGAGACCTGGATTCGATTCCTGTGTTGAGAAGATCCCTTGGAGAAAGGAATGGCTACCCAGTCCAGTATTCTTGCCTGGAGAATCACATGGACAGACGACTACAGTCCACAGGGGCGCAATGAGTCAGGCACCACTGAGCCACTAACACTTTCACTTTCGCTTTAGTTCTGTGTACTCCTTACAGCACTTCTTGACCTTTTGCAAAGTGTTTGTCTGTGAGTTAAATAAGAAAACAGGAAGAAATTAACTATTTCCACCCACTGGGTTTTCTATCTAAATGCACATATAAACATTGAAGTCTACAGCTTAAAACACTTCAAAGTTTCCCCGTAACCACAGTACAAGTCCTTTAAGGTGGCGATTCACTGACTGGTCTCATCTCTCGACAGCCCTACTTTTCAATGTATACTTTCGCCATACCAAGCTTGCAGTTCTCCACATACACCATCCTGTCGCTTGTCATTGCTTCTTCTTATGGTGTTAGGGACTGACTACTTTTTCTCATTTTCACCCTAGAAACTCTGAGAAATATGTACTACTCCTAAGGCATCAGGTAACTCTGTATACATCCTCTTTTTTCTCTGGCCCTTGTGATTGGCAAATGGTTGATATTTACCAGTGAGCTAAAGATATTACTAGTGATGCTGAAAAAAAAAAAAAATGACATCCTGAATTTAACAAGTTTAGAGGTCAAATGAAAGGCAAACACACTGCATACAAGACAGAGATGAATGACAACTATAGGCTTAATCAGAGTTTCAGAAAAGATTTTGTGTGACTCCTGACTCAGTCAACAGGAAGGCAGTTTACATTTCATCTGAGATGGAGCAATCTGTCACTTAGAAATATTTGGGTCAATAATATTAGCTGAGAATAAAATTATGATGTGAACGTGAGAGTGATACTAAATAAGCTACATAACCAGAAGGATTCCAAGGGCAGAAATTTTCCTTTCTTTTCTTCAAATTCAGACATAAATATACTGTCACAATGAGATTGCAAGATTTACATGGTTTATGAATTTCATCTGGATTAGAAAATCATTAACTTCTTTGCATCTTTACAATATGATGAATTTTACTTTTAAACATTTAGAACTGCTAGCAGGAACCAAAAAAAAAAATAATGTTCTCTTAAGAAAGCATATTGTGAGATGGAGAAAAGATGATTTGGGCATACACGAGTATAAGGAAAAAGAGAGTAAATGGAACTATCATTTTTTCAACAAAATGACTAAGGACTTGGATTCAAGTGATTTTCCTATTTAAGTTTCTCTTTTTAAAAATAACACACAGTATACATAGGTCTTTCTTTGGACTTAAAAACAAAGGCTGTGGCTATGAATAAATATTTTGTGATAAAATAATGAAAATCACATACATGTGAATGTTAAAGGCAGAATTGTTTTACCATTCATCTTAGACTCGAATTCATTTGTTTTATAAAGAATGTCACATTTCAGTTGATAGTATACTCTCAGTATGGCTGTCAGAGATTTTTGCTCACGCCACAGACTCTGCCGCATTGTCTAGGCAATGCTTTATGGTATCCTTAAGCATTCTTTCTGCATAAAAAACCTGAGTTGCCTCGTTCTGGCTCCTCTCACAACGGCTTAGCTGTCCTGCAGGTTTCTATGTACACTCTTTAGCATGGGAGGTTGCTACACAGAAAGCTGTGTGTCCCTACTCAGACACCTGCTATGTATCAAGAGCTCCTTGCTCTAGATTTCCTGTTTAGAGATAAAGGGATTTGATAAAGCAATATTGATCAAGCTTTCATTTTAAATCTGTCCCAAGCCCTTGATACAGTGGCCATTTCAGTCACAGCACTCCATTTGTCTTAGGATCATAAACATAGATTAGATTTCCAGTGTTATTCAGTGATTACCCAAACAGCCCCAGTTTACAGATGAGGAAACTGAGGCTTAGAGAGCTGAAGTGAAATTTCTTATTTCTGGGAAAATGAATTTATCATATTTCTGAGGACCCAATCTCCAGGTAAAAACTCTGCTGTCAAAAAGACCATCAGGGTGAGTGAGCTGTTGAAAGCAAGTCACTGTTAGAGAAAGAACTCTCTTGGGAATGAAAGTTCTTTGAAATAACCCTTCCTTTTTATCCTGGTCCCAGCCTAAGGAATGAATGAATATTGGAATAATAAAAAATTCACATATCACATATGCATTTAAATTCAGGGTACCAAGTTTCTCAAAAGTTCACCTATATATACTCTAGGTTAAGAATCCCTATTCTAAACCACTTAGACATTAAGAGCATCCGTTATATTCTAAATTAATTATTGCTTTTTTGTTGATATTCACTGAGTACTTATTATGTTCTATGAGCTTTACATATATTTAGATATTCAATCCTCTTAAAAATTCTGCAAATTAGATAAACACTATTATAATCCTCATAGTACAGATGAAGAAATTGAAACACAGAGACATTAAAACTTGACAAAGGTCACAGAACAAATAAGTGGTAGTATCAACATACCAAGATGCTAATTTAGGTTGTCTGGCTCCATAAGTGAACATGCTTTTAACTACTAAGTAATATGATTTATCAAGAATCTGTAATATGTCAGTCGCTTTTGCTATTTTAAGTTTTCCAAACCCTCTGAGGAGATTCTCATTATTAATCCCATTTTTTAGATGAGGAAATTGAGGTTTACAGATATGAAATTCAATGTTGATAAATCTAGTAAATTATGGAACCAAGACATAGACACAGATCTTCTACCATATAGTGCAGTGTTATTGTCTCTGTAAAAAAACCGTGTCCAATAGAAACTTCCACATTGATGGAAATGTCCAATATGGTAAACACTACTCACATGTGGCTGTCTAGCAATTGCATCATAGCTAATGTTAACTAGGAGAAGGCAATGGCACCCCACTCCAGTACTCTTGCCTGGAAAATCCCATGGATGGAGGATCCTGGTAGGCTGCAGTCCACGGGGTAGCTAAGAGTCGGACACGACTAAGCAACTTCACTTTCACTTTTCACTTTCATGCATTGGAGAAGGAAATGGCAACCCACTCCAGTGTTCTTGCCTGGAGAATCCCAGGGACGGTGGAGCCTGATGGGCTGCCGTCTATGGGGTCGCACAGAGTTGGACACGACTGAAGCGACTTAGCAGTAGCAGCAGCAGTAATGTTAACTGAAGAATTCATTTTTAATTTTATTTAATTTTAGCTTAAACAGTCATACCTGGCTAGGGGCTGCCATATTGGACATCAGGACTCTTATAGCCTTACTCTTCAAACTGTGGTCCATAGACTGGGACCATCAGCACCACTGGAGTATTATTAGAAATGCAGACTGTAAACTTCATCCCAGACCTATGGAGTCGGAGTCTGAATTTCAATAAGAACTCCATCTATTTTGTACACACATTAACATTTAAGAGTTGTGACTCTAGGTCACTCCACCACTCATATTATTTGTCAAGACCAAGAAAATAAACCATTTAGTCTCAAGAGTCTTTACACTCCAATTATTTTCCAAATTAAGGATTTATCACCTCTTTTCCCTGCAATATGAATATAAACTTTGAAAGGAGAAAGAGCATAGGAGTTTGGGGGGCCTCAGGCAAATTTATACCACTAAACAGTAAAGCATAACATGGAAATTGGTAATATTTGTGGCTGGAGATGTAGGTAAAGGTCAGATCATGAAAAGTTAAATGTCAGATCATGAAAAGATATGTGTATCATGTAAGAAAGTTGGATTATCCTATTGGTAATAATCATCTTTAAGGAGCATTAAGTTTATGAGTAACATGTTACATGTAGGTGATCCTGATGGCACTGTAGAGAAATGATTGGTTTAAAGATCAGTTAGGAAAGCTATTGATCAAACCAGGTAAGAAATGATGAGTGGTAAATGTTAAGTGTAACAAGAGATAAAGGTAGTAGTAGCTGGAATGAGCATAGGGAACAAATTCAAGAAATATTTAGGAGAAAAAAATGGACAGGATTACATAACTGAATGTGAAAGACAAGAGAGAAGATAAAAATAAGATTTACAGCTTGGGTGATTACCTAGGCCATTGTTTCCAGGTAGCACAGAGAATGAGGAGGGCATGGCAACCCACTCCAATATTCTTGCCTGGAAAACCCTGTGGACAGAGGAGCCTGGGAGGCTACAGTCCATGAGGTCGCAGAGTCAGACATGACTGAGCAGCTAAGAACAGCACAGAACAACATAGAGGATGCAGAAGGTAGCCACAGATATAAATTCGGTTCAGGAATGCTGAAGTTTAAGTGTCTTTTGGATACTATACATATATATAAGTAGGAAGATTATGTAAATGATACATATTATATATTAATATTATATTGTTATATATTAATATAGCATGATATAAATATATTATATTATTATATATTAATATAGTGTTGATATAAACATTTAATAATATAATATATTAATATATTATTAAATAATGTATAGTATATAATATAACATAATGTAGTGTAATATTAATATATTATATATCATTTACATAATATTATATTTTATAATATATTGTATTATATTATGACATACTATAATATATTATAATATTGTTTATTATATATATATTATTTACATAATCTTCCTATTTGTCCAAAAGACACAGGCAGCAATTAGATAGGCAAGTTTAAATTTTATTAAACATATTTGGTGTATAAGAAGAAACTTTAGAGATCAGCAAAGTTTAGGAGGACATTGAAATAAATTCGTCAGGAAGACTATGCAAAATGGAAAGAGTTTCCACAACATTTCAGAGGGACTGTGAAGTAGGAAAAGAAGTATGCAAGGACTAGCTACATTATAGGGAGTTTGTGTCCATCTTACAAGTCAAGAGAGTAGTTTACAAGGCAGTGTCAGTTGAAACAAAGATGCCAAGTAACTAAACACCAAAAATACCACTTTAATTTAGTAATTACTTGGTTACTTGTGACCTTATGAGATCAGTTTAAGTAGATTGGCTGGGATAGAAACCAGATGGTGAAGAGTAAAAAGTAAACAGGAGATTAGGAAATTGGGGCA
Source organism: Bos indicus x Bos taurus (assembly GCF_003369695.1). Classification (NCBI taxonomy): domain Eukaryota; kingdom Metazoa; phylum Chordata; class Mammalia; order Artiodactyla; family Bovidae; genus Bos; species Bos indicus x Bos taurus. Next base: position 42,940,567 of record NC_040089.1, read on the forward strand.
GTGAGTAGACACTCTTCTTTGAAAAACTTTTTACAATTTTACACCAAGTATTACAGATCAGAGAGATCAAGGAATGCATGCAACAAAGACTCTAATAAACTAACTTCTGTTATCTTCAAAGGGGGAGTATTTTATTTGCTAACAAATGGCCCTTGTACTGGCACTGCAAGGAAAGGGAGATCAAAATGAAATCCAACCAAAAGTAGCATGTTTTGAACAATGAAAAACAAAACTCTGTTCTGAGTGATGGATATAAAGTAATGCAAGATGCAATTTGCGGTCCCCCAGGCTCATTATAATATAGGAATAACGCCAAGAAAAAGTCAAGAATGAAGTGATCGGAGAGCAGCTAAGAGTCAGAGCTTAAATACGAAATAGGCATCAGTGAATCTTGACCACTTTGTTTATACGACCTAACTATTCCTCCTTATCTTTTAGTTGGAAGAAGTCATCAAGAGGACATGACCACCAGTTGAACCTCGAACTGGACCTGAGTGATCAAAGATTCCTTACTTCTCCTGTGCTTAAAATGTATGATTGGCCCACAGTTCCTATGCAAGGAGTCACTTAAGGAGGCAGCCTTGAGAGAGTCATGTTTTGAAGTCTGTTTTTTGAAACCAGGCAGGTGCAGAGATCTATCTGTCTCATGGTTGTCCAAGACATGCTGTGAATATAAGTTCTGTGCTTATTGCAGCTGCCTCCTACCCATCTGGAGTGGCCTACCTCTTTCTTCAGTCTCTCTTTACCCTCCATGTAGGGGGCTAGTTTCAGATTTCATCCAGGGAACTCTTGAGGTAGTGAACCACCACTCTCCCTGTGAAAACCTGACCCTCAACAGGTAAACCTCCGGGCACATTCCCCTTCAGCCCCTAAACTTCCAAGTAGAGTCCATACCATAGCCCCTGGCTCAGGGTTTTCAGGTCCTCTGGTCCTCCAGCTGAAACCACTTAGCAATCCTGTAAGGCCCGCTCATCCCCATTACTGAAAGCATAAAGAACTCAAGGACAAAAGGACTGCATCTGGGTGATGAGGCTGCTCGCCTGCTCTGACCTTATGTTCATATTTCATTATGTCTTGCTTCTGTGATTAAACCTAAGCCTTACAAACCAAATCAAAGGTCAGGACCCTACACCATTTCCGTAGGACCATTGCTTGAGTTTTCACAGTAGTACCCTTCCAAGATCTTATTTAATCTGAGTCTATGGAGAAGGAAATGGCAACCCACTCCAGTGTTCTTGCCTGGAGAATCCCATGGACGGAGAAGCCTGGTAGGCTGCAGTCCATGGGGTCGCACAGAGTCGGACACGACTGAAGCAACTTGGCAGCAGGCATACACACACATACACACATATACACACATACATATACACCATACATATACACACACATTTACACACACACACACATACACACACATATACACACATTTACACACATACACAAACACATTTACACACATTTACACACACACATACACACATATACACACATTTACATACATACACATATACAAACACATTTACACACACATATACACATACATATACATACATTTACACACATTTACACATATATACACACATTTACATACATATACACACACATACACACTTATACACACAGTTACACACACATATACACACATACATAGATACACACACATTTACACACACACATATACACACACATTTACACACATACACATACACACATATACACACATACACACACACATATACACACATACATATACACACACACACACCCCCAGTGCTGACTGGATTTGTTTGTTGAACCACACTTGTGTTCCTCGGATAAATCTACCTTGTCATGGGGCGCGATCACTATTTTTATGTGCTGTTGGATTTGATTTGCTAAATTTTGTCGAAGTTTTTACATCTGTACATAAAGGTAGTGGTCTGTGTTTTCTTTTCTTGTGACGTCCTTGGTTTTGGTATCAACATGTAAAAGTAATGATTCTGTGAGAGTGAAAAAAAAAAAATCTGAGTCTAAGCACCTTCCTATGTCCAACACAGGATTCAGCTTTGATTTAGATGTATCCCATGATACCAGACTCACAGAATTCTGGTCAGATCTGTGACCACTGTCTTTTTCAGCCTTCAGTATTTTCCACCTTCCATCTTAATTCTTTCCCACAATCAACATTTGACCCTTTAGCACAGTCTTCCAAGTCCTGTCACCTCTCTCCAGACTCTCAGACTCTATGTGTCCTTTATCAACCCATTAAATCATACCACCGCCACTTAGACTGCTCAATGAATAATTTTATTGATAACTGCATCTCCCAAGAAAAATCTTATCAATTGCAGTGGGTGTTAAAAACCAATTTATAGGATAATAAATGTCAGAAATATACATATTTATGTATTCTCTCGGTATTGTACTTTAGAGCTAACATCAATGGAGAAAAGAATTTAAAGAAAAGTCAAATAAGCATAAAAATTTAATTAAAATATCAAGAAAACAGTAATTTATCAACAGAGCAGAGCATTTCCAACAGGTATTGTAGACAATGACAGCAACCTTCATTTATATATCTATACAATCTTTGGGGCTCCCCTGGTGGCTCAGCAGTAACGAATCTGCCTGCAATGCAGAAGATGTGGGTTTGATCCCTGGGTCAGGAAGATCCCCTGGAGAAGGAAATGGCAACACACTCCAGTATTCTTGCCTGGGAAATCCCATGGACAGAGGAACTTGGAGGGCTATAATCCATGGGGTTGTAAAAGAGCTGGGCACGATTTAGCAACTAAACAACAACAACAGTATAAACTTTGCAATCTCATACACTCCCTTTGAGCCTCACAAAAACCCTTTGTAATAGTAGAGCAAACATTTTCACAGTATACATTTAACTAATGAGAGAACCAAGGTTGAAAGGGCTTCAAGTCACTTTCCAAAATCCACACAGCCAACAGGCGGCAAAACCAGGGTCTGAAGCCAACACTTCTGAATCTAAAGAGTGTGTGGGTCTTAATCTGAACTGTGGTGCCTGTCTAATCTCTCCAGCTATTCCCTTGCTACCCTATATCCTGCCTCATCTGATGCGTTTCCTATTACTTCCTGTCTCTGTTTACTCCATTCCCTGTGCCTAGTATGTCCTTCTCCATTATTTTTCTGACCAGCAGTTTCCTCATTCTTCCAGATCAGCCACTGGTCATTTCCTCTGTAAACTACCATCTGACTCCTGATAGGATTATTATCCTCTCTCTTCTTTGCTCAAACAGCCATTTATAGTTCATATATTTTGGATTTTTTTTTTAGCATTTATGTCTCCAGTGGAGAATCTAAGAAAAAGTGGTTATAAATATACGTAAGGCTAATTCACTTTGCTATACACGTGAAACTACCACAACATTGTAAATCAACTATCAGTTCAGTTCAGTTGCTCAGTTGTATCTGACTCTCACTGACCCCATGGACTGCAGCACACCAGGCCTCCCTGTCCATCACCAACTCCCCGAGTTTACTCAAACTTATGTCCATTGAGTTGGTGATGCCATCCAACCACCTCATCCTATGTCATCCCCTTCTCCTCCCACCTTAAATCTTTCCCAGCATCAGGGTCTTTTCCAATGAGTCAGTTCTTCACATCAAGTGGCCAAAGTATTGGAGTTTCAGCTTCAGCATCAGTTCTTCCAATGAATATTCAGGACTGATTTCCTTTAGGATGGAATGGTTGGATCTCCTTGCAGTTCAAGGGACTCTCAAGAGTCTTCTCCAACACCACAGTTTAAAAACATCAATTCTTTGGCTTTCAGCTTTCTTTATAGTCCAACTCTCACATCCATACATGACTAGGAAAAACCAAACCTTTGACTAGACGGATCTTTGTTGGCAAAGAAATGTCTTTGCTTTTCAATATGCTGTCTAGGTTGGTCATAACTTTTCTTCCAAGAAGCAAGTGTCTTTTAATTTCATGGCTGCAGTCACCATCTGCAGTGATTTGGGAGCCCAAAAAAATAAAGTCTGTCATTGTTTCCACTGTTTCCCCATCTATTTGCTATGAAGTGATGGGACCAGATGCCATGATCTTCGTTTTCTGAATGTTGAACTATAAGCCAACTTTTCACTCTCCTCTTTCACTTTCATCAAGAGGATTTTTAGTTCCTTTTCACTTTCTGCCATAAGGGTGGTGTCATCTGCATATCTGAGGTTATTGATATTTCTCCCAGCAATCTTGATTCCAGCTTGTGCTTCTTCCAGCCAGCGTTTCTCATGATGTACTCTGCATATAAGTTAAATAAACAGCGTGACAATATACAGCCTTGACATACTCCTTTTCCTATTTGGAACCAGTCTGTTGTTCCATGTCCAGTTCTAACTGTTGCTTCCTGACCTGCATATAGGTTTCTCAAGCGGCAGGTCAGGTGGTCTGGTATTCCCATCTCTTTCAGAATTTTCCACAGTTTATTGTGACCCACACAGTCAAAGGCTTTGGCATAGTCAATAAAGCAGAAATAGATGTTTTTCTGGAACTCTCTTGCTTTTTTGATGATCCAACAGATGTTGGCAATTTGATCTCTGGTTCCTCTGCCTTTTCTAAAACCAGCTTGAACATCAGGAAGTTCATGGTTCATGTATTGCTGAAGCCTGGCTTGGAGAATTTTGAACATTACTTTACTAGCGTGTGAGATGAGTACAATTGTGCGGTAGTTTGAGCATTCTCTGGCATTGCCTTTCTTTGGAATTGGAATGAAAACTGACCTTTTCCAGTCCTGTGGCCACTGCTGAGTTTTCCAAATTTGCTGGCATCTTGAATACAGAACTTGCACAGCATCATCTTTAAGGATTTGAAATAGTTCAACTGGAATTCCATCACATCCACTAGCTTTGTTCATAGTGATGCTTCCAAAGGCCCACTTGATTTCACCTTCCAAGATGTCTGGCTCTAGGTGAGTGATCACACCATTGTGATTATCTGTGAAATCAACTATACTCCAATAAAAATCAATTAAAAATAAATAAACAAGCATTTATTATGTAGCAAGTATCTGTATGTATAGTAGAAAGTTAAAGACACAAATACTATAGAAAAGATTAAAAGAAGTTATGCCTATTAGAGTCCAGGGATAAAAACTAATACCTTATTGTAAATTCTTCCATATTTTTTCTATTTGCATATATAAATATATGCATGTTTGCTGAGATAAGATCAAGCTGTAGGCTTATTTTTCCCATAGACAATTAACTCTTTAAGAGACCAACTTTTACAATTCTATCACAGGCGTGTCTGGCTTGGGATCTGACTTAGAATAAGACCTTAAAGTATTTTTACATACATGCATGGATGTCCCCATGAAAGAAATTAAAAAGTGATTTCTGCTTCTTGAAATTCACTGAAAAGACTTGCACCTTGAGAGCCATTTACAAGATCCCTCTTAACTAAAGAATGGTGCTTCCCTGGTGGCTCAGAGGTTAAAGCATCTGCCTGGAATGCGGGAGACCCGGGTTTGATCCCTGGGTCAGGAAGATCCCCTGGAGAAGGAAATGGCAACCCACTCCAGTACTCTTGCCTGGAAAATCCCATGGAGGGAGGAGCCTAGTTGGAGGGAGGAGCCTAGTAGGCTACAGTCCATGGGGTCGCAAAGAGTTGGACATGACTGAGCAACTTCACTTTCACTTTCACTTTCATGTAGACCTGTATTAAGATACTGTGATTGAGTTCAAAGGGAAAAGAGTGATGGGTTATAGTTGAAGTTGTGACCAGGTGATGGAGCACCCATGAGTGTGTTCTTGAATCCCTTCCTATATAAAAACTGACCACAGCAAGAATGTCCACAGGCTTGGGTGATATGGCCAAGCTGAACTTGAAGCCCATACCGAGGCCTAGCATATGTCAGAAATTCAAATTCTCTGTTGCTTCATAAAGAATATGGATGTTTATTTCTTTCCATAATTCAAAGCAATATTCATTGAAATCTTTCTGTATTTAAGACATCAGTAGTAAGCATCCTTTCTTTGATCAGTGAGCCTTATCCTTTCTTCAGAAACATCTGCACCTAAACAGGTCTTCAGAAGAAGAATCTATACATTATATGGAAAGGTAAAAATATGAGAAATTTTAGATTCTATTACTACTCAACATCACTAATTATTTGAGAAATGCAAATCAAAATTACAATGGGATATCACCTCATACCAATCATAATGGCCATCATCAAAAAGTCTACAAATAATGAATACCAGAGAGGGAGATAAGGGAACCCTCCTACACTGTTGGTAGGAATGTAAATTGGTACAGCCACTATGAAGAACAGTATGGTGATTCCTTAAAAACTAAAAATAGACTTATCATATGATCTAGCAATCCCACTGCTGAGCACACATCCAAAAAAGATGAAAACTCTAATTTGAAAACTCCAATGTTCAGAGCAGCACTATTTACATAAATCTATTGTGGTCACAACGTTTCCATTATCAGGAAAACTCTCTTTAAATTTCTTGAGAAACTGTCACAGCAGCACTGTTTGCAATAGATAAGGCATGGAAGCAACCTAAATGTTCATCAACATGTGAATAGATAAAGATATGGTACATATATACATAGAATATTACTCAGCCATAGGAAATGAAATAATGTCATTGCAGCAACATGGGTGGAACTAGAGATTATCATAGTAAGTGAAGTAAATCAGACAAAGACAAATATCATATGTCACTTATATGAAGGATCTATAAGTGATACAGATAAATTTATTTACAAAACAGATATAGACTCGTAGATATTGAAAGCAAACTTACGGCTGCTGCTGCTGCTGCTGCTAAGTCGCTTCAGTCGTGTCCGACTCTGTGCGACCCCACAAACGGCAGCCCACCAGGCTCTGCCGTCCCTGGGATTCTCCAGGCAAGAATACTGAAGTGTGTTGCCATTTCCTTCTCCAGTGCATGAAAGTGAAAAGTGAAAGTGAAGTCGCTCAGTAAGTGTCCGACTCTTCGTGACCCCATGGACTGCAGCCTACCAGGCTCCTCCGTCCATGGGATTTTCCAGGCAAGAGTGCTGGAGTGGGGTGCCATTGCCTTCTCCAAAATGAAATTGAGGGGGGGGGATAAATTAGGAGTTTGGGATTAACATATACACACTACAATATATAAAATACATAAACAACAAGGATCTACTGCACAGCAAAGGGAACTATATTTAATATCTTGTAAAAACCTCTAACAGGAAAGAATCTGATAAGAATATATATGCATAACTGAGAAAAACAATATGCTATTTAGTTTCTCTGTGCCTCAGTTTCTTTACTTAAAAAACAGGAATAATAATAACACCTACCTCATAAAGTTGTGGAAAAAATTATTGAGAATATGAAATACTGAAATATGTTTCATACAAAGAAATACAAAGGTATTTCTCCAAAGCAAATATACAAGTGATGTAAAGCACATGAAAATATTCTTAACATAACTAATTATCACTAATCAAAAACACAATGAGATACCAGTTCATATCTGTCAGGATAATTGTTATTTGAAAAAAAAAAAAGACAATAAATGTTGGCAAAGATGTGGAGAAATCGGAACCCTTTTTCACTGTTGGCAGGAATGTAAAATGGTACAGCCACCATGGAAAGTAATATGGAAGGTGCTAAAAATTAAAAATAGAATTGCTATATGATTCATCAACTTCACTTTTGAGTATATATCCAAAAGAACTGAAAACAGAATCTCAAAAAGACATTTGCACACATGTGGTTATTATTCATAGTAAGCAAAAGGTAGTACCTAAATGCCCATCAGTGGATGAATGAAGAAAATGTATATACTTACAATGGAATATTAAGTGAGTAAGTAAGTTAAGTCGCTCAGTCATGTCCAACTCTTTGCGACCCCATGGACTGTAGCCTACCAGGCTCCGAGGAGCCTCTCAGTCCATGGAATTTTCTAGGCAACAGTACTGGAGTGGGTTGCCATTTCCTTCTCCAAATGGAATATTATTCAACACTAAAAAAGAAGGAAATCCAGTCATATGCTAAATGGACAAACCTGGAGGACATTATGCCAAATGAAATAAGTCAGTCACAGAAGGACAAATACTACATGACTCCACTTACAGGCGGTATCTAAAGTAATCAAATTTGTAGAAACAGAAAACAGAAGGTGTACCAGGGGTGGAAGTAGGGGCGGGCGAGGAGTGTTGTGCGGTGGGTGTGGAGCTTCACTCAGGCAGGAGAGTGAAGGGCATGGTTCCCAGCGATCTGTTGCAGAACAATGTGCCTATGATTGACAATATTGATCTGTACTCTTGGAAATTATTGAAAGGGTTAATTTTATGCTTTTTTTTTTTTTACACACACACACATACACACACACAAAAAAAAATTAGAAGGAAAAAACTCTGTAGCAGAGATTGAAATTTGATTATATCTAAATCCCCAGAGCCTAGCCTGAGATTTGGCAAAGAGCAAGGGTTTAAAAAATTGTTTCTCAGAGGAGGAAAGCCTGAATAAATGCAAGAGTGAACCTGAGATTAAAATTTTCAGTGAATTCAGCTACTGAATGTTTGCTGAGGACCCTTGCCTCTCTTGGGCTTCCCCAGTGGCTCAGGGAGATCTGGGTTCAATTCCTGGGTCGGGAAGATCCCCTGGAGAAGAGAATGGCTATGACTCCAGTATTCTTGCCTGGAGAATGCCATGGACAGAGAAGCCTGGTGGGTTACAGTCCATGGGGTTGCAAAAAAGTGGGACACAACTGAGAGATTCACACTTCTACTTTGACTTTCACTTGCCTCTCTCACCCTTGGCTTGGTGTCCATGCTGGGGACTGGAGGATTAATGATCACCAGGGAATATCCTTGTGATGGTCAAAAAGATTCAATGGTGTCATTTTTCAGACAATGAGTTCTGTGAGAAAAGTAGAAAATTTCAGAGTCACCAAATGCCTTTTTCCTCCAAGAAACTTTCTGTAAATCATCCTGCTTTCTGAGTCATTATTGTCAGAAATTCTTCCTTCTTCAATTTTTCATTTTTATTATCGTGGAATTCTGAAAAGTGATATTTCTCTATATTGGTTAGATATGATATGAAGTTCCCCTTCTATCATACACTTAAACTTAATCCTTGAATTATAAAGTCTGCATGTAGGTCATGCCTTTCATGTACTGCAGAAGCTGGAAGGATCTGAAGCAAAGATGATCAGAAGCCAAGTCATGCAAAGCTGGCCTTCTTGATGCAGGAAGATTTCCCTAGCAAATTCATCCAGTGTTCCTGAACCAGGAGCTCAGGGGACAACCCTCTCTTAAACCTATTCTAAGGGAAGCAAGAGGCAGAATATATTCATTCATTTAGAGACCTCAGCATCAAGCACTCAAGTACTAAGACAGGATTCTTGCCCTAAAGCTACCTAGAATCTGCTCAGAGAGACAGACAAGAAAATCAACCATTAATCCCAGAGGGATAAGCATAGGAGGGTAGATACAGGCTGTGAAATAATGGAAGAATTACCACTGTCCTAGCTAAGGATAGCTGAGGCTAGCTCAGTTAATGCTGTCAGTAACAGAACTAATCCATGAGAGATTAATAGGATTAGCCACTGACAGGGCTGGAGGTTGTGTGGGGACCAGGGAAGGAGGTATGGAGCCAGCAGCTTGCTTATATAATTTGCAATCTAGGAAGATTGATATGCCTGAAGAAAAGAGTCAAGATGGAGAGTTGCAGGAGATCGAAAGCAAGGGACTCATGCCAAAATCTGGTGTTCAAGTGCTTTCTGATAAATTTGAACTTGATCTTGAAGATTATTGAAAGTGGAGTGATGTGAAGAGATGGGTTCTTTGAAATGCAGCAAGAGTGTGCAGGGTGAATTAGAAGGAAATAGAAATGAGGAGAAGGCAATGGCACCCCACTCCAGTACTCTTGCCTGGCAAATCCCATGGACAGAGGAGCCTGGTAGGCTGCAGTCCATGGGGTCGCTAGGAATCGGACATGACTGAGCGACTTCACTTTCACTTTTCACTTTTATGCATTGGAGAAGGAAATGGCAATCCACTCCAGTATTCTTGCCTGGAGAATCCCAGGGATGGCAGAGCCTGGTGGGCTGCCAGTCTATGGGGTCGCACAGAGTCGGACATTACTGAAGCGAATTAGCAGCAGCAGCAGCAGCAGCAGCAGCAATGAGGAGCCTGGTTGCATGATTATTGTTACTCTTTAGGAGAGATATTATTAAAGGGAGGAGGTAGGAATGAAGAAGATAGAAAAGATTCAAAAACCCTTCACTAAGGAGACACTTCCCTGGTGGCTCAGATGGTAAAGAATCTGCCTGCCAATGCAGGAGACCCAAGTTCGATCCCTGGGTCAGGAAGATCCCTAAAGAAGGTAATGGCAACCCTCTCCAGTATTCTTGCCTGGAGAATTCCATGGACAGAGGAGCCTGGCAGGCTATATATAGTCCATGGGGTCAAAAGAGTTGGACACAACTGAGCAAATAACACACACAGAAAAGGAGATGCTAAAAAGTAACAGTTAAGGTTATCCTGATGGGATACTATCCTGTTACTGTTTGGTGCAGGATTTTTATCACGTTGGGTTTATATCAGCAGTCTCCAATCTTTTTGGCACCAAGGACTGATTTCTTGGAAGACAATTCTTCCATGGACCCGCAGGGAAGGTGGGATTGAGGGGTATGGAATGGCTTTGGTGACTATTCAAACACAGAACATTTGTGGTGCACTTTATTTCTATTCTTATAATATTGTGATATATAATGAAATAATTATTCAACTCACCATATGCAGAATCCGCAGAGCCCTGAGCTTGTTTTCTGACAACTAGAGGATCTCATCTAGGGGCGATGGGAGACAGCAACACCCAAAGTGTTGCTAACAATGGAGAGTGGCTGTAAATACAAATGAAGCTTTTCTCAGTAGACCAGCACTCACTCCTGCTGTGTGACCAGTTCCCAACAGGCCGTGAACTGGTATCTGTCCATGACCTGGGGGCTGAGGACCCCTGGTTTACAGCAGAGTAAAATCCCTAATATTATATATAAAATTGTAGATGTATTTAGGCAAATCTTTTGCTAAGAAGAGGCATTTTCATTTCCATCAGACTCTCAAAACAGTCCCTGCCCCGATAGGTTAAAAGTCAAATTATTAAGCTAAATATTGGCAGCGGCCCACTGTACTGCTGGGAAAGAACCAGAATTTTTGGTTTCATGGAGTGTATAGACAAGACACAGCCCACAGGGCCAGGCGGAAGAGCAAGTTGGTCTTTTAATGACATTTATCATCTTGGATTTTATGCAAGTCAACTCTTGTATTTCAGAATTCTTTATTGCTCTGACCTTCTCAGAACTTTGCCATGTAGCATGGAAACCATCTCTTATATTCTCAAAAATCTTTTTAAAAAGTAAAATCCGTGACTTGCCTGCAAAACTTGAGCCAAACTAAGTCCATCTAAGGAGCCCGAAAAGGGGCTGCTCATTTACACATGGCCATACACACACCTAAAGATCATTTGGTATCTTTTCTATAATCATTCATACATTTATCTATTTATCCTTGTAGTTGGAGAAATGGAAGCAACGATAAATAAAATATGGCCTTTGTTGCAAAATTATCAGTCACTCAATTTAATAAATGGACTCCATAATATTTGTCCAAAGCAGGCATCAATAAACTTTGTTATGAGAAGAAGGAGTGGGGACATTGCCAAAGAGACATCCCAGAGCAGCATCTCAAACAGACTGTAGGAGTTTACCAGACTGCAGGAGCACACGCGGCCAGCTGAGGACTATCCCAAACTCCATGTGTAATTTGGCTTTATCCTGAACAAGTCATGTTAGTCTGTGTCTTTTTAATTGTAGATCATGAAACCATTTTAGTGGGAAATATTTGGATATACCACAAATATGTTTATCCCCCCACATACTGATGGACATTAGGGTTATATCCACTTTTTATCTATTACAAATGAAGCTGGTATGAATAGTTAGGCACAAATCTTTGAATGGTTGTTTGAATTTCTCTTGGATAAATACATAAGAGTGGAATGACTGAGTGTATGTTTAACTATTATTTTTTTTAGTTTTTATTTTATTTTTTTATAACATAATTTTTTTTTTTTAGTTTACAATATTGTATTGGTTTTGCCATACATCACCATGAATCCGCCATGGCTGTACACATGTTCTCTATCCTGAACCCCCCTCCCACCTTCCTCTCTGTACCATCCCTCTGGGTCATCCCACTGGTATGTTTAACTTTTAAGGAAACTGCCAACCTATTTTCCAAAGTGGCTATATCATTTTGCACTCCCACCAACAATGTGTAAGAGTTCGAGTTGTTCCACATATACTTCAATACCTGGTATTGTCACTCTTTTTCATTTTAAATCATTTAATCAAAAGGTACTTGTATTTCTTTATGGTTTTAATTTGCATTTCCTTAATGCATAAAGGGGGCAACGGACAATGAGATAGCTGGATGGCATCATTGAGCCAAAGGATATGAACCTGGGCAAACTCCAGGAGAAGGTGAGGGACAGGGAAGCTGGTGTGCTGCAGCCCATGTGGTCGCAAAGAGTGAGACACGACTTGGCAACTGAACAACAACAATGCATAAAGAATTAAGCATTTTTAAGTGTTTATTATATATATACATTTATAGATTCATATATATACTACATATAGAATTTATATACATACTACAGAATAAATGTATATTTTATATATACCATATTTATCATATATATTACATATACATATATTCTGTAGCAAAATGTTCAAATCCTTTATTCTCTTTCTCAAATCCTTCTGTTCCTTGAGATCCATATATCCATTAGTAAGCAGTTACCTGTTCTTTGTATATTCTAAAAAGCCTTTGTTAGATGTATACTTTGCAAATATTTTTCCATTCTGTAGTTTATCTTTTTATTTTCTTAACAGTGTCTTTTGAGAAGAAAAACTTTTAAATATTGATGAAATCTAATTTGTGTGTGTGTGCATGTGCGTGCTTTAGAGGTACTGGGAATGAGGCAGATTAGATCATCTCTTCTTCAACTCAGAAGAGAAGGTAGTAAAATAGAAGGTAATTATGAATGATTGCATGTAGGTATAGGGAAGAGAACTAAAAAAGCATGAATTATAGCCCAAATTGTCCCTGTGCAATAGTGTAATAGGATATGTAATTGCTTGCTATATAGGGGAGAGGGATGTAGACAAAATTATAGCTGTTTTAACATAGCATTGATAACTGGCATTTATACACATGTTTTATATAAAGTGAAGAAGAACTAAAGAGCCTCTTGATGAAAGTGAAAAAGAAGAGTGAAAAAATTGACTTAAAGCTCAAATTCAGAAAACTAAGATCATGGCATCTGGTCCCATCACTTCATGGCAAATAGATGGGGAAACAGTGGAAACAGTGGCTGACTTTATTTTTCTGTGCTCCAAAATCACTGCAGATGGTGACTGCAGCCATGAAATTAAAAGACGCTTACTCCAAAGTTATGACCAATCTAGACAGCATATTAGAGAGCAGAGACATTACTTTGTCAAAAAAGGTCCATCTAGTCAAGGCTGTGGTTTTGCCAGTAGTCATGTATGGATGTGAGAGTTGGACTGTAAAGAAAGCTGAGCACCAAAGAATTGATGCTTTTGAACTGTGGTGTTGGAGAAGACTCTTGAGAATCCCTTGAACTGCAAAGAGATCCAACCAGTGCATCCTAAGGAAATCAGTCCTGGGTGTTCATTGGAGGGACTGATGTTGAAGCTGAAACTCTAATACTTTGGCCACCTGATGCGGAGAGCTGACTCATTGGAAAAGACCCTGAGGCTAGGAAAGACCGAGGGCAGGAGGAGAAGGGGATGACAGAGGATGAGATGGTTGGATGGCATCACCAACACAATGGACATGGGTTTGGATGGACTCTGGGAGTTGGTGATGGACAGGGAGGTCTGGAGTGCTGCAGTTCATAGGGTCGCAAAGAGTTGGACACGACTGAGCGACGGAACTGAACTGATACATACATACATACATATATGTATATATATGTATGTATTTTCTCAGAAGAATAGTGTCAAGGGAAGATATATGTATATATATGTATATCTTCCCTTGACACTATTCTTCTGAGAAAATTTATCATTTTCACTAAACTATCTTTTTATAAGTTGTTAACTAAAAATATGGTTAGTGCAAGATGAGGAACCAGAAAACTCTAGGTTAAAAATTTAACCCTCTCTGTGGCCTTGAGAATTTTACTTAATATCTCATTGTTTACAAAATGGTGAATTGAGCAGTAGAAACAGAGTCTATAACAAAAAGGATTTATTAGAATTTCTTATTGAGATATAATTGATATATAATATTATACAAGTTTCAAGTGTACAATATAATGATCTAATGTTTGTATATATTGTAAAATGACTCTTAACAATATCTAGTTAACATCTGTCATCATACTTTAGGATTTTTTTTAAATGTTTGTGGATGCAGACTTTCTCAGTCAAAATTCCACAAAGATATTCTTTTATAAATTGAAAAATTAACTCTAAAATGTATATAAAAATGCAAAGGACTAGAAAAGCAAAACAATGGTTTAAAAAATTGATGAATGTACTACAGGGGGTGCTAGTGATAAAAAAAATAAACCCCACCTGCCAGTGCAGGAGATGTTAAGAAATGCAGGTTCGATTCCTGGGTCAGGAAAATCCCTTGGAGAAGGAAATAGCAACCCATTCTAATATTCCTGCCTGGGAAACCCCACAAACAGGGGAGCCTAATGGGCTACAGTCCATAGGTTGTAAAGAGTCAGATGAGACTGAAGTTACTTAGCACTAGATTCTAAAACATAGATATAAACCTACAGTAACCAAGTCAACATTGTATTTGAATATAAAGACAGGAAATAAATCACTGGAACAAAATAGAGGGTTCAGAAATAGAGTAATACATAGTAAATCGTTTTTGATAAGACCATTTAATGATGGTGGAACAAATGGATAAACAAATAAAGAGAAAGATGATTTTCTGCCAGTATATCAAATAACAAAATCAACAACATAATTTGAGATGAATTGTAGATATCAATATAAAAGTTAAAACTATAGAGCTTTAAAACTTTATAGAGCTTTATAGAACTTTATAGAGTTTTATATATTATATAATACAATAGCCATTAACCACATGTAGCCATACAAAATTGAATTTCAACTGATTTGGGGATGGATGATGGTAAGAGTTGTACAACAATGCTGTGTCTTAGTGCCACCAAACTGTACATTTAAATATGGTTAAAATAATATGTCTTATATTATGTAACTTTTACCACAATTTAAAAAACATTAAAGAAAAGACTAAATGAAAGTTTGATTTCTCAGCCACAGTAGCCGTATTTCAAATGCTTAATAATCAGTGTAGCTAAAGTCAATATATTGGGAAGGGCAAATAGAAATTTCAATGGAAAGTGCTCTTCTAAAAGACAATATAGGAGAATGTCTTCATAAGCCCATTAACAGGTAAAGATTTCTTAATTGGGGCTCAGAAGTTGCCAGCAACAAAATTTAAAAAGTGATAAATTGGACTTCCTCAAAACTTGAGCATCCATCCATCAAAAGACATTGTCAAGAAAATGAACAGACAAGACACAGACTGGAAGACAATATTCATAACACATATATCTGAAGAACTGTTCTGTCTGCAGAATATGTAAAGAATTTCTACAATTTTAGGGGGGAAAAAGAACAAAAAAGCCAATTAAATGGAGAAAAATTGAAAAAAAATTGTAAATCAACTATACTTCAATAAATTTTTTTTTTAATTTAACAGATGACTCACAAAGGAAAGTATGCAAATGACCAATAAGTAGACAGGAAAGTTCTCAGTCTCATTGGTCATCAAAACAATGCAAATGAAAACCACAGACATTACTAGACACCCTCTACTGTGGCTAAATTTTAAAACAATGACACACTTTATATTGATGAGGCTGTGAAACATTCAAAAATCTCAAATATTGCCACTGAGAATGTAACATAGTACAATCATTTTGGAAGACTGCTTGGCAGTACCTTATAAAGTTACACACACAGGTATAAAATTGCTATGGCCTGGCAACTGCACTTGGGTGAAAGCGAAACAAAAGCACATTTCCACACAATATCGGCACATAAATGCCCCTTAGCAACTTTATTATTGTTAACCTCAAACTTGAAACAATCCAAATGTCCTTCAGCAGAAGAGTTATAGAATTTTGATTTATACAATGAAATACTATTTAGCAATTTTATGGAACAAACTGCCCATAGAGAGAACAGCACAATGAACCTCAAAACTTCTTTGCTGCTATAAAGAAGCCATGTCTAAAACGTAAATACTATACAAGTTCATTTAGATAAAGCTCTAGAAGACGTAAAGCTATTCTATGCCTTTAGAAGGAGGACATTTACTGGGAAGGAGCATGAGCTAATTTTCTGGAACAATAAACAATTTTCTAAATTTTGTTTGAAATATGGGTAGATGTATTTGTCAAAAATTACTGAACTACACTTGTCATATGTACCTTTCACTGTGTATATACTATCCCTTGATTAAAAATAAAAGTTCTGGAAGGATTAAAGAAGTCCTTGTGTAAATATGTAAATGTGTGTAAATATGTGTAAAAGTATATTCTAAATGGGGCTTCCCAGGTGGCCTAGTGGTAAAGAACCCAGCTTGCCAATACAAAGGAGCTAGAGACATGGGTTAGATCCCTGGAGGAGGACATGGCAACCCACTCCAGTATTCTTGCCTGGAGAATCCCATGGACAGAGGCACCTGGCAGCCTACACTCCACAGCGTCACAAAGAGTTGGACGCGGCTGAAGTGACTTAGCACACACGCAGCATATTCTATATGCGCCTTTCCTACAGTATCTGCAGTAACTGCAGCTCTAGATATGTGTGCCCCCTGCCCACCCAAACTCGCAAAGAAGACATTCCTTATGATGGAACGAGGAATGTCTGCAAGTTCCAGTGCAGAAATAAAGACTTCACCTCTTGTGGTTTCCAGTCTCAGCTAGCAGAGCCCAGCCTTGTTCTTCATGTATCTGCCTTTGGTTTATTGATCATAACTCATCACAGAGTCTGACAAACTCAATATGTTGTGGACAGCTAGAGCTTTTCTTATTGCATCAGCAGCCGACCCAACTATTACTCATCTCAGAGATCAAAAATCTACTGTCTCATTCTAGGCTTGTAAACCTGGGCCCAGACCTTTGGAGACATTTTAAAGCCTACTGTCAATTGAATTTTTTTATTTTATATTCTGTAACAATAAATAATGTTCAAACATCCAATTTGCATTTGCTTTATTAATCGCATTTTTTAAGCACATCTTTTGGTTTTCAAGTGACCTGAATATGCTCAAACATTATTGACATCAAGTTGGTTGCCATGGTAACTGAATGCAACTAAACACTGAGATTTACAGGCAGGTAATTAAAGAAACCCTGGAGCAAAGAATGAGTGCTTGATAGTGTCCTAGGAGCCCCCAGGGCATATCAAACCTAAATAAAGCACTAAGTCTTGAAGTAAGGGGTGGTTATTATACAGTGAACAGTAGCTGAAAGTAAAAAGCATAATCCCCTAAATATCTGGTTGTCAAAATATGCATTATGATATTAATTTGTTTGATAGAAAAAATCAGGTATGGATTCACTCTGTATTTACTCACTAGATCAAAAAACATAATAGTTTGAAAATCATTGAGTATATGCCTTATTGATAATATTTGGTGGTTCTCAAAAATGGATCAATAGTGAATATAGAAAGAGAACCACAGGTTTAGAATTAAAAGAATCCTTAAAAGCAACTTTCAATTTAGGGTCCAGCAACCCCCTGATTCTGGGAAAGGGTTAACTCATGTAAACTAAAGAGCCCCAGTTTGGAGACTACAGATATTGTCATTCTCCCAAAATACACAAAGACATCCATATCAAATCATGGGAAAGTGGTTTTCTGACCTCTTTATAAACACATCCAATGGCATGATGCTCACAGCCTCAAAAATAATAATAGTTGTAAAGTGTGACTTTTGCAAGAGACCTAAACATCAGGAGGTTTGATCATCATTGCCATCTCTTCTGCAGATGAGCAAAACTGAAGGAAAGGTGAATTTTACCTTCTAAATCTTCCTTCCTACCTACAAGCATGGCTATTTTCATAGTATTAGCTTAAAACACGATCACTGTCAAAAGGAAATTCTTTAAGATGGCATAGCTCCTCATACTCTATGAAATGCTTCCAATAAATTGTCTAATTTCTAGATAAAATAGTGCTCAGTTTTAAAATGTTACATTAGAACCCTGGTTCTATGAATAATTTAATACCTTCTACAAGTAAATCCATAATTACGTAGTATCCCAGGAAAAACACTAGATTTAGAGTCAAAAGAACTCACCTTGAGTACTCAGTTTTCTATGTACCAACTGTGTGATATTAGGCAAGACATTTAATTTCTCTAAGTCTAAATTTCTTTCTTTATAAAGTGAGGATGATAGTCAGACCGAAGGCCCAGAGTTGTTGGTTAGATTTTAAATGACAGTGCGTAAAAACATTTTAAAATCATAAAATAATAGGCAATTACAATGTTCAATATTTTGATGCTGAAAAATCATGTTTGCACTCTTTGTTCACTAACAATGAAGAGTAATCTTAAAAAACATAATAATTAAATGGGATTATAGAAATAAGTATCACAATTTGGTGATGAAGGAAAGTTTGCACAGTTAATTCAGATCAAATAATAATAATGGCTATCACTTACTGAGAGCAAATAAAATTCCAGAAAGTTAACATTGTGTCATTTATCAACAACACTGTGGGGCAGAATTTGGCTCTGTTTTAGAAATATTAAAACTAAGTGTTATGGGCGGATTGTTTTTATCCGTAAGCATCATGTCCTGGAAGGAACAACTTGCCCCATTTCAAGACACCTTAGTGAACCTTTCCATCAGTTTCCTGACTTCCTCTGACCATAGAAGTAGAAATATGAAAAAC
Source organism: Bos indicus x Bos taurus (assembly GCF_003369695.1). Taxonomy (NCBI): domain Eukaryota; kingdom Metazoa; phylum Chordata; class Mammalia; order Artiodactyla; family Bovidae; genus Bos; species Bos indicus x Bos taurus. The sequence continues at coordinate 42,959,563 of NC_040089.1, forward strand.
TGGACAAGTAAGTCATCTTTTTGTGGATTTTTTCATAAACTCTGGGAGAAAATCCCTTTCTGATTTGCTAAGAGAATAGAGTCTGAAGCTATTGGTGATCATCTTACCTACTCTGCACGACCAACCTCCATACAGAATAAAGGGGAGCAGAGTGGACAAGTACTGAGACAAAGCCCCAGTAACATCTTTGAAACCTAAGTCAGTCAAACCCGAGCCTGGATGGATATTCTCTCCAACCCAAGCATAAGAGCAATAAATCCCTTTTTGATTAGACTTATTTGAGTTACTGTGAGAGGGTCACAGAAGGAAATATTAATATTAGACTTTCAGACTTTCTTGTGACAGAATAACAAGAGTAAATCATGCTGAAGTTCTGAACAACTGATGAAGTAGCCACTGATCTCTGCTATCTAACACTTTACTGGACTTTATGATGTTCTGGCATTCTGGCTTCAGCTTGGAAATGACACCATGCAGCTGATTGCTGCAGTGAGTCAGTCTGATGACAATACTTGATACAAGTGACGCATATCATTCAATTCCACATTCTTGCTTTTTTTTTCTTTTTCATATTCTCATCCATTATGACTAGGAGAGTGAAATGAAGGGCCACTAAGTCCCCCAAGTAATTTAGGGGACAAAAAGAGGAATGTATATGCAATATGGGCCGAAGAAACTTTTAAAGTGCACATTGAGTATCAGAATCAGATGAAATATACAATTATAAGCGGCTCAAAATGAATCTTATGGCTATGAAAATACATTTGAGTTTAAGACTTCTTGTGTAGAGCTTTAAAGTAAAAGATACCTATTTTTGAGCTGAAGCATTAAACTGTCATCTTATAGGCAGGACTAGGCTGTGTGTGGTCATAGTCATTCACTTAATTCATACAACAAAGGTTTTTTGAAACAGCAACCCATGCCAGTATTTTTGCCATGTCCTATCCCATGGACAGAGGAGCCTGACAGGCTATAGTCCATGGGGTTGCAAGGAGTCAGACACAACTGAGTGACTGAGCACCCACTATGTGCTAGGCTTGCTTCCAGGAAAATCTCAGACGTCATGAAACTTACATTCTAGTGGGGATGTCAGAACATAAACAAGATAAAAATGCAAACTATGTAGTAAGCTAGATGTTGATACATGCTAAGGAGACAATTAAAGCAGAAGTATTGGGAAAATCACTGCATATTAGAAACCAAGGAAGGCTTCACCAGCATGGTGACATTTAAACAAGATGTAGGAGAGAGAGTAAAGTATGTGAATATTAGCAGGGAAGCACTTCAAACAAAGGAAAAGCCAGTACAAACATTCAGAACTGATAAAAGACCCCTTCAGGCAAGTTTTAGGAAAATCTCATGACAAAGTAAATATATCCACAAAACAACAAATAATCTCAGACAATTATACAGTAACATGCACTCAGAATTCAATTACACATAATATGTACACATAATTCTGTATGTAATTTATTTGAAAAGTTTAAACAATATTAATACCACTACAGACACAAATACACTATTTGGAAATTGCACAAAAATATTTGGTTTTCATCCAGTAGGCAAGAAGAGCTCTATACAGAGCAAACAGCAACATTCATGGGTAATGGGAGAACAAAGAATGAGACATGTGCTTCTATCCTCATTATGGCTCTTTGCAATTCAAAACAGGATTAACTAAGATACATCTTCTGAGGATTTGTGAGTCTTCATTCAGATCTTGTACAGATATCCCCATGGCAATTCTGTTTTCAGCAAGATGTCCTAGATGTACAGAGTAACAATAGGACAGAACACCAGAAAATGCTGGATACCACGTTTAAAAAAAATTTTTTTTAATCACAGTTGAGAAAACAGTTTAGCTTTAGAATGAGAAAGCAATTCTATAGGTATGAGCTAGTCCTGGAAACAGCATTTGCCCTGGGAACACTGGATAATTCTTGTTAGCCTAGGGTCTGAATTTTAACAAATTGAGGACAGCAGATGAAGTGACAGCTAGTGGGTAGATGTGAGGCCCCACATAAACCAAGACTACTGAAGGGTGACATGTCAGTGAGTGAATCAGAAAGCCCCACATCACAGAGATTCATCTGTGGCCTTGAATAAATATGTCTAAGGGCAAGAAAAGGAAAAATGATTCTGCTCTGAAAATCTTTAATGATAATACTATTTATACAATCACACTGTATGTGTGGCCTAGAAAATTCCAATCTAAAAACTACTCAGCAGCAATCCTAGATTTCTGTACTCTTCCAACCTGTGTAAAAAGTAAGCTTAACATCTCAAGGAGGAATCTACCTTCAATGGCAAACCTCAAAGAATTCTCACAATATAAAGTTCAAAGCAATATTAGCTCATAATCAAAACTCGGCAAACTCACAAAGAGAACTTGTGACTAACAGTCTGGAGGGATAGTAAATTACAATATCAGACCTGCAAAGACTATGGTTATTGGCTATATCAGATACAGAAGCTAAATCAAGCATATTTAATATGCTTACAGAAATAAAAAGGAGATTTGAAAGTTATGATAAGGAAACAACTATTCAAACTGATCAAGCAATTTGAAAAAGAACCACATAGAACATTTAAAAATGAAACATACAATAACTGAAATTGAAAGTCCAATGGATTGGTTAAACACTAGTTAGGAAGCTAATGGTGGTATTCTGAACTAGAAAATACTTCTGAAGAAATTGCTCAGAATACAGTAGAGATATACAAAAAGATATAAAACATTAAAAAGATTACAAACAGAAGACAGAGAAAGTCCAAATTATGTCTAATCAGATTTCAACATGGAAGACATTGAAAGAAAAGCAGAGAGGTAATATTCAAAGAAATCACATCTGGAGTATTTCAGAACTGATCAAAGAAGCCAATTCCATGAGCATGGAAGACCTAAGAATCATAAACAGGATAAAGAATAAAGAAACAGGAATCATAAATAGGATAAAGAAAAAGTAGTCCACCCCTAGACTTTTGTAGTACCAAATACTGAAAGACAAGGAAAAAATATTTAGTTCAGTAACAAAGGAAAGAGAAATTTCCTACAAAGTACTGTTAACTGACTTCTTATAAACAAAACTGTGAGCCAGCAGACAGTGGGGAAAACATGATCCAAGAAAAATAAAAAGTAAAGTAACTGTCATTCAGAATTATACAAGCGAAACATTTCAATACCTTATGTAAAATAAAGACAGATTTAGAAAAGCAAAAGCTAAGAAGGTATAAAATGCATAGACTTTTAAAAAAATCCAATTTGTAAATCTGTAGAATGTTCCTCAAGAAGAAAAGGATGCCAAAAAGTTTGGAAAAGCAAGAGGGAATGGTGAGCAAGGAAAACGATACTCTGTTAGGTAAATCCAAATAAATAACAGTATAGAATAGTACAACTACTCTTCTGTTACAGCTGAAAGAGTGTCACAAAAAGAGAGAGAGAGAAAGAGAAAGTTAAAAATCTTGAATATCAGCAGTACATATGTTAGAATGATGGTGATAGGGTAAAAGTGATCTAAAAGTCCTGGCATTGTCCTGAAGAAGGCAAATGTTGTTGATTGACCTTAAACCATGTCAATGAAATAGAAATGTTACAATTTCTAAGGAAGTTACTAAAGTATAAGGGAAAAGAACTATAATTTCAAACTAGTACACAAGCTGGTAGGAGGGAGAAATTAAGCAAAGAAACTCAATTTAAAATAAGGAAGAAATGGAGTTTAAAAATAGGAAATATGGGACATAGACTACAAAACATGATTTTGACATTAATCCAAATATGTCAGTAATTCTGTTAAATGAAAATAAATTAAATTTTCTCTTTCTAAAGATTATCAGAATTTTTAAACACAATGCAGTTGTAAGCCAATTACAAGAGAAATATCTAAAACATAAAAATGTAGAAGATTTGAGAGAAAAGGCATAGAAAAAAATTGAAAATAATGCTGCGTAACTATGAAGTGCAGTGAAAGTGTTAGTCGCTCAGTAGTGTCTGACTCTTTGAGACCCCATAGACTACAGCCCACCAGGCTTCTCTGTCCATGGAATTCTCCAGTCAAGAATACTGGAGTAGGTAGCCATTCCCTCTTCAGGGGCTCTTTCCGACCTAGGAACCAAACCCAGGTCTCTTGCATAGCAGGCAGATTCTTGATTGTCTGAGCCACCAGGGACGCCTGATTTAACTATATTGCTATTAAAAATGGATTCTCAAAACAGTTTAAGAGGCTCAATTCACAGGTAATATATAATAACATAAAATTTTAAGTTAACCTCTAACCCTTAAAAGCAAGACCTTAGAGAATGACAAGAAAGGAGTAAATCTAACAAAATAATGAAGATTTTAATCCAGCCCTGTCAATATTTGATAAACTATACAAGCAAATATCAATAAAGGTAATGATATTTAAAAAACTGAAAATAGTGTTCTCATAAACATATACAAGCACAAATGAAGGTTTGTGGCAATCCTGTGTCAAGCAAGTCTATCACTGCAGCTTTTCAACCATATTATTTCTTAATTAAAACATATACTTTTTTTAGATATGCAATGTCATATTTAACTGACTACCGTATAGTATAAACATAACTTCAATATGCACTAAGAAACCAAAAAGTTCATGTGACTCGCTTTTTTGTGGTAGCCTGGAACCAAACCCACAATATATCTAAAGTATGCCTGTGTAAAATAATAGTAGATTGGGTTGTAGATAGCAGAATATTTATATGATGAGGTTATATACAGCCATGAAATGTTAAATACAACAATATGTATCAAAAGGGTTGAATCTAAAGAAAAAAGAAGCATAATACAGAGACTTCCCTGGCAGTCCAGTGGTTAAGACTTTGCCTTCCAGTACAAAGGGTGCAGGTTTGATCCCTTGGGGAACTAAAAGCCCACATGCCATGCAGTGTGGCCAAAAAAGTAAAGAAATAAGCAAATTCCGGGAGAATAGACATATTATGATGCAATGTGTATATATATAGTGGAAAAATGGACAAACATTTAGAGACATAAACATATGTGATAAAATTGAGAAAAAATGAATAGCTTGTTTAGCACAAAACTCAGAGGAGTGAGTGGCTCATTTTGGATAAGACAGACATGCATTCAGAGGGGAACTGAGGCTTCAAAAGAATTGGTAAGGTTCCTTTTTTTTAAAATAAATGATGCCCAAATATTCATTCTGTTTGTAACTATTGCTGTTTAAAATGTGGTTGCATGTTATGTATGTTTCTGTGTCTAACATACAGCAAATTAAGACATTTAAGAAAATGTACATATAGAGACTAATGGAAAAACTGTCCTGAAAAGCATTAAGTGGCTTTCCAGAAGCTACATGCAAGTCTGTAAAACAGTCACACAACCGAATAACTGATTTTCCTTGCCTCTGCACAACCAGCCTCATCCCACAGATTGTTTTCATCATGTCAGACTTCCAGAAAATGAGGTCATTTTTGAAACAGTTTGCTGACAAAACAACAGTATCAAAAAATTGAATAATTTTAAAGGACTCTAAATTATTTCTCAAACTTAGGATATATTCCATGAATTTTATAAGCAGTTTTGATAACACTCCGTGTGCTCAGTCACTTCAGTCATGTCCAACTCCTTACTATGGACTGTAGCCCGCAAGGTTCCTCTGTCCCTGAGATTCTCCAGGCAAGAATACTGGAGTGGGTTGTCATTTTCTTCTCCAGAGGGAATCTTCCTGACCCTGGGATCAAACCTGCATCTTTTATGTCTCCTGCATTGGCAGGCAGGTTCTTTACCATGAGTACCACAAGACAACATGCCATGATTTCTCCTTAATGCTTCAATGTGTACCTAGACAAGAAGACTAGAAATGGAAATTCCATTGGAAAATCAGATTATACAAATACTGACATCATTAAGAGTTCTAGATAGGGCTTAAAAATGTTAAACTGGAGATGTTCAAAGACTGTTAGAACTCTGGCTGATCTGAGTGACCAAGGGCAGGATCCATGAATAAATTTCAGAGCATAAGCAGGAACTTGGTGGAGGTAGGAAGAGAAGGCAATTAAAATGTGTGAAGCTGTTTCAGTTTAGAAACATTTTAATCCTCAAGTCTTTGCAAATCGGTATAAATTTAGCCTTGTTTTACAGGAGAGAAAATTTGTATTAAAATATATTGACCATTTTTAAGCTGTTCAATAAAACCTTTATCCCTCAATGTTTACCAACAGTAACATCGATCAGAGTCACTGAACTACAAACAGCTGGGTCTCAAGCATTAAACATTTAGTATCCTATTTCTATGCACACAACTTTTGCCCTAATTTCTAAGTATAGTTGAGAAATTTATTTTAATTATCTCAGCTCTCCTGTCTGTTGTTCTCAGCCCCACGCTGCTCTGTGGTATGAAACTGATAATGAGACGAAAGCTGATAAAATGTGTAGGAGCAGAAGCTGAAGATGGTGAACTCAAGATGGTGAACTCAAGACGGTGAACTATTTTTGCAAAAAAAAAAAAAATATATATATATATATACACACACATATATTTTAATAAATCTGTTTGTCTTATTTTTAAGATTTTTTAAAATAAATTTCTCTTCATGTTAAAACCCAAACATGGAGCCACATTGAGATAACAGTCAAGCCTGAACCAAGAAGAGCTGCAGGTCAATGGAAGTCAATAAACAGCATCCCGCTGCCCCTACCTGGTTACCATGGCAATTTGTGCCTAAAATGGCCTGGAAAGATGTGCTCTCCTTTTACATGAATTTGAAACAAACTTTTCTAGACTATTTAATTCCCAAATAAGCATCGTTTTTACATCATGCTCACAATTTCTCTTGGGCACATAATTTTTTTTCAGTAAAGTAAGTCCCCTACATATGACCCTTCCAGTTGCAAACTTTTAAAGATGCAAATGTGCACTGGCGCGTTCAAGTACATAAGTTAGTACACATGTCTGGTGTACATTGTCACCTGTGTGCATCATGTACAAATGGTTGTGCTTCTGTGTAATTTAGTGTATGGTACTGTGTAGAGTGGGGATTCCCAGATGGCGCTAGTGGTAAAAAATTCCCCTGCCAATGCAGGAGACATAAGAGACGCTGGTTCCACCCCCGAGCATGGCTACTTGCGCCAGTATTCTTACCTGTAGAAGCCCGTGGACAGAGAAGCCTGGCGAGCTACAGTCCATAGGGTCTCAAAGAATTGGACATGACTGAAGCTACTTAGCATGCACACACGCACTCAATGTATAGAGTACAGTAATGCAGTATCTTTATTTCAAGCCCAGGATGTCCAGAAGCAAGCTTAGAAACAGTGGTGATGTAGCTGGTACTGCTAAGAAGTGCCAAATGACAACAATGAAAACAAAAGTGAAAATAATTGAGAGTGGAGCAAGATGAAACAAATGGTATTTCAAACCTATTGCAGTACAGTTCTATACAGACAACTGTGTTACTTGGGTACCTAGGCTAACTTTGTTGGACTTACAAAGTTGGCTTATGAACATGCTCTCAGAACAAAACTCATTCATATGTAGGGGACCTAACTGCATTTGTTTGAGCCCATACCTTAGAAATTGACAAAACTAAGGGCTGGATTCCAACCCTGAGGCATAAGATTAAAAGCTGTCTTAGTGGGGAAAGGATTAACATGAATTATTCTGGGGGTCCTCCAAAGTCTGCCACAATAAACAATTCCAAATGTGTATGTGGCAGGATTATTTTTTTTAATATTAACATATTTACCTAAGTCTATTTTCCCTATTTGACTTTCAGATTCTTTCCAAATACTTTCAAGCATTTGGGCATTTCTGCATGATTATCTTAGACCATCCTAAATAGACTACTAAATAGAATACCATAGACTGCAAGGCTTGTAAACAACAATCTGTAATTCACAGCTCTGAAGACTGAGTAGTTCAAGATCGAGGCACCAGCAGATTTGACGTTCTAGGAGGGCCTGCTTCCTGACTCACAGGTATCATCTTCTCACTGTGCTTAAATGGCAGAAGAGATAAGGGAACTCTTTAGGTCCCTTTTATAAAGGCACTAATTTTATTCTTGAAGCCTTCACCTTCATGAGCTAATCACCTCCCAACACCCTACCTCTTAATACCATCAAATTGGTAGACAGGATTTCAACATATGAATTTTGGTGGGACATAAACATTCAGTCCATTGCAATGATTGTCTCAGAAGCAAAGTGCATCAAGACAAAACATCTGAACAAGTCTTCCTGGTTTTGCTTTCCAAAAGAGAAATGGAGAGAATTTGGGACTTAGTCCAAACTCTTGAAAAAAAAAAAAAGAAGACTAGAGAGAGTAAATCTTACCTTTGAGTCTCCACAATGTTTGCCCAGGCTGAGAAGGAAATTAGAGAAAAGCAACAGGAAGAGAGGTAATAGAAATAAATATATTAGATTAGAGGATGGAGAAATCACTAAAGTGAAGGGCTACTCCTAAAAATACATTCAAGCAAACAGGAGCAATGCAGGACAAGTCAGTTATCATATCCGTGCCTCAGTTGCTATGCAACTGTGTGAATGTAAAAATTAACTGACCTTCTCACTGGACTTCTGATGGGACGTCCCTCTGGTAACAGCCAGTATTTCACCAGCAGTAGCAACACCCTCCATGTCCTGAGAATGTGCCCAATTTCCATCTCACTTATTCCAAATGAACTAAACACTAAACATGTGCCTTGCTATAAATAGAGCAGAGTAAATCACAGAGAAAAAAGGAGGGCGGTGTCCTAGACACATAATGATCTAGTGACGGGACTGTTATGGAAAATATCATTCAATACTTGTCTACCGGGAGCAAGGACTAGAAAGAATAAGTTCCATTCTCCCTAGATTAGGATCCCTGTAAACCCTCCTCCTCCTCTCCTCTCCTCTCCTCTTCTCATCTCTTCTCTTCTTCCCACCGTTGCTTACCTGTACCAAGAAAAAATGTTATAACAACACTTATTATGCTTTATAATATGCAAAAGTATCTGTCACACATAATTTCATTCATCTTCAAACAATTCTGCAAGATAAACAAGTCAGTTTCCATTGTTATCCCCAATTTACAGGTGAGTGAAACTGAGGCTCTGCGAGATTATGTCAATCACCCAAGACTACACCAACTGGAGGGTGTCACTATGCGAGATTATGTCAATCACCCAAGACTACACCAGCTGGAGGGTGTCACTAATCTCTGTGTCCCTTGTCCGTGGTTCTATTGCTCTTTCACTACCATTTTGGCCCTGCTCCAAAGTACAGCAGGCTGTTCCCTATGGTTTGAGAGGCCATGACCTCTTTCCTCACAAAATGTTCCTTCCTAGCTCTTCTTACTTTCCAGAATACCCTGCCTTAGAAACATTACAGCGAGTCTCCTACATACGAATATTCAAGTTGAGAACTTTCGATGATGTGAACATGTGTTCCATTAATGTCAGGCATAAGTGTAATTGCAGCTTGCTCTCCATCTCCTCTTACCAAAGATCCTTCAGCTCTACCGTCTCCTACCTCCTCTCCCTCCTCCAGTTAGTAGCTCTTCTTGCCTGTTCCCTCCATGCTAGCCCCTGTGTGCCAGCTGCTGTACTGTGATACCATACTTTTCAAGGGTCTATACCATAAGATTAAAAACATTTTATTTTGTGTTTGTTTTTTATGTATTATTTGTGTGAAAAGTATGATAAACCTATTACAGTACAGTACTACATACTCAACTGTGATAGTTGGGTACCCAGGCTAACTTTGTTGGACTTATGGATGTGCTCTTGGAACAGAACTCATTCATATGTAGGGGACTTACTGTATTCTAATTTTAGGCAAAGTCTCCAGGAGCCCCTTGGTAAAATGAAACATTAACCCATTCATTCAACCTGGGCTCCCTTGACTGAGACGTCCGTGGACCAGGACTACTACTTAAGAAACTTAAATGAAAGAACAAAGTGACTATTATGGAGTAAAGGCTCAATAAATATTGCATTTCTTTTCACTAGTTAAAAAACATTTTCAGGAACTTTCTGACTACATAGCATAATTCTTTCCAAGTAAATAAATAACATAGCCATGAATAATATACCTTCATCTAATTCTAATGGTAAAATAGAATCTCAAAGTTTTTTTAACTCTCAACAAATATGAGTCTCTCCAAAAATAACAAGCGTCCCAAAATCAATATCCCAAAGGAAAACAGTTTGCTTACCTTAACTCTACTCTCAGTACAAAAATAATAAAAATTATTTTCACTAAAATTATTAAATTGATCAGATCCCTTTGCCCTGTGGCGTATGAGCATAAAGAATAATACACGCTGGAACAGTGTAAAAACCTAGATTAATATTGAATGAATAGCAAAGGATAAACAGGACTTTCTGCTCTGCTCTCACTGGAGACAAACACAAACAGTAAACAAAGAGGTAGGCATGAATCAACTCCATGAATGCACGCGTTGGTTACTGCAATACCAACAGGGCTTTTAAAATGTCAAAGGAAAAGTACATTTTAATAAAAATACATGAAAACTGTGCTGAAAAATTAATGTAGCACATGGTGTGCAAATAAACCGCTACATGAACAGAAAGTTGAGATTAACTCCTTGCATCAGTAAGCCTCAGGTGATAAATCACTGGTGACAATTTCTCCCCCCTTTAAATATGATTAGAAGTCTTTGGAAAATTGTTGATACATAACTGGGGTCAAAAATTTTAACTCAAACCACTTGGATAAGCAGAGAAAATGTTTTATTGTTGTTGTTTATGGTTTTCTACATGAGCTCCCATCCTCTGGTTAGAAGGAAAAATTTTAAATGAATCTCTAACCTAGTTTACACCTAGACTGATTCGATAACTTCAATGGTCCCTTCAGGCACTATTTTTCCTAATAGTGAGGAGGGAAGTCACTCAGATTTCTTCTGCCTCCCCCAACTCATCTCTGAAAAAAGGCAGTGGGTGTACACGTGGAGAGAGAGGGAGAATGAGAAATGGGGACATTGGGGACTTTCAGCATGGTGATCTGGTCTTCCAGATGGTGTTGTCTTAACCTTCTGGTTGCTGTCTTGGCATTCATGGCTGGAGTCTGTAACTGATCTCATTCTCTCAATTTGGTTGTAATCCAGTTCATTCTCTGGCCAGTTCGGTCTCACTTTGACACCTCCTGGCTCCCAAACCCGGAGACTTCCTGCCAGCCTAAACAGAGCCCAAGGCCAACTCTGAGGCCCAGCACCCCCTCTCCCTGGGAACTCAGGGTAGGTCAGGAGAACTAACCCTCCAACAACACTACACAATCAAACGAATTTGGAAATGTGTTTGGTGCTGGAAAAGTTAGAGATGGTCTCTCTTCTAAGAGCCCAAAAAGGGAGTCAGGACCTACAGCCTGTTCCCTTCACCTCCCTCACAACTCAAGCTGTGAATCTATGCCATAGTCCACGGCAGGGGGGGAAGTGGGGCACATGTCTGAGCAATGGGCTCCTTCCTTCTCTTGCTCTCTCGCCTCTCCCATCCTCTTCCTCCTCCAGGGAAAGAGATGGATTTGGTTTTTCTTCTACATTCTGGTTTTATCAGGCATAGGGCTTTGTTGTCACGAATGGAAGGGTACCTTCTCTGCAGTTTAGTACTTGATATGTTACAGGGAAAAATAAAGAGATCTGGTAAACCATCTCTCAAGATCATGCGTGCTCGTGTTCAGTCGCTTCAGTCATTGTCTGACTTTGCGACCCTATGGACTACAGCCCTCCAGGCTCCTCTGTCCATGCTATTCTCCAGGCAAGAGTACTGGAGTGTAGCCATTTCTTCCTCCGGAGGATCTTCCCAACCCAAGGGGAAACCCGCGTCTCCTGCGTCTCCTGAATTGCAGGCAGATTTTTTACCGCTGAAGCACCAGAGAAGTCTCTCTGCTTTATAACGCTTTTACTTTACTATGTCCCTGTTTTTCATGTCAGAAGTTTTATATTACTGTTTTTCTCTTCACGATTTTTTACAATAAATTCTCTTCCCCATCAGGCAGATGACTGCTCCAATCAACTGGAGCAAATAGCATGAACACCAAAAGACAAAGACACAGTAGTAACTTCTAAAATCCTGCATCTCACCCCCTTGTGCACAGTTGGTCCACTGTTCCTACATATTATATGTTTAAATCAATGTAGACAACGGTGCAAAGCTATCACTTCATATAAACATCCTGTTACATGGCATTTATCAAAATGCATTTCCTTATGTTGTTTGTTTCTAACACATAACATCCCTGGGGATTATAATATCCTGGGGATTATTTTGATGATCATCATTTCTGTGGAATTACAATATAGAAAGATAAATTCCTAACTGTATGGCAAATGTGATAAACCCATGTGTTAACAAACATTTGTTTTACAAATATTTAGAGTAAATAGAAGCATTTATCCTGATAAAGTGAATGTTTGGGTTGGAAGAATATATATGAAGGAACAATATAGCTGCTGCCTTCAAATGTATAAGTGGTTCAGAAGTGGAAACCAAGTCTGTTTCAATATACTCCAAGGAGCAAACTTAAGATTAAAGAAAGAGTTAATGGGAAAGGTAGTTTGGTTTGCTTTTCTAATCATCAAATTGTCTAAATATGCAATGGTTCAATGCCTTGAGATGCAATGATTATATCATGAGATTATTCAAGCTGGGCCGCGTGAATAGTTAGTAAGGATGTTATGTTGATTATTCAAAGATATAAAGCTTGCTTCTAATACCTTGAGTTTCTATATTTCTTACAGTCTTTAAGCTGAGGGTTACAGAAGTTCAAGTATTTGGTAAAGATAAATAACCATAGTGGCTCAAATGGTAAAGAGTCTGCTTTCAATGCAGGAGACCAGGGTTTGACCCTTGGGTCTGGAATACCCTCTGGAGAAAGGAATGGTAACCCACTCAAGTATTCTTGCTTGGAGAATTCCACGAACAGAGGAGCCTGGTGAGGCTACAGTTCATGGGGTCACAAAGAGTCAGATATGACTGAGTGACTCACACAACATAATAATGCTGGCACAAAAATTGTCCATAGCCATTATTTGATAATAATCACTGAGCTACTAAATAGAAAAAATCCAAGTTACCTATTTATAATATCATCAGAGTTTAAATTACAGTTTATGACAAAATTTGTGAAAATAAGACCATGGAAGAAAGACCAGAAAGTTTTGGCAAAGGATACTTCAAAGAATTAGAGGGAATTGAAGACCACTGATTTCCTGGCTCGGCAAAATCAGATCAAAAAGCATCATTAACAGGGATTCTATAAATAGGAGAAAAAAGGTTTAAAGGCTAAAATGCTAATGGTGGTGTTAAATGTCATTAATGCTGTTGTTAAACTTAAGATGATGCCATTTTTTAAGATTTAAATTATTTTAGCGGATCCAAAGCAACCTCAGATTATATTCTTTCCTTTCCTTCTTTAGTATTTTGCCAAGAGTGATAACAGTGGACCGGATAGATGGGCACTGGTATCTGTTAACAGGCAATTAATAACAGGTTTAGGAAAGAAAGGAGGAAGCTGAGGACAATTTGAAAGATGTAGATGGGGGCTGCATCATTGATCACCCTTGTCATAATGTCATGACCCACAAATCCATTTTCATTAGGGAGACGACAAAGGGAGAGACAGAGTAAAAGTGGACAAAAATAGGTCTGCAATACCTGAAAAGTCAGTGCAGGATGAAGCATACAGATCCCTGGGAATGGCAGTCAAAAGAAAGGAGGTATATAAGCATTGATCATGTGCTAGGTGACAGCCACAGCTACACTTCTACCCTCACAGGAAAGTGTTCATATTCTCATTTCACATTTAATGAAACTGAGACCCAAAGAGATTGCATACCTGAGGTCACATAGCTGAGTTACTGATTGCTGGGATTTTTAATCCCAGAGTGTGGAATGTGGAGAGGGTGGAATGTGGTCATTCCACCACATCACACTAGCAAAATGTACTCAGGCATGTGCAGATAAAGATAAGTGACAAATGATGCCATAGACTAGAGCTAAGTGGCAAAAATAAATCAAGCAGGAATGGATAAACCAAGCAGATGAGGGGAGGGACTTGGGGGTGCATGGAGAGGGGTGGGGGTGTCTAAGATTCACAGCCACACTGTCCTTTTGAATACGCTAGAAATCCAGGAGCCAAAAATATATCAAACACAGAAGAATAAACCAGAAATCTAGGAGCCAAAAAGATATCAAACACAGAAGAGAACAAGGCATTCTCATAAAAGCACCCTAGACAAAATGCTTCCAAACCCTTGAGTACTGTTGCTGCTGCTGCTAAGTCACTTCAGTCATGTCTGACTCTGTGCAACCCCATAGACAGTAGCCCAACAGGCTCCTCTGTCCCTGGGATTCACCAGGCAAGAACACTGGAATGGGCTGCCATTTCCTTCTCCAATGCATGAAAGTGAAAAGTGAAAGTGAAGTCGCTCAGTCGTGTCTGACTCTTAGCGACCCCATGGACTGTAGCCTACCAGGCTCCTCAGTCCATGGGATTCTCCAGGCAAGTGTACTGGAACGGGGTGCCATTGCCTTCTCCAAGTACTGTTACTACAGGTTTATCTTCTATTCTTCTTTCTTGTTGTTGTTGTTTAGTCACTAAATCATGTCAGACTCTTTGAGACCCCATGAATTGCAGCATGCCAGGCTTTTCTTGTCCTTCACTGTCTCCCAGAGTTTTCTCAAACTCATGTCCATTGAGTCAGTGATGCCATCCACCCATGCCATCCTCTGTCGCCCCCTTCTCCTCTTGCTCTCAGTCTTTCCCAGCATCAGCTCTTTGCATCAAATGGCCAAAGTTTTCTATCTCCTGAACTGAGAGGAATAGGAAATTTTGCCCTCCTCATATCATTCTTCATTCACCAACACTATAACCTGTGATTGTAAGCCAGCCAAGGTTAAGCTGCATCAAGAGGTAAAGACTGAAATGAAAAGACTCAAGAGATTTTAGAGCGACTTCCCTGGTGGCCCAGTGGTTAAGGCTTCACTTTTCAATGTAAGGAAGGTGGTTTCTATCCCTGGTTAAGGAATTAAGATCCCACATGCCTCTCAGTCGAAACACCAAAACAGAAAACAGAAGCAATATTGTAACAAATTCAATAAAGTCTTTTTAAAATAGAATCTCAAATCAATATATTTTTTAAAAGAAAGAGATTTTAGGAAGAAGATACCACTCTGTTTCTTATTGCCAAATTTTTAAGGATTCATTTTTCCATGGAATCCATGAATTTTCTCATAGCGTGTGACTCACAAGTCATCAGTATCATCAGAACAAGAAAAAAGAGAGAAAGAAGACAAAGTGAGCAAGAGAAGTAAGCCAGCCATTTTACAGACGGCAGTTTGCATGGTTAGATTTAGTAATTTTTAATCAACTGGAAGCCCATTTTGCATTTGGACAAAAGCCCTATGTTAGTAATTTTCTAAGTGAAAGCATGAAAAAAATGTCTTGCAACTAAAGGATATACTATGCAAGATGCTCTCAAAGAATACTGTAATTACCATAAATATAATGTACTATAATTATATTCTCAGAAATAGGTCTATTCAAAAAGTCATTCATATATGTGATTATGCATGACAGCTAAATGAAGCATATTGACATTAGCAAGGTCGATATGCAAATACTATTTCTACCAGTCCATTCTGATATAATTTATCAAATGGTATTAAATATCTCAAAAGAAACAGACTTCTCTTATTTCCCTAACACAGAGCAAACACTTCTATTTCCATACATGTGAGACAGTCTCCATTTATTGTAACACGTTGCTTCCAATAATTAGACTTATTTTCTTTGGATTCTGTTTCTAAGGGTGAAATTTTTTATAGTTACCATATCTTAGACAAACCTGGACAGCATATTAAAAAGCAGAGACATCACTTTGCCGAAGAAGGTCTGTATAGTCAACTATGGTTTTTTCCAGTAGTCATGTATGGATGTGAGAACTGCACCATAAAGAAGGCTGAGCACTGAAGAACTGATGTTTTCAAACTGTGGTGCTGGGGAATACTCTTGAGAGTCCCTTGGACTGCAAGGTGATCAAACCAGTCAATCCTAAAGAAACCAACCCTGATTATTCATTGGAAAGACTGATGCTGAAGCTGAAGCTCCAATACTTTGGCCACCTGATGCAAAGAGCTGACACACTGGAACAGACTCTGATGCTGGGAAAGACTGAGGGCAGGAGGAGAAGGGAATGACAGAGGATGAGGTAGTTGGATGGCATCACCAACTCAAAGGACACAAATCTGAGCAAACTCTGGGAGATAGAGAAGGACAGGGAAGCCTGGCGTGCTGTGGTGTGGGGTCACAAAGAGTCAGACATGACTTAGTGACTAAACAACAAAAACTGTATCTTATTACAATCTAGATAAAACTCATTTACAAGGTGGGCATTGCTGAGAGAGTAATATCACCCATTAGAAATCATTTTGCTTGCCCAGGTAGTTAAAATATAGTATATACTGAGACATACAATCAACACACTCCTTGCCCTTTTTAAGGCCACATTAACTCTTGAAATGAAGACATCTAGTACATATGTATGTGAAAATACACACATACCTACACATACACACACATTTTGTCTCTCAGGAAATCCAGGGCGTCTTTTACCAGGTAACTTTGTAATTGAATGGCATATGATTGAAATATAAATTCACCATTGCAAAAACTTCTCACAGACACCCTTCTAAGCGTAAGAATGAGGGTCCTGGGGCATTTTTGTTGTTCAGTCCCTGGGGCAGAAAGATCCCCTGGAGAAGGGAACAGCTACCCACTCCAGCATATTTGTGCAGATTTACTCTGTTGGCTTTTCATAAATGGCTCTGTCAAAGCATATGTGACTTCTATAATCAAATGTTATTTACATCTTAATGAAAAGAAATGGTATCCATTGCAGTGTCAGGTCCCTGATTTTTGCACTACTGACTAGAGAAATATCTTCTGTTTCCAGGAAAATCACTTCCTGGTTTGTCCTTGTGTGCTTGGTCACTCAGTCGTGTCCAACTCTTTGAGACCCCATGGACTGTAGCCCATCAGACTCCTCTGTCCATGGGGGTTCTCCAGGCAAGAATACTGGAGTAAGTTGCCATGCCCCCCTCCAAGGGATCGTCCCAAACCCAGGGACTGAACCCAAGGATTGCAGGGGGATTCTTTACCATCTGAGTCACCAGGAAGCCTGGTTTGTCCTACATTTGGTTAGTAATCTCACTTGGCGTGGGCGGAGTCAGAGAGTCTTCCCGGAGCCCAAGCACGTTCAGCATTACCAGACTGGGAGGCAAGAAGACAGTTGGGGGCTTGGCCCTGCCAACTTCAGCATCCCGCTCCTGCCTGGAGAGGGAGGGACCGTGCTGTGAGTGCTCACAGCATGAGACCCCTGCACAGGGCGAGTAACAGGAGAATAGAGTCTTGTAGCATGGCACCTCATAGTGACTGCTTCTCAATGGGCTCAAAGAAAATTTCATCTCTAGGCCAGAGCCTCTCCCCTCCCAAATTCCCAGACTCATCTTGAGCACACAGTGCCACAGAAGAGGAATGCTGATTTAAAATAAAAATTTTTTTAAACTGAAGAATATTAAAGAAACAATTCTTTTAAGTTCACAGAAGGCCAACACCTCCTAAGAAGAACCCAGTGTGCCCAAAATTTGGAATGTTACTCGAAGATCGGAACTACAGCTTCTCAGTAGTCACAGCAAATTGAAAAGTCTGTGTTTGCCTCAGAACCTCCCTGGAGCCTCTTCCTTTGCATTATCCGCTGTACATATCCTCGCCTGCCTCCTACTGTAATTCAGCAAGTGTTTGTGAAACAACCTACATGTATCTGCACTTAGCATTCCAAGAACTTGCCAGATGAACACAATCTAGTTTCTGGCTTCAAAGAGTAGATGGTCTAGTAAGAGAGGCAATCTTATTGTAAAGAACTTGTGTGTCCAGTCTAGTAAAGGAGAGAGAGATTTTCATAATTACTTATAGTACAAATAATTATAGTACAGGAGACCTGGGTTCAATCCCTGGGTTGGGAAGATCCCCTGGAGGAGGGCATGGCAACCCACTCCAGTATTCTTGCCTGGAGAATCCCCATGGGCAGAGGAACATGGCAGGCTACAGCCCATTGGGTCAAAAAGAGTCAGACACGACTGAGTAACTAAGCACAGTACATAGAACAATATGGGGCTTCCCTGGTGGCTCAAAGAGTAAAGAACCCACCTGCAATGCAGGAGAACAGAGTTCAATCCCTAGGTTGGGAAGATCCCCTCAAAAAGGAAATGGCAACCTACTCCAGTATTCTTGCCTGGGAAATCTCATGAGCAGAGGACTCTGGTGGGCTTCAGTCCATGGGGTCATAAAGAATCAGACATGACTGAGTGACTAAGTGTGTGTGCATAGTACAATAAGGAGCAGCTTGGTTGAAAGGCGATAGCCAAGGGAAATAGATGTCAAGTTATTAGCTCACAGCTCACTCCCTGATGTATTATCAGGGAAAACGCTAATATCTCTGGATTGTTTATTTTTCTCTAAAATGAGAATGAACACTCCCACCTTCTCCTTCATAGTATTGCCTTTGAAATCAAATAAAATATACATACAGAGACTGGATGGTGATTCATAGGTCTAACAGCTTTTAAGAATTAACATTAATCAAGTAGTCTGTGCCAAGCACTGTGTTAAGTCATTGAAATGTTTTCTTTTTTAATCTTCATAACTCTAGAAGATTAGGGGACTTGCCTGAGATCACAGAGTGACTACTCATCACACTGTCACACTCTTAATTCTCTGCCACTTATAAGTTCAATGACTTTGGACAAGTCCTTTAATTCCTTTTGAACCTCAGTGTTTTCATTAGGAAAATTAAAATGGTCTCAGTGAAATTTGTTTCAATTGTGGTAACATGTAACATGAGATCTATTCTCATGACACATTTTTAAGTGCTCAATACAGTGTGTGTTCGTCACTCAGTCGTGTCTGACTCTTTGTGACCCCAGGGTCTGTAGCTTGCCAGGCTCCTCTGTCCATGGAATTCTCCAGGCAAGACTGTTGGAATGGGTAGCCATTCCCTTCTCCAGGGGATCTTTCCAATACAGCAACCAAATCTGGGTCTCCCACATTCCAAGTGGATTCTTTACCATCCGAGTTCACTAAAGATACAATGTGGTATAGCAGGTCTCTAGAACTTTTCATCTGCGTGTTGATTATCAGCTCGCCATTTCATCCTCTCTGCAGCTCCTGACCACCAACATCCCACTGCAATTCTATGAATCTATTTTAGAGACCTCATATAAGTGGAATCCCTTCCCACATGGCTCAGTGGTAAAGAGTCCTTCTGCCAGTGGGTTTAATCCATGGGTAGCAAAGATCCCCTGGAGGAGGAAATGGCAACCCACTCCAGTATTCTTGCCTAGGAAATCCCAGGGACAGAGGAGATAGGTGGACTCCATACATGGGGTCAAAAAGAGTCGGACGTGACTTGGCAACTAAACAGCAGCAGCGGCATAAGTAGAATAAGTATTTGTCCTTCTGTGACTGATTTATCTAGCTTAGCATAAGGTTCACTCATGTTATGCTTATGGTAGGATTTTCTTTTTTAAACAATGAATGATAGTTCATTGTATGTATATAGCACATTTTCAATGAAATTTCTTAGACCAAACAGTAGTAAATGCTAGAGCAGAGGTATGAACTCTTCCAAACACACAAAGGAGAAGCAATTAACTCCCAGTAGTCAGAAATTTATTAATGTGGCATAAATTCCAGCTTATTACTCAACTTCGTGTGTGCCTGCTTCATTAGATCATCTTTGTGCATTTTTATTAAAACTCTTAGTCCTACTGGCAACTGAGACTTATTCATTTTTATCATCTTCCTGTTGTTGTTCAGTCACCAAGTCGTGTCCGACTCTTTGAGACCCCAAGGACTGCAGCACACCAGGCTTCCTTGTCCCTCATTATCTTCTGGAACCTGACCAAGTTCATGTCCATTGAATCAGTGATATCATCCAAACATCTCATCCTCTGTTGCCTTCTTCTCTGACTTCGATCTTTCCTGCATCAGGGGCTTTTCCAATGAATCAGCTGTTCACATCAGGTGACCAAAGTATGGCAGCTTCAGCCTATTCAGTGTTGTTTCCTTTAAGATTGACTGGTTTGATCTCCTTGTTTTCCAAGGGACGCTCAAGACTCTTCTTCAACACCACAGTTTGTAAGCATCAGCTCTTCAGTGCTCTGCCTTCTTTATTGTCCAGCTCTCACAACCAGACATGACACTGGAAAGACCATAGCCTTGACTATATGGACCTTACAAATGTTTGTAGAAATGACTGGATGGATGAGTGGATGCTGCTGCTGCTGCTAAGTTGCTTCAGTCGTGTCCGACTCTGTGCGACCCCAAGGACAGCAGCCCACCAAACCCCTTCGTCCCTGGGAGTCTCCAGGCAAAAATACTGGAGTGGGTTGCCATTTCCTTCTTCAATGCATGAAAGTGAAAAGTGAAAGTGAAGTCGCTCAGTCGTGTCGGACTCCTAGCGACCCCATGGACTGCAGCCTACCAGGCTCCTCCATCCATGGGATTTTCCAGGCAAGAGTACTGGAGTGGGGTGCCATTGCCTTCTCCGGATGAATGGATAGATGGCTCTTACCTGATAACCTGGACCAATTTTGGTCTTCACTACCTTCTGATCACTTTATTATGTTCCCAAACTTCCAGAAGAGGACAAGTTTCTGTCCTCTGCATCCCCAGAACTTCCTCTGCATTATTTGTATTGTCTGTGAATGTCTGCCTTTCTCACGAGATGTTAAGTTTACTGTGGTGAACAGTTTCTATTGTTCACCACTGTGTCTCCAGTTCCTAGCTCATAGCAGGTGATCATTAAATATTTAAAGAATGGTAAATGACTAAATGAATTTTCTAAAGTCTGTGTTTGTCGATAACCTAGTTTTGGGCAATCCTGAGGAAAATAAATTTTCCTCCTGAGAAACCTTACTGACTTGGCATTGCTGCTCTATTTAAGTTAAGATACTAAGTGTATTTGATTCAATATTTATAAATAGCAAAAACCTAGCTAGCTTTTAATATTTATATGTATATGACAACCATTCACATGCATGTACACACAGCTTGATAAAAGGATGGTTTTTAAAAACAGCTTCAAAGTTACATCCTAAAATGAAAGTGAAAATATTAATCACTCAGTCATGTCCAACTCTTTGGGACCCCATGGACTGTAGCCAGCCAGGCTCCTCTGTCCATGGTAAGAATACCGGAGTGGGTTGCCATTTCCTTCTCCAGGGAATCTTCTCAACCCAGGGATCAAACTCGGGTTTCCTGCATTGAAGGCAAATTCTTTACAATCTGAGCCACCAGGAAGCCTAAAGACTATTTAGTTATTGCATCTATAAATTCTGCTTTAATATCAAGGTCCTAGATACCTTGAAGAAATACTATAAGAATCTTAAGCATCAGAAAGACTAAACAAATCATAGTCTTACTAATGTAGAAGAGAAAGAGATATTTCTGAAAGATTTTAAAGATTAGAATGTTTTCTGATCACCTTTGATTTAGGCAGAATGGAATCTGAACATACTTCAGTATTCTCCAAGATTTATACTTTGACTAGAGAAAACCAAGCAGCATAAATAGAACCAATTTTCCTTTATATCATTCCCTGCCTGCTAGAGCATTCAAGGGTCATCCAGAGAAACAGAAAACAGTACAAAGTACTTCATGGAGAAAACTGGTTGTACAGTTATTGGGGATGCAAACACAGGGATTAGCAAACAGCAGGAGCTACAAACACCACTGGGCTAGAAGGACAAAGGGAAGAAGGAGTGTTCCTGGAGCCCATGGGCCCAGGGCACTTGATGGAAACCAGAATTAGGCTGGAGGCTCAGACATCACCAAAGAAACCACATAAGGCAGAGATGAATGAGAAAATATACCCCACTGTTTTTCCTTCTGTCCACTAATCTGAGGAGCACAGATTGCAGGAATCAGCTCCCTTGTGATACAGAAAAAAGAAACAGAAGGCCAAGGAACTGAAGGAAGTGCTATAGGGCACACAAGCCCAGCAACAGCATACTTACCTACCAGCCTACTGATCTGCCTACCCACGTAGCCGCAGGCTCACTGAGGCAAGTATCTGACTGTTTTGAAACCTGATTTCCTATCGTGTGCATGCTAAGTCACTTCAGTCATGTCCAGCTCTTTGCAACCCCACTGACCATAGCTCACCAGGCTCCTCTGTCCATGGGATTCTCCAAGCAAAGATACTGGAGTGGGTTGCCATTTCTTACTCCAGAGGCTCTTCCCAGTCTAGGGATTGAATCAGAGTCTCTTATGTCTCCTGCATTGGCAGGAGGGTTCTTTACCACTAGTGCCACCAGAGAAGCCTAATTTCCTATTGGATATGAATAAATTAATGTTTTGATTTTAAATATTTTCGTTTTTTTAACGATTTTTTTTAACGTGAACCATTTTTAAAGTTTTTATTTAATTGTTACAATATTGCTTTTCTTTTGTGTTTTAGTTTCTTGGCCTTTAGGCATGTGGGATTTCAGCTCCCCAACCAGGGATCAAATCTACATACCCTGCATTGGAAGACGAAGTCTTAACGTTTGGGCCACCAGGGAAGTCCTTATTTTATTATTGTTTAAAAAAAATGTTCTATTATTTTATGTTCATTTCACAAGTAAATGTTTTGTTTTAAAAGACAACCTTAACCAGTATGTTATTATTATGTAGAAGACATGTTATTAAAAAAAATAGTTCAGTGTTAAGGATTATTCAAAATGATAGTTAACAGCTAAGGAATTGGTACTGCCTATCATTTTGCTTTTTCAAAGTGGGAAGTGTGGGTAAAACTAAGATTTGAGGGAAGAATAAACAAAGGAGATGCATAATAAAATTCAAATAGTAGAATGCTAAAAATTTGCTGACAAAGTTCTGATGTCAAATAAGAATCCTTTTGGAAAACAAATTTTTTAAAGAATGCTTAAAATCACTGTTTTCAGGAAAATCTTACAGGAATTTAAATCACTTGGTTTTTCAGAAAGCTCGTCTTGAAATATACATCATGCACAAGACCTGCCCACCTCACATTAAATATTCATTTTGATTGACTAGCTCAGTCTCTCCACTACAAAGCTCTGACTTACTCATGGCGTTATTTCTCTGGTCTGTAACCTCATCAGGCGGAACAGGCCAAATAACCTCCAGGCATGAGCATCGGTGTTTGAGTGGAGCCTTTTCCACCTGTAATAAATAATGGTATAGGGAACTGACTAAAGGAGATGTGAGACAACCAGATGTGGTTTCATGTTTTTTCCTTCCCCAATACAGCGGATCCTTCCAATCTCAAGGGTCATTTTCTTTTCAAAGACATCAGACAGCCTATGTTGT
This sequence comes from Bos indicus x Bos taurus, assembly GCF_003369695.1. Classification (NCBI taxonomy): domain Eukaryota; kingdom Metazoa; phylum Chordata; class Mammalia; order Artiodactyla; family Bovidae; genus Bos; species Bos indicus x Bos taurus. The sequence continues at coordinate 42,982,928 of NC_040089.1, forward strand.
TGTTAAAATCACTAAGAAGCCCTCTTAGGCATGCCTGGTCCTTATCCTCTACTGAGACAAGCCCAGTCTTGTGAAGCATATGAAATGCAGAGCTCTATTCATTAATGCCCATGAAGGATCCTCTGGCAGTTTTCATACGATTAGAAATGGCCAAACGGTGACAGGGGAAATTACATTCTTATAGCCTTCACACCCCCTGCAGTTTTAAATGCCTTACATCTTTCTGGCTCTTCCTGCTTTAAAAAGGTAAATTAAGTAAGTGCAGTTGTGTCCTACTAACCAGCATGGTGTTCCTTCCCAGGAGAGCAGACTTGAGGGAAAAGAGCTTCATTAATTCAGCACAATTCTTAAACATCAATTGTCCCTAAACTAACCTGACAAATCAAGGAACAATGTTTACCTTCTTAGGTAATATTTAACCTATCTCCAGAAATTTGGGGCCAAATCAACTTTTTTTCTAAAATGTCTTAAAATGCCTCAATAATACAACCTTACTGCTTGATATATTTTTAAACAGAAGGGTGAGAAATGGATACCATGGGGTGGAAAGTACTCAAGTATAATAAAATTTCAAATTTGAGACCAGTTTTAACATGCCAGTCAGGCCAAATAAGGAAGAAGAAATAGAATTGGGAAGAAGAAAGAAATATTTTATCCTAGAAATAAATATAGATCTGCCTATCAGAAGTCCTTGTCTCTACTAGTTTCAGAATAGCCCCTAAAATCTCAACAAACCTACTTCCATTTTCCTACTTTGCAAAATAAAACTTAAAATTTGTATTTATGCCATGGTCACTGTTTAGATATACCATTTGAAGTATCAAGCAACATTAAATTGCTTGAAACTAGTTTCGAAAAAGCCAAAAAGCAGAATACAAAATTGAGAAAACCTCAGATCTCACAACTTTTTAGTTCTTATGCCACCTGAAATGTCATTGACCAAAAATTCTTTGCCCTAACATCTCAGTTAGAAGTGTCCCAAGTTGCATCACACACACACAAATACATATATTCTTCAAACTCTCTTCCCATAAAAGATTATTACAAAATGATAGGTATACCTGTATTTACTATGCAGTAATCACTTCATGGGAAATAGATGGGGAAACAGTGGAAACAGTGTCAGACTTTATTTTTTTTTTGGCACCAAATCACTACAGATGGTGATTGCAGCCATGAAATTAAAAGATGCTTACTCCTTGGAAGGAAAGTTATGACCAACCTAGATAGCATATTCAAAAGCAGAGACATTACTTTGCCAACAAAGTTCTGTCTAGTCAAGGCTATGGTTTTTCCAGTGATCATGTATGGGTGTGAGAGTTGGACTGTGAAGAAAGCTGAGCGCTGAAGAATTGATGCTTTTGAACTGTGGTGTTGGAGAAGACTCTTGAGAGCCCCTTGGACTGCAAGGAGATCCAACCAGTCCATTCTGAAGGAGATCAGCCCTGGGTGTTCTTTGGAAGGAATGATGCTCAAGCTGAAACTCCAGTACTTTGGCCACCTCATGCGAAGAGTTGACTCATTGGAAAAGACTCTGATGCTGGGAGGGATTTGGGGCAGGAGGAGAAGGGGACAACAGAGGATGAGATGGCTGGATGGCATCACCAACTCGATGGACATGAGTTTGAGTGAACTTCGGGAGTTGGAGATGAACAGGGAGGCCTGGCGTGCTGCAATTCATGGGGTCACAAAGAGTCGGACACGACTAAGCGACTGAATTGAACTGAGCTGAACTGAAGATCTTATCAGTTATCTATTTTATATATAGCAGTGTGTGTATGTTAATCCCAAACTCCTAATTTATCCTTCCCCCTTCCTTCTTTTGATAAAGGACAGTCAAACATCCAAACAGGCCAACCTAGAACTGTAGTCTATTGCCATCATTTAGCTTTGGAATGGTTTAAATGGAAGAACTTGAAAAACCCCAAAATTTGTCTTCTAAAATACCCACCAATTCAATTCCTAGATATTTTCTTAGGCCTCACAGATTCACCATACTTTTATTCAAATTAACTTATTTCCTTTTAGATTAGAAAGACCACAGAAGAAAATTTAGCAAAGAAATAGAGGAAAACAACAGAATGGGAAAGACTAGAGATTTCTTCAAGAAAATCAGAGATACCAAAGGAACATTTCATGCAAAGATGGGCTCAATAAAGGACAGAAATGGTATGGACCTAACAGAAGCAGAAGATATTAAGAAGAGATGGCAAGAATACACAGAAGAACTGTACAAAAAAGATCTTCACGACCCAGATAATCACCATGGTGTGATCACTGACCTAGAGCCAGACATCCTGGAATGTGAAGTCAAGTGGGCCTTAGAAAGCATCTCTACGAACAAAGCTAGTGGAGGTGATGGAATTCCAGTTGAGCTATTCCCAATCCTGAAAGATGATGCTGTGAAAGTGCTGCACTCAATATGCCAGCAAATTTGGAAAACTCAGCAGCGGCCACAGGACTGGAAAAGGTCAATTTTCATTCCAATCCCAAGAAAGGCAATGCCAAAGAATGCTCAAAGTACTGCACAATTGCACTCATCTCGCATGCTAGTAAAGTAACGCTCCAAATTCTCCAAGCCAGGCTTCAGCAATATGTGAACCGTGAAATTCCTAATGTTCAAGCTGGTTTTAGAAAAGGCAGAGGAACCAGAGATCAAATTGCCAACATCCGCTGGATCATGGAAAAAGCAAGAGAGTTCCAGAGAAACATCTATTTCTGCTTTTTGATTATGCCAAAGCCTTTGACTGTGTGGATCACAATAGACTGTGGAAAATTCTGAAAGAGATGGGAATACCAGACCACCTGATCTGCCTCTAGAAATTTGTATGCAGGTCAGGAAGCAACAGTTAGAACTGGACATGGAACAACAGACTGGTCCCAAATAGGAAAAGGAGTACGTCAAGGCTGTATATTGTCACCCTGCCTATTTAACTTATATGCAGAGTACATCATGAGAAACGCTGGATTGGAAGAAACACAAGCTGGAATCAAGATTGCCGGGAGAAATATCAATAACCTCAGATATGCAGATGACACCACCCTTATGCAGAAAGTGAAGAGGAACTCAAAAGCCTCTTGATGAAAGTGAAAGTGGAGAGTGAAAAAGCTCAACATTCAGAAAACGAAGATCATGGCATCCAGTCCCATCACTTCATGGGAAATAGATGGGGAAACAGTGGAAAGTGTCAGACTTTAATTTTCTGGGCTTCAAAATCACTGCAGATGGTGACTGCAGCCATGAAATTAAAAGACGCTTACTCCTTGGAAGGAAAGTTATGACCAACCTAGATAGCATATTCAAAAGCAGAGACATTACTTTGCCAACAAAGGTCTGTCTAGTCAAGGCTATGGTTTTTCCTGTGGTCATGTATGCATGTGAGAGTTGGACTGTGAAGAAGGCTGAGCGCCGAAGAATTGATGCTTTTGAACTGTGATGTTAGAGAAGACTCTTGAGAGTCCCTTGGACTGCAAGGAGATCCAACCAGTCCATTCTGAAGGAAATCTGCCCTGGGATTTCTTTGGAAGGAATAATGCTAAAGCTGAAACTCCAGTACTTTGGCCACCTCATGAGAAGAGTTGACTCATTGGAAAAGACCCTGATGCTGGGAGGGATTGGGGGCAAGAGGAGAAGGGGATGACAGAAGATGAGATCGCTGGATGGCATCACTGACTCGATGAACGTGAGTCTGAGTGAACTCCGGGAGTTGGTGATGGACAGAGAGGCCTGGCGTGCTGCGATTCATGGGGTCGCAAAGAGTCAGACACGACTGAGCGACTGATCAGATCTGATCCTCAAAGCTTCCTCTTTCATTAAAATTAAGATGATATTTTTTAAAGAACTTCTTTTAAAAGTGAACTGCCTACCTTAGGAACAGAAACCATGAAATTTAGTTTATTCATCTTCATGGTCTTTATGAAACCAAAACACCCTGATAAGGAATGAACGAATTAGTTATTCAACTACTAACAAACCTTCTAGATTTTTTTCCAAGTATCTGGAATGCTATTATCCTAGGAAAAGAAAAAAATCTTTTAAATGCTTTATTTTTACTTTTTAAAAAATGATTTATTTTTCCCTCAATAGCTGCTTCAGGGGACTTCCTTGGTGGGTCAGTGTTCAAGAATCTGCCTTGCAGTGTAGGGGATGTCGCTTCAATCCCTGGTGGGGGAACTAAGGTCCTACATGCCACGGAGCACAACTGAGCCCAGACACCACAGCTAGAGAATCTGTTTGGTGAAACAAAAGTTCCTGCATGATGCAAGGAAGATCCTGTGTGTTGCAACCAAGACCCAATGCAACCAAAGTAATTAATTAATTAACTTTGTAAAAGAGCAGTATCAGGATATTGTAGGCATTGTCATGCATCAGGGTATCTTCTTAGTGAAATTCTCTGTATTTTAGAGTTTCTTGCTGCAGAATGTACCCTACATGGTCGCTGATTTTGCTATTGCTCTGTCATCATGATAACTCTCTCCTCCACTGCTTCCAAATGTGGTCACCAGCGTGGCTGAAATAACAGTGTGTCTGAAACAGTCTGTTGAATGCAGGAGACCATTTTGTAAGTTTCACCATTTGTCTAAATTTTAGCTTAAGTAAAAAATGATTTAGACACTGAAATGACTTTCTTCTTAACTGTTTGAGCCTCCAGCTATACCAGACTATAAAATAATTAAGGACCAAAATGCTAAAGGTAGCCCACATTTTCTGACAGGGAGAAAGATGAAGAGGTTGGATTGTACACACAACAGGATCAAGGGAGCATGACGAGTGATGATGATGAATCTGCATTCCTTATTCCAGCTTCCAAACAAATAAGTATAAAAGGAAACGGTTTCCATTAGAAATTCAACATCACCTAAGGAGACTTAAGACAAGGAATCTGTACCATACCAAAAAAAAAATGGAAAAAAGATTATAAAAGGATATTAAATGAAAATGATTTGACAGTCAGAGAGCAAGAAATGGTGCTCTTACAATTCCAGGATGTCTGAATTATTCATCTCCTCCTTGAAAATTTTGTCAATTATAATAAAGTTCACCGGAGCTTTCCACACTAAAATAATTAGTGGAGCATTATGCTGAGGATAAAAGCCAAAATAGTATCCTTGATTCAAAGGTATTTTTCCTTTAAGTTCCTTTAAAAAAAAATTGTGTTTTTAAACTAATAATTCTAACATCTTTAACAACTTAAGCACCAATAGAGCTAAGAATTATCGATCTATCCGCAGATTTTTAATAAGACATGGAAGTGAACATGCTGTATAATAACAAAAAAGAATCTAAGTGGGAAAGTACGGGCTAGGCTGCAAACAAATAGCCTGAATCTACAAATGTTCCCCTGCAAAATTCAGAAGCTGGCAAAACATCTGTTTGGTTGTCTGGCAATCATCCTAAGCAATGATCCATGCCTTTTACTTCCTGGAAAAATAATTAAGCAGTAAGTTTAACAGTTTCTTCCAGCTCCTTCAAGAATTGGAAGTACTAAGGAAACATTATTAAAAAAAAAAATTTAACCTGAGACCTTGGATAGCCAGAATGCTCAAGACCAAAGTAAGACAGAGATGTGGGTGTGTCATAGAGGCCTGTTCAGTGAGTTAGGGCTACCGTTTCAGTGATTTGGTTGTCACAAAGCCACCCTGAGTCCTGCACAAATGACCCAACATCACAGGCTTCTCTCCGTCCTCTTCCTCTCCGCTCCTCCAAAAGGACATGGATGAAGCACAGACCTGGATGGACCAGTCCAGGCACTATGAGGCCCAGTTTCCTCTATGAAAACAAAACATATATTCAAACTATATGAGCTGAAGAAGAAAGGAGAGAAAATATGTCTGATTTTGCTTTGATTGCCATAACTGATGAGACGAAACACACCTAAATAGCTCTAGTTCATGAGGCAGCAAAGGAAAGGAAGGGCACCATTCCATGGCACCAAATCAAGCTTTAGTGGGTGCTGTCACTCAGTAACTAAGTCATGTCTGACTCTTTGCAACCCCATGAGCTGCAGTATGCCAGGCTTCCCTGTCATTCACTGTATCCTGAAGTTTATTGAAACTCATGTCCATCGAGTAGGTGATGCCATCCAATCATCCCATCCTCTATCACCTCTTTCTCCTCCTGCCCTCAATCTTTCCCAACATCAAGATATTTTCCAATGAGTCAGTTCTTCCCAACAGGTGGCCAAAGTATTGGAGTTTCAGCTTCAGCATCAGTCCTTCCAATGAATTTTCAGGGTTGATTTCCTTTAGCATTGACTGGCTTGATCTCTTTGCAGCCCAAGGGACTCTCAACAGTCTTATCTAGCATCACAGTTTAAAATGATCCAACTCTCACATTCATGTATGACTACTGGAAAAACCATAGCTTTGACTATATACATCTTTTATGTAAATCATCGTATCTCTGCTATACGCTAATATATGAGGGAGAACGGGAACTCCGTTAATGCATAATGTACAAACAGAATTAAACTTATTAAGTGAAGGATTTATTCTACATTATCAGTTAATTACCAACATATCTCTATATTCAGTTATAGTACTACTGTTTCATTAGGCACTTTCACTGAGACTTTCTAATTAAAACTCTCCCAGGTAACTGATGCTCAACATTTTTATCTCTCTTTTTCTCATTGAAAGTAAAATAACCTATCTTGGCACTTAAGTCAAAAATAGCAGCCTCCTCCCTAGGTCTCCTTTGCACAGACACTAGTCACAATTTCCTGCCGATTGCCTCAGGGGAGAATTTCACCACGCACGATTCTACTAAAAGAGGCTGTGGCTTCTTATTGAACAGAATATTGAGTCTCCCTGCACCGACACAGTTTAGGAATTAAGAGGCTTTGGAGTCAGATTAACCTGGTTTCCAACTTCAGCTGCTCTAGGAACTAGTTGCACCTCTGGCAAATTACTTGGCTTCCGTGACTATTTTACATTTGCAAAATGTAAAAATGGGGACTGTTATGAGGCATAAACGACAAACTGTGTGAAGTGTTTAGCGCAGAGTCTGGTACATAGTGAGTGGTAATTGTTATTGCTGCTATTGTCATTTTTGCTGTTGTTGTTGCAGGGTGTGGATAAGAGAAATATTCTGAGATTTTAATGAAGGTATGTGTTCCCAGGCAACTTAGTTTCCTGGAGGCTGTGTCATAAGCATTTTGCTCCAGAGACTGGTTGGCACCTATTGTTTAATATTAAGGTTTGAGCAAGTTTCCTATCCTGTTTATTCTCTGATGGTATTGCCCTTTCTGTTCTCCGCCCTTCCTAGATGTTTTGTGTCCTGAGCCACTGTCCCACACAGGCTATCCTCTGAGCTCTCCTGTTCTCTGGCTTCTGGTTGGGCTCAGTCAATGGAAATCTGAGTGTGAGAGAAGGTAGGTCAGAAATGTCTCCCTCACTTCACCCTGCTTCTGGGCCACAATTCTGGCAGGGGTCAAACGTCACTGCAGCTACCCAGGAGGTCCCTTCACACCTCCAGCTTTCACTGGCCTCTCTTAACAGCTCTACTTTCTCCCCTCACCCCTTCAGGTCTAGGAGGGTTGTTTGCACCTCGTTTTGCTAGTACCTAGAGCCTAAAGGCAATGGCACCCCACTCCAGTACTCTTGCCTGGAAAATCCCATGGACGGAGGAGCCTCGTAGGCTCCAGTCCATGGGGTCACTAAGAGTCGGGCACGACTGAGCGACTTCACTTTCACTTTTCACTTTCATGCATTGGAGAAGGAAATGGCAACCCACTCCAGTGTTCTTGCCTGGAGAATCCCAGGGACAGAGGAGCCTAGTGGGCTGCTGTCTATGGGGTCCCACAGAGTCGGACACGACTGAAGCGACTTAGCAGCAGAGCCTAAAGGTCAGTTTTCATTCCAATCCCAAAGAAAGGCAATGCCAATAAATGCTTAAACTACCGCACAATTGCACTCATCTCACACACTAGTAAAGTAATGCTCAAAATTCTCCAAGCCAGGCTTCAGCAATATGTGAACCATGAACTTCCAGATGTTCAAGCTGGTTTTAGAAAAGGCAGAGGAATCAGAGATCAAATTGCCAACATCTGCTGGATCATTGAAAAAGCAAGAGAGTTCCAGAAAAACATCTATTTCTGCTTTATTGACTATGCCAAAGCCTTTGACTGTGTGGATCACAATAAACTGCAGAAAATTCTTCAAGAGATGGGAATACCAGACCACCTGACCTGCCTCTTGAGAAATCTGTATCTGGTCAGGAAGCAACAGTTAGAACTGGACATGGAACAACAGACTGGTTCCAAATAGGAAAAGGAGTACGTCAAGGCTATATATTGTTACCCTGCTTATTTAACTTCTATGCAGAGTACATAATGAGAAACACTGGGCTGGAAGAAGCACAAGCTGGAATCAAGATTGCTGGGAGAAATATCAATAACCTCAGATATGCAGATGACACCACCCTTATGGCAGAAAGTGAAAAGGAACTCAAAAGCCTCTTGATGAAAGTGAAAGTGGAGAGTGAAAAAGTGGGCTTAAAGCTCAACATTAATAAAACGAAGATCATGGCATCCGGTCCCATCACTTCATGGCAAATAGATGGGGAAACAGTGGAAACAGTGTCAGACTTTATTTTGGGGGGCACCAAATCACTGCAGATGGTGATTGCAGCCATGAAATTAAAAGACGCTTACTCCTTGGAAGGAAAGTTATGACCAACCTAGACATCATATTAAAAAGCAGAGACATTGCCAACAAAGGTCTGTCTAGTCAAGGCTATGGTTTTTCCAGTGGTCATATATGGATGTGAGAGTTGGACTGTGAAGAAAGCTGAGTGCCGAAGAATTGATGCTTTTGAACTGTGGTGTTAGAGAAGACTCTTGAGAGTCCCTTGGACTGCAAGGAGATCCAACCAGTCCATTCTGAAGGAGATCAGCCCTGGGATTTCTTTGGAAGGAATGATGCTAAAGCTGAAACTCCAGTACTTTGGCCACCTCATGCGAAGAGTTGACTCACTGGAAAAGACTCTGATGCTGGGAGGGATTTGGGGCAGGAGGAGAAGGGGACGACAGAGGATGAGATGGCTGGATGGCATTGCCGACTCAAAGGACGTGAGTTTCAGTGAACTTCGGGAGTTGTTGATGGATAGGGAGGCCTGGCGTGCTGCGATTCATGGGGTCGCAAAGAGTCAGACACGACTGAGCAATTGAACTGAACTGAACTGAGAGCCTAAACACCCTTCATTGGTTTGCTTATCTATACTTTGTAAATAGTCCCATCTCTAAATATTCATCAAAATTTCATCCAAGTGCACCTCTGTTTCCCACTGGACCCTGAGTAATGTACCCCTTTGGATCAATATAGTGCCCTGTAGCCAACTGGGTCAATGTTCATTTTACAATTTTTATTAAGTCCTTACTATGCACTAAACAGTAGGCTAAGTGCAAAGGGCAAGGAAAATAATTGTATATATATATACATACACATTATATATATATAACTTTGTGTGTACATATGTGGATCACAGTCCTTTTCTTCAAAGACATCGGTCTTCCCAAGGAGTTAAATCTACAAACCATAATGATAATCAAGTGTAATAAATACGGTATGCTGCTGTTGCTAAGTCGCTTCAGTCGTGTCCGACTCTGTGTGACCCCATAGACGGCAGCCCACCAGGCTCCCCGTCCCTGGGATTCTCCAGGCAAGAACACTGGAGTGGGTTGCCATTTCCTTCTCCAAAATAAATATGGTATATGTATGTGCAAAGTACACAAAGATTTACACTCTAACTTATTTTAGGGGGTCGAGGACAGTCATAAAGAGATGTCAAGGATAATCAGGAAAATCTTTTAGTGTGGCCACAAATAAAAGGAGAAATTTAAGAGGCAGAATTATAAGAAAGTGGCATTTGAGGCATAGAAGAGAATGTTTAAAAGTCATGATGACCTGAAGATACACAGCATGTTTAGTAAACAGCAAAGTTATTTGGGGTAAGTAGAACATAGCACTAAGATTAGAACCATGAGGCCACCATGAAGTGTTGCTAAGTGGCTGGAGACTGGCTAGGTTTTGAAGGATGTTACTGGAACTTGTGCAAAAGGGTTCAGGCTGTGGAATGATTTGATCCCAACTCAATTTTGATGGGTATTTCTGGCAGGAACAAAGTCATGTGACCAGTTCAATGGACTGCAATAATACAGAAGAAATACAAGAGTCTAAACCAAAGCAGTGGTCATTGAAGTTGAAAGCAAGGCACATATTGAATAAATATTTCACGGAGAATTAGCAAAACTTCAAGGTCTTTGAACGTAGGAGTATTAGCTATGGTTTCAATTTGTGGTATCTGTTTAGACCTCATTATAAATGGCTTTTCTGTTAATTGAGAAAGCAAGTAGAGGGAAGGAGCAGATGAGGTAAGAGTAAATTAACTCCTTTTGGGAAAAAAAATCAACTTCTGGTGTTACAATAATTGACTTAAAAAAAGAGATGTGACCATAATTTTGAGAAAGATGGAAAGAATCTCACAATTTTAAAAAATAGAAGTCATGCTAGAATAGCACCAGTTGACTAAAGTTAGTGATGCCTCTAAAATGCAAGAAATTTCAAAAGTAAATGCCTCAGAAGTTTCAAGCTGGGCATTCGCATCTACTTTGATGCCCTCCCTTCATCAAGCATGGCTATCCTGCCCTTGCGCGATGTCCGTCTATACTGCACTTGCACAGCATCACCTCTCCAGAGTCTTGTTCATTACCTGTCTCTGTCTCCTTAACTTACTTTGACGTAGATCCATAAAAACCTATGCAGCACTTGGCATACGATAAGTATACTTAATAATCAGTTTTTAGTATCACAAAATCTTTGGTAAAATGCCAAAATTATGATACTACTTCTGTGCTTCAACATCCCAGTCCAAAATAATAAGAGATGTGTTACTTTTTTCTCATCAAGTGATATAGTTATTGTTTTTGTTTTTAACCTGTAAGGATACTTCCTCCCGCTCATTACAAAAATAGTGATATCAGACAGATATTACACTCAAGTACAATCAAGCTTTTAAAAACAGGATCACCTATTACAGTAATGGTCAATCTGAAAACCCAGTAGTTCCCTAGCATAATTCTTTGCAGCTAAAACTGTCAGACTTTAGGATCTCTTCACATTATAATTACTGTTTTCTTCCCTCAGATTACCATGTTAAGAAATAGTATTGAATTTTTGAGACTGACAAGAAGTAAACCTCACTATATTCTAGTGAATAGTGGTGAAGAATATGTGTACACACACACACACACTCTAACACATTCCAACACAGCAACCATGTCACCATGCTTTGGATCTTACACAGAAATATCCAGGGGTTTAGCATCAGGTGTTCAGTTCAGTTCAGTTCAGTCACTCAGTCGTGTCCGACTCTGCAACCCCATGAATCGCAGCACGCCAGGCCTCTCTGTCCATCACCAACTCCTGGAGTTCACTGAGACTCATGTCCATCGAGTCGGTGATGCCATCCAGCCATCTCATCGTCTGTCGTCCCCTTCTCCTCCTGCCCCCAATCCCTCCCAGCATCAGAGTCTTTTCCAATGAGTCAACTCTTCGCATGAGGTGGCCAAAGTACTGGAGTTTCAGCTTTAGCAGCATTCCTTCCAAAGAAATCCCAGGGCTGATCTCCTTCAGAATAGACTGGTTGGATCTCCTTGCAGTCCAAGGGACTCTCAAGAGTCTTCTCTAACACCACAGTTCAAAAGCATCAATTCTTGGGCACTCAGCCTTCTTCACAGTCCAACTCTCACATCCATACATGACCACAGGAAAAACCATAGCCTTGACTAGATGGACCTTTGTTGGCAAAGTAACATCTCTGCTTTTGAATATGCTATCTAGGTTGGTCATAAAGGGTGTTAACTCTAATAAATATTAATTCTTCAACTGTTTTCAAGCAAAAAGTATCTCTCTGTATTCTATCAGGGATAATCAAGGGATCCACATGATGGAAATTTCAATTACTAAATCAGGATAATCCATCACTTCTCTAAGAACTTCTCTAAGTCCTTAAGCTAAATGGACTCGTTTTATGCTTAGGTCTTCTTAGTCTTTTAATTAAAACAAATAACTTAACAAAATTATTCTTGACCTTGTTTGTCCATGAGATTCTTTCATAGGTCTACTTTCCTATTTTCTTATTTAAAAGAGTCTAAACATTCTGCTTTTGGGACACCCTACTAAGTAGAATCTACTAAATAGAGTCTACTAAAATGACAGTGAATTGGATTCTGTGTTCAAAGACCTTCATTCACTTGAAAAGGAAGAGCAACAGTGGGGGAAGGAGGTTGCTGGCTCATTCAGAAATATAAGCATATCCTAAGGTCTCCATCAGAGAGGGCAATGGCACCCCACTCCAGTACTCTTGCCTGGAAAATCCCAGGGATGGAGGAGCCTGGTAGGCTGCAGTCCATGGGGTCGCTAGGAGTCCAACACGACTGAGCGACTTCACTTTCACTTTTCACTTTCATGCGTTGGAGAAGGAAATGGCAACCCACTCCAGTGTTCTTGCCTGGAGAATCCCAGGGATGGGGGAGCCTGGTGGGCTGCCGTCTATGGGGTCGCACAGAGTCGGACACAACTGAAGCGACTTAGCAGCAGCAGCAAGGTCTCCATAATTTTTTTTGCCATGCCATGCCTTTTTTTTAATTGTATTTATTTTTTTAATTGGTGGGAAATTGCTTTACAACTTTGTGTTGGTTTCTGTCATACAACAATGTGAGTCATGGGAATCAGTCGTAATTATATATACGTGTGTGTGTGTGTGTGTGTGTGTGTATACATGCATGCATGCGTGCGTGCTAAGTCGTTTCAGTCATGTCCTACTCTTTGCGAACCTATGGACCTTAGCACGCCAGGCTTCTCTATCTGTGAGATTCTCCAGGCAAGAATACTGGAGTGGGTTGCCATGCCCTCTCCCAGGGGATCTTCCTGACTCAGGGATCAAACCTGTGTCCCTTATGTCTCTTGCATTGGCAGGCGGGTTCTTTACCACTAGCGCCACCTGGGATATATATACATAGGCTTCCCTGGTAGCTCATACAGTAAAGCGTCCGCATACAATGCAGGAGACCTGGGTTCGATCCCTGGGTCAGGAAGATACCCTGGAGAAGGAAATGGCAACCCACTCCAGTATTCATGCCTGGAAAATCCCATGGACCAAGGAGCCTGGTGGGCTACAGTCCATGGGGTTGCAAAGAGTCAGACACGACTGACTGACTTCATACTAAGATACATCCGTATATCCATACAATACATATATATCCCTTCCCTCCCTCCCCTCCTTCCCTTCCCCCAACCCCACTCCTCTAGGTCATCACAGAGCATGAGCTGGGCTCCCTGTGTTATTTAGCAACTTCCCACTAACTATTTCATACACGATAGTGTACATATGTCAATCTAAGGCCTCCATAATTAGTGTTATGTTAGCATACGCATAGGCAGATCAATAAGAAAGAACAGAGAATCCAGAAATACAGCAATTGCATGTAGTATTCAACAAAGGTGGACTTCAAATCAAGCCCACTCATTGGAAAAGACCTTGATGATAAAAAGATTGAAGGCAGAAGGAAAAAAGGGTGACAGAGGATAAGATGTTAGATCGCATCACTGACTCAATGGACATGAATCTGAGCACACTCCTGGTGTTAGTGGAGAACAGAGGAGCCTGGCACGCTATAGTCTATGTCCTCACAAAGTCAGACACGACTCAGCAACTGAACAAAAACAACAAATTAAGGGGGAAATGTGGGTACTTTAATAAATGATGCTGGGATAACTGAATAATAACATGAAAACGATAGAAACTGAATTCATTTCTGACACCAAAAATCAGTGAAAATTCTAAAAGAATTAGAAATTAAAACTAAAAAATGAACTTATACAAGTACAAATATTTCTGAATTTCTCTATAACCAAGAAGTGAGGAAAACTCTCTTCCCACTCAAAATCTTGAAGCAATAGGGAAAATTAATAATAAATTTGACTATATAGAGGTTAATCACACATGGAAAACATAACTTCATATACAAAACTAAAATATCGACAGCACTATTTAAATAACAGACTGGAGACATGACTAGATAGTTTCCATAAAAGGCAATAAAGGCAATATAGTTCCTCATATGTTTAGAACTCTTTAATATATGAATCTTATAATTGAAAGAATAGCTCATAATAAGAGAAATACAAAAATATTACATAGATATACAATATCTTATTTATTGCATTGACAAAAAAAGCAAGAGTGTGACCACATATTTAACTGGTAAAACCAACAGAAAACAGACTCATGTGCATGACTAAAAAGAATGAAAAATTTTACAAACCCTATGAAGAGTAATTTGACATTATTTAATGATTTTACATATGTTTTCATGTTTTCCCCTTCTCTAGGAATCTATTAAAAGATAACCATGAAAACACATATACACATGGATATTTATTGCATGATTTAAAATGGTAAAGACCAGAAACAAATGTTCATCAATACAAGACTAATAAATTTAAAATAGTTACAATAGAACACCATATAGCTGGTTACAAAAAAAAATGACTGCTTTCTCACATGTGATCTCCAGGACATATTGTTAAATGAAAACAATCATGGAAGCAATAAGCATATATACACTGTATAACCATTTATCTAAGAAAGGGAGTATGTGTGTATGTGTGTGTGTATACATGCATATACAATGGAAGATTAGGCTATAATTTAAAAAATTATTACTTACATGTGATGACAATTAACATGTAAGGAAGACAGATATGAAAGTCGGAGCAGGAAATTTCTAAGACAAACCTGAAAAACTTTTCATTTCAGAAAGCAAGGAATTTATCAAAAAATTTTGGAATACTGTCAAAGGACTCATGAAACATCTTGAAATGGTTCCCACTGCACAAAGATGAGTCATTCTCAGCACCACTCAGAATTATAACCTCAGTGGGTTAAAATCAATCAAATATGTTAAAAATTGAGGAATTCATTGATCTTTAAAAAAAATTGCCCTTGGAGGATGCTAGGAAACCAACTCATTACTCTTAAAACTGATAAAGGGAAAGAATCATACAGATAACTTGGTTTTCCAGTAAGAACTGTACTTGAGGATATTCAAAAGTTGGGGAGAAAAAATTCTCTCTGTGGATGTATTCCAACTAGCATATAAAGATGTAATTAAATAATTGAAATACTACCACTTTGCAAACCCCTAAGTAAAGTCTGGACCTGGACAATAGCACCAATCTCTCAATAGCACCTAACATCGCAGCAGTAGACAACTGGGCAGTATGACTCTCTTGAAGAAAGTTTAGAGCACCATTTATGAAGCAGCCTTGCCAAAAATATAACCTAAATATGGATCAAATTCTTGATCTAGCCACCAGTACAGGAAATATACAGGGAGGGAATAGAGGACACAGGTTTTCTTTAAAAACTGAGACTGCAGTCAGCAAAATCCAGAAAGCAGGAAAGTTCACAAGACAAATTACTCAACTTTTTCAACAAATCAATTTCAAAAATTTTTTAATTTTTAAATTAAGGTAGCCTGTGAAATAAAAAATATATAAGACTTACAAACAGAGTAAAGTGGTGCACCCTGTTGGGATCCCAATTTGAACAAACCAGCAATGTAATATCTATAAATAAACAAAAATAAATTTTAAAAATGTATGAGAAAACACTGACTAGATATTTGATGATGTAAGGCATGACTAGATTTTCTTATGTATGAACACAGCACTATGACTGGGTTCTTTAACAAGATTTTTTTTCTTTCAGAGATATATATTAATAATCAAATATTTGCCCTTGAAACATTATGTCTATAATTTGCTTCAAAACAATTTTGTAGGGAGAGATGTAAAGGGAGGTTGATTAAATGCAAGTGTGGCTGTGAGCTGGGCTTCCCCAGTGGGCTCAGCAGTAAAGAATCTGCTTTCAATGCAGGAGACACAGGAGACGTGGCTTCCATCCCTGGGTCAGGAAGATCCCCTGGAGAAGGAAATGGCTACCCACTCCAATATTCTTGCTTGGAGAATCCCATGGACAGAGTCTGGCGGGCTTCAGTCAACAGAGTCACAAAGAGTTGGACACAGCTGAAGTGACTTAGCACGCACACACGTGGCTGTGAGCTAATGAGTGTTGGGTTGAATAACTGGTACATGCAGATGTGCTAGACCTTTTTGTCTACAGTGAATGCTTAAAATTACCCACAATGTACTGCTGGTGGGAATGTAAAATGATGCAGTTGTTATGGAAACAGTATGGCGTTTCCTTAAAAATATTAAAAATAGAACAGCATGATCCAGCAACCCTACTTTTGGGTATTTATCCAAAATAATTAAAATCAGGGTCTCAAAGATATATATGCACTCCCACATTCATTGCAACAGTATTCACAATAGACAAAATGTGGAAACAACCTAAAAGTCTGTTTATGGATGAATAAAGAAAATGTGCCACACACATACAATGGAGTATTATTCAACTTTAAAGAAGAAGGAAGTCCTGCTATATGCAACAGTATGCATGAACCTGAAGGTCATCATGCTAATTGAAATAAGCCAGTCACAGAAGGTGATGAAAGATCTCACTCATACGAGGTCTCTAAAATTGTCAGATTCATGGAAACCAACTGGAATGATGGTGGCCAGTGACTTCAGAGAGGAAGCAATAGGGAATTGACCATCACCAGGCATAAAATTTCAGTTAAACCAGGCACAAAATTTCTAGAAATTTGCCATACAACATTGTGCCCATAGTTAATACTCTATTGTGCACTTAAAAATTTATTAAGAGGGCGATCTCATGTTAAGTGTTCATTACACAATTTTTTAAAAAACAGCAAAAAAATATTCATAATAAAAAGATTTTAAAAGACCTATGTACAGATCCAGCATTTGTTGTCTAATTAATATTAATCAAGTCACTTAACACATTTTAAGCCCCCGTTTTCTCATATGTGAAAGGGATAAAATAACAGAAATTTTATAGGTTGGTTTGCTATCTCTATTTTTGAACCTTAAATAATGGTGAATGGAAATGAGAAAGGTTTGGAATTATGCAGAGGAAGATACAATGCACCTTCATGTACCCATTATTTAACCTCAACTCCCTTTTAAATATCATCATTATTTTATATTAGGCAAATACTTAACATTTCTGAGGTTTATTTTCTTTCATGTAAAATGGGGATCAGACCAGCATGATACCATTGTTATGTGGAACTATGTAAAGCTAGGACTTTATAAATAATGCTTTCTCTCCTCCATGAAGCCATCTTGATTCCCAGTTGGAAATATATAGTCACTCTTCTGATAGATTTACTTTGTTTATTATTGTTGTAATTATCTCCCTTAAATTATTATTTAAATACTTTTTATGAAAAGACTCTCAGCCCTTTGAAAACACATTATTCATATCCTCTATCTCATGGAAGACATATGGCACATAACTGGAGATCAAGAAACTTTGATGAATTAAATCCCTTAAATAGATTAGATGCTACCTCCAAATTGATTAGTTTTCTGCAACTACTGACAATGAATGCTCTGGCTGTATATTATTTATATATTTAAAATGCAAATAAGATCCCTGGGAAAATATCAGATTGTTTCCTGGACAAACCATAAATGAGTTTGTCACATGTCAAAAAAAAATCACCCAGTTCACTGTGTTGATAAAACCTGAACTGTGAATCCTACTCTGCTTTTCACCAGATTAGTTTCTACAAACATGTCACAGATTATTCAGTAGAAAATTGTTCCTAGCATAAGGTATCAGCTTTATTCCAAATAGTGTGTCACTGTGAAGTACCACCTCACACGTATCTATCATGCTCCAAAGAAGAGCCATGATAATGGAAGGGTAGATGTCCATATATTGCCATTCACCTTAGATCAGGTCAATGACTAGCAGGAAAAGTGAATGGAGTCTCCAATAGATAGTGGTTCCAGAAGACTATCTGAAGTGACAAACATACCAAGCTTTTAAGTGTAGTTCAAAATATTTCCACTTGAGATAAAACTCAATTCCAGAATTCTGACAACATGGTGACAGCATAGTTTTTACTTCTGAGAATAAAGATCCTTTCCCCATAAAACCTGGAGAAAATCAAAAGCAGTTCAATCAAAGTGTATAAATGTGGTCATCTGTTATCCATAGCTCAATGGGACAGCTCAACTGGGGCCTGTAGAGTTCATCTGTGCGTTCTTCCCAAAATATTCCATAATGTTTCTCTGAAGTTATTAATTGTACGAGTCACCGTAGTTAAACCCACACCTCAGAGTGCTTGCTGGACACCAAGAAGTAAACACTATAAAGTACAGTGCAGTGCAAAGAGGCTTTGTGCTGTGCTCAGTCGTGTCTGATTCTTTGCGACTCCACGGACCCTAACCCACCAGGCTTCTCTGTCCATGGAATTGTCCAGGCAAGAGCACTGAAGTGGGTTGCCATTTCCTTCTCCAGAGGATCTTCTATACCCAGGGGTCAAACCCGCGTCTCTTGTGTCTCCTGCATTGGCAGGCAGATTCTTTACCATTGTGCCACCTGCTTTCCCTCTATTTAAAAAGATCATGATCTGTAATTTCAAAGTCCATCAAACAGAGCTATGCAAGAGGTTATCAGACCTGTATTCAAAAAACAAGACAAAGAACTAAATCAAGCTCTTTCCAAAGTAAGACATTTGAAAGGAGATCACTGAAACATCATCAGTTCAGCATAAAGTGATGCAGTCATATTTTACAAGAGCCATACAAATCTTTAAAGCCTTTACACAATTGTGTGTGCCAAAAAATACTTGGAGCCAAAATTCACAATTTTATGGACATTCTTAGTTGATACCAGATGTTTTATATATTGTGATAAGGGAATTTTGTTTTACTTATAAAATTTTATGCTTAAAAGGGGATATGGAGCAATTGCAATATATTCCATATTGTTTTCTTCAATTTACATCATTATATTCTGAAGTAAGCTGAAATAGGCCAAGGCTCTATGTAACTAAATTTTTCTATTATTTTCATGGGAAGGGGAATGAAGAATTAATCTGTAAGAGAACAAAACATAAGTTCATTGTGGTCATAAATTTGCCATAATCAGGAAAACTCTCTGTAAATTTATTGAGAGGGAATATGAACAAATGGCCCCATACATTCAGAAGAGGCTGCACTCCCTATAGTAAACTAGGATTTCATTTCTTCTTTAAAAACAAAATCTGTTGAAAGTCTAGATAAGATTCTTCATCTGTGAAATAGATATCATAATTAATTCCTACCATACCTATCATAGAAAAATTGTGTGAGGTTAAAATATGAGCTAATGTATTGAAGGGGAAAGCTTTGTAAAATGCAAAGGAGCTTAAAAATGTAAGCAATCATCAAGAGGATGATCATTACCTGCTTACAGATAAAAATAGATAATATTACACCCAGCACACAACAAAGAGCTTAGCACATAGGAAGTGTTTACTATATATTTTAACTAAAATATCAACTGGGATTAGGCAATCACATTCTTAAAAGTACTGATTTAAGTGAAAATAAACACAAAATCAGCCTGGAGCATCTTATAAAGCCAGAAGGTAAGGAAGTATGGTACTCAAACAAGCAAACAAAGCACAATGATGAGGGAACATTAAAGGAACAAAGGACCCAAATGAAAGAATTCGCAACGACCAAAGATAGAACAATCTACGCAGCAAGATAAATGAAGCAGAACTGGATTATAATCCATAGTACAAAATAAATAGCTATAAATCCAGACTGAAATTATTTAATTAACCAATTTAAGAATGAATCGGGGAGGATCTTCCCTGGCAGTCCAGTGATTAAAACTCTGTATTCCAATGCAAGGGGTGCAGTTTCATCCCTGATCGAGGAGCTAGGATCCCACATGCCTTGCGGCCAAAAATTCAAAAAACATAAAACTATTCTCCCAAATCTCCCCACCCTCTCCCTCTCCCACAGAGTCCATAAGACTAAACATGTATAATATCATGTATGAAACGAGTCGCCAGTCCAGGTTCGATGCACGGTACTGGATGCTTGGGGCTGGTGCACTGGGACGACCCAGAGGGAGGGTAGGGGAGGGAGGAGGGAGGAGGGTTCAGGATGGGGAACGCGAGTATACCTGTGGCAGATTCATTTTGATATTTGGCAAAACTAATACAATATTGTAAAGTTTAAAAATAAAATAAAAGTTAAAAAAAAAAAAGAAAAAAATGATGAAAAAAAAACATAAAACTAAAGTGATATTGTAACAAATTCACTAAAGACTTTAAAAATGGTCCATATTTTAAAAAAAATCTTAATAAAAAGAATGAATAGGAGAGAATAAACAAATCTCTGTAGAAGGATTCCAAATAATTTACTTAGATAATTTACCCTCAAGAAGGATGCTTGTCCTTTCCAGAAGTACAGACAAGAAAGCAAAAGAGGGAACAAAGAGGATTTTTTTTTTTTCACAACATCAGGAAGAAACTTTACAGTGGAGAAATCTGACAACACTACCTTAGCCAGGTGATCAAGGTCAACAGCAACAGCAATAAGTCATATTGACAGCATTGTCCCTTGATATGATGTGATAAGAATGGCATTTTACCTCTGCAGTTTTCCTCTCCAAAACCCATAACCCTAGTCTAGTTTAAAAATTATTGAACAAATCGCAATTAGGATTATTATGCAAAATATCTAAATGATACTCCACAACATTGTCAACATCATTGGAAACAAAGGAAATATGAGAAACTTTCACAATCAGGAGAATCCTAAGGAGACATGACAATGAAGCGTAATGTGTTATACTGACTGGGATCCTGAAACAAAGAGAGGACATGAGGTTAACTAAGGCAATCTGAATAAATGATGGACATTAGTTAATAATAATGTATCAGGATTGGTTCATTAACTGTAGCAAGTGTACCACAGTAATGCAAGTCATTAATAACAAGGGGAACTGGATGCGGGAGTGGAGGGCAGGGAATATATGCGAATTCTCTGTATCGTCTGTTCACGCTTTGTATAAATCTAAAACTTAAATTGAAAAATGAAAAAGCCCACCAAATACACCTTTTATTTTTTCTTTATAGGTTATGCAAAGTACTACAACTTGTCCTCCACGTTGCAAAAGATGTCTCAACACGCTCCTGACCATTGGGTTTCTAAAAACTTCACTAAGACGGCAGTCTTCTGAAATTCTGTGGGGCTTTTCTCCCACCCTCTGGTTCACGTAGGTCTTGCTAAGGCATGAAACACACTCCACCACTCTGTGCATATTATATCCAGTAGGCATAATCACCCAATGTAGTGGATCATTAGAATTTGTCAAATATCAGTGCAGTCATGGTCTCTGGAGTCTCTGTTTTGGTAAAAAGAGCCGAGAGGTTGACAGGCAACATGGTACCCTTACAATGTTGTCTCTGCCAGGTAAAACAGCAACTTCTGGTGGTCCTTACAATATGGAGAAAAAAGCCTTAACAGGTCATAATTGCATATCAAGTACCCAAGCTATGCTAATTTTCTTCAGTAAAAAGACTACATCTAAATACTGCAGACCTCCACCTGATAAAGTTTACAAGGATCTACAGCCATTCTCTGAAATCGTCACAGGACAAATCTCTGCACAGGACAAATTGGCAGGTTAAGGAGCAATATGATACCTATCACCATCTCTCATTTTTTAAGTCTTTGATGCTGTCACTAATATCTGAACACCTCCCTAGAAATGTGGCATTGCTTCTGGTTTACTATCTTGGTGGGGAGCAGAAAAATTCGGAAGTTTCCATTTGCCCTTCCCACCATAATGACTGAAACCCACAGGTCAAAGGGGTAATTCTGGTGTGTGATTCTTCCAGGTGCCAAGTATTTCTAAACCGATTACACATTCAGAAACTAGTGAAACATCAACACAGTGCCTATGAACTAACTGGGTACTCAGTGAGTCACATCTGGGTTGACTCTGTGTATATCATGTAACCACAGCTACTGTGATATTTTGGGTCATCAGAAATTGGCAATGATCCAGAATCAGTATTTAATAATCTCCAAAGGTCTGGGTCGGGCTTTCCCAGTGAGTCAGTGATAAAAGAACCTGCCTGCAATGCAGTACCCTTGGAGACTTGGGTTTGATTCCTGGGTCAGAAAAATCTCCTGGAGGAGGAAATGGCAACCTACTCTGGTATTCTTGCCTGTAAAATCTCATGGGTAGAGGACCATGGCAGGCTACTATCTATGGGGTTGCAAAAGAGTCAGACACAACTGAGTGACTCAACAACAACAACAAAGGTCTGGCTGTTTTTCCCCAGTGCACAGTCATTCTGGTAAATTTATGCAGACTTAAAGACAGATTCACAGTATATACTTACGGCAATGCTTCAGGGTTCCTCCACAAGAGAATTTTACTTTCCACTTAAGGAAAACTGACCTTCCCTTCTCCTTCAACAAACCCGAGGAACTCCGGGACTATGATCGGGCTTAGGTCTAGAAACCTACAGAAAGCCCACAACTCTCCTCAAGCACATAATCACCAATACCAGAGGATTTTCTGTTATAATTCAGGCAATGTTTTTACAGATTTCCTGTCTATTTTATTCCTAGGGACACTGTGATCAATTACAGTCAATGGATCCTATAGACTAAAGTGAACTGATAGCCTGCTGGCCTTTCTAGTAAACGTGCCTACTTTGTCAGTTGGCTGCTTGACCTCATACTCTGGCATCCCATTTTCTCTATTAAAATAAAAGAACTCAAATAAATAGTGGTGTTACTGACCATGATACCTGGATACAAAGGAGAGCAACCCAGACCTTTTCAGGGATGCAGTTGGTCCCCTCAATATATGCATCCACATCTTCTCTGGTGAAGGGATTGAATTCTGAGCTTTTTAATTCCTTCTTCCACATCATATTATATAAACTCTGGATCTCAGCCTCATTAAAATAGGCCGCCACTGACTTCAAGGTTTGGTCAACCATCCAAGTAAGTTATTAGAAGCACCACCGACTCCATGAGCTAGTATATTAAATCCATAATGTTCAGTAACTGCACCCATATTGATGCATTTGGCCCAGCTTTTCTAGACCATCCTCCTTGGTATAACACCCTTAGAAAGTATATTAGTCACTCAGCCACGTCTGACTCTTTATAACCCCATGGACTGTAGTCTGGCAGGCTCCTCTGACCATTAGAACCCACTTCCAAATTCATAGATAGTAATACTCTGTACCTGATTCCCTGAAGCATACCGAGACTTGGCCCCAATTACGTCAAGTGACAACAGCAGGTAGATATGAGAGAACATGTACATCCCCCTTGCAAGCCCTTTATCAAGAGTTTTCCAGCAAAGAAACCCTTATATCCTCAGACACAGGAGGGAAAGCCAGTTCCACTGTCAAGAGAGACTCAGATGGACTTGGGGAAGCTCAATATTCTGTTTCATCTGATTCCAACCAGATGTCCTCACAGCTTTCATGAGACATTGGTTCAACTGATATTATAATTCTGTAATGCTTGCAATTAAATTTTGTGTTTGATTTTCAGCCATGAAATTCCTCTGGTTCCAAGATCATGACATGAGCAGAGAATTTAAGGACCTGAGCTTATGATTTCTCTTCCTGCAAATGCTTTAATTAAATTTAAAAGTACGATAGCTCTTGCAGTCATCACTGTTACTGGAACAGTCAAGTGCAGCAGCCATTTGGGCTCCCAAGGCATTTGGTTCAAAGTGGCACTTCATCACAATGACAGATGATGACTGTATTACTTGTTATGCCACAGCATGTCATGGATTATCATCCTGTGTCTTTAAAACCTCAGCACTGCACCAAAGCCCAAGGACATGATCAGACCAATCCCCTCAATATCCCATCTTTAAAGGTCTTTCTTCCAGGACTACTCTCATCATCAATCCTATATCTGTTCATACCCAGTCAGGAAACAGAATCCATACAGAAATTAGAGAAGGGAAATTTGAATACAAAGAGTCACTTACCTAGTGAAAAGCAATGAATTATTAAAAGGGAAAAATGTGATTATAATGGGTGCAGAAGCAGGAAGTACAGAGAGCAATGCAGCCTGACAATGGCAAAGAAATTTGCCAAAGGATAGGTGCTGGAGCTGGTCTGTTTAAAAAAAAAAGGCAATCCAGTTCTGGAGGAACTTGCCTGAGGATCCATGTAGTAAGCCAGAGGACTAATGCTCATTTTAAAAGTGTAAACTATTGTAGCAATAGTGTGAACAATTTAAAAGTGTGAACAATATATAGGCAAAAAGGCAGAGACCTAGAACTAGACAGGTACACAGAAATTGGGCAGTGATTACGCTGCACTGATTGGGTCCTCTGGAATGCAGAAACTAAGACGGACTTCAGTGTATACACTTGGGACTAAAGGCTGTGAAATATAAAGGAGAAAGGGAGCTGGACAGGAAGAAAAAAATCTCAGACCAGATGAAGCCAGATGCATGTCTGACACAAGTGACAGAAAAGGGGAAAGGAGGATTGGCAAGAAGAGACTCCGTGATTTAGTTTCATGAAAGTCTCAACTAGCCCAGTGGCTGTCCAGGGAGGTGTCCATCACAAGCCATAAACAGAAAACCCCTTTAACATCACCATGCTCAGTCATTAGCTGAGGGCTACCTTGAAAGTAGTAGTGTTAAAAAAAAAAAAAAGTAGTAGTGTTAGTCACTCAGTCGTGTCCAACTCTTTGCAATCCCATGGACTATATAGCCTGCCATGCTTCTCTATCCATAGGATTCTCCAGGCAAGAATACTGGAGTGGGTAGCCATTCCCTTCTCCAGGGGATCCTCCTGACCCACAGATCAAACTTGGATCTCATGCATTGCTGGCAGATTCTTTACCATCTGAGCCACCAGGGAAGCACAAGACACAACTCAAAAGCAGACAAAGACACAAATGTAGAGAACAAACACATGGGCACCAAGTGGGGGAAAGGAAGTGAAATAGGTTGGGAGATTGGGATTGACGCATATACGCTACTAAGTATAAAACAGATGACTAATGAAAACCTACTGTATAGCACAGGGGAAAAAAGAAGGTACAATCTGGCTCTAGGACGTATATTGTTAACCTTAGAAATTCATTCCAATTTAAATACAAGCTGTTGCTATTTCATTCACCCAGTCGTGTCTGACTCTGCAACCCCATGGACTGCAGCATGCCAGGTCTCCATGTCCATCACCATCTCTTGGATATAAACTAGGTAATGTTTGGTCCCATTTGTATGAGGCACCTAGAATAGTCAAATGCATAGAGTCAGAAAGTACATTGGTAGATGACAGGGGCCGAGGGTTGAGGGCCTGGGAAGAGCCGATGGGGTGTTATTGTTTAATGGAGACTGTTTCGGTTTAGGAAGGTGAATAATTAAGGAGATGGATGATGGTGAGAGTTGCACAACAATGTGAATGTCCTTAGTGCCATTGAGCTGTGCGGTTAAACATGGTTAAAATAGTATGTTTTATATTGTGTGACTTGTTGTTGTTCAGTTGCTAAGTCATGTCCAACTCTTTGTGACCCCATGGGCTGCAGCATACTAGGATCTCCCAGTCCTTCACTATCTCCTGGAGTTTGCTCAGATTTATGTTCATTGAGTCAATGATGCTGTCTAACCATCTCATCCTCTACTGCCCTCTTCTCTTTTGCCTTCAGTCTTTCCCAGCATCAGGGTCTTTTCCAATGAGCTGGCTCTTTACATCAGGTGGCCAAAGTATTGGCACTTCAGCTTCAGCACCAGACCTTCCAGTGAATATTCAGGGTTGATTTCCTTTAAGATTGACTGATTTGATCTCCTCACAGTCCAAGGAATTCTCAAGAGTCTTCTCCAGCACCACAATTTGAAAGCATCAATTCTTTGGCACTCAGACTTTATGGTCCAATCTCACATCCGTACATGACTACTGGAAAAACAAGAGCTTTGACTATATGGGCCTTGTCAGCAAAGTGATGTCTCTGCTTTTTAATATGCTGTCTAGGATTGTCATAGCTTTCCTTTCAAGGGGCAAGCATCTACTAATTTCATGGCTGCAGTCACCGTCCACAGTGATTTTGGAGCCCATGAAGATAAAATCTGACACTGTTTCCACATTTTCCCCATCTGTTTGCCATGAAATGATAGAACCAGATGCCACGATCTTATTTTTTTGAATGCTGAGTTTTAAGCCAGCTTTTACACTCTCCATTTTTTTATCTTGATCAAGAGGCTCTTTAGTTCCTCTTCACCTTCTGCCATTAGAGTGTTGTGTGACTTTTACCACAATAATATTTGTTTTTATTTTATTTTTAAAATTTACATAATTGTATTAGTTTTGCCAAATATCAAAATGAATCCGCCACAGGTATACATGTGTTCCCCATCCTGAACCCTCCTCCCTCCTCCCTCCCCATACCATCCCTCTGGGTCGTCCCAGTGCACTAGCCCCAAGCATCCAGTATCGTGTATCGAACCTGGACTGGCAACTCGTTTCTTACATGATATTTTACATGTTTCAATGTCATTCTCCCAAGTCTTCCCACCCTCTCCCTCTCCCACAGAGTCCATAAGACTGTTCTATACATCAGTGTCTCTTTTGCTGTCTCGTAGTTTTTTTCAAATGGAAGATCCTGAGGACAACTGTATCAGGGATTGTTAGCTAACTGCACTCCCCACACCGAGTTCTCTCTTGTGACATCTGAGCAGCACTCCTCCATGGCCGCCATATGCATTAGATCTCCATAAGTTTTCCCATGTTAACAATGGGGTAAGGTGACTAGATCCTGTATAGAATATTAACAGGCCTGGTACTAATAAGAGGCAACCAGAATGCAAAATTCAAAGAGGTACTTGCTTTCAGGCACCAGCCCTGCACTTGCCTGCGTCTAGAGTGAGCCTCTCCTTAAAGTTTATGCTCTGGGTGCCTTTCTTGCCTGTCCCTGGTCCCAGCCCCAAACACATTCACTACCCAGATACCACCATTAAATTTACTCTGTTTTTTCACATTTATATATGCCCAACAATTCATCTTAATTTTTAATATATTTTAAAGTGTATCTCATCTGTGAACACTTCATTTTATTAACAAGAGTTCAACAATTTTTTTTAAGAGTTCAACAATTTTGAAATAAAATTATATACAGTAAAATGTACAGATCTTCAGTGGATGTTTTTAGTAAGTTACTTAAAAAATATGTGCATCTATTTAACACAAACCTCTGTCAAGACATATAACAATCTACCCTCAGAAACTTCCCGCATGATCCTTCCCAATTGGTTTACACAACTGGTCCCCAACTTTTTTGGCACCAGGGACTGATTTTGTGGAAGACAATTTTTCCACGGATGGGGTGGGAGAGGAATGGTTTCAGGATGATTCTTACAAGGAGCACACAATCTAGATCTCTCACAAGCACAGTTCACAGTAGAGTTCACACTCTTATGTGAACCTAATGCTGCCACTGATCGAACAGGAGGCAGCACTCAGACTGTAATGCGAGTGGTGGGGAGTGGCTGTAAATACAGATGAAGTTTCATTCATTCATTCACCACTCACCTGCTGTGTGGCCCAGTTCCTAACAAAGGGGATGGGGAGCCCTAGTTCATATCACCAACTCTGAAGGCAACCACTCCTATGAGTATTTTATCAAAAACTCAGCTTGCCACTTCTAGAAAGTCATATGATGGAATCATACAGCATAACCACAAGGTGTAGAAAATATATATTTGTTTTTCTGACACTTGGAGCTTTCTGATCAAATTTTGCTGAAACTTGGTACCTCAGTTAAAAGTAAGTCATTTAGTATGACTAAGATTTAGTCATTATAAAGTAATTAAACCTGTACAGCTAAGATGATTGACCCAACTCCAGAGGGCTATGTCTGCATTTCAAAAGGTATGAAACCCCAACCTATGGACTTTCTGGACTCTGGGTTACTTTTCTCAAAAATCGTAATTATAGTAATGGTAGTAGTTTGTTGATTGGTCTGTTTTAGTAGATAGCTTAACTGGACTAAAATCCCCAAATTTGTCTCTGCTTTGAAGGGTAGAAGCTGAAATCTCTAAGTTTTTCACCCTTATCTAGGTTGCTTGGCATCCACATACATAGTTCAGAGGTGAGCCAGAGATTTGAAAACAGTTCACGTGTAGAATGTAGGACTTCTGCTCTCCAATTCTCCTCCTCCTGGGATTAAAATTCCCATTATTTTGTATTTGTTGTGGTCAATCCAATCCCTATCCTCTGGTCTTTCAAGTCAGCAAGACTGCATAGGCCTGCCAGTGTCAGCCATCCTACTTGACACTAACAGGAGTCTAACTTAGGCAAAGGCCCAACCAGTGTCATTCCCTTCTTTAAATGGTTGTATTTTTTATACTTTTAACTATTTAACTTTTATAACTGTTATCTGTAGGAACGTTGGGCCAATAGGGACTGCTTTGCCATTCTTGAATATGCACCCATTTCCAAAATGAAATTTTTTAAGGGCTCAGAAAAAAATGTGCATGTGTGCTCAGTCATGTCCAGTTCTTTGCGATCTCATGGACTGCTCCTCTATTCATGGATCCTTTAAGGCAAAAAATACTAGAATGGCTTGCCACTTCCTCCTCTGGAAGATCATCCCAATCCAGGGATCAAACCCACGTGTCCTGCGTCTCCTGCATTGTCAGGCAGATTCTTTACCACTGAGCCACCTAGGAAGCTCTCAGAAAAAAAATAGTATATGTCAAATCTATTTTTCATATCATTTATGTGGCAGACTTTGTTTTCCTAAGTGACCACAACATCTTTCCCATCCCTTTTGGTTTTTTCCGAAATGACGTTAGCACCCCTCCAACCAAGAACTGTCATTCATGTCTTATATCATCTTGAATCTAGGTAGGGCTTGTGCTTGCTCTGACCAGTAAAGTATGATTTAAGTGGTGTCATATGACTTCAAGGCTAGGTCAACAAGAAGATATGCATCATCCACAGGGCTTTTCTTTTTGGATGTTGGCTCTTGAGGACTGAGCCAGCCAAAACCCAGCATCTAACACCAAACAAGTGGGTAAAAGAGCATTTGGATGATACCAGATTCCAGCCTTCAAGTCTTCCAGCTAAGACCTCAGACACTGTGGAGCACAGACATGTTGGTCTCATTATGCCTTCTCCAAATTACTGACCCATAGAATTCATGGTTTGCTTTTGCCTCTGAGTTTTGGGGTAATTTGCTAAACAACAATAAATGACCACAACATGTTAGGATTATCAAGCTATGACATCTGTAACAATAATGGTTTCTGGTTTTATTTGGGTTGATATGGATACTTAAAGAGATACTCTTTCTCTCTCTCACAATACCCTCCTAAAGTGACAAGTTAAGAAAATGAGGTCAAATTTCCCAGATAGAAGAAGAAAGTTAAATGTATGCCCTCATAAGAACCTCATGTCCCTTGGAAGAGACTAGTCAGTTATTTGAACCTGAATTCTTTGTCTCTACGAATCAATAATTTAATTTTTATTTGGAGTATTTATGAGTTAATTATATTGCTTCCTGGAATCTGATATATGCAAGGTCAACTCTTCTCTACACAAGTCAGCATTTCTTGAATTTAAAACAGGAGACTAATGCTCTTAGTACAAATTCAATAAAGGGGGAGTTAAGCAAATTCTGTCCACCTTTGTCAAATAATAAATAAAATAATATTAAATAAACAAATGCAAATAATAATAAGAAAGGATTAAGTGCACAGTTCCATACCAAGAGGTATGGAGGTGGGGGGTGAGGAGGGGGAAGCTAAGCTATAGCTACAAACTTCCTTCTGAAGAAGACAACTTGAGAAGGACTCAACATCAAGGGAATTACATAGAACCTGTTATATAAATTTAGATTAATTCATTTACAGATAAAATTTCCATGCTATATTTCTTTTATGCTGTTTATGTTTTCTTTAAAATTCATTGATATGCATGAGCTTTTCAGAGACAAACATGGCCTAAAATCTATCACATATGAGTACAGATGAAAACAAGAGAGGTAGATAAAGATAATGGAAAGTTAATGTCAGCATAGTTAAGGTCAAACTCATTCATTACTAAAATAGCAATATAAATTGGTACAATGCTTTTGGAGAGCCATTTGGCAATGCCTATCAAGAGAAATAAAAATTCATATCTGACCATTCAGTGATCCCATTGCTGTGAATTTTTCCTAAGAATTACATTAAAAGTATAAAAGAGTTATAAGTATGAGGGGTTTTATTTCATAATTTTTTTACTCACCAAAAAACTGACAAGTTATATGATGACCAGAGAATGGTTGAGAAAAGGCAGTGAACTCTTATGTAGTTATTAAAAATAATAATTTCAAAGAAAAATAGACTGTTGATATAATATCAAATACTAGTAGAACAATACAAATAGAAAATGCTTCTATATTAAGAAAAAATATATATATATATATATAAATGTGAAGAAGGATGGAAACACACAAAAATGTGTTGTTTTCAGGAGTTGTGGGCATCTTCAGTTAATTTACTTTTAAAATATTGATATCCTTTAATTTGGGCTTCCCTGATGGCTCAGTGGTAAAGAATCCACCTGCCAATGCAGGAGACACAAGTTCAATCCCTGGGCTGGGAAGATCCCCTGGAGAAGGAAATGGCAACCCACTCCAGTATTCTTGTTTGGATAATCCCCATGGACAGAGAAGCCTAGTGAGCTATATAGTCTATGGTATGGCAAAAGAGTTGGATAAAGCAACTAAACAACAGCAACAATCCTTTAATTTGCAAACAATGCTGATTGCACAATAAATGATGCACGCATGCTCAGTTGTGTCCATGTAATCCCTGTTAGAATAGCTATCATCAAAAAAATAAAGGGTAACAAGTGTTGGTGAAGATTTGGAGAGATGAGAACACTTGTGCACCATTGGTGGGAATACAAATAAGTAAAGCCACTATGGAAAGCAGTGTCAAGATTTCTCAAAGCCACGAGAAAGAAGGAAATCTTGCCATTTGAACAACATGGATAGACCTTGAGAAAATTATGCTAAGAATTGTGCTGTCTTAAATAATCCAGCCAGAGAAAAACAAATAATTTATGATATCACCTGTATATAGAATCTGAAAAAGAAGGATTCATAGAAACAGAATAGAATGGTGGTTACCAGGGGCTGAGGCCAGCTTAACTGGAGAGATGTTAATCAAAGGGACAAACTTCCAATCAGAAAATGAATACGTTTGGGGAAACCTGGATATAAAATTTAAATAGGTAGTCTGACTCTTCTTCCCAGATGGTCCTCATCTGGTCAAAAAAGGGGGAAAATACATATACAGGGACTTCATAATATTTCTTGTTTTTTTATTTCATTCTTTCACCCCAAATGGAAACACAACCATACACACATACAAAATCATTTTCAGAAAGAGAGATATCCAATTAGATGTTACATTTGCAAGATATTCTATGCCTGCCTACTTCACTCAGTCATGTCCAACTCTTTGTGACCCTTTGGACAGTAGCCAAGGATTTTTCAGGCAAGAATACTGGAGTAGGGTATCATTTCCTCCACCAGGGGATCCTCCTGACCCACAGATCAAATCCAAGTCTCCTGTGTCTCCTGTATTGCAGGCAAATTCTTTACCTGCCGAGCCCTTGGGTAAGCCCAAAATATTCTATCTGACTGACTAAAAACACATATCAAAATTATCTATGGAATATAGTAGGAGTTTACCTGATAAGTCTCAGGAGTTATTACGCTACTTCCCAGATCTCTGTTCTACACTCTCAGGATTCCTGGCTGGACCAGAGTAACCAGCAGCATCATCACCCGCCTTCTGTCTTGCTCTCTCACCTCCTCTGATCATGCTCTTCCCTTCAATTGATTTGCTGATAACTCAGACTTTATATGTCTCAAAAATAAGGCTTCTGGGAAATTCCCTGGTTGTTCAGTGGTTAGGACTTCAAGCTTTTACTGCTGAGGGCCTGGGTTGGGGAACTAATCCTGAGAGCCACATGGCATAGCCAAGAAATAATAATAATAAGGCTTCAAAAAGAAAAATTGAGAATTCTAATGCTGGGAGGGATTGGGGGCAGGAGGAGAAGGGGACGACAGAGGATGAGATGGCTGGATGGCATCACTGACTCAATAGACATGAGTCTGAGTGAACTCCTGGAGTTGGTGATGGACAGGGAGGCCTGGCGTGCTGCGATTCATGGGGTCGCAAAGAGTAGGACACGACTGAGCGACTGAACTGAACTGAACTAAAAAAACTGAGTCAAAGGAATCTATTTTTTAAATTCCATGACTACCAAGCAGACCCAATCAAACTAACCCCTGGGAGGCTTGCAGACGTTTTTTCCAGTCTTCCATTCTCCATGGATCTTTTATGTTGGGGATTCTGAACCCTCTCATTTCTAAAGAAACTTTTAGAAAACTCAAAACATATAATGGGTTAGCATTGAAGAAATATAAAAGGTTGGTGTCATTTTGTCAGATGATGGAGAGCTACATGTACATTGAAACCTAAACTAGGAAAATTTTGTAAGATCAGTAAAATATTGATCCAAACATATTTATAACATTGAGAGTCATAAAGAAGATTTTTTTTTGTAGATTCTGAGTTAAATGAGCTCATCAGCACAACCCTACCATGAAGTTAAACCATGAAGTTAAAAACATTCTCTTTTTGGCTCAGTAAAAATATCAATCTGGCCAAAGTTATCCCAAAACTACTAAATATGTATTGCAGATCATATTTATAATGACAGTGCAATGTGGCATGCATTTGGAATAAAATAAATATTCTGCCTTATAAATTAGAACATTATACATTCCTATGGTAAAACTTGGAGAATCAAAAAAATAGGTCAAGGATTGGGAAGTATAGAAAATAATTACTTCTGCTGACTCTCAGATACAAATTTCAAGAGACTGATCTCTGTGTTTGGGGCTTTATTTAGAAAATATTTAGAAAAAAAATTAAAGCATGAAAATGGTATCACTAGCAAAGCACTTTCCACCCAGAATTCCTCACAAGTATTTCTAGCATTGCTGTGACACTCTAGCATGCCACTAGAGCATATTATAAATTCTAGTCAAAAAAAATACTCAGAAAGTTAAATGCATTTTCAACATCAGAGTTCTACCAAATTACTTCGAGTTTAATTGCCAGAGGCTGAGTGCCCTGCAGATGTCTGTAATTAGCAAAGTTGTAAAATATTCTGAAAGCCAACAAGCGGTTAAGCACATGAATGAAAGGTCTATGTCCTTCCTGATTATGACAGCATGGCTATCCTGAAATTGCAAACTTTGGCTGTTGTACTTTCAGAGATGTCTGAAGCTAAAGTGTGATAACATAGGCAAACAGGTTCAAACTAGAATAGGCTGAACAAATGTTCAACATGCTATCCGGCTTGCCAGGTATGTGTTCACCTCTGTATAAGAAACAAGTTTTCTTTTAAGCTAATGGAACTAAGTTCTCAACTGCAACTACTCAGATACACACCAATTCTCAGAATTCCCTATAGCTGAATAATTCTTCTGATCTTCACAGTCCAGAGGTTCATTGGTTTTGCAATCAATGTGTTGGGGCATTTAATTAAGAAGCAGACCTCAGTATGTTCTAAACGGAGAAAAAAGTAATGGCACGATGTGTATATGGAAGGGTTACATTTAAAGAGCAAGACAGGGTTTCTCTGGTAACTCAGCGGTAAGGAATCCACCTGCCAACAGGAGACATGGGTTCAATCCCTGGTCCAGGAAGATCCCACATGCTGAAGACCAACTAAGCCTGTGCTCTAGAGCCCAGGAACCACAACCCCTGAGCCCTTGCACCACAACTGCTGAAGCCCCTAAAGTCATGCTCAGCAACAACAGAAACCCCTTCAATGAGAAGCCCGTGCACCACAACTAGAGAGTACTCTCCTGTTGCCACAACTAGAGAAAAGCCCTCTCAGCAACAAAGACCTAGAACAGCCAAAAATAAATAAATAAATAATTTTAAAAATAAAGAGCAGGACAAATGAGCCAAAGTCTTATCAGCTAGATAGTGTATTTCACAAGAGGGCGTGTGTTAGTTGCTCAGTCGTAGCCCTTCCAACTTAACCTTCATCAACTTAATGTCTTTGTGCCTCAGGTTCTTCCTGAATAAAATGGGGATATATCATGTAAGAATTTAATGAGCTAATATATGCACAAAATTTAGCTCATGGACTAGCACTTGGCAAGTTCTCAACAAATGTTAGATACTAATTTCAATAGTTTTACTAAATCTACGTAGATTATAAGTATTTAGGTCCCATGGGACTACTGGGGTTTAACTGAACATTAACCATTAGGAAGAACTTCAATCTACAATAAAATTGGCCAAATATTAAAATACCTTAACAGTAATATAAAATAAATAGGGGAAATAGTGTGAACAAATGTATGATTCCATGGATGGATGGTGTGGAGGAGAAAAAATGTTTCCAATTAGTATTCTTTCCAGACTAGATTTCTGGGTTAGTCGATTAGGATTTCTATCAGCACGGAGGTTCTGTTTGCTTATTTTAATCTCAAAAAGCTTTCTGAACCAAAAACCTTGTAAAGGCACATATATATTAATTATTTTTAACTCTCAAAAATATTGTCTGATGCATTAAGTAATTATTTGATCTTATATGAATCTTTCATCATTTTCAAGCATCTCAAGATATTAAAATAAAAATTAAAAAGCTATTTAGGAACATAAAATATCCCACTTACAAAGATACAGGTGCTACCTGAGCAGTAAGTTCTAGTAGTACGTGCACGCATGCTCCATTGCTCAGTGGCGTCTGACTCTTCACAACCCCATGGACTGTAAACTGGCAGGTTCCTCTATCCATGGAATTTTTCAGGCAAGAAAACTGGAGCAGGTGGCCATTTCTTCCTCCAAGGGATCTTTCTGACCCAAGATTGAACCCAAGTCTCTGCATCTCCTGCATTGTCAGGCAGATTCTTTACCACTGCACCACCTAAGTACTAGAAGAATAATTTGTAAATCTGCTTGCTCAACATACTGGTATCTTTAACATTCTGAGGGTTGTATAACCATATTTTTCTGAGCCCTAGGATTCTTCAGGGATAACTGAAGGATAACATCAGGAGTCGGGAGAGTGGACAGGTTTCTGGCTTTTCCATAATGTCACCCTTTCACACTCTCATTTAAACACAGTTCTAGATCTATTTTATGTGATGATAATTTTTCTTAAGAGGAAAAAAAAAGGTTTTACATCTATTAAATATTAAAAATTTTTGAAATATTTGAAAGTTCTAAATATTGCCATGAAATTTATCTGTAACAGCTAGAATTCAAGATGTCATTAAAGCCCTCAACGGAAATAACAAAAAAATAAATATTATTGTGAAGAAGAGTACTAAGAATGAAAAATTAGATGGTGGAGGAAAGGATAAAAGAAAAAAAATACACTAGTTTAGTTTCATGATTGTTCAGAGGAAGAAAGTAAAAGATAATGTCTCAAGTATTAAATAACTAAGGAAATTATATATCTTAATAGTTCTAAAATTAGTCACTGGAACACAAATATAAACCTTCTTAAATACCACATTATTTAGAAATTACATAGTAGAAGTAAAGTTTAAACTATGAACTAAATGTGATTTTTGAAAATAGCAAAATCATAAAGTATAATTTCAAAGAAATATAATTAGATTCAAATATACCTATCATATCAATAAATATAAACAAGTTAAATTTATATCTTTAAGAAAAGAAATAAGATAAAAGGATAAATAAGGTATACAAGGCAAATGAAGAAAGAGAAAGAACTCAGGGGGAAAGGGGAAGGAGAAAGGAGGAAGGGAAAGAGAGAGGAGAAGAAGGGGAATGAAGGAAGGGAGGGGAAAAGCAAGAAAAGAAGGAAGAAAGAGGAAGAACAGGTTGCAACCTTAGTATCATGCCAGGTTGAATTCATGTTATAAAATATTAAATAAGACAAAAAGGTCACTATATAATGTTAAAAGTAGATATTCACAATGAAGACTTAAAAAAAAAAAAGACTGGCAATGCACCAGAGATATAGCATCAATATTCACTAAGCAAAAACTATAGGAATTATAAAGAAAAACACAAAATAGTAGAATTTTATTCATCTCTCTTAGTCCCTGACACATCAAGAAGGAAAAAGTAAGAAATAATATAAAAAATTAAATGATATAAAAATAGGCTAATTAATATAGATCAAATTCTATTCCCTGATATAAAAACTACAACTCATTTTTTTATAGAAGAGTCATAAAAAATGGTCCTTATATTAGGCCACAATGAAAATCATAACTGATTTGAAAATGTTAAAAGAATACAGGCAGAATTCTCTGATAATGCAATAAAACTAGAAATCAATAATAAAACTCAAAGTAAAAATACACTTAATGGAATGGCTTTGTAAAGTTATCTTTTTATTTCATCAACTACAGAGTTAAAATAATATTTATTTCACAGGGTCACTGTGAAGATTTTATGAATTTTAAAACATTGTGTCAGTATAAAATACTGTCCAAAAAAAGTTATCTTCCTCCTCACACAAGAGGAATGGTTTACTTTGGCAGCTCGAAAGATCTGAAGGTAGTCTATGCTATTACGTGTGGAGAAGGCAATGGCACCCCACTCCAGTACTCTTCCCTGGAAAATCTCATGGATGGAGGAGCCTGGTGGGTAACAGTCCATGGGGTCGCTAAGAGTCAGATATGACTGAGTGGCTTCACTTTCACTTTTCACTTTCATGCATTGGAGAAGGAAATGGCAACCCACTTCAGTGTTCTTGCCTGGAGGATCCCAGGGACAGAGGAGCCTGGTGGGCTGCCGTCTATGGGGTCGCACAGAGTCGGATGCGACTGAAGTGATTTAGCAGCATCATGTTATTACGTGAGGCTATTTAATCTAATTAAAATAAAACTTCAGCTCTTCAACACTAGCCTTATTTAAAGTGCCCACTAGTTATATGTGGCTAGTAGCTACCATCCCAGGGACGGGGGAGCCTGGTGGGCTGCCGTCTATGGGGTCGCACAGAGTCGGACACAACTGAAGGGACTTAGCAGCAGCAGCTACCATCTTGGACATCAGAATATTTCCATCATTACAAACAGTTCCATTAGATATTCCTAGCTTTCGTAAGGGAAATCAACAAAATATCTAGAAGTTCATGTTATTTCAGCAAATTAACAGGGTCCTCGTAGTGAAAGTCTCAGATGACATTTTTTCCCACTTCACTTCCTAATTATACTAAAAGATCATCTCTCACTTAATATAATCCAAATACGTTAAGGTGCAAATTGAAAATGATGAGGAAGCTGTGCATACTAATTGTCACTAATAAATTTAATGCTGATTGCTTCAGCCTATAACAGCTACTCACCTACAGAGTGGTTCAAGTCAACTTGATATCCCTCATTCTTCATTAGGAAAATGTGTTCTATTAAGTTGACATCATTATATGCGAGCCCAGAGGATTTTCACCATGGGAAGTCCTTTTAATGTTGAAAAGTGGACCATATGTGAACCCTGATCAAATTGCTCCTGAAGTTGAAGGTGACTCTTACAGCCACCTGTTTTTCAGTGATGGTTAGAGCATTGCACTTCGGTAAATTTGAATCAATAATAAGTACCTCTATGTCTACTACATTTCTTCAGTCATTTAGTATATTTTTAAATTCCTAATCCCATTTACTAGTCTTGTGATCCTGAGCAATTCACTTATCTCCTCTGGGCTTGAGACTCTCCTTCCCTATGTCGGGGAGTGGAAGGGGATGAGAAATGACAGCCTAATCACAAGTTTATTTCCCTTTTTCCCTCCCAGTAAAGGAAATTCTATTTTAAAAATACTAGAGACTAGATCTAAATTGTCTTCAACACAAAAAAATATATAATAATTACTTGATGTGATAGAGGTATAAGCTAAAACTACAACAGTGAACATATCGCAATAAATAAATGTATCCAGTCAAACAAGTACAACTTCAACTTACACAATGTTATATGTCCATTGTATCTCAATAAAAAATATTAGGGCTTACCTGGGAAGCTTGGAAAAGTCACAAATATACTTAAGAATTTTTTTTTAAATACCAAGCTAATTAGCACTAGACATTAGTATAAAAATAAGGGGGGTGAAACATTAATTCATGGCAAAAAAATTTATAACATACCCAAGGATAAGCAAAATCAAAATAATCTATATTTTTAAAAGCATAATAGTTTATAAATGGACAGTGTAAAACATGAGTAAATAAGGCAAAATAAAAACAATTCTTCCCCAAATAATATATAAATTTAATATAATTACAAGCAAAATCCCACTAGCTTTTCTTAACTAGATGAAATGTATCAAATATTTGTACGGAAAAATAAAAATATGAAGTCTGTCAATAAATTTTCAATGATGAAGATTAGTGGCTGGATGTATATTCTGTATATTATCAAAACTCACTGTGAAGCTACAGTGTGATAAAAACACAAGAGTAGATAAATAGACATAAACATCAGTGGAGCAAATTCAAAAGTCAAGAAACAAATACAGGTGTTTGAAAAAACCTTATTTATGAAAAAGGTGGATTGTCAATTCCTTGAGAGAAAAATTAACTATTCAATTAACAGTGCTGGGAAAAGTTGCTAACCATATGGAAGAAAAAAATCACATATAACACCATAAATAATTTTCAACTTAAGTTTGAATATATACATGTAAAAGTTAAAGTATTAGAAGAAAATATTGAAGAATAGTCTTATAATAATATGATTAAGATGACCATCCAAAACAGCATATAAAATACATAGCTATAAGGAAAAAATTGACAGATTTGATTATGTAAATATTTGTTTAATTTCAGTATTGAAGGGAGAAAACCTGAACAAATTCAAAAGGTAACAATTTTAGTTGTAATGGGGTAAGATCCTATACATTGTTAAGAAAAAAATCAATCAAATTTTTAAAAGGACAAATTATATAAATAAGCAATTTGCCTAGGAGCAAATATGAAAATCTACGAAGCTCCAAAACTTTGGCCACCTGATACAAAGAGTCGACTTGTTGGAAAAGATCCTGATTCTGGGAAAGATTGAGGGCAGGAAGAGAAGGCAGTGACAGAGGATGAGATGGTTGGATGGCATCACAGACTCAATCAAGGTGAGTTTGAATAAACTCGGGGAGATAGTGAAGGACAGGGAAGACTGGTGTGCTGCAGTCCACAGATTCACAAAGAGTCAGACATGACTTAGCAACTGAACAACAACGAATACATGAAAAGGATGTTCAATATTACCAAAAATCAGAGAATAGTAGCAAAATATTTTTAGCCATCAAGGGGAAACCTGGGTTGAAACCCTGAGTTGGGAAGATCCCCTGGAGAAGGGAAAGGCTACCCACCCCAGTATTCTGGCCTGGAGAATTCCATGCACTGTATAGTCCATAGGGTCACAAAGAGTCAGACACAACTAAGCGACTTTCACTTCAAATAACTGACAACATCCAGAATATTAAGAACATAACTTAAGGAATACTTGCTTACATTGTTGATAAAAGTCATTTGGTCAAAGAAATTAATATTTTAATGTATATAGCCTTTGACCCAGCAATCCTACTTTTATGAATGCATACTACAGAAATAAAAGCATAAATACATAATGCAATATTGATTTATGATATCAACAATTTAAATGTTGGCCATCCAGGTGATATATTTTATATATATAACACTTTTATGTTTTATAAATGCCATATATGTTTATATTCAGATATATAAAACTTGACATTCTGTATGGCTCCCACATCAATTTCTTTCTCAGGCAGCTCTTATCCACTTACCTGTCTCCATCTCCAAAGAGGAGAGACTCAGCAGGTCCACCTTCCCATATTTAGAGTTTATATAATTTAGGAGACTTCAGTTATGAAAAAAAAAAAACAAACAAAATGAGATAAAAATTCCAAATACAAATTTAGGTGTAAAACCAAGTACTGATACAAGTCCTCTTTTTCCTTTTCATTATCTACTTCTGGGATCGTCATTTTTTTTTTCTTAATCTTCATGATTCCAATCATCAAACGTTTCACTTCCACTCTGATATAATTGAAGAGTTTTTGACACCTTGTAGTTTCTGCCAGACTTATTTCAGTTTCTATTCCCACAATATTTTCCCATTTTATATGAATTTTAACCAGATTAATAATTCTAGAAAAAGTAGCAAAAGTAATTAGAATTCAGACCTGCATAAAAGCAACTCAAATTAATTTCAAAATCACCATTACACTGTATTAAGCCACAAAATGTCATGATCAAATTGCTCATATTCAACATGCATTGCTTTGTCAACAAATACACATCGGTGTGTTGTCTCTTGAATACTAGTTCCTTTAGGCCATTTTGCTGAGTGTGGTTTTATCTAGAACTGCCAGATTTCATCTTGATAAGATGCATGAATACACTTAAGACATAGTTGAATGCATCAGAATACATAAGACATGCAACTTTACATATAGAGGTACATTGTGATCATAAAAATCTGTGCCTTAGAAACAAGAATTCTGGTAAATTCTACTTCACATGACTCCCATCAAATAAAGGATAGAAATAAAAGATACTTTTATGCAAAGACTGCAAATTCCTGAAGAGTGGACTTCCTGTTTTTCCTGGGCATATCTGAGCACTAAATCCTCCATCTCTACTTGTATACATCTGATGATCAGAAGACTTTCTAGATGAATGTCTAGCCCCATATATTTCAAAATTTATTTTCCTCTATACATCCCATTCCCAGACATAATAGAACATGATAGATCATAATGCAACCTCTGGTACTGCAATTTTTTTAAGATCCAGGTGAACTAGCCCAAAAGGTTCTGGGAGTACTTCTGGAAGTCACATCAAACCGGAATACTCATGGATAACTGTGACATGTGTAGAAGAATGAAAAGCACCTAAATAACCCCCCACTAAATTCAAATCTGTGCCCCATTAAAGTTATTACTGTTATTTAGTCACTATGTCGTGTCCGACTCTTTGGCAGCCCCATGGACTGTAGCCTGCCAGGCTCCCCGTCCATGAGATTTTCCAGGCAAGAATACTGGAGTGGGTTGTCATTTCCTTCTCCAGGGGATCTTCCCACATCTACTGCATTGGCAGGCGGATTTTTGACCACTGAACCACCAAAATGCTTTCTTTGGGTGCTCTGCTACCACCCATCATAAATGGGGGGGAAGTTTAGTAGAATTGAACAGCAGCTCTGATTGTGTTTAAAAAGCATACTTTTGCAAATTAAAAAAGAATGTACAGTATGTAACAATTCTAGGGTCCCTCCTAGGTTCTTGGAAGAAGCTTAAGCAAGTCTTAGAGACTGAGCTGCTAAGCTTCACAAAGAATCTGCCTCTGGGGAGAATATCATATACTTTCACACTGTCAAATTTTTCATTCATAAAATCTGCTTACTATTCACTCTTTATCCTTAGCTTTATTATAAGTCCCATTATTAACAGATCAAATACCCAATTACCAACTAGCAGTTGATTAATATACCAACTATTTCACACCCTCTGAAAGGAAGTCAGTCTTTAGAATTTGATTTCATTTTTATTCCACACAATATTTCCAAGAGGCAAGAGATCATTCAAAAAAGGGGGATCTGGACTTAGCCTGAACTAAAGGCAGGGTCACCTGATTTGAGGCTTGTTGGAAGGAGGGGGAACAGTGTCCCTGCTCATGAGATCAGCCAAGTGAGGACAAGGACAAAGGGAAGGGTGGGCCCACAGGTCACAGTGGGCTGGAAAGGATGAAAGTGGCCACATGAGGTGATTTAGGCAGAGTTGGAGGTTCTGGGGAGAGATGAACAATTTCAGATTGGCAATTGGCTGCTAGCCCTGCGATCCCAAAATGTAGAAACAGTGGTGAGTAGGTGGGTGTGTCCCCCAGGGGAGGCCACTCCCCAGCTCACCTTGCCCTGGGCACAATCCCTTCTGGATCCAGGCAACCAGAGTATTCATGGCACAAAAAGCTGAGGGGTCTGCAAATGGGATCCCCTACCTTATCTTTGGGCTTCCCAGGTGGCATTAGTGGTAAAGAACCTGCCTGCCAATGCAGAAGACATAGGAGACTCAAGCTTCATCACTGGGTCAGGAAGATGCCCTGGAGAAGGACATGATAACCCACTCCAGTATTCTTGCCTGGAGAATCCCATAGACAAGGGAGCCGGGCAGGCTGAGGTCCACAGGGTCAAACACAACTGAAGCGACCTAGCACGCATGTTCCCACCCTGTATTTAGTCACTCTGGTTGGCCCTTCCCTCCTGGAGATTCCAGAGGCAAAAAAAAAAAAAAGAGGACCTGCAGAAAGACCATGTTCTACGCCTGCCAGCCTGAGATGCCCTGCAATCTGTTCTTACAAGTATTGAGGAGCCTCAGGAGTTGTCTTAATAAGAGCCATTAATAGCATGGGGCATATTTATTATCACCATGGGGAAACCACGACCACCTTTGTAGGTGAGAGTACGCTTTGTAGGTGAGAGTACACTCCGTAGGGAGAGTATGCTATATTCAAATATCACCCAGGTTTGAGAGCAATTCACCCTCATCAGGGAAAGAGAAGTGAGCAAAGTGCACACCAAGTGTGACTGATGACTGTGGTTGTCACATGCACCTGCTCTGACTCCCACCACAGGGGTCATGCTCTGGTCCCCCAGCTGTGAGCTGGAAAAGAGCATCCAGAGAAAGGCTGTGAACCTATGGAGACCATAGAGCTGCTTCTCTGGAAGTCTGTAAAGATATCCATTCATGACCATGAAAAACAGATCTGCCTTGAGCTTATTACTGGTTGTTCTTCTACCTTCAGCTGTTTATCCGTTTATATGCGAGAGATCTTTTCGTTTATTGAAGAAAAAAAAAAAAAAAAACTTGTTTACTTCCTGAGCTCACCAGTGGCAGGTTACACCGGTACCCAAGTCATCCATCCCATCTGGGGCCATAATGGATACACCTGTGTTTGAGGCAGAGGCGCCTGGCAGTTATCTCAAAAATTGGGGAGGAGACCATCTAAATTAGTTTAGGGTCTTCCAATAGCCCCAGAAGACCCTCAAAGCCCACTTAACCACAGTCTCCCCAGGCCCCAAAGACAAGATACACAGCAGGATTGACTCTGTTATAAAACCTCAAAGCT
The DNA here is from genome assembly GCF_003369695.1 of Bos indicus x Bos taurus. Lineage (NCBI taxonomy): Eukaryota > Metazoa > Chordata > Mammalia > Artiodactyla > Bovidae > Bos > Bos indicus x Bos taurus. Next base: position 43,026,067 of record NC_040089.1, read on the forward strand.
GCCACACTTGATTGCCATACTCAAAGCTTGCCGTACATGATTCAGAGGTGGAAGTTATATCTGAGATTATGGAAGTAGCAAAGAGGCCACATGCAGTCAGCAGAGCCTGACAAGGGACAAGGATCACTAGTACCGTGATATCTGAGACCAAGGAGACAGGAAACTTTGAAGTCCATCAACAGGAGCCAGATCACAGGGACCCAGCTATTTCCAACTCAGCTTCTTGGTTGTTGTTCAGTCACTCAGTTGTATCCAACTCTTTGCAGTCCCATGGACTGCAGCACACCAGGCCTCCCTGTCCCTCACCATCTCTCGGAGTTCGCCCAAGTTCATGTCTATTGAATTGGTGATGCTATCAGCTTCTTGAGTCTGAAATAAATCAAGCCACACAGTCTGGGAATGAAATGCTACCTGTTCAAATTTCCATATTGCATAGCACAGTGGTAACCTCACAGAGGGTCTGTGACATCATCTCTGACATCATCTTTGCTACAGCCTGACAGTCTCAGGAGAGCAGGGCCAATGGAGTGCTTCATCTGTCTCAACTACAGTCTGCCTCAGTTTCCCCCAGGCTATGTCTGAAAGTCAATCTATAGCCTGGAAAGCACTACCATCTTCCTTTCCTATTCTTCTTCTTTCCTCTGAGGGCCCCTGAATTATAAAATTAATTCTAGCTCATCATTAAGCACAAACAGGATTCACATACCCTCCAGATATTCAGGGATGGGAAGAGGGCACAGCAGAATTTGCTGGCAATCAGAATAGGAAAGGCCACCATCTAGACCTGACAACTCCACTTTTGGGAATATACCCTGGAGTAAAAAGTATACTTTTAAGTATATATTGGGTTGGCTTTCCAGGTGGCGCTAGTGGTAAAGAACCCACCTGCCAGTGCAGGAGATATAAGACACCATTTCAGTCCCCAGGTTCAGAAGACCTCCCTGGACAAAGGGAAGGCAACCTTCAGTATTCTTGCCTGGGAAATCCCATAGACAGAGGAGCCTGGTGGGCTACAATCCACTGAGTCACAGAAAGTCAGTCCACCAACTGGAAATTGATAAATTACAGCATACAGTGGGGTACCATGCAACAATGGCAGCTACGCTGGCATGGATGCATCATGCTGTTGAGTATTAAGTCACATAATATGCGTATTATACTTGTTTATAGAATAGTTCAAAAGCAAGACCAAGACTTCTCTGGCTGTCCAGTGGTTAAGACTCTGTGCTTCCAATGCAGGGAACGCAGCTTTGATCCCTGATTAATGAACTAAGATCCCACATGCCATATGGCCAAAAATAAAATAAATAAAAAATTTTTCCAAGGCAAGACCAAATTATTTAAAGTACATACTTGGCAAAATTAAAGGAACACAGTTATCTCTAGAAAGGAGGAAGGTGTCATCAGAGTTGTATATACAAGAGTTTTAATAGCATTGGGAATTGTTCTGCCTCATAAATAAGGTGGTGAGTATTTAAATATTTCTGAAATCAGGAGGATCTTAAGAGATGTAGTTGTCACTATCATAGAAATCTTGACCAGTTTCTTCCAGTAATAGTGTATTTTTTTCTGTATTTAAAGTGTCAACTAAAAATGCATAACATGAGAGTTGTGAGCCAAGTTTTACTGGGGGCAAAATGAGGATGTGAGAGTTGGTCTATAAGAAAGCTGAGCGCCAAAGAATTGATGTTTTTGAACTGTGGTGTTGGAGAAGACTCTTGAAAGTCCCCTGGACTGCAAGGAGATCCAACCAGTCAATCCTAAAGGAAATCAGTCCGGGATATTCATTGGAAAGACTGATGCTGAAGCTGAAACTCCAATACTTTGGCTACCTGATGCGAAGAACTGACTCATTGGAAAAGACCCTGATTCTGGGAAAATTTGAAGGCAGGAGGAGAAGGGGATGACAGAGAATGAGATGGTTGGATGGCATCACCGACTAGATGGACGTGAGTTTGAGCAAGCTCCAGGAGTTGGTGATGGACAGGGAAGCCTGGCATGCTGCAGTCCATGGGGTCGGAAAGAATCAGACATGACTGAGGGACTGAACTGAACTGAACTGAAATGAGGACTGCAGCCCCCAGAGAGAGCACCTCAGATAACTCTGAGAGACTCCTTCAAAGAGGTAGTGGGGGAACGTCAACATATAAGATTTTGGTGAAGGAGGAGTTCAATGTAATCAAGTGTTTACTTTGCAAAATGTTTCCTGCTAGTCATGAGGAGCTGATGTCATGATAAAGGGATTTAGTGCTTTTCTAGGTATGAAGAGATGGCAGGATTAGGATCATGAAATCAGTTCCTAAAAATATCTGTCTAAAGACCTGCTCCACCAGTTTCCCTGAGACACAGAGTGCCTCACTCTCCACCCTGAAGTCCTTTCCAAGGGTGTCAAAAGTCAGCAGCTGCAGCAGCACAGGCAGGAGGCAAAGGCTCTCGCTGTTGTTGTTCAGACGCTGGCAAATGCTGCTGGCAAGTGCCAATTTGTAGTTGACAAAAGTATGTCAGAACTAGAAGTCTGAAAAAAGGTTGTAATAAATACAAAATAAAAATTCAGAAGGACAAGAAAAGATGTATCCATAGGTCATGGTCTTCAAGTTCCTTTTCAATGGAAATATCTGCATTTATTCCGCTGAACATGACACATCTCACATCAAAGGGTGTCACCAAAAGCATTGCCCTAGTTGTTTATAGCCTTGGAGAGAGACTTGGGGGTAATCTTTAAAGACATTTTTGAGTATTCTTTTGACATGAGTAGATAAATAAGTAGCCGAAATATCGCTCATAATTCTGTCAGACTTAGTAAAAATGTAAACTCAATAAAAGAATTCTGCACATAGTGATCAATTGCTCACTAGAAAAGTGCAAACTCAATGACATCCAGGTGAAGATCAATTTTTTCAGAGCATCACACACCGCCCATCAGATGTAAGAGAATGTTGGTATTCCTCAGAACCTTCATTTCCCTGGCCAGAATCCCCTATAACAGTAAAGTTCTCCTACAAAATATGAATAAAATTATTTCAACCAAAGATTCTTCTGCATACCAGAGTTAAAATTTTAAAAAATGTAGAAGGACTTCTTTTCTTTAGCTCCAAGCCAATGTGTTGCTTAATGTCAACAAGATAAGCTAAAATCCTATTCTATTAATACCAGTTGAAGTATTAACACTCACTTTCTGGTATAGTTAGGTCTGCTTTTCATTTACAGGAAGGATCTCTGAAGTAATGGAAAGGAATTCTTTATAAATCATTTAAAAATATAAAGAAAAGTATAGTATTGGTGAAGAGGGATACAACTGGGAAAATACAAGTGGGAGAAAAGATAGGTAAAGATTTTCTTTGTCAATAGATGCTTAAGGGGAAAACACACCAGAAGCAAAACATATTGAAAGCTCAATGAGAAACATTCAGTTGAACTGATGGAAAAAACTAAAGAATTAGTTTCTGCTTTTTGAAAAAAGAATTGTTGATTTCCATTCAGAAATCGCCTAGACATAAATCTGATACTTTCATTGACTTGACCCACATCCCTGCCCTCCCTAAATTCAGTTATAGCAAGTAAATATAAAGATAAGCTGCCAAATTGCAAAACTACCCTGCTTTCAGAGTCATAGGGGGTATAATTGTGGGAGCAATATTAGGCTCTGTTTATAAGAAGTAGTGTAGTTCTCTGTAGAAACAAGTAACATCACATGGAAATCAGACAGACAGAAATGCCAACCACACAGCCAGCCTTACATTAGCCCAGAAAAGTCCCACCACTAGCTTTTTTTCTTTATACAGTAAGAGTTAATTTACAATGTGTTCATTTCTGGTGTAGAGCAAAGTGATTCAGTTATAGATATAATCTTTTTCATGTTCTTTTCCATTATAGTTTATTACAAGATACTGAATATAATTCCCTGTGCTATACAGTAGGTTCTTGGTTTTTTTCTCTGTTTTAATAATGTATAGTAGTTTGTGTCTGCTAATTCCAAATTCCTAATTTATCCCTCCCCACTCCTTTCCTTTTTTATAACCTTAATTTTGTTTTCTCTGTCTGTGAATCTATTTCTGTTTTGTAAGCAAGTTCATTTGGGTCATATTTTAGCTTCCACATATACATGATATCGTACAGTATTTGCTTTTCTCTGTCTGACTTACTTCACTTAGTATAATAATCTCTAGGTCCACCCATGTTAGTACAAATCTGACCACCAGATTTTATAGAAAGAATTAGACCCCAGTGTAGGAAGTGAGTAGTCACTTGGAATCCAACATAGCTTCAACAAAAGGGTTATCCTACCATCCCTAAACACATAGTATTTATTGAGCTTTTTTTCATATATCACAACAGAGAATATGATTCAACTGCCTTCTCCATTTCTGTTCCTGCAGCCCCTGAGACTATGCACTTCTTTCCATACTCTCTTTGCTGGCTTCCGGTCCTTCACAGTTGCTACTTGGACTTCCCATCTGATTTTGTGCTGCCTCCTCTTCAAATATCAAGCCCCACAATAAAACTGCCACCAAATCACTTATTGATTTTCTGCATAAATATCAAGTTTCCATTGGTCAAAGAGTCACATCAGGACTAATTACAGAGTTTAGGTCACTGACTGACTACCCTCACATTCACGCCACCTCTTTGTCAAATCAGCCGTGGGTGGGGCAATGTTGCATGATAGAGGCAACCAGCCTTGTGTATAGGCAACCATTCATGAGTGAATTTTGCATGAGGAGTGGCCTGTTCAACAGGGTAGATACCATATACACAGCAACTTCCGTCACACAATTTTACATCCTAGTATTTTCTGGGGCTCATAATGCAAAACTTTAATTAGCTTTTAAGGCTTAACCCTAAATTAGATTTTTCTTCTTATAATATTGTAAGTCAGACCTTTTGAACTTTATATTAAGTAAAGTTGTATATTTGGTATAGGACATGAAGAATGAGAAATATAACATTCTAGCAAAAGAGATATTGCAACAAAAAAAAAACAAAATACTTAAAAGAAAAAGAGAGGAGAAAGTGCCAAGCAAGGGAAGTGCAGTGTAAGATGATAGAGAAAAAACATGTTAGAGTCGGACAGATCTGGGTTCAAATTTTTTGACATTTCTTAGCTGTGGATTTTGGACAAGTTGCTTCATGTCTCTGAACTTCACTATATTTTCTATACAACAAATATAATAACTGGACAAACATCATCCTGGAACTTGCCACCGTGAGATGCTGGAATAGCACATTCAAGTAGAATTTTTTAATTATGTTTTGTGAAAAGAAAAAACAATGCCTTAGTTCTAAAGAATCTGCCTGCAATGCAGGAGACCTGGGTTTGATCCCTGAGTTGGGAAGATCCCCTGGAGGAGGGCATGGCAACCCACTCCAGTATTCTTGTCTGGAGAATCCCCATGGACACAGAAGCCTGACGAGCTACAGTCCATGGGGTCACAGAGTCAGACACAACTGAAAGACTAAGGACAGCACAGTTCTTGACCAAAGTTCAAGTCTAAATGATAGGAAAATGTTTCAGCAAAACACAAAAACCCTTTCTTTTCTTTAGAAAATAATCATTTGTTATCAGTATCAGTATCACCATTTGTGATCCAATCAGTGAGTGAGAGTTACTGCCATTACCAACTCCTAGATGGACAGCATGAAGTCCACCCAACAGGTGGTTTGCCCTATCTCTCCTTGCTTATGGACAACTTCAGGGTCACTCAGAGCAGATGCTTAGACCTATAGTCAATAAGTATTCAGGAGCCATTTGAAGTGTGTGCAGAAAAGGCAAGGCTAAATATTCCATTTTCTCCTCTACATTTCCTGGCCCTTTTATAGTTGGGCAAAAAAACATATTCTCGTTCCAGAAAATTAAATGTGAACATGCATCACTTCTGAGCTACAATAGTAAAAAGTTCATGCACTTTTCTCTGCCTTGGTGACTGGAAATAATCCAATGGGAATAAATCTTTTGGCGCTAAGCCACAGCAATTTCAGGCTTGCTTTGTTACTGAAGAATAATCCGGCTTCTACTGACTAATACAGAGTGGCTCTCAGTACTATAGAAAATTATTAAAATGATCCAAATAAAGATACTCTTTGAATTCCAGGAGGCAGAGACTATAAATATTTTTTTGTCACCTCACCTAAAGCACCAACCCCAATTCCCTTTTTTAGCTGCTGCAATTCCAGGGGCTACAGAGGCTGAACCACAGGTGACAAGGTGTCAATGCCAAGGGAATAGGAGACCGCATGCTACAGCTTGTACAAAGTCAAGTTTAATAACACGGAGAATACTCTTATAATGCCAAGTTCCTTTTTAGTCAAAACTAACTGTCCATTATTTATATTGTTTTTGTGTCCAGTAGTTCCACAACAGCTAATAATTACAGAGTATTCACAATTCTCTGCATTTTGCATATAAACAATCCTTTTAGGCTGATATATTATTATCCTGTTTCAAGATCAAGAAACTGAAGCACAGTGATCTCCCACAGTTTGGAAGAGACAGATTAGTTCATAGTGAGGTGAGGGGCTGATTATACACTGTCTGGTCCACAAACAAAACTGGGGGGCTTCCCAGGTGGCTCAGTGATAAAAGAATATATCTGCTAAGGCAGGAGACATACAGGAGATGTCAGTTCAATCCCTGGGTCAGGAAGATCCCCTGAAGGAGAACACGGCAGCCCACTCTAGCATTCTTGCCTGGAGAATCTCACGGACAGAGGAACCTGGAGGGCTACAGCCTGAAGCATCTCAAACAGTCAAACATGACTAAGCGACTGAGCACACACGGACAACACAAATAAACTTCACAAAGTTTTTGCAGTGATTAAATAACAGAATATATGTGAAACTCTTTGAACAAAACCTCATCCACAGTAAACACCCAGCAAGTGTTTGCTATGACCATGATTATATTGATGATGAAGGGTGAGAACGGGACCAATCATCCTTGAGTTTCTTGGACAGAAATTGGTCTGATGTTGCCACTTGAACACGGTCATCTGCGCTTAACTGATGGATATAATTCCAAACACAAGAACTAAAGCTCCAATCAAGCTGAACAAAAGGCATCCAAGTAAGACTAACAGTGCGCATAAGTTCTGTGCTATGTACCATTTAGGCAGTTGTTGGTTAATGTACTTCTCATGTTCTTGTCACTAACACAAATAAATTGAACTGATAACTGCTATAATGATGTTTTTATTATCTAAAACAATAGATAACCATAGGGATGGAAGAAGTGTTTCCTGTGGAAGACTTTCTGGTGTCCTGGGCAATGCATATGTTGATAGCAATTAAAAACCCATGACACAAAAAGTCAGGTGTTCATTATTTCATTCAGTAACTAGAGCCTGCAACTTGTCAATCCTGCTGCTGCTAAGTCGCTTCAGTCGTGTCCGCCTCTGTGCAACCCCATAGACGACAGCCCACCAGGCTCCCCCGTCCCTGGGATTCTCCAGGCAAGAACACTGGAGTGAGTTGCCATTTCCTTCTCCAATGCATGAAAGTGAAAAGTGAAAGTGAAATCGCTCAGTCGTGTCTGACTCCTAGTGACTCCATGGACTGCAGCCTACCAGGTTTCTCTGTCCCTGGGATTTTCCAGGCAAGAGCACTGGAGTGGGTTGCCATTGCCTTCTCCATTGTCATTCCTAGGGAACCTAAATCCCCTGTCAATAAAAATGGAAGGCATGAAATTGAGGGTGGATGCCAGGCAACATGGGCTTCCCAGGTGGTGTAGTAGTAAAGAATCCACCTTCCAATACAGCAGCTAAAGGAGACATGGGTTTGATCCCTGGGTGGTGAAGATCCCCTGAGTAGGAAATGGCAACCCACTCTGGTATTCTTGCCTGGAAAATCCCATGGACAGAGGAGTCTGCTGGGCTATAGTCCATGGGGTCACAGAGTCAGACCAACTGAGCAGGCACTCACAAGAAGCCAGGAAATACACAGGCTAACTAGTGTGAATTTTATAACTTAGGTGTATAATGCATCAAGTATTCCATATATCTGCAAATTCAATACTGGATGTGGGAATACCTTAAAGGCTCGTGGTCTGCTATTCACAGATTATTCTGTGATATTTTGGACATATTTCACAGACAGTGATTTCTGACACCTTCCACTTATACAAACAGTGGGTTTTACTCTGCCTCAAGTGCCAAAAAAAAACTAGTCAAAGAGCCAGAAGAAAAACCAACAAGACTTGTGCATCTATATATCTGACCACTCTGCTATAATTTTCAGAGTACTCAACTTACTTTTAACATAAACTTTTTCCAAGCTACTTGTTATATATCTTGCCATTTTAAGTAAAATGGAGATTATTTTTTTTAAGTTTTCAAATGTAAAGCTACAGCTCTAGTTTAGTGTATCAGCTGGGATAGGGGAGGCCAAAGGTCATTGTGCCATCTGTTTTAATGTATTTTATTTTTTAATACATCATAGTGCTTCCCAGGTGGCACTAGTGGTAAAGAATTCTCCTGCCAATGCAGGAGACATAAAAGATCCAGGTTCGATCCCTGGGTTGGAAGATCAACTGGAGGAGGGCATGGCAACCCACTCCAGTATTCTTACCTGGAGAATACCATAGAGAGAAGAGCCTGGCAGGCTACAGTCCATAGGGTCTCAAAGAGTTGGGCACAACTGAGGCAATTTAGCATACACAGTACGTCATAAGCCTTCTTTTATATTAGTTTTTATGTTTCTTTACCTCTCTACTGTTATTAATGTTATCCAAAAACCCTTATAAGAATCAATGAGTTAGACTAGAGATAACCAGATGGCTTTATTATTCTAGAAAAATAATCTCTCATTGTTAAAAGACTAATTGGTCACAGTTAGGGCTTCCCTGGTGTCTCACATGGTAAAGAATCTGCCTGTAATGTGGGATACCCAGGTTTAATCCCTAGGTTGAGAAGATCCCCTGGAGAAGGAAATGGCTGGCCACTCAATAGTCTTACCAGGAGAATTCCATGAAGAGAGAAGCCTGATGGGCTACAGTCCACGAGGTCGCAAAGAGTTGGTCAGGACTGAGCAACTAATACTTTTGCTTTCACAGGATTCTAGGAAGTCACCGAGGCAATCTGAAAACCAATAAATAAAGGGAATGAAGCATTTATCCCACCTTTACTGTATGAAATGCTCCCCTGGGTAACAAACAATTAATTAGGAAAGTTTGTCTTTAAAGAAGTATTCAGTTCAGTTTAGTTGCTCAGTCATGTCTGACTCTGCGACCCCATGAACCACAGCATGTCAGGCCTCCCTATCCATCACCAACTCCTGGAGTCCACCCAAACCCATGCCCATCGAGTTGGTGATGCCATCCAACCATCTCATCCTCTGTCGTCCCCTTCTCCTCCTGCCTTCAATCTTTCCCAGCATCAGAGTCTTTTCAAATGAGTCAGCTCTTTGCATCAGGTGGCCAAAGTACTGGAGTTTCAGCTTCAACATCAGTCCTTCCAATAGAGAGGTATTAAAGTTAACAAATGAAAAAAGAAAAATGAATTTTATATATGATTTTTTTACAAAATTGAAGAAAGTAGGGAAAACCACTAGACCATTCAGGTAAGACCTAAATCAAATCCCTTATGATTATACAGTGGAAGTGAGAAATAGACTTAAGGGCCTAGATCTGATAAATAAGAGTGCCTGATGAAATATGGAATGAGGTTCGTGACACTGTACAGGAGACAGGGATCAAGACCATCCCCATGGAAAAGACATGCAAAAAAGCAAAATGGCTGTCTGAGGAGGCCTTAAAAATAGCTGTGAAAAGAAGAGAAGCGAAAAGCAAAGGAGAAAAGGAAAGATACCGCATCTGAATGCAGAGTTCCAAAGAATAGCAAGAAGAGATAAGAAAGCCTTCCTCAGCGATCAATGCAAAGAAATAGAGGAAAACAACAGAATGGGAAAGACTAGAGATCTCTTCAAGAAAATTGGAGATACCAAGGGAACATTTCATGCAAAGATGGGCTTGATAAAGGACAGAAATGGTATGGACCTAACAGAAGCAGAAGATATTAAGAGGTGGAAAGAATACACAGAAAAACTGTACAAAAAAGATCTTCATGACTCAGATAATCACGATGGTGTGATCACTGACCTAGAGCCAGACATCCTGGAATGTGAAGTCAAGTGGGCCTTAGAAAGCATCACTACGAACAAAGCTAGTGGAGGTGATGGAATTCCAGTTGAGCTATTTCAAATCCTGAAAGATGATGCTGTGAAAGTGCTGCACTCAATATGCCAGCAAATTTGGAAAACTCAGCAGTGGCCACAGGACTGGAAAAGGTCAGTTTCATTCCAATCCCAAAGAAAGGCAATGCCAAAGAATGCTCAAACTACCACACAATTGCACTCATCTCACAGGCTAATGGCAACCCACTCCAGTACTCTTGCCTGGAGAATCCCATGGACGGAGGAGCCTGGTAGGCTAGTCTATGGGGTCACAAAGAGTTGAACATGACTGAGCGACTGAACTGAACTGATGAAATAATAAATTTACCTTGATACAGATAATGTGCTATTTTATGTACATAGATGGAAATTTAAATGAGGCACAGCTCTGCAGCCTTAGTGGCAATGAAAAAACACAGATTTTCACTGACAAAAAGAAAACTTCTATCTAATAGAAAAAAACCAGCAAGTTTCTTACACTTACTGCTTACTTAATTTTTTCTTTTTATGCAAGTAATTTTCTATATACTACTTCAAAGGTTAAGTTTGCTCTGTGAGTCATTGGAAATAAATAATAATAATTTTTATCATATTTTCTCTGTCAATTCATACTTATATCACTTCAATAATTACTATTCCATATGCTTGAATTCTGATAATTTATGTCCTAGGTAGGCTACACCTTACCTATGCCTAAAAACCTTCCTCTAAGAATCTTTAACTTATGCATTCATTCAATAAATATATTGAGTGCAGACAATGAAATAACATTATGTTATATATATTAGTGAGTAATAAATAGTTTGTACTTCTTTGAACTTATGGCATAGTTACAGAGACAAAAAATAACCAAGTAAACAAAAAATAAATGCATAATTTTAAATTGTGGTAAAAGCTTTGAAAGAAATAATCAGAGTTAAGTGACATGTAGTGAGTAAATCTACTGACATTAATTTAAAAGTGTGCATTGGGATGTCTGTTTCAGTCAAGATTGAGTATCAGGGACCAGGTTTTTCTTCCCACCTGGGAAAGAAATTAAAAGCTTAATTTTAAAAAGGACAAAATGTATTATGAAATGATCATTACAGTAAGCTCAGTTACTACTGATAACATACAAAGTTACTGTATTACTGACTACATTCCCTGTGATGTACATTACGTTCTTCCTTGACTTTTACAACTGAAAGTTTGGACCTTTTAATCTCCTTCGCCTATGTTGCCTGTTCCCTCATCCACCTCCCATCTTGCAACCATCAGTTTGTTCTCTGTCTGTGAGTCTGTTCTTGTTTCATTTTGTATTTTAATTCAACACAAAAACTAAGGACAGATATAAGGAATAGTGATACTCAAGCACTGGACATCAAGATTTCAGGACCGTGACTTTTGAGAAAAAGGAAACCAATGACGTGAGCCCTATGATTACCTCATTTGACTACTCAGAGACTTTTCAAATATTGGCAGAGGGAGCTAGAATACAAGTGGATTCCAGGACTCTCCTTGAGTTAAAGAGTCAGAGCTGGAAGCCTAGGAGGCCAAAGCAATTAGAGTTGACAGGGTAGAGCACCACAGAGAAGGGAACTGCACAGAGAGGGCTTGAGAGATCTGCAAATGGCATTCTTTGAGTCCTCAAGGAGAACTGATCAGTATATCTGTATAAACTCTGTGGAAGGAGAATCCCTGTGGCTCACGCAAGGCTGGGAATGCTATATGTTCTCACCAGTTAGGGTAGACAACTTCATAATACATTAGGCATCAGGTAGAGTAGTCAGATGCAATTGTCCCAGTTCAACAACAACAACAACAAAAGACATAAAATAAAACTTTATGATCTTCTCTAAAAAATGTAAAGTGTGTATTAGTCATTCAGTAGGGTCTGACTCTATGCAAGCCCATGGACTGTAGCCCATCAGGCTCCTCTGTCCATGGAATTCTCCATGCAAGAATACTGGAGTGGATTGCTATGCCCTTCTCCAGGGGATCTTCCCAACCCAGGGATTGAACCTGGATCTCCCGAATTGCAGGCAGGTTCTTTACTGTCTGAGCCACCAGGGAAGTCAAAAAAAGAAAAAGAAAAATGTAAAAACAAGCTTTAAAAAGATCAAATGCTTCCCAAGGAACTTCATTTTGTCCCAGAAAGCTCAAAAGTATTCATAGACTACAAAACATACAGTATGCAACAAGGTGAATTCACATTCAATAAAAGGCACGTTCTGATATTCAATATAAAAATTACAAAGGATGCAAAGAAGTCACACAATATGATTCTTCAATTGCAATAGACCTGTAAATAAAACAGATGATAAAAGTAACAGACAAGGGCTTTAAAAATAATTATAACTGCATTCCATGCATTAAAAAAAAAAAAGGAAAGACTGATCATGTTAAATAGGGAAATAGATTATCTAATAATTACCCATCAAACTTGGGATGATGAAAAATATTTCTGAGTTGAAAGTTACAGTGGATGAACTAACAGCATATCAAGAAGAGATCAGTGAAATTAAAAACATAGTAATAAAAGCAATTCAAAATGAAACAAAGAAAGAAAAAATTAAATAAACAGAGCTCTAGAGGTATGGACCATTTCAAGTAACCTGATATACACATAAAGAGAGAAGAGAGAAGGGAGACGAAAAAAGTTTTAAGAGATAATGACTGATGATTTTTTTTAATTTGATGAAAATTATTAACTCACATATCCAAAAATGTCAGGCATGAATAAAACTACAACAAGCGGCATCAAAATCAAAACACTTAGAATTGTGACAAAGAGAAACATTAAAAGCAGACAGAGGGAAGATACCATTCCATAAAACGAGCAAAGAATAACACAGACTGCTCAGGAACTATGCAAGCCAGCCCACAGTGGAGAAAGATTTTTTAAGTTCTTAATTCTGAAAATATCATTAAAAGATAACAACACCTACAGAGATGGAGAAAAGTTTAATAGTTCCCTCTAGCTAGGGACAGGATGGATTAGAGGCATATGTGTGACTATATAGGAATAGCAGGAGGGGTCTTTGCAGTTACATGGGACACACGTGTGGTAAAACTGCATTGAACAATACACTCACACAGGTACATGCAAAACTAGTGAAAATATTAGTAAAGTATATGGATTGTATCAATGCCAATTTCCTGATTTTAATATTGTACTATAGGGGTCAAATAGCAGAATAGGAGGGCACCTAAAATGATGGAAATGACTCCTGCAGAGAATAAAAAAAAGAATGAAAAGAATTGAGGACAGTTTCAGAGACTTTCGGGACAACATTAAACACACAAACATATGCACAAAGAACACCTTGATTCAAAAGACAAATGCACTCCAATGTTCCTTGCAGCACTATTCACAATAGCCAGTATGGAAGCAACCCAAATGTCCATCAACAGAGGAGTGGATAAAAAAGATGCTATACACACACACACACACACACACACACATCCCTGGAGAAGGAAATGGCAACTCACTCCGGTATTCTTGCCTGGAAAATTCCATGGACAGAGGAGCCTGGTGGGCTACAATCCATGGGGTCATAAAAAGTCAGATGACTGAGTGACTAACACACACACACACACACACACACACACACACATATATATACACACTTAAAACGGAATATTGCTCACCACTAAAAGGAACAAAGTTGTGTCATTTGCAGAGATGTGGATGGGCCTAGAGATGTCATACAGAGTGAAGTAAGTCAGAAAGGAAAAAACAAATATTGTATATTAACACATATATATGTGGAAATGGCAACCCACTCCAGTATTCATGCCTGGAAAATCCCATGGACCAAGGAGCCTGGTGGGCTACAATCTATGGGGTCGCAAAGAGTCGGACACGACTGAGCGACTTCTGTGTGTATACGTGGAATCTAGAAAAATTATATAGATAATCTTACTTACAAAGCCATTAAGAGAGACACAGACATAGAGAATAAATGTATGGATACCAAGGGGAAGGCGAGGTGGGATGAATTGGGAGATTGGGATTGACATATATACACTGCTGCTGCTGCTGCTAAGTCGCTTCAGTCGTGTCCAACTCTGTGTGACCCCACAGACGGCAGCCCACCAGGCTCCCTCGTCCCTAGGATTCTCCAGGCAAGAACACTGGAGTGGGCTGCCATTTCCTTCTCCAATGCATGAAAGTGAAAAGTGAAAGTGAAGTCGCTCAGTCATGTCCGATTCTTAGCGACCCCATGGACTGCAGCCTACCAGGCTCCTCCGTCCATGGGATTTTCCAGGCAAGAGTACCAGAGTGGGGTGCCATTGCCTTCTCCAATATATAGACTACTATGTATAAAATAGAAAATGATTAACAACCTACTGTATAGCACAGGAAAATCTACTCAGTGTTCTGTGGTGACCTAAATGAGAAGGAACTCCAAAAAGAGGGGATATATGCATGTCCATGGCTGATTCACTTTGTTGTACAGCAGAAATTGATACAGCGATGTAAAGCAATTATCAGTATCAGTTCAGTTGCTCAGTCAAGTCCAACTCTTCGCCACCCAATGGACTGCAGCATGCCAGGACTCCCTGTCTATCACCAACTCCCAGAGTTTACTCAAGCTGATGTCCATTGAGTCGGTGATGCTATCCAACCATCTCATCCTCTGTTGTCCCCTTCTCCTCCCACCTTCAATCTTTCCCAGCATCAGTGTCTTTTTTTTTTTAACTTTACAATATTGTATTGGTTTTGCCATATATCAACATGAATCCGCCACAGGTATACACGTGTTCCCCACCCTGAACCCTCCATCCTCCTCCCTCCCTGTACCATCCCTCTGGGTCATCCCAGTGCACCAGCCCCAAGCATCCAGTATCGTGCATCGAACCTGGACTGGTGACTCATTTCATAAATAATATTACACATGTTTCAATGCCAGAATTGAAAAAGACACGTGTACCCCAAATGTTCATCGCAGCACTGTTTATAATAGCCAGGACATGGAAGCAACCTAGATGTCCATCAGCAGATGAATGGATAAGAAAGCTGTGGTACATATACACAATGGAGTATTATTCAGCCTTTAAAAATAATACATTTGAATCAGTTCTAATGATGTGGATGAAACTGGAGCCTATTATCAGCATCTTTTCAAATGAGTCAGCTCTTTGCATCAAGTGGCCAAAGTATTGGAGTTTCAGCTTCAGCATCGATCCTTCCAATGAAGAGTCAGGACTGATTTCCTTTAGAACTTCCCTGGTGGTTCAGACGGTAAAGTGTCTGCCTACAATGCAGGAGACCCAGGTTCAATCCCAGGGATGGGAAGATCTCCTGGAGAAGGAAATGGCAACCCACTCCACTATTCTTGCCTGGAAAATCCTTTAGGATGGACTGGTTGGATCTCCTTTCAGTCCAAGGGATTCTCAAGAGTCTTCTCCAACACCACAGTTCAAAAGCATCAATTCTTCGGCGCTCAGCTTTCTTCATATTCTAACTCTCACATCCATACGTGACTACTGGAAAAACCATAGCTTTGACTAGACGGACCTTTGTTGGCAAAGTAATGTCTCTGCTTTTTAATATGCTGTCTAGGATGGTCATAACTTTTCTTCCAAGGAGCAAGAGTCTTTTAATTTCATGGCTAGCAGTCACCATCTGCAGTGATTTTGGAGCCCAAGAAAATAAAGTCTCTCACTGTTTCCATTGTTTTCCCCATCTATTTACCATGAAGTGATGGGACCAGATGCCATGATCTTAGTTTTCTGAATATTGAGTTTTAAGCCAACTTTTTCACTCTCCTCTTTCACTTTCATCAAGAGGCTCTTTAGTTCTTCTTTGCTTTCTGCATAAGGGTGGTGTCATCTGCATATCTGAGGTTATTGATATTTCTCCCGGCAATCTTGATTCCAGCTTGTGCTTCATCCAGTCCAGCCTGTCTCATGATGTACTCTGCATATAAGTTAAATAAGCAGGGTGACAATATACAGCCTTGACATATGCCTTTCCTGATTTGGAACCAATCTGTTGTTCCATGTCTGGTTCTAACTGTTGCTTCTTGACTTGCATACAGATTTCTCAGGGGGCATGTCAGGTGATCTGGTATTCCCATCTGTTTAAGAATTTTCCACAGTTTGTTGTGATCCACACAGTCAACGGCTTTGGCATATAAAGTCAACAAAGCAGAAGTAGATGTTTTCCTGGAACTCTCTTGCTTTTTGGAGTAACAGGCAAATTTGGCCTTGGCATACAGAATGAAGCAGGTCAAAAGCTAACAGAGTTTTGCCAACAGAATGCACTAGTCATGGCACATCCTCTTCCAACAACACAGGAGAAGACTCTACACATGGACATCACCAGATTATCAACACCAAAATCAGTTTGGTTATATTCTTTGCAGCCGAAGATGGAGAAGCTCTCTATACAGTCCACAAAAACAAGACCAGGAGCTGACTGTGGCTCAGATCATGAATTCCTTATTGCCAAATTCAGATTTAAATTGAAGAAAGTAGGGAAAACCACTAGACCATTCAGGTATGACCTAAATCAAATTGTTTACGATTATACAGTGGAAGTGACAAATAGGTTCGAGGGATTAGATCTGATAGACAGTGCCTGAAGAATTATGGACGGAGGTTCATGACATTGTACAAGAGACAGGGATCAAGACCATTCCCAAGAAAAAGAAATGCAAAAATGCAAAATGGTTGTTTGAGGAGGCCTTACAAATAGCTATGAAAAGAAGAGAAGCGAAAGGCAAAGGAGAAAAGGAAAGATATACCCATTTGAATGCACAGTTCCAAAGAACAGCAAGGAGAGATAAGAAAGCCTTCCTCAGCGATCAATGCAAAGAAATAGAGGAAAACAACAGAATGGGAAAGACTAGAGATCTCTTCAAAAAAATTAGAGATATCAAGGCAGCATTTCATGCAAAGATGGGCACAATAAAGGACAGAAATGATATGGACCTAACAGAAGCAGAAGATATTAGGAAGAGGTGGCTAGAACACATAGAAGAACTATACATAAAAGATCTTCACAACCTAGATAATCATGATGGTGTGATCACTCACCTAGATCCAGACATCCTGGAATGTGAGGTCAAGTGGGCTTTAGGAAGCATCACTAAGAACAAAGCTAGTGGAAGTGATGGAATTTCAGTTGAGCTATTTCAAATCCTAAAAGATGATGGTGTGAAAGTGCTACACTCAATACACCAGCAAATTTGGAAAACTCAGTAATGGCCACAGGAATGGAAAAAGTCAGTTTTCATTCCAGTCCCAAAGAAAGGCAACTATACTCCAATAATAAAATAGAATAAACAATAGATTTAAATTTTTTTAATATTGTACTATATTTATGAAAGATGTTACCTTTTAAAGAACCTGGGTGAAAGGTAAAAGGAACCTCTTTGTACTATTCTTTGCAACTCTATGCAGTTTATGGTTATATCAAAATAAAACTGTTAAAAAAGAGGACATGTGAAAATTAAAAGAATTCAAAATCAATAAAAATGAACTATAAAGCAAAGAAAATCATTTAATAGAAAGAAAACAACACCAGATAGAAATTTAGATCTACACAAAACAACGAAAAACCCCCAAAATAGAATATGTGTGTCAATTTTAGATTTATTTCTTATATTTGTATATCTTTAATAACTGACTGCTTGAAGAAAAATAAGAAAACTCTATTGTGAAATATGTGACATGACATAAAATGTACATTTAAAAAAACCAAGGAGGAAATGGGAATGTATTAAGTTCTATACCACACATGACAGGCTTTCCTGTCCCTATCTCCTGGAGTTTGCTCAAACTCGTGTCCATAGAATCAGCAATGCCATCCAACCATCCCATTCTCTTTTGCCCTCATCTCCTCCTGCCTTCAATCTTTCCCAGCATTAGGGTCTTTTCCAGTGAGATCGCTCTTCACATCAGGTGGCGGAAGGATTGGAGCTTCGGTTTCAGTATCAGTCCTTCCAATGACTATTCAGGCTTATTTCCTTTAGGATGGACTGGTTTGATCTCCTTGCCGTCCGGGGCTCTCAAGAGTCTTCTTCAACACTACAGTTCAGAAGTATCAATTCTTCAGCACTCAGCTTTCTTTATGGTCCAACTCTCACATCTATACATAACACAAGCAGAATCCATGTAAAGACAGCAGCAGAGATTAGAGTTATGCAGGCACAAGTTAAAGAATACCTGGGGCTACCAGAAGCTGGGGGAGGCAAAGAAGGACCCTCCTGCAGAGATAGCAGATGGAGCATGGCCCTGATAATATTTTGATTTTTGGACTACTACTCTCCACACTGTGAAAGAATAAATTTTGTTGCTTTAAGCCACCAATATATGGGCACATTGTTATGATTTTCCCAGAAAACTAATTTTGTTGTTGTTTTTTAGTCGCTAAGTCATATCTGACTCTTTGCATCCTCGTGGACTGTAGTACCCCACATTCTTCAGTCCTCCACTGTCTCCTGGAGTTTGCTCAGTAATGCCATCCAACCATCTCATCCTCTGTCGCCCCTTTCTCCTCCTGACCTCAATCTTTCCCATCATCGAGGTCTTTTCCAATAAGTCAGCTTTTCATATCAGGTGGCCAAAGTATTGGAGCTTCAGCTTCAGCATCAGTCCTTCCAATGTATATTCAGAGTTGATTTCCCTTAGGATTGACTGGTTTGATCTCATTCCAGTCCAAGGGACTCCCGAGGGTCTTCTCCAGTACCACAACTCAAAAGCATCAATTTGAGGTTGAGCCTTCTTTATGAATCAACTTTTTTATGGACCAAGCAGGAAAGTATTAAAGCATCTCAATTATAACACATAAAATGCTAAATTGATATTTAAGCAAGTTCCAACTACACAAATGCCCTGTTTAAATATAAAAACACAAAAAGTTAAATACAGAATTACCATGCTGCTGCTGCTGCTGCTGCTGCTAAGTCGCTTCAGTCGTGTCCGACTCTGTGCGACCCCATAAACGGCAGCCCACCAGGCTCCCCCGTCCCTGGGACTCTCCGGGCAAGAACACTGGAGTGGGTTACCATTTCCTTCTCCAATGCATGAAAGTGAAAAGTGAAAGTGAAGTCGCTCAGTCGTGTCCTACTCTTAGCAACCCCATGGACTGCACCCTACCAGGCTCCTCCGTCCATGGGATTTTCCAGGCAAGAGTACTGGAGTGGAGTGCCATTGCCTTCTCTGACAGAATTACCATATGACCCCGCAATTCCATTTCTAGATATATACCCTGAAGTACTCAAAGCAGGGACTGAAGTAGTATATCAATGTTCATAGCAGCATTATTCACAGTAGCAAAAAGGTGGAAACAATTCAGGTGTCCATTCACAGATAAGCAGACACACTAAGAATAAAAGCTTTGAATGGCTACTTCATCAAAGAAGATACAAGATGACAAATAAGCATTTGAAAGTATACTCAACATTATTCAACATTAGCAAAATGTAATAGATTTAGGCACAGTGCAGTACCACTATAAAGCTATTAGAATGGCTAAAGTAAATTTTTTAATGAAAATATCAAGTACTGATGAGACTACAGAGGACCTGGAACTCTTGTGTAGTGCCAATGAAGTGTAAAATGGCACTGTTGATTTAGAAAACACTTGTTTTTCTTAAAAAGTTAAACATACACCAGAGAAGGATGTGTTCTGGGTCTCTCTCCTAACTTCTGCTGATTCCTTGGCTTGCGGCAGCAGAACTTCAGTCCTTACATTGTGTTCTTTTTGTGTGTGAATCTCTATGCCAAAATCTTTCCTATTTATAAGGATATCAGTCATATTGGTTCTGGGGCCTATTCTACTTCAGCATGACTTCATCTTAATTAATATAGCAACAACCTTATTTCCAAATAAAGTCACATCCTAAGGTGCTTAGGACTTCTGTGGGGAGAAACAATACAATCCATAATAACACCTATTAGAATAGCCAAAATTCTCTGTTCTCCTAGAGATTTGTTTATTTTTTAATTAATAGAGTTGATGTTTAGCCACTAAGTCACATCCGACCCCATAGACTGTAGCCTGCCAGACTCCTCTGTTCATGGGATTTCCCAGGCAAGAATACTGGAGTGGGTTGCCACTTCCTTCTCCAATCTTTTAATTAATAAAAAGTAAAAGGCTTTTTCTGACATTTTTTCTTGGGGGACCAGATTAATAAATTTGCCATTTATATTTGGTGCATTTAATTAAATGCTTGGGATAGGTTTAGAAGAAAGCTTTTTTTTTAAATTTTATTCAGTCCGGATTGTAATAGATGATTAAAAATTCTATTAGAGACAACTGTTGATATTATGATTTTTTTAACGTATATCTAATACTTTCCAATGAGTTGGCTTTCGCATCAGAAAGTATTGGAGCTTCAACTTCAGCAACAGTCCTTCCAACAGTCCTAAAGCCTCTGTTACCAAATTTTCAAATTTGCTTTGGTTTTTTGTAAATTTGATGAATATTTAAATCTCATCATCTGATAGTGATTTCCTGATTTTTAGTTTATGACAAAGATAATGCTATTTAATAAGTGGGTCAGATTAATAAACTCAAGCCCATGCTCACTAAAGAAATAATGGCAAAAGTTAAAAATAACTGACTAAGCCAGGTGCTGGAGAGTGTGAGGAATGATTGGAACTCTAATACACTGCTGGTGGGAATTTAAATAGTTCAACTTTGGAAAACAGTTTGGAAGTTTCTTTAAAAGTTACACATATTCCTACCGTATGACCTAGCTATTCCTTCACTACGTATTTACTCAAAACAAATGACTGCATGTGTCCACACAAGGATGTACGAAAATATTCATAGTAGCCTTAGACTAGTCAAAACAAAAAACAACTCATGTCCATCAGTGAGTAAATAGATAAAACAACTGGTATACCCATACCATGGAATACTACTCAGCAACAGAAGGAAATTACTACTGATACATAACAACATTAATGGATATCAAAATAAACACTCTGAGTAAAAGATGTGAGACAAAACAGTACCAAATATGTTATCCCATTTGTGTATAATTCCAAAAAATGCCAACTAGACTAGAGGGGGAAAACTCAAATTGATGGCCGCCTGAGGACAGGAAAAAGAGGGACAGAAGAAGGATTACAAAAGGGTCAGGACACTTTTGAAGGTGACGGGCACTGCTCATTATCTGGGTTGTAGGGGTTATTTCACATATATATGTTACTGTAAAATGTTATCAAATTAAACACTTTAAAGAAGTTAAGTCTATTTCGTGTCACCTATACCTCAATAAAGCTGTAAAAGAAAATCCTCTGACTCACTAGAAAGTGAGTTATGTTTTTCATATATTTACAAAATACCTAATACCAAGCCAGAAACACAGCAAGTACTCAATATAAACTTGATGACTGAAAAGAATCTTAATGAAGAGCTATGAGGAAATATTTTAACTACCCTCAAAAATCATGCATCTATTAAGCATTTACTAATCTATACCAATACATAGTATAAATGAAAGAGTAAGACAAAATAATTTGTTGCTAAAAGCACCATTTATACAAAAATTACCTGTTAAATATAATTCAATTTGCTTGCTTATTAAAATAGTTTTTCCAAATATTCCTACTAGGTGAAATTGCTAATATAATTTGATTGATTTAACATTGTAAAAATGCATTTCTAGAATCCATAACCTATATTATATGCTTAGTTGTTTTATTGTTATTATCACTATTATTACTATCTTTTGAACTACATGTTCTTGGGATTTCCCTAGTGATCCTGTGGTGAGGACCCCATGCTCCCAATTCAGAGATCATGGATTCACTCCCTGGTCAGAGAACCAAGATCCCATATGCTGGGAAAAAATAATGGACAAGGCTTATAATGAACCAAAAAAGGGTAGTAAAGATCTTATTCAATAAAAGTAAAATAATATGTTTAAAAATAAATAAATCAACTAGATATTCTTTTTCCCTGGGCTTCCCTGATGGCTCAGTTGGTAAAGAATCTGCCTGCAATGCAGGAGACCTGGGTTCAATCCCTGGGTTGGGATGATCCCCTGGAGAAGAGTATGGCAATCCACTTCAGTACTCTGGCCTGGAGAATTCCATGGACAGAGGAGACTGTCAGGCTACAGTTTGAACTAGATATTCTTGGGATTTCCCTAGTGATCCTGTGGTGAGGACCCCATGCTCCCAATTCAGAGATCATGGATTCACTTCCTGGTCAAGGAACTAAGATGGGGAGTTGGCCACGACTCATTGACTTTCACTTTTACTTTCTTTTTCCCTATTCCTTTTCTGAGGAAATCAAAATCTACATAGTTCTTTTTCTGTCAAGTGAATATTTAACAAATCAGTTTCTGAAATTTTTACTTGTTGTGATTAGCCTTATTCCACTAACCCAAAATAAGCACTTTCCTCTCTTCTCCCCACTTATTCCCAGTCCCCATTCCAGTATTTCTTTAGCATGTACATTAACAGCACAGTATCAATTTTGATTGGTCATCTCCAAATCCTTCTAATGTTAATGCTACTGCTAAGTCACTTCAGTCGTGTCCAACTCTGCGCGACCCCATAGACGGCAGCCCACTAGGCTCCCCCGTCCCTGGGATCCTCCAGACAAGAACACTGGAGTGGGTTGCCATTTCCTTCTCCAATGCATGAAAGTGAAAAGTGAAAGTGAAGTCCCTCAGTCATGTCCGACTCTTAGCAACCCCATGGACTGCAGCCTACCAGGCTCCTCCATCTATGGGATTTTCCAGGCAAGAGTACTGGAGTGGGGTGCCATAGCCTTCTCCGAAGGGTGCAGTGAAACCTCAGCTTTTATTCTAACAGCATGTCATTTTTTAAAATTTAAAGCAACACTTCTTTCCCTAAGTATCTATTAATAAGCCAAAAGATTTTATAAATCAGTTAGTGTCCATATACCGGCTGTCATATTACAGCTATTCTTATTCAAGCCTAGCTTCTTTATTAAAAAATAATCTTAGTAAGTTGTATCTTGGGTCTTCCCATTTGATCTATATGGTATATTTTACAATGGTGATTTTACCAAATCTCAATTTACAAAATCTCTGGAATGTGATATAGTATAATAAAACTTTGACTTTTGATATTAAGTAGGTGATAAATGTGCTACATAGATTCATTTGTCATGTGTATACTGCTAGTTCTGACTTAATGCCCTGTAATTAGAGGAAAGTATAATACTCATGCCTGTGTCTTGAAGAAAAGTAAACAGCAACAGAACCAAGACATTTGCCTTTTCATTATTCTAGCAGCCTGAGCAGGATGACCTAAGATGGTGATCCTCAAGTAGAAATCAACGCCAATCCATCACTCTTTCTGGGGACTAGGAGTCGCTATTCCTGACCCACAATTATCAGGACCCACAATTCTGGAAAAGGACAAAAGATTCCAACAACTCACATTAGATTGGGATCTGACACAATATGCCTTTAAATTTTCCATCAGTAACTGCCCATTTCCTTGCCAGTTTTTGTCCAGTACCCCTCTGCTGCCACTTTTTAAAGCAGCAGTCCCCAACCTTTTTGGCACCCGGCACTGCTTTCATTAAAGCTTCCCAGGTGGCACTAGTGGTAAAGAACCCACCTGCCAATGCAGGAGACATAAGAGACATGGGTTTGATCCCTGGGTCAGGAAGATCCCCTAGAAAAGGAAATGGCAACCCACTCCAGTATTCTTGGCTGGAGAATCCCATGAACAGAGGAGCCTGTCAGTCTACAGTCCATGGGGTCACAAAGAGTCGAACACAACCAAAGTGACTTAGCAGCACACAATATGCACTGGTTTCGTGGAAGACAATTTTTCCACGGACTGGGAGGGAGGGTTGGTTTTGGGATGATTCAAGCATATTTATTGTGCACTTTATTTCTATTGTTATTACATCAGCTCCACCTCAGATCATCAGGCATTAGATCCAATAGTTTGCAGACCTCTATTTTTAAGGATGCCTGTTTATTGTGTTACTGAACTGAACTCTTCTCTTAAATACTGGCAGCAGCAGGAGCGTTCTTAAAAAGAGATACTTCAAAGAGAACATTACTTCCTTGGAATTTATAAAGAGTACTGATGAACCTATTTGCAGATCAGCAATGGAGACATAGACATAAAGAACAGACTTACGGACACGGCTGCGGGGGAGGAAAGAGAGGGTACAATGTATGGAGAGGGTAACATGGAAACTTACATTACTATATGTAAAATAGATAGCCAGTGGAAATTTGCTCTTGACTCAGGAAACTCAAACCGGGCTTAGTAACAACCTAGAGGGGTTGGATGGGGAGGGAGGTGGGAGGGATGTTCAAGTGGAAGGAAACACAGGTAAGCCTATGGCTGTTGATGTTTGGTAGAAATCAACACGATACTGTAAGGTAATAATCCTTCAATTAAAAATAAATTTTTTTTTTTTTAAAAAGAGAATGTCACTTCTTCAAAGAAAAGTGAAAGGATGAAAGTTTTGCATTCATTCCACTTTATTCCTACATATATACATCATCAAACCTTTGATGGCCCACTCACCAGGAAGAATTCACATTCCACTGAAAAGCCCCTACTCTCTTTCCACAAGCAAACTGGTAAGTTGAATCCAGTCTTCACTTTGTTTTTCTGGCCTGGAAAATCTCCCTTTCCCATTCCTTCAGTATTTGTGCCACACTTAAGAATCTGCGCCATATAGTGGACACAAGTAGGATTCAAAACTAAGAACTTTCCAGATATGGTTTAGCTTCAGATGAGCCATTCATCAATATACTACAAGGCATTTAATATCTTGTGTTTTTTTTTTTTCAAAAAATATCAAGCTGCTCTCTAGGCAATTGGATGATATCTGTCATTTATTACCAGCTAAAGTT
Source organism: Bos indicus x Bos taurus (assembly GCF_003369695.1). NCBI lineage: Eukaryota > Metazoa > Chordata > Mammalia > Artiodactyla > Bovidae > Bos > Bos indicus x Bos taurus. Next base: position 43,051,035 of record NC_040089.1, read on the forward strand.
GGTGAATACAGCTCACTAAACTATGTTCTAATATTAAGGATTTCAGCAAAAACACTCCATGCCTAGGATAAACTATACTTCTAAAAGAGCTGGGACTCTGCTTTTATTTCACTATCTGTAAATGGACAATAGAACCCTCGGACTATTGGTCATAGACACAAGAAAGAATGATTATAAATTAGGGAGTTTGGGAGATAGGCAGCTGAAAACACTAATATTCTTCCAAGAACCAGATTCTCTAAAAGTTCTCTAAGGGTCCAGTCGATTTCAAAGTGTAACTAGGACTTTTTCACTAGTTTATTGAATGACCATATTTCAAAAAATTATCTTAAACAAAGTTGAAAAACAAACAAGAGACTAACAAAAAAGAATTCACATGTGTGACTGAGAAAGGCTTAATATCCATACCATACATAAAGAGTATAGACACATTAAGCAAAAGATAAACTCTTCCATATTAAAATAGGCAATGTATGTGGAAAATCACCTTCAAAAGAAAAATCAAGATATTAAAAAGAAATTTGATCACAATAAGGAATTAAAAACTGAAATACTAATGGTAATAATAATAATATGCTTTTCTCACATATCAAAGCAGAAAATATTTTTCAGTGATGATACCCAAAGTTGGCAAGGATTTAGGAAGCAAGGCATTCTCACATGTGGCTGGTCACAATCAAATTACTCTTCTTAGATGAAGGTATATATTTATATGATACGTATATTCATTTATTTTAAAGACATATATATTAATACATTTCAAGACATGCATATATTTTATTATGCAGATAAATGTATATTATTTGCTATTTACAAATGTATTTTAAAGAATAAACACTAAAAAATACTTATTGCATATTATATCTTTTACATGAATTTTCATATTACATGGTTATTTTTAAAGGCATATTTCTATTCTGCAACTTGTGCTTAGTTGCTCAGACATGTCCAATTTTTTGCAGCCCTTTGGATTATAGCCCACCAGGCTCCTCTGTCCATGGGATTCTCCAGGAAACAATACTGGAGTGGGCTGCCATGCCCCTCCAGGGGATCTTCCTGACCCAGGGATTGAACCCATGTCTCCTGTGTCTCCTGCACTGCAGGTGGGTTCTTTACCTGCTGAACCACTGGAGAAGCCCCTATTTTCTGAAACACTAATTGAAGATATGTTAATTCAAGATTCTGGCTCTTCTAAAGTAGAGGACATTCAGAGACTTCTTTGAGATTCTTCTCAAAATTTCTGATGCCATGTATGCTAGAGGAGAATGAAGAGTGGACATCATTCTTCAACAAATCCATAAAACCAGATGTATTTACAAGCATTACAAGCACTCCCTCTATAGGCAGAGTAGATGACATTTTTTTCCCAACTGAACTTTTTTTAACCAAACTTTAACCATTTTGAAGAAGTCAACTTTGTGATTTCAAAAAAAAGCCCACAAAATATCTACATATGCATAATATGTGAAAATCCGAAACTCTGATCACTAAGACATCTGTTGTTGTTATTTGTTTTAGTCATTTGTCTGACTCTTTTGTGACCCCATGGACTGTAACCCACCATACTCCTCTCATATACTCCTCATATACCATGAGATTTCCCAGGCAAGAATACTGGAGTGGGTTACCATTTCCTTCTCCCAGGGGATCTTCCCAGGCCGGGGATCTTCCCAGGCCAGGGATCAAACCCACGTCTCCCGCTTGGCAGGCAGATTCTTTACCACTGAGCCACCCGGTAGTTTTACTCAGTCACATGTTGAAAGAAAATATATCCCTCATTACCTGCTTTAGATTATTAGAATAAATGTAAAAGCAATTCTGAAGTGTATGATATCATTTAAAGAGACTAATTCTGGTCTCATTCTGCTCCAAATTATAAATAAGCTCCACATTTCCAAGAGAAATGGATTCACCAAAGTTACCCATTATGTTATTTTCTTTTTACTAGACATTATCAAAGCAAATTTGTAGGATAGATCTAAAAAGACTGTAGATTAAAGAAAACTTTAGCCTTGGTAAAATTGTAGACTTTAAATCAGACCCTCTTCAAAACATGTTATTTTCTCTGTGCTTTTCACTGACCAATGTAAAGTGTTCATTGTTTCCAGGGGCTTTATGTTTCCATTGAATGAGTCTCCGTAACAGAAGTACTTTGGTTTTTGTGCCCCATAACAGGCAATGATAAAAGCAAAACTAATGAATTCATAAACTAAATTATACATTGTTTTGACACATTCAACATCACCCTAAGCCCAGTACAAATACAGACAGGTCTCTATAATGTAATCTCCAAAATACAAATTTAAGATTGTATTAATGGGAAGCAATCATAGACCATAGACACCATAACTTAGCAAAGTTGATGACTAGTAGTTCTTGATCGTGTACTGAAGAATTCAATAACATATTTGTTTAGAGTTAAATTATAGTTTAAGTAAGATAATATACCATTAAAATAATTTAACAAAGAAAGTATTTAAAATTCCAGAAGGCAATATGAAAAAAATTTTCACCTAGATCATTGTATATCTGAACTCATCCTTGGACCCAATAGGAATTATAGACTGAGATTCAAACTTCTTATCACTTTCAGTTCAGTTCAGTTCAGTTCAGTCACTCAGTCGTGTCTGAATCTTTGCGACCCCATGAACCACAGCACACCAGGCCTCCCTGTCCATCACCAACTCCCGGAGTCCACCCAAACCCATGTCCATTTACAACCATCTCATCCTCTGTCGTCCGCTTCTCCTCTTGCCCTCAATCATTTCCAGCATCAGGGTCTTTTCTAATGAGTCAGCTCTTCGCATCAGGTGGCCAAAGTATTGGAGTTTCAGCTTCAGCATCAGTCCTTCCAATGAATATTCAGAACTGATTTCCCTCATCACTTTACAATGACCCAAATTACCAAACATTTGTTGAACAACTACTCTGTGCCTCTGTCATCTCTATGGTTACACAATAGAATAAGACACAACCTTTACCCTAGAAAAGTTTATAGTCTAGTAGAAAATATAAGTATCTGAAGATTTTATTTTAACTACTAGGACAAAGGTAAATAAAAATAACATAGAAGACTAGAGATAAATATTTATCCCTCAAGGAAGATATCTGAGAGGATGATGCCTCACTTAAGTCTTAAAAATGAACATAGCCAGGAGGAAAAAAAAAATGTGAGGAAGGCATTCCAGCTAGAACAAACATCAGAAGCACAGGCATAGAGGTAGGAAATAGCAGAGTATATTCAAGAAATAATTAGGGACTTAAAGAAGAGTAAGGACAATATTACAGAAGAGAAGTATTTGAAATCTAAAATATAATCAAGATGAAAATTGATTAGATATAAGCACGAAAAGAGAGGGAAGAGTCTGAAAGTCTAAGACAGGATTCTGTCTTGAACACGGCTGATGCCGTTAAGTGACATTAGAACCAATTATGGGCTTCCCAGGTGGCGCTAGTGGTAAAGAACCTGCTTGCCAATGCAGGAGACCATAAAAGATGCAAGTTCAATCCCTGGGTGAGGAAGATCCCCTGGAGGAAGCACCACAACCCACTCCAGTATTCTTGCCTGGAGAATCCCACAGACAGAGGAGCCTGGCTGGCTACCATCCATGGGGTCACAAAGAGTCAGACACGACTGAAACAACTTAGCAGACATGCACAGAAATAATGACCCTTGCTTTCTCTCCCACTGACAACCCCACAATGTGTGTGTCCGCACACACTTGTGGACACACAGAAAGAGAAACAGAAAGGAAAAACCTCATCTATAGTGAAATATAGGTCTTTAGACAGAGTATGCCCACCCTGGCATACCAGAACCACTACTTTCCATCTGTCTAAATGGTACCAATTTTTCAGGGTTTGGCTTATGTCCTGACTTTTTCATGGAAGGCTTTCTTGACCATCACCACTTTTAAGATTTCTTTGATTTCTCCTTACTCTGACAAAACCAACTGCCTGATGGCTAACTCCACACATTTCAGAGATTAGTCAAAGATTATTCTTTCATTAGTGAAGTGAAGTCTCTCAGTAGTGTCCGACTCTTTGTGACCCCATGAACTGTAGCCTACCAGGCTCCTCCAGCAATGGGATTTTCCAGGGAAGAAAACTGGAATGGGTTGTCATTTCCTTCTCCAATTCTTTCATTATCTTATGTTATTTTTTAGAATAAAAAATAACTTTATTATTCATTTAATTGGAGTTTTTAATAATTAATTTTATGAATTATATTCTTCAAATAAGAAGCAATGAAATTTTTAAAAAATGAAAAATTACCCAAAATGCCATCACCATGCTGCTGTTAAGTCACTTCAGTCGTGTCCGACTCTTTGCGACCCCATAGACGGCAGCCCACCAGGCCCCCCCGTCCCTGGGATTCTCCAGGCAAGAACACTGGAGTGGGTTGCCATTTCCTTCTCCAATGCATGAAAGTGAAAAGGTGATCATTATTTTAGAGTTTGGTATGTGTACTTTTATACATATTTCAATACATATATAAATAATGTTATATAAATAGGACAAAACTCTAAAACCCATTCTATAAGCTGTTTATTTTTTCCCACATGACATCAATTTTCTGTATATATACCATTTTACAGTGTGTCATAACTTATGCATTTATTTTGCTGTTCCTTCTGTAATGGCTCAGATTTTGTTAATTAATATTTAATAGTTCTTATTTTCTAACATATGCATTTAAGGCCACACATTTTCCTTTAAGCACTGTTTTAGCAGCGTGACAAATTTTGATACATCATTTCTTTTATTCAGTCCATAATATTTTATAAAATACCCTGCGATTTCTTCTTTGATCTATCATTTATTTAGAAGTATGTTGATTAAGTTCCAAACACAAGACTTTCCAAATTATCTTTTGTTATTTATTTCTAGTTAACTCCATTGAAGTCCAGGAACATGTTCTATAGAAGTAAAAATGTGTGAGGTGTGTTAAAACTAGCTTTATGGACAGCATATAAAAGTTTAGTTAATTGTTTCACGTGTGCTTGAAGAGAATATGTATATATCAGTAGGTGAATGCAATGTTTGATAAATGTGATTAGGTCAAGTGTGTAACTCATGTTGTAAACTCTTTGGTACCCCTACAGATATTTATCTGCCTATCAGTTATCAAGACAATTGTTTGAAATCTCCTACTATGATTGTGAATCAATCTATTTTCCCTTTAAATTTCATCAATTTCTGCTTTCTATATTTTGAAATTATTGTTAGACCCAAACAAGTTTAGAATACCTATACTCTTCTGGCAAATTGAAACATTATGAACCATCTTTTCAAGTTCTTAGTGACCTTTTGTGCATTACTTTCTGAGTTGTTTGACAATAATACTGGCACAGCATCTTTCTTGTAGTGTTTGCATTGTATTGTATATATTAGTGTTTACATAGTATGTACTTTTTCATTCTTTCACTTTTAGTATTTTCTGAATCCTTATATTTTAAAAGTGTCTCTTTGAAGAAGCACACAATTGGGCTTAAGTTTTTATTTAACTTGTTAACCTTTGTTTTAATTTTTCTATATTTTCCCACTTCATGTCTTCCTGTACTTCATTCTGGATATTTTTCCAAACTATAACTGATTATCTCTTCAGTTGTGACTAATCTGTTGTTCAACACATTCACTGAGCTCTGAATAAATTTTGTCATATTTTTCAAGTGTAAAATCTTGATTTGGTTCCATTTGCAGTTTTTTTGCCATTCCCTGCCAAAATTCCCATTTATTTTTTTGACTATTTTGAAGAGAGCTGTTGTAAGTCCATGTCTAATAAACTGATTATCTAGATTTTTTTTCTATTTCTATTATCTGTTGTTTCCTTTGGCATTTGTTCATATTGCTTTGTCACCTAGTATGCCTGGGTTTGAGCTTCCCTGGTGGCTCAGACGGTAAAGAGTCCCCCTGCAGTGCAGGAGACTCAGCTGCAATCTCTTGGTTGGGAAGATTCCCTGGGGAAGGGAATGGCAATGCACTCCAGTATTCTTGCCTGGAGAATTCCATGGACAAAGGAGCCTGGTGGGCTAAAGTCCATGGGGTTGCATAGATTCAGACACAACTGAGTGACTAACACTTTTCCATATTTGGCCTTGTTTTTATTTTTATGTTAGGCACTAAATTCTAATGATTTTGAGAGACCATTTAAGGCTAAAATATTGTTTTCACTGAACGAGGGTTTAACTTTTATTCTGGTTATGGAGATACATAGAGATAGGAGCAATCCAAGATTATTTCAATCCAATTAGCATTTAAGTTATTAAACCTGAGCTTTAGTCATCCTGGTTGCTCTTCATTAGAGGCTTTCACTTCCATGAAGAACTTCTTCTACTTCACCCAAAAAACTAGTGCTTGCACCAAATTTCCACCTTCCTCGACAAGCTCTGAGCTTTAATTTTTGCCCCACACTCAAGGGGAAAGTCGAAGGCAGTGGCACCCCACTCCAGGACTCTTGCCTGGAAATTCCCATGGACAGAGGAGCCTGGTAGGCTGCAGTCCATGTGGTCGCTAGGAGTTGGACACACCAAACGACTTCACTTTCACTTTTCACTTTCATGCATTGGAGAAGGCAATGGCAACCCGCTCCAGTGTTCTTGCCTGGAGAATCCCAGGGATGGGGGAGCCTGGTGGACTGCTGTCTATTGGGTTGCACAGAGTCAGGCACGACTGAAGTGACTTAGCAGCAGCAGCAGCAACAGCAAGGGGAAAGTGGCCCAAATATATACCCACTAATTTCTTTCTTCTCCTACTTTTTGGCCCTGTAATTTTTCATTGCCTTGTTAGGTCTTCCATGACTTCAAATATATGGGATTTATATATTTTGTCCAACTTTTCTAGTTGTTCTCAGAGGAAATAGAAGCTCAATCATTTTTAGCCAATCTCTTAATAATAATAGCTTGTATTTTTGAGTGTTTACAAAGTCCTAGATTCTGTTTCAAGAGCTTTATTTGTATTATTTTTTTTAATTTTTGAAGTATAGCTGACTTACAAAGTTGTGTTGATTTCTGTTGTATAGCAGTGATTCAGTTATACAATCCTTTTCATATTTCCATTATCATTTATCACAGGAGATTGACTATAGTTCCTTGTGCTATATAGTTGAGACCTTGTCGTTTTTCCATTCTATAAATATATAATAGTTTGCCTGTGGCAATCCCAAACTCCCAACCCATCTGTCCCCTGCCTCCCCTCCCTCCTGGTAACCACAAGTCTGTCCCCATGTCTGTGACTCTGCTTCTGTTACATAGACAAGTTCATTTATGGCATATTTTAGATTCCACACATAAGTGATATCACGTGCTACTTATCTTTCTCTCTTTGACTTACTTCACTTACTATGATCATCTCTATATCCATGTAAGTGCAAAAGACATTATTTCATTCTTTTTTTATGGCTGAATAGTATTCTGTTTTTTATATGTGCCACATTTTCTTTATCTATTCATCTGTCGATGAACATTTAGACTGTTTCCATGTCTTGGTTATTGTGAATAATGCTGCTATGATTATAGGGGTACATGTATTTTTTTGAATTATAGTTTTTTTCCGGATATACACCCTGGAGTATGATTGCTGGATCATATGATAACTCTATTTTTAGCTTTGTAAGGAACCTCCATACTGCTTTCCATAATGGTTTCACCAATTTACATTGCCACCAGCAATGTAGTAGGATTCTCATTTCTCCACATCCTCTCCAGTTACTTGGAGTAACTTTCAAAATGGCCATTCTGACCAGGACCAGTGTGAGGTGGTACCTCACTGTAGTTTTGTTTTGCATTTCTCTTCATAATCAGTGATATGGAGCATTTTTTGTGCCTATTGGTCATTTGTGTGTCTTCTTGGATAAATTTCTATTTAGATCTTCAAGGTAGGTACTTTGATCTTCGAAGCAGGCCCATTTTGTAAATGGTAAAACTGACACCAACAGAGGTTAAATAACTTGTCTAATGTTACAAAAAATGTCATGGAGCTAGAATTCAAATTCATGCAATTTGACTAAAATGTTGATAGTTTTAACAACACTTCACTACCTCTTGTTGTTTTCAAGTTTTTTCAAATTATAAATCTTTTTGCATATATATTTGGTTTTCCCTGGTGGCTCAGACAGTAAAGAATCCACCTGTAATGCAAGAGACCTGGGTTCAAACCCTGGGTTGTAAAGATCCTCTGGAGAAGGGAACGGCTGCCCACTCCAGTATTCTTGCCTGGAGTGTTCCATGGACAGGGGAGTCTGGCTGCCTATAGTCCATGGGGTTGCAAAGAATCAAACACGACTGAGCAAAATAAAGAACATGTAGGTCAGACAGTTCAGTTGCTGAGTCGTGTCCGACTCTTTGCAACCCCATGAAGTGCAGCATTCTAGGCCACCCTGTCCATCACCAACTCCTGGAGTCTGTTCAAACTCATGTCCATTGTGTCGCTGATGCCATCCAACCATCTCATCCTCTGTCATCCCCTTCTCCTTCCACCTCCAATCATTCCCAGCATCAGAGTATTTTTTGGTTGAGTCAGTTCTTCACATCAGGTGACCAAACTGTCGGAGTTTCAGCTTCAACATCAGTCCTTCCAATGAACACCCAGGACTGATATCCTTTAGGATAGACTGGTTGGATCTCCTCGCTGTCCAAGGGACTCTCAAGAGTCTTCTCCAACACCGCAGTTCAAAAGCATCAGTTCTTCAGTGCTCAGCTGTCGTTATAGTCCAACTCTCACATCCGTACATGACTACTGGAAAAACCATAGCCTTGACTAGATGAACCTTTGTTGGCAAAGTAATGTCTCTGCTTTTTAATATGCTGTCTAGGTTGGTCACAACTTTTCTTCCAAGGAGCAAGCATCTTTTAATTTCATGGCTGCAATCACCATCTGCAGTGATTCTGAAGCCCAAAATAAACTCTGTCACTGTTTCCGTTGTTTCCCTATCTATTTGCCATGAAGTGATGGGACTGGATGCCATGATCTTTGTTTTCTGAATGTTGAGCTTTAAGCCAACTTTTTCACTCTCCTCTTTCACTTTCATCAAGAGGCTCTTTAGTTCTTCTTTGCTTTCTGCCATAAGGGTGGTGTCACCTATGTATACGAGGTTATTGATATTTCTCTCAGAAATCTGGATTCCAGCTTGTGCTTCATCCAGCCCAGCATTTCTCATGATGTACTATGCATATAAGTTAAATAAGCAGGGTGACAATATACAGTCTTGACATACTCCTTTCTCAATTTGGAACCAGTTTGTTGTTCCATGTCCAGTTCTAGCTGCTGCTTTATATATATACACACACATACATATATACACATACATTATACATATGTGTGTGCATACTAAGTCACTTCAGTCGTGTCTGACTCTTTGCAACCCTATGGACTGTAGCCTGCCAGGCTCCTCTGTCTATGGAATTCTCCAGGCCAGAATACTGGAGTGAGTTGCCATGCCCTGCTCCACGGGATCTTCCAGACCCAGGGATTGAACCCATGTCTCTTACTTCTCCTGCAATAGCAGGCGGGTCCTTTACCACTAGAGCCACCTGGGATGCCCCATATTATACATATATATAATTGTTAATTTTCAAGAATTTATTAAGAATATATTCCCATAAGTGAACACACTGGGTCAGAGGCATACTTATATGAAATATGAATAAATATTAACATACTACCTTTCATTAGTTTAAATAAAATTTTCATATTTTAAATATTCATTAATACCTTAAATATTTGTTCAGAGTTTCCAATATAAGAAGTTAAAAACAACATTCTACTGTATTTACTTTCTTCTCTGCTTACTTGTTAGACTGAACATCTTTATATATATATATATATATATATATATATGCCATTTATATATTTGTCTTTTCTACATTACAAAATCGTGTGATTTTATTCTTAATGGTATATTCATCTTTTTCTTTTATTTATGAACTTTCCATTTGTTGTTTGTTAAAAATATTAAATTTTGTCACACCTGATACAAATATTTTCTCATCTTCCATTTTACTGGTTTTTTGCTGTGTGTGTGTGTGTGTGTGTGTGTGTGAGCACACGGACACACACATGCAGAGCTTTATTCAGGCTTTCCCCACATACTCTGTAGTTATTTTTTAAATTCTTCCATATTGAATTTTCTTTCAATATTTTTTAATTTTTTGTCTGAGTTCAACTGTACTTTATTTTGCTAATTAATAGGAGAACCATTTTGTCTTTCCTTTTCCAAATAGCTAATTAGTACCCCAATGTAAGTTAATATTAGAGTAAACCCATTTTTTTCTTAGGGAATGAAACTTAATTTATTCTATCCTAAATTTTCTGACATACTTTGTTCTACTTCTGTTGCCTATTCAGCTCTGTTTATCTCTCTTCTGCTATGTCATTACCACATTATTTTATTACAAATAATAGAATCTGGCACTATGGCTTACTAATTGTTTCAGTCATATACACCCTTTATGCCCAACCAGACTCTCATATCTTTGAAATCAGAGATTAGATCTCATATTTGTGCTTGTTTATATGTGTATTCTCTAAGGCACTCAAAAGAATACTGCACATTTGTGTACGTGTGTGCTCAGTCACTTAGTCATGCTCGACTCTTTGTGGCCCCATGGACTGTAGCCCATCAGGCAACTCTGTCTATGGGTTTCTCCAGGCAAGAATACTGAAGTAGGTTGCCAATTCCTCCTCCAGGGTATTTTCCCCACACTGTGATCAAACTTGTGTCTCCTGCATAGGCAGGCAGATTCTTTACCACTGCATCACCTGGGAATGATAGCTCAGTTGGTGAAGAATCCCCCTCAATTCAGGAGACCCCGGTTCAATTCCTGGGTTGGGAGGATCCCCTGGAGAAGGGATAGGCTTCCCACTCCAGTATTCTTTGGCTTCCCTTGTGACTCAGCTGGTAAAGAATCCACCTGCAATGTGGGAGACCTGAATTTGATCCCTGGGTTGGGAAGATCCTCTGGAGAAGGGAAAGGCTTACCCACTCCAGTATTCTGGCCTAGAGACTTCCATGGACTGTATAGCCCATGGGGTCGCAAAGAGTCCGACACAACAGAGCAACTTTCACTTTCACCTGGGAAGATCCATTACACATTCATTGAACTAAACTGCATTTTTCCAAATTCTCTCAGAATTTCTGAGACCAAAATATTATTCTTCCTGAACTAGCTTTAGATGTTTGCTATGTAAGGCATGGAAAATATTTTGGAACAATCTTAGTTAATCATAGAACTGGCTAATCTATTGCCCTTTGTTGTATCTCCATAACTACCCAAGAATCAGAAGTATTAGTTGCTCTATTTAAGTATGTGGGCTTTATGAATCTGACTACTTTCATTGAAAGTTATGATTACTAGGAATTAGGAATACTTCTTTTACTCTACAATGGAATTGAGCAAAAGATTTTTACTTTGAGCACAAGCTTAGGGTTTTGAGAAACCCTTCGTTTTGTGGTGTCTCAAACGTGGGTTTTGGCAGGTGACATTTGCTACAAATTTTGATTTAGTCACCTATCAGCTCTTCACTTGATAGGTAATAGACATGCATTGAGGATTTTGATTAATAAAGAACTAATGAATAAATAAATATTTAACTTTTTCTAATCACAATATGTATTACAGGAGTGGCAGCTGAGAGGAGATACCCCACGTCCAAGGTAAGGAGCAGCGGCAGCACTTTGCTGGAGCAGCCCATGAAGAGACACACCATGTCCAAGATAAGAGAAACCGCACTAAGACGGTAGGCGCTGAGACAGGGCATCAGAGGGCAGACTGAAACCACAATCACAGAAAACTAGCCAATCTAATCACATGGACCATAGCCTTATCTAACTCAATGAAACCAAGCTATGCCATATAGAGCCACCCAAGACGGTCAGGTCACGGTGGAGAATTCTGACAAAATTTGGTCCACTGGAGAAGGGAATGGCAAACCACTTCAATATTCTTGCCTTGAGAATCCCATGAATAGTATGAAAAGGCAAAAAGATAGGACACTGAAAGATGAACTCCCCAGGTGGATAGGTGCCCAATATGCTACTGGAGATCAGTGGAGAAATAACTCCAGAAAGAATGAAAGGACAGAGCCAAAGCAAAACAAAACAAAACAAAACAAAACACCCAGTTGTGCATGTGACTGGTGACAGAAGCAAGGTCCAATGCTGTAAAGAGCAATATTGCATAGGAACTTGGAATGTTAGGTCCATGAATCAAGGAAAATTGGAAGTGGCAAATAGGAGATGGCAAGAGTGAACATCAACATTCTAGGAATCAGTAACTAAGATGGACTGCAATGGGTGAACTTAAATCAGATGACCATTATATCTACTATAGTGGGCAGAAATCCCTTAGAAGAAATTAAATAGCCATCATAGTCAACAACAGAATCCAAAATGCAGTACTTGGATGTAATCCCAAAATGACAGAATGATCACTGGTCGTTTCCAAGGCAAACCATTCAATATCAGAGTAATCCAAGCCTATGCCCCAACCAGTAACGCTGAAGAAGCTGAAGTTAAATGGTTCTGTGAAGACCTACAAGACCTCTTAGAACTAACACCTAAAAAAGATGTCCTTTTCATTATCGGGAACTGGAATGCAAAAGTGGGAACTCAAGAAACACCTGGAGTAACAGGCAAATTTGGCCTTGGAATACAGAATGAAGCAAGGCAAAGGCTAATAGAGTTTTGCCAAGAGAATGCACTGGTCATAGCAAACACCCTCTTCCAACAACACAAGGCTCTACACATGAACATCACCAGATGCCCAACACCAAAATCAGATTGACTATATTCTTTGCAGCCAATTGGAGAAGCTCTACAAAGTCAGCAAAAACAAGACCAAGAGCTGACTGTGACTCAGATCATGAACTCTTATTGCCAAATTCAGTCTTAAATTGAGGAAAGTAGGGAAAACCACTAGACCATTCAAGAATGACCTAAATCAAATCTCTTATGATTATACAGTGGAAGTGACAAATAGATTTAAGGGACTAGATCTGATAGACAGAGTGCCTAATGAAGTATGGACAGAAGTTCATGACATTGTACAGGAGACAGGGATCAAGACCATCCCCAAGAAAAAGAAATGCAAAATGGCTGTCTAAGGAGGCCTTACAAATAGCTGTGAAAAGAAGAGAAGTCAAAAGCAAAGGAAAAAAGGAAAGATATATGCATTTGTTTTCATTCCAACCCCAAAGAAAGGCAATGCCAAAGTATACTCAAACTACCGCACAATTGCACTCATCTCACACGCTAGTAAGGTAATGCTCAAAATTCTCCAAGCCAGGCTTCAGCAATATGCGAACCGTGAACTTCCTGATGTTCAAGCTGGTTTTAGAAAAGGCAGAGGAACCAGATATCAAATTGCCAATATCCACTGGACCATGGAAAAAGCAAGAGAGTTCCAAAAAAACATCTATTTCTGCTTTATTGACTATGCCAAAGCCTTTGACTGTGTGGGTCACAATAAACTGTGGAAAATTCTGAAAGAGATGGGAATACCAGACCACCTGATCTGCCTCTTGAGAAACTTGTATGTAGGTCAGGAAGCAACAGTTAGAACTGGACATGGAACAACAGACTGGTTCCAAATAGAAAAAGGAGTTCGTCAAGGCTGTATATTGTCACCCTGTTTATTTAACTTATATGCAGAGTACATCATGAGAAACGCTGGACTGGAAGAAACACAAGCTGGAATCAAGATTGCTGGGAGAAATATCAATAACCTCAGATATGCAGATGACACCACCCTTATGGCAGAAAGTGAAGAGGAACTCAAAGCCTCTTGATGAAAGTGAAAGTTGAGAGTGCAAAAGTTGGCTTAAAGCTCAACATTCAGAAACTGAAGATCATGGCATCCGGTCCCATGACTTCATGGGAAATAGATGGGGAAACAGTGGAAACAGTGTCAGACTTTATTTTTTTGGGCTCCAAAATCACTGCAGATGGTGACTGCAGCCATGAAATTAAAAGACACTTACTCCTTGGGAGGAAAGTTATGACCAACCTAGATAGCATATTCAAAAGCAGAGACATTACTTTGCTAACAAAGGTTCGTCTAGTCAAGGCTATGGTTTTTCCTGTGGTCATGTATGGATGTGAGAATTGGACTGTGAAGAAAGCTGAGTGCCAAAGAATTGATTCTTTTGAACTGTGGTGTTGGAGAAGACTCTTGAGAGTCCCTTGGACTGCAAGGAGATCCAACCAGTCCATTCTGAAGGAGATCAGCCCTGGGATTTCTTTGAAAGGAATGATGCTAAAGCTGAAACTCCAGTACTTTGGCCACCTCATGTGAAGAGTTGACTCATTGGAAAAGACTCTGATGCTGGGAGGGATTGGGGGCAGGAAGAGAAGGGGACAACAGAGGATGAGATGGCTGGATGGCATCACTGACTCAATGGATGTGAGTCTCAGTGAACTCCAGGTGTTGGTGATAGACAGGGAGGCCTGGCGTGCTGCGATTCATGGGGTCGCAAAGAGTTGGACACGACTGAGCGACTGATCTGATTTGATCTGATACCCATTTGAATGCAGAGTTCCAAAGAATAGCAAGGAGAGATAAGAAAGCCTTCCTCAGTGATCAGTGCAAAGTAATAGAAGAAAATAATAGAATGGGAAAGATTAGAGATCTTTTCAAGAAAATTAGAGATATCAAGGGAACATTTCACACAAAGATGGACTCAATAAAGGGTGGAAATAGTATGAACCTAACAGAAACAGAAGATTTTAAGAAGATGTGGCAAGAATACACAGAAGAACTGGACAAAAAGGATCTTCATGACCCAGAAAACACAATGGTGTGATCACTCACCTAGAGTCAGACATCCTGGAATGTGAAGTCAAGTGGACCTTATGAAGCATCCCTACAATAAAAGCTAGTGGAAGTGATGGAATTCCAGATGAGCTATTTCAAACCCTAAAAGATGATGCTGTGAAAGTGCTGCACTCAATATGCCAGCAAATTTGGAAAACTCAGCAATAACTACAGGACTGGAAAAGGTCAGTTTTCATTCCAATCCCAAATAAAGACAACGGCAAAGAATGCTCAAACTACCACACAACCGCACTCATCTCACACGCTAGTAAAGTAATGCTCAAAATTCTCCAAGCCAGGCTTCAACAGTACATAAACCAAGAACTTCCAGATGTTCAAGCTGGATTTAGAAAAGGCAAAGGAACCAGAGATCAAATTGCCAACATCTGCTGAATCATAGAAAAACAGTTCCAAAAAATATCTATTTCTGCTTTACTGACTATGCCAAAGCCTTTGTGTGGATCACAATAAACTGTGGAAAATTCCGAAAGAGATGGGAATACCAGACCACCTGACCTGCCTCTTGAGAAATCTGCATGCAGGTCAGGAAACAACAGTTAGAAGTGGACATGGAACAACAGACTGGTTCCAAATTGGGAAAGCAGTATGTCAAGGCTGTATATTGTCATCCCACTTATTTAACTTACATGCAGAGTACATCATGAGAAATGCTGGCTGGATAAAGCACAAGTTGGAATCAAGATTGCTGGGAGAAATATCAATAACCTCAGATATGCAGATGACACCACTCCTATGGCAGAAAGTGAAGAAGAACTAAAGAGCCTCTTGATGAAAGTGAAAGAGGAGAGTGAAAAAGTTGGCTTAAAACTCCACATTCAAAAAACTAAGATCATGGCATCCGGTCCCATCACTTCATGGCAAATAGATGGGGAAACAGTGGAAACAGTGAGAGACTGTATTTTAGGGGGCTCCAAAATCACTGCAGATGGTTACTGTAGCATGAAATTAAAAGACTCATACTCCTTGGAAGGAAAGTTTTGACCAACCTAGCTGCTGCTGCTGCTGCTAAGTCGCTTCAGTCGTGTCCGACTCTGTGCAACCCCATAGATGGCAGCCCACCAGGCTCTGCCATCCCTGAGATTCTCCAGGCAAGAACACTGGAGTGGGTTGCCATTTCCTTCTCCAATGCATGAAAGTGAAAAGTGAAAGTGAAGTCACTCAGTCATGTCTGACTCTTAGCGATCCCATGGACTGCAGCCTACCAGGCTCCTCTGTCCATGGGATTTTCCAGGCAGGAGTACTGGAGTGGGGTGCCATTGCCTTCTCTGGACCAACTTACAGAGCATATTAAAAACCAGAGACAGTACTTTGCCAACAAAGTCTGTCTAGTCAAGGCTATGGTTTTTCTGTGGTCATGTATGGATGTGAGAGTTGGACTATAAAGAAAGCTGAGTGCCAAAGAATTGATGCTCTGAACTGTGGTGTTGGAGAAGACTCTTGAGAGTCCCTTGGACTGCAAGGAGGTCCAACCAGTCCATCCTAAAGGAAATCATTCCTGAATGTTCATTGGAAGGACTGATGTTGAAGCTGAAACTCCAATACTTTGGCCCCCTGATGCGAAGAGCTGACTCATCTGAAAAGACCCCAATGCTGGGAAAGATTAAGGGTAGGTGGAGAAGGGGACAACAGAGGATGAGATGGTTGAATGGCATCACCGACTTGATGGACATGAGTTTGGGTAAACTTTGGGAGTTGGTGATGGACAGGGAGGCCTGGCGTGCTGTGGTCCATGGGGTCGCAAAGAGTCAGACACGATTGAGTGACTGAACTGAACTGACTATGTATCACTAATGGCAACACCCTCTCAGGATGTAGACCATTTTCAGTGCCAATATAATATATTCAACATTTCTTGGTACCAGACTCATGAAAGTCAACTACTTCATGTAGAATTGTCAGATAATGAAAGCATCATAAATTAAATGATGCTTTAATTTAAGCACCAGATCAAACCATCTTAAATCAAGTATTCAGAATCTGAAAATTAAATTTTGTATCCAAATTCTTCTTCCTTTACTCATCACATGATTCCCACATTCAATATATAAATTTGAATTAATTAACCCAGGCATCTCATTCCTTGGGAACATGCCTTCTCTCCTTTAATCAAGGCAAGCTGTTTTCTCAGGAAGATTTACACAATGGGTCTAATGTTTTGTGAAAACTTTGGCGATTTTTCCATAGTTTTATGCAATAATGGAGGCTCAGTAGTGTATTTATTAATATTTGCGCCCAGGGTAACATGTGTTGCCAAGTGGCCTGGCTCTGGTGGAAAGCCCAGGTTAAGAAAAATGTGCAGGACAAACTGGATAAGAAACAGCTGGAACTCTCTGAGGACACTCAGATTGAGGTTATGAGAACCTGACCCAGGGCAATAGCATACCAGAAATTTTAATGAGGAGTAAAATATGAGATAAAATGGGATTTGGTAAGTAATTGGATGTATAAATAATTAAAGGGCAAAGGACTCAAATTTGCCTCTATGATTCTCCTTGGAAGCAATAGTAATAACACTTCATTAATTAAAAGTAAAGGCCTCAGGGACTTCCCTGGTGGTCTAGTGGTTAAGAATCCCCTGCCCTGGTCAGGGAGCTAAGATCCCACATGTGCAACTCGGTCCCGTGTGGCACAACTGGAGAAGCACTGGGTCACAGCAAAGACCCAGCACAGCCAAAATACATAATAGTAATAAATAAAGGCCTCAAAGCTACTAAGTCCAGTTAAAAGGCATAAATCCACTTCATGAGATGAGTTGGCCTGAATGAAGTGGGAGGGTATGGGAGCCTGCGGAGAGAAGGACGACAGCTCAAGAAGTGATCTATGAAACAAGCAAGAGAAAAAAATGTAGTGATGAAAGCCCAGTTGAAACACCATGGATCTTCAATGTAATAAATCACTTCACCATTAAATGACTTTTTGGGCAACATTATACTGCTACTGCTACTGCTGCTAAGTCACTTCAGTCGTGTCCGACTCTGTGCGACCCCATAGACGGCAGCCCACCAGGCTCCCCAGTCCCTGGGATTCTCCAAGCAAGAACACTGGAGTGGGTTGCCATTTCCTTCTCCAATGCATGAAAGTGAAAAGTGAAAGTGAAGTCGCTCAGTTGTGTCCAAATTTAGCGACCCCATGGACTGCAGCCTACCAGGCTCCTCCATCCATTTGATTTTCCAGGCAAGAGTACTGGAGTGGGGTGCCATTGCCTTCTCCCAACATTATACTACCTAGATGCAAAAGAAGATAAAACAGAAGTTGCTGAGAAATGGTATCACAGAAAGTCAAAGAGGTATACAAACCCATGTGTTCAAATGTATTACAAAAGTAGCTCTATTAATACTCACCAAAGACTGTATAGTAGACTCTGGTCAGACCTACACTGGTCAGATTTCCTAAAACTTCCATAAGCTATTGGTTGCAGCCTTCTTATGTGTTTCCTGGACATCATCTGAAATCTGCCCCCATACATGGGGAGCAGAGAGAGACCAAAGAAAGAGGCAAATCACTCCACATTGGTAGCTTTTACAAGCAAGGGAACTTATTTGTGCAGCTTGTCTTCAGCATCCTCAAGACAAGTAAATTTCCATGCCCCACCAAATCTTACAAATTTATATGGAGGCTTTAAGGGTTCAGTCATATACAGTTTGGATGGTTGAAAATCACAGTACTGTCTCAAAACTGTATCTTTGGGTAGTTTCTAGGGAGGGGAAGGTAGATGCAGCACACATTCCAAGGGCAGGCTGGGGAGTGAGCAGTCTTCCAATACCAGGTTCAGCTCACAGGTCAAACTAATGATCACATCTCTCTTTTTTTTTTAATTGGAGTACAATTGCTTTACAATGTTGTGTTAGTTTCTGCTGTACAACAAAGTGAATCAGCTATATGTATACATATATCCTCTCAGTCTTGAACCTCTCTCCCATCCCTCCCATCCCACCCCTCTAGGTCACCACAGTACTGTGCTGAACTCCCTGTGCTATACAGCAGGTTCCCACTAGCTATCTCTTTTATGGTCATATCTTCTTGATGACCTTTCCCAACACACACCTACAAAGATGTCATCATTTTATGGTTACAATATGACTGGGCATGCTAGATGACTACTCATTATGATATTTTGTTATAAATGTTCCTTTTGTTCTTATAACAGCAAACAATAACCTCAAGAAGATTTATATGTTCAATAATCTTCAACTCAGTCCTTCGAGAATTCACTTCATCTTGTGAAATAGGTTTTTATTTTGTTTCCGTTGTACAAAAAAAGAAGCTGCAATCCCAAGAACTTGGAAGTCAGCTAAGGTCATGTAGGTACCACGCAGTGGAAGAAGAGTGAGACAGGCCTTCTGCCTCTTTCTCTTTCTACTGCGCCAACTTATGCAAAGGGGGTGAGGATGGAGAGAGAGAATGCTTATTCATGAAAAGGGTAAGGGTAAGATTTAGTGAATGTGAAGAAATGTCAGCTAAGTAGCACATAAAAACAAGTCAGCAATCTGTAGGATGGAGCTGGGTTGGTAATGGCAAAATCCAGGATATGAGAGTAATAAGAGCAATGTGAGGAAATGGAAGTTAGGGTCAGTGGCATTATATTGAGTAAGGAACTTTGATTCAGCATCTCATAAACTGTGGATATTAAAGTCACTGTTTAGTGGGAGGTAAGCAATATGAAGAGTTACTAAGTATAAAACAGATAAGTAGTGAGAACCTACTATAGAGCACAGGGAACTCTACTCAGTGCTCCATGGTGACCTCAAGGGGAAGGAAATCCAAAAAAGAAGGGGTATATGTATAGCTTATTCACTTTCCTGTACAGTAGAAATTAACACAGCATGGTAAAGCTACTGTACTCCAATAAAAAATTTTTCAAGAAAAAAATATGAAGAGAGTAATATAAGAAGTGCCTTCCCTTTGCCAAGAGAGTACACTGGTCACAGCAAACACCCTCTTCCAACAACAAAACAGAAGACTATGCATGGACATCACCAGATGGTCAATACCAAAATCAGATTAATTATATTCTTTGTAGCCAAAGATGGAGACTCTATACAGTCAGCAAAAACAATACTGGGAGCTGACTGTGGCTCACATCATGGACACCTTATTGCCAAGTTCACATTTAAATTGAAGAAAGTAGGGAAAACCACTAGATCATTCAGGTATGACCTTAATCAAATTGCTTACGATTATACCGTGGAAGTGACAAATAGATTCAAGGGATTAGGTCTGATAGAGTGCCTGAAGAACTATGGATGGAGGTTCGTGACATTGTAGATGAGGCAGTGATCAAGACCATCTCCAAGAAAAAGAAATGCAAAAAGGCAAAATGGTTGTTTGAGGAGGCCTTACAAATAGCTGTGAAAAGAAGAGAAGTGAAAGGCAAAAGAAAAAAGGAAAGATATACCCATTTGAATGCAGAGTTCCAAAGACTAGCAAGGAAAGATAAGAAAGCCTTCCTCAGAGATCAGTGCAAAGAAATGGAGGAAAACAATAGAATGGGAAAGACTAAAGGTCTCTTCAAGAAAATTAGAGATATCAAGGGAACATTTCATGCAAAGATGAGCACAATAAAGGACAGAAATGGTATGGACCTAGCAGAAGATATTAAGAAGAGGTGGCAAGAATACACAGAAAAACCAAACAAAAAAAAGATCTTCACGATGCAGATAAACATGATGGTGTGATCACTCACCTAGAGCCAGACATCCTGGAGTGTAAAGTCAAGTAGGGCTTAGGAAGCATCTCGATGAACAAAGTTAGTAGAGGTGATGGGATTCCAGTTGAGCTATTGCAAAAGATAATGCTATGAAAGTGCTGCACTCAATATGCCAGGAAATTTAGAAAGCTCAGCAGTGGCCACAGGACTGGAAAAGGTCAGTTTTCATTCCAATCCCAAAGAAAAGCAATGCCAAAGAATGCTCAAACAACCACACGATTGCACTCATTTCACACACTAGCAAAGTAATGCTCAAAATTCTTCAAGCCAGGCTTCAACAGTACATGAACTATGAACTTCCAGGTGTTCAAGCTGGATTTAGAAAAGGCAGAGGAACCAGAGATCAAATTGCCAACATCCATTGGATCATCCAAAAAACAAGAGAGTTTCAGAAAAATATCTACTTCTGTGTTATTCACTATGCCAAAGCCTTTGACTGTGTGGATCATAACAAACTGTGGGAAATTCTTAAGAAGTTGGGAATACCAGACCATCTGACCTGCCTCTTGAGAAATCTGTATGCAGGTCAGGAAACAACAGCTAGAACTGGACATGGAACAACACACTGGTTTTAAATCGGGAAAGAAGTACATCAAGGCTGTATATTGTCACTCTGCTTATTTAACTTATATGCAGAGTACATCATGAGAAACACTGGGCGGGATGAAGCACAAGCTGGAATCAAGATTGCTGGGAGAAGTATCAATAACCTCAGATATGCAGATGACACCACTCATGGCAGAAAGTGAAGAAGAACTAAGAGTCTCTTGATGAAAGTGAAAGAGGAGAGTGAAAAAGTAGCCTTAAAACTCAACATTCAGAAAACTAAGGTCATGGCAAATTGATGGAGAAACAGTGAAAACAGTGAGAGACTATTTTTTTGGCCTCCAAAATCACTGCAGATGGTGACTGCAGCCATGAAATTAAAAGACACTTGCTGCTTGTAAGAAGTTATGACCAACCTAGAGAGCATATTAAAAAGCAGAGACATTACTTTACCAACAAAGGTCCATCTAGTCAAAGCTATGGTTTTTCCCGTAGTCATGTATGGATGTGAGAGTTGGAGTATGAAGAAACCTGAGTGCCGGAAGAATTGGTGCTTTTGAACTGTGGTGTTGGAGAAGACTCTTGAGAGTCCCTTGGACTGAAAGGAGATCCAACCAGGCCATCCTAAAGAAAATCAGTCCTGAAAATTCATTGGGAGGACTGATGTTGATCTGAAACTCCAATACTTTGGCCACCTGATGTGAAAAACTGACTCATTGGAAAAGACCCTGATGCTGGGAAAGATTGAAGGCAGGAGGAGAAGGGGACGACAGAGGATGAGATGGTTGTAATGGCATCACTGACTCAATGGACATGAGCTTCAGTAGGCTCTTCGAGTTGGTGATGGACAGGGAGGCCTGGCATGCTGCAGTCCATGGGGTCACAAAGAGTTGGACACAACTGAGCAACTGAACTGAACTAACTGAACTGAATATGAGAAGTAGCATATAGAATAAGCAAAGGCAGGAAATAGTTGAAATGCAAAAAGCACTGAAATGCAGAGAATGAGTCAAGCCTTCCTGAGTTCACAAGAATCACAAAAGAAAGCAAAAAATCTATCATCTTTGTTCGTATCTAAACATCCATGTTGTTTTCTTTGCGGTTCAGTCACTAAGTCATCTCCGACTCTGAGACTCCATGGACCACAACACACCAGGCTCCCCTGTCCACCACTATCTCCCAGAGTTTGCTCAAATTCATGTCCATTTAGTTGGTGATGCTATCTAATTATGTCATCCTCTGCCCCCGACCCCATTCTCTTGCCTCCAATCTTTCCCAGCATCAGGGTGTTTTCCAATGAGTCAGGTCTTCACATCAGATGGCCAAAGTATTGGAGCTTCAGCTTCAGCACCAGTCTTTCCAATGACTATTTAAGGTTGGTTTTCTTTAGGATGGATTAGTTTGACCTCTTTGTGTCTATATTTATACCTATGTCTATATCTATAGTGTTATTGAGGAAGTCACACAGAGTCGGACATGACTGAGCAACTGAACAACAGCAACATTTCCACTGAACACATATAGAAAGTCTGAAGATGAAGGAAAGTTTCTAGTAGTGAAGTAAAGCTCACATAAAAAAGCATGGGAGAAGATAGCTAAGGGACAGGCATGGACAGCCCATGAGTGGAGTTAATGGGTAAGCTGAACTAAAATGAGTACTGCAGTGTGGAGAAAGCAAGAAAAAGGATAGACCAGGGAGATAGAAATGGGTGATGTCAGAGCTTGGGAACTATAGAGATAAAAAGGAGTAGTTTTGTGATGTTTTAATTTCAAAGTAAGTGGATGATCACAAGAGTAGAGTTAGGCAGAGACTCCCATCAAATTTCACATAAGGTATTTTTTTACTTTAATGAGCTCTCTTTGGTCATGTACTTTGTACTTTATAGAAAGATCAAGCATTTTATCCTGCCTGTCTTGTTCTTAAATATACCTCAAATTAGAATCAAGGTGTGTGTGCTTACCAGAAATATGCGACACATCAAACTCAAACCATGAATTTTTTATAGGCACAGAAGAATTAAAAGATCAGATTAAATTCAGAGCAATAACTGAAACCCTGCTTAGAATTAATGTCCCTCATTACTTGAGTGAAGTTTTCAAGAGTAAATACTGCTCATTTCACAGTCAGAGCACTGAACTGGTGACATGTTTCTAGTTCGCTTGAGCAATATACTCACACTTTAATATGATATTTCTTAATTATGATAAAATATTCTAGGATGGAAATTATGTTTGGCCATTTATGCAAACTTTCATTTTGTGCAAATTAATACAATTCATGACCTGGTATGCCTCAGGGCTTAAATATTTAAATGATGTTTAATATAATCTTTCCCAGTAGACAAAACCATTCTGGGGAGGAAAAAAAGCAAACTTTGAATGATATTAAGAAAATGTTTACTTAAATCTCTATCTGTTAATGTTGAGAATAAATGCTTCAATTTATTTTACAACCTTCTACTCTGCTTCTCTGTGCTATTTTATTTATTCTTAAGCTATTTGTCATTTGGATTTCTCTGGGCTTTAAATAGTCATATACAAATTTTTTTCTATCTGTGGTCAGTCATTTTCAAAGAGAACCTCTCATATACATGCACTATCAAGAGGTGAAGGTTTTTGTTTTTGTTCTTTTCTTCTTCACCTTTTGAATCTAGGCTTGGCCATTTGACTTGCTTTGGCCAATGAGATATTAGCAAGCATGAGATAAACAAAGACTTCAAAAGTACTTGCCCATTAGAGCTTTCTCTATTCCATGCCCAGTTGGGACCTGAAAACTATAATGTGAAAGATCCTGAACTCACCTACTAAGCAGACGATTTAGAGTAGAGCAGAGTACACAAGCTGGACAGTCTACTAACCACCTCCCTTGTGTTGAGGCCATCTTAGACAATCTAGTCCCAGTTAGGCCACTGGAAAACTACAGATAAGTGAATGGCTCCAGGAAGACAATGAGAACTACCCAGCAGAACTCAAAAACTGCCCAAATTGATGACCCATTGAATGGAACTCATGGAATCATTAGCAAATAAGACTTTTGTTGTTTCAGGCTAATAAGTCTTATAGAATTTCTTACACAGCAATAGATAAGTGATAACACTAATACCAATTATCCTCTGAAATAAGTAGCATTCATTTAATAAGGCTGATAGTGAAGAGTCATGGTAAACAAAGTAATGCTCTAACTGGAAGAAAATGAGGAAATTAAAATATGAGCATTATGTTCATTCTCAGTCTGATTCTATTGCCATTTATATCACCACTGACCCTGTTTAGCAAATTCTTAATCTTCTAAATTGGCTTACAGAGTGCCAAAATGATAGAAATATGTAACTTCCAAATGGTTTCAATTCCTATCCTGCCATCTGAGTAATCCATATAGTAAACCCCATTTCCTAATTTGTTAACAATGGGATCCTGGAAAACAGTCTCAGTAGTAGATTAGTTTATGACTGCCTGGCTAGACTGATTACAACACACCTGCCCCACTACCATTCACCTCATATCATGAATAGGAAAGGCTGCCAGGGAACATGGTGCTACCATGAGTTAAACTGAGTTTGGGCCAAGACTGCCTCTAAGACCAGATCTGTAAGACAAGAAAAAGTAATTACTTATCAGGATTTGTGCTAATGGTTTTTAACCTGGGACAGGCATAATAACCACCAGTGAACTTTTTTAAAAACTACCATTTATTCCCCATCTATTGGAAATTTCAATTCATTCAATCTGAGATAGGGTGCTAACATAGGCTTTGGGGTTTTTTTATTGAAGTAGTTGCTCTACAGTTTAGTTTCTGCTGTACAGTTAAATGAATCAGCTGTGTGTGTGTGTGTGTGTATACATATATATCCCGTCCCTCTTGGACCTCCCTCCCACTTCCCCCTCCCACCTATCCAGATCATTCCAGAGCACCACTGAGCTGAGATTCCTGTGCTTCATAGCAGGTTCCCACTAGCTATTTTACAGGTAGTAGTGCATATACATGATTCCTAACATCACAGGAAATTGCATGCACACTGCTGCATAAGAATAACCAGTAAAAGCAAAGGAGGACATTAACAATGTGATATGATTTGAGGGGTAACAAGGTGATTGCTTTAATAATACAACTCCCACTTGCTTAATATAATGCTTGAAGTTACACTGTATCTTCTTTGGCTGAAAATATATTATCCAGAGTCAGGGATCTTACAGTCAAAGGGAAAAGCCTGGAATCAAGAGTCTTGGATTTTCTAATTAGTCACCTAATCTTTCCCCCCCAACCTTGGGCTTCATTCTTTTTTTAAATTTATTAATTTAAAGAAATTAAATTTATTTCTTTTAATTGGAGGCTAATTACTTTACAATATTGCATTGGTTTGCCATACATTAACATGAATCTCCCACAGATATACATGTGTTCCCCATCCTGAACCCCACTTGATGAAGTCATTTAACCTCTCAGTTTCTTCCACAACAAAACAGGGAAAGACATTTCTGCTTCCTAGATTTCTGTGAATGTCAAATGAGATACATGGGAAAGTATTTGGCAAACTCTAAAATGCCATCTAAAATAATTATTGCACTTCTATAAGAAAAAGGCAGTAATGTCTCTGAACAAACTTACTTACTTGAATTGCCAGCCTATTACCTAATAAAGTGATGAAGAAAAGAGATAAGGTACAAGTAACTTTGGATTTCCTGGAAGGGAGGAAACCGCTGATGTGAGATAGTATCTAGGAAGGAAGAATCAAGAGTCACCTCCCCCACTTGGGGGACCATCCCCAAGTGCCAGAGGACAACAGATGAATGGAACAGAATCAGGAGGCTCAAAAAGGATGCTAAGTGCAAGCACTTCCTATTTCCCAATTCAGTCCACAATCAGTTTGACAAATGGCCCTAAATCAAAATGGTTCAATGGGTTCAAATTATTCTTCAATAATAGAACAGGTTAGATAGAGAAAGAATAAAATAAGATATACCTTGGAATAAAGCGCTTGATTGGATGTTTGATTTTCATAGGTTTCTCTTTATCATTTTCCATTTTAAAATCAAATTATTGCCATTTTTCATATTTGAAAGCATAGACCTATAAAAACAGAGTCAGAGGAGGAATTCTGCAGATACAGTAAAAATAAAAGTGAACTGCTTTTGTAATTGCCTGGCAGACTTAGCTTATATGAATAATTATTCATAATCTTTTTTGATTCCACAGTATAATAAGAGGTTTTCTTCTTTTGATGGCAATAAAGTAGGTTCCTTTATTAAGGCTATAATGATCAAAATGAAAATTTGAAAAATTACAGGCTTATGCACCAGGAGAAAAAAGAGTTAGAATATGTAAAATACTGAACCATAGAAGCCAAGTTTTTCTTACTATAAGCTTTTGAAAATGTTATATAAAGGTGAATCCCATGCATTTGTTTTGTTTTGTTTTAATTTTAATAATATATTTTATTTAACCCAATATATTCAAACATTATAATTTCAATATGCAGTCAATAGCAAAATTGAGATATTTTACATTCATTTTTCACACTTAGTCTTTGAAATTCAGTATGTATTACTCACCTCATATCTCAAATTGGCTTAGCCACATTTCAAGCGCTCAGATCTGTACTGGTACTAGAAAATTGGAAGAACAGGTTCAGAATATAAGTATATTCCTAGAAGAAGGCAACAATTTAGCAAAGAAGCTAAGTCAATTTACATAATAAGGAGCTCAGAGGTGTAGGGAACATGGAATAGGAAGAAATGCCTCTGGACTTGAGAGGGAAAGTGTGGTGGGGTGGGGAAGTGAGAGTAGGCGCTAAGGAGATGAGGCACTTGGTTGTCCAGTTGAACTGAACAGTCCATGGGAGGAGAAAAGAGGGATTTAAAGAAGTATGGAGGGTTTATGGGTCCTTTTCATAGGGTTAAAGAAAAACTTAATGATTTTGTTATTTTATTTATTTTTTAAACAATTTCTAAAGGTTACATTCCATTTATAGTTACTACAAAATACTGGTTATACTCCCTGTGTTGTAGGATACATACTTGTAGCCTATCTTATATCCAGTAGTTCATACCTCCCACTCCCCCACCTTATACTGCCACTTCCCCCTCCCTGCCTGATAACCACCAGTTTGTTCTCCATGTCTGTGAGTATGCTTCTTTTCTGTTATATTTTAGGTTCTACACATAACTGACATGTGTGTGCATGCTATGTCACTTCAGTAATGTCTGACTCTTTGCAACCCTTTGGACCATAGCCTGCCAGGCTACTCTGTCCATGAGATTCTCCAGGCAAGAATACTGAGGTAGGTTACAATGCCCTTCTCCAGGGGATTTTCCCAACCCAGGGATAGAACCCGCATCTCTTTCACTTCCTGTGCTGGCAGGAGGGTTCTTTACGACTAGCGCCATCTGGGAAGTCCAACAGTTAAGTCATATAATACACTATTTGTCTTTCTCTGTATGGTTTATTGCACTTAGCATAATGCTCTCCAAGTCCATCTGCTGCTGCTGCTGCTAAGTCACTTCAGTCGTGTCCGATTATGTGCGACCCCATAGACGGCAGCCCACCAGGCTCACCCGTCCCTGGGATTCTCCAGGCAAGAACACTGGAGTGGGTTGCCATTCCCTTCTCCAGTGCATGAAAGTGAAGAGTGAAAGTGAAGTCGCTCAGTCGTGTCCGACTCTTCACGACCCCATGGACTGCAGCGCACCAGGCTCCTCCATCCACGGGATTTTCCAGGTCCATCTATGTCGCTGCAAACAGCAAACTTTCACTCTTTTCTATGGCTGAGTAGTGTTCCACTGTACATGTGTTCCACATCTCTATCCATTCATCTGTTGATGGACACTTAGGTTGCTTCCACATTCTGGCATATTTACAAATATTGTAAATATGTTTAAATATTTAAATTTCTATGAACTTTGTTCTTCGTCAGGTGCACTGCTCTAGAACTGAGCCACAAGGGTGAAAGCTTCAAAATATTAACAAATATTATAAAGGAGGGCTTTAAATCAAAGGGCTGTGGGTGGGGAGATAAAATCCCTAATCCATCCATCTTTTCATTTTCATAGAACATGGCAGTGAATACTTCCTGCTGCCTTCTCCATTGTCACCCACTGCCCTCCATCCAGTGGATGGGGATCTGACACTCACTGGGTCTGTCATTTCTGGTGGAAGGGTCAGATGTTAACAATCACTGGCCCAATATTCTTCCATCCAAGCTGACAGCCACAACACAGGCTCTCCCTTTGTGTTCACCAAATCCTTGCACACCCTCGCCCATGTGATAATGGACATGTAATTCCAATACAATACAGTAACTGCTTTAGTGGAGCTTTGGTCAAAGAAGCATTAGAGCAAAAAGAAAGGAAGGCCCCGGGTTTGGAGGACATGCTTTGTAATCAATGGGACTCTTTCACTATTCACATCACTTTATATAACGTCATTTTGTCTTTCAACATTACTATGGAAATGCTATTTTCTTCCAGCTTTACTGAGATAAAATTGACATTGCAACATTATATTAAAGCAGTGTATATAAGTTTAAGATTTATAACAGAATGGTTTGATATATGTATACACTGCAGAAAAATTAAAGATTCAATTCACATAGTCACAAAGCTGCAAAATTTTCTGTATAGTAAAACTTTTAAATCTCTCAGTGTGTGCTCAGCTGTGTCCCACTCTTTGCAATCCCATGGACTATAGCCCGCCAGGCTCCTCTGTCCATGGGGATTCTCCAGGCAAGAATACTGGAGTGGGTTGCCATTTCCTCCTCCAGGGGATCTTCTCGACTCAGGGACTGAACCCAAGTCTCTTGCTTCTTCTGCACTGGCAAGGAGATTCTTTACCACTGCACCACCTGGGACACCATTAAATCTCTTAGTGGCTTTCAAATGTAAAATATACTCTTGTTAGCTATAGTTACCATGCTGAACATTACATCCTCAGAACTTGTAACTGGAAGTTTTACCCTTTGACCAGCTTCACCCATTTCCCCTCCTAGTTCTCACTCCTACCCTTGCAACCATCAATCCATTCTGTTTTTATGAGTTCAGATTTTTTTGTTTTGTGTTTTTTTTTATATTCCACATAAAGTAAGATCATACAGTATTTGTCTTTTTCCACTTGGTATATTTCACTTAACATAATGTCCTCAAGTTTCATCCATGTTGTTGCAAATGACAGAATTTCCTTACTTTTTAATCCCTGGATAATATTCTATTCATTATTTTCTTTCCATTTACCTTTTTTCAAACCATTTATCTGTTACTGGACATAAGCTGTTTTCGTGACTTGCCTATCATAAATAATGCTACAATCAACACAGATATCTGCATAGGGGTGCAGATGTCTCTTCAAGACAGTGAATTTATTTCCTTGGGATATTGCAGGGGCATCTCTGAATCATATGGAAGTTCTGTTTCTAATTTTCTGAGGAACCTCTATACTGCTGTCTGTAGTAAGAGTTTCATTTGATCTACATCCTCCCCAGCATTTGTTACCTCATATCTTATTGATAGTAGACATTCTAACAGGCACAGTGCTAATTGTTGTAAGCCCTGACAACCTTCTCTGTTTCTATTTGCTTCTCAGTAGTCAAGCCCCATGGATTTCCTCAGCTCTCCCTGGGTCTCTTGGGAAGCACCAAGCAGTGACAAGGAAGCTGGATGTCTACCTTGGGCTCTTGGGAGAAACCATAGACCCTCAGTGTATTATTGTGCAGTGCTGGGAGACGGGCAATGCAGTCAGAGTACAGTTACTCCCTTACCCTTCTAAGGTAAGGTCCTTCAGGATCTCTGTGGTCCCTGGGAGTGCTTCAGCCCCACATCTGGGTTTTTTGGGTTTTCACAATGGTACTTTGCCTGTGGATAATGGATAATTGGTCTGAAGTTGGAAATGAGCTATGTCACCATTTTGATCTGTGCATTTGATTTAATTTTTAAATCAGATGTCAATTTGGGGGGAAATATGACAAATCTATATTTTCTTAATATAAAAACCAAAAATTATATTTTTTCTTCTAAAAAGAGCTTCACTTATCAAATAAATAAAAATTGTTTACTAATTTTGTGAGGATGTATTTTTTTCTCCATATATTTCTTTGCCCTGTAAACTACCATACATTTCTTTGCCTTGTAAACTACCAAAGAATGTCTTTTAATATCTCTCTCCTTTCTTACAAATGGACACAATGACATGAATTTCGTGTCTCCTGTGATGCAGTTGTGGGTGGGGCTCCCCAGGTGGTGCTAGTGGTAAAGAACCCACCTGCCAGTGCAGGAGACACAGGAGACTCAGGTTCTATTCCTGGGTGGGGAAGATACTCTGCAGGAGGGCATGGCAACCCACTCCGGTATTCTTGCCTGAAGAATTCCATTGACAAAGGAGCCCAGTGGGCTATCATTCATGGGGTTGCAAAGAGCCAGACACATCTGAAGCAACTTAGCATGCAGCAGGCACACACTTGTGTGCAATAGTAAAAGATACTGGATAGCATTGTCCGGCTCTTATGAGCTAGACAAAGACTGATGTCACCTAGCCCAGTGGTTTTCTCCCCTTTTGGACATGTTCTATGAATGTGCATTGTTATTTATGTCTTGATTCCCTGCTTAGATGTTTCTACATAACCTGCGATCATTAAATCAAGCACAATAAACAGACAAGTTAATGATCAATAACAATATAATTTGACAGATATTATAGCAAAAGTAATATAAAAGTAAAACAATATCACAATACATCATGAAGGCAGTCAGAGACCTGTTACTTACTATGTCCAATGAAGGAGGTGCACATTAAAACAGCTATACCCTCACCCCATAGAAGGAACAAGTTTGTTCCCCTTCAGTGAGTGACCAGCAAGGGAAACTGTTATTTGTTCTTGCTCTCCCCGACGCAGCAGGGGCCCTAGTAAAGCCTTACCTGAAAAAAACAAAAACACCTATTGATTATCTCATGGTCACTATGTGCCAAAGTCTCGGTTTGACCTAGCTGGGTCCTCTGTCCACTGTCTTATCAGGCTGAAATCCAAATACTGGATTAGCTTCATTCTTGTCTAGAGCTCAGGATTCTCTCCCAGGCTTGTGTGGCTGCTGGCAAAATTCAGTTCTTTGCAGCTGTAGGACTGACATCCCTATTTTCCTGCTGGCTGTCAGTGCCTAGAGGCCACCACAGCCCTCTCACAAGCCTTTTCACACATGGCATTTACTTCTTCAAGGCCAGCAAGAGGATCTCGCTCTCCAGTTCGCTAAGACAATCTTCTATAACTTAAGATAACCATGCAGCAACTATCCCATTACCACTGCCATCTTTTATCAGCTAGAAGTAAATCACAAGTTCTGCCTGCAATTAATAGGGGAAAAAATGAAGAATTGACTCATTTGGGAGTCACCTTAGAGTGTGTCTGCCACAAGATGACATGAAAGTTTCATAAAGATGATGTTTAAGATAAACTTGGAGGTTGCCTCTGATTGGACAGCCAAGGTGAGGAGTGAGGAAAGAGATGAGGCAAAGACATTCCAAGCAAGGAGAAAATCATGAGCAACAGAGCAGTGGGGAAAAGTACAAAACACATTCTGAGAGAGTAATCTGTCCACACAATGGAGTGAAATAACCTCTGTTCTTTCCACCTTGTGTGAATTTCTAGGAATTCCCAAAAAGAAGGCAGATCTCCTGGTAACTCAGATGATATATTTGTGTGAATTAGATAAACACATCCTTCTTCCCAGTAGGTGTGTAAGTGCATGCTTATTCGTGTCCAACTCTGCAACCCCATGGACTGTAGCCCACCAGGCTCCTCTGTTCATGGGATCTTCCCAGCAAGAATACAGGAGTGGGGTGCCATTTCCTCCTCCAAGAGATCTTCTTGACCCAGGGATAGAACCCAAGTCTCCTGCATCTCCTGCATTGCCAGGTGGATTCTTTACCACTGCACCACCGAGGAAGCTATATATACCTCCAAGTATATATAGCATCATAAATAGAGCACAGCTCTGTAAGTCATGAGCAGGCTGGATTTCATGCCCCACTCTTTCAGCCACTGCCCTTATCTATTGAACAGGCTACACAGTAATTGTATGCAGTGGCCTTGAAGGAAGGACTGTAGATAAATTTGGGTAGGGGGTAGCATAGTGCTCGGAGAAGGCAATGGCACCCCACTCCAGTACTCTTGCCTGGAAAATCCCATGGACGGAGGAGCCTGGTAGGCTGCAGTCCATGGGGTTGCTAAGAGTCGGACACGACTGAGCAACTTCACTTTCACTTTTCACTTTCATGCATTGGAGAAGGAAATGGCAACCCGCTCCAGTGTCCTTGCCTGGAGAATCCCAGGGACAATGGAGCCTGATGGGCTGCCGTCTATGGGGTCACACAGAGTCAGACAGGACTGAAGCGACTTAGCAGCAGCAGCAGCATAGTGCTAGGTCTCTGCCCCAAACGCCTGACCATAGATCCCTCTGGAACTTTAATGGAGCTTCTTCTAAGGCTTTCTGCAGTCACCCAGGTGATGGCACATGGGTTGGTCTTCCCTGAACCTGAGCTGATGCTAGGGCAAATTTCAAAGCTGGCAGGTCTGAGCAGGAAGAAAGATGGCAAAAGAGATGCAAAAAGTGAATACAAACAGGAGGAAAAGTGAACTGGAAATCAAATTATAGAAGATGGTAATAACAGTGTCAAGAAGAAATACAGATGTAAAGAGAAAAAAAATCCAAGTTCAAGAATATTGGGATTTTATCAAAGAGAGGAGTTTTGCATTGGAGAGATTCAAAATAGAATACATCTAACCTACACATCAAGAGTAAGAGACTCTCAAGAAGAAGACTTCAGACCTCCAAAGATTTAAAGAAGAAAAGAACTGGGGAAAATGTCCTTTTCCTGAAGATTATTTTGCTTTTTTTATAAAGCGGAAATTTTCCTCAGGCTTTCATAGTTCTAAAATTACAGTTTTACTTCAAAACCAAGTTAAGTACAATGTATTTCAATATTTATGAACTAAAATGACTTTAGAGCTAACTTTGTACATGGTATTAATTACTAAATATATTTTTATTTTTCCAAAATAATAACTACTTTTCAAGTGCCTATCATATGGTAGGCCATGAGTTTCATAAACATTGCCTCAATTAATCCTTCCACCTCTGGAAAGTAATAATTAATATGCACATTTTATACAGAAGAAAATTAAGATGTCAGGATATCAGATCAAGCTCCAAGGGCCTCCATTCTATTGCATATTGTGAAGCATGCTTCCCAGGAGCTACACAACCTGGTCGTTTGAAGTGACTTGCCCAAGTCCACCCTTATAACGAGAAGAGGAAATCTCGTTCCTGCCACTCTTTGTACTGCACCAAAAAGTAAATTTCCATTGCTTCAAAGTTTTAGGGAATTTTACAGTTGTGACTTGAGTAGCAGTTTATGGAGTTACACAATCATTACGTATTTATTGAACCCTCCCTGTGTATTAAGCACAGTATTTGGTGTTCTGCGTGTTATTTTCATTTAGTCTTCACAGCTTTCTGATGTAGATCATAGCAGTACCCTCATTTCACACACAAGGATACTGAGATGGAGGTTAATCATCCTGCTCATGATAGTCAGGCAGGAAGTGATGGATTGAAGATTGAACCCAGGTATCCCTGACTCATTGTGCAAAGGTAATCACAACATACTCCTCAGGTTGACTTCTCTACAATGGTTAATCTGAAAGTAACTTCCATTTATCTCTTTTCATATAAACTGTCAGGCTATTTTACAATGATTTATCACCATATATCAGATTTTATAGTCACCTCCATACAAACCTGTGGTTGATTAATTAACTAAAATTGGAAGACATTTTGATGATGAAAAGCACTAACTATTCCTATGAATAATAATTAGTGTGGGACTGCAACTAAATTATGTATGTCAGTATTGGGAATCAATCAGAGAGGGAGGGTGAGACCTCAGACTCCAGAACTAGATAAGATGGATTAGTCAGGGCAACATAGATGACTAGAGCAGATATTAGCAGCAAAAAAGCAAACTTACTAGACTGCTAGTATGTTTCAGGCACCACTCAGGACCCAAGAGATACAATGCTAGATAGATAGCCAACTATCTATTTAGAACAAGATAGAAGCCAACTCTGCCCTCAGGGGTCTTACATATCTCTGCCATCAGGGGTCTTACAGTCCAGAATAGAGCAGACTTCAGAGGTGGCCCTATCACAGGAGAGCACTGCGTCAAGGAAATCTTGCTTGGTCAGCAAGCCAACCAGTAGGAAGCAAGTACATGGACAAGGTGGCTGTGATTTAGGGGCCACACTCCAGTCCCTGGGAGGGTTGAGATGGCATGAAGCAAGGCTGCAGTATCAGAAGAGAACCAGGATGGATGAGGCTATATGAGTGGGACTTGGCTACTGAAATAAGGCAGGGACTTGCCCACAGGAAGTCAGCAAAAGCTTAGTTTCTGGAAACATCAGGGACTGCCCATCAGTGAGATGAGAGTAAAGCTGGTCTTCAGGACTAGAATTTCATAAATCTTCCTGCAACCTTCTGGAAACAGAAATGATCCCAGAGGCTAAGGTACACATGAGCCTCTGTTTTGTGGTACAGAACTGGAGAGTTGTGAAAGGAGGACTCCAAATCAGCCATCTCCCTCTCCCAGAGGGAGCTTTTTTCTCTCTCAGATGGTTCACAACATTTATGTAGCTGTAATGAGAGATCTGGAAAAGGAGAAGGCAACCCACTCCAGTATTCTTGCCTGGAGAATCCCATGGAGAGAGGTGCCTGGCAGGCTACAGTCCATGGAGTTGCAAAGAGTCAGAGGAGGCTTAGTGACTAAACAACAACAACAACAAGAGATCACACCACCAACTAAGTCCCAAACCAGAAGCTGCCAAATAGTAGGCTCACATAGGGCTTTCCTTCTTCCCTACCAAAGAGAAGCTTTTTCTAAGCATCAATTAGAAAGATGGCCCACAAGCTTTCTTGATCAGTAATTCCACTCAGAAGCAATTAGTCTTCTTTCCTAGAAGCTGGACTCCCATCTTGAAATGGAGCAGGACCCTGGTACTCCTGGGCACAAAAGTTTTTTTGTGCATGCGCTCCCCTCCACCTCCCCATTTTCTTGCTTTCAGGGTAAGCTTCATTCAGCCTCCATGACTTCCCTTGAGTTCCAATGGGCAATGCAGATGACACCACCCTTATGGCAGAAAGTGAAGAGGAACTAAAAAGCCTCTTGATGAAAGTGAAACTGGAGAGTGAAAAAGTTGGCTTAAAGCTCAACATTCAGAAAACAAAGATCATGGCATCTGATCCCATCACTTCATGGGAAATAGATGGGGAAACAGTGGAAACGGTGGCTGACTTTATTTTTCTGGGCTCCAAAATCACTGCAGATGGTGACTGCAGCCATGAAATTAAAAGACGCTTACTCCTTGGAAGGAAAGTTATGACCAACCTAGATAGCATATTCAAAAGCAGAGACATTACTTTGCCAACAAATTTCATCTAGTCAAGGCTATGGTTTTTCCTGTGGTCATGTATGGATGTGAGGGTTGGACTGTGAAGAAGGCTGAGAGCCAAAGAATTGATGCTTTTGAAGTGTGGTGTTGGAGAAGACTCTTGAGAGTCCCTTGGACTGCAAGGAGAGCCAACCAGTCCATTCTGAAGGAGATCAGCCCTGGGATTTCTTTGGAAGGAATGATGCTAAAGCTGAAACTCCAGTACTTTGGCCACCTCATGCGAAGAGTTGACTCATTGGAAAAGACTCTGATGCTGGGAGGGATTGGGGGCAAGAGGAGAAGGGGACGACAGAGGATGAGATGGCTGGATGGCATCACTGACTCGATGGATGTGAGTCTCAGTGAACTCCAGGAGTTGATGATGGACAGGGAGGCCTGGCATGCTGCAATTCATGGGGTCACAAAGAGTCAGACACGACTGAGCGACTGATCTGAGGGAAGGGATGGGGTGCAGAAACAAGGGAGAAACAATCAAGAAACAATAATACAGCCTTGGAGCAAGGTTCTGGTTCCCCTCAATGGATATCTATGAAATGAAAGTGAAGTCGCTCAGTTGGGTCCAACTCTTTGCGACCCCATGGACTGCCATGCGACCCCAAGGCAGGCTTCTCCGTCCATGGGATTTTCCAGCAAGAATACTGGAGTGGGTTGCCATTTCCCTCTCCAGGGGATCTTCCCGACCCAGGGATCAAACCCAGGTGTCCCACATTGCAGGCAGACTCTGAGCCACCAGGGAATCCCATGTATAATAATACATACCTTTGAGCTATTTTGAAGGCACTGAAGCCCCAACCAGGTGGAAGAAGTTAACGGTATGCTGCCCACAAGCAGAAGACCCCAAACTACTTGGAACAAGAAGGTTGATGATGCTGACTCCCACTTACCTCACCACCAACCAATCAGAAGAATGTCCACGAGCTGAGCACACAGACAGTCTCTTTCGGTCATTTGCTATGAAACTCCCAACAAGACCCCCTGGGTCAGGACTCACAGTTTAGAGTGCATTAGCCCACTGTGGCCCCCCTTTGCCTGGAAAAGCAATAAGGTTCTTTTTTCTACTTCACCCAAAACTCCACAAATAAGATTTAATTCAGTGTTGGAGTACAAAGGGTGGACTCAGCTTAAGTCTTTGCTCTAAGTGATGAACTTGCTTTAAAAAATGAAGCAGCCCTGGTCTTTGGAGCCTTACCATTTCTGGGTGTGAAGAGTTCGACCCCACAGCCCCACAGCCAGAAACACCACCCGCCTGCAATACTACTTTGAAATGAAAATATCTCCTACCATACACAAGAAATGTCAATCAGTGATCTGGTTTCCAAATATGAATGAGGGATTCCAAAACCGCAATCCAGCAGATGCCGCCAACCTCCCCCCTCGGTGACTGCTGAGGAGCTCAGGGTATACAGAAATCAGTCATCTGCCACTCCATAAGGTGAACAAGGAAACAGGATTTGGCCCCAGATAGCTGAGGACTCTTGCATCTTCCCACACAGAGAATGTTAAATTCCTTAACTTGATACCTGATCTTTGTTGTTCAGACTGCCTGTCCCCTTTGTCGCAAACTTGTATATAGCCGACTCCTGCCTCCTTGGAGCACTTTCTCACAGGTAGTTCAGCTGGTAAAGAAGATGCCTGCAATGCAGGAGACCCCCA
This sequence comes from Bos indicus x Bos taurus, assembly GCF_003369695.1. Classification (NCBI taxonomy): domain Eukaryota; kingdom Metazoa; phylum Chordata; class Mammalia; order Artiodactyla; family Bovidae; genus Bos; species Bos indicus x Bos taurus. The sequence goes on from NC_040089.1 coordinate 43,088,255, forward strand.
GGTTCGATTCCTGGGTCAGGAAGATCTGGAGAAGAGTTAAGCTACCCACTTCAGTATTCCTGGGCTTCCCTGGTGGCTCAGACAGTAAAGAATCTGCCTGCAATGCAGGGGACCGGGGTTCGATCTCTGGGTTGGGAAGATCTCCTGGAGGAGGGCCTGGCAACCCACTCCAGTACTCTTGCCTGGAGAATCCCCATAGACAGAGGAGCCTGGTGGGCTGCATCCATGAGGTAGAAAGACTCAGACATGACTGAGCGACCAACCATAGCACTGAGATGCTGTCTCCTGGACTTGGAGTCCTAAACTTTCCCAACTCTCTACTTTCAAGTTGTGACTACATTTTTTAGTCAACGCTGATGTGCCATTCAGAAAACTGAGCTCATGGCATCCGGTCCCATCACTTCATGGCAAATAGATGGGGAAACAGTGGAAACGGTGGCTGACTTTATTTTTCTGGGCTCCAAAATCACTGCAGATGGTGACTGCAACTGTGAAATTAAAAGATGCTTACTCCTTGGAAGGAAAGTTATGACCAACCTAGACAGCATATTTAAAAGCAGAGACATTACTTTGCCAACAAAGGTCCGTCTTGTCAAGGCTATGGTTTTTCCAGTAGTCATGTATGGATGTGAGAGTTGGACTATAAAGAAAGCTGAGTGCCAAAGAATTAATGCTTTTGAACTGTGGTGTTGGAGAAGACTCCTGGGAGTCCCTTGGACTGCAAGGAGATCCAACAAGTCCATCCTAAAGGAGATCAGTCCTGAGTGCTCATTGGAAGGACTGATGCTGAAGCTCCAATACTTTGGTCACCTGATGAGAAGAGCTGACTCATTGGAAAAGACCCTGATGCTGGGAAAGATTGAGGGCAAGAGGAGAAGGGGATGACAGAGGATGAGATGGTTGGATGGCATCACCGACTCAATGGCCATGGGTTTGGGTGGACTCCGGGAGTTGGTGATGGACAGGGAGGCCTGGCATGCTGCTGTTTGGGATCTCAAAGAGTCAGACACAACTAAGCGACTGAACTGAACTGAACTGATGTGCCCAACACTGCTGTAGTGCTGCATAGCATCACCACAGGGCAGGGCCCAGCCACACCAGAGAGCTACACTGAGCTGGTGTCCAGCTTACTGGTCTGGGCTCCTGACTCTTCCACAGCTGAGACCCTAGAACCCCACCCCCAGGTCCCTTCTCCTTCAGACCCAGAAGTCCAGCACCACACCCTCTTCCCTCAAGATCTAGAAGTCCAGGCTCCCCAGCCCCTGGGCCCCCCAGAACTAGGTGGCAAGGTCCTCAACACCTCCCCACCTTCAACGGAACAGACCTCTCTGCTTGCCTTTCCCTGGGACCAGACTACCCCAGGTTCCTGCTTCCTAGGACCCAGGAGCATGGGGGAAGGCATGGAGCAGGATGCAGTCCTGAAGCAAGAGCTCAAGCCCACTGCCCCTTTTCCCTCCAGGCCTGCCTTCCCACCCAGTCTCCTCTTCCCTCACAACCAAATGTCCTGGATGGAAGCTCCCCACCCCAGTCTCTTTCCATCCCTGAAGGCAGGACTCCAGGTGCCTCAGCCTCTCTCAGGACTCATGGGCCCAGAGCCCTCAGCTCTGTCATCATTTGGTGTTAGTCACCCAGTCATGTCTGACTCTTTGCCACCCCATGGACTGTAGCCCACCAGGCTCCTCTGTCCATTGGATTCTCCTGGCAAGAATACTGGAGTGGGTAGGCATTCCTTTCTCCAGGGGATCTTCCCCACCCAGGGATGGAACCCACGTCTCCTGCATTCCAGGCAGATTCTTTATTATCTGAGACACCAAGGAAGTCCGTGTTCATTCAGAGAACAGAAATTCCAGCCTCCAGTCCCATCTCTGCGAATCCAGAATTCTGCCTGCCGCCCCCAGCCCCCACCCCACATCAGGACCACCTCCACCTCCACACGTACCCAGTCTAGGCATTCAAACTAGCTGCAACAGGTTCCCCAGAAGCTGGAGCGGTGTGGAAGGGCCCCCTGCATCCGGGTGCTCCGTGCACCCTAAGCCCGCCAGGCTAGTGCCTTAACAGGACCAACAACAGCCACACTGCCATGCTGGTGATCATCATGCCCTCCATGCCTGTGCTTTTTGGCCTCTATTTGATTCCCTTGGGGCCTTAGGTGGAACAGGGGCGGAGACTGAGAGTGGGAGGGGTGGGCACCTGTGAGATGCTCATTCTGCAATTCCTCAACTCAACGTCCCTAGCCCTAGCATTATTCTGCTTGGCTGCTCCTGGCCTCTGTGTGTGTGTGTGTGTGTGTGTGCGCGCGCACACGCTCCTCAGCCTGTTTGGCATTATCTTTGCACTGCATAACAGTGCAGAGCCCTGGCAGCCTTAATGCATTAGCACTTCCGTGTGAGCACACCTGGTCAACAGGTGCACCCTCCTGAACCCCTATCACCTTAGGATCCATCTTACCTGGCCTGTGGCTGTGCATTGCTAAATTCCCTAGACACTTCTGAGCGCATGACCACTGAATGCTCTACTTTGTTCTTCTGATTCCTAAATACATCCTAAATCCTAAATACACTTGAGGCAGGCCTGACAAAGATGTATACCCAGATGTGCGCTGTCTTGCTTTGCAGAGGGCCTTCCCTAAGACCTACTCAGTTCTCTGACTTGAATTCTTATCAGGGAGTCAGTTTCTTCCAAGGCTCCATTTAAGTCTCTTCCAATTCTGTGATCAGTCCCCTTTCCTACTACAGAGGAAACAGCCTCTCTTTGCTTTGACCTTACTCTCCATTCATTTTTCAAATACAATAAGGGAGTAATTTTCCTTCACTGATGCTACATGTATATCTATAGGCTACAACCTCTAACAGTGAAAGGCACAAATTGCATTTATTTGATCCAACAAATTAGAACTATTATCTTTTGCAAAGCTTTGTTTTTGCAATGTTTTTCCAAAAGATAGGATTTTAAAATAGGATGTTTAAGCTGTCACTTACCCCATTTTCTTTAAAGGCATGTCTTCTCAAGAGAGTAATTAGAAGCTCTCATTTGCATCTAAGCCTGGACCTATACATTGCCAAAGCTGTCAAATATTTCACAATAAGTGTTTGTAAATATTTCCATTTAACATATGTATTAAAAGTCTAAGTGACTCTCCCATGAGCACATGGTAAATATTCAAGAGTCAAATAATCTGCATAACCCTGGATGACTTAGCCAATAACTTTCAAAGTTTTTTCATACTTCCAATTATGTTATGCTTGAAACAGAGCAGTCATGATGCCCAACTGGCAGTGACATCTCATGTGAGACACGCGGAGTGTCTATAGTCAGAGTGACTGTAGCTCAGATCTCCTGGCTGAGTTCAGTGTTCCTCACTCAGGTGTCCTATGCTCAAAACCTGTTATCATTTGTCAATATGTTTCTATCCTTTGAGGAAACTATGCTATATTCTGAATTTTTAATAAATCTTTTCCTATGGAAGCTTTATGGAAGAAATAAATAAGTGAGAGCCGAGTTGTCACTTTTTATGACACGCTTACAGGCAAAGCACAATTAATAGTCCATCTTAGTCTGTTCAGGCAGCTGTAACAGAACACCACAGACTGGGTGGCTTATAAACAACAGAAATTTATTTCCTGCCATTCTGGAGGCTGGGAAGCCCCAGGTCAAGGTGCCAACATGATCACATTCTGCTGAAGTTTCTCTGCCTGTTTCTTTCATGAAGGCACTTTCTCACTGTATCCTCACTGCAAGGAAACGGAGAAGGATTTCTCTGAAGCGTTTTATAAGAGCATTGATTTCAATCATAAGGATTCTGCTTCCTAATCTAATCACCTTCCAAAGAACCCACCTCCTAAAATCATGGCCTTTGGGAGCTGCTGCTGCTGCTGCTAAGTCACTTCAGTCGTGTCCAACTCTGTGAGACCCCATAGACAGCAGCCCACCAGGCTCCCCCATCCCTGGGATTCTCCAGGCAAGAACACTGGAGTGGGTTGCCATTTCCTTATCCAATGCATGAAAGTGAAAAGTGAAAGTGAAGTCGCTCAGTCTTTGTCCGACTCTTCGAGACCCCATGGAGTGCAGCCCACCAGTCTCCTCCGTCCATGGGATTTTCCAGGCAAGAATACTGGAGTGGGGTGCCATTGCCTTCTCCGGGCCTTTGGGAGCTAGGCTTTGACAAATGAATCGGGAGTGGGGGCCTAGGAAACTGAACATGAACTTGAGCAAACTCCTGGAGATGGTGAGGGACAGGGAAGCATGGCATGCTATAGTCCATGGGGTCCCAAAGAGTCAGACACAACTTGATGAGTGAACAACAAGCTAGGATACATTCAGACCACAGCATAGTTCTTTGTAGTCTTCTTTCCAGGCTTTTTTATTTTTAACACTCATTTATTTGGCTGTACTCAGCCAGTCTTAGTTGCCTGTGGCACACAGAATCTTCACTCTTCATTGCTGTCTGCATGATCTTCATTTTGGCATATGGGATCTAATTCTCTGACCAAGGATCGAACCCAGGTCCCCTGCATTGGGAGCACGGAGCCTTAGCCACTGGACCACCAGGGAAGCTCCTTGCTAGGCTTTTTAGTGTCTTTCATATGTGCACCTCCATATTACCATGAGAGAACTTGAGAGACATCCAGATTTATAGGCATGGGTAAAATACAGATTTGTACGAGAAGTTATGTATATGAAAATAGAGAAAGAGCATAGCAACGAGATAAATTGCTGCTATCCTTAGCGTGGCTGGGGAAATTGAGGCTATCTCTGGGTATACCAGGTCTTGAAAATACTGAATCCTTTTCAAGAATGTTCAGTTGGTTACCTTTTTTCTAACTTGGAAATTTTAAAATGAAAATAGATTCTTGAGGATACCCCAAAGTAGACTGAAAGTCTTATTTTTTCCCCTCTAGGCTGATCAAATCCCTCAGGCAAAGCTGGTAAAGAATCAGATAATGTATGTATAGAGGCCATGAAATATCATGGAGAAATAGCAACCCAGTTTTCTCCTTTCTATATTACACCATAAATGATGGAGAAGGGAGATTATCTGTTAAATGATATTAGTAATTAAACATCTACCAAATAATTACGAATATCAGGTACTACTGCTTTTTGATTTTTACTGTGAATTATCACATTTAATTCTCACACCTTGAGATAGGTACTATTATCTCAATTTGGCAGATGATTAAACTACATACAATGTGGTTAGGAAGGTAGCTCAAAGTCACAGTTACTATATGATGTTGCCTGGATTTGAACCAAGTCAGTATAGCTCCAGAGGCCAGACTCCTAACCACTAGACCACCTGCTCCTCACTGATAAGGCAACACACACAGACACCCACACACAATGTGATTTCTACATGCCAATCACCACAATCAGGACTTTTACATGTAATCTCACTGTGTCACCATAATAAATGAGGCATAATTTCATTATTACCTTGTTCTATTTTTGTATATAAATTTCCTAATTTCAGAAATACAAGTGTGAGATGTATTGAACTCCCACTTTTCTAGTAGGTGAGATGAATTATTTAAATTGAGTAAATAATTAGGCATTTTTAAAAAGCAAAAAGTGAAATTGCCCAAAGGAATAAAAAGAGAGGAGAATAAATACCTCACAATGAACGAACTTTCATACCTCCAAAGGTAGTAGAGGGGAGTAATTCAAGACACTAGAAAGATGATAGAGGCAGTTTCCATCAGGAAATTAAGGAATAAACAGACAACACTGCAAAAGGCTTTGTCATAAACTTCAGAGAAAATATATCTACAAGTAAGTGCATTTACAAGCTCTAAAGTGTGAATATTTGGAAGAAGCAGATTTCTGAATTTCTATTAAAAATCAGAGACAAACTCAGATGATGAGTGATAGTAAATGGAAGCCTCAACTTCACGATTCTAAAGTGATGGTAAAAAATCTTTATTCTGTCTTGCTATCTCCATTTCTCTCTCTCTCTCTCTCTCTCTCTCTCTCTCTCTCTCTCTCTCTCTCTCTCTCTCTCGCACACACACACACACACACACACACACACACACACACACATTTTCTACTATGTGCACAAGTGAGTGTCAATCTGCTAAGGAGAAGGAAATGGAGGAGCCAAGAGAAAGAGAAAGAGCAGAGATACCACGTAAACCCAAGGGAGGGAGACAGAGCAAGGATGGAATGGATGAAAATGACTTTCCACTTCAGGTGTGGTGTCTGACTTCACTTCATTATTGTGGTTGTTGTTTGGTTGCTAAGTCGTGTCTGACTCTTTGCTACCCATGAAACTGCAGGACACCAGGCTTCCCTGTCCTTCATTTCTCCCAGAGTTTTCTCAAACTCATGTCCATTGACTCAGTGATGTCAACCAACCATCTCATCCTCTGTCATCCCCTTCTCCTCCTGCCCTCAATCTTTCCCAGCATCACGGTGCTTTCCCATGAGTCAGCTCTTCACATCAGGTGACCAAAAGTTTTGGAGCTTCAGCTTTAGCTGAATGGACAATGGATTATCAATGGATAATCAGGGTTGATTTCCTTTAGGATTGACTGGTTTGAGATCAAACCCATCAAATCAGTCAGTCCTCTCCCTGGGTCACTGTATCTTTTTAACATATTTCTATTTTTGCTTAAATTAATTTGAGTGGGCTTCAGTAAGTGGCAGGCACCATTCATGAGTCTGAGGATATGACTACAAAAAACAAAATTATGGACTTTTCTACAGATTGGTCTTAGTACATAAGCATGATGAAAATTGGTTCTACAGGGAATTGTGTACTAAGTCCCTGGCAACCAACTTATGGGGGTTTCCCTGGTGGCTCAGATAGTAACGAATCTACCTGCAATGCAGGAGACCTGGGTTCAATCCCTGGGTCAGGAAGATCCCCTGGAGAAGGGAATGGCTACCCACTCCAGCATTCTTGCCTGGAGAATTCCATGAACAGAGGAGCCTGGTGGGCTACAGTCTATGGGATCGAAAACAGTTAGACATGACTGAGTGACTAACACACACACACACATACAACCAACTTATAACATGCAACAATCCCATTAGTCAGCTATGGAATTTTTATATATCTCTATAACTATGCATATATGAACAGCAATTTCTCAGTTAAACATTTACTACCTCATTTATTCATCCATACACACATAGGTAAATAAATCTTGATGTTTATAATCCACACTCCATAGAAACTGGTGTCCAGATCTCAAATTCCTGGTCATGACCTCTTCTCATTCTTCCCGAAGATATTATATCAAATTTCTAATATATATTTTAAGTCTAAAATAAAGTTCTAAATCTAAAATATTTTTAGATTTCTATATAAAGCATAGTTCTAAGGACATATGTTTTGAAATCAGACAGACTGGTGTCCGAATCTTAGCTTTGTTACTTTGCACAGAGTATTAAACTCTCCTAGCCCATAGATTTCACATCTGTAAAAGGAGGATAATCATCTCTATCATATAAGATTAACATGTGGGTTAAATCAAATTAAGTAATATATAGATTAAGCCCATCTCTCCTAGTACAAAGTGAGCATTCAAAACTTACTAATGCAGTCACATGCATGCACATGCACACTCGGGCTTAGTGTCTCAGTCATGTCTGATTATTTGCGACCTCACAGACTATATACCACAACAGGCTCCTCTGTCCATGAGATTCTCCAGGCAAGAATACTGTAGTGGGTTGCCATTCTCTTCTCCAGGGGATCTTCCCGACCCAGGGATTGAACCCGGGTCTCCTGAATTGCAGGTGGATTCTTTACTGTCTGAGCCATCAAGGAAGCCTATAAAGGGGCCACACTTTACTATTTGTTGAGCTAAACATCAAAAGAATTAGTTGACTTGGAAGCCCTTGAGAAACAATAGGCTTCTGTATCCTCTTCTGATGAGAATATATCAGAAAGTTAAAGTAGACAAGTCCTATTTTGTAGCTAAGTGGTCAACTTTATTTTTCTTTCCACTCTAATTCTCATGATTTTATTTCATCCCATGATATGTGGGATATTCTCACATTTCTCCTCTACCATATTTTAAGGAAGCAAATACAGTAATTCCATGAATACAAATACAACCTCAACCTGGGAGATCAGCCAAACTGCAAAAGAACAGCTGAAAGTGATATGTATTTTTTAATTAAACCTCTAAATCCATCTTACCAAACCTAGGGGGCAGATGTGGATACAAATGATGTATGAATTGCCATATAACCCCTCCCCATAAATAATCTCCTTACAGGACCTGGAAATGACACTGATTGAGAAATGACATGCTATTTCTCACTTAAGGCTATTAACTAAGACACCTCTTTACCATTCCTCTCTTTCACCTCTCTCCTCAGGGTAGCATTTCAGTATACAATGCTAGTCTGGAATTGTCATTTGTTCTGAAGGAGAAATTCATTTACCTGCAGCTCTTCCTGAACAACTTCTACCTTAAGGAAACAACCTCATATCCTTCCTTCAGTTAGTTTCCTCAGCTTCTGACAAATGAGGAAAAGTTTTTCTAATCATTCAAATGCCAAGTAAGAAGGAATAAAATTGATCTTTAATTGACCTTCTTAGTAGAAAATTAGAACTACCCTTTCCCAATAATGAAAGTCCTCTTAAACCTTCAAAAGGGGAGGAGGGGTCAGTTAAAAGTCAAAAAGCTCAGGCAGAAAGCAAGTCCAGGTGACCACGTGGTTAGAAACTATTCCATCTAGTACATTATTGCAGGTCCTGGAGCTGACGATTCACCAAAGGGTAGAAACCTCTGACTAGGGGGGAAAACATTCAGATACAGAGAGAATTCAGAGTTTCTGTTTTCATAAAGCACCCTGGCCTTGAATATAAAATGCAGAGTTTCTTCTTCACCAGAATTTATCAACCTTGTGTTCTGCCTTTCACACCAGTAATTTTTTCTTTTTTGCATATTGTTCTTAATCACTGAATCACTCAGTCTGTTAGGGCTATTTTGAAAATATGAACAAACAAGATTAAAAATAAGGAGTAAGCATAAAATAAATACAGTTGTTTTGTCTTCATAGTTTCTTTACATCTTGTTTTTGAAAACCCCAAGTCCACATATATTAATATATCTTTGCAAGTGCTTTGGGCTTCCCTGGCAGCTTAGACTGTAAAGAATCTGCCCATAATGCAGGAGGCCAGGGTTCGATCCCTGGGTTGGGAAGATCCTCTTGTGAGGTAGTTGGAATAGGATAAAGGAGTCCAGAATGGCGGTGGCTAAAAGACAAGGAAGGGAAAAATCCACAAAAATAGAACAAAGGAAGGTCCGAGGAGACCTCAGGTAGAACAAACAGCACTCCTGGCTAGCCCAATTTACATAAGGCAGTCCCAGGGACTAAAAAGAGGAGCCAAAAGGCTAGGGGAGGAGGGGTCTCTCTCTCTCTCTCTCTCTCTCTCTCTCTCTCTCTCTTCTCTTCAAGTCTTTTGAGTCAGCATGCCCTCACGCCCCAAGGATGTATTTCCTTTATTTTCTAAATAAAACTGAGCTGTAACAGGGAGCTGTAACGCTGGTCCATCTGAAAGCTGTAACACTGGTCCGTCTGAGGGCTGTAACGCTGGTCCATCACTTCAAATTTTTGTTGTGATGAGACATAACCAAGGAAATTACACCTCCCCCCCACCCCCCCACCCAACACTCTGAAGGAGGGCATGGCTACCCATTCCAGTATTCTTGCCTGGAGAATCCCACAGACAGAGGAGCCTGGCAGGCTACTACAGTCCATGGAGTCACAAAGAGTCAGACACAACTGAAGCAACTTAGCACACGTGACACAAATACTTTATATGGAAAAATATATTAAAATAGTCTTTTTGCATATCCATCTCTCTTATTAAACTATAAGCTCCTAATTACAAAGTCCATGCCTTATACATCTTTGTAGTAGGGTGTAGGATAACATCTTGGAAATTTTACTTCTGTTTTTAATCTATTTGCATTTAAATAAGCCAAATTTAAGGATGAGTTTGAGTTGAAGTTATTTGAATAGAAGGCAGATTATTAAACCGAACACCTATCTTTGATACCAGAAAAGTTTGTATAAACTTTTGACCCTTAAAAGTATATATGATAAAGGTGGCACTGCAAATTTGTGAGAAAAAGACAGACATTTTTATGTAGAGTTGGAGCAAAAGGCAAACATTTGAAAAATGATAAAATTGAATTTTCATTTCACACTCATACCAAATAAATCAAAGATCTAAAATATAAAAATTAATTTTTAAATTATATCATGGAGAAATAAGAATGAACTTCTTTACAACTTGGAAGTTGGAAAAATATTCAAAATTCAGAAACAATAAAATAAATAATGTTTGACTGCACTAAAATATGAGATTTGTATTGAAAAAATATAAACAATGGCAAAGGATATACTAAGAAAAGATATATAATTTACAAAAAGATGACAGTTCCCAGTACAAAGATATTCTAAAAATTGAAGCAAAACAACCACAACCAGATAGAAACATGGGCAGAAGATGTGAACAAACAGTACATACAAGAAGAATGAAACAGATGAGTTTAGCAACATAATCACAAACCAAATTTTATTACGATATCACTTCTCACCTATAAGATTGGCAAAAATCCAAAATTTTGATCCTGTATTCTTTTATTGTGACACAGCAACTCCTTGACAGTGAGAATACAGAAAGAGATAACACTGATAGAAGAGAAGTTGGCAATAACTAGAATTATTCATGCTTTCTTTTTGACTCAGCAATTTTACTTATAGGTATCTGTCAAGAAATGGAAAAATTCAGAATTTTTATATATAAAATTACTCATTGCAGAATTATTTTTAATACCAAAACCTCAATGGTTAGGGAATGATTACATAAATTATGATAAATTAAATATTACATAGTCTTAAACAGGATTGAAGATCATATCATATACTGATACACTGATACATAACATACACTGATACATACACTAATATATTATTAAGTGGAAACTTAAAATGCAGAATAACATAGATGGTATGCTATCTTTTATATAAGAAAAGAATTCATATTTATTTGGCAAATTGCATTTGAAGTAAGAATTTGTTATAGTAAACTTGTAATGAGCAGCAATTTAAAAAAGAGAGAGAAGGTAGAGGATGGATGAAATTAGAATTGAAGTAAGAGCCCTTAAATATGAAAAACAATGTGAAAGCATGAATTGAATTGTACATCAAGTTAGAGACATAAGAAAACGCCAAAGAAATTGTTTTCCACAGTTTTTTTAACTTTTCATATTTAGTTGAGTATAACATATTTTGTGAATAAAAAGAGTTTAAAAGAAATCTTAATAGTAGTATACTTACTGGTAGTTTTACCTTGAAATTATGGATATACAGGTAAATATGTAATTAAATTTGATAGCATTACATAGTAAAATACTTCTTGTAAGAGAAAAAGTACAAGTATAAAATCAAAAAATTAAATTATTTTAATGTTTGATCTGAATTTGAAAAATCATTATAAGCTCCTGATTTTTCCTTACTTTGGAAAACAAATTTCCTAGCTCTGTTCACTGAAGGGGCCTAGAACCAATAGAACCAAATAGAACTGAACACAGTTAACACCTAGATTATGGTTCCTAAATGCCATTTGCTATTAAAACATCTTAGCAACTTCAGATGGAGAAGGCAATGGCACCCCACTCCAGCACTCTTGCCTGGAAAATCCCATGGACGGAGGAGCCTGGTAGGCTGCAGTCCATGGGGTCTCTAACAATTGGACACGACTGAGCGACTTCACTTTCACTTTTCACTTTCATGCATTGGAGAAGGAAATGGCAACCCACTCCAGTGTTCTTGACTGGAGAATCCCAGGGAAGCCGGAGCCTGGAGGGCTGCCATCTATGGGGTTGCACAGAGTCAGACACGACTGAAGCGACTTAGCAGCAGCAGCAGCTTCAGAGGAATCAGATCAGAGCAGTTGCTCAGTCGTGTCTGACTCTGCGACCCCATGAATCGCAGCACGCCAGGCCTCCCTGTCCATCACCAACTGCCGGAGTTCACTCAGACTCACGTCCATCAAGTCAGTGATGCCATCCAGCCATTTCATCCTCTGTCATCCCCTTCTCCTCCTGCCCCCAATCCCTTCCAGCATCAGAGTCTTTTCCAATGAGTCAACTCTTCGCATGAGGTGCCCAAAGTACTGGAGTTTCAGCTTTAGCATCATTCCTTCCAAAGAAATCCCAGGGCTGATCTCCTTCAGAATGGACTGGTTGGATCTCCTTGCAGTCCATGGGACTCTCAAGAGTCTTCTCCAACACCACAGTTCAAAAGCATCAATTCTTCGGCGCTCAGCCTTCTTCACAGTCCAACTCTCACATCCATACATGACTACAGGAAAAACCATAGCCTTGACTAGACGAACCTTTGTTGGCAAAGTAATGGTCTCTGCTTTTCAATATGCTATCTAGGTTGGTCATAACTTTCCTTCCAAGGAGTAAGCGTCTTTTAATTTCATGGCTGCAGTCACCATCTGCAGTGATTTTGGAGCCCCCCCCCCAAAATAAAGTCTGACACTGTTTCCACTGTTTCCCCATCTATTTCCCATGAAGTGATGGGACCGGATGCCCTGATCTTCGTTTTCTGAATGTTGACCTTTAAGCCAACTTTTGCACTCTCCACTTTCACTTTCATCAAGAGGCTTTTGAGTTCCTCTTCACTTTCTGCCATAAGGGTGGTGTCATCTGCATATCTGAGGTTATTGATATTTCTCCCAGCAATCTTGATTCCAGCTTGTGTTTCTTCCAGTCCAGCATTTCTCATGATGTACTCTGCATATAAGTTAAATAAACAGGGTGACAATATACAGCCTTGATGTACTTCTTTTCCTATTTGGAACCAATCTGTTGTTCCATGTCCAGTTCTAACTGTTGCTTCCTGACCTGCATACACATTTCTCAAGAGGCAGATCAAGTGGTCTGGTATTCCCATCTCTTTCAGAATTTTCCACAGTTTATTGTGATCCACACAGTCAAAGGCTTTGGCATAGTCAATAAAGCAGAAATAGATGTTTTTCTGGAACTCTCTTGCTTTTTCCATGATCCAGTGGATGTTGGCAATTTGATCTCTGGTTCCTCTGCCTTTTCTAAAACCAGCTTGAACATCAGGAAGTTCACGGTTCGCATATTGCTGAAGCCTGGCTTGGAGAACTTTGAGCATTACCAGCGTGTGAGATGAGTGCAACTGTGCGGTAGTTTGAGCATTCTTTGGCATTGCCTTTCTTTGGGATTGGAATGAAAACTGACCTTTTCCAGTCCTGTGGCCACTGCTGAGTTTTCCAAATTTGCTGGCATATTGAGTGCAGCACTTTCACAGCATCATCTTTCAGGATTTGGAATAGCTCAACTCGAATTCTATCACCTCCACTAGCTTTGTTCGTAGTGATGCTTTCTAAGGCCCACTTGACTTCACCTTCCAGCCATGGCTGCATGGGCACAGGAGGGCCTAGAGGAGCTATCCCATGCTGAAGGTCAGGAAGGGCGGTGGTGAGGAGATACCCCTTGTCCAAGGTAAGGAGCAATGGCTGTGCTTTGCTGGAGCAGCCGTGAAGAGATACCCCACACCCAAGATAAGAGAAACCCAAGTAAGACGGTAGGTGTTGCAAGAGGGCATCAGAGGGCAGACACACTGAAACCATACTTACAGAAAACTAGTCAATCTAATCACACTAGGACCACAGCCTTGTCTAACTCAATGAAACTAAGCCATGCCCCTGGGGCAACCCAAGACGGGCAGGTCATGTAGGAGAGATCTAACAGAATGTGGTCCACTGGAGAAGGGAATGGCAAACCACTTCAGTATTCTTGCCTTGAGAATCTCATGAACAGTATGAAAAGGCAAAATGATAGGATACTGAAAGAAACTCCCCAGGTCAGTAGGTGCCCAATATGCTACTGGAGATCAGTGGAGAAATAACTCCAGAAAGAATGAAGGGATGGAGCCAAAGCAAAAAGAATACCCAGCTGTGGATGTGACTAGTGATAGAAGCAAGGTCCGATGCTGTAAAGAGCAATATTGCATAGGAACCTGAAATGTCAGGTCCACGAATCAAGGCAAATTGGAAGTGGTCAAACAAGAGATGGCAAGAGTGAATGTTGACATTCTAGGAATCAATGAACTGAAATGGACTGGAATGGGTGAATTTAACTCAGATGACCATTATATCTACTACTGTGGGCAGGAATCCCTCAGAAGAAATGGAGTAGCCATCATGGTCAACAAAAGAGTCCGAAATGCAGTGCTTGGATGCAATCTCAAAAATGATAGAATGATCTCTGTTCATTTCCAAGGCAAACCACTCAATATCACAGTAATCCAAGTCTATGCCCCAACCAGTAACGCTGAAGAAGCTGAAGTTGAACGGTTCTATGAAGACCTACAAGACCTTTTAGAACTAACACCCAAAAAAGATGTCCTTTTCAGAGGAATAGCTGATTCTAAATGTGAATCTGGAAATATACAAGATGAAAATTTTACTGTGCCAAAAAGCAAGGAAATTATCAAAGAATCATTTCCAAAAGTCAAGGAGCCAACGTGAAGGAATGGCTACTGGCCAAATTTGAGATGATTTGATTAGCTAATATAATAATAAGCATAACTGTTCAAAACATATTGAATATAGATATATTTTAAACAAGTAAATAAAGTGAAAAAATGAAACCTAGTTAATATATAGCATTTTAAAAATCCCTACTTCTTTATTATATGTATATACAATGGACTAATACTCAGCCATAAAAAGGGACGAATTTGTGCCAGTTATAGTGAGGTGGATGAACATAGAGCCTCTTATACAGAGTTAAGTAAACCAGGAAGAGCAAAACAAATATTGTACCTTAATGCATATATATGGAATCTAGAAAAAGGGTACTGACGAGCCTATTTGCAGGACAGGAATAGAGACACAAACATAGAGAAAGGACTTGTGACACAGTGAAGAAAGGAGCTGCTGCTGCTGCTAAGTCGCATCAGTCGTGTCCGACTCTGTACGACCCCATAGACTGCAGCCCACCAGGCTCCTCCATCCATGGGATTTTCCATGCAAGAGTACTGGAGTGGCTTGCCATTGCCTTCTCCAGAAGAAAGGAGAGGGTAGGCCAAATTGAGAAAGTAGCAGCAGCAGCACTGACATATGTACACTACCATATATAAAACAGATAGTTGGCCGGAAGCAGCTGTACTGTACAGGGAGCCCAGCTCAGTGCTCTGTGATGACCTGGAGGGGTGGGATGGGGGTTGGGAGGGAGGCTCAAGAAGGAGGGGATATATGTATACTTATAGCTGATTCAGTGTTATACAGCAAAAACCAGCACAGCATTGTAAAGCAATTATCCTACAATTAAAAATAAATTTTAAAAAATGAAAAATAAATACTTACTGCAAAAAATTTCAGTTGAAAATTGTAAAATTAAGTTCCATCTTGCCTTCACTCTACTAACTATATTTCAAGGATTCAAAATCTTCCCTCTTAATTAGACAAAGTTCTCCTTGATGGCATAATGTGGATGAAAGTATAGAACTGTGATACACAAAGTATGTACACGTGTGCTCAGTTGCTTCAGTCATATCCTACTCCTTGTGACTCCATGGACTGCAGCCTGCCAGGCTCCTCTGACCATGGGATTCTCCAGGCAAGAATAGGGAGTGGGTTGCCATGCCCTCCTCAACATAGAAAGTAGGGAATTTTTTAAATGATGTTTTATGACCCCAGTGAAATAACTGATTTAAACATCATCAACAGATGAAATCATTGGACGAAAGGGACCTTTACAAGGAGGGATCAGGCTACCACCACCCAAAACCCACTGATCAATCTTGGCACCACAAAAACTTAGACAGTCCATGTACCCTAATATGTTGTGACATGGGACACACAGCACTACCCCTGAGGAATTCTTAAAAAAAGTTTGAGGGAATCGATATGAAGGGAAGGAGGCATTCCTGGCTTAACTATGATGGAGACATCAAAAGCAGATGTCCAGCAGCCATTACCCAGAAATCTACATACCACACACATTCCACAGTCACAGGGTATTTTGAAAATAGCTAAAAATGCTTTCCTGATAACTGTCAGTCACCTCCAGGGCAGGTAGCCTTTCCTGAGATCTGCAGTCAAGCAGAAGGAAGGAAATAATAAGGGGGGAAAGTACAAATCAACGAGATACGAAGCAGAAAATACTATAGAGAAAATAAATGAAACCAACAGTCAGAACGATTAAGAAAAAAAAAAAGGGAGCAAAGACACAAATTACCAATGTCAAGAACGAAAGATAAAACTTAAATAGAAATCCTACAGACATTATAAGGATAATAAGGGAGTAATATAAACATTCACATTACTTGAAAAACAAAAAAAACCTCTAAATATTTGCACAACAATTGAGTAAATGTGCTGACAAGAATATGCAGTTGGAATTGGATTTATGGGTTCTGGGTTGTCTGAAGATTCAGGACTTCCTGAAAAGTCTGAATTTCTCTAATTCATGATTTTTTTCTCCTCTCTTCAGAAAAGAAATAGGAATCCCATAGAAATACACAAAAAGAACCAAATCAAGATATAAAGAAAGCATTTCATGCCAACAACAAAATATTAGTAAAACTTGAAGTTGAGCTACCTCTTGCTTAGTTTAGAGAAATAGTACACATTTAAAGAGGAAAAATCCCAATTTTTTATGAGAATGCAATAAGGTTTTTCCATTGAGTGAGTATGAAATACATTAGAAAAAAAAATATACTGGTATACCTTTGTCCTTTCCAGAGAATATTAATAAGCTAGATTACAAACTCTCAGAGTTTGATAGATCCTATTCCATGATTGGCTTATAAAGGCTCAGTTCAGTTCAGTCCCACAGTTGTGTCTGACTCAACTCCTGGAGCTTGAGTCCAACTCATGTCCATCAAGTTGGTGATGCCATCAAACCATCTCATCCTCTATCATCCCTTTCAGTCAAATGCTGCTCAAATCTAAATACAGCTACCTCACTTTCCCTTCTTGGTAAAGGTGAATTCCATGAATATTTAACCATTGTCTAATACTTTATTATATACTTGAAATTTGGTAAGAGAGCAGATCTTAAATGTTCTCACAACCATAGAACCAAACTGAAACAACGAACACTTATGACAAGAACAAAATGGAGATGGTCAACACAAACATATAACAGAATCTTAAACAAACTTTACAGGAATTTACAACTCTCCTCAGAAATCATCAGAGGACAGCAATCAGTTTCCAAACACCAAATCTTTTCACACCATCTTGGAACTTCCTTGCTCTCCTCACTCACTATCCTGATTCAAATAGGGAAGAAAACCACTAGAGAACTAATTAGCTGAAAAAAGCCAAATAAACTCCATGCTTACTCCATGCAAAAACTCCTGAGTCTGTGAGTAACTTGGAATTCATTGCTACCATAGCCTTGATTTTCCTGGCTCACAGGTCGAAAGTCTTTCAATAGACTTTCGACTTTATTCTATTCAGTATGTGGAGTTGGGTTTTTGATAATACAAAAAAGAAATGGTAATTAAATCATGTGATGCCATGGAGGTGGTCTCTAACACTTTATGGTAGTAATCATCTTATATATCAAATCAATAAATTGAACACTTTAAACTTACACAATTTATACATCAATTATATCTCAAAAAAGCTGGCAGAAAAAAGAAATCAAAATTAGCAGTTGTCCATAATGACCCATCCTGTTGTGACTAATGTTCTCACAGAAGCCCCAATATATTATTTGTTGATGACACTGCTCAAGAAGCTATACAAGATGCTTACTCTAAAACAAAACTTGACCTATAAGCCTCAAAGCCCTGGAGAAGTAAAATGAATTGATGATATTTTTAAGTTTTTACATTTTTATATTTTTAAATCCAAATTTATAGCAAAGAACAATAATTTCTGTTCAGTTAATTCCTATATACCCTATACCAACATTCACTAATTGTTAACATTTTACACATTGCTTTTTCTCCTTTCTTTAATAATTACTAACACTGATCTATTTGAAAGTTAGTTGTAGATATCATGAGTCATTATTCTTTAATATTTCTTTCACATAACCACAATATAGTCATCACATTTAGAAAACCCAATATCCATGTGATATCACAATATAACATATTAATTATCTCCTAATGTGGTGCTGGTGATAAAGAACCTGCCTGCCAATGGAAGAGATGTAAGAAACACGTGTTCAATCCCTGAGTAGGGAAAATCCCTTGGAGAAGGAAATGGCAACCCACTCCAGTATTCTTGCCTAGGAAATCCCACCGACAGAGAAGCCTGGTGAGCTGCAGTCCATGGGGTCGCAAAAGAGTCAGACACAACTTAGCAACTAAACACTCATATGCTAAGCACTCATTCGAGCTCATGCTCAGCCAGTAAGCACTATTATCAATCAATCAATCAATGTCCTTCACATATTATTTCCTGATCCAGAATTCAATCTAGGATGACTTGTTACAATGAGTTGTAGTGTCTCTTTGTTTCTCTTTGGTTTCCTTAGAGCAGTTTCTCACCTGTGCTAGCCTTTATGACATTAATATTTGTTAAGAGTGCAGGCGGTTGTTTTATGCACTCAGACTTGTTGATGTTTTGTCACAGTTAGTCTTGCCTGCTTGTCAGGAATACAAAAGTAGCCCATGCTGTGTCAGTGCAACACATCAAGAGTCACAGGATATCAGTTTATCACATTACTAATGATGTTAGCTTGGTGAAGATGGTGTCAACAAGATTTCTCCATGTAAAATTATCGATATTCCCCTTGTACTTAATAAGTAATCTGTGGGGAAATACTCTGACACAGTTTAATTCTCTGGTCCCCATCACACTTTTACCTCATGGTGTTAGCATTTATTAATCATTCTTGCCTAAATCAATTATCACTATGGTACTTGCAGATTGGTGATTTTTTTCCCAACTCTATAACACTCTGTGATAAAGAAGAGCTTTTTATTTCATAAGTTCTTATCTATTACTGATATATTTGTGTTGATAAGACTATCCCATCAAGAGCCCCTCAAACTGGCTCCGGTGTCCTTTTTACAATGTTCATTTCTTTTTAGAACTTTCTCAGTTTTTGACACAATGAAGCATTTCAGACTCATCTCAGATTTTTTCTGTTCCAGCCGTGGAGTCAACCATATTTCTAAGATCTTCAGAAACCATTACATGGTTTGTTTAACTCTACCTAGAATGTTTGTTCTCTACAATATCAATAAATTTACATGCCCTCAATGTGAACCCTTAGGGAATATTTTTGCCCATGTATCTAGATGGCACTCTCATGCTGACTACATGAAAAGGTGAGCTTGACAAAATCATCCTGCCCTAGTTCCTTTTAGTGGAGAATTATTTTTCAAAACCAAAATCCAGGTAGTATTGCACAGGGGTATAATTGCCTCTAAGCTCATTCAGTGGATAGAACCAAGAAATACAGACTTTCATCATAAATATGGTATATTTCAAATCATGAATTAGTATAAATTCATTTATACTATGAATTCTTATATCCCTAATTCCAATCTGGGGGCTTCCCTGGTAGTTCAGATGGTAAAGAGTCTGCCTGCAATGTAAGAGAATCTAACACCACAAATTCTTCTCTAACTTCCCCAATTCTGTATTTATATCTCTTTCCTACAGAGACGAGCCTGACTCCAACAATAGTACATTTAGTCAGCTTTTCAATCTTATTGTATATGCAAAAGGATTCCAGGATTTTTACACTCTTACTACACTTACAAGAAACAGTGCATTCAAAGTTCAAGGTTTGAAGGGTTTTTTTACTTTCTTTGGGCGGGGGGGAGTTTTGTTGTCTTTAAATTGAAGATATATAATCATATCACTATATTTTAAAGTTTTGAACTCATAGTATTTTAAATCAGAACAGTTAATATGTACAAAAGAGTTTAATCCTCCTTATCCTAAAGTTCTATCCTAGTCTTTTTTTAAATAGTACCACTATACATTACAATTATTTTTTAAGTAGATAAATTACAAGTTTTAGTTGGAATTTCAATATCAAACTCTCAAAAATTAATAGAGTGAATGTACAGAGAAGTGTAAGTATATGGTAGACCTATGAACCAGTTCAACCCAATGAAGATTTATACAATTTTTAAAGCAACAAAGAATTTGTAGAATACACATTCTGTTTAAGTTCCCATCAAATGTAAACATATCCAGGGACATAAAACAAGGTGTAAAAACTTCATGGTGTAAAGGTGTTGAAATCATACAGAGTCTGTTCTCTTCTCACTGTGGAATTATGTTAGAGATCAATATCAAAAGATATTTGGAAATAATCCACTAATCTTCAAGTGCAATGTGACATTTACCAAGAGAAATCTTTGACTTAGCCATTGAAATCAATAAAGTTATAAGACTGAAAACCACAGATGATTGCAGAGAAGAAAGCATTTAATTGAGAAAATATCTAAATGAGAAACTGATATCAAAGATACTTTAAAAATCTCATGTATTTGGAAATCAAGTGTCCACTTTTAAATGATGGCTGTATCTAAGTAGCCAAAACAAGTAAAATTAGAAAATATTTTTAATAGAATAAAAATGAAAAGAGAATTTATCAAAACTTTTTGCATGCCTACCCTAGTCTTAATTATGCTATAATCTACATTACAAAACCCCCATAAACTCTCATGTTTTTGCTGACTAACATTACCCTTATTACATCCTGATCTTTTCCGCTGTTTTTAAAACCTTGTATCCTATGCAGATAGGATCTGTACCCAATAGGTACAGACTGCTTTTCCTAAAGAGATTCCGGTGAATACACGCCTAGTAGGCTTTTATTATTGCACAATAAGTAGACTGAGTCACATAGAGAAAGACAGCCATGAAAGTTAGTCTTAAAACTATATTGAAAGGGACCTTTTCAAGTGTTTCTCATCACTAATGCTGTTCTTAAACTCTGAAACACACAACCCATGGATTTATATTTCTCAACACATATGTACTAAGGACCTTATGATCTGGATATCCATTCCCATTAGAGATCAAATCGTGGGCTCCCTAAAACATCTCCAGACACAGGAAATTTGCAGAAACAAACAGACGATTGCCACAGCTGCCAACATGCCCAATTGTGGAAACTCTTACCTGGTCCAGAAGTGTTAACCCAAACATATTTAACACACAAGCCCCAGTTGAACTCAAGTGAAAGTTGCTCAGTCATGTCCAACTCTTTGCGACCCCATGAACTATAACCCACCAGACAACTCTGTCCATGAAATTCTCCAGGCAAGAATACTGGAGTGGATTGTCATTCCCTTCTCCAGGGGATCTTCCCAACCCAGGGATCAAACCCTGGTCTCCTGCATTGCAGGCAGATTCTTTACCATATGAGCCACCAGGGAAGAATTGAACTCTAGGTCTCCCACAATTACTGCTGTCACATATATCCAGACCTCAAAGTCACCCATGGGATGTAAAGGAACAGGTGAGTAATAATATAAGTTATGATTCAACTATTTTGTCATAAACTAATTCAGAACCATCACATGGCTTGTTTAAATCTACTGAGAATGCTTGTTCTTTGCAATTAGACTAATTGCAATCAAGCAGCAACTGATATGAACTGATTTATCTTTAAATCCTCTTAAAAATCCCATGGACAGAGGAGCCTGGCAGGCTACAGTGACTTAGAGACTAAATAACAACAATACACATCCAAGGGATTACTTTTTCTCTGTAATTAGATGGACCTCAAAAATGATCTACACTTTGACAAAATCATGTTGCCTTTCTTGGGATTCTAAACAAATCCCTCTTCTTATATTTTTGATGGGGAGCTTCACATGGTAACTCATCAGAAAAGATTCAAGACACCAGACATCATGCAAATTTCTTCCTCAGACTGAAATATGTGATCCACGAAAGTGGAATAACTAGTTTTGAGGGGGGGATAGGCACATGGTTTTTAAGGCTGCCTAAACTGATCTATCGGAGAAGGCAGTGGCACCCCATTCCAGTACTCTTGCCTGGAAAATCCTATGGATGGAGGAGCCTGGTAGGCTGCAGTCCATGGGGTCACTGAGAGTCGGACACAACTGAGCGACTTGACTTTCACTTTTCACTTTCATGCATTGGAGAAGGAAATGGCAACCCACTCCAGTGTTCTTGCCTGGAGAATCCCAGGGACGGCAGAGCTTGGTGGGCTGCCGTCTATGGGGTCGCACAGAGTTGGACACGACTGAAGCGACTTAGCAGCAGCAAACTGATCTATGAGCCTTACACTCCTGGTTGGTTCTAGGCCAATTAAAATCTAGGTACATAAGAAAGCTGTGGTACATATACACAATGGAGTATTACTCAGCCATTAAAAAGAATACATTTGAATCAATTCTAATGAGGTGGATGAAACTGGAGCCTATTATACAGAGTGAAGTAAGCCAGAAAGAAAAACACCAATACAGTATACTAACGCATATATATGGAATTTAGAAAGATGGTAACAATAACCCTGTATGTGAGACAGCAAAAGAGACACTGATGTATAGATCAATCTTATGGACTCTGTGGGAGAGGGAGAGGGTGGGGAGATTTGGGAGAATGGCATTGAAACATGTATAATATCATGTATGAAACGAGTCGCCAGTCCAGGTTCGATGCACGATACTGGATGCTTGGGGCTGGTGCACTGGGAGGACCCAGAGGGATGGTATGGGGAGGGAGGAGGGAGGAGGGTTCAGGATGGGGAACACAGGTATACCTGTGGTGGATTCATTTCGATACTTGGCAAAACTAATACAATATTGTAAAGTTTAAAAATAAAATAAAATTTAAAAAATAAATAAATAAAATCTAGGTACAAATAGAGGGATTTCAAATATTTCTTTTGATAGTTAGGATTTATCTTGCCTTTTCAAGTGAATGATATGCAGGTGCCTAAAAATTACCAAAGTGTTGCTATGCCAGGCTGACACTCAGCTGATGCTACTGTATCAAAAAGACTGAACCCATTATGGCTCACTCAGGTTAACTTTGACCAAATGGAGGACCAAGTTATTCTAATAGAGAAATGGTGCAGTCTTACCTTAACGATACAGGAGAGTTCAGCAGAAGTCCAGCTAAGAGTTCAGCAGTAGCCATATTCAGAAATGAGACATATCACTTGCAGTCACAGAATTTCTCAGAAAACTCATAAATAACTAAAGTGGCTTTCCCTGGTAACTGCCAGTCCTGATGAAGGCCACCTTGCTTCAAGAAAAATGTTCCCCCTAATAAATGTTAACTAATAACTTTGCCTAAGGGCCAAAAATAATATTTTATTTTCAGATGTTGTGTGTGTGTGTTTTATAAACCATTCCTGGGACTTCCCTGGTGATCCACTGGCTAAGACTCCATGCTCCCAATGTAGGGGGCCTTGGCTCAGTCCTTAATCAGGGAATTGACTCCCACATGCCACAGCTAACAACTCACGGGCATAAACTAGAAGATCAAAGATCCCACATGTTGTAACTAAGACCTGGCTCAGCCAAATAAATAAATAATAAAACCATCCCTTGCTTTGTTTCCATGGTTGATCTCTATCACATATGAGTAAATATCAGCTATGCTTTTAATCAAACTGAATACATCTGAGTTATTCTTTAGCAAGATGATCCTCAATCTAATCAAGACCCAAAAGTTGACTTCCATTTACAGGAAGCTCAAGAAAAAGTTAAGTGACTACATAGAAGCAAAGAGGTATATCCAGAATGGAAAATAGTTCATAGGACAATTAACCCAGTTTCTATAATAACTCAATGCAAGACTTTTTTAAATGAAGGCAGGGTTGCTCCAGATTAAAAGAGATTTGAGAAACTTAAAACTGAATAGAATGTGTGCACCATAGTTAGGTCCCATTTCAAGCAAATAAACTATAAAAAGGCATTTTCAAAGAAATCATGAAAATGTAATTCTGAGCCAGGTGTTACATGTTACCAATGAATCATTATAATTAAGTGTGGTATCAGAATTGCATTTATGTAAGAAAAGGGTCATATGTTTAAGAGAGATACCTACTTTAGATATGCAAGAGAAAATTTAAATAATGTCTATTTTCTCTTAAAGATTCCAACAAAGGTGGAAAAAAATAAAGAAAAATAAGAATAGAAGAAAGGAAATTCTGATTATTATTCTAACCTGATTGATATGAGTTCATTATTTGCTTTCTCTTCCTTTGTGTCCATTTGAAATTGTTCATCACAAAAATATTCTTAACTTTGAAATCCTTTTTGAAACTCTTTTTTCCAAAGAGGACATTTCCTGCATTTCCTAAATAAACTCAAAGAGCAAAACTGTGGGAAATGTTTTTTCTGCCACAATAGGCACCATTTGCTACCTAAATCTGCACATTTATCCCTTGTCACTGACCTGAATTCCTGAAAAGTTAGATGTAATTACTTACATTATGATTGAGGAAGCACTTGCAGGGGGAAAAAAGGACAAATCCATCAAGATATAAAAAGATGAGAAAATACAGAATGAAATTCTACTGTCTATATGAGAACTCAAGGTTAATGTTATGGTCAAATTGAATTCTTAATGAAATCACTTTTAAAAAATTCTACCTATATCTATTAATTCAATTCCATCTGATAATAAAGCAGGATGGGGTGGGGGAAGTTCAGAGGATAAGAGAATGAGTTAATAAGTGATTAGTGGGAAAGTATCTTTGTGTTTTTGTTTGTTTTGTTTTTTTTAATTGAATTTTTCATTTTATATTGGCATATAGCCAATTAACAATGTTGCGATAGTTTCAGGTGAACAGCAAAGGAACTCAGCCATGAACAAACTCCCTTCCCATTCAGGCTGCCATATAGTATTAAGCAGAGTTCCCTGTGCTATACAGTAGGCCCTTGCAGTTATCCCTTTTAAATATAGCAGTGTGTACATGTCAATCCCAAACTCCCTAACTATCCCTTCTGGAAAAGTATCTTCAGAAGGCAGTACAATAAATTGCTTTTTCTTTTCTCGTTCCTAATTTCCCCTCCTCCTTCCAGATGTGATTTGAATAAGACCAAGATCTTAGGCAACTAATGTTACCTGTATGTATAGTGCAATGCTTATGATGAGGTTTCTATTTAAAAAGCAAAATAAAAAATAAGGCCTGTGGGATAAATGCAGTGAGTCATATTTCTCCTAGATTTCTCTTCCAGGCACTTCAATATTTTGTGTCCACGGTGTTCTCACTAGAGTATTGTAAGCTAAAATGCTGAGTGGAATCCCAAGAGGAATCAATTTCCCAGCTTCAGTGGTATCCTACTAATGTTCTCCTTGGACTCAAACTGCAAATCAGCTCACAGAAAGAAGGAAAACAGTACAGTAGCTGCTGTCAAGATAGCAAATGATTTTCAACATTATAAATTTAATGTAAAAATTCAACTTATTAAATTTATATTAAGTCCTTCTTATGATCAAAGTAAATTCATGTCCCAAAAAGTTCAATTATAAAATTATCAATAAGACTTACTAATTTCAATAAGTCACTTTGCTTCTGGGTAAATTATTCTAATTACTAACATGTATAAGTCCCATTCGGACATAAAAAGAAATCATAGGTACAAAAAAGGAGATAATAATTAACTAAGCATTCTTCTTTTTCCCTGTTTTAGCCACACTGTGCAGCATGTGGGATCCTAGTTCCCTAACCAGGGGTCAAGCCCATGCCCCCTGCACTGGAAGCACAGAGTTTTCACCACTGGACTGCCAGGCAAGTCCCAGCATTCTCCATTATTAATAACCAATCTAAGAGGAAAATAATAAGGTATGTTAATTCACCACTGCAGAATCAACTATAACTCACCAAACAATATAGATTTCATTGAATGAAAATATATTTTTTCATTATATTTTCATTCATTAAATATACATTTCCATTAATGAAAAAATATATATTTTCATTAATAAGGAACATAAACTCCCTCCATGGAATGACTTTCCCTTTAAATAAACCATATCGGTGGTTCTTTTAAAGGACATCACTACAAACAATAAATGCTGGAGAGAATGTGGAGAAAAGGGAACCCTCTGACCGTGTTGGTGGGGATGTAAGTTGGTATAGCCTCTATTGAGAATAGTTATGGAGGTCCCTTAAAAAATTAGAAATAGAGCTCCCATATGACCCAGCAATCCCCTTCCTTGGCATATATCTGGAGAAGAATATCATTTGAAAGGATACAAGTACCCCAGTGTTCATTGTGGTACTGTTTACAATAGCGAAGATACAGAAGCAACCTAAATGTCCACTGACAGATAAATGGATAAAGAAGATGTGGTACATGTGTACAATGGAACATTACTCATCCATTGAAAGGAATGGAATAATGCCATTTGCTGCAACATGGATGGATCTAGAGATGATCATAACAGTGTGTTAGAGAAAGACAAACATCATATGATACCACTCATATGCAGAATCTTTAAAAAACTGATACCAATGAAGTTATTTACAAAACAGACTCACAGACTTAGAGAACAAATTTATGGTAACCAGGGGGGAAGGATGGAGGGAGGGACAGACTGGGAGTTGGAAATGACATAAGCACACTGCGATATTTAAACAGAAAATCAACAAGGACTTACTGTATAGCACAGGGAACTTTGCTTAATATTCTGTAATAACCAAATGGGAAAAGAATTTGAAAAGGAATGTGGTGGTGGTTTAGTTGCTAAGTCGTGTCCGACTCTTGCGACCCCATGGACTGTAGCCCACCGGGATCCTCTGTCCATGGGATTTCTCAGGCAAGAATACTGGAGTGGGTTGCCATTTTCTTTTCCAGGGTATCTTCCCGACCCAGAGAATGAACCCAGGTCTCCTACATTGTAGGCAGGTTCTTTACCAACTGAGCCATCAGGGAAGCCTGAAAAAGAATAGATACATGTATACATATAATCGAATCACTTTGCCGTGCCCCTGAAACTAATAAAACATTATAAACCAACTATACTCCACTACAAAATAAAAAATAAGGGACTTTCCTTGGTGGCCCACTGGTTAAGACTCTGGGCTTTCACTATAAGGGACACAGGTTCAATTCATGGCCAGGGAACTGGATCCCACATGCTGCAACTAAGTGTTAGAATGCCTCAACTAAAGAGTCCACAAGCCATAAATAGGACCCAGTATGACCAAATAAATAAATAAAAACATTTTTAAAAAAAATAAATTTAAAAAAAAACAAAAAATAATAAAGGATGTCAAATCCTTTTCATTTTTAATTAATCTACAAGAATATGGCAAAATCATCACAATGTTAGTCAATTAACTTTTTTCATGTGTTACTATTTTAGGTACATCTCTAGATATTTTCAACTTTAACTGAATTTCCAACCACCTAAAAAAATTCTATGATTTTTTTATAAGTTTTCTTTGTGATCAACTGAATTTCAGTCAAAACAATTAATTCAATTCTCACAATATTTTTCCTATCTCACTCACTTTTAATAATTACTTTAAGATTCTTTCCCAGACAGATTATTCTTAGCATAAAATCACCTGAGTATATTAGATGACATCAGTTAAATACTCCAAAGAAACTGTTCTCTTCAGTTTGGAAAGATATCAACACCTCAGGCCTCCTTGAAGAGAGAATACACAATACACCAAAACTCACTGTAATTAAATCTCTGTTAGCACACCTTTGATTTTCACAACTTCCTCTGACTACTGCTAAAGATTTTAAAAATTGCCAAGGATCTTCTATTAACATGAGCTTTATCCCTCTATGACCTTTTGGGAGTGGGGCAGGATATGAATAAAGATACAATAGTAAACAGCTTAGTACCTGCTCCCCAGATGAGCTAAGAAAAGAAAGGTGGTTGAAAATATTGCTATGGCTTCACTGGGTTTAATCGTTTTGATTTATTTTCAACAGCTTTGAAAACTGTTGTTATTTCACAAACATTTATTGACTATCCACCCATGCTGCAGTCTGGGGTCACAAAGAGTCGGACATGACTGAGTGACCAAACTGATCTGACCATGTGAATCGTGTAGCCAAGCACTAAAAGGGATCCAAAGATACACACCACCCAGTATCTAACTTTAAAAGTTTAAATGTGTTGAAAACTAAAACATAGTAGCTATAGCTTATTAAATATCCATGGTGGTTCAGGCAGCTTACACATGGCAGCCCTTCAATTTACTCCAAATGCTGTAACATAAGAATTGTTGTCCTTATCTGCATGGCACAGATCTAGTATTTATTGTTTCCTTTGGTATCCATCCATTCCCATCAAGGGCTTCCCTGGTGGCTCAGTAGTAAAGAACCTGCCTGCCAATGCAGGAGATGCACGTTCAGTCCCTGGGTCAGGAGGATTCCCTGGAGAAGGAAATGGCAACCCACTCCAGTATTCTTGCTTGGGAAATCCCATGGACAGAGTAGCCTGGTGGGCTACAGTTCATGGGGTCACCAAAGAATTGACCATGACTCAGCAACTAACAGAGAAGGCAATGGCACCCCACTCCAGTACTCTTGCTTGTAAAATCCCATGGACAGAGGAGCCTGTTAGGCTGCAGTCCATGGGGTCCTTAAGAGTCGGACACGACTGAGCAACTTCACTTTCACTTTTCACTTTTATGCATTGGAGAAGGAAATGGCAACCCACTCCAGTGTTCTTGCCTGGAGAATCCCAGGGATGGGGGAGCCTGGTGGGCTGCCGTCTATGGGGTCGCACAGAGTTGGACACGACTGAAGCGACTTAGCAGCAGCAGCAGCAGCAACTAAACAACAAAAACATCCCCATCAAAACCATTTGCTTCAAGGAAAGCTGATTCTCATCTTCTGACATCTGGGACCCACTCAATCTCTGTAGTTAGATGAGCCAACCAATCCCCTTTTATTATCAAAGTCAGTTTGCATTTTTTTTCTATTCTTTGCAACCAAAGCATTCTAGCTGATACACAGGATAATAACAATCACCCTCCAAAATTAGTAACATTTTCTTAAAGAGGTGGCAGTTAATTGATTTTATAATTTTTATATTTTATAATTTTTAGACAATAAGGAAAAAATTAGCTGATTTCACAATATAAAAGCCTGAAATTTCATTAAATATTTGCTGAATGAATTAGCAGAACAAAAGAATGAGTAATGACTGAGCTAGTGATTATGAAATAATTTCTCTGTTCCTATTTTGCCCCTATCCTCTCAGGCTATAATGTGTTGAGTTAAAACATTGTTAAGACATTGTTATGCTAAAAGAAAATACAAAACAATAATTGATGCAACTCAGCTCTTTTAACTTAGTTTTTATTAGCCAGTTGATGATGGTCTCCTATCTTTATATTCCACAGTGCTGTGTGCTGTACAGTGCCAAGTCACTTCAGTTGTGTCCGACTCTTTTCAACCCTATGGATTATAGTCTTCCAGGCTCCTCTGTCCATAGGATTCTCTAGGCAAGAATACTGGAGTAGTTGCCATTTCCTTCTCCAGGGGATCTTCCCAACCCAGGGATCTAAAGCACGTCTCCTGCATTAGCAGGTAGATTCTTTACCACTAGTGCCACCTGGGAAGCCCATATTCTATACTAAGTCATATTAACCTACTACCTCCCCTGCTTGACATTATTTGAAAATAATGCATAACTTTAGGTTAAGTAGGTAGCTAGGTAACTAGGTAAGTAGATGCTAGGTAGCATCTGGAAAGTCAGAAATAGAAAAGATTTACACATTTGATACTTGTCCCTGTGTATACTGACCTCCATCTCACATTCCTATCCATCAGTAGGTAAAGTTCACCAGAGATTGAGAGATTAGACCGTAAAATGTGTGTTTTATTTTGTGTTATTGATAGTGATCAAAAGTGCAATAGATCTTGTTCAGCTGCCAGTGGTGGTTGTTAAAGGCATTAACACCATGACTTAGGGACCTTTTCTCCAAGGACGCTAATAATGGGTAGAGATGACACACATTCTAAGGGGAAAGGGTGTGGTGGGAAGAAGAGGAACACTTTAAAGATATTAATCACACAGACCTACTGTAATCCCTTATCTCATGACTAGTAGCTACTTCACTGAGAAGGAATTAGCTCTCACATTTAAAATGGGAGATGACTATAAAGAAGGAGAAAAAGGTTATTTATTTCCAGACACTGCCAACTTCCATATTGCTCTCTTGCTGTGTCATAGTCACAGACCTGTACAATGATAGGAAAAATAACTTCTAATCTTCCTGTTCAAGAAATGATTTTATTGATCTCAACTCTATCTTTTATTTTTCTTATGATTCAGCAGGTCAGAACTGCACGTGCTCCTGTAGCTTTCTATCATTCAGCAAGATATCCATTGAGTTAAAAATGTCTTACAATAGGAAAGGAAGATATTTATTTCAGCACCAAGGAGAGTACCCTGTTCATTTCAAATGGTGTTATGCATTCAAAACTGCATATTATTCATGAGGCTAGAAAGAAATTGAAAGGCGGTTTGACAGAAAGCTGCTAAAAACTTATCTCATAAGATAGCTTATGAGAAAAATTCTAACCATTTCTATAAAATTAAAAACTTGCCAAAGTTTTGTACATGTATCTGATTTCAACAACACACTAATCTTTTAGCTTTAAAATACAACAGGATTAGAGATTATTTGTCTATTTTTCAAATGTCAAAACCACAGACTCTGGATGGACTTAGGTTTAAGGAAGTTTCAGTGAAGTCACAGAAGAGTTAAATTAACCGTAATTAAAAACTCCATGATGCAATGAGAGATTATCATCCTAAGTGAAGTCAGTCAGAAAAACAAAGTAAAAACCATGATAGGAATCCAACGAAACTGTCTATGAAACAGAAACAAAATCAGGGACATAAAGAATAAGACTGGTGGTTGCTGATGGGGAGATGGGTGGGAGAGGGTAGGAGAGGGCGCTTTGGATTAGCAGATGCAAAATGGTGTATATAAGGTGGATAAACAACAAGGTCCTGCTATATAGCACAGGGAACTATATTCAATATGCTGTGATAAACCATAATGGAAATCATATGAAAAAGAATGTATATATATGTGTGTGTGTGTGTACATATATAACTGTATATATATATATATACATATATAACTGAGTTTCTTTGTTGCACAACAGTAATAAGCCCAATATTGCAATTCAAATATACTTAAATAAATAAATAAAAAAAAAAGTCCATGAGGTCCATGTGAACAAGTCCTAAAATCTTGCTCACTGCTGTGTCCTTAGAGCTTGGTACATAGTAAATGCTCAATAAATATTCATGGGAGTCAAGTGAGAAAGAATGAATTAATGAATGGCATTCATTTAGTGAGTAGGAAGGAATTAATGAACAGCTGGCTTATAATGAAAAATCACTTTCTGCAACCGATCTCAGAGGTCCTCATACTGCGCAGCCTGAAACATGGACCCACTTTTCTCTGCCCTGTATCAACAGTGACTCTGGATCTCAGGCCAAAAATCTTGCTCCAGATCACATTTTTCAACTCCACTAAGCTTTCAGTGTAAAGGGTTGTCCTTAGAGCCCTGGAAAGGTCACTGAGGTTTCAATCGGTGTAATCCTATATCTCCAGGGCACCATAGCATCCACCCACCTGTGGCTCCTCCAATGCTCAAGTCAGCCAGTCAATCTGGGTCTGCCCTGTTACCCGTTGGACAGGAGGTTAACTCATCTTCCCAAAGTCCCCAGAGAGACGATAACTACTTGTCCCTATTCCCTAGCAACCCAGCAGCCCCTTCCTTGTGTGCCAAAAGTAGAAAGCAGCAGATCTTGCTCTGCTGAGAGATCCCCAGGAGTCCAGAGACATTTAAGTTCAGCTGTGCTAGGAGACAAATGACAATCGTGCCTTTCTGCTTTTAGTTGTCACCACAGCCAGACATGGGGTCACCCTGAGAGACTAGAATCTACCAAAGATATGGCCAAAGGTGAAAGAGAAAACACGAACAAGTAAAAACAACGTTTAAATAGACGTTTCCAACAGTCAGCAGGTTGTGAAGACTTCTCAGGCCTCTGAAACCCTTTCCTTTTTCCTACGTCTATTTGTGCAATGAAACAAGTGTGAATCAAGTCAAGCCTCCTGGCTCCTAGGTAGGTACAGCCCAGTTCTTAGCTCCTAGAAGGATTCTGGGCTAAGGCTCCACTCTACTTGGACTGTACTATCAGGCCCCCAAAACGGGGGGAGCTGCCTGGGAAGGACTGATTTCCATTTCAAACTGCATTCTGGTACTTTGTACTCCAGCACCATTGGCCGATCAATATTTAATGCTTGGAGATTCTGACTCTGCGGGAGTCATGTCAGGGGACCTTGGGAGCCAATCTGCTTGAGCTTCTGAGTGATAATTATTCATGGGCTCCTGCCTCTTGCTCTTTCTCTCGCACGGTCCCACTCTGCAGACTCAGTGCCTTATTCAGTCTTCTCTCTCGCTCTCTGCGCTGCTGTAGTCGGACCCTCCGCCTTCGCCACCGCTCAGCATCTGCACATCCCTACAATGGCTAAAACAGCAATGGGTAAGGCATCGCGCCTCGTTCTTTCTCGGCTCCACCTGAAGCCCACCTCTTACCTTTTCTCTTAGAGCTTGGTAGGCATTCGGAGATATTTTCTAGAAGAAAAGACATTATTGGTAACATAGGAATCGGGAAGGATGGAGGCAGCTCCGGGGTATGAGGGAGGGCAAAGAGGGGATCTTTGAAAATCTAAAGCTAAGGATTTTTTTTTTTTTAAGGTGGAAGCAGGTAAGTTGCCGTCCCATGGGGAGCCAATTTATTGTTTCCATATTTAAAAT
Organism: Bos indicus x Bos taurus; assembly: GCF_003369695.1. Classification (NCBI taxonomy): domain Eukaryota; kingdom Metazoa; phylum Chordata; class Mammalia; order Artiodactyla; family Bovidae; genus Bos; species Bos indicus x Bos taurus. Next base: position 43,121,003 of record NC_040089.1, read on the forward strand.
TAAGGCTTAGCCATGGGGGGAGGGGGTTACCTTAACTATATGCCTCAAATGGGTTTAAGGGACATTTTGGAAAGTGCTTTGTAACGTCCTTTATTTCTTCTCTAGTTAAAGATTAAGAAAGTAGGAAAATAGGGAAGAGGAAAGAGGATGGGAGAAAGGAAAAAGAAAAATGTAAAGTCAAAGTGGTCCCATCTAGGCTGTTCGGAAGATGGGTGGAGACGAGGAGAGGCGGGTGAAGAACCGGGCAAATTTTATGGTATTGTCTGGTGGCAAAAACCGCTAGTCCTGGGGCGCGGTGTGGGGAGGCAAGGGCGCGGGGCGGGGTTGCAGGGAGACCTACACTCCTTTGTTTTAGGGAGAGGGAGGGGATGGAGAAAGGAAGTCGGGAGGGCACAGAGGGCGCGGGTGGGCAGCTGCAGGGGCGGGGAAGCGCGCGGTTAGGGAGGGACAGCGGTTTCGCAGGCGCTGGGGTGGGGTTTCTTTGTGTGAAGACGAGCCGTCCCGGGGTGGGGGGGCGGGTGGAAGGCACCTGCAGCGCGGGGCACACAATGCGGACTGCCCCACCCTGTGCGAGCCGCGCCGGCGCCCTCCCCCCACCGCCCCCCCACCCGGTGCAGCATCTCCCGCGTAAAGGGGGGCACGGGTGCGGAGCGCAGCGCGAAGCCTGGAGCCCGGCCCTGGGTAGACAGCGACGCCACGCCCCGCGCCTCGCGCTCCAGACTCCCAGCCTCGGCTTCCAAGTGAGACCTGACCATTACCCCCGCCTTCCCCACCCTGGCCTCATTGTTCTGTCTATAGAGAGAAGAGGAGAAAAGTGGGTTAAACATTTTTCTTTTCAAAACCACATCACCTAGGGTGATTAGACTTAAACGCGATAAATTCTTCCTTCACTCATTTGATCGGTGCGGGGAAAAGCTTTTGGAAGCTAGATATGAGTACACATAATAATTCAGATACAAAAGAGGTCAAGGTCTTTAACTGAGCCAAGTGATATAACAGTTTTGTAGGTCAAACAGTGCCAAATATCCGCAATTTTCATAGGCTCAGCCGGTATCAAGAGACAGATACCAAACGAGGTTCCGGATCCAAGGCCTCCAACCCCAACCCCTGGGTCTTGCGCCTCCAGGGCCCCTCGGCGGCCCCCGGGGACAGGCAGGGAGGGGCTGGAGCTCGGGCGGCGGCTGGAAGCACCCCTCCCCCGGAGCGGGATGCGTAGAAGGGAAAAGAGGCGAAAGAGGTTTGCTCTGGACCACTCCGCCCTGCCCCACCCTCCCAGGCGGAGCCGGGGAGACCTCCGGCTCAGATTCTTGGGCAAAGGGAAGGGGGCTGGGGAGGGGGGCCCTAGAGCGATCTGCAGTCCTAGTGCCCTCTTTTCCAGCCCCGCGGTCTAGAACAGACAGGACGCCCCTCGATGTGCCCAGACCCCGGACGTTGCTCAAATACGGGCTCGGAGCCGCTCCCAGCCCACCGAGTGGCTCTGCAGAGAGGCCGGCCCGAGCCCTGCCCGGCCACACAAAGGCGCGGCCCCACCCCTGCCGGCCGCCGGGCCGCAGAGGTGACCCCTTCCCAGGAGTGCGAGGGGCGCTTCTCTTGCCCTCCCACAGTCCTGGGAGCCTGGGATTGCTTCCCCCAGCCGAAGCACACGACTCACGCCCTGTTCAGGTGGAGACCCCTTGGGTGGTCTTGGTGCGAGAGACCCTCGCTCCTCGAGCGAGGGCTCGGCCCCACCCTTCCCAGCTGGGGCGCAGACCCGACAGCGGCTGGCCGGATGGGGGCGCACTTGGCGAGCAGGCGCGTGGATCGCAGCCAGCCCTGCAGAGCCCCGCGCCGCGCCCTGCGCGCCCCTCCCCGGAGCTGGGCGCTCGCCCCCCGCGGGTGCAACCCAGGAGACCGGTTTCTACGCAGTGTCCTGAACTACCCCAACTCCCCACAGTCGTGGTTCACCCTCAAGTCGGGAAAGTGTCTGAGAATGGGGGATGGGGGCGATCTGGCTCTGCGCTCTGCACCCCCACCGAGAGGTTTCTGCTGCAGGAGGACTTCTGCAAACTCATCACCATCATCAGTATTACTGCTGTTATTTCAAATTATTATTGTTTGATGACTCAGGTGCCATATTTGTTCAAACGGTTTGAATGATCGCATTTCAATGAGGATTAACCCTTGCTGCGCTAGCTTTTCTTCCTTCTATTCCCAACTCCCCTCTCCCAGAAAAGAATGCATTTCTTCTTTAATTATACTTTATAAAACAAGTATATGTTTGGTTGTTGTAGGGATTTTGTATGTTCATAAGTGAAGGTGCTTGCTAAGGGCAGGGCTTGTGTGCCAAAGATTGCTGGAATATTCTCCGCAGAGAATTGTTTGTGGCTGCAATATGCATATATATATATAATTGAAATATTATGATCTTAGCACTTGTATTCCATAGGCCATATCTATAAACATATCAACGTACTTTATGCACAAAATTTTAATTGTTTCTTTTTTATTTTCGAAACTCAATTTTGCACAGAAATGTGGGTCGTGAAACAGTAGCCATCGTTCCATTAATAAAAATTCCACCCCAAATATGATAAATGCAAGGGCCCTTTCTGCCATGAGTAAGCAAATCAGGAAAAGAAGTACAACCTCTGCATTATTAAAATAATGGATTTTGAAATCATTCCAGTTGCAACGCATAATCAATTAATCACCAGGGCGGATGCTTTCTCCTGATTCATTAAACAATTATTGTATTCAGCATGATTGTACTAGATGCGTATAATACTCTCTGTTATCGTCTCTAATGAAGTGGACACCGTCTAAATGGATATATAAATAACTAGAAGTCGAAAGAGGAGGATTTGGTCAAAATTTCAGGATAAGATGGAAAGAGAAATAGCAGTAGCTTATCATTTAATCTTATATGTATAGTTCATACCAGGTGAGTAAGCTGAGCCTACAGTAAGCATTACTGACCCAGTGTAGCCAAAGGCAAGTAACTGTTTTAATGATATAAATTAATACATTTGCTGGTGGTTGTCTTACCTGAAAGAAAATAATTTTTTCAGTGGTGATTAAGATTGGATGGTTTGTCATATTAAAATCTACAACTTTTAAATTAAAGTTAATTAAAATTAATCATGCCTTTGTGGTGTGACTTACAGATTTGTACTAAATTATTCTAAGGAGAAAAGGAGTGTTTTTATTGTCAGAGGAATTGTCTCTGCCCTTAATCATTAACATTTTTAGCCGAGTTGTATAGTTACATTCAAAATGCATTTGCTTACTTTCCTATTTTTTCATTATTAATGGATAGAACACGGAATAAGCATTTGACACATTGTGTCTTCCATCAAATAATTGGTTCTCAGTGGTGAAATGCTGCAAGAGGTTACATTTTCCTCAGATTCAAGAAATGTCCTCTCCCAGTGTCATAAAGCCGGTTCATGCAATGAAATAGTCTTCCTCCCTGTAATTTAGGATCAAAATAATTACTCAATTCTGTGATTATCTAGTTGTAGCTATCAAGCAGAATTTTTAAGCTAAATTTGTAAAATTAAAAATGAAATGGAAGATAAATCAATTGCATAATGAGGATTTTTGTCATTGATAAAGCCAAACCATTTTTAAGAAAATGCCTGATTTATCAATAACTCTGTTTTTTATTCCAGCCAACTATATATCCACCCCACCCCAGCCCCACTCCCACCAGCTCATTGCTCACATAGGCCACCAGCTCATTGCTCACATAGGCTGGAGGAAGCTGATCTCAGAGCCGAGGGCTACCTTTTTTGGGTGTGGTCACCCCAGGCTGCTGATATTTAACTCCAATTCACTCTAGTTTCCCCTGTGGTCTTAGACAAATACACATTATTCTGTTGTCACACAATCTGTGACCTTGTATAAAAAAAACGCAAGAAATTTTCGGAAAAAAAAAAATTTAATTAGCCAGCGACCCAGATGTTTCCAGAACCAAGGCTCTTTGCTGGTTCTTCGAACTGTGAAACCTTAGTGCCTGCATTAACTTTTCACACCACTAGAGGGCAATCATGTTCTCAAAAAAGTAGATTTGCCTTTTTAAGCAAATTTTACTTGCTTATTTAAGCCCTGTTTCAAATAAGCCCTGTTTCAAATACTTGCTATTTATTATAATAACTTCTTTTGCCTGAAGCATTCACTTGCTTATTGGATAAGTTAATGTCATGCTTAACCTAGTGAATGAAAAGGGTTTGTGCACTTTTTCAAGGAGACATGAAATGAGCCATCTTAACAATCTGAGAGTAGGTGTTCAGTTCAGGAAGTAGGTGTACCTCCTGGTTAATTCTCTGATGATTTTACTTTTCTGGTATCATTACATTGTTATTGTAATGTCATTTATATTATTTGGGGAGTGGATACATAGTAGACAGTGGTCAGTAGTAATATCAAGATTATATAGGTACAGAATGTTTCAACGTTTAAATAAATTAATTAAACAAAAACATTGTTTACTTATTCATTTATTTAAAATGTGCTCATTGTTGTGGACGCATCTGAATGCCACTCTCCACCTTCAGGGATCTTGCAAGTTAGTGGCTAAAGCAGACAGATACAATGTGATACTGAGAGGGCTCCCCCACCCCCCAATTGGCTGTTACTGTTTCCTACTTTTTCAGCTTTTTTCCATTTAAAGGATATCTCTTTTAAATTAAATCCAGTGTGATTTCAGCTCGAATATTTAAATCTAATGTTTTGTCAGCTTTCAATAATTATTGAGTATCCCCTTGTAGTAGTTTTATTAGTTTAGTAGAAAATTGATGTTAATTTTAATGAAATAAGAAGAAACAGATAAGCATAAGCCAATTTTTAGGATTATCGAAATTGGATTTTTTAAATGTTTGCATTGGTAGGGAATTCTTTTTCTCTTATATTTCATGTAACTATAATCCAACCGTAAAATATTTAATCAGTTCATATTACTATGTTCCCCAGATATAATATGCATGTGAATTACCCCCGACTTTCATTAAAATGCAAATTTTAATACTGTAGGTCTGGTTGAAGCCAGATATGCTGCATTCCTAACAAGTTCCCAGAAGATGCTGATTCTAACCACCAAATACATTGATTTAAGAAATATAAAACTGTAATATATACGTACCTTCCACAGTAAGCTCTGACATTATGTCTTAACATTTTCAAGGCTATGGCAATCTTTACAAAATATTTCACCTCCAATCTCATACACTTAGGGATTTTATTCCTCTGGGAGTTATGTGTTCTGTGCCATCCATTCTCTTTTAAATGGACTTTTAAAATATATTCGTATTGCAGGACTCAGCAGAAGACCTTCAGGAGAATGTGGAAATAAGAATTTGTGCATGTGTATGTGCCTGTGTGTGTATGAGAACAGAATGTAACCTGTGGTACAGCTGAGAAGGATCACAGTAATGCTCGTTCCTGTCATTCGCAAAACAACATGCAGAACAAAAAGTTCAATTCAGAACCTTTACTTGTGGAATGTTGTGCAAAAGTCTGTAACCCCATTTACCACATTGACTAATTCATTGCCAGTATTCCACACACTAAAGAAATTAACAAGGAGGATCTAGCAGCACTAAAATTTTCTCTCAATACATCCTGCATTTATCACTTACCAAATTATCTAAGAGCATTTCTTCCTGGATACCATATTAGCAAATTATTAATAATCTACTGAGTATGGATGGATATTTGAAAACAAATTATGTGTGTGTTATCTGCTTATGTAAACTAATAAGGGACTTCTGTTATTCAATGCAGACTTTCTAAAAAGGTGACCTAGAGGTAAAGAAATGTGCCGTCAAGGAATATCATCAAAGATATCCTATGTCAATCCTTCCATGCAGTGGGTTGCTGACCATCCAAACATTACCACATCTCTGGAAATGCTATCCTGATACTATGCATAGAAAAGATACTATGCATGAAATATCTCAAATTATAAATTTACTATTTCCCAAATAGGGCATTAAAAACATGGTCCCAAAATAGAGCTGACCAGAGACAGTACAATACACTGTTTTTCTCCATGAAATTAGAGTAAGCCTCAAGGTTATCCATTTTTTTGTTCCTCCTGTCCATTTCAGGGTCTCTCAAAAGCTAGGAAACTTTCCATTTTTGCAACTCCTAGTACATTTCAAAAGGAAGAAGACAGCATTATTAAAGTAATACATGTTTTTGAACATTTAATCCTAGCAGTCTTGATAGCTGGATGTGTACTTCATCAGGACATAACAAAAAAATCTAAACTAGTGGTCCTTGAAGACTGAGCCAAAAAAACTTGCTGATTGGTCCTTCAATCAATAGTTTTCCTATGATGCTGGTTGTTTTCAAGAGTCATTCTTCTGGCACAGAAGTAAATTTCAGAGTGTCTATAAGAAATTCCTTTATTGATTTCATCCTTACATAGCATATATAACATGCTAGACACTAAACACTTCACACATTTCATTATCCAGGCCTCCTCAACAGTCAGTACCATTATAGATGAGGAAACTGAGGCCCAGAGAAGAGGAATGGCTTTCCCAAGGTCACATAGTTCCTCAGACCCAGAATTTGAACCCACGTGTCCTGGCTCCAGAATCTTCATCTTTAATGGGTAACCTTACATGTCAGAGGTTTTCTCAGTGGAGTTTGAGCCAGTGATACTGCCATTTTGTTTAACAGGCCCAATGGGCTCATCCTTTCTGAGCACAGATGCACCTTGAAGATGAAACACCTTCAAATTAATGACTCACTATAATAGCTAACCTGGGGCTTATTACAGTAATTGCCATGATTCAGGCTTTTGGAGAAAGAGAGCTATGAGACCTTGGGGGCTGTAATACATGGCACCACCTGGCTTGCTGAAGGCTCAGCTGAGAGCACAGCAGGGACTTCTTATGTGGACACAATGATTTTCTTTCTGGAAAAAAAAAATCTTATCAGTATCATCCCAGTTGACATATTTCAAATGGACTCTCAGCTGTCTCCATAGGCCCTAGATGTATAATTTTAATATTTTGTTTTATAAAATATATCTAGGGCTAAAAGAGATACAGCAGTGGTACCCACATTGAGTATAACCGTTAGACATTACTTGAAGATTTCTCCATCACATTGTCTCAAAAGCAGGCAGGCAGGCAAGATTGATCTGTGAGAAGGTTCTGAATCACCTGTGAAACATTTTAAATTATCTTTTAATAAAGGAATCAGGTCCTGTCATTTGTCAAGGAGACATTTGCAGTAGTAAAATCTGTGTTTATATAGCCCATTTTTATTAGTGGTGATTAAAGATAACAATTTGTGTTCATTTGTTCTTGCAAAACACTTTTATGTGAATATAAAGGTTAATTAATGCATCTCAGCAATCATTTTGCTAGTCATCTGGAAATATAGCTTCTCGAGGAATTGTACTTAAGAAAAGAAGCCACATACTCTACCATAAAACCATAACCAAAATTTTAAGGTTTTTCTCATTTGTAATTTTGTTGACCTCCAGATTAAAATATTTAATACTTTGAAAAATTATAAGATTCCAAAAATTTGTTTTTGTGACCAAACATAGATAATTATAGTTCTTGTATAGTACATTAAATGTAATGCTTTCTGGAATTGATTTTTTAAATTATAAAGTGGTGGCTATAAGAACTCTTATTTAGCAGTTATTCTTCTGGAATAATTGTACTTTAGGTGTCTGATTGTTTATCATTCATTAGCACAAGTACTTAGTATAACAATAAATCCTCAGTGATATGAATCTGTCAATCTCTTGGTTATATGTCTATATCAGTATAAAAAGAAATTGATGACATTCATCTAGACATAGTTCCACAAATACTTGTACAAGAAAATATTTTGAAGTTTAGATTTTCCTTCTACTCCCTATCTTGGAAGATTTTTTTTTCGCCCTTTTAAAAGCAACCATAATGGAGCCAGTTTTGTTCCACTGAACAAAACTGATTACAGTAAGCCTAATAACAGTCTTTCAGTTTGGGCTTTCTAGTAAATAGAAGCCTAACTCACATGATAAAGTTCAATCTATAAAATGCTGTTTCAGAACTGAGACAAGAAGACGAGAATATCATATCAAGATGTTACTTCTTAACAGTTCTAGACTCTAACGGAGAGGAGCACCAATCATGTCAAGCAATTGGAGGGAGGCTATGCAGCCTGCTTTGGAACCCTGCTTCAGAACATTCAGACTTGTCTTTACTACTCCGTGCTTCTTTTCTTTCCTAACACACTAATGTCTATTGTTACTTAAGTCTTAGCTTTATCTGAGCAGTGTCAGTTAGCATCCTTCTCACTGTAGTTGTTCAAACACATGAAATATCACGAGTCGATTCTAGCCTTTTGATGTCCCGGTTACATGATCCAAGACTCCTGTCACTTTAAAAATCATCTGTTCATTCTACTTCTGACCTACTTTTTCCTTTTAGAATTAAAAAAGAAGCACATAAACATAGGAGATTGAAAATGTTCAAAAGAAGAATTAGCATGGGACCTTGTGGTTTTCAGAAAATATTCACAAGCTCCATCCTTTTTAACTTTCAAATACTCCCTATGAAATGATCATAGTATACATGTTACTCTGTTTAAAAATGCTCAAAAAACTTACTTAAGCAAGTTTACATATGGTAAGTTTTAGAGCTAGAGCCAGAACACATTGCATTATATATGTAATAGTATATATAACATATATATGGTATATATAATATATATTTTTATTATACATATTTATATGTGTAATAAAGATATGTATATGTCTTTATTAGACCTTTATATACATATTTCTTTATTAGAACACAGGTCTAGTAAAAATACACATCTTTATTAGACCTGTATATGACTTTATTGATATATGAAATCTACAAAACAAAATAGAAATTCATAGATAGGTGAGGGGGTGCAGGATTGGGCAAAATAGGTGAGAAACATTAAGTACAAGTTTTCAGTTATAAAAAATAAGCCACAAGGATATAATGTACAGCATAGGTAATATAGTCAATAATATTGTAATAACTTTGTGTTATACATGATGACAGATGGTAACTAAACTTATTGTGGGAATCATTTTATAATGTGTAAAAATATTGAATCAATAGGTTGTTTACCTGACATTAATATAATATTAAAGTGAATTATACTTTGATAAAAAGATGTAGATATCTAATATACATTGTATATCTTAATATTATATGATTAGGTAGAATTAGATTAGATATGATATCTATGATATATATCATAAATATTACACCTGTATTAGATATGTTATGATAATATATAATTAAGTAAGCTAATAAAGCTTAGCACTTTCTCCTGTCCAGTAATGAAATATGCACAAGTGAAGAAAGGCAGGCATTGAGTGGGTTTGCCTTCAGTCTAAAGTTATTAATGGTTAATGGCATTAATTAAAATAGATTCAAGCACCCATTCCATTCTGAAGCCTATGCAAGGTGTTGTGAAAATATAAATAATCATGGTCCGCACCCGTGGAGAATTTAGTTTTTTGAAGAAAACAGGACCCTGAACATACAAAAAAATAATAATAACCAGTAATAATAGCTTATAACTATAAATAGAAGTATCTGCCATTTTAACAATTTTACTATACCACCCTGCAGTATCATCACAAGACGGAACATGATACACTAAGACCATCGATTAGGAAGCACAGAGATGCACCCAAAGGCTGTTAAGGCAACTCTGGTAAATCAGAAGTGGATATGGGGGTTAGATGGACATAGTTTTAAGTCTTGCCCCATCTACTCACTATCTGATAATCCTTGAGTGAATTATCATCTCTATACTGCCATTTTCTCAATTATATCTCACAATATATCTCAGGGAAAAATAATACCACCGAAATTACATGGTTGTTGACAGAAAAAGGCAAATACTGTGTGGTATCACTTATATGTGGAGTCTAAAAAAAGTACAAATGATATTATTTTTGCATACATGCAAAACAGAAACAAACTCACAGACATAGAAGGCAAGTTCATGGTTACCAAAGGAGAAAGGGGAGAGCGGAGGGACAAATTAGGGGTTTGGGATGAACAGATACAGACTACTATGTATAAAATAGGTAAGCAACAAGGAATTACAGCCATTATCCTATAACCTGTAATGGAGTATAATATGAAAAAATACTAAATCCCTATACTGTACACCCGAAACTATTGCAGTGTTGGAAATCAACTATACTTTGATTTTTTAGAAAATCACATGGTTGTTGAGAGGATTAAGTAAACAATTCAATTTTAAGCATTTCATAATCCAAATCCATCACGGCCTTCCCTGGTGGCTCAGACAGTAGAGAATCTGCCTGCAATGCGAGAGACCTGGGTTCGATCCCCTAGAGAAGGGAACAGCTACCCACTCCATTATTCTTGCCTGGAGAATTCCATGGACAGGAGCCTGGCAGGCTACAGTCCATGGGGTTGCAAAGAATCGGACACGACTAAGTGACTTTCACTTCACAATCCAAATAGTAATCCCCTTCCCTGACACCTTCAATAGATGATGAAAACAGTAAACAAAAATATTAATTTAAACAACTAAATTTGTTTACTTTGTAAATTTTACATGTAATAACAAATCTACTAGAATTACTTGGAATTTAGAAAATGATCATTACTCAATAATTCCTTGTGGTAGAGGGAGAACTGATAACACTATTTAAGAAACAGCTGCCAATATCATATATCTCTAAGATAAATCCATTCCAGGAAATGCCAGAATCAAAAGTATTGAGTTGGCCAAAAAGTTCATTCAGGTTTTTCCATAAGATGTTAGAGAAAACCTGAGCAAACTTTTTGGCCAATCCAATACATTTCTTCTGAATTTATTTCTCATCTCATGTTTCCTTGTTGTATTTCATATCTCCTCCTCCCTCAAATAAATAAAACTAACCCTCTTGCCTACCTAGTAAGGCTCATCAACATAAAATATCATATTCAATAGAAATAAAAACTGATTCCAGAAGCATTAAAATGTAAAAGTCTTCACTGAATTTTCTTGGAGAGCAGTCTCTTGTTCTTAAAAAGGTTATTAACCTATCAGTTTGGGGGGAAATTATATCACATTCCACACTCAGAAACACACAGAGAGTCTCTTGTTCTTAAAATCTTATTAGCCCATCAGTTTTATCCAAATTTGACATCACTTGACTATTTCATAATCTCTCTTTCCTGTTTCTTCAATTTGCTCCCTACCTGGAACTCTCCTGCTCTCCTCCATTTTCAACACCCATCCTTCAGCTACATCTTTTCTTTCAGGAATAACTTCAGATATTTATTACCTGGACCATTTTAGCCTTCCTACTCTCCACCCATTAGTAAATAAGCACAACAGAAATAACTAAAGCCAAGCAGTAAAAACAGAATGCTCCTTAGATAACTCTGGTGGGGAAATGGATACAGAAATGTACAGTTTAGTATTGTTCTCCAAGTCATCCGTAAAAATAATACCTTTTCAATCAGTAGTGTTCCAAGTACTGATCAGTAAAACACTGTAAAATATTAATTGAATGTTACTATTTAAATAATTAAGATAAGTAAGATTAGCATTCATCTGACATCTGATGTTACCGAGACTTAAGGGAGCATAATTGACTACTGACTTAAAGGGGCATTATCACTATTTTGATTTGCCTCCAATCCATTAATTCATATAAATATATGGTACATAAACCTGAAATTATATTTATGACATAATTGCAGGCATATTAATAGAAACATGTTTATATTTACCAGTGTAGTGTAGTCCTTTTACAAATTAGATTCTGTTGATGACCAGCATCTACATATAAAAATGCTCCATATTGTTCACATTTATAGGCCATAAAATGCAGATGATAAAATATACTTTCTCATACTTTCTACTTTCTCATAAACAAGAAATAATGACAAAGGAGGAGCTTTATATGAAAGCATCAGTACAATTTAAACACTCACGAGGTCATAATATATTACACTGAGTAGAAAAGTTCAGCTGTAAAGAAAATGTAAAGAACATTCTCTCCCCTTAAAAAGTCAAACAAGGTTCCAAATGCCTAACCAAAACACAAAAGTACAGAGAAAAGACCTACATCTTTCCATTAACAAAACACTTGGTTTTAAAAAGAGCTTAGTAGTAGAACATACAAAAGAAAATGCAATTCAGTATCTAGGATGAACATTTTTTATAAGTTCAGCATTAACATTGAAGAAATATTGAATTAAGCTGCTTTGAAAGAATTGAATTCCATCTGCTGAAATTTTTCTTAAAATGAATTTTTTAAGCATACACAGTAGCAGTCTGTATTGGTTTTGAGTTTCAGGAAGCTATATTCCAACATATGCAAGAGAAGAGTCACAGAAAAATGTAACTTGGGAGAGAAGAATGAATTTTATGACCTGCTTGCAGAGCTGAAAAGAATAAACGCATACCCACTTTTGCTGCTGTGTGTGTTGGGGTTTCCCTGGTGGCTCAGGTGGTAAAGAATCTGCCTGCAATTCAAGAGGCGTGGATTCAATCCCTGGTTCATGTAGATCCCCTGAAGAAGGAAACGGCAGCACATTCCAGTATTCTTACCTGGAGAGTTCATGGACAGATGAGCCTGGCAGCCTACAATCCATAGGGTTGCAAAGAGTTGGACATGACTGAGTGACTAACGCACACACACACTTCATTGTCAGTAAAAGAATTGCAGAAAAATATATAAATTGGGAGACAGCAATGAATTTTATGGCTTGCTTACATAGCTGAAAAGAATAAATACCTACCCATTTTTGCTGCTACTGACAACAAATAGCCAACATTTTATCACTTTGATAAATTTTAGAAGTGAATACATGGAGTGAGGACCAGTCAGCGAAGTCAAATAAGGTTTCTCAGAACTGCTTCTGAAAGAGTTTGGTCTCCTAGAAACAAAGAGTAAACAGGCTTTGCAAATAAACTTCAAATCTAGCTCTCCTTGATCTTTCTTCCTGTGAACTCTACAGGTTTACCATCTAGCAATGCACTGGGCAATTAGCCACATACTGACTTGTAGCACCTTTTTGTGGTCATCATATTCCCTGTCATTTATTGTCCCCCTACTACGCATGAACCAGTGACATGTATACTCCTCTGTCCTTTTTCCTATTTCATTGTTATGTCAACTCTTAAACAGGTTTCATTATCCCCCCTTGACAAGGAAGGAAGGAAGAAGCCACAGGAAGTTCTGTAACTTTGTCGAAGTCACACACATTGTTCAGGGCAGAGGCAGGTTTCAGGTCTCAAGCTCTCTCTATTCACTCCAACTGCCTTGCCAAGAATGGTTGTTGACTTTGTGTGTTGCTACAGACATTATCTGTCTTATATGCAACTATACCAAGGGTTTCTTTTAGGCCGGAACCACATTTCATGTACCTCATCTCCCCTCATGGCTGGCAGTAATAATACTGTTGGCTAATGTGCATTGAGTATTTAGTGTGCTGAGTGTAGTGAAACTGTGCCAAATACCTTAAGATTATTACCATCCCCATTTCACAGGTGAGCAAGGGAGGGAGGGCAAGCCACCCACAGCTAGTAGGTGCTCGGGCTAGGATTTGAAATAAATCAGTCTGACCCCAGAACCTGCATGGGCAACAGTGACTACAGCCTCCCTTGGATAGAGCAGGGGCTCCATTTGTGTTCAGTAATTTGATGAGATAAGGATGAAACTAAGTCTCAGAATTATAAGAAGAAAAATGCCACAGCATTTCACTATAGCCACACTCTGCAGGACTTCGAAAGTCAAAAAACCAAGAACAAGTTAGAGAGGATTAATCTTTATAACAATATCTTATACTAGTTAGCACTTCAGTTTCACAAAACATCATTTAATTCGGTCTCTACAATGATATCGTATCCTACCCTCATTTTTTGGATTAACTCATATTTAGAAGGTTTAATAAATTTGTTAAAGTCGGATAGATCCTAAACTAGAGCGTAAGTCTTGAGTTCTTACTCATGTTTTTTCTATTATGCCAAGGTAATATTTACTCATCTTTAGTCAGTATCATGGGCTTCCCTGGTGGCTCAGCTGGTAAAGAGTCTGCCTGTAATGCAGGAGACCCAGGTTTAATCCCTGGGTTGGGAAGATTCCCTGGAGAAGGAAATGGCAACCCACTCCAGTATTCTTGCCTGGAAAATCCCATGGAGTGGATCCTGGCAGTCAGTTCTCCAGGCCAGAATACTGGAGTGGGTTGCCAGTCTCTTCTCCAGAGGATCTTCCCAACCCGAGGATCAAACCAGGGTCTCCTGCATTGCAGGCGGATTCTTTACCAGCTGAGAAAGCAGGTAAAGCCCAGAAAAGCAACAGAACCTATAAATGAATGCAGAGGAAACATTTACCTGCCTCTTTTTTTCTCCTTACATAGAGGGACGTGATTACCAGCTGTGAAGTTGACCTTATGAAAGACAGGGTGAGCTTAAATTTTGCCTGGAAACTGAGCAGTTATTGTTGTGTTACTAACTAGTACCATTTGAAACTATCGCCATAGTTCCAGCTATGGGATAAGAGCTAAGTGACAGAAGCAGGCCACTGCGAAGCACAGAAATTCCTGTCTGTAGCGCAAAAGGAAGTTAATAAATTTACTGGAGAGAATCAGTGAGCTCAGTCTGGGTCAAACATCTGGGCTCTTAACCCCCCCACTCTTCAGCTATCCTCTGTGGGGAAGCCAGCTGAGCCACAGAGAGATGGGGGGTGGGGGGTGGGGACAGGGGAACAGTGGGGTGGGGGGGCTGGTATCATTTGCAGCTGGTGACACCTCCTCCCTGCTCAGCCACCAAAAGATTAGAATTTATAGAACACTAACTGCCACATCCCTGGAGAAGGAAATGGCAACCTACTCCAGTATTCTTGCCTGGAAAGTCCCACGGAAAGAGGGGCCTGGCAGGCTACAGTCCACAGAGTCGCAAAGAGTCGGACACAACTGAGCAACTGAGCGCAACTGCCTCACACAACTCTGTATGCACACGTTAAATGAGACACCTTCTCTCACCCTCAGAACCTTAAATATGGTTGGGAAGAAATGATTAACAGCAAACACAACAGTAGAGGAATAAGGGCTAAGCTTTGTGAAACAAGCTAGGAATATGACTGTGGCTTTTTTTTTTTTACCTGCCCTTGCAAAGCCCCTTGCAATGGAAACCATCAAGTTTGAGTCCCTTCTGTGTTTTGGAAGTCACAACCATTAGAGACATTTCTGAATTTTCACCTTAACCTAGTATTCAGATCCTCTGTCCTGCTCTATATATTATTACTTGAACACTTCTTTGAACTTGTGAATAATATCCCAAACCACAAGCACACTTTTTTATGAATGTGTTTAGGCTGAACAAATCTAGGCAAAACAGAACATAAAGGAAAACCCATATTGTGCCTGTAAGTATTATGTATTACCAAGCTGTGATTTTAAAATAATATGAGCAATTTATTATGCCAAATTCTAATTCATATTTATCTATACAGGTCAAATACTAGATACCATTTTGCCTTCAGGTTTTTAATTAGGAATGTTTATGAGCAAGTCAAAGGCCACTTGCTACATAAAATAAGATGCATGTTAGTCTGATCTCACTCAACCAGTTATAATGATATGTAATCTTTCTCATATCTTATTAATGAGTATTAAGAACTCAAAAAGAACTCCAGATGGCATTCAAAACCTTACATTTTATGCATCACCTAGTCTGCCTAATTGTGAAAATAGATAAATATTTAAAGCCAAAAATAGATCTTCCATGTAGTATGGGGTAAAGTTGTTTGCTTGAATAGTTAGACAATTTGAAATTCAAACCATAAGTAGCTTTATTAATCACATTATATATAACATTTTATGTCTATCATGTAAATATTTATTATGAAATACAAAGTTTTGGTAAGAGGAAAATTTACAAAGCAAAAATATGAAGAGAAAGTTTTCCTTTTCTTTAAAAATGTAATGGCTTAATTTGTTTAAAAGAAGGTAGATAAAGGAAACAGTGCAGAAAACACAAAAGAATGACTCAGCACATAATGAGAAAACTAATCCATTTAAAGACAAAATTGCTAAATTTGTAGAATCATAAAATTCCAGAGCTTGGGAATACCAACTATCAATGAGAAGGGAAAAAAAAAGTCCAGAGACATTAAATAGCTTGTTCAAAGTCTTAACATAAAAATCTTAAGTTCTGAGATGCCTTCAAAATTCTGCTCTTCCTTCCAGTTCTGAGATGCTATGGCTAGTGATTCCAATTGCATTAAACAAAATGCAGACCTAATAATATTTATTTTGATGATCTTAGAGTAAGTTTTTGAGAAACAGTGCTCACCAATTCAAGTCAACCAGATTTCGTAGAAGCAGAAAAACAATGCATAACCAGAACATAATAATGTTTTGTTACATTATTTCCTCAGTAATAATATATTTTCTCAAAGTATGAACAAACTCTCCTGATCACTCAGTTATTTTTATTTGTATCTTATAGGTTAAATGGATTGTGAAATCCACCCTTAAGAGAACATACAGTTACTTTTTAAATATTTCTGGACTTTTTGTGACATATATTGCTTATTTCAAATAAATCAAAACCCAAATTTCAGTATCTTTAGCCTTTCTGTAGCCATTTGCTTTATTACAAAAAAAAAAAAAGGCAAAAGGATATTTTGTCATACAAAGAACAATAACTTAACAAAACTACATTTATCTTAGTACAAGCATATAAAACTTTTGTGCCACTGAAAGTGACAATTTCTTAGAAGAGCTTTTATTTCCAGAAGAAACAAAAAGATGTGAAAGAAAATTTGGAAAACTTCTCTTGGACCAAGTTGCCTTTTATATTTTAATCTTGTTTGTAACAGTCATCACCCAAAATTGACTGGGGAATTCAGAACCTTCTGACATTTTACTTACTTGCTTTTTATATTGCTTTTCATCCCTTGCAGAAAATTATACTTAAGTTCAAGTATATGATGGGAAGAATCTTATTTCAGAAAATGAGTCTTTACATGATAAAGCTTGAGAAAGCAGCATTTGATTTTCAAAACAGAAAGCAATTTCCATGGCATATTTAGGTTAACCTCGAAATTCCTTCCACACTGTCAGCTGCCTCGAAAATGGATGCTGAAGGTAATCCCCCAGTGAAAGCTACACCTTTAAGAGACTTCACATTCATTTCAAATGCTCTGGTACTTTCATCCATTCCCAGAGATATTCAAGAAGAGTATCACTCAATTAGTGTTTTTTAATATTGGTAGGAGTTCTAAATTTTGATAATGTCTATTTTCTGTTTTTCTTTAAATATATATTTGTTCGTTCTATTCTCTGTGACACAGAATGAGTGCAGGACATATTACTTAAGTGTGACTAACAAGGTCACAAGATTTGTTTTCATTCAGGGGGAGAAATTTACCTGACTGCTCAGTTTTTGTTCCCTACTCCAGTTACCTAGGCATTTAATACACAGTTTTTGAATGGATGACTAGATTACAACTCTGAGCAACATGCTTTGAAAATCCAGCTTTTAGAGCACCAGTGAGTAAATGTTACAGTCAGACTCTAGCACTCTCCTCAGGTTTTGAGGAACAAACAACATACCGGTTCCTATATGAGGCTTTTGTGGCCTTTTCCTGAAATATTGTCTATTAATCATTTATATACCATTCATTTCCTAAGAAAAACTTTAGAGAGACTGCTGTAAATACAGCATGTGTACTACCCAGATAGGAATTCTAGTCAATGGAAACTTATTAAGTATTATTTAACAATACCAGTAAGTTAAATACTTCTTTTATTCTCAGTTGCAGCTAGTAACTATTACAAGTAGTAAGGGTTTTTTAAGACCCATTCAGAACTAAAACAACAATATGGAACTCTTCAAATGCATAGAAACATTCCACCATTCCAAGGGAGTAGAGGTTTGCGTGAAAACTTCAAGAACTGTGCTTTCAACTTCTAGCAAATTTTCAGATCGGTAGAGGAATTAAATCAGGATATAACTAACAGGGGACTTCCCAGGTGGCTCATGGCAATCCACTCCAGTATTCTTGCCTGGAGAATCCCATGGAAAGGGGAGCCTAGCAGTCTATAGTCCATAGGGTCACAAAGAGTCAGACATGACTAAAGCGACCAAGCGCACACACACACACACGTAACTAATAGGAATTGTCCCACAAATTATTGCAGAATCCCTGCTTAGTCAGATTGTTTTCTTCTTAATGTTCTGTATAAATTAGCATATTCCATTATCTGAAGATAGGCAACCCCATCTTGTAATGACAGAGAGGACTCCCTTTGAATTCCTTGTATCTTCAGCATCTAAACCATTGATCAATTCAAGGAAAAAGTCAACTGGCCCATTAAGTGAGATAAAGTTATGTGAATCTTATAGATTTTTTTGTTTCTCACTTGTCATAAAAGTCTTGCGTTTTTTATTTCTGAAAGTTCTTGCTTGCGCTGAGAATATAATAGGAAATTCACCATATATGCAGTTTTATACTTCCTTTTTCAATCTTTGGACGGAATGATGCTAAAGCTGAAACTCCAGTACTTCGGCCACCTCATGCGAAGAGTTGACTCATTGGAAAAGACTCTGATGCTGGGAGGGATTGGGGGCAGGAGGAGAAGGGGACGACAGAGGATGAGATGGCTGGATGGCATCACTGACTCGATGGACATGAATCTGAGTGAACTCCGGGAGTTGGTGATGGACAGGGAGGCCTGGCGTGCTGCGATTCATGGGGTCGCAAAGAGTCGGACATGACTGAGCGACTGATCTGATCTTGCAATTCAGAAACATGAATCACAGTCAGACTGAATTCTAAAATCCATGGGAAGGGGAACCCAGGGCTTATTTTCTAGAGAAAGGCTACATATTACAAGAAAAAGAATAAAGAAACCAGTATCCTCCTCATTGATGACCACAACATTTTTGATTCTAGAATTTATATCATAGTCAGTCTGCATAGGAAGTATGAGTTTTGCTGAATTAAGAATGGGTACAAAGTATCTTTCTACTCTCAGTCAAAAGTTAAAAAGTAATAGGACAAGATTTAAATCAGTTGGGTGTCACATTTGGCCATTTTGGAGACACAATTCAAAAAACATCATGGCAGCCCCTGAAGGGCCCTTTCATAGTGTCTCAGATGGTATAGAATCTGCCTGTGATGCAGGAGACCCAGGTTTGATCCCTGGGTCAGGAAGATCCCCCGCTGAGGGGAATGGCAACCCACTCCAATATTCTTGCCTGGAGAATTCCATGGACAGTGGAGCCTGGTGGGTTACAGTCCATGGGGTTGCAAACAGTCAGACACAGCTGAGCAACTAACACTTTCCACTTCAGGAGACCACAGGGAAGAAGAGAAAAAAAGGGAGAAAAAAAGCCATTGCTCTATGAGAACTTCACTCAGCCAAATGAACAAACTCTGTTCTTCCACTCTGGTTTTCTCTCATTTTAGTCCCAACCAATTTAGCTATCATCCTAGGCTTGTGACTACTGCTGGAGACTTAAGAAAAATATACCCTTTGATTCATTTTGATATTTGGCAAAACTAATACAATTATGTAAAGTTTAAAATAAAATTTAAAAAAAAATGTTACTGTATAAAAAAACAAAAACAAAAAGAAAAATATACCCTTTGATACCTAGAATTAGGCTTGGTAATAAAATCTTGACTTGCAGACAAAATAAAGTGCTTCCATTACTCCTGTGTAAACCATAGTGTAGTTTGGTCTCCATGTAAGACTACAAGAATTTCTTTCATCGCGGGGAAAGATAAAAGAACAGCACTCTGCATGATTAAATTCTCATTAAACTCAACGGATGTTTGACTTGGAAGTAAGAGTAAGGTGAAGTTCCAAGTTGATATAATTTACTGCTTTTATTACAGTTTTGACCACAGGGACTGATTCGGGTCACCCAGTTTCTTTTCCTTGTTACAACTGCTTGACCAATTATCAATGGAATTGAAATTTAAGAGTCTCATATGCTTCTGCAAAATCCAATGATGGGTTGTACAGCTTTGACCTTCTTAAATGTCCCTTGATTTGATTTGATATCTATTCCTACAGAAAAAATATGCTGCTTTGGCTGATCAAAATATTAACCTTTCAAAATCTCCATGGCTATCATAGCTTAGGAGATCATAATTCTTATGGGGAGATGTGCATGGAATAAATACCAGCTGAATCCATATTTATACTAAGCCAATTAGCATTACATCATCATGGCAGAAATATCTAGAACATTACCTCATATCAAAGAGATCTTCTGGGATGTTAAAATAGATCATGAAAAATCTGAGATTTCTTTTTCATGTAAATGTTAAGTTCTCAATTACGTATTCATCAAGCAAAGTTTTTTTAGAGCCCAGATAGAAGCCAATATAGTATGCAAATGTTTTAAATAAAGTCATTTTCATGCATTTCATCCTTCAAGAGGAAAATCAGTGATGGGGCTCTTGAAAGTATTTCTAAATGGGATGATAGATTTGACTTTTAGAAAATAATCTGACCTGAAGCTCTAGGACCCCAAAACAATCAGACTACCAAACACAACACACACACACACAATATGGTCAAAATCAAGTTAAAGTGAGCAGCAGGAGCTTAATTTTATGACATGAATAAAGCATCAAAAAAGAGGTTATATGTAACCAATTCTCACCTATTTGAAGACTTAGAAAATAGGAGGGCTACAGAGGAAGACAGAGTTAAGAGATCGGTGGTAGAATGTGGGTTCGGTGTTCAATGATTGTGGGTATAAATCTTGAGTCTTTTTAGAACTGATTAGCCTAGGACCCTGTTTCTCCCCTTATGTCATTGAAACCGTGTCACCAGCACCCAAAGGACTACCAAGAATATCCACAACTGTCACCCCCATTGGCCAGATTCTAAAGATGCCCCTACCTGAAAATGCTAGGCCTTTTTTCCCCAAAGAAAGAGGTGCTTTTAATTTACTGTTTATATGTAACAAATTGGAAAACTTCAAATGTTGTCAATGAAATCTCTTAGAAACCAATGCAAATATACTTGCTGTGAACCCAGTGCTAGGGAACTATATCCTACCTTCCGTATATCATCTACCTTGGCCCTTTACTTTCTGCCTAGAGACCTTTCAAAAGAAGAAATTTAGATTGACTCCAAGTTGTGTATTTTAGGACTTGCAAAAAAAAAAAAAAACCTTTGCTGGACTAAGATGATCACAGGGAAAACATGAGAAAGGAAAGGAAGAAAGGAAGGTGCTAACAGACCCTGAGCATCCTTCACCAGAGCCCCTGAAACACAAGTCCATAGTCAGGTGGTCAGTGCCCTGGATGACTGTTCATACAGATGTTAAGAACACTGTTCTGTGGCGACACAGACAAGCAGCCCATTCAGCGATTATGAAGTATTTCCTCCCAAATGTATATAAATGATATTTCCAGAGCATTCCATAACTGTCATTCATATATTAATAGGAAGTCTAATACATATCACTTTATTTTACACTCAGCATTTGCCAAAACTGAAAAGTCAAATAAAATTTTTCTCAGAATGAGTAACCAAACGATATTTTTGTCCAAGCCAAATAACAAAGTGAGTATGAGAAGTCATATTGATGGCCACTCCCACACAAGCCAAGTGAAATACAAAACAACATTTTTTAAAAACTCATTTTTAATTATTTGGACCTTTCAAAAACAATGCGGTATATTGCCATGAATAATATACATTATTTTCTTGTTGAAACACAATATGTATAAAATTAAGATGTATTTGAAAGTTTAGGCAAAGGGTTGGAGTCTGATATGTATTTAGAAGAATGGGAAAAACAATTTTATACATATATAATATATATGTTATATGTTCCCAACCCAGGGACTGAACCCAGGTCTCCTGCACTGCAGGCAGATTCTTTACTACCTGCTTCCCTGGTGGCTCAGACAGTAAAGAATCTCCCTGCAATGCGTGAGACCCAGGTTCGATCCCTGGGTCAGGAAGATCCCCTGGAGAAGGAAATGGCAACCCATTCCAGTATTCTTGCCTGGGAAATCCCATGGACAGAAGAGTCAGCAGGCTACAGTCCATGGGGTCAGAAAGAGTCAGACATAACTGAAGCAACTTAGCATACACATTGCTATTATTCAGAGTTCATTGTAGCCACTTGGAAAAAATGGAAAAACTATGTGTTCATACACCATTAGGTTAAGTGGATATTGCTATAAAATCATTATACATCATGTGGGTTGAATTTTAAATCAATTTACTAGAGAAATACACTTACTTGAAAACATTAATAGTTAATAGCAAATGCAGCCAACAATGAAAACTATTATATGGAATTACCTACCTCTGCCCACATCCTTACAAGCATGTACACTCTGTTTGGTGTTGAGTGTAGTGAAAAGATTAATATATGCTGACTTCCAAAAACCAATGAAGGAAATGATTGTCAATTCAAAGGGTGAAATTTCAATAGTGAAATCTTAATAACATGTTTCTAATAGCCTTTGCCCTTGCTTGGGATTTGTTTTATTGGTAATAAAAAGTTTATCCAAATTATATATATTTCAGTACTTCAACCCATGGTCTGTTTTCTGCAAAGCCAGCTTATCTTACTGGACTCAGTTTTAGCAACACTTTGTCTGGAGAGCTTCCCTTGGCTACCCAGCCATGAGGCTCTCTCACTCTCTTCCCTCTACCCTTGACTCCAGATTTCTATCAATTCACCTTTAATAAAATCTCTTGCATCTTCTCTTTCCTTTTCCTCTGCATTATCATTTCCCAAAGTCACGCTGCCTTCTCTACTGAACTTTATTCAGTTGTTTCTTAACTTTATTCAGTGTGTCTCCTGGTGTCTTTCCTGAATAAAATGGCCAAATAGATCTAAGAAGAGCCTTTTATCAGGTAATTCCACTTTCAAAATGTTCAACGACTACCTATTGCTAGGATGACTTGTAACAGACAAATTTTCCAACCGTGAAAGAGGATGTCATTAATGGGCTTAAACCAGGGTGACACAGGCAAACCAGAACTTACAGAAAATCAACCCAGTGCCAACTCAGTGCTTCTCAAACTTTCTCATACAAATATTCCTAAGGGTGGGATCAAACTCTCAAGGTCAAATTTCTTTTAAATTTACACATTTAAAATTCTTAAAATACTAACATTGTAGTATATATTCATGTTTGTTTTAATATAAACATAATGTTTTAAGTCCCAACAATCCTTTTACATGAGCAAAAGTGCAAAACATCTTACCCAAAATCCTGGCATACAACTGACCTCAAAGAAGACTTACTATCACGGCACAACTTCTAACATCCCTCTGTGGCATAGTCTTTGAGAAGGCTGTGTACTGAAACACGGAGAACACCATTCACAAAGATTAAGTGAATGATACTCCCTGGAATGAGCTGAGTCATTCATCCTTAAGTGAATTCACTGTTCCACCCATAAAAGTTTTCCATATGGTCTCTTTAGAATACCATTTCCATGTCAACAATAATAAATTTGGGTTGGTCAAAAAGTCCATTTGGGAACTTGTTATGGAAAAACCCAAATAAGCTTTTTGGAACCCAATAAAATACAAGATAATCAGTTAAAGTTGAATATCAGAAAAGCATAGAATGGCTTTCGGTATGTCCCATGCAATATTTGGATTAAAGTTAACTAGATGTTGGTATTTTTATTTGCTTTACATCTGGCAACTCTAACTATAAAGTCATTCCTGACCACCCTCTCCACAAACCCAGGACTTGGAGGTTCTTCTGAATTTCTAGTACGATTCATCTGTACCTCTATTTGACACTTACCTTATTTTGCATGTGTTTCTGTCGCTTTTTAGCTTCCCTGGTGGCTCAGATGGTAAAGAATATACCTGCAGTGAAGGAGACCAGGGTTAGATCCCTGGGTTGGGAAGATCCTCTGGAAAAGGGCATGGCAACCCACTCCAGTATTCTTGCCTAGAGAATTCCATGGACAGAGGAGCCTGGTGGGCTACAGTCCATGGGGTCACAAAAAGTCAGATACAACTGAGCGACTAACATGGTTCAGTTTCACACTATCGCTTTTTACATCTGTATACTTCACTTCCCTGACTTGAAAGCTCCTTAAGAATGAGGACACATATATCATATCTCTTTGTAATTCCATAATGCCTCACAGAAACTGTTGACCATGGATAGTGACCATAAATACTTTTTAATTGAGAGACATTCAAAATCAATGAGCAAAATACCCAACAGTGATTCACAAAGCAACTGCTTTCTGTTCCATTCAGGACTATGCTGTAAATTAGTTTATAAATGAGTAAGATGCAACATTTGCCTTTAAAGAGCTTAGTTTAATAAACAAAAAGTACACATCAAAAACTAGTAATGAAGGAGTCTTGTTGTTCAGTTGCTAAGTCATCTCCGACTCTGTAACCCCATGGACTATAGCCCACCAGGTTCCTCTGTCCATGGGATTCTCCAGGCAAAGATACTGGAGTGGGTTGCCATTTCCTCCTTGACTGGATATCTCTGACCCGGGGATCAAACCCAGTGTCTTTTATGTCTCCTGCACTGGCAGGCAGGTTATTTACCACTAGCACCACCTGGAAAGCCCAGAGTTTGCTCTAATTATGTCCATTGAGTCAGAGATGCTATCTAACCATCTCATTCATTCTATACCATCCCATTCTCCTCCTGCCTCCAATCTTTCCCAGCGTCAGAGTCTTTTCCAATGAGTTGGTTCTTTGCATCAGGTGGCCAAAGTACTGGGGCTTCAGCTTCAGCATCAGTCCTTCCAGTGAAGGAGCAGTATATAATCAAGTAGAGCAATATAATAAAGATTAGGTATTACAGCCTACTAAGAACAAGAGGAAATGACAACCCACTCCAGTGTTCTTGCCTGGAAAATCCCATGGATGGAGGAGCCTGGTAGGCTGCAGTCCATGGGGTCGCGAAGAGTCGGACACGACTGAGCGACTTCACTTTCGCTTTTCACTTTCATGTGTTGGAGAAGGAAATGGCAACGCACTCCAGTGTTCTTGCCTGGAGAATCCCAGGGACGGGGGAGCCTGGTGGGCTGCCGTCTATGGGGTCGCACAGAATCGGACACGACTGAAGTGACTTAGCAGTAGCAGCAAGAACAATAGGAGATCAATGTGGATAGCAGCCCTAAGAGAGGGAAACAGTGAGGAGCGGGGATCTGAATGGAGATTCCGATCTTGGGAAGGATGTAGATGAGAGGAGAGGATTAGAAAGGGCAGTGCCACCTAGGGGAAAGTGTGGGTAGTGCAACAAGGGAGGAAGAGACCCATCTTCACAGGCTGCCTTTGCTACCTTGCAACTCAGCCGGTAAAGAACCTGCCTGCAGTGCAGGAGACCCGGGTTCGACCCCTGGGTTGGGAAGATCCCCTGGAGAAGGAAATGGCAACCCACTCCAGTATCCTTGCCTGGAAAATCTCATGGACAGAGGAGCCTGGTGGGCTGCAGTCCATGGGGTCGCAAAGAGTCGGGCACGACTGAGCAATTAACATTTAATTACTTACTTACTTTGCTACCTGGCAACAATCAGAATTTCCTTGGGCTGTGGTTTCAACTGGCTTTAAGGGGTTGCCTAGGATTCGGAGCAACTATAGGAGTGAAAATCTACGCCATATCTACTGCTGCTGCTGCTGCTAAGTCGCGTCAGTCGTCAGTCAGGCTCCTCTGTCCCTGGGATTCTCCAGGCAAGAACACTGGAGTGGGTTGCCATTTCCTTCTCCAATGCATGAAAGTGAAAAGTGAAAGTGAAGTCGCTCAGTCATGTCTGACTCTTAGCGACCTCATGGACTGTAGCCTACGAGGCTCCTCCATCCATGGGATTTCCCAGGCAAGAGTACTGGAATGGAGTACCATTGCCTTCTCCATATCTACTGCTGGACAGAGTCAATCATGCCATGTAGAGTCACAGGCCCTGATTTTTAAAAATAACCAAGTGCACTGTCATGTGCAAAGCAGGTAGCTAGTGGGAACCTACTATCTACAGCAGGGAGCTCAGTTCGGTGCTCTGTGATGATCTAGATGGGGTGGGAGGGAGGTCCAAAAGGGCCGGGATATCTGAACAGACATAGCTGACTCACTTAAATTCACAGCAGAAACTAACAACATTGTAAAGCTACTATACCCCAGTGAAAAAGAGGGATGCTATTAAAGAAATCACACACAAGAAAGAAATCATCCACAGATATCAACTGGGGTTGTCCCTAGAGTACCTTAGAGTAGGAAAAACAGCGTTTCTATCAATCAGTTATACATTACACATGGGCGCCGAACGTGCAGGTTCCTGACAACATATACACCCATATCAAGCACAATTAGAGCAGTGAGTGACCTTACTGAAAATTAGTGAGCTGCATTTCCAAGAAACTAAGGACTGATGGTGAAGAGTATTTTCTTTTGCAGAAAATCTTTTTCTTCTACACCTTTAATCTATTACCGCTATAAGAAGGAAAGTCTTTTTTTTTTAATTGAAGTATAGTTGACTTACAATATTGTGTTAGTTTCAGCTGTACAACAAAGTGATTCCGTTATATTTTTTTCAGATTACTTTCCATTATAGGTTATTACAAGATATTGAATATTGTTTCCTGTGCCATACGGTAAAGCCTTGTTGCTTATCTATTTTATGTGTAGTAGTTTGTACCTGTTAATTCCATACTTATCATTTATCCCTGCCCCCAATTCCTCTCCACTTTGGTAACTGTAAGTTTGTTTTCTGTCTATGAGTCTGTTTCTGTT
The DNA here is from genome assembly GCF_003369695.1 of Bos indicus x Bos taurus. Taxonomy (NCBI): domain Eukaryota; kingdom Metazoa; phylum Chordata; class Mammalia; order Artiodactyla; family Bovidae; genus Bos; species Bos indicus x Bos taurus. The sequence goes on from NC_040089.1 coordinate 43,147,722, forward strand.
TTGGATATAGATTCATTTGTATTATTTTTTAGGTTCCACATAAAAGTGATATCATGTAATATTTGTGTTTCTCTGTTTGACTGACTTCACTTAGTTTGATATTCTCTAGGTCTATCTATGTTGCTGCAAATGGCAATATATCATTCTCTTATATATATATAATATATTATGGGAATAGTATATAATACATAAATATAGTTGATGGGAACTCGGGTTGTTTCTATGCCTTGGCTATTTGTTGCTATGAACTTTGGGGTGCGTGTATCTTTCCAATTTAGAGTTTTCATCTTTTCTGAATATATGCCCAGGAGAGGGATTGCTGGATCATATGGTAGTTCATTTCCTAGATTTTTTAAAGAAACTCCATACTGTTTTCCATAGTGGCTGCACTTATCCCCACCAACAGTGTAGGAGGGTTCCCTTTCCTATGAGACAAAATATCTTTTATTTTGCTTTTGGATTGTCCTTCCCTAATAAGGTTGATATCTTTAACATGTGTTTCTAATATGTGTTTAATTTTGCAAAGCATTTCAGATACCATATGGCATCCTCTTACTAAAAACCTTACAAGCTACAAAGCCTTGCTGTTTGGTTTTAATCTGTTCATGGAATTATACACATTGAACCACAGAATGTTCTTATGTGATATTGTGATTCACACTGAACATCCATGTGAAGATTGGCTTGAACCTTTATAAGGGACATACTTTTATTAACTAAATAGTCACATAAGACAAAGACACATGGTTTCAGCCTTCTAAAATTCCAGAGGCAATCAATAAAATCTCAGAGAATAGGTATTAGCAGAACTGTTTTGGTGCAAGGCAAATTGTGTTGCTTATTATAAGGAAATTAAATAGGGAAGGAGATTCTTTTAGACAGAGGCTCAGGATGTGTTAGGTTGCACCGTATGCAATATGGCAATATTTGACCTTTGTATGCTGTTCACAGGGCTTCCCTGGTGGCTCAGATGGTAAAGAATCTGCCTACAATGCAGGAGATCCAAGTTCGATCCCTGGTTTGGGGAGATCCCCTGGAGAAGGGAATGGCTACCCACTCCAGTATTCTTGCCTAGACAATTTTACAAGTAGCTAGAAACCTCTTGGCAATCTTAAGACCTTGATTTACTACATTTTCTCAAGACCACAACTTTGTCACTAGCCATATATGGCATCAGCCTCTGTGGTCCATTTCCTTTGAAAATTGATGGTAAGGTGGGTGGACAGTTGACTAAATGATCTCTTAGAACCTTCCCAACTTAAATTTGTGTATCTCTAAAGCATCCAGATATTGAATCTATTTTCTACTGGCTAACTGCAGATGCACCTGGCAATAATCCCCAAACAATCTTCTGTGAGTTCTCACCTTCCCAAGGTACTCCTCTCCCATGGGTTGCATAACCATCAGAAGACCCTGCCAAGAGGCACTAGCTCCCTGTGAGGTTCAATATGTTAGGACCTCACCATCTGTTTATATGTTCTCATAAGTTAGTGAACAAAGTCTCTCTATGATTCTTCTTTCATTTTCCTTAATTTATTATTCTTGAGAATTAAGAATCAACAAAGGTTAGAGAATCCCACCTCCTTATCCCCATCTGTTGTCTCAGTGATGGCCAATAGTGATAAGAGGCCCCCACGGTCACCTAGGCAGGAGGCTTCTTGAGGGGAAAAGGGAAAAATGAAATGGGAGTTGGGGGGGTGGGGTGAAGGAGGAAGGAGGTCCGAATCCCTGCAGCTGCTTGGCATCCAAACTGAGCGTGCAGAGAGGAAGGGAGATCCTTATCAGATCTCTGGTCCAGGTTTGTTTGTGGAAAGAGGGAGATAAATGAAAGTGCACTTGGGCATGAAGAGAAGGCAGCAGCACTGCTCCCTGGAGGATGTATTTGCTTAATAATTGTCCTGATGAGTTCTCTGCCTCTTCCCAAATGAATATGTGGCCATTCAGATTTAACAAAGCACACCTCCTGAAACTGACTTATATACAACAGACCTGCGCACACATGTATAGAATGAACCTATCTCTGTCCATTTTGTCTGTTTCTGTTTCCTCCATATCTTTTCTGTCTCTCCCTCCTACCTTGCTGGATCTCAATTCCTTCTACCTTCCTGTTTTTCTTTAGCTCCCTTCCCCTCACTTCTTATCTAACCTGCAGTAATTTGCCTTTTATGTCCTCTGTAATAAGAAATATGCACCCCAGAGTTCTGTTTCCATCGAATTTGTGAGAGAGAGTCCCTACCAACATTCATTCTACAGGAGGCTATAACAATCATTCAGGTGAAATGAAGCATTCAGAGGAAATTCAGGAAATGAGAGATACTAATCTTGAGCTGTTTGTTTCAGCCTACAAGGAAAAAATGAAGGAACTGTCCATGCTGTCCCTGATCTGCTCTTGCTTCTACCCGGAACCTCGCAACATCAACATCTACACTTACGATGGTGAGTTGCCTACAAAATGCCCCTGCTGGCTAGACCAGCTTAAAAAGCTTGGATGTGGTTGTTTCTCTTTCACAGCTCCTCATATAATGAAATCAATATTTTGTAGATCTTACTATTGACTTGCCGGATCTAGCTAATGGGTCTTATTGATTGCTATTTGCTGAAAACAATATGAGTTTGATGCTAATAACAGCACATTAATGTCTCTTAAGAAAGATGGCTGAGCTGTTATTAGCCATCTTATCCAGCATATCAATATCCACAATATGTTCAAAGCTTCTCTTTGCAAATAACATAATACACTAAGCTATAATTAGAGATCACCGTTTGCAAGAAAATGCTTTATAGTTAGAAAACTCAGGAAAGAAAATCAGCCACCAACAGTTTATGCTTTAATATAGTCTTTATGAGAGTTTCTCAGGTGGCGCTAGCACCAATGCAGGAGACATAAAAGACGCGGGTTTGATTCCTGGGTTGAGAAGATCCCCTGGAGAAGGACATGGCAACTCACTCCAGTATTATTGCCTGGAGTATTATTGCTCCTCTGTCCATAGGACTGGACAGAGGAGCCTTGTAGTCTATAGTCCATGGCATTGCAAAGAGTCGGACACGACAGAAACAACTTAGTACACATGGTCTTTATAAAATCCCCATATTTTCTGTATGCATCTCAACAACCTAATGTTCCAATAATAAAACTGACTTATGACTGAAGTCCAGATAAAGAGGGTAAATGATTGGCATAGCTGTGAACCTTATTTTGCAGTGAAAACCTTTTGGTTTGATTTATCCTTGTTCATTCTGCTTAGTTTGATGACCATCCTGGTTCTGCCACTATCTGCCTGACCTTGGGCAGGTAACTCAGATTCTTTGAGCCTTATTTAACTCTAGTATCTTCCTACCAGCATTTTGGTGGAGTTTAAATGGTTTAACGCAAGTTTGTGGCATTTAAATGGTTTCATGTTTAGCACAGAGCCTGTCTTCTTGTAAGCATTGAGAATGGTAGCTGTCATTATCAACAATACCATCTTCACTTGACGTGATGTATATGTGCTCAATGCACTCATGTCCCACTCTTTGCGACCCCATGGACCATAGCCCGTCAGGCTCCTCTGTCCATGGGATTTCCCAGGCAAGAGTACTGGAGTGGGCTGCCATTTCTTTCTCCAGGGGATCGTCCTGACCCAGGGATCAAACCCACGTCCCTTGCATCTCCTGCATTAGTAGACAAATTCTTTACCACTAGCACCACCTGGGAAACCCATCTTCACTTATTTCTGTCCACTTATCTAAATGTTTGGTGCTGTTACATGTGTAGTAAAAATGAGGGATGTTTGGCTACCTGTTTGGCTCATGACAATTTTTTCTTTTCTGTGCGTGTAAGGAAATACATTATAGGTAAGGCAAAGGGATGTATGGCAGTTAACGGCTTCTATGCCTTTAAAACACTGCAGGACTCAAAGGAGTTTTTCTTCCAAACTGATTCTATCATGAATATGAATTAACTGTTTCACAAGGGAATGCCTTTCATGCACAAAAGTTTCAGTTTCCAACCAAAATTCTCATTAGCAGGCAGGCCCATGCTTACTTTGCGTAAGTCCATGCAGTCAGCAAATACACTGGACTGCTCTTCTGAGGCACTGATGTATCACCATGTGTTGTCACTGGGGCTTCAGTGATGACTGTGGCTCAGGAAAGCCAATGACAAGCATGGCTAAGCCCTCTTCCAGGCACTCATGGCCTTGGAGAGGAGAACTACAGCATGCAGATAGCCAGCGAGTGGAGACCAGTGCGGTTAAGACAGAGGTTATACACATTTACTGGTAGGATACAGAAGATAGTGATGGTGTCTGCCTTCTTAGGGATTGGAGAGGGGGAAATGAAAATCAGAAGCTGTATATAAGCTGAGTCTTAGAAGTCAGAAAGACAGTTCACCATGGCTCATGCACTATTTCCTTAAAGAATTGGTAGAGAATTTCAAATTCCCAAAGTCTTTAACCTTGCCTTGTGTTTCTGTACTGGACAATATTTATTGTAGACAACATTACAACAAGCATTTACTGTAGACCAACATTATAATAAGAATTAATAATAAGAAGAAGAATTGTTTACATTTATAAAGCCTGTGCTTTACATTTAGTATCCTTTAAAATCTTTTTGGAACTTGTTCACAATTGAATTTTTTTAACTGCTGTATTGAAGTAACATACAAAAGCCTGCACATATTTAATGTATGTAATTTGATTGATTTGGACAAGTATCCTTTATCTTTTAATTTCACCATGGTCTTGTGAGAAAGGTGCTTTTCATCTGCATCTTTTAGATGAGGAAAAGAAAATCTTCCCAGTATCACACGCCTAGTAAGAAGGGCTTACTAGTAGTAGTAGTAGTAGTAGAAGTAGTAGCAGTCGCTCAGTCATGTCTGACTCTTTGCGATTCCATGAACTGTAGCCTGCCAGGCTTCTCTGTCCATGGGATTCTCTAGGCAAGAGTACTGGAGAGGGTAGCCATTCCCTTCTCCAGAGGATCTTCCTGACCCAGGGATCGCTATATGGATGCAAATTCAGGCAGTTCTGATTTTGGAGTTTCTAATTCTATCCATTTAAAATCCCATCACTTTATCAAACAAGTGATTTTTGTTTGCTGCTGTTCTCTTGAAATCCTTTTCCATAAGTTTACATATTTTTTATAGAATTGTACTTAAGGTATAAGTACAAATTTGGATGCCTTCACAAAGATTTTGAATATTTTTATAATTGTGAAAAAACCCACATCATTTTTAATATACTTGTTGAACTGACTTTGTATGAGCACACTTCCCAGGTGGTACTTGTGGTAGAGACATGCCTGCCAATGCAGAAGATGCAGGAGATGCAGGTTCAATCCCTGGATTGCATAGATCCCCTGGAGAAGGAAATGGCAACCTACTCCAGTATTCTTGCCTGGAGAATCCCGTGGACAGAGGAGCCTGGTGGGCTACAGTCCATGGGGTCACAAAGAGACATGATTAGCAACTGAGCGTACACATATGATCTGTTAACATTCATAGATCTAAATAAGTTCAGTTCCTGTTCACCTGGCATCAGTCTAGACCACAACCTCAAAATACGCTAATCAGATTGCTGAAAGAATTTAATGGAAGCAAATAGTCACATCAAGAGAAGTGATATTTCTTCTTTGCTCTGCTCTAGTGAGAACTTGCCTGGAAACCTGGCCAGCTTGGTTACCACAATTTTCAAGGGACATTAATAAATTAGCAAGCCCTGTGAAGTTAGGGAGTGATGTAGCAGTAAGGATCTAAAAACAGTGTCATTTTGGGGCACTGCCAATGTTTTAACCTGGGGAAAAAATTGAAATGGAAGATTGTAACTATTTTAAAATACTTGAAAGATGGTGATGCACAACAGAGAGTAGCCTAAATTTGGGTGGGTTCAGAGGACAGAACAAGAAACAGGGGGCTGAAATGAGAGGGATGCAGTCTGAGGATGAAAATCAAAAACACTGTTGAGAGTTGTCTAATGAGCTTTTTAAAATCAGCATATTTCACTAAGCTGTAAGATGTGTAATTGCATTAATGTCCTAGCAGATGCTAGCTGTCACTCTATTTTATTTTATAAATTATATTTTTATATTTTGAATCATATTATGCATTTATTTTCAGGTTTTTTTCCATTGACTTATTATGCAATTATGCAGTTGTTGAATGTAAATATTGTTCAAAAGTACAGAGTGTACAAATTAGATAACCACCACAATGCTTCTTCCCCCCCGGCTCCTGTCTACAGCCGGGGAATGATGAAGCATTCCAAGTAGCAACAAAGTACAAGCAAAGGCATTACCGTGGGACTCTGCCTTACTGTCTTCATTAGACTGTAAGCACCTTGAAGACAGGGGCTCCCATGACAGTGTCCTCCCCAGGGCTGACGTTATGCTGCTTGATGACTCAGATCAACAGCCACACTGAAGGGCAAAACAGAAACCAGTAGGAAACCCTGCACATTAGCCTTGAATGGGTTGAATATCGTGTTGGCCAAAATGTTTGTTTGGCCAACCCAGTATTTCCAACCATTCAAGGCTAATATTGAATGTAATATTGGTTGTAACCCAGCTCCTGTGATTCCCAACCATAGGATTAGGTGTGAGAACAGGAGGACTTTGCTACTTTCCTCGTTAATTAGTTTCCAACTATGTTTCCAAATGTTTCCAACTAAGGTGATTTCCCAAAAAATAAATAAACCTTAATCTGAGCTACTTGATTTTCACATGAGGCTCCTGTTTATTCAAAAGGAAAATAAAGTTTAGTTTAAAACTGAGTCAGGCTAACTTTTTTCTGGGCATGCCTACCATGATTTAACTCCCTATGGACAGTGTTGAATTTCCGAACACTGTAAGTATTTATTCAGTTAAAATAGATCCTTAAATATACTAAAGAAAGAGGTCTTATATGTTCAAAACAAGGTAGAGCAAATGATCACATGTAGCATTTTATTCATCTTCATCAGAATAACAAGGCCACTTTTAACTGCCAGAGTGCAAATTATTTAAGTAAATGCGTGCCTGTGTTCTGTATGCTTAACCTTCTCAAATATTCATCTCTCAGATATGGAAGTGAAGCAAATCAACAAGCGTGCCTCTGGCCAGGCTTTTGAGCTGATCTTAAAACCACCATCTCCCATCTCAGAAGCTCCACGAACTTTAGCTTCTCCCAAGAAGAAAGACCTGTCCCTGGAGGAGATCCAGAAAAAACTGGAGGCTGCAGAGGAAAGAAGAAAGGTAACTTATTCATAGGTTTTTTTGTTTGTTTTTTAAATTATGAAAGCATAATAACACATTTACAGGAGACTTGGGAAATAGAGGGCTTCACTGGTGGCTCAGGCAGTTAAGAATCTCCCTGCAATGCAGGAGACCCAGGTTCAATCCCTGAGTCAAGTAAATCCCCTGGAGAAGGGCATGGCTGCCCACTCCAGTATTCTTGCCTGGGAAATCCCATGGACGGAAGAGCCTGGAGGTTTATAGGCTGTCAGATCACAAAGTATTGGACACGACTGAGTGGACTAACACTTATTTAACACTGGAAAATACAGAACAAAGTTACATATAGTACTGATATCTATTACAGTTACTTTTTAAGTAGATAAATTAAGATTTTATTTGGAGCTTCAATATCCATAAGGTTTTTTAATTCTGCTCTCCCTTCTTACCTTCTCTCTGTACCCCTCTCTCCCTTCCCTGCCCCCTCCTCTTTCACACACACACACACACACACACACACACACTTCTAGCAGAAGTTCCAAGAGACAATGATGCCTGAACCTGCAGCATTCCAACACATGTAGGTCTTCTAGACATAGATCCAGACTAGTTCAAGTAAAATCTGCTGCTTTGAGGGTAGTTAAAACCAAAGGTCTCAGACACTGAATTTTAATGCTTTAGTGCCCTTTCCCTATCTTGGGTCCCTTTTGATAAAAGCCTCCCTGCCTTAGCCTATCCTCACTGTCAGGAAAGCACAGCCTTAGATAAGGCGCCTCCAGGGGTTGCATGGGGCGAGGGGCCAAAGCGTTGAGTCCTCCCTCTCAGAGTCTGCATCGTGGACGGTTTTCCTCGGAACAAAAAAGCACCAGGTACCCCGCTGAGATGTTTCCTGCCCAGAAATGCTGTTCACCCCCGGGGCTTGCCCCTGTCCCCTAGGCTTCAGTGCCTGTCCTTGAAGTTAGTTCATCCAAGGTCAGTACCCTCTCTGGAATCTATGAGTATCTTCCTGTATTCATATCTAAGCCTTGATGGCATTTTTTTCTCTTTTTTCCATTGTTCTTTATTTGTATCCAAGAGCTTTTCTTACAGAACTAAATCTTTAATTTTCCACAGTCAGCTGAATAAAAAAAGCCAAGGGTATTAAAAGTGGAAGACATTCAGAAACCCCAAGGACTATGTACATAGAGACAGAAATTATGCTTGAATATGGGTGTACCAGTTTTGTGATTATGGAAGTCCATCCCATCAAGATGCTCTTGATTAATTCAAATAAAATTACTATGTTGTACTTTTCACTGACTTTATCATGGTACATTTTTAGAACCACATCACTAAAAATATGCTGCATGCATGATCTTATAACGTGACTGGAAATGGCATTTATAATAATTTTAAATTTCATTTAGATGCTTGTAAAAAGTCAGCCAATAAATTAAACACTTCTGTGTTGGATACCTACAAAGAAAATGAAGATAGCTCTTTTCCTAAAAACTGAATTCTTTAACAGGGAGTGCAGAGCAAACCCAAAAGTGTGTGTGTGTTTATGTGCTTGTATATACCTACATATACACACAATCACACAAATGCACACACTTACCTGTGCGTGTGTGCTAAGTCGCTTCAGTTGTATCCGACCCTTTGAGACTCTATGGACTGTAGTCCTCCAGGCCTTTCTGTCCATGGAGTTCTCCAGGCAGGAGTACTGGAGTGGGTTGCCATATATCATCAAATAACAAGACTTAAAGATCGTAAATCCTAGATTAAATTTTCTGAACCCAAAACTACTTTTTGTCTTAACCTTTATAGTTGGAAAGTCTTCCTATATTGTGTCAATCCTGATCACAATTTCAGTTTTTACTCGTGAAGTTCTCTTAACATCCAATGAGTATTTCTTTAAATATTATTTATCATATTTGGCCAATTGTTGTTGTTATACAGTTGGATTTCAAAAGGAGGAAACTAAGTGACTAACCCGAAATATATATATAAGAAGTTGTTTTAGAAAAATTTATCAGACTTTTTGCTGTCCTTTATAACTTTGTTCTCATAGTAAAACTGTATTAATGTAATTACTGTCCTTCGAGTCTGTTTCCAACAGATATTAACAACTAACTACAGTAGTAGAGAACATGTTACAGTCAAGGTAATTTAAAGTTCTCCAAAGCATTGGCATCTTACAGGTAATAGTTATAGGACATAGGTTGAAATATAGGGATGCTATGACTTGATTAGAATTCAAAGCCACTCACTAACCTGAATTTGAAAATTAGAGATGAAAATTCAACATCATGGTTTAAGGTGTTGCTGGCATATTTAATTAGAAGGAAAATATTAAAAGAACACAGAGATGACCAAAATTAACTGGATATTCTCATAAAATTCCCTGAGTTAACTAATTACTGATTATGGTAAAATTCATGTACCCTGAGGACAATAAATTATCAACACTTTTATGTTTGAACAATTGAATTGAACTAGAAATTGGCTGAGTGACTAAAAGACATCTACAAATGTAATCTTTCAATATTGTGACACCCAGGAAAAATGTTCTTTGGAGCCCTTTAAAAATCAGCATTCCTTCACATTTCTGCTCTTATTAAAATTTGCAAGGCAAAAAATTATTATATAGATTACATCCTGGTAGTGGAAATTAGAAGAAAATGTAACTAATTAACAGAAAGTGCCAACTTAAGAAATCATTAAGTGATTTTTTTTTCTATTGGGTTGTGCTGACTTAATTAGCACTCATTTGAAGAACTTCTAATTCTCTTCAAAGAGCCTTTAGCAAGTGCATATATCTCAGTAACTGAGGACAAGCATATAAGCAAAACACCAACTCAAAGCAGAAGAGACTATGGGACTAAAACCAGCTTGATCCAGGAGATTGATATTTCTTTTTACATTTTTCTTTTCTTTCTGCAACTAATTGGTTTCAATATCAAGGAATTTTTGTTTCAGTCAGTCCCAAATTATTTTTCTCACAAATCAGCAACTCCAGCAGAAAGAGAGCTTCTCTTTCCTAATAGTTCTAACAAAAGTTATAGAACTGAGTCTCAGTGACCTGTCCTGGATCACATGCCCAGCCCAGTAAGATGGTACTAAATAAAGGAGGACAGAGGGAAATGGTAGTTCTGGGGTGAAAAGTGCTCTTCATATGATGTGGTCAGAAAAGGCCTCTTGGATGTAAGAACATTGGAAAGAAACCATGAAGGGAGTGAGGGAGAACATTTGTAAAAAGGCAGGAAGGTAAGGAGTAAGCCACATGACTCTTCTCTGGGGGCAGAATTTGAAGTAAAGAGAATAGTAAGTGCAAAGGTCCTGAGGTAGCAATCTGCTAGGACTGTTCTGGAAATAACACAGAGGACAGAATGGCAGGGCAGAAGGAGCAGGGGGAGATGGTAGGATTGAGGTCAGAAAGTAGCATTTTTAAAGACCGACTTCAAATGAAAAAGGAGGTCATTAGAAAGATAAAAACCAGTTCATTCCCTGTGAATCACATCATCTTTACAGAGAAATGTCTACTTTAAAAACCTGAGTGACTAGAAAAATAGTTTCAGATAAATAGAGAAGACATGAAAGCATTCTAGAGTAAAGAATGGTTCCCAGAGATGAGAGTACAGAAAGTCTGTTTTCAGGGCAGTGGGAAGACATAGGAGTTTGAGCTAGTGGACTTGGGTAAGGAGTTGGAGAGGAGTGAGGTGAGATTGTAGAGGGCCTTGAATGCCAAGTTAGGTGTTCAAACTCCATTTTATCTGAGAAATGAGGAATCACTGAAAGCTTTCAAAAATACACAGATGTCCAACCTAGCTAGTGACCAACAACATTTGTTTTGCCCTAGTTCTTTCCTTTTCTACAAGCTGAAAGTTTGTAAAGATTCCGCCAGCCAAACAGGACATTTAAATAGGTATTAAACAGTTCCTTTTGTCATGGTTATGATCAAAGCAATCTATCAATTCAGTTCAATCACTCAGTCAGTCATGTCCAACTCTTTGCGCCCCCATGAACTGCAGCACGCCAGGCTTCCCTGTCTATCATCAGTTCCCAGAGCTTGCTCAAACTCATGTCCATTGAGTCGGTGATGCCATCCAACCATCTCATCCTCTGTTGTCCCCTTCTCCTCCTGCCTTCAATCTATAACTACCAATTAATATTACTGAATATCATAAAATAAGCATTAACTCACTACACTGACATAATTCTACCTCAAAGTAAATATAGACACAAAGGTGAAATATGATTTTTGATATGGCCTTTAAAACAAAAAGGCTATGAGACCTCTCCCCCTCCATTGGGCTTCCTTGGTGAGTCTTCTGCACTGCAGGCAGATTCTTTACTGTCTGAGCCACCAAGGCCCCTTACCCACTCCAATAATCTTGCCTGGAGAATCCCATGGACAAAGGAGCCTGGCAAGTTATAGTCTATGGGGTCACAAAGAGTTGGACACGACTGACCTATTAACATTGGTACTCATTGGTACTCCCCCTCCATTGGTACTCTTGAAAGATTTGCTCCTGGGACCTGAGTCAAGGGACCACATCTGGGAAGCCGTGACCTAGGCTGTGCTGCTGTAGACTGCTGGATTTAGAACTGGAGGGCTGCCTCTGGGGCATTCCCTGTGGGCTCAAATTCGCTTTGTGTTCAATGCTTTGGCAGTTTCCCCACCTCCCTACTCCATCTGTTGATATGGCAGCACTGACCATCTGGTCACTACATTGAACGCTCCTCCCATCAGGTTCCTCTGAACCAGAATTAATGCTCCATTGGTGAGCTGATAGAAGAGTATTATAAAAGGAAGAAGTCCTTTTCCTGATTTTTTCTTCCTTCTTTGATTATCTCTGAGAATCAGTATTCATCTCCATCAAACCACATTACCTCATGAAGTCAACATAAAGCTCATTATCTGAAGTTAAATATTCCATCCAGCAGCTTACCCACATGGATGCAATGATATGAACACTTCAGTCATCCATCTGTCCATCCATTTATTTATTTACACAGCAAACATTTATTTAGTAAGAGGCAACAGAGCTAAGTCAACCCTAGGTCCCAGTTGGCCCAGGACAACTCCAGCTTATTCCTGCTGTGTAGATATCAGTATTGTCTCAGTTGCATAAGGATCTCAGATTAGACAATAAATTATATGATTATTGTAAGCCAAGCATAGTGTTTAAGAATATCTTTTAAAACATCATGGTTAAGAACACATGGTTAAGAGAATGCCTTTGATCAAAGCCTGGTTTCACCACCTAATGGTTGTGTGACATTGGGCAGGTCACTAATCTCTCTCTGTTTTATTTTGTCCATCCGTAAAATGAGACTAACAGTAGGACCCACATCCTGGAGTCACTGTGTGATTTAGAAGAGTTACTCCATATAAAGGCATACCACAAGCACTGTGAAAGTGTGAGCTACTTTTGTGTAAAAACATACCTAGTTCCCAGCCTCACAGAGATGACAATCTAGTAAACTCATGATTTTATAAATTTTCTCATTAACACAGATATTGAAATGTTACATACATTTTGTGACTATTTTTAAACATTATAAAATACCAGTTATCAAACTATAAGAACAGTTTGATAAGTAACATATATAAATAGTTCAGCCTAACTAAAAGTAGCTGGAAAAAGATTGATATTATGAAAAAATGATGAAAATTTAAGGAATTGGATGACATTGATAAAATCTCATGACAACATAGATTAAATTACAAAGAATACTACTCACCCACTCCAGTAAGCTATAACTGGCACGCAGACGATATCGGCACGATCAACTCCAAAGTCACTGAACCTCTGAAAGAAAGTCGTGTTGCTTATTCTTAATAATATGGCCTCAAAGTGGATCATTTGTCACCAAATCTGATAGGCTTGCCTCTTCTGTCTGCAGGCATCTCACATTGCAGACAGCAATTCAAGCCGAATTCAGAAAAAGAGGGGGTGCTTTGTATAACAATGGACTGTGAGTCAAAGTGTTAGATTATTCACAATTCAACGCTCAGGAAGCATTCTGCTCCTTAGAGAACATAACATGTGCCCTACAGACTCTTCATGCATGTTATCCCCTCTGTGTAGAGTGCCCCCCCCCCCCACCTTCTGTGATTCTTTTCCTGGGAGTTAACCGCAGTGAGTGCATTACAGAGTCTGGCAAAGGGTTCATTCTAAAGGTCTTTGGATTTTAATCATTTTAAATTTCGTCTTATACATCTGATTCTTCTACACAAAGTGAATAGTAAACCCTCTATAAAACCCATATTTAACGAGGCTTTATTTGTGACTTTAGCTGGGTTAATACTGTTTTTTCACTGTTAATAGGAAAGCAAATAATGAGATACACATCCTCTAACCTACTACCACAAAAGTACTTAAGAACTAGGATATCTAATGTCTGATAAATGGTTCTAGAAGGCAAGGAATAGTAATATAGCCAAATGATGCAAGGGGACAGCAACATAACAAGTTAGAAATATGCTTACTTCAGAACATACAGAGATAGACACTAGCACTCTCTAAACTATAGTCTTAAATCTGCTCTGTGTACACAAAGTAAAATGAGTTTTATTATACCACTTAGCTCAAATTTATCTTCCATTTCATTTATATAGTAATTAAATGCTTATACTCAGTAATATAAGAAATGGTAATGAACCTCTTTGGAAAATTATATAGTTAAAGTGTTCCTAAATGTACAATAACTCTGCTCACTATCTCATTATTTTTCCCTTCACATACCTCTCTTGTAATTATTCCAGCGGTACCAAGTTCAGCGTGAGGAAGTTTATGCCTTGAATAGGCCGTTCATCATTAACGAGCCTCCACTATTACAATAGCAATGTGGAGACCATCCGTCCCTTCATCTCCCAGAACGTCATGCTGGATGTCTTAGTTCTGTAAATACTTTGCCTTGACATTTGCATTATACCAGCTGATCATTATCATGCCCTCAGTTTCTATTGCCAAATTTCTGTGACCTTCAACATTAGGTACGTGCTGTTCAGAAATGTTTCTCCAGAGTCAGATCTTTTTTCCTTAAGCAATTTATTTTTAACAACTTTCAACAAATCCCGCTTCTCCAGCTTCCCCATCAGGCAATCAAGATTCCTTTCTGCTAATGTGCTCAAGTGAGAAATAAAACAAGAATACCCACTCAACCAGGGCTTCCCAGGGGCACCAGTGGTAAAGAGCCCACCTGCCAATGCAGGAGACATGAGGCATGGGTTCGATCCCTGGGTTGGGAAGGTGGCTTGCCATTCCCCATGGAGGAGGGAATGGCAACCCATTCCAGTATTCTTGCATAGTGAATCCCAGAGGAGCCTGGTAGGCTATAGTCCATAGGGTTGCAAAGAGTCGGACTTGACTGAAGCGACCGAGCATGCACACACACACACTCAACGATGTAGCAAAATCTTCACTTCTACTGAAATTAAGGAAAGTGTTTCTTCCACTTTTGTGTACTCGATCCTCACACTCATTTCATGTCATGTTTTAGGGCAGTTCTCTGGACCAAATGCTTATTTGCTCCTTGATAGAAATATGAGAATCAGAACCAGCAAGGCTGTGACTGAGAGATTAAGCTATATTCATGAGAGAAGCAATTTATCCCCAGGAGTAAAGTTAGAGAAGTTATTCTGAATGTCGGGCTTTGTAAGAAGGAAGAATTATGACTTTCTGCAGCAATGCAGTTCCAGAAATCTTAGAAACTGAGCTTGAGGCCCTCAGGTCTGTTAGCTCCATGAAAGAATTTAAGAGTTGAGTATTTATGAGGAAGGATCAAAATGGGGAGGAAGACATTTTCTCAGTGAGGAATTCTCTCCATAATCATCTCATCCTATATTTGAAACGTATATAATTGTGAGGTCCTACGAATACCTCTGTGGAGGCACTGGTAGCTATAACAGGTGAGCGGCCCTGAAGGGTCGCCTGGCCCAGCTTGGCAGGCCTGCTTCATTTAGCAGCGGCCTCACATGAGAACACTCTATTCTGCCTTCTGTTTCTGTTTCACCCCATTAATTGAACTAAAGAAATGCACTTGACACCTAGGCTGGGTAATCACATTTAGCCCCAAGGACTGCAAAAGTACTAACGCTGTTAATTGAGGCATTTCAAACTGAGCCAAATGCCACACTCCTCTCAGGGCAATAAGCCTGCCTCCATTGCTGTTCATGGGCCCCATGGGAAAGTGTGTTCACACAGACCAAATGTGTCCCATTCCGGCAACAGAGTTGAAAAGGAATGTGTTGCTCTATTACCCTTTTAATGCCAAAGGCTTCCCTTCTCCATCCTCTTCCCCTGCTGTCTCCTGGCTGCTTTCGACTCTTTCATAAAAGAAAATTAAAAGTGCAACTATAAACCTCAACCTACAATGCAATTTCACAAAGTTCCAAATTTAAGCATCTGAAATTTAAAAATGATGCAATTGCCTCTTGAAAACTATTCAAACTAGAAATGACACAATTGCCTCTTGATAACTGTCTGTGGTAACTCTCTCCATGAGAAAGGGACACAAAAAAGTCCAGGTAGATCCTCTCTGAGCAGCACTGGAAGCTCTGATCTATGGGAGGAGGTGGAGGGGAAAGGGACTTACTAACTCACTGAGGAGAAGGTTCACGTATCTGCTGCCTTCAGCAGCCTTGGCTGATGGACTTTGTTGTCAGATCAGATCAGATCAGTCACTCAGTCATGTCCGACTCTTTGCGACCCCATGAATCGCAGCACACCAGGCCTCCCTGTCCATCACCAACTCACGGAGTTCACTGACACTTACATCCATCGAGTCAGTGATGCCATCCAGCCATCTCATCCTCTGTCGTCCCCTTCTCCTCCTGCCCCCAATCCCTCCCAGCATCAGAGTCTTCTCCAATGAGTCAACTCTTTGCATGAGGTGGCCAAACTACTGGAGTTTCAGCTTTAGCATCATTCCTTCCAAAGAAATCCCAGGGCTGATCTCCTTCAGAATGGACTGGTTGGATCTCCTTGCAGTCCAAGGGACTCTCAAGAGTCTTCTCCAACACCACAGTTCAAAAGCATCAGTTCTTCGGCACTCAGCCTTCTTCACAATCCAACTCTCACATCCATGCATGACCACAGGAAAAACCATAGCCTTGACTAGACGAACCTTTGTTGGCAAAGTAATGCTCCGCTTTTGAATATGCTATCTAGGTTGGTCATAACTTTCCTTCCAAGGAGTAAGCGTCTTTTAATTTCATGGCTGCAGTCACCATCTGCAGTGATTTTGGAGCCCAGAAAAATAAAGTCTGACACTGTTTCCACTGTTTCCCCATCTATTTCCCATGAAGTGATGGGACTGGATGCCATGATCTTCATTTTCTGAATGTTGAGCTTTAAGCCAACTTTTTCACTCTCCAGTTTCACTTTCATCAAGAGGCTTTTGAGTTCCTCTTCACTTTCTGCCATAAGGGTGGTGTCATCTGCATATCTGAGGTTATTGATATTTCTCCTGGCAATCTTGATTCCAGCTTGTGCTTCTTCCAGTCCAGCGTTTCTCATGATGTACTCTGCATAGAAGTTAAATAAACAGGGTGACAATATACAGCCTTGACGAACTCCTTTCCCTATTTAGAACCAGTCTGTTGTTCCATGTCCAGTTCTAACTGTTGCTTCCTGATCTGCATACGAATTTCTCAAGAGGCAGGTCAGGTGGTCTGGTATGCCCATCTCTTGAAGAATTTTCCACAGTTTATTGTAATCCACACAGTCAAAGGCTTTGGCATAGTCAATAAAGCAGAAATAGATGCTTTTCTGGAACTCTCTTGCTTTTTCCATGATCCAGTGGATGTTGGCAATTTGATCTCTGGTTCCTCTGCCTTTTCTAAAACCAGCTTGAACATCAGGAAGTTCACGTTTCACATATTGCTGAAACCTGGCTTGGAGAATTTTGAGCATTACTTTACGAGGGTGTGAGATGAGTGCAATTGTGCAGTAGTTTGAGCATTCTTTGGCATTGCCTTTCTTTGGGATTGGAATGAAAACTGACCTTTTCCAGTCCTGTGGCCACTGCTGAGTTTTCCAAATGTGCTAGCATATTGAGTGCAGCACTTTCACAGCATCATCTTTCAGGATTTGGAATAGCTCAACTGGAATTCCATCACCTCCACTAGCTTTGTTCGTAGTGATGCTTTCTAAGGCCCACTTGACTTCACATTCCAGGATGTCTGGCTCTAGGTCAGTGATCACACTGTCGTGATTATCAGTCATGAAGATCTTTTTTGTACAGTTCTTCTGTGTATTCTTGCCACCTCTTCTTAATATCTTGTGCTTCTGTTAGGTCCATACCATTTCTGTCCTTTATCGAGCCCATCTTTGCATGAAATGTTCCTTTGGTATCTCTGATTTTCTTGAAGAGATCCCTAGTCTTTCCCATTCTGTTGTTTTCCTCTATTTCTTTGCATTGATCGCTGAAGAAGGCTTTCTTATCTCTTCTTGCTATTCTTTGGAACTCTGCATTCAGATGTTTATATCTTTCCTTTTCTCCTTTGCTTTTCACTTCTCTTCTTTTCACAGCTATTTGTAAGGCCTCCCCAGACAGCCATTTTGCTTTCTTGCATTTCTTTTCCATGGGGATGGTCTTGATCCCTGTCTCCTGTACAATGTCACAAACCTCATTCCATAGTTCATCAGGCACTCTATCTATCAGATCTAGGCCCTTAAATCTATTTCTCACTTCCACTGTATAATCATAAGGGATTTGATTTAGGTCATACCTGAATGGTCTAGTGGTTTTCCCTACTTTCTTCAATTTAAGTCTGAATTTGACAATAAGGAGTTCACAATGGTCTGAGCCACAGTCAGCTCCTGGTCTTGTTTTTGCTGACTGTATAGAGCTTCTCCATCTTTGGCTGCAAAGAATATAATCAATCTGATTTCGGTGTTGACCATCTGGTGATGTCCATGTGTATATATATATATATATATATATATATATATATATATATGATGTCCATGATATCAGAGGAATACAATCTAAAACCACTGCTATAGTGGATTTTGAAAAGTTAAGCTTTGTTTTGCTTTATTTTGATTGATTTGGTTTTCTTTGATTTCCTGAAGCTGCCACATGGTTTTCTGCCCAATACAAGAGAAATGTAAGGCCCTAAACTTATCTCTAATTCTTGGATGCATTGCATCCAAGTTTTGTGATAACCCAGACTTCTTTCCCTCTACAAGGTTTTCTGGCTAAGGCTAAGTCACTTCAGTCGTGTCCGACTCTGTGCGACCCCATAGACAGCAGCCCACCAGGCTCCCCCGTCCCTGGGATTCTCAAGGCAAGAACACTGGAGTGGGTTGCCATTTCCTTGTCCAATGCATGAAAGTAAAAAGTGAAAGTGAAGTCGCTCAGTCGCGTCCAACTCTTAGCGACCCCATAGACTGCAGCCCACCAGGCTCCTCCATCCATGAATTTTCCAGGCAAGAGTACTGGAGTGGGATGCCATTGCCTTCTCTGAAGGTTTTCTGGACTGGAGGTTATATAGATTGAATGAACTTTCTGAAATGAAAAATCCAAGTCATTTCCTCTTACTTTTTTGTGGTACTTCCTCAACTGTGACAATTCCTATCAACACAGCCCCATTCAGTGTACTGCAGACAAAGGAGTTAGGGAAGGGCTGGCTGGCACCACGAGGACACCGGAGTCCACTAACTGGTGACAACTAAAGGGATTGGAACAAATATCCTGAACATGTGAGATAACCAAGATTCTACATTTGGGTTTAGTTGTAGCAGGAAGTTCAGTTGCCATCAGCTCCAGTCACAGTGTGTTTTGAGTTTTACTTTCAATAATAATGGCTTCCATTTGCTCAGCACTAACTTACTCGATATGAGACACTGTGCTGAATACTTTGCAAACATTGTTTCATTTGATGCTGGCAAAGAGTCCTATGAAACAGGTACTATCTTTACCAGTATGCAAAAAAATAATAATATAATATAATAATATAATAAATAAATAAAATAATATAATAATACAATAAAATAATAATCCCATGAAGACTTCTCTCAGAGAGAAACTTGAAACACACACACACGTTTAGCCAGTCTCCCTTGCCCCGTGTCGCAATTCTGTAATCCTGGTAGCAAGAGATAAGCAAAATCAATGCAGGATGTTTTACCAATAGTCCCACCTAGAGGCAGGAGGATGAATAAACTAGAAAATATTTTTTGTTTCTTCCAGAAGGATTCCAGAAGGGTTCCATTAGATCTTGAATTTCTATTAATATTTATCATTTTTCATATTAGATTTGTGCAAGCTGTAACACAGCAAAAATGAAATTGGGTCTACTGAAGATGTCAGGAAACTACTATGGGGTTAAACCAAAAAGTGGGGCTAGTCCCCAAAACTGTCTGTTTAATGTCCAGTGAGTCACTAGACATATTCCTGGTAAATGTCAAACACATCCGGAAAGACTCTTAAGGTTATATGATTTTACTATTCCTGTAGAATATTATTTGAAGAGAAGTTTCTTCCCCTCTCAGAATTCATATCTTTTATACATCAAAAGCTCTCCAGTAAGGTCCCACAAGCACTCCCATCAACTGAAATGTCTATTAATGTTTTTAATGGTAATCAATACTTAGCCCATGGAATATTTTTTGATCTACCATTGTTTAGATATTCACATTTACAATTACTCCTATGAAGGTTCACCTCAGAGGACCAACTGATCCCAAGGAATTATCCCAGAATTATGAATGTGTAATAATTTAGTCTTAAACCTGGATAGTTCAGTCTTGGGTAAGGCTTCTCTTAGCTGCTTGATTGTGGAGGAAAAGATGAATGTGGAAAGATATTAATGTATCCAGGGCAACCAACACAGGACTGAAACACAGGCTTGACACCAAAGCCCATGCCAGTGTGTTTTTCAGAAAGTAGTCTGAACTGCCTGCATTACAATCACAGGGGATGCTTATCAAAAATATAGATTCCTGGGTCTCACCAAGGAACCACAGAGTTAGAATCTTGAGGTGGATACTAGGCCTCTGCATATTTACCAAGCACCCTGTGATGATTAACATACAGAACCATTCAGCTTCCTGATGCTGCAGGAGAATTACAGTGCACAGAATGTGGGGGCTGTGTGGGAATGGGGTACACAGGGCTCTGATGATTCTTCTGTAATCCCTGAGCAATCTCAGGGTTTCAAAGATGACCCACGTGGCTTTGGCATGTTCAAGACGGGTCCATAAAAGGACTTTCTGTTGTCTGTGGCCACATGGCCATGAAGTTTGCAGTATTCACAAGTCTCCAAAGACAGTTTGGTGCAAGGGAAGAAAGGGTGGAGGTAGGCATGGAATAAAACAAGAAAGTGAATTTGACAATTTTACCGGGGAAAGCTGAAAGGCTCGTTGCAGGGCGGAGCCTACAGCTGATCAAAACAATGAGGCAGGGAAAAGACGGGAACTCGCCCCAGTCCTCACCTAGTTTCCGCAGGCTTCCAGGTATGTTGTCATCCACTGATTGGTTACAGCTTTCCCAGTTACATAGACGCTTAGCAGCAACTCATTAAAACAAAAACAAGAACTCTTTCAGCAGGGTTAAATTCCTTCTTTAAAAGTCTCTTCAAAAGACTCACAGCTGAAAATTCAGCTCACCACTCTTCCCAACTCACTGATTCTATAGAAAACTCAAAGGTGTGAAGATGAGAAGGAAATTGACAATAATGCTCAAGGCTAGAAGCACTATTCATTTGAAAAGAATGCTTTTTTGAATCAGTGGTTGTTCGGCCAGGTTTGTGTCTGGGTGATTCTGAGATGGCTGTGTCTCTCTTCCCCAGTCTCAGGAGGCTCAGGTGCTGAAACAACTGGCGGAGAAGCGGGAACACGAGCGAGAGGTCCTCCAGAAGGCTTTGGAGGAGAACAACAACTTCAGCAAGATGGCAGAGGAGAAGCTGATCCTGAAGATGGAACAAATCAAGGAGAACCGTGAGGCGAATCTAGCTGCTATTATTGAACGTCTGCAGGAAAAGGTAATCGTAACATAGAACCGAGCAGATGCACATTCATATGCAACACACAGCGAGTAAATTCTCAAATACCAGGCATCAGAGACTTAAACTCTGCTACAGGTGCGGAAGGCACCTAACCCCATGGGCAGTGTCTCCCACTCTGCAATGTGGTTGAGGAATATAAGTGTGACTTACAGCTGGAATTCTCTCAGGTTTTCCAGTACTGAATAGACTGAGGGAGGCTGATTCCTGCTTTTCAAATGTGTATGAGGCTTCAGTACAAATCTTAGAAACTCACCTACTGGAAAAATATTAAAATTGGAAATGTTAACTATTTTATATAAACAATAATACATATCAATAATATAATGAATATTTTTTAAAATAATATTATTATAAAACAATAATACAAAATAATATATTTAATATTTGGTATAATGTTTAATTAATATATAATATTAAATATGTAACTTATTGTCAAAATATATTTGGACATGTTTCCATAGGTTTGGAAAAATATATTTGTCAAAAGAGGACAGAATATTTATGAACAGTGGAAAGCCCTTGTAGGAAAATCTACATGGAAAACTGGGCTTTCTTTGTGGCTCAGTCAGTAAAGAATCTTCCTGCAATGTGGAGACCTGGTTCAATCCCTGGGTTGGGAAGATCCCCTGAGGAAGGGAAAGGCTACCCACTCCAGTATTCTGGCCTGGAGAATTCCATGAAATGTATAGTCCATGGGGTCGCAAAGAGTCAGACACGACTGAGCAACTTTCAAACAAAAAAACATGGAAAACTAGTAGAGGAAGTTCATTACCTCCAGATCTGGCACCCTGGTATTTTTCTTCTCATCAGTCTGAATATACGATGGCCATTCCCATCAGTCAGGATGAGCAGTACTGGAGATCCTCTGGAAATTATTCTCTCAGAACTATAATATCTTTTATTCAGGATAATTATGAGTCAACCTTCATCTCTCATCATAGGCCCTAAAAAAATAAAATAAAACGGCGTTGCTAGGAATGGGGCATGCTGATCTTATCCAGGATTGGCAATTAGACCTCTAATCTCAAGTACAAGATTTATATCACTCCACGGCAATCCAGGAGCATTACTGTTTTTTTTTTAATTACACACACTCGAACACACAGCACATCCTTCTTGATTTCAATTGTAAAAGAGGTCATAAAATTTGCATATTTAACTAGTATTTCCAGAAGTGTTGGTTTTTAATGGGCAATTTGTTTTTCTCTGCATATTTATCTTCACCCACCCACACCCTTCCGCCAGCTCCTTTTTCTGTCTTACCACTGTCACCCAGAATCAGGCTCCTCCATCCAGACGAACATACATTCATACGTATATGCATGAATACATACAGTTTGTCCTATAAATATTGAGCCCAAGGAATTATTAGTATTCTTCACATCAAGCTGCAGAATCTCCATGGGTGGGACTCAAGCAACCCTATTTTTTTTTAAACTCTCCAGATGATTCCAGTATGCAGCCAAGTCTGAAAACTAGTGGTTTGTAGTCTGTTCTGATATAAATCTCAGCTGACAGCATTCTATCTTGTGCTGAATTATGCAGCTCACATCATATGTAAGGCCACATTTTCCCTTATTCCATGGCTAGTGACACTTGCCGAGATCTGTTATCTTTTTAGTAAAGTGGAGATACTCCTTACAGAATACCAACTTCACTTCCATTTGATGTATTTTAAATACACTGTTTTTTGTTTGCATATGGTATATGTGTTTGTATATACTAAAACTACTTTCCTTTTTCCTAACATAAGAAAAAGTAAATTTTTTATTATGGCCAATATCTAGCCTTTTGTCTGAATGAAATTACTACAGTGAAGTTAGAACTTAAAAAAAAGGGTCAATAATAATACTGAAAGTGTATGAAACTGCCAATATAACATAAGCTCTTCTGTAGTCTCCCACAAAAGATGATCATTACTGAAATGGTACTTAGTAAGTTGTCATGAGGTGACCACACTAAGTGCCTTTTATACATTTTAATTGCCCACCATTTTGACAGTCTTCCCTGGCCCTACCAATTAGCCAAGAGATGTGATAAAATTCCACATGAGGTTTTGCAACAATCTGCCTACCACCCAGCCCTCAGCCCCCCTCGTCCTTAGTGAACTGAACTGAGTATTTGAACAGAGCCTGTCCCTCAGTGGTGGCTACAATGGTGTCCTCCATGTCATTCGCTCATGAATTCCCACAAACCTCTCAGAGTCCCAGGCATGTTAGCTCAAAGCCTTTATGCTCGTGTTCAGTTACTCAGTCATGTCCAGCTCTTTGCAGCTCCATGGACTGTAGCCCACCAGGTTCCTCTGTCCATGGAATTTTCCAGGCAAGAATACTGGAATGGGTTTCCATTTCCTTCTCCAGGTGATCTTCCTGAGCCAGGGATCCAACTCACGTCTCTTGCATCTCCTGCATTAGCAGGAGGATTCTTTACCAAGAGGGAAGCCTCTCAAAGCCTTTAGCTGAAAGCCTAAAACAAAAACAATTCCAGTTGCACTTTAGAACTTCCTGATGAGCTCTTTTAAATGAGACCTTCTGATGTAATCATCTGGGGCAGAACCCAGAGATCAGCATTATTTTCAAAGCTTACCAGGAGACACTGGTTGGACACGAACAACTCAATGGACATGAGCAAACTCCAGGAGATAGTGAAAGACAGGGAAGCCTGGCATGCTGCAAAGAGTCAGACATGACTTGGCGTCTGAACAACAAACAGCAACAAAGTAGACACTTGTATTTAGCCCGAGTTAAACTCTGAGTTAAAGACTTCTTAAATGTTTTATTTTCTTGTTATAAGTTATCTCGAAATATTTTCATCTTTGTTCCATGAAAGTGTTCTTTCTTCAAAGAATAATGTTACACTCTTTTTTACATATATGACTATTTGTTTATTGAATAAATGAGCAACTATAAAAATATAAAAGCACCAACATGTAAGTAATATGTAGGGAAATCCTGTGTCTATATGGTTCACCACTGAAAACGCAGCACCTAGAATGTTGCTTGACACAGAGGAAGAACTCCACAAATATTTTTGAATACATACATACACATCAATGCATACATACACAATTTAGCTCATGGTCCTTCTTTTCTCTCTGTTCTTTTCCGAGGATTCCTCCTGCCCCCCACAATTTCTACTATCTCCTGTATGAGAACTTACCCTCATGATTATTAATCATTAGCTTAAGAATTATTAATGATAATAAATGTAGTTGTAATGATGCTACGTTTACCAAACATATATTATGACACATATTAGCTTTGTGCTCAGTACAGTTTTGAATGTTACTCTTTCTAAAATTTCCATTTCTCTTTCCTTAGCACTACATTCTTAACGCTCCCACTTATACAGACAAGAATCAAGTGACAAGGGTGTGGACAAAAAGATACCTGAGCCACAAAGACCTACAGTAGGCCGATGTGTTTTTGTCACTCGAATTGATATAAACAGTCACGCCCAGGACACAATAATGTACCTGGGCATTATGACAAACACTGAGGTGAAATTGAAAATGTTTTTATTCTTTGAATTTCTATTTCTCAAAAAGAGGGGGATGGGGAACACCATGCAGAAAGGATAAGAGACTCTTTCTCCCTCACCCAACACTTCTTTCTTCCCCTCATGCACTAGACTATATCCCTCAGAAAGCCCACCGTTTGACACATTAGGCACCATGAGTAGTAGCAGCTTTGTTGTCAAACCCAACCAGGAACTGGAGTGAATAGTTAATCATGAAAAATCAGTTAAGGCAGATCTAATCATTTAAGGCATATATTCATTAAGACTTCCCCCGATGGCTCAGTGGTAAAGAATCTGCCTGTAATGCAGGAGATGTGGGTTCAATCCATGGGTCTGGAAAATCCCCTGGAAAGGAAATAGCAACCCACTCCAGAATTCTTGCCTGGGAAATCCCATGGACAGAGGAGCCTGGAAGGCTACAGTCCATGGGGTTGCAAGAGTCGGACACAATTTAGCAACTAAACAACACAACATAGATGATAGCTAGATTTAGGAGACTGGATAAAGAACATGGAGGGAATGGGGACTACTAACTCACCTAGCAGGTCATTTAAGAAGATTTCTACTGAATCTTGATGAATTCTTCTCTTAATCCAACTTGTAAGACATCTTGGTTTCAAAATTTTACTGAATCATTCACTAGCCAATGCCAAGACCTCCCAGCCTGAAACTTTGTAACAAATACTGAAGGAGTTTTAGGTGTTTAGGAGTGAAAGAGAAAAAAAGAAAAGAAAACAGACTTCCTTGACAACTACTATAACTTATTCAACCACAAAGTATAGAAATGAGCCTGTTTCGATGTAACTGATACTTTCACCTCTAACAATGGATGAAAAGTCAAGTGAAAGCATAATAGTTACTATCTTAGTGATAATGGTGTTACTAATATGACTTAGTTTAAAAAGATACAAAGATTTTAAGAGAGTAAGATTCTGTGGTTCTTTATCTCAGAAGTAATTTTGATAACATATAACTAGGTAGAGATTTCAACCATTATCAATTTCCATTTATTGTAACCTTTCATCCTTCTCATCTGATATTTGGGTTTGGGGGGCGTTTTTTGTCATTCTGAGTCATGAGTGACATCTATGTAACTATTTCCTACGCAATATGTCTTATAAATGAATCATGAAAGGAAAAAGAGGATCAAAGCTAACCTTCATTGATTTCTCATTGTAAGCCAGGTATTTGGCACATACTATGGAATTTAATTCCAGAAGGAAATATTGTAATCATCCCCATTTCACATCTAAGGAACCCGGTCCTTAGAGAAATCAAGCCATTTGGTCAAGATCACAAAGCTAAGGACTTTGGAGTCTGAACAAGTCTCTCTGACTCCAGACGTTTATGCTAAGTTAAAAATGTAACTTGTGCCAACTCTTCACAGTAAGCAGACTGGATTGAATTTGGCAATAAGGTGTCCATGATCTGAGCCACAGTCAACTCCTGGTCTTGTTTTTGCTGACTGTATAGAGCTTCTCCATCTTTGGCTACAAAGAATATAATCAATCTGATTTTGGTATTGAACATCTGGTGTTGTTCATGTGTAGAGTTATCTCTTGTGCTGTTGGAAGGGGGTGTTTGCTACGACCAGTGCATTCTCTCGGCAAAACTCTGTTGGCCTTTGCCCTGCTTCATTCAGTACTCCAAGAGCAAATTTGCCTGTTACTCGAGGTATCTCTTGACTTCCTACTTTTGCATTCCAGTGCCCTATGATGAAAAGGACATCTTTTGGGGATGTTAGTTCTAGAAGGTCTTGTAGACAATTACCAACATTTTGCTGATTGGAAAAACAGACTGTGCTGAAAATGACAAGCCCACTGCATATCTCCATTTGATTCTCCCACATTTTTATATGGAACTGCATTACAATTTTAAGTGTATTTGATGATTTGAATATAAAATTTTCAAATAACAGATTTACTAAAATACCTGAAAATAAACAATATTCTCCCTAGGAGCACAGCCTTTAAATTTCCTGTTTTTCTTTTTTCTTCAGTTCACAGATTATATTTGTTCTCTCCTATGGCAAAATCTATTTCTTTACAACTAATTTTTTAAGTTGAGTAATAAGTGTGCTCCAAAGTAGCCTAATAATACTAATTATAATCTTTCCTGTTATATTGTAAATTTGGGTTTATATGAATCTTTAGACTTGAGGCTGGTTTTTTTTTCCTAGCATAGTGATGGTCTGAGCTTTTTCTCAATTTTTGTCAGAACCGAGCTCTTACTAATTAGTTTCTTCCTGCATGAGAAAAAGATTTTACAGCATCTTTTTCCTCATCAGAGCAGAACAAAAAGAAGGAAGAGTCAGCTGCCTCCATGCTAATTCCCCCGTGACATTTCCAAACAGGACATGATTTCTCTATACATGCTTTTTTCCCCTTCTCTTCATGGCTTTTGAGTGCAGACAAAAAGCTCATTTAAACCAATTACATAAAATTGCTTTTAAACTCTTTCTCTAGAATCAACTTGCTGCTTACTGTAATTCTGTATTTTTGAAGGAAATGTATGGCTATATATATGCCTTTTTCTCCAAGGACCTACATTTGAAATGACACATTTTTTTCCACACAACTATAAAATTTTCTCTGCTCACTCACACTAAAACTACATAGCAGTGGTTGAGGGGTGGGGTTGGCTGCAGAGCCAGGCTCTCTGAGTTTAAGTCTCAGCTCTGCTACTTGTTGGTTATGTGATCTTGGGCAAATGGCTTGTCTTTTTGTGCCTCAATTTTTTCATCTGTAAAATGGGAACCATAATAGAGTCTCCATCACAGGATTGTTGTGATGATCAAGGGAATTAATACAGGTAAAATCTGTACTTATGCAGAACTGGTACATGTTAAGTGACAAGTAAATGCTTAGTATTATAAAGAACCTATAAGCAAAGACTTCTTGAGATCAATAGAGCTTAATGATAAAATTTACTTTATGGCTGGTCAAGGTCATTGCCTCTAAAGGAATTTGTAGGGCTACAAGAAATTTCTGGAGCTACAGGGGGGAAATAGCAATATAAATAATATTCTAAATAGAAAATACATAATAATAATAATCATTTTCTATTTTAATTTAATAAACATTTAGACCCTATAATAGGCAAGGGACTAAATTAAAACTGAAAATACTAATATCATTATCAACATTCATTTTTCTATTTAGAATATTAGTTATACCTACCAACACTTATTTAGCCCCTATAATGGACAAGGGGCTTCCCCGTGGCTCAGTGGTAAAGTGGCTCACTGGCTCCTGCCAATGCAGGAGATGTGGGTTCAATCCCTGTTTCCAGAAGATTCCCTGGAGAAGGAAATGGCAATGCACTCCAGTATTCTTGCCTGGAAAATCTCATGGACAGAGGAGCCTGGTAGGATACAGTCCACAGGGTCCCAAAAGAGTCAGACATAACTTAGAAAATAGACAATAATAGGCAAAACCATGTGCTTAGAAGAACGATGTACTAAAAATAGCATTCCACATTGCCTATCAACTCCTTCCTCAGAAAGTTTAGTTCCCAAGTCAAGTTTAGCACCTCAGTTTCTCATGTAAACAAACATTCATTGATCATATACATACGCAAAACACTCTTTGGGGCCCTGCAGATGGAACAAAAGTGAAAAAATACAGCCCTGGCCCTCAGGGAATTTCTAAATAAGCACCTGTCAAAGACAGCAGATGAAACAGGAGCAGCAATGCCCAAAGTACAGGTTAGAATAAAATGGCTGCCCCGTGAAAGAGATTTATGCACATTTACAAATGGAAAGTGAGACAGTTTTCAGTCTAATGAAAATCTTCATGAAGAAAGAGACAACCACTACAGGGATTTAAAGAGTCTTCTGACAGATGGCGATGAGAGACTAGGAATCACAACAATTGAATATCTCATGACAATTCCATTAAACCAAGAAATCAAGTAGGTGTAGGAAAAGAGTAGAGGGTGAGGTTGGAGAGGTCATTTGGACGACTCAAGTTTTGAAAGACTTTGATTAAGGAGTTAAGAATTTAGGAAGCATACATAGGGTCTTCTTCCTACATCTCATCCTCCCAAAGTGTCCATTGGCAGTTACAAATCCCTTAAAGTGTTAGAGAAAAGGAAAAAGACCATCAAAAATCATAGAGAAAACAGTGTGCTATTTTATTGCTATTCTGATAATTTATACAGTAGTCCTAATAGTCAAAATTCTCTTAACTATATGATCTATATGATCGTTTTGTCATCATTTTAATCAAATACAGGGACAAATTTTTTAAAAGACAGACGAGACTGTATGGTATTTCATTGCTGTTCGCTAGATTCAGACAGTAGTCCTGAGAGTTAAAATTCTCTCAAAAAAGAAAAAAAATGAAAAAGAAAATTGTCTTAATCATGTGATCTTTTGGTCACTATTTTAATCAAATACAGGGATAGTTTTTTTTTTTATAGACACTATTAGTTTTCCATGGTCTTCTGTGACATGACGCTTATTGGATGCCATGTTTTACTTTCTTGTGAAATGAGAAAGTTGTCTCCTAAAGGAAATGGCAACCCACTCCAGTGTTCTTGCCTGGAGAATCCCAGGGACGGTGAAGCCTGATGGGCTGCCGTCTATGGGGTCGCACAGAGTCGGACACGACTGAAGCGACTTAGCAGCAGCAGCAAAGGCAGACACTAAATGCGAAGGAGGTGGGGGTGGGGGAGGAGGAGCTACTTTCTGTCAAGCGCGTAGTATGTAAATTACTGGGAGGGGCGGGCTCTCCTGCTTCTCTGTGGACGAGACGCGTGATGTCTACTCTCTGGTGTTTTTCAGGAGAGGCATGCGGCGGAGGTGCGCAGGAACAAGGAGCTGCAGGTCGAACTGTCTGGCTGAAGCGACAGAGGGTATGGCACGCCCCACCATTAGTAAACCCCCCTGCCTATATTATAATGGATCATGCGATATCAGTATGGGAAATGTATGACATGGTTTAAAAAAGAACTCATTATAAAAAACAAAAAACAGAATCAAAAATAAAAAAAAAAATCAATGCGGTCTCTTTGCAGAATGTTTTGCTTGATGTTTAAAAAATACCTTGGATCTTATTTTGTAAATACTTACATTTTTGTTAAAAAATACAAGTATTGCATTATGCAAGTTATTTCATAATCGTACATGCCCTGTAACAGGCTTTCGATGTTGTGTCTTTCCACTCAAATGAATTTGCTAGGTCTGTTCTTTTGGAAGCTCCCCACGTCTGACTCCATTCCCTGCCCTTTACATTCCAACAGAAAAATGAGGTCAGTAGACAGTCTTTGGTGCTAGAAACCCACCATTGCCTAATGACCTAGACAGCTTGGTAATCTTTGGACTTGACTGAGGCCATACTTCGATCACCGGTATTATAACTCCACACAAACCACCACATTTGTTCGCTCATAATCTACTAACTGCCTAGAAACTACAAAACCAGGCTAAGTAACACCACTACTCATAGCATTTACTTCTGCTTCTACTGGATTATGTGCTACAAATGTGCTTTGGCTTTAGAAAGGGATGGATGAAAAAGACAGATCTGAGATCAATCTGGGTAGAAGCAAAAAGCTGAACCTTTTAAAGTGCTGAACACAGATCCCAACCCAAATGGTTCAAGCAGCCGTGAAATTGCTTTTCATGAAGTGGGCTTAATTCTCTAGTTTAAGTTCTTTTGATGGAATGAATTAATGTGTCAGGTGGCTTATTTGTGGATGCCATGGTTGATGATGTTCATTTTAAGCTCTTACCTATAGTACAAGTACATGATGCTACTGAATATTTTTCCACTTGGAAACTGTGAGCTGGTTGTTGCATTCAAACACACACGCAAACACAATCAAAAACACTGCGGATTTTCACTTAAGCTGGTCTTTCTTCCCCAGTGTGAGGCAATCCTGCCAATTAAAAAAAAAAAATTATTCCATCTGTGAGGGCTGATGCAGTCAAGGGGGCTAGGCAGGGCATTTGTGCCAACTAAGAGAATCACCAAATACCCACCGTGAGTACCTATCGCAGTTTTGAAGTCGTTTCTCCCCCAACTCCCAACTCCTGAAGGTTGCTGCCTGCATATTTACTCTTCATTAGTGCTATTTTCCTGTATGTCATTGTGAGCAAGCTGTGATTAATAAAGAATTGGAGTTCTGTGAACTAATACAGGTTTGGTCTGTTCTCTTGCCCTTCTGTGTGTCTGACCCTGGAGTTCAGATTTTACTAGTGTGGTTGTTGGATTAGACGATCTCAGAAACAGACAATAATTAGAGTTTGAAGGAAACCAGGGCCCCTGCTGATTCACTTCCCTTCTAGAGCAGCAGGAAGCGTCACTTTTCTCTCTCCCTCTGACAGCCCAACACAGCGGGAGAAGTCTTCAATCTGTTCCCCTTGAAAACAGTCAAGATTGAAGGAGACACCACAGTTTCAGACCAGTAAGTCTACAGAAGAGACCCCCTCTCAAAGCACTTGGAAGGTTCCTGGCACAGCCTCACATTCTCCCACGCGGCCACTGGACACCTTCCGCAGCCTGTTAAAATGCGATTTACCCGCCACACTGCTGAATTTTGCACTGCCAATAAACACACTGCACACATGGACACAGCGGGGGGCCTGTCAGTGACCCAGATGGATCCTGCAGGACCAAAGGAACCACATCCAGTTCTAGCAGAAAATCATAAATAATTGAAACCACACAGACTTATGAATAAGCAAACTGGGCTATCATCCATAGGCGTGCTAACAAGCCAAGTTTAAGGTGGAGGCCACCTGGTCCCTATCTTGAATATCCTTTATTTGTGGGAATCTAATACTGCAAACATCGAAGCACATCCTTAAAAACATGAATTCCATGATCTTCCTTTGGGAAATCAATCAGAGCTTCTGATGAGCAGAAAATAAGCTATTTTTTCACAGTGATACTTTTTCTTTATTTATCTACTATTTTTTTAAATTAAAATCCAGTTTGATCTACAATAGTATGTTAGTTTCAGGTGTACTACATAAGACTTGACATTTGCATACATTATAAAATGATCACCACAGAAAGTCTAGTAACCATCTGTCCCCATACAAAGTTATTACAGTATTATTGATTGTTTTCTTTGTGCTATTTGTTAAATCCTTGTGGTTTATTTTTTGTGTGTGTGATAGCTTTAATAGCACAAAATGTTTGTTGCTACAAGTTATACATGGATTGTAACTGGAGGTTTCTATCTGTTAATCCTCTTTACCTATTTTACACACCCCCAACTTCCTCCCCTCCAGCAACCACTCATTTGTTCTCTGTATCTATGAGTTCTCACAGTAATTTTTATTTCAGTTTGGAAAACATTACTTGAAGGGCTTCCACTGGGGCAGAGCCTATGATTAAGCCCTGGGAATATGAAAACAAATCACTGTGAGAAGCTCATAGTCACATAGCTTGTTTTAGTCCAGAAGTGCTCAGTCCTCAAAATATATTGAGGGAAAGCATAATCCCATCAGTTCTCTGAAACTTTCTGAAATATTAGAAACGATCAACAAACTCCTGGTGTTACTCTGTGGTGCCTAAATTGGAGCTGCCAACCAGCCTGCTGCCTAGTCTCAAAGATGAAGAAACTAAGGCCCTGAGAGGGATAAGTGATTTTGCTCCAGGTCCCAACACCCACTTCTCACAATCTCCTTACTAGTAAGTAGCTCATCAGCAGACCATCCTCAAATCTCACCATGGCGGAGCAGACAGGTTATTTCTGTGTACTTCCCTAGACCAGTGGTCCTTATTTGAGCTTCATTTATGCTTCAGAGTCCTATCTGGAGGGTTTGTTGAAAAAAAAAAAAAAGTGAGCTTCTGATTCCCGGAATCTGTATAAGCCTGGGGATGTGCACTCTCTCATGGTCCCAGGTGACACTAATGCTACCTGTCTGCACACCCACTTGAGAAGCCCAAGACAATGAAATGGACTTGGTAGTGGAGATTCTTGGTGGCAGCCACACCGAGAGCATCTGTTTCGGTCAGGGTATGTTCCATTGGGGAGTGAGGTGGCCATGAAATGAAACATTCGATCCCATTCAAAAAAGTGGGAGTGGAACATAACAGAATCCAAGAAGAAGAAAAAATGAACAATTACACTTAAAAAATAATAAAATGAGAAAGAAAACACCTAGGGGCTGGAGTAGGGTTAAGAGATGAGTGTGTTCAGGGAACCAATGGTCTTGTGTCTTTCATAGGACATATGGTTTCAGTAGAGTTCCCTGGTGGCTCAGACAGTAAAGAATATGCCTGTAATGCAGGAGACACAGGTTCGATCCCTGGATCGGGAAGATCCCCTGGAGGAGGGCATGGCAATCCACTCTATCTTGCTTGGAGAATTCCCATGGACAGAGGAGCCTGGAAGGCTACAGTCCATGAGGTCACTAAGAGTTGGACATGACTGAGCGACTCACACACGCTGAAACACCTGAAGATGCCCCTGTCCCTTTAAGAGATGAACTAGGAGCTCTTTGTAGAGATGGTGCCATTTTGTGAAATATGCAGTTTATTTGCCTGGTTACACTTGCAGATTTTTTTTTCATGGAGTCTTGATTTCCTCAGGACTACATTTAAATTGTGTATATGACTTTGAAATGTTCTTTAAAGAAAACTCACATAATCCCATTGATTTGAAGGTTCACCCTCCTTGCATCTCTTCTAGTCTCAATAATGTGTGAAACAGTAGAGGACTGATAAATGTGATTCTCCTCCTTGGATCAGGCATCAGACTTCACAACATTTCAGAGAAGGCAAAGGTAAAAGTGTACTGATCACCATACTCCACCCCTGCCACCACTCTTCCCACTGAAGGAGAGAATGAGAAGGGGGAGACGTGACACCCTTGACTTTAGCAATTAAAGGATCATTCTCAGAATAAGATGAAACAATCATCCTTGATTTCTAATCAGGCAATTTGCTGAAAACCACTAAGGCAAACATGGATCCTAAAGCAAAACTAACAACCCCAAGCTCCCCCAGATTATCTCAGATCATCTTCGATTTCTCACTGTCCCCACCACACACCTCCAAATGATCATAATGTAGCACTGACTGACCTCCAGGTTGCCCCTCTTTCCTTGCTCTTTGACTTCCATGGCCACTGCCCTAACCTGGATACTATTAGACTCTTAAAGCAACCAACTAATAAGTCTCTTTTGCTCCAGTCTATAGCCTCCTCTACACTCTGATCAAATCTCTCCCATAATCCACTACGTCCTCCCCTTTATCACCAGGATAAAATCTGTACTTCTGTAAGTGTTATTAAAGTGTTCTCAGCATTCCTTTCTTTTCTCAAGAACATTACTCTCCTAAGACACCAAATTATTCATCCTGGCACCAAATTATTCACCAATGACATGCAATTTCTGGCCTCCATGCATAGACTGTACTCTGTCTAGAATCATCTTCCCTACAACATCAGTCTGCAGAGGCTAGATTGAGCTGTGATTTTTAAAAAATCCTTCAAATCTCAGTGAAATAAAACCACAAAAATTCATTTCCTACTCCAGCTGTACAAGTTCAACGTGGGTCATGGTGGATGCTTCTCTGCTGTATTCCTCACTCTGGGGCCAAAGACCTGTGGCGTGACCCATATCTGGAATGTTACCTAAGCATGTCAACTCACACTGGTTCTCTCAAAGCTTCCACCCAGAAGTAGAACAAGTTATTGATCAAAGTAAGTGATGGCGTGGCGTGTTGTGTGCTCAGTCGTGTCTGACTCTGCGAACCCGTGGACTGTAACCCACCAGGCTCCTCTGTTCGTAGAATTTTCCTGGCAAGAAATACTGAAATGGGCTGCCATTTCCTTCTCCGGGGATCTTCCCAACCCAGGGATCAAGCCCTCATCTCTTGTGTCTCCTACATTGGCAGGTAGACTCTTTACCACTGGCTCTACCAAGTAAGTGACACAACCACATTTAATGCCAAATGAGCAGAAAAGTGTCATTCCATCATAAACTCAGAAGGAAAGCCAGCATCAATGACTATCACCCTACTGGTCACCAAGTAACAGGTTCACTCTCTTCCCCTCATGTAAACACATTCACTCTGTCCCTAAGATGTAAAATCCCTAAGTCACATTTGGCCATGACATCAAGCTCAATGTCCATTGTGATGCACAGTACCCTCTCCAACAGATGTGGACATGAGTTCTCTTGTCCAGAGACAAATAAATTAAAAAGAGAGCTTATCTTCCCTAACACAGTCAATATACAATGGTGAAATGGGGACAGATAATCAACAATAAACAAGCTTGTTCAAAGGGGAAGCAATAGGGAACACGTGGCATTCACTGATGATAGAAATTCTAGTGTGCTATTGACCAGTCATTGAGAGGCCCCTCTGTCCTTGAGAATAGGGAACACTCCTTGCTTCTATCTTGCTCCCAGAGAGGAGCTTCCCAGTCCATGGCTCTGCTCTGTGACCTAAGCAGATCTTCCTGTTCCTTCATTCTCCTTAGGGCATTGGAGGAAACACCCTCCGTGGAATCTGAGCAGCTCTTAGCCAGCCTGCTGCCCACCAAAACTGTAGATCCAAGAGTCATTACACTTTTACTGATCATATCCCCTGGCAAGAAACAGATAGCATACTATAAAGGGTAAATGACATATATTTAGTGAAGATTCTCTTTTTATGAGGATGTGGACAGATTAAAAGAAATCAGCAAAGGGTGGTAAAGGACATTGGGTGTACCATCAGAGAGAAGCCATTTCCATCCGAGGACTACAGACCCTAGAGACAGTTGTAGCTATAGAAGAAGCCTGTCTGATTAGGGCCTTTGACCTTGAAGAGAAGAATTCAGCCTCTAACAAATGCAGCCCAGCAAGGAAGGATCCGTAGAATAGATATCCTGGCTTCTTTCCTCCCTAACTCTTCAAACTATAGCCAAAGACTTGCAGTGGTCAAATCCAATGAGAAACCAGAGGGCAAGGGAGCCCAGGAGATGCATTACATAAAAGTCAGCCTCTGGAGCTGAGCAGAGTACAGAAAGACGGAAAGAGAATCAGGAGGGGTGAGCAGAGGCCATGGCCACCTGCAGTCCAGACCACAGTCAGAATCAGAGAATAGTGCGATGACAACTGGGATACCTTCTATTTGTTCGTCATTAGTGCTGTTCACTAAATATTTCTGGCTTCTTTCCTTCTGGGATTGATTCTACTTCCCTGACACTCCTAGTGAGGTGTGGTGTGTGACTTTCTCTGCTCAGTGTTATATGTGCTGGAGTATCTTGTGCCTTTTCCAGGTAGAAACCTTAAAAGTAAATTCACAATTCACCATGCCTGGTTTCCCCCTCCTACGGTGACCTGGAAGAAGATAAAGCAGAGCACAGCTCCCATCTGTGACAGACACATATCAGGAATGGGATGAGCTCTTTTTATTTTATGACCCTTTAACTTTGAGATTACCTGTTATTCACTAATAAATATTAATTAATTGAAATTCTTTTCACAATCACATAACTCATCTCCTAGTCAGCCACATCATCCCTGGTCCAGAATTGAATGTTTCAACCACTTTCAAGTCACTCATATATTTTCAATTCATTTGAATCCTAAATGTCAAAGAAACAAATTAAAGCTGTGATATTGGGAAGCAAACCTGACCTAACCAACTGGACTATTTATCTCAAATACTGAAAGGCAAATTGAATTTCTTCATTGGTTTATTCTGAGCTGTAGTCACCTGCATTGTTTTAAAAGATAACAAAGTGAAAGTTCAAAACCTCGTATGATACACAACATTGTAAAGCAATTATTCTCCAATAAAAAAATCCTTGTATGAATTCTGGCATGCAAAAAGCTTCACATGCATGCTTATACCAACTACCTCTAAAAGTTATACTTTCCTAACCCACATGGAACAACAGACTTTGTTGTTGTACTTTCCCAAATTGGGAAAGGAGTACGTCAAGACTGTATGTTGTCACCCTACTTATTTAACATATATGCAGAGTACATCATGAGAAACGCTGGGCTGGAAGAAGCACAAGCTGGAATCAAGATTCCTGGGAGAAATATCAATAACCTCAGATATGCAGATGACACCACCCTTATGGCAGAAAGTGAAGAGGAACTAAAAAGCCTCTTGATGAAAGTGAAAGAGGAGAGTGAAAAAGTTGGCTTAAAACTCAATATTCAGAAAACTAAGATCATGGCATCTGGTCCCATTATTTCATGGCAAATAGATGGGGAAACAGGGGAAACAGTGACAGACTTTATTTGGGGGAGCTCCAAAATCATTGCAGATGGTGACTGCAGCCATGAAATCAAAAGATGCTTGCTCTTTAGAAGAAAAGTTATGACCAACCTAGACAGTTTATTAAAAAGCAGAGACATTACTTTGCCAACAAAGGTCCATTTAGTCAAAGCTGTGATTTTTCCAGTAGTCATGTGTGGATGTGAGACTTGGACTATAAAGAAAGCTGAGCACCAAAGAATTAACGCTTTTAAGGTGGTGTTGGAGAAGACTCTTGAGAGTCCCTTGGACTGCAAGGAGATTCAACCAGTCAATCCTAAAGGAAATCAGTCCAGAATATTCATTGGAAGGACTGATGCTGAAGCTGAAACTTCAATACTTTGGCCACTTGATGTGAAGAACTGACTCATTTGAAAAGACCCTGATGCTGGGCAAGATCGAAAGCAAGAGGAGAAGGGGACGACTGAGGATGAGATGGTTGGATGGCATCACCAATGCAATGGACATGAGTTTGAGTAAAACTCCAGGAGTTGGTGATGGACAGGGAGGCCTGGTGTACTGCACTCCATGGGGTCGAAAAGAGTCGAACACAACTGAGCAACGGAAGTGAACTGAACTGAACCCGCATAGTTCCATGACTGAGGCTTCAGCCGACCCTTTTGTATGTGAAAGGATGGAGTAAGTTTTACTAACCTACTATAAGCTTGGAATATTGTGTAGGATTCCATTTCAAGCAATGGGGACATCAAGAAAGTCTTTTCAAACCTGCTTGCACTACATATGTTACCTCATATTTATTGTATCTAATGCCAATTAAATAAATGTATCCATTCAGTTCTGTAGGCTAGAAGACAGACACTGAGGGAGATTACATGTTATATGCAAAAGCACACACACTCATTGAACTCATTCCCTCTCCCTCTTTTTTTGAGTCACATTCAACTCTTCTCTAGAGAAGGCAATGGCAACCCACTCCAGTACTCTTGCCTGGAAAATCCCATGGACGGAGGAGCCTGGTAGGCTGCAGTCCATGGGGCCACTAAGAGTTGGACATGACTGAGTGACTTCAGTTTCACTTTTCACTTTCATGCATTGAAGAAGGAAATGGCAGCCCACTCCAGTGTTCTTGCCTGGAGAATCCCAGGGACAGGGAGGCCTGGTGGGCTGCCGTCTATGGGGTCACACAGAGTCGGACACGACTGAGGTGACTTAGCAGCAGCAGCAGCAGCAACTCTTCTCTCTCCTCATTTTCCACCATCCAGCAGGACCATCTTGTACAGAAGGGCAAGGATGTGATGGATATTCTAGAGATCAAACCTTAAGGCAACAGGACCTCTCTACTAACTTTCAGGTCTCTGAAGAAAAAATCCCCAGTGCTAATCTTCTATCTTATTCCCATCCTGTTGTTTTATTTTTTCCCTACCCACCTTAGTCAAGCTTCCAGAGCCTGTTTCTCTTTCTACACCTCCCATGCACCATTTAACCAACCCACCTCCCTTCTGCTCTCACCTCTCCAGTGAAACTGCTTTTACCATTACCTATGCCCCCCTCACTGCTAAACCAGACAGAAACTCCCAATCTGGCCAAATCTTACTTCCTTCCTTACCTACAGATCCTGCTTAAACCCTTTATACCCTTATAGGCTGGTAAGCCACCTCCCCTATGTCCTTCCCAAGTAGCCTGTGCAAAATAGTGTAGTGGTCAAGGGCATGGGATCCAGGGATTAAGGTTCCTAGCTCTCTCACCCTGGGCAAGTTGCTTAACTTCTTTAGTTCAAATGTCCTCACCGGCAAGCTGGAGATGACACAATAGTCAGCACCTACGCTTGGTTGAATCACTGTTCTCAGCTCTTCACTCTCATCTTGTAACTGCAGGAACTCTCACTGAAGGAGGCAGAGGACGTCCCCCACCCACTGGTGTTGGGCTTGACCATGCATCAGACCTTGACCAGTGCGGTACTAATGGACTTGCCATGAGTGAGGGCTTTAATATGTCCTGGAGGAACTGCTATAAAACGGAGAGCACGGGGATACATGAGCAGACCTGAATCCAGTCAGAAGCCTGGAGCCAAGTCCAGATGACCAATAGTCTAAAGCAGAAAAAAAAAAAAAAAACGCAAGAGAAGTAAATATTTATGGTCACAAGCCACTGAGGTTTGAAATGTTTTGTAACACAGCTTTATTATGAGATGATTAACATGGTGTCTGAGAAGACTGCTGACAAGATTAAATGAACCAATGTAAAGGATCTTTACAGAGTACCTAGTGCTTACTAAATATTTTTCAATTTTTAATTATTAACATATGTCCCATTATATTATAATTTCTATTTGCTTAGCTGTTTCTCTCATTTAACCATAAGTTCCTCCAAGGAGGAGAATCTCTGTCTATTTTATTGCTGAATCCCTAGTATTTAGCAAGGATTCGATACACATACTCACAAACACACACTCACACTTTTGGTATGTTAATGAATGAATGAACAAATGAATCATTCAAATGAGGAAAATATTTACCACAATGCTTGGCATATGTCAGCACTTAATATGAGTTATCTTCTTTCCTTCCTCCATGATCTAACAGTTTCTTCTTGATTTCAAATTATTTGAGCATGAAATTAATCTTTGCTGCTGCTGCTGCTAAGTCACTTCAGTCGTGTCCGACTCTGTGCAACCCCCTAGACAGCAGCCCACCAGGCTCTGCCATCCCTGGGGTTCTCCAGGCAAGAACACTGGAGTGGGTTGCCATTTCCTTCTCCAATGCATGAAAGTGAAAAGTGAAAGTGAAGTCGCTCAGTCATGTCCGACTCTTTGTGACCCCATGGACTGCAGCCCACCAGGCTCCTCCATCCATGGGATTTTCCAGGCAAGAGTACTGGAGTGGGTGGCCATCTTATACAGAAGACCATTTTAGATGATCAGAAAATTAAACCTCTGCAGACAAGGGAAAACTTTTTAACACCAGGTGGCGCTAGTGATAAAGAACCCGCCTGCCAATGCAGGAGACATAAGAGACTTGGGTTTGATCCCTGGGTCTGGAAGATCCCTGGGAGGAGGGCATGGCAACCCACTCCAGTATTCTTGCCTGGAGAATCCCCATAGACAGAGGAACCTGGTGGACTGTAGTCCATAGGGTCGCAAAGAGTCGGACTCGACTGAAGGGACTTAGCACGCACATAGAGGAAAAACAATAAAATTACTCACAGACAACTCCTTGATAGGAGTTTAATGGTAACACTTTGAGCAACTGGCACCAATGAAACCAACACTGGTCCCAACAGATCACACCACGTAGGCTGTTGATTCTGTTTGCTCATCATGCCACTTCAGTCAGCAGCTCATCCAGGGCTCTGAAGCCTGAAGCTATCATTTGTTCCTGAGGAAATGGAGTCTAACTGAACTAAGCTCTCTTCCAAAATGGGAAAGTCCAGCACCGGCACAGTTCTCAGGGTTTGGTAACAAAAAGAAAAAGAAAAAAAAAACCCTGGCATTTCTGTGCTGAATACTGTACAAGCATTTTCTCTTTTAAGCCTTAAATTCCCCATGTAAACAATGTCTTTCCCAGTGGAAAGTCCCAGTGGAAACAATGTCTTTCCCTCTCTCCCCTGAGGATTCTGCTTCCCCTGTAGGCTTCTGAAGGACTGCGCTCTTATTTTCCACTTTCAGATCATTCTCACTCCTCCCTAAACACCCACACTTGCACCTCATGTACATGCGTACTAAGTCACTTCAGTCGTGTGCGACTCTCTGCGACCCCATGGACTGTGGCCTGCCAGACTCCTTTGTCCATGGAATTCTCCAGGCAAGAATATTGGAGAAGGTTTCCATGCCCTCCACCCAGGGATCAAACCTTGGTCTCTTATGTCTCCTGCACTGCCAGGAGGGTTCTTTACCGCTAGCGCCACCTGGGAAGCCCCCTTGCATCTCACGTCACCAGACTATTCAACCTCTTATCTTCATTGCTAGGGTTCACTACTAACCCCCCAGGGGTGTTTCCCTCATTTCCTGGATCACTGTTGCTCTCTTCAACTCTACTTCTGTGTTAATGGTAATATCCTTCCAGATGAAGTTCCCACATTCTGCTGAGTTCCTTGACCTCCCCTCCTCTAGTGATCT
Source organism: Bos indicus x Bos taurus (assembly GCF_003369695.1). Taxonomy (NCBI): domain Eukaryota; kingdom Metazoa; phylum Chordata; class Mammalia; order Artiodactyla; family Bovidae; genus Bos; species Bos indicus x Bos taurus. The sequence continues at coordinate 43,188,727 of NC_040089.1, forward strand.
TGCTCCTCAGTCATTCAGTCTACAGGTTATTTCCTAGACCTCATCAATAATCATATTATTATCAGTTATTATCAATAATAATATTCCCCCCATTATTTCCATTCTACCAACCTACTCTTTGATCACCACCTCCTGTCTTTCCAGTCTAATCCCTTTGGTACCTGAACTCCTATCTTTCACTCACTCTGAGACTTCAGCTCCTTGATAGAACCGTTCCATGTTCCTTACTTTCCTCAGTCATCCCTTCCCTCCTTACCAGCTTATTTTTCATGGACAACTGCAATCTCTACCTTACACCTCCCTACAACTCCGTCCCTTAATATGTTGTTCTCAGCTGGCCAGACTCACATGCCAGCTAAATTAATTCTATCTAGTCCATGCTTGGACCAACGCAGATGAACACAGCTGTAGATACCACAGAGCTACTCTCACTGGTCTTTCTTTAAATTCATGAACATGAACCCCAAGTGAGCCCTTAATTTTCCCCAGAAATCACACTTTATTTCTCCTGCTTTATTCTCTTTTTTTAATTGGAATATAATTGCTTTACAGTGTTGTGTTAGTTTCTGGCTTACAACAAACTGGATCAACTATATATATCTCGGCTTTCCAGGTAGCCCTCAGTTCAGTTAGTTGCTCAGTTGTGTCCGACTTTTTGCAACCCCATGAATTGCAGTACACCAGGCCTCCCTGTCCATCACCAACTCCCAGAGTTCACTCAGACTCACGTCCATCGAGTCAGTGATGCCATCCAGCTGTCTGATCCTCTGTCGTCCCCTTCTCCTCCTGCCCCCAATCCCTCCCAGCATCAGAGTCTTTTCCAATGAGTCAACTCTTCGCATGAGGTGGCCAAAGTACTGGAGTTTCAGCTTTAGCATCATTCCTTCCAAAGAAATCCCAGGGCTGATCTCCTTCAGAATGGACTGGTTGGATCTCCTTGCAGTCCAAGGGACTCTCAAGAGCCTTTTCCAACACCACAGTTCAAAAGCATCAATTCTTCAGCGCTCAGCTTTCTTCACAGTCCAACTCTCACATTCTTACATAACCACTGGAAAAACCATAGCCTTGACTAGATGGACCTTTGTTGACAAAGTAATGTCTCTGCTTTTGAATATGCTATCTAGGTTGGTCATAACTTTCCTTCCAAGGAGTAAGCGTCTTTTAATTTCATGGCTGCAATCACCATCTGCAGTGATTTTGGAGCCCCCAAAAATAAAGTCTGACACTGTTTCCACTGTTTCCCCATCTATTTCCCATGAAGTGATGGGACCAGATGCCATGATCTTCGTTTAGTGGTAAAGAATCTGCCTGCCAATACAGGAGACACAGGAAAGTCAGGTTCAGTCCCTGGGTTGGGAAGATCCCCTGGAAAAGGACATGGCAACCCACTCTAGTATTCTTGCCTGGAGAATTCCATGGACAGAGGGGCCTGCCAGCCTGCAGTTTTTGGGGTCACAAAGAGTCAGACATGACTTGAAGCTACTTCTCATGCACACACGAGGATATATATATATATATATATATCCCCTCCCTCTTGGACCTCCCTCCTACCCATCCCCCCACCATCCCACCCATCTAGGTCAACACAGAGCACCAAGATGAGCAACCTGTGCTATACACCAAGTTCCTACTAGCTATCTGTTTTAAGCACAGTAGTTTACTATTCTTATACTCTCTCAAACCACCTGAAAATTTAAATACCTCCTCTTACCTGTCCTCACACTTAGCTTATGAGTCTCCTTCATCGAGCAGATGAAATAATTGTACGATCATTTCCACACACTCCCACTAACACCTTGCTCCACCTTCCACACTTCCGCTCGGCCATCCTGTCTGTTACTACAGGTGGGCTGTTCAAAGGCAGCCCTTCCATCTGTGCCCTAGATCCCACCTCTTCTCACCAGCTCAGAGAGATCGCTCCAGGTATTCTTTCCTCTCCCTTCTAGTTCATCATGTTTTTCTTTCTACAGCTTCAATATTCAAACGGCCTATTATTTCTCCCACTATAAAACAGTTTTTATTGATTTTTCCCACTAGCTATTGACATTTCCCTCTTGCAGCAAAATTCCTAAGGGTCCCCTCACTACCCTGTGTCTCCTCTTCTCTCATGAACCCTCTCCAATAAGGCTTTTACCTCCATTCTACTACATGTACGCTGTTCTGGTCAGGTTATCAGTGATTTCCAGGTGCCAGATACAAATCGGTAAATACTCAACCCTCATCTTATCTGACCTATTATTTGACATAACTCTCTCCTCCATGACATCTTTCTTCACTTGGCACTCACTACCCTAAGTTATTTTGGCTTTCCTTTCATCTCAGTGTTGCTGTTTCTCCATCTCCTTTGCAGAATCCTCTGCTTCTGCCCAACCTCTAGGTGTTGGAGCCCCTCAGGGATCAGTCCCTGGACCGATCTACTCTCACTCTTACTCCCTTGGTGTTCTGTACCAGTCTCAAAACCTACAACCTATAGCAAGGAGCTTAACCCCTCTCCCTCTGTTTATTCAGGTAAATTTGGGGAATGATAATAGTACCAACCTCATAAAGGTATCAGTTCAGTTCAGTCACTCAGCTGTGTCTGACTCTTTGCCACCCCATGAACCAAAAAAAGCACACCAGGCCTCTCTGTCCATCACCAACTCCCATAGTCCACCCAAATCCATGTGCATCGAGTCGGTGATGCCATCCAACCATCTCATCCTCTGTCATCCCCTTCTCCTCCTGCCCTCAGTCTTTCCCAACATCAGGGTCTTTTCCAATGAGTCAATTCTTCACATCAGGTGGCCAAAGTGTTGGAGTTTCAGCTTCAACATCAGTCCTTCCAATGAACACCCAGGACTGATCTCCTTTAGGATGGACTGGTTGGATCTCCTTGCAGTCTAAGGGACTCCCAAGAGTCTTCTCCAACACCACAGTTCAAAAGCATCAATTCTTCAGCACTCAGCTTTCTTTATAGTCCAACTCTCACATCCATACATGACCACAGAAAAAACCATAGCCTTGACAAGATGGACCTTTGTTGACAAAGTAATGTCTCTGCTTTTTAATATGTCTTCTAAGTTGGTCACCTGCCTCTTGAAAAATCTGTATGCAGGTCAGGAAGCAACAGTTAGAACTGGACATGGAACAACAGACTGGTTCCAAATAGGAAAAGGAGTACATCAAGGTTATATATTATCACCCTGCTTATTTAACTTATATGCAGAGTACATCATGAGAAACGCTGGACTGGAAGAAACACAAGCTGGAATCAAGATTGCCGGGAGAAATATCAATAACCTCAGATATGCAGATGACACCACCCTTATGGCAGAAAGTGAAGAGGAACTCAAAAGCCTCTTGATGAAAGTGAAAGTGGAGAGTGAAAAAGTTGGCTTAAAGCTCAACATTCAGAAAACGAAGATCGTGGCATCCGGTCCCATCACTTCATGGGAAATGGATGGGAAAACAGTGGAAACAGTGTCAGACTTTATTTTGGGGGGCTCCAAAATCACTGCAGATGGTGATCGCAGCCATGAAATTAAAAGACACTTACTCCTTGGAAGGAAAGTTATGACCAACCTAGATAGCATATTCAAAAGCAGAGACATTACTTTGCCAACAAAGGTCCGTCTAGTCAAGGCTATGCTTTTTCCTGTGGTCATGTATGGATGTGAGAGTTGGACTGTGAAGAAGGCTGAGCGCTGAAGAACTGATGCTTTTGAACTGTGGTGTTGGAGAAGACTCTTGAGAGTCCCTTGGACTGCAAGGAGATCCAACCAGTCCATTCTGAAGGAGATCAGCCCTGGGATTTCTTTGGAAGGAATGATGCTGAAGCTGAAACTCCAGTATTTTGGGCACCTCATGCGAAGAGTTGACTCATTGGAAAAGACTCTGATGCTGGGAGGGTTTGGGGGCAGGAGGAGAAGGGGACGCCAGAGGATGAGATGGCTGGATGGCATCACTGACTCAATGGATGTGAGTCTGAGTGAACTCTGGGAGTTGGTGATGGACAGGGAGGCCTGGCGTGCTGTGATTCATGGGGTCACAAAGAGTCGGACATAGCTGAGAGACTAAACTGAACTGAAGTTGGTCATAACTTCCCTTCCAAGGAGTAAGTGTCTTTTAATTTCATGGCTGCAGTGATTTTGGAGCCTAGAAAAATAAAGTCAGCCACTGTTTCCACTGTTTCCCCATCTATTTGCCATGAAGTGATGAAACTAGATGCCGTGATCTTAGTTTTTTGAATGTTGAGTTTCAAACCAGCTTTTTCCCTCTCCTCTTTCACCTTCATCAAAAGGCTCTCTAGTTTCTCTTCAATTTCTGCCACAGGGATAATGTCAACTACATATCTGAGGTTATCGATATTTCTCCTGGCAATTTTGATTCCAGCTTGTGTTTCATCCAGCCCAGCATTTCTTATGATGTACTCTGCATATAAGTTACATAAGCAGAATGACAATATACAGCCTTGACGTACTCCTTTCCCAATTTTGAACCAGTCCATTGTATAGAATAGGGTATAAATAAATATATTTCCACTCACAATTATTGTGATCACAAAGCCCAAACATGTTAGCAAAATAGATATTCGGCTGAAGGAATACAACATTTAACTCAACAATAAGAACCACTTATAAATTTAAGCAGTTGTCAACAATTTTCTGTCCGTAATTCATTTGTTTATTCATTAACAAGCACTCATGTCGCCACAATATTTTGCCTATATACCTTTTTTATTATATACTGGGAGGTGAACACTTACTAAATTATACACTATTAAAAACAATGAGGAGCAACAAAATGCCTCAAAGATTTCCCCTAGAGTTTAACCTTTAAATAATACCTCTCTGGGAAACTTTTAATGTTGCTGCATTCAATATGAAATTAATGGTTACAGAAGAAAAAAATCATTTCTAGTCCAGAGCTATAAATCAAGCCTAGTTATATAGTATCACAAAAGGAGTGGGAAATTTATTGTTGTTGTTGTTGTTTAGTTGATGTCATGTCCATGGACTGCAGCCTGCCAGGCTCCTCTGTCCATGGGATTATCGAGGCAAGAATAGTGGAGCAAGTTGCCATTTCCTTCTTCAGGGGATCTTCCCAACCCAGGGGGAGAAACTGTGTCTCCTGCATTGACAACATGAGCAATTATAGAATGCCTATTATGGGAAATAGTTGGGGAAACCGTGGAAACAGTGTCAGACTTTATTTTTCTGGGCTCCAAAATCACTGCAGATGGTGACTGCAGCCATGAAATTAAAAGACGCTCACTCCTTGGAAGGAAAGTTATGAGCAACCTAGATAGCATATTCAAAAGCAGAGACATTACTTTGCCAACAAAGGTCCGTCTAGTCAAGGCTATGGTTTTTCTAGTGGCCAAATATGGATGTAAGAGTTGGAATGTGAAGAAGGCTGAGCGCCGAAGAACTGATGCTTGTGAACTGTGGTGTTGGAGAAGACTCTTGAGAGTCCCTTGGACTGCAAGGAGATCCAACCAGTCCATTCTGAAGGAGATCAGCCCTGGGATTTCTTTGGAAGGAATGATGCTAAAGCTGAAACTCCAGTACTTTGGCCACCTCATGTGAAGAGTTGACTCATTGGAAAAGACTCTGATGCTGGGAGGGATTGGGGGCAGGAGGAGAAGGGGACAACAGAGGATGAGATGGCTGGATGGCATCACTGACTCGACGGACATGAGTCTGAGTGAACTCCGGGAGTTGGTGATGGACAGGGAGGCCTGGCGTGCTGCGATTCATGGGGTCGCAAAGAGTCGGACACGACTGAGCAACTGATTTGATCTGATCTGATTATAGAAAGTCTATTACATAATCACATACAACCTTCTTGTTAAACTAGTTTTTATTCTTTTTTCTAGGTTTTCAATTTTGTAAAATGCTGTGTGCGCATGCTCAGTCACTCAGTCATGTCCAGCTCTTTATGACCTTATGGATTGTAGATTGCCAGGCTCCTCTGTCCGTGGGGTTTTCCAGGATAGGTTGCCATTTCCTCTTCCAGGGGATCTTCCCTACCCAGGGATCAAACCTGCATCTCCTGCACTGCCAGGTGGATTCTTTATTACGGAGCCACCTATGAAAACCTTTGTAAAATGGTCTAAGAGCAAATGCAAGAGAAGAGAAAGAAAAAAAGTGTAAAAATAGGACAGCCTTTGCAAAGCAAAAATCTTACCCACCTCTAATCTGTTCTGTGTACGATAGCCAAGGTGGAAATTCATAAAATTGATGCCTGATTGGGTCACTTCTCCACGTAAAATATTTTGGTGGCCTCTCATTGCCTTTAAGTTATTGTAAATGCCCTAATCTAATTTACAAACCTTTGATCTCACTGCTTTCATGTCTTATCATTACAGCCCTATAATCTATATGACAACCTTACTTTCTGTAGTTTCTGGAAAATACCATGACACTCTCTCCCAACATTTAACAGAGTGCCTGGTTTGTAGCAGAAGCCCAAAGAACATTTGTGGAGTGAGAAAAAAATGAAAGAAAATGAATGAAACAAAGGGAATGGTTTGATTCATTTCTTCCTTTCACAGTTCAGTGCAGAAGCCTGACTACTGACATTTTAAATTTTGGAGGGTAAAAAAAAAACTCAGAAGCAAAAGTAATCTCAAGGGATTAACAAACTGATTTTTCAGACATTGAGCAGATCTGCCCTAAGGACATAGAGGGAAAAAAATTTTTATATAGGTGAAAGTGGAAATACAGCATACCAAAACTTATCAAATGAAACAAAAGTATTTCTAAGAAATTTACAAAATTGACAAAACTTTACCTAGACTTACCAAGAAAAAAGGGAGGAGGATTCAACTAAATAAAATTATAAACAAAAGAGAAACCATTACAACTGATACACAATAAACATGACAGATCACAAGAGACTATGAATAATTTATATCCTAACAAATTGGACAACCTAGAAAAAATGGATAAATTTTGAGAAACATACCACCTACCAAGTCTGAATCATGAAGAAAAAGAAAATCTGAGCAGATCAATAACAAGTAAGGATAGACTCAGTAATCAAAACCTTCCAACAAAGAAAAGCCTGGCACCAGATGGCTTCACTGGCAAATTCTACCAAACATCTGCTGCTGCTACTGCTAAGTCACGGCAGTCGTGTCCGACTTTGTGCGACCCCATAGACGGCAGCCCACCAGGCTCCCCCGTCCCTGGGATTCTCCAGGCAAGAACACTGGAGTGGGCTGCCATTTCCTTCTCCAATGCGTGAAAGTGAAGTCACTCAGTCGTGTCTGACTCTTAGCGACCCCATGGACTTCAGCCTACTAGGCTCCTCCATCCATGGGATTTTCCAGGCAAGAGTACTAAAGCAGAACTAATAAGAATTCTACGCAAGCTCTTCCCCCAAAAAAATTAAAGAGGAAGAAACACACTCATCTTACTATCTAAAGCAATCTACCAATTCAATACAGTTCCAATGATATTTTCAATATTCTAATGACAATATTCCAATAACGTTTTCCCAGAAACAGAACAAATACCCCTAAAATTTGCATGGAACCATAAAAGACCCTGAATAGCCAAAGTAATCATGGAAAAGGTAACAAAGCTGGAGGCATCATATTTCCTGATTTCAAGTTATATCACAAAGCTACAATAATCAAAACAATATGCCACTGGCATAAAAACAAATCAGTGGAACAGAAAAAGAGTCCAGAAACAACCCCATGTACATATGGTCAGTTAACTTATGACAAAGGAGTCAATAACATAAAATGAGGAAAGCATAGTCTTTTCAACAATGGTTACTGGGGAAACTGGACAACCACATTCAAAAGGTGAAAATGGACCCGTAACTTACACCAAAAATCAACTCAAAATAGATTAAAAACTTGAACATAAAACTACTAGAAGAAAATATTGAAGGTAAGCTAGTTGGCATCAGTCTTGGCAATGTTTTTTTTTTTTTTTTTAATTTGACAACAAAAGAAAGGACAGAAGGAAAATGGATTCAGTTCAGTTCAGTCGCTCAGTCGTGTCCTACTCTTTGCGACCCCGTGAATCGCAGCACGCCAGGCCTCCCTGTCCATCACCATCTCCCGGAGTTTACTCAAACTCACGTCCATCAAGTCGGTGATGCCATCCAGCCATCTCATCCTCTGTCATCCCCTTCTCCTCCTGCCCCCAATCCCTCCCAGCATCAGAGTCTTTTCCAATGAGTCAACTCTTCACATGAGGTGGCCAAAGTACTGGAGTTTCAGCTTTAGCATCATTCCTTCCAAAGAAATCCCAGGGCTGATCTCCTTCAGAATGGACTGGTTGGATCTCGTGGCAGTCCATGGGACTCTCAAGAGTCTTCTCCAACACCACAGTTCATAAGCATCGATTCTTCGGTGCTCAGCTTTCTTCACAGTCCAACTCTCACATCCATACATGACCACTGGAAAAACCATAGCCTTGACTAGACAGACCTTTGTTGGCAAAGTAATGTCTCTGCTTTCGAATATGCTACCTAGGGTGGTCATAACTTTCCTTCCAAGAAGTAAGTGTCTTTTAATTTCATGGCTGCAATCACCATCTGCAGTGATTTTGGAGCCCCCCAAAATAAAGTCTGACACTGTTTCCACTGTTTCCCCATCTATTTCCCATGAAGTGATGGGACCAGATGCCATGATCTTCGTTTTCTGAATATTGAGTTTTAAGCCAACTTTTTCACTCTCCACTTTCACTTTCATCAAGAGGTTTTTGAGTTCCTCTTCACTTTCTGCCATAAGGGTGGTGTCATCTGCATATCTGAGGTTATTGATATTTCTCCCAGCAATCTTGATTCCAGATTGTGCTTCTTCCAGCCCAGCCTTTCTCATGATGTACTCTGCATATAAGTTAAATAAGCAGGGTGACAATATACAGCCTTGACGTACTCCTTTTCCTATTTGGAACCAGTCTCTTCCAAACCATTCTTGGAAAATGGATTGAAGACTCCAAAATTCATCTCAGAGCTCTTCTGGATTTCTTGGATGAGTGATGAGCAGTTTGTATAGGAAATAAGAAAAGAAAAAATAGAAGAGAATTTCCTAGCACTACAGGGCTTCCCACATGGCACTGGTGGTAAAGAATCTGCCTGCCGATGCAAGAGATGTAAGAGACATAGGTTCTATCCCTAGGTCAGGAAGATTCCCCTCAGGGAGAAAATGGCAACCCACTCCAATATTCTTACCTGGGAAATTCCATGGGCAGAGAAGCCTGGTGGGCTACAGTCCATGGGATTGCAAAGGAGTTGGACGCAACTGAACAACAGAGCACAGAGCAACATGAGTCAAAAGATGGAAAGAACCAAGTGCTGAACAGTAAAGGCAAAAAGACCACACTCACATCAATGCTGGTGTTTGTAAACATCCACTCTTTTAAATTGCCAACAGAGTTAAAAATAACTTACCTACAGAGGAATGAAAATCAGATTGCCTCTGACTCCCTGTTGGCAACTCTGAATGCTAAAAGATAAAAGAGAAATATCTATAAAGTCTTGAGGAAATAATGTAGGGTTCTATATCTATCAAATGATCAACCAAATGCAAAGGCAATCTAAAGATATTTTCATTCATATAAGAACTCATAAAAGGTACTGCCCAATTTTTGAGAAAATCACTCAGAGATATACTCTGTCAATATAAGGAGCCTGTAAGGTTTAGCTCTTCTGGATTATTGCTGATGAATATGTTTGGTATCGTCTAACATCGTTTAGCGTCCTTCTCACCCTCTGTGCTTTCCCTAGGAACTACAAGCCTGTGAACTACACTTCTTATCTTCTTTGCCCGCAGAATTCCTGGTACTCTATAGACTCTGCCAATAAGTCCTTGCATTAGATTTGGAAGGTGGAAGGGAAGTAGAAGCCATCCTTTCCCCCTGGAATTGCAGTGGATGTGTGCGCTTCCCTGGCAGCTCAGCAATAAAGAACTTGCCTGCAATGAAGGAGACTTAAGACACGTGGATTCAATCCCTGGGTCAAGAAGATCCCCTGGAGGAGGAAATGGCAACCCACTCCAGTATTCTTGCCTGGAGAATCCCACGGACAGAGGAGACTGGCAGGCTACAGTCCATGGGGTCACAAAGAGTTGGACATGACTGAGTGACTTAGCAAGCACGCACATGTGAGCTTAAGCAAATGTGTAGTAATCACATTTTTGTGGCAGTCACACCTGTGACTTCTACAGCAGTCACATTTCTCTGACGATGCCTTACTTCAGAACAACTGTGACCATGGACACTGGCCTTTCCTGCCATCTTCCGGCTCCTGGGTGATGACAACTACTTCCTAATTTTCTGTTCCACACAGCTAAAGTGCCTCTGACTTTCACTCTTTCAGCACTTCCAAAGTTCTGGAAAACACCAAATTCCCTTAAATCTCTTTCTGTTTGACATAATTAAAATGGTTTATGATTGAATTTTTACCAAAAATGCCCTTTTCAAAAGTAATAACCATTTGGAACTTTTCAGAAAATGCTATCCAAAAAAAGTATTATTTAAAAACAGAAGCTCTCTGGAGTTCAAATCAAGCTTCTTTCCAAGCCTCTTATCAGACTCCTTCCACACTTAAAGGACTCATTCCATATCATTAAAGAATTCACTAAATTTGAGAATATAGGAAACCTCAGTAAAAACAGATGAGTCTTTAAAATTTTACAAAATCTAGAACTCTTGTAAATTGTTGCACTTGACTCTTAAATTTTCAGGTCTTCCAGAAACTGCAATAAATTCTAGAAAGGTCTTGCCATGCAATGGAATTCATTCTCAAGTAATATGTTTATTAGAAGACCCATGAATTTCAGTTAGTTTCTGCAAAGGGAAAAACATTGAAAGAAAATTTCTACAAAATGAATTTTGTTCTGTTTATAAGTGTAAGGTAATATCCTACACTATGAATAACCCAAACCACAATTTTCATGGTGACACATCCAGAGCAAAGCTTCAAAACTTTAAAGTAGGGGTCAACTTCTAGAAGTTAAACCCAGATTTCAGAGGGTTCTCCTCAGTCATCTCACAGTTGAAACCTTACGAAATGTAGGTTGGTGATGCTTTAGTCACTAAGTCATGTCCGATTCTTGCGATCCCAAGGACTGTAGCCTGCCAGGCTCCTCTGTCCATGGGATTTCCCAGGCAAGAATATTGGAGTGGATTGCCTTAAGCAAATCAATGGTCTCAGTCTTTAAATGGCATATACAACAAAGGCACTAGAGAATGAGCAGAACAACACCAAACTGAGAACTAAGGTAGAACGTGATCAATTCAACTGGCCCAGTGCCCAGCACATGATAAACGTGGAATGAAACTGCACAATCTGTAGAACTTCACTGCAACAGATTCAGCTCACTGTTTCTCTGGTAATGAGCACTACAGTTCACTGATTCATTCAGCAAACGTTCGTTAGGATCCAGCATGGAGTTTACACAATCTGAGAAAACTGTCACTTATATTCTCCTGCTTTTGCTCTTTCTTCTACGCACGGACTTGTGCCCATTCTCTTCGGTTATTTCCTACTTGCTTTAATCATCCTCAGGATTGTCCTTCTCTTACTCCTTGTTCTTACTGATTCGTGTCTGCATCCAATATTTAGAGAGTGATTCCTGCACACCAAGCCCTGTGTATATAAATGAATAGAACCTGGTCCTCGGCTGTAAGACCATCCAGATGCTAATCTGCCTAAAAAACAAATGTAGAGGCTTCCCTGGCGATCCAGTGGTTAAGACTCCACATTTTCATTGCAGGGGATCTAGGTTTGATCCCTGTAGGGAACAAAGATTCCGCACACCTTGTGATCTGGCCAAAATAATAATAATAAAAGTTATTTTAAAAAGTGAAAACAGATGTAGCTATCTCATGATCTGACAATGGCTGTCAGTTGCCCCCCATCCCTGTTGGTCCTATCCATGGTGCCTCTGAAATGACTGAACTAATAATCACAGCTCATAGAGCTGTGGTTCTTCAGCCTTGGGCTTTTGCTTAGGTAGGTCTTCTGCTTGCTTAACGTCCTCCCTCTGCAGCTCACATGTCCACTGTTTCCTTAGGAACCTATCTTGAACACATCTTCATCCTTTCCCACTTCCCCACATTGGCTGGCTCTCCTCTCAGCTTCTGTAACTCCCTATGTTTGCTTCTATCAACAATTATCAGGACTTCCTTGACAGTCCAGTGGTTAAAACTCTGAACTTCCACTGCAGGGGACCTGGTTCTATCCTTGGTAGGGGAACTAAGATCCCACATTCTGCACCATGTAGCCAGAAAGTTAAACAAATAAAAACAACACATTGCAACTAAAATTATTTGTTCCAGTTTTATCCATTCACTCCACTATTGATGGACTATTGATGCCAGATACTTGGCTAGCTGCTAACTACACAATATTGAGTAAAACAGATGGGATTCTTGTTTCCATGGATCTTACATGATTGTGAGGGGAGACTGACAACAAATAAGTAAAAATGTACATATATAAAATCATACAACTTGGGGAAATGGCCATGAAATGGATGAGATTCATATTCTGTTAGAATAAAGGGATACGTAAGATAAAGTTGTCCGAAGATTCTTATCAGAGGATAACAAATGCTTGACATGTAGTAGACACTTAATAAATGTTTCCTTAACCTTTAAACCTGTGTTTGGCAAAGTTACACTGGAATTAGAAAAGTTATAAATGTTTATGTATAAAAATAAAAACTACAATGTGGCAGTTATGATGGTGTAGATAACATGGTGTAGTAGGGAGAACAATAGAGAAAGAAGTTGCAAGTGTGTGACGGGGAGGAGAGACAGCGGGGGGCCCTCAGATCCTTCAGGCTAGGATGTATTACATGTTTCCCTTCAGGGTGTATGTTTTGCTTTCTGGATAAAATGTGAGATCATTTTAGACCACCAGAGGGCAGTATGTGACCACGTGTGACAACAACTCTTCTGACCCAGACACTAATTTTGTATGGGACCTGCTGCTGTCTGTCTCATATATTAAAAAATAGAGGGAGTAGACATAAAATGCTATTCATTCCTTTCACATTACTAATAAAACATATAATCATCAAAGATGACAAATATTGTAATTGGATTAAATGCATTAAAAAGGAAGGAAAAAAAGAGGCATTTCATATTCATAATTCTATAATTATCCTTATCTAATGGAACAAATCTCTACTTCCTAATCACTTATAATTTTCATCACTCCACACTAGGTCACAGCAGGTATTAATATCAGGTGAGAAGGAATGTTCCGGTTTCCATTCCGCATTGATGTTCAAGCACTTCCAAGGCATGCTTCCTTCACGCTGAATAGTCTAGTTTAGCCTCATCATAACTCATTGAGGTAGACGAGAAGCAATTATCATTTTTGCTTGGCATACCAGGAAGCGCAGAGGAGTGCTCTGCTAGTTGAGGCAGAATAGAAAATGGCCACCCAAGTCTGACAGGCTGCCCAGACTTCACTCCACTCACTGCCAGCCAGATGAACAGGCCCTGGAGCGCTGCCATCTCCTGGCAGAAGTCAATGGCCAGGTGCTTTCAAGAGTGTGTTGTCTGAGACACCTAGAGATGTTATTCCTGTCAGAACACATCAGAACCCTTATAAAGAGCTTAGAGCCCCTGCTTGGCCCAATGAAGGTTGTCCCAGAAGTCTCAGCAACTTCTTTACTAAGCAGCATTCATGGGAAAGACCACATACTGTTCCAGGAAATAAAAAGCCATAAGAGTTGGAAAGAAATAATCCAGGCTTTGCTACCTGGTTATTCAATTAACGGACACCCATTAAACAGCAGGGCTTCCCTGGTGGCTCAGCAGTAAAGAATCCAACCCTGGTTTGACCCCTGAATTGAGACGATCCCCTGGAGAAGGAAATGGCAACCCACACCAGTATTCTTGCCTGGAGAATCCCATGGACAGAGGAGCCTGGTGAGCCATAGTCCATAGAATTGCAAAGAGTTGGACATGACTTAGCTACTGAGCACGTTTGCATGTATGTACATTAAACAGCACTGCATGGATCACTGTGGGGATAGCAATGTGTAAAATATTGTCCTTACCCTGAAGGAACTTGATCCAATTATAAGAGCATGGCACATATGCATAAAAACATTTGTTAATAACAATATAAAGGATTCCATTTCTGTATGGTGAAGTTCAAAGAAGATAGTCAGTACATTTGTTGGTCACCAGCTAAGATCCAAACATGAATGAGGTACAGGAGTGTATATAAAAGGCACTGTGCGTGCCCTTGCAGACTTTTCACTCTAGGTGTAAAGAGTATGAGTCATTCTATTTATTAATTTAAAAAATATTTTTTTGGCTGTGCCAGCTCTTCAATCTTCATTGCAGCATGTGGGATCTTTAGTTATGGCATGCAGATTCTTAAAAAGTGGGAGTGAGGAGTCCCATTCACCATTCTTTTTAAAAATATTTTTATTTATTTATCTGGTGGTGCCAGGTCTTAATTGTGGCTTGAGAGATCTAGTTCCCTAACCAGTGACTGAACTCAGACCCCCTGCACTGGGAGCGTAGAGTCTTAGCCACTGGACCACCAGGGAAGTCCCTCTGTTTATTAATTTATTTAATGAAGATTAATGGACCACCTATAACATATGAAGCATTGTGTTGAACAAGAGGAATATAAATAACCAACAGTCCCACTCATGAGGAACTCAGGCTGTTCGGGGATGTAGACCTGGAAACGCACGGTTTACTTTCAGTGTAGTGAATGTGTCTGTGTAGTAATAAATGTTGGAGAAGGAAATGGCAACCCACTTCAGTGTTCTTTGCCTGGAGAATCCCAGGGACAGCGGAGCCTGGTGGGCTGCCGTCTATGGGGTCGCACAGAGTCGGACACGACAAGCGACTTAGCAGCAGCAGCAGTAATAAATGTATTTGTTATTACTTTGAAGATTGAATTACTTGTAGATAGATAAGTATCTACACATACCTATAATTATTGATAAATAAAAAGATAAATTGTAGATAGATTAGACAAATAAATAATGCTTAAGATAAGTGTGAGAACTAGAAGAAACATCACCAAAAAGGTGGCATTTCAGGAGAGTCTTGAAAGTGTTTTCCAAATAGACTCATGAATGAAGGGTCTTCCAGGTAGAAGGAAGTAAGTGTACAAAGGCACAGACTTAGGAAAGAGACTTAATGGACTGAGATCAAGGTAAAACTGAGCAGTGATGGGATGTGAGAATGGTAGAGGGGGCAGAAGGGAAGGAGAGTTCGGTTTCACACAATAGAAATCCTGGCTTGCAGCCATAAAAGAAAAACTGTAAGAAAATGAATGGGAGGAGTGGAGGATAAAGATTTCAGGTCTAAGTATGTTGAGTTCAAGGTACATGTGAACCAGCTCGTGGAGATGCCCCATAAATTGAAAGCTAAGGTGGCCATAGGATACTTCCTGGGAAACGTACTAGATTAATTTATATCCAAAGATCAGTAGATTCTGTGGAAGAGAGGTAGGGAAGAGGGAAGGAGTTGAAAGGGAATGAAAGAACTTCCAGGCAAAGAAATATTCTTAAGGAGAACAAAGCAGTAGGAATAAGACAGTATATGAGACCACCCTGAACAAAACAAAGGGGAGAACAAAGCTGACACTTCACAGATAGAAAGAATCCACTGCTGCTAAGTCGCTTCAGTCATGTCCGACTCTGTGCGACCCCATAGACGGGGTCCCTACCTACCAGGCTCCCCCGTCCCTGGGATTCTCCAGGCAAGAACACTGGAGTGGGTTGCCATTTCCTTCTCCAATGCATGAAAGTGAAAAGTGAAAGTGAAGTCGCTCAGTCGTGTCCGACTTTAGCAACCCCATGGACTGCAGCCTTCCAGGCTCCTCCGTCCATGGGATTTTCCAGGCAAGAGTACTGGAGCAAGGTCATGTTAAAATTGAGCCATGAGGAAGAGTATCCTGGTGATAAGGTGCAATACATGGTTTAGAGAATCTGGATCAAAGTGGCAAATGGCAGGTTAGGAAATTTTTCAATGCATGAAGAATATGAGAGCATGTCATTTACCTTAAGAAAGTAAAATGTAGAACCTCCAAAACTGAGTACCCAAAGTAGAGTTTCCTGATGGAAAACAGAGGTTGATATAATACTTACTATATGCTAGGCACTGTTCTAAGCACATTACATATATCAATATATTTCATCTTCCCAGCAACCATATTGAGTGTTTTATCATTATTGTCATATTATGGATGAGGAAACAGACATAGAAGTTTCTAGTAATTTGATAAAGTTCATACAGCCAGCTAGTGGTGGAACAGGGGTCTGGCTACACAGCCTTTTCACTACATCACCTCCCAAGTACTCTAGGTGATCTGACTTAGGCCCTTGCCTTGAGCCCACCCACTACAACTGGCATGCTGATTCCAGGGGAGCTGGGCTCTATCCCTTTGCAGTGCTCACGCAAGCTAACCCCTATAAAAGTCTTAACTAAATAAGAAGGGAAACTAGAGGGGAAATGCAGAACAAGAACTCAGAAAAGTAATCTCACTTGTGAAACACAAGTCTCCAACCCTTTTCTAACTAGCTTGCCCTCATCTTCATGATTTTCTCTGAACACCACACTCACTCCAAGGGCTGATAGCTCTGTGTACCACTCATCTGAGATCCACACCTTTTTACTTGCTCTATGGGGTCGCAAAGAGTCGGACACAACTGAGCGACTGAACTGAACTAAACTGAACTGATGTGGTAAAAGCGTCTTTAAAACACATGATACAGATCAACTACCAAGACATTAACTCAGAGTTCTCTGTTAGAGGAGTTCCTTCCTCATTTCCACAGATTGATGTGGTCCACTTGTTCCCCAGGTAATTGACATCACACGAGACTTCATTCAACCAGTAAGATATCTTGCCCGCAACCCCTGTGCCCACAACCTTCACCCTGAAGTCTGTCTTCAGTCTTCTAAGATCATTTTCTGACACACGACACCAAACATTGTGTCCAAATGGGAAGAATAACCTGCCTGTAAAACAGTACTTCCTCACAAAGTGACAGGTGTTAGATGGGGGGAGGGGGAAATTGGGGCATACAGAGGGAAAGATTGGCCTTGACAGGGCTAAGATCGGTGCTTTGCTATAAGACTTGAAGCTGAACCCCAGGGTTCAAGTCCAGATGACAGAGAACTAATTGTACTGAGACATTCAGGGAAGTTGGTGTGAAGAACTGGTTTGGGGAGTTAAAACAAAGAATGTGTTCTTACCCAAGTTGTCTGGGAGGTGAGGGAGAGCAATCCAAGTATGGATGTTTGATGCGCAACCGAACGCCTAAGGCTAGAGATAGAGACAAGGATGTCAACAGTGTAAAGGTGAGAAACAACAAAGAATTAATAGATGTTCCAAATTCTGAAGAAGAGACTTTCAGAATCTCCTGACCTGAGATTCTACCCAAGGGGGCAGAATTCATAGCTAGGGGCAAAATGAAGAAGGAGGAGGAAGAGGAAGAAAGAAGAAGGAAATACGTGGAAAAGGAATCATTCCAGAAAAGGGGGAAAAAAACAGAGATACTGCAGGATCATAGAATCACAGTAGATAAGAGAAAGTGAAAGTGTTAGTCACTGTCATGTCCAACTCTTTGCGACCCCATGGATTGGAGTCAGCCAGGCTCCTCTGTCCATGGGATTCTCCAGGCAAGAATACTGGAGTGGGTTGTCATTTCCTCCTCCAGGGGGCCTTCCTGACCCAGGAATCGAACCAGAGTCTCCTGCATTGCAGGCAAATTCTTCACCATCTGAGCCACCAGGAAGATTCTTTACCCCAGAAAAGAGAAAGTTTTCTGAAAACAAGAGTGATTACTTTAAAATTGTCTGTGGCAAGAGACACCATAATAAGAGCAGAAGGAAAACAACAGACTATGAGAAAACATCTGAACTACATATGGCAGATGAGTTAACTTCAATACAAAAGGAATCTTCCATAGAAAAAGTGCAAATACATGAATAGCAATTTCACAGAAATGTAACTGAAAGTGTCCAGTTTACATATGAAACAGTATATTCATCAATATACTGGGTGGATGAGGTATATATTCAGCCCGGACAGGGACACCTGGCATGCTACAGTCCATGGGGTCGAAAAGAGTCAGACACAACTGAGCAGCTGAACTGAACTGATTCATCCATAACCAAGAAAATGCACAGGAAAGCCCATCAGAAATGCTGATTGTAGAAATTCCCTGATGCTCCAGTGGTTGGGACTCCGTGCTTTCACCACTGAGGGTGCAGGTTTGATTGCTGGTCAACAAACTAAGAGCCCACAAGCTGCAAAGCGTAAACAAAAAAAACAAAATCAAAAATTAAAAAAAAGAAATGTTGATGGCATCCATACTGGCCAGGAGTTCACCATGGAGTCACGCTTTATCGCTTATTGCAGGTGGAGGTGTGAACTAATACAATCTTTTTGACAAACATCTGACACCATTAATAAATTTTCAAAGGCATTTGAAAATTTGTCATTTATCATTTTGACCCCATGACGCCCCTTTTGAAAACCTATCACAAAAAAGTGAAAGCATTGATATATTTAAAGATCCTTGTACTTGATTGTGTTTTTTTGCATCATTTTTGGTGAGGGGAGAGACCTGAAAAATTGAATCCAGGTAAACAGGAAAATAACTGAATAAATTATGGCATATTCAGACCATGAAGTATTGTATATCCCATATTCCATCAAAAAGAATATAAACATTTAAATGAATATGCTATATATTAAAGCAAAATGCAAGTTGCAGAGCAATATTTATTGTGTGATCCCCTTTCTGTATAAAGGCGGTAAACCTCTATTTATGCATATACAGTTGAATGTATTTGCATATGCATAGTGATTGGAGGGGAAGCATAAACAATAACTTGGTTAATTTTTGGTTACTGGAATGGGATGAGAGCAGAGGGAGGGGAAATTAGTTAACTTTTTCTTTATATGATTTCTGGGTAGAGTTTGATCTGTTACAATGTACATGTATCTTAAGGGTTTGGGGGTTGTTCTTTTTGTAAAATACAAATGAATAATTGTAACCATGAAGACCTGAAAATAACAGAAGCCACATTCTTCTAGAAGACTGAACATGGAGACAAAGCCACTGGACAAGTTCTTTTCGAAAACACTTCACTCAGGAGAGTGAAGGTCAGTGGGTGACTCAGAAGAATCTGGAAGAATCCTGATTCCAAGAAATGCGAAGGAGGTGAGTAGTAAATAAATAAATTCCTACAGAATGTTCATGCTCCCAAGGGGGTGACTATTTAATAAGTATATGTTTCTGTTTGTGGGCTTCCCTGGTGCCTCAGACGGTAAAGCATGTGCCTGCAATGCGGGAGATCCAGGTTCGATTGCTGGGTCCGGAAAATCCCCTGGAGGAGGAAATGGCAATCCACTCCAGCACTCTTGCCTGGAAAATCCCATAGACAAAGGAGCCTGATAGGCTACAGTCCATGGGGTTGCAAAGAGTCAGACATGACTGAGCGATTTCACTTTCACTTTCACTTTCTGTTTGTATGACATTTTCCATTTTAAAAATAAACAGTCTTTTTTTTTTTTTAATGAAAGCACTTTCTGGTGTATTATCCCATTTGGCATTTACAGAAACCCTGTCCTGCATAAATATTGCATCTCCATTTGACACAGAAGAGCTGAATCTCAGATAGCTAAGAGACTTTTCCAGGATCACACAGCTATTAAGATGCCCCACTAGCTGGGCAATCAGATCTCCTGGATCAAATCCTTTTATTTTATTCAGCAAAAGCCCCAAATTTAAAGGTTCTTCCTGGACTCCAAGAGAAGTAGGCTGGCTAAGGAGAGCTTACTCTCCTTGCCAGATAGAAAATAAGAGGGATATCCAGTCCACATCAAAATCTGTCTTGCTGGACCCAAGCTGGAGACAGGAGGCCAGAACCAAGAAGGCAGCCTGTTGGAAGTGTCTGTTCTTGTCACAAGCTCTCCACAACCTTGAGAAAGTAACTTCACCCGTGTGTCTCAGTTTCCCTCCTTTTAAATAGGATACCCCACCTTCCTCCCAAGAAAAGGCATGCTGAGATCAATGGGGCTTTGTCTGCAATTGCTTTGAACTTGTTGGTAGGAATTACTGCATGCGTTACCATTACCCACTTCCTTAGAGAACTCGCTCAGGAAGGAGATTTATAGTATGGCCTTCCACCCTCACTCACCTCAAGGTGAGAATGAGCCTGCTAAGTGTGTCTAAGGGACTAAATATAAATTGAAACCACACCTGCTGAAAGCTACGGGGCTGCCAGGAGCTGTGAGGAAAACCTGATATCTTTAGTGGTCACTGTTTGCGTGAAAGAATGCGACAGACCTCAGGCAAGGCCAAAGGGGACCCACCCTAACCCAAGAAAACCACGAGTGTGTGTGCACGTGTAAAATTCAGCCACACAGATAGGAATCCAGTTCCACTTGGAAAAACTGAGTTTGCCTTTCACTACTTTGAGAAAACACATTCTAACACCCTCAACACAGCTTCTTGGGGTTATTGATGAGCTAAGAATGAGTCAACAGCCATATATGCACGGGCAGGTGGTGAGCAGGGATGGATTTGCATGCATTTTATATTCACCCAGCAAGATGGTAAGTTCTAGAAGCCAAAGAGCTGTCTTGTGACGGTCTATCTGGTGTCTGCTCTTCCTCCTGCCCTGGTCACCCTTCACACATGGCGTCCGAGCAGGGCTGCACACAGAGCTCGCTCATTGCTGAAGCTCACACGCTAGCTTTTCATGGCTGGAAGATTTCTGGGAGATTCTCCAAGGAAATGCCAATAAGCAGCCATCAGTGAATTCTAAAACATGAGATTATAACTAAAATAATACCCACACTAGTCACACCCATTTAGACGGTTACAGCCCAACCTATAACCATCTTGGTGTCCTTTTGTCATTTTTCTAAAATTATAGCAAAATAAACAGAGTATCTAACACTGTGTGTGTGTTCTCAAAAGCACCCAGAGGTCCTCATACAGCTAAAAATCAATTCTTGGGGACTTCCCTGGTGGTCCAATGGTTAAGAATCCTCCTCCCGATGTCGGGTACACGGGTTTGATCCCTGCTGGGAAACTAAGATCCCACATGCCATGGGGCAACTAAACCACAGGTAGGAAGAAGACCACACTGCAACGAAGACTCGGCGCAGCACCACCCCACCCAGATCAGCTCTCTCCTCACTTACTGAGCATAAGCCATGCTATAGTTTAATTATTGCATTATGTCATATCTAGTGTGGGGGACTTGAAGTTTTGGTTTGGGGATTTTTTTTAAGGCACAGTTCCTTCCTTCTGAAAAGTCCAAGTAGAGTGAGGGAGACAGCCAGTTGAGACTAATAGCCCCAATTTCCACAAAGTTCAATGAAAGTCACTTACGTGAGACAGTAACCTGGATTCCCCAGGGCAAGAGTGTCAAAGGAAGCCCTCCGCTTCCAGAGACAGACTTATAGTCCCCCTGAATGGCTACATTGAGTTTTAGATGCTTGGTTCCACCACATCTTCCCAGGTTCTATTTCTTGCCTATTAAATGTGGAAGCCAAGGCAGTAGATGGCAGAACTATGAAATGAATAAATGTAAAAGGCAATTTTTCTTAATGCCTGCACCCATAATCTTTGGTAGGCATCATAACACAGTCTAGTTTAACTAGGCTTAACTAGAGCACCCAGGGCATCATAAAATGTAATGGATAATTTGGGCAGATGCTCCACTTTTCAATGAAGAAATAACTTTCTTGGATTCTTTACACTGGGAAATATTGGCAAAAGAAAAAAAAGAAAGAAGGGAGGGAGGGAAAAAAGAAGAAGAAAGGAAGATGAAAGAAAAAAGAAAAGAAACAAAAAGAAATCTTTACACTATTTTGAAAATTGAATAAATTCTTTAAAAAAAAAAAAACAGCAACTCTACAGATACCCAGCAGAAATGACATCACTGGATCATCCCTCTGATTTGGGAGGTGGTGGGGCAGAACCAATGGTTTCAAAGTCTAAATGCATTGTGCCAGGACAAGAATCACAAGCTCCTTCCTCAGTTCAGAGGAGCCCCAGGTGTCAGATTCACAATTATTCTTCTCAACCTCTGAATTCTCCACAGAAGTCGCTTCCCACTCCTACCCATGACCTCTTAGTTACCCATATCATTGGCTTTTTGTGGTAGCTCGATGGCACCCCACTCCAGTACTCTTGCCTGGAAAATCCCATGGACATAGGAGCCTGGTGGGCTGCAGTCCATGGGGTTGCAAAGAGTCGGACACGACTGAGCAACTTCCCTTTCCCTTTTCACTTTCATGCATGGGAGAAGGAAATGGCGACCCACTCCAGTGTTCTTGCCTGGAGAATCCCAGGGACGGGATAGCCTGGTGGGCTGCCGTCTACGGGGTCACACAGAGTCGGACACGACTGAAGTGACTTAGCAGCAGCAGCAGCAGTGGTAAAGAATCTGCCTGCAATGCAAGAGACCCAAGTTTGATCCCTGGGTCAGGAAGATTCCCTGGAGAAGGGAATGGCAACCCACTCCAATATCCTTGCCTGGAGAATTCCAAGGACAGAGGAACCTGGCAGGCTACAGTTCAGAGGATCCCAAAGAGTTGGACATGACTGAGGACTGAGCGGCAAACACTTTCACTTTAACTACCTATATTATAGACTCAGTGTCAGGTTTCAACTTGGAAACCTGGCCAAAGTTAGAGGCTGTAAGAGTCCTTAAACCAGTTTGAAATTTACCCACTTAATTAAAAATAAGAAACTACATCAGGGGAAAGTAGGAAGACATTGGTAAAAGGTTACAGATTTTCATCTCTAAGATGAATAAAGTTTGAGGCATGCTGACTATAGGAAAGAAAGAGAGAAAGAGAGGGAAGGAAGGAAGAGAGGGAAAGAGGGGACAGGGAAGGAAGAAGGAGGGAAGAAAAAGAATCAGTGAATCTAGATTCTTGGTTGAATGGAGGCCTTGGGGCATTCCTAGTGTCAAAGACAAAACAGAGCTGGGGAAAATGAGGAGCTGCCCTGGCACGTTGCATTTAAAATTTGAAGAACCATGTTGGTGTTGTTCAGTTGCTAAGTCGTGTCTGACTCTTTGCAACCCCATGGACTGTAGCCCACCAGGTTCCTCTGTTCATGGATTCTCCAGGCAAGAATACTGGAATGGGTTGCCATTTCCTTCTCCAGGGGAATCTTCTCAATCCAGGGATCTAACCTGAGTCTCCTGCATTGGCAGGTGGAATCTTCACCACTGAACGACCAGGGGAACCCTGAAAAACCAGAGCTGGGCCTAAAGAACAATCTGGAAATGAGCATAGCAAGCTCTTCAAACAACTTTTGTTAAAATTCAACTGTCCCTGGGCCAGTCCTGGCTCAGGCTACAGATGGGCCATCAATCAGCACTTCACTCTGCCCCCAGGATCCCTGAAAACGTGCATATCCCCTGGTTGACACAGGCTCAGTTTTCCTAAAATGAAAATGTCCAAGTCACATTAAGCCTGTAGAAAAAGAAAGGAAAAAGCAAAAGGACTCAGGCATAGGACTGAGATCACTGCGGGAAACACTGATCTCAAGACGATTTGATTTTATTGCCAATGTTCAAGTCCTTAGAGCGCTCCTGAAATGCACAAGATCTCCAGAAGAAAACTTGCAGGAATGGAAGCACTTTTAGTGCCAAAATTGAATCCCCTAGCTATTCTGACTCTTCTTACAGAAAGCTCTCATTCAGAGCACCAAGCTTTGCAGTTGCCACTTGAGCATATAAGACATCAAAGCCTTGCTAAATAGCCCAAGGTCACCCCTTCCTCTTTCCACTAGGGGTTAGAGAGTCAGAGTTCTAAAAGTGAGTCAACATTTTACAACTTTCTTTGGAGATACTGATCTCAAATTATTAGCGGTCCAAACAGCAAAAGAGAAGAGATCCCAGTACGTGCTCGGCTGCTGGTAAGCTGTTTCCAAAATAATTTCAGTAGCCCATTGTCTTCATACTGAATTCCTGATTTCACGTCACTTGGCAGGAGGCAAGTCTCTGCTTCCACAACTGTCCCTTCTGTGTTTCTCAGTTCCTGTTAGTATCAAATCTATCCCCTTAGTCATTTAAGAATCTCATATATTTGTTCAAATCACTTTCATTTTATAGAAATTTGAGTTCAAAGGCCCATGAACCTGTGGTACCAATACCACCTTATGTTAGTTTCTCTATATCTTCAGCAGAGAATCTCGAGAGTTCTAATCATGAGAAGGAATCCCAGCCCTTCTTTAGTCAGTTAATTAGCAGATGCTGGGACAGTGGAAAGGAACTGTTCAAGGGTAAGAGCAAGACTGAAACTCAGCCCGCATTCTACCTCATAAGGGTTAAGTGACTTCCTCTGCTCCTGATCATGTGTGCCTTCTTTTTGTCCATCGTTGAAATCACTCTTTAGTGTCTCCTCCACAATCTAACATCTCATGGACCGCAGTGACCTAGACATTCTCCAAGGACTTTCAGACACTGGCCTGGAGTAACCCAGAGCTCCCTCGAGGAAAGGGAACTGGGCTTCAAGGACCATCCTGGCCTTGCCTTTAATCAAACCAGATGACACAAATTCCACCGGTCTTGCCCTCATCCTTGTAATCATCTTGGGAGTTTTCCCAGACTGTTGGGCAGAAATATTCCATCAGAGTTCAGTGTCGGAGCTTTGTTTAAAATACCGTCTGGGTTCCTCCTGAAGTTTCTAGGCAGAAGGAGGATTAGGCACGTGGGAATGTGGTCTGATGGAAGAGTTGCTAGTAGCAAGAGGGTTTATAAGAGACTTTCTGTTACTTGCTGTCTCCCCTTTATCACCATCACTAAGATAATTCTGTCAACTTTTCTGTAACATTCTGTCTCTTTCCAGTAACTCATAGTCACAGAAATTATAAAGATGGGAGAGATGGCAAGAGTGCATTTGCCTAATATGCACCCAGTTCTCTTCTCAGCACTGTAACCTGGTTCTTTTTAAGGAAGAAAGCATAGAAGGAAAGGAGAGAAAGAGGAAGAAATGGAAATGTTTAAGTAAAATGTCCAAAGTTGGAGATATTCTAATGTATAACTTTTAAGGGTTAGGAAGATCATAAAACATCACCTCAAAGAAATGTCTCTTGCACATATGTCTCCCCCACCATTTTTCTGGTAGAGGGCTGGGGGTGTGGGGGGCATAGCCTATGTGTGATGCAGTGCTGCGTGCTAAGTCATTTCAGTTGTATCTGACTCTTTGTGATCCCATGGACTATAGCTCACCAGTTTCCTCTGTCCATGGGATTATCCAGGCAAGAATAGTGGAGTGGGTTGTCATGCCTTTCTCCAGGGGATTTTTCCAACCCAGGGATGGAAACTGAATCTCTTGTCTCCTGCATTGGCAGATGGATTCTTTACAACTAGCACCACCTGGGAAGCCCCTGAGAGATGCCACTGAAGGGAAACCACACCTTCAGACGCTGCCCATTCCATCCACGCTAATACAGTCCAACATTTCACAGCAGCATGACACCGAGGACCCGCTTGGCTTTCCCACTAGTAGTATAATGCAATCTTCAGGCTGCAGCCTGAGTTCCTTTTATGAAGCACATCACTTCCCCATATTCTAAGGCAAGTACAAGTGACCCTGGTTTGTCTTCAATTATTGCACTGTATTTCTGAATCAACAACTCTGACTTCTTTCTTGATCTTTCTCAACTGAGTTATGCATGATGCTCTCTTTATATTTCTACTCATAACACAATCCCTAGTTCCTTAAAGTATTGGTGGCCACCTCATGGACTTTTTATAAGAACTAAGTTAAAGGACTTACCTGGTAGTCCAGTGGTTAAGACTTCGCTTCCCAATGCAGGAAGTATGGGTTTGATCCCTGGTCTAGAAGCTAAGATCCCACATGCCTCATAACCAAAAAACAAACAAACAAACATAAAGCAGAAGCAATGCTGCAACAAATTCAATAAAGACTTTTAAATGATCCACATCAAAAAAAACCCCACTAAATTAAGCATAAGCATAATATCACTATAGTACTGCCCAGTACATAGAAAGACCTTGATCAATATGAGCTATTATGAACATCATTATTCACAGACATTTCTCTTTTTATTCCACTCACATGAGTCTCTTTTGAAGATGGGGAATATGGATGTAAAATTTGACCCTGAAATTCGAAATGCACTGGTACCTAAATGATGCTTTGAGGAGGACGGGCCCTTTCTCCTCCGTGAGGCACTGCATTCAGAAGAACCCTGCTCCTTCCCATGGGGAGGTCATGTGACACACATGGGTCTCACTGGCTTTGGGTTTTTTTTTTTTTTTTTTTTTTGGTTGTGCTGAGTCTCTGTTGCTGTGCTCAGGCTTTTTCTAGTTGCAGTGAGCGGGGGCCACTCTCTAGTTGCAATGCACAGGCTTGTGATTGTGATCATGTTCTTGTTGATGAGCACAGGCTCCAGGCACACGGCCTTCAGTAGTTGTGGCTCTTGGGCTCCAGAGCACAGCTCAGTAGTTGTGGCGGAGGCACTTCGTTGCACCATGGCATGTGAAATCTTCCTGG
Organism: Bos indicus x Bos taurus; assembly: GCF_003369695.1. Classification (NCBI taxonomy): domain Eukaryota; kingdom Metazoa; phylum Chordata; class Mammalia; order Artiodactyla; family Bovidae; genus Bos; species Bos indicus x Bos taurus. The sequence continues at coordinate 43,215,226 of NC_040089.1, forward strand.
GTCAGGCATCAAACTAACATGCCCTGCATTGGCAGGGGGATTCTTAACCACTGGACCACCAGGGAAGCCCCTCATTGGCTTCTTCTTATCACAGTGACTACTTTGACACTTGTGACTTTGTCATTGTCCCTAGAACCTGATATATATATTTTGAATTATTTGCCATGAAAATAAACAAAAACCATCTTCACATAGGTTTTATTTATTGGTTCAAGTCCTTCGCTGGTATTTGTTACTCCTTCAATTTAGCATAACCTCAAAGTTGTGAGGTACTGGCTATATCCTTTTTTTTAGGTTCAAAAGGTGTTTGTTGAGGTAAATATGCACAAAGGCATATATAGAAATATTGAATTCGAATGTATCCATCAGTGGCAGGTGATTGATTACATGCTGAGTGCACAGCACTGTTGTGGGAAAACACGACTGATACTTAACAAATATTGATTGATTCCTGCCATGGGCAAGTTACTGGGGGGAGGTTTTCTTATGAGGAAAAGAAATGTAATTGTATAGGGAAAGATGCTTTTTTATTGAAAATAAATATATTTAAGGTGCATAATAACAAGATATTTGCTATAAAGAATCATCTGAGGTATTTCTCCATCAATCACCAACAATGGCAAACATCCCCATCATAAGTTCACAGCAGATATCAGTAATTGATCATGGCTCAGCCAAGATGAGGGGCTTCCCTGGTGGCTCAGACTGTAAAGAACCTGCCTGCCAATGCAGGAGACACAGGAGACTTAGGTTGGATCCCTGGGTTGGGAAGATCCCTTGGAGAAGGGAATGGCAACCCACTCCAGTATCCTTGCCTGGAGAATTTCATGGACAAAGGAGCCTGGCAGGCTACAGTCTGTGGGGTCGCAAAGAGTCAGATATGACTGAGCAACTAACACTTTCACTTTCACTTTCAGCCAAGATGAAGCCCAGGAATCCTCTTCAACATGGCCATTTATATCGATCTATCAGAACTCAACTAGTCATTCATGTATTCAACAAATATTTGTCAAGTACCTCCTAGGTGCCAGACATTGTAATGGGTGCTAGGCTACAACAGTGAACAATACAGTATATGGTCCCTGCCCTCCTGCAAGGTCAGTGTGATGAGGCTGGCATTCAATACCAAAGATTTTTCCATTCTTGACTTAGACTACCCACATGCTGTTATACCTTTTCCCTTGAAAAGATAAGACGATTTCCCTGATGGTCCAGAGGTTAAGGCTCTGTGCTCCCAACGCAGGGGACCCAGGTTCAATCCCTGGTCAGGGAATGAGATTCTGCATCCCACAAGAGTTGGATGCTGCAACTAAAAGAACCTGTATGCCACAACAAAGACCCGGTGCAGCCAAATAAATAAATAGTCGTGTGTGTGTGTGTGTGTGTGTGTGTTAAGATATAAGACAAGAGAAGGGAAACAGACACAAATATTCTTCCTCTGTTGATTCAAGGTCCCCAGGACTTGAACTTCAGGGTAAAACAGACTGATGAAAAAAGAGTATTCTAGATTATACTGATACACTAGAAAGAGGATGTATTAGTCAAGATCTTTTTGGCTATGCGTTAACAGAACACCTGACATAAACTCATTTTAAGCAGTAAAGAAGTTCATTGCCTCACTATGTCAGAGACTGAGCTGTCTCCCAATATCCCTCAGCCATGTAATCCCATGATTGCTTGAGCATCTGGCCACCCAGAATAAAAACTACTTTCCCAGCTTCCCACACACTAAGTTTTAGCCAGCAAGATATAAGCCAAAGTGTTTTTGGCAGCCTCTAAGTATCTTCCCCAAGAGACAGATACTTAGCCTTCTTATGCCTTCCTCCTCCTAGCCTCCTGGAAAATGAATGCCTCTGTCTCAGACCTTAAGGGCAAGGCCCATATCCTGGAGATAGAGGACTGATGACCTGGAAGGACCTGAGCCACTGAGGACTTCAGAGAATGGTGGTTTCCACACCAGCCCTGACCTGCTTTCCTACACTTTTCTGTGACAAAGAAATATCTATCCTGTTTAAGTTATTGTTACTTTAGATCTGCATGACACAGTAAAACTTGACCCTAATGATACACTCCTATAATGGGAAGTCTTGCAGTAGGGTAGGCTTCAGGAATGGTTTGATCTAGTGGTTCTAGCTCTGTTCCTCTGTGATACCCTTGGCCTCTACTCTCCTCCATGATGGAGATTCATCTCAAGCTGGTAATGATATAGGTGCAGTGGTTCTGGACCTCACATAGGCACATAATGAAAATCTAGGGAGGCAGAAAGTAGTTTCTAGAAGTTTTCCCAAAAGAGAGAAAAAGAATATACCAAGAAGTCCCTAACAGACCTCTCCTCTTGTGAAAGCTAAAGTGTTAGTCACTCAGTAGTGTCTGACTCTGCCACCCCATGGACTGTATCCCACCAGGCTCCCCTGTTTATGGATTCTCCAGGCAAGAATACTGGAATGGGTTGTCATGCCCTCCTCCAGGGGATCTTCCCTACCCAGGGATCGAACTCTGGTCTTCTGCATTGCAGGTAGATTCTTCACCATCTGAGCCACCAGGGAAGGCTCCTCTTGTACTTTGGCCTGAACTGAATCCTGAAAGAATCCCTGGAAATTGGCCAAAGGTTCAGATACACTTAGACCAAATAGAGCCACCTGCCCCCAGAACTGGGGTTGTGCCAAGCTTCTTCCAGGCTGGGTGCAGGAACAGGTGAGAGTGAGCCGAACAAAGCTGAAACTGGGTTAGGATGGAGGAAAAGCAATGTTCTGGCTACTTATGGCTCTAGCAAACCACCCAAAACTTATGTCTAAAACAATCTTGATTAGCAATCTTATTTAGCTTACAAGTCTACAATTTGGGCAGGACTTGGGGCCAGGGAGGACACTTCTCTGCTCCCTGTGACATCATCTAGGGGAGGAGGCTGCTTACAGATCACTACAGGGTCCTCAGCACCTCCCTCTGTCTCCATATAGTCGCTGTGTGGTCTCCCTGGCAGGGTAGCTTCCAAGTCACTGGATCTCTTCAGAGCAGCTCCAGACTCTGAAGACACATGTCCCAAGATAGAGATACATGTCCCAAGAAAGGAGATGCTGTGTCCCCTTTTCTAGCTTAACCTCACTTTTGTCTCATTCTATTTGCACAAGAAGTCACAAAGGCCCACTCAGGTTCAAGACAAAGGAACATAAATTCCACATCTCAATGGTTCCATGGCTAGACTCTGGAAGACTGTACGAGGCTGGAATGATTGTTGTGACTTATTTTGGAGAATGCAGTCTGCTACAAAGTGAATGGGAATTAGGCCACCAATTACAGCCACCACCAGGAGATCTGTCATACCCTCAGACATACACCTGCTTACTGTGCAAATGGACTGTGATTTCAGACAAAGCGGGCAAGCGCCACAGCAGTTCAAATGCAGAAGATTACATTTCTGATGGCAGGATGTGCCAAATAAGCATCGCTAGTAGTGGGCCATGAAGAATGGGAATGGCACGTAAATAGGAAAATGTGGGCAAGGGGGTTCCAGTGAAAGAGCAGTAAGTCAGTCCTGAGACACAGCAAAGTACAAAAGCCAACATGGACCTACTGTACAGCACAGGGACCCATACTCAGTATTTTGTAATAACCTATAAGAGAAAAGAATCTGAAAAACAATATCTATATCTATCTGTGTGTGTGTGTGCGCACACATGCATGTGTAAATATGGGCTTCTCAGGTGGCTCAGTGGTAAAGAATCCACCTGCCAAGCTGGAGACACAGGTTTGATCCCTGGGTCAGCAAGATCCCCTGTAGAAGGAAATGTCAATCTACTCCAGTATGCTTGCCTGGGAAATCCCATGGACAGAGGAATCTAGCTGGCTATGGTCCATGTGGTCAAAAAAGAGTCGCACATGATTTAGTGACTAAAGAACAGCAACAAATATGTATGTGTATGTATATATAACCGATTCACTTTGCTGTGCTCCTGAAACACACAACATTGTAAATCAACTTTATTGTTATTATTAAAGTGCACAAGTGAGGAAATTCCAGAATAAGGGATCAGGTAAGTGAACCCAGAGGAACAGGAACCTAAGCAGCCTATCCTTCATGTCTTCTATTTACAAAGATGTATGATAATACTTTCTTAGGGCACCCCTTTAAAACTGTTGGGAAAATAATTTAAACGAGGAAGTTGAATGACAGGCAGGCAGGCAGACAGAGACACAGCCAGTTGGGTGAGAGAGAAACAGAGCACAGACATGGCAGGCGCCCTGTTGGAAGCTGTCAGTTTGCAGGGTTGACCCAAATGGCTGACGACATTCACTGCTGCGGCGTGATGACCTTCATGCCGACTTCCTGTAAATGAAAGGACTGATTTATAAACCACCAGGTGCTCTCAGCCTGTTTCACACAGAAAATGATTCTATTTCTCAGCAACCTAGTTGGGGGAGGTTTAAGGCCAGAGGTGGCCTGCCCTGTCCAGGAGCCCTGGTCACGCTAAGAACTGAGAAGAGCAATAACCCATCATACCAACAAGGTGGTTTAGATTCAGAAAGTGGCCTGGCCTGAGCATGATCTCTGCTACAGCAGTGGGTCTCGGCCCTGGCTGCATATTTGGATCCGCTAGAGAAGTTTCACAAAATTACAGAGGCAAAAGTCTCCCCCCAGACTCCATTTAATTGATCTTGGGTTCCAGTCTTCCCAGGTGATACTAGTGGTAAAGAACCCCCTGCCAATGCGAGAGACATAAGAGATGCAAGTTCAATCCCTGGCTAGGGAAAATCCCCTGGAAAAGGGTATAGCAACCCACTCCAGTATTCTTGACTGGAGAATCCTATGGACAGAGGAGCCTGCTGAGCTACAGTCCATAGGGTCACAAAGACTCGGACATGACTGAAGCGACTTAGCATGCACACCGCCTGCACAATGGGATCTTTCTTATTCTCCCCATGTGATTAAAAATCATTGTTTTACCACTCAAACTCCCCACCATTGACCCTGAGAAAATGGAGTCTGAAAGGCTTAGGTGCTCAGAGTTCATCTTCACCAGTGGAGTCTCTACCTTGTAGAGCTCATGTTCAGTCACTCTGTCATGTCCAACTCTTTGCAATACCATGGACTGTAGCCCTCGGTACTCCTCTGCCCATGGGATTCTCTAGGCAAGAATACTGGAGTGGGTTGTCATTTCCTCTTCCAGGGGATCTTCCCCACCCAGGGATCTAATCCACATCTTCCGCCTTGGCAGATGGATTCTTTACCTCTGAGTCGCATGGGAAGCCCCTTGTAGTAGTGTTTAAAATTTTTCTACAGGTGAATCAGGAGGGATAATGGTGGTACTTATACATGTATTATGTGAACCCTCCAACTATATAGAAGCAATTGATGATTTTATTTCCAATCCAGATGTGTGAGACTCCCAGGGGACAACTCTTTGTGGTCTGGCATTTCTAATGGGAAGAGATATCTTTGTTATTAAACACTAAGGAATTTGAGCCTAAAAATCCAGACTTTTCTACAGATTGGCCTCTGCCTATGACAAAACAGCAAAAATATACTGGCCTTTGGCCTACAATTTCCACTGATTCTGCAATGTACTTTTTATTGTTAATTGAAGGGTTGGCAGGATTTAAGCAATCTTCATAGCAGAAGCACATGGGAACATTTCTACCGTGGATAAGACTCTAGTTCACCAGTTCAATCATATCATGAATTAAGAAATACTGTCTAGGGCCACATCAGCCACTAATCAATGATGAATTCTCCATAGTTACTTCAGGGATGTCCAAATCAACCCTGAGGGACTCAGAAACAATGTCTAAGAGCTGTGGGATCAGAGCTGCTACCTGGGTGACTCGGAGACTTAATGGAAACAGGGTATGTAAAAGCATGAGCCTAAATCTCAGCTGAGGAATGAGGCAGGAATCAGGAAGTACATTCAGGAAACTGTGATCACTATGATCCTTGAGCCTGGCTGGACACAGTTTCTAAGTGGATGTTGTCAATTCTTGACTCACCTGGGCCAGCACCAGATAGCTGGTACCAGATAGCCGGCACCAGACATTTTCCATTGCAGACTGTCAGCCCTGCAGTCCTGGGGCAACAAGCTCATGGCAAACCAGATTCAAACATCATCCAGTGGGTGCCCATCTCTTGCAGACATTGATTCTGATATCTGATCCCACGGTTTCACCTTCCCCCTCACAGTTAGGAGTTGGACTCCATGGACATTTCTGCTTGGAGACCTCTTCCACTTTCAGGCAGCCATCCTGCCTTCTCCTCCACCTTGGAATAACCTGTGTCTAGAAAGTGCTGTTCCCCATGGCTTTTGCTATGGCTACCCTCTGCTATATCCACCTGTCCCGGTTCACCCCTCTGGATGTGTTGAGAAAAGTAAAGGTGTTAGTCACTCAATCACGTTGGACTCTTTGAGACCCCATGGACTGTAGTCCGCCAGGCTCCTCTGTCCATGGAATTCTCTAATCAACAATACTGAAGTAGGTAGCGATTTCCTTCTCCAGGGCATCTTCCAGACCCAAGGGTTAAACCTGGGTCTCCTGCACTGCAGGCAGATAATCTTTAGGGTCTGGGCCCTGATGTGACCATTATTCCATCCCTAACTTGAGCTGCAGGTCTTGCATTTTTTTGTTTGTGCCTTTGCTTACGTTTTTGGTTTTGCGCCATTGTCGTGATTGCCTTTCCAGCTTTTCTTTGTTTCAAATCATGTTGTGCCTGGATCACATGAGCTATCAAAACTTGGGGAATTTGCACTCTCTGCAGTGCCCATGCCCCAAGCAGGAACTGCCCCCAAGCCCACTTGTCCCAGTGAGGAGGCTGTGAACCTCACAGCAAGAGCCAGACATTCAGACTCGCTGAAGCAGAGTTGGCACTCAGCAAACTGAAGGGAGCCAGGCCAGGTCAATAGATTCCAAGTGAAAAGCTCCCTCTGGGGGGAAATGGACTAACCACTGACTCATACCCCCTCCTGGCTGAACATCCTGCACAAAGCCCACTTCATTACTCAAACCCCCCATGAACACTTGACTGCTGTCACACCTGCCAGCCCCACACCTGTCTCCTGGTCCCCAGCACGGCTACAGAACAGTCCTTTCAAACCTCATGCAGTGGCTAGATTATAGATGAAGCCTGGCAGAGTGGGTGATCTCTCCACAACTAGTTCATGAGTCATGATTGTGTGTTTTATATAAAATTAGATCGACAAAACCACAGATTCTCAACATCGTAAGTCACTTATAATCCAGTAAATTTTGACAACTAAATGTATGCTGTGATTATAAGCTGGATCCTTTTGTTGTAAATGTCGTTATGAGGACAGTGGGTGAAGTTTAAATGGGGTCTGAAGATTCAATGTTGGTGATGCTTTGGTGATAATTTCTTGATTTCAATGGTTGCATTATAGCTGTATAGGAAAAGGTCCTTCTTTATAAGGAAGATACATCATAGTATTCCTGGGTAATATGATGTCGGGTTGAGAACTTGTCCTAAAAGATTCAGGAAAATAAAAAGATTCTTGTATTGTTACCTCCAAAAGACAAACAAAAACATCAGATTCAAAAAGCCATCAAATTTGGCTCAGATATTAATATTAAGCCAGACTAAAGGCACTATGCCATAGGGTAAAGGGTATGGCCTTCAGAGCCCCCAGACCAGGAATCAAATTCTGGTCTTAAAATGTAAATTTGTCACTGAACCCCTCAAACCTCAATTCTCTACTCTGCAAAATGGAGGATTTGAATGATGCCCAGTTAGAAAGTTAATGGTGAGGTGGGTATTGGGATATGGAGAAAATAACTGGGGCTTTATAGTCAAGTGGCCTTGGATTCAAAAGCTGTATCTACCTTGACTCCAGATTGGCAATCTAACTGATACAACCCCCTTCAAAACACAACCACATATAAAATAGATAGCCAATGGGAAGCTGCTCAGGGAAGCACAGGGAGCTCAGCTCAGTGCTCTGTGGTGACCTAGAGGGGTAGGTTGGAAGAGGGTGGGAGAGAAGTTCCAGAAGGCGGGGATATATGTATTCATACAGCCAATTCACTTTCTTGTACAGCAGAAACGAACACAACATTGCAGAGCAATTATATTCCAATAAAAATTAAACAATTTTAAAAAGTCACAAATATAAACTCCTAATTGACTAAAATTATTTTAAAAGAAAAATTTTAGTCCATCTCCAGTGTTCCACACAGGTGTCTCTTAAAAAGAGTCCTCAAATCTGGTTTAATCAGCCCCTTTGCAAGTAAGAGGCAGATTGGTGAGCTGAGGAGTGACCACGGGGACACAGTGTTTCTGCTACGCCTCTCAGAGAAGCACTCACACCTGGTGTTCAGTCACTACGTTGTGTCTGACTCTTTGCAGGCCCATGGACTATAGACTGCCAGGCTGCTCTGTCCTTGGTATTCTCCAGGCAAGAATATTGGAGTGGGTTGCCATTTCCTTCTCCAGGGGATCTTCCTGGACCAGGCATCGAACCCATGTCTCCTGCATTGGCAGGCAGATTCTTCATCAGGCAATTCTTCATTGCCACCAGGGAAGCAAGTTGAAGACAACTTCAGAGCAAGTGTAAATGCACTGGCCTCCAACCAGAAACTATAAGTGCAGATGGCTCATGGCTTCTCCTCCCTAGGTGCCGGGGAGCTCAGTCACGTGTGACTCTGATCCCCTACCCGGCTCCCCAGAAGGCTCCACATTTCCCAAGTGAAGCTCAGCCAGCTGGGTGCTGCCGGCATTTAGTCAGAGCCAAGTTTATCTCTGCTTTTGTCACCGGAAGTTCAAAAGGGATCACGGTCACTGAGGGTGGTAATGAAGGCGGCTGCCTGTTGTTGGAGATACCAGCTCTGAGGGGACACCCTAGGGAGGCTGGGGGAAACAGGACCTCCTGCATTAGTAATTAACAATCGTTATTAATGGTACAGTCCAGAACTTGGGCTGCAAGCTCTTGATGATGCCTTTAAAGTCAGAATCCGTGGGTTGAGTTTCTCGCATAGCCGTTCACTAGTCATTGACACTCTCAGCTCCAGTCTCCTCATCTGCACGATGCAGTTTTAACATCATTAAGTTTTGTTACGTTAAAATGACAGCAGTTGGAGCATTCTGATTCCAATATTAAGTTAATCTAAGGGCCAAAATGCTGTAGACCAAAGCATGGGAGCTCTGGAACCACAAGATAAGAATAAAGCTCTTAGCCATTCTGAACATCTGTTTCCTCCTCATTAAAATGGGAGATGGCCAGTCCAGGGGTGCTGAGTCAGCAGTCCTGGGCTCAGAACCCAGGACTTGTACTGACTTGTACTGAACACTGAGATGTGTTCGTGAACAAATCAGGTAGTCTCACTGAGCCTCAGTCTTCTTCACTCTTCAGTGGAACTAATATGACCTATTTTGTCTGTAATTGTAATTTCTAAATGGAATAATGAATGCATGTAAGGAATCTTCTAGGGAATTCCCTGGCAGCCCAGTGATCAGGACTTCTCACATTTACTGCTCAGGGTGCAGGTTCAATCCCTGTTTGGGGAACTAAGATCCCCATAGGCCAAGGGGCACAGCCAAAAAGAAAAGAATCTTCTAGAGTGATGCCTAGCATATAAGAGACACTTAATAAAAAGAATGGGCTTCCAAGATGGCTCAGTAGTAAAGAATCCACCTGCCAATGCAGGAGATGCAGATTCGATCCCTGGGTCAAGAAAATCCCCTAGAGAAAGCAACCCACTCCAGTATTCTTGTGTGGGAAATACCATGAACAGAGGAGCCTGGTGGGCTACAGTCCATGGTGTCACAAAGAGTCAGACATGACTTAGCAACTAAACAACAACAACAATAAAAAGAATAAAATGGAAACTATTATTATCATAATATGTCAATGCCTTATAATGTGTGAAAGGTTATACACATATCACTTATTATTAATTTATCTCTTTTCCTAACAATGTCTAAAGATACATGAGAGGTATCTAAATTATTACCTTAGAAAAGTAACTAAATTTAGCTGTGGTCAGAACACTAAAATTCAAATAAAATATTTGGGTAATCAGGAGCTTGGGCTTAGAGTCAGGTTGCTTGAGCTATATCCCAGCTGTGTGACCTCAGACAGGTCACTTAGCCTCCCTGTGCTTCTCTAAAATGGGATGACAATTGCAGCTGTCTCCTGTGGTCATTGTGAGAATTAAATAACTTTAATAAGTTGAAACACGAGAAGTCTTTAGAAATTTTCTGACTCATTAGTAAATGTTCAGGAGATGCCCACTGTTTAATTGCTATGTGCCAATGGCTATGTTAATGCTTCGGTAAAATCACACATCACTATGCCCTGCATAATTCTTCTCATGAATGATTCATAATTTACGGAGGAAAACAGGCCTTATAAACCAGCCTTTGGGTTTCCCCAGTGACACATGCAATTTTGAAAAAGCTCTTTCTTGACACTTTCTTTCATCTGCTAGAAATTTTTCAAAATAAATATGCAGGAATTATTCAAGGAAAGAATGCCCCCAAGTTTGTGTAGTATACAGTCTCAACAACTGTGTATGGGGACTCTATTGTTCTGGACATAAAAAAATGTGGGAGTGTGTATATGCAGTGTGTGTGCACAAACACACATTTTATTAGGAACATAATAAAAAACCAGGTGAAAGAGGATGGGCTGGAGGAAGTAAAGGAAGGCTATATGAACAGAAGAGAGTGAGAGGTTGGGCCAGGTAAGAAATGGTGGGAAAGCAGTAAGAAATGTGTGATTCTCTCTCAAACTGCAGGTACCTCTCCCAGTAAAGTCACCTGAAGTGTGTTGAAATCAGGTTCTTGGGCCTTACCCCAGAATTCCCGAAGCAGGCTTTCAGGGGATAAATTCTGGGACTCTGTATTTATTTATTTATTTATTTATTGCACCTCAAACAATCTCTATACTCAATAAAAGTTTGAAAACCACTGCTGCAGATAGGAGGAAGCCATCCTAAATTCTGAACTGGAGGAAGACCCCTGAATAAGTTCATTTTAGCTGACACTTCCCTCCCAGTGGATGGAAGGGAAATTTTACACGACAGGAAGTGAGCTGGTGGGTTCAGGGGGCCCTTCTCCGCATCAAGGAAACAACGAGCAGACCCCAGGAGCCAAGAGGCAGAAGAAATTGGCCAACTCCAGGAGGTAGGAAAGTAAAAGGAGACTGGAAATGACATACCTGTGCATCAAAGACATGAGGGCTGAGTCAACTTTTGTTTGCTACACCAAAGAATATACACAGCAGTTAAAAAGAACAGGCTATATATAAAAGATCTCCAGGAAGTGAACTGAAAATTGCAAGTCACCGAACAAAACCTATAGTCTGATCTTCCTTTTTGTAAAGCAAACACAAATACATACAAACAAAGCAATGTCCCCATAACCCGTATTTGTGTACATAGTTGTTCAGTTGCTCAGTCGTGTCTGACTTTTGTGACCCCGTGGTCTGTAGCCCACCAGTCTCCTCCGTCAATGAGATTTCCCCGGCAAGAATGATGGAGGAGGTTGCCACCTCCTCCAAGGGATCTTCCCAACCCAGGGATCAAAATCTCATCTCCTGAATTGGCAGGTGGGTTTGTTTTTTTTTTAACCACTTAGCCACCAGAGAAGCACACATGCATATAAATGCACATAAATATGTAGCCAATGTTCTTGAATGGCTCCTCAATGCACTGATAATAACAGTGATCTTGGAACAGGTTAGGCTTGAGGAAAGTAGTCAAGGGAGACTCAGTCTCATCATATCATTTTATTTTTATAAGAAGAATGTATTCATATATTACCATGCAATTAATTTTGTGAAGAGATTACAGATTAAAACAGCTGACTTTGAAAACAACACTGTCCCTCTTCCCAATTTTGCTCCCAAGGCAACATTAACCATGCACCCCTATGTGTGTCTCCACCCAACCAGACCCAGGATGGAGACCAGGCAGGACCAAGCTCAGGCCTTCTGCCTCTCAATAAACCACAGAAGGCTGAAGCTACTAATCTGATTAACACATGACATAGAGAATTCCTAACCATTCCATCTGATTCTACACAAGATTGTCCCCATAAGCAGCCTGAAATCACCCTCATTTACCAAGGTTCAGTTGTTGCTGGGCAACCTGGCACAAAGGATTTCCTTGCATCAAAAGCTTCCTGGTTTCGCAAAAAAAAAAAAAAAAAGAGTGTGTGACCATTCTACCAAGGTAATAAAGAATGAAAAGCCCAAGTGCACATTTTTTTCATCATATGTTTTATATTCTCTCTCTAGTATGATGGAACTGGGAGCCTGTTCTGCCAGGAACTGTTTGAGAAGTAGGTCTTCCGTTGGGATTTTCACCAAGGGATATAGCAGCTAAATAGCAAGGTAACACTTAATTTTCCGTTCACAGCCATCATTAATTAATGGGCTACTTCTTACAAATGCCTGGAATCCACCCAGGAAAACCTGTTGAAGTCACACACAAGAAACTGCCTACAAGCCAAACCTTATTGCTAAATTGAATTAAGTGTTTTATGTGTCATTTTTTGAAAAATAAGCTGCATGACACATTTACCAAACCGGAAACTGCAGAAATACTTAAAGTTTGGATCTTCAGCTATTGAGACTAGTACACATCTTGATTCTATAGTGGTAGGTTTTCCACTGAGAGATTGCAGAATGCAATATTTAAGGCAATTCTGCATGCTGCAGTCCATGGGGTCGCAAAGAGTTGGACATGACTAAGTGACTGAACTGAACTGGGTTATTATAAAACGGGTCAGCAAATGGTCTGTAGCCAGTTTTTCTGTGATACCCAAGGCATGGTTGTTATGTCCAACAAGCTCCCAGAGCTGACTCTGAACTCAGCGTGTCACTCATTACTCTTAGAACTGCCAGCATTGTTGTGTCCTCTTCTTTCGCCTCTGTACTAGATTACTTACAACAAAACAGAACAAAATAACCCTTTAAACAAGAAGGTATCTGTGTTTTCCATTTTAAGTGCCCTCAGTCCATAGTTATTATGGGTTTTATACATGAATATCAATCAGCCCAATACTCATGAAATGCAATCCAATGCATTTAAATACACAAACGCGTTTTACAGATGGTACGCTATAATCAAAAAAGTAACAGTGGAAATTGAATTATCCAGGGTTTGGGTTCAGATGCAGAAGAGCTGAGTTCTTTAAAAGCAAGATCCACTTAGTTGAGAAGACTGTGGACTTATACGCAATAAAAGTTTTGAACCAACAGTTAAATAATATATGAAAAAAACTCCAGATCAGTTTAAGTAACTGGGTACAAAACAATGTTTGCAAATAGGGCTGTTGAGAGATAAAGTGGACTTCTCCATTCAAGAATTCATGGGAATTGTGATCCTCCTTCCAAAAGGCATTTCTTTAGTAAATTAGCCATAAGGCCGGAGAGTGTAGTTAGAGAGAGGGAGATAGAGAGATGTCCTCTATTCTTATTTTAAAGCCCTTCCTCTAGAAAATATGTTGCTAAACAACGTTTATTAATTTGTATAATAACTATCTGGAGACGGAAATGGCAACCCACTCCAGTATTCTTACCTAGGAAATCCCATGCCCAGAGGAGTCCATGGCATCAAAAAAGAGTCAGACATGGCAGCAAATAAACCACCAGAACCATCATAATAACTATCATAAAGCTTCTACTTTTTACGTGCTGAAGACACAACTGTATGTTAAGTATAACTCCTATCATCAAGGATTTTATGGTATAATAAGACAAAAAGAGATAAGTGGAGTGCTAAGGCAGGAGGAGCACTGCTTACTATAATAGGGTACTATAAGCAGACACCTGAAGAACAGCCCATCAGTTAGTAAGATCCATCAACTGCAAGTATCAGAAAAATCGAGCTTATGGTGATTTTAACACATAGCAAGAAGACTGGAGGTAAGCAGCACCTTATAGCTCTACCTCAAGCCTTGCTTTTCACTAAATGACCACACCTGACTGCAGCTTGAAGAGCCAACTGGTAGCCTATTAAGTGGCCTGGTGTAGAACTCTGCCCACAGAGGCACGTCTACGGGATTAGAGCTGGTCAGCCCAACGAGTCTCACCACGCTGGAGATGTTTAATATGACCCATGCAAAGGAAGGCTTCCCAGGTGGCTCAGTGGGTAAAGAATCTGCCTGCAATGCAGGAGACACAGGAGTTGTGAATTTGATCCCTGGGTCGGGAAGATCCCCTGGAGGAGGAGATGGCAACACAGTCCAGGATTCTTGCCTGGAGAATCCCATGGACAAAGGTGCCTGACATGGGGTCACAAAGAGTCAGACATGACTGAAGTGACTGAGCACAGACACATGCTTGTAAAGGGAACCAGCAGACCATAGAGTGGTAAAGTTCTAGGAGGAAAAGTAGTGATATAAAATTTTTGATTGGTATAGAAGAACCTGTTCTTGCACTCTTTTCTTAAGTGGGTCATGATGCCATTTATTTATTACAACAAATGATGAACAAATTTTGTTTTTGTGTCAATATTTATATAAGTCTTGGAACTAAATCCTTGCCAACCATTAGGTGAAATGATGATGATGAAAAACAATGAGATGCCTATTTTTAAATGTTCCAAATTCAGTTAGGGAATATGGAAGTAAAATCTTGAAGATTGGTGTTCAAACTGAAAAGCTATGACCCAAGAAACAATGCAGGGAAGCTGATAAGTGGAACACTCATCAACAGCACACTAACAGTGGAAACCAAAGCAAGCTTTATTCAGTGTGAGAAGGTCACATGTGGCAAAGTTTCAAGTGGTGAAGAAGGGCAGAAAGGCATCAGGACTCTGCAATGCATAGCAATCTGTTTCTGCAGGATTTCCAGGTATCCACCAGCTGCCATCCTTCTTCCCATACTTCTCCGTGAGTGACTGTCCTCACTCAAGGTTTTCAAGACTTTAGTTATCAGCGTATCACCTTAATAAGTGTTTCCCTGTGTGCTGCCACCAGGATAATTACTTACTATTGCTTTGAAAATCAACTCATCTTTAAAATTTTAGATTTATACTAAGGAATTACACCCCTAAAGTATATGATGTGATGTGTTAATTCTTCTTTTCCTAATATATAACAAAACTTTTAAAAGTGCCCTATTGTGCCAATTAAGCACATTCAAACCCCAGCTCCAACCAGCTTCAGGGCCCTTAATCCAAGTCATTGAAACTTCTAAGCTTGTTTCCTCCTCCAGAAAAAATGGGAGTAATGATCCCAATTCCTAGAGTTCTGAGCTACACAAGTCAGGTATCTAGTAGAATGCCCAGTATTCAGCAAATATTTAATATAAGCAATCAATTATACAACTCATACTATGCATAGAATAAAAGTTAAAACCACTTGCTGGGGACCAGATAGCAAATAGCTAACCCAGTAAAATCAGCAGAATGTGAATGAAACTCAAGCAAAGAGAGAATGGAGGTCCTACCCAATTTCTTTAGGAACATGTGAGTTTTGAATCACTCATGGTGAAAAGTAAAATAACTAACACAAGGCCGGAAGTTTGGCAGTGATTTCAGTCTTCAACATAAGGCATCTGGGTTTGCTGAATGTGTGTGTTTGTGTGTGTGTGCACGTGTGTGTGCTGTTAGTTTAGTAATCCCCTGACTGAAAGTAATCCATCCCTTCACAGATTTGCACAGGTGGCTTCAACACCGACCTTCCTTTCTCTGTTTTCCTCAGAAATAACCTGGACTTCCTGGCTCTGCTCTCCTCTCCCTACATCACCAGAGACTGGACAAGCTTCCTCTGACTGAGAAGGCAGGAGAATCCACTGAACCAGAGTAATATCATTGTAATGGATCCACCAGTGCCAAGAGCTAGACGCACTAACTAACAAGATGGTGGACACCCGTGCCCCATCTCCCGGGTTGGGGGTGGCAGTGGTTAGACTCCACACACAGCCAGCCCTCTTTAGCTCACCACATCTTTCAGCTCCAGACCTTCTGAGATTCCAGTCAGCAGGCTCCTGTGTCTCATTCTACCCATGAAACCCCCGACGGCTGAGCCATGATGGTTTTTCCACGCCTCGCCCTGGGGTATGTCAGCACATAATGCCAAAGTATCTGAAATCTTCTGGATTCAATAAAATAGTTGTGTTACTAGGATCTCCTCACTCTGCTCCCCAGTGTCCAGTACTCTGGCTCCCCACACCCCACTGTCCCCAGAATTCACAATCCGGATAGATCCCATTAATAAAGTCATGCCTAGCTGTCTCCTGGTGGTCTGGAAACAATAAGATTGTATTTAATTCCCACTTGTGCCTGGTTTTATCTTCAGTAGAGCCATAGCCTTGCTACCTCCCACATTAGCATCCCTCTGAGGCCATAAAAGATGCGATGGAGGCCAAAGTCCTGCTTTCCCACAGGGGCTGAAATTGCCATATTTCTCAGAAAGCTGTATATTTTTATCCAGAACTGATTTAAAACACTCCAAAAAAGAACTTTTTTCAAAAAAAAGTATGATCAGAAAAGTAGAAGTCAGAACAACTAAATGTCCTTTACTTGGTAACTTAGTACTTCTTGGGAAAAAAAATATTGGGTGGGAAAAGAAAAAAAAAAAAAAATCTCCGGGCCTCAGAAGACAGCAGCATGAAAGGAATACATTTTTTTTTCAGAGATGTTAGAAGACAGTGAACGCAAGTCTTCCAGCTGATCTTCTGACAAAGAAGCTCAGCACATCAGTCAGCCACTTAAGACTTGAAGGCCTGCCAAGCACTGCTTGTGATCAGACAAGGAAAACAGCATCAGGCTGAAGAGCTTCAGTTCTGGAATCAAGTAGATTCAGAGATCATTTTTCTGGGTTCTTATGGTGAGTGGTCCACCTGGCTCTCCCACATACTAACTATATGACTTGGGATAAATAATATCTTAAATCTCAGTCTCTTTCTCTGTAAAATGAGGCTAATTACATCTGCTGGCTTGCAGTGAATTTAAATACGGTAATATTGTATGAATAATAGGGTAGGGCAACAAACACTTGTAAGTGCCCACTTATGTGGCACTTATGTGGATGAGTGAGTGCCATCTAAGGAGCACTTGAGCTTCCCAGGTGGTTCAGTGGTAAAGAATCTGCCTACAAATGCTGGAGACAGAGATTTGATCCCTGGGTGGGAGACCCCCTGAAGAAGGAACTGGTAACTAGAGTATTCCTGCCTGGGAAATCCCATTGACAGAGAACTTCCTGGCAGGTTACAGTCCATGGGGTCATGAAAGCATTGGACAGGACTGAGCCACTAAGCAACAAGAAGGATCACTTAAAAATGAATGGGTGATTGAAAAGGAAATGGGCACTGCCTTCAAATAGCACACAACCTAATGAAGAAGAAAAAGGGCAAACTGATTACAATATAACACAATACCTACCCTAACTGAGGTTGGATAGACTGTTCCAGGGACAGAGAACAAGGACATTGTCCTGGAAGAGCCAGAACACAGACACTGGCTGTCTGATCCCAAGCCTTCTGTTCTTCATCATCACGTCCAGTGGTGGCAAAATACCATGATCATCAGTCTAGCTCCAACCTTATGACATGAGAAGATTCAGTTGGCCACTTTCTGTAACCCTGGTGGACCCACTGAAACCAGCAAACCTCCCCCCCTCCCACCCCATGCCTATCAGAAAATAGATTCTCCCTCAAAGGACTTTGGCCACTTCATTTATTTTCTCTAGGACCTTTGAGTCCACCCTACATCACCCAGTCGTTCAGCTGTGCACAAAGTCTTCCATCAGAATCTTCTCCTAAGGATGGAAATGTCAAAATCAATTTCCTGGAAAAGAAACAAAAATGGATTTTTTTTTCCCTTAAATGGTCTTGATAGCAAAATTTATGAGAGTAGAAATACATCCTGAGGGATTGGATGAAAGGCTCATTGAAAGAGTCATTTTCATCTGGACCAGGGAAAGCCCTAGAGAGGAAACTGCCCTGAGACCCAGAGGGCAGACTATATGTTGGAATTTTTCTTTGTTTCTAACAGCTACAGTTGGTTTTTTTGTTTATTTGCAAAGTGCTGGTTGTGTCTCAGGGGTAGTGAGTTGGCAAAGCATTTTACATGGGAAAACCAAAAAAGTCAGTGTCACAGATAGAGGTTGGCATGTCCCACTGCAGATAGCTCAGTGAAAAGTGAGGTGTGTCCAGGGGCCAAGGACATTTGGAGAGACCCTGTACCCTGCTAAGCTGTCGAGAGCTTCCATCTACAAGGACTGCTAAAATCTTATGGGAATATGTCTGAAAGCATGGCCCACTGTACCTCAGATCATCACCCAGACTCACTGCAGGAATGGTCAAAAAGTAAGCTGGTTCCTCTGCCCCAGAAGAGACAAGGCTCTGAAGTAAACCTTAGAAACAGTTCTCTCCCATCCTGGCCCTGTGCCCACAAATGAGCTTTGAGGAGAATTTAAAGATGGTCAGCCTGAAGGGTGCCAAGTCTCTATCCTGCCCCAGTTGGTCCAGAAGCACAGACCACTCTCCCCCGAGTATCCTGATGAAGAGACTGAGCGCACCACGGGGACAGTTCAGGTGATCCCTCAGGTCTTTAAACTGCAGGGATAGCCACAGTGGTGGGGCCCCAGGGCCCACTGACCACCGGAGCCCTGCACCTCAGCGGGCCGTGTGTGAGAGGCTGGTCAGGGCTGCAGCTGAGTGACAGCTCCAAGGATGCAGCAAGGCAGGCCCCAGTCAAAAGCAGGTGATGACTCCGGCTCCGGACTTTGGAGGAAGGGCTCCAGGGCAGCCATTTGGTTGGAAGAGGACTAGAAAAGCTGAGTGTGTAAGCACTGGACCCAAGACTGAGAAAACAGCAGTCACCCACATCCAAAAGTATAAGGGCTGTGGAGATTTGGGAGGATAGCTAGAGCCTCTCGAATCACACACTGCAAGCCACCCGGACACGCAGAATGGAGAAATTTCCTGGAAGAGACCCAAAGGTCGCTGCACTAAGGTCCCAAGCAGAATTAGAAACCAGGGTTCACAGTAGGGGGACAGGATCAGGCTGCCAAAGTCAGCTGCAAGATGTCCTGTCCAGCAGGCTGGAGGCAGAGGAAGAGGAGTGAGCCAGGCCTGGGATCTGGGGCCCTTTGCTGCTGCGCTGCAATGCTTGCTCAAGCAACAAAATACAGAGAAACTATATGGGACTAAAAATCATTGTGTGCCTGTGCAGTTAGGGGCTTCCCTGATGGCTCAGCGGGTAAAGAATCCACCTACAATGCAGGAAACACAGGAGATGCCGGGTTCAGTTCCTGGGTTGGGAAGATCCCCTGGAGGAGGGCATGGCAACCCACTCCAGTATTCTTGCCTGGGGAATCCCATGGACAGAGGAGCCTGGCGGGCTACAGCCCAAAGGGTCACAACAAGTCAGACATGCTTGAGTGTCTAAGCACCCATAAACGCACACATGTGCAGCTGGAGCAAATTCTGGACAAAAGATACGAAGAGACCAAAAACCCAACTGCCACTTCTGAGGAGCCTGGAGTAAAATCAGGGTGTGGGAAGTAAAAACAGGGTATTTGGGCATGCCCACTGTACACCACACCACCAAAGGGGTAGGCAAATCACCTAAGCCACCCCACTGGCCTGGATGGGCCCCTACCCTCGCCCCATATAAGGACAAGCTTGGAAAGCAAGCAAGCAAGGGAAGGTGGTGCTTTTTTTCCCTCATTCCTCCTGCTGTAGTAGGAGCCCCAGTAAAGCTTCACCTGAATTTCTTATGTGGCATCTGATCAATTTCTACTGATTAAGGAAGCCAGGAACCCTGGTCTGTAACAGGAGGGCCTGTGGTAACACCCCCATCCAGACAATTCAGGAACCCAGTGGTCAGCAAATGGACAAGCATCCTGGGTGAGGGGGCAGTGAGGATGTCTGGATGGGGTGTGGAGGTGGGGGTGGGGTGGCCTGACCCTGTGGAGAGGCAGTGCTGGGCTCTGCTTAATTGTTTCCTGCCTCCAGCCCACACTGGTCTGGGAAGGAGGCAGGGCCCCGCTGCAGGTGGGAAAGCTGTGCATGTGGCCAGCTGTGGCTGTGACAGAGCTGGAGGAGGCTGAGTCAGGGGAAACGCCAGGGAAGGTTGGGGAGGGGGGTTGGGAACCTGCTGAAAAGAATCTGTGAATGTTCTGGGGAAGGAGACAGAGCTCACTCCGTGTGCAGCAGGAACTTCCTTCCTTCTTTCTTTCTATTCCTTCCTCTCTCTTCCCTTGAAGGCAAGCAGCCAGAGGCAGGATGAGCTGTCTCAAGGAAGAAGAAATAAAAGCAGCTTTTAAATGACTGGAGGTCACATCCTGTGTGAAACAACAACAAGAAAAGAGAACACAACACTACCTCTCCTGCAGAGACCGGGCTGCAGTCATCTCTGGCCAAAGGAGTAGCCGGAAGACTTGAGGACGTCTTTATAGCCTTGGGCTGAATTGTGACACCGCAAATCTCCCTTCCTCACTTCTTTTTTTTTTTTAATTAAAAAAAGTTTTTAATTGGAGGATAATTGCTTTACAATGTTGTGTGTGTTTGCCGTGCAACAATGTGACTCAGCCATAGGTATACATATATCCCCTCCGTCTTGAGCCTCCCTCCCACCCTACCCCCCATATCCCACCCTTCTAAGTCATCGCAGAGCACCAAGCTAAGCAGCCTCCCCCTAGCTATCTATTTTACACATGTGTGTGCTTAGTCGCTCAGTCGTGTGACCCCATGGACTGTATCCCACCAGGCTCGTCTGTTCATGGGGATTTTCCAGGCAAGAATACTGGAGTGGGTTGCCGTGCCTTTGATCTTCCCAACCCAGGGATCAAACCCAGATCTCCTGCCTTGCAGGCGGATTTTTTACCACCTGAGCCACCAGGGAAGCCTATTTTACACATGGTGATATATATATATATTTCAATGCTACTTTCTCAATTTGTCCCACCCTCTCCTTCCCCCGCTGTGTCCATAACTCCATTCTCTCCATCTGAGTCTACCATCTTTCTAGATTCCATATATATGAGTTAATATATAATATTTGTTTTTCTCTTTCTGACTTACTTCACTCTGTATGACTAGGTTCATCCACCTTACTGGAACTGACTCAGTTTTGTTCCTTTTTATGACTCTTCCTTGGTGGCTCAGTCGGTAAAGTGTCTGCCTATAATGCAGGAGACCTGGGTTCAGTCCCTGGGTTGGGAAGATCTCCTCAAGAAGGCAATGGCAACCCACTCCAGTATTCTTGCCTGGAAAATCCCATGGATGGAGGAGCCTGGTAGGCTACAGTCCATGGGGTTGCAAAGAGTCGGACACAACTGAACGACTTCACTTCACTTCACTTCTTCATGGCTGCTTTCTTCACTTCTTTAAAGAAGCTGCTAACCACGTCCACATCACCCCATGATCCTTTCACTTTGGATGTTTCTGCAAGGTCTTCCTTTCCCATGAGCTGAGTATGGCAGCCATAACCCAATAGAACATGTCTGGGTCTCTGTTATCCTTGACTTATGCTCCTACACATTTGGCCTAGAGAGTAAGGAAGGAGACCCTCCCACCACTACCACCGCAGTCACAATCAGACAGGCCCTGAGCAAAGCTATCACAGCTCCCCTTTCCCAACACAGCTAAAAATTGACTAATGACCTGAGAAATAGTCATCCCTTTTTTTTATTTTCAGATGAAAGGTACCTGTCTTCAAGGTGTACATCTTCTGAAGCCTGCCCTTTTCCATCCAGTCTTCAACCTGATGGCAACTATTTGTTAAACACAGGGAGGCAGGAGGCCATGAAGGCAGAGCACATGACTGTCAGTGTTTTGATGCAGGAGTAAGCCTCCCCTAAGAATCTTAGAAAAAAACAGATAAGATTTTACAAGAGATCTCCAAGAGATGAAATGTAAGATCAGTATCTGGAAAAACAGGCCCAGTCACTTTAAAGCATCAGAACGCTCCTTGAATATGGCAGACATTTGCAGTGTTGAGTGGGAAAAAAGTAGGGCTAGTCCACCATCCACAGGACCATGGCAAGGCCCGGCCGGCACATCCGGGGAGCCAGGGACCTGAGTTGCTGTGTTGGCTCACGTGGGCCAATGAAGAGCAGAGAGAGCCGCATGAACAGAGGAGTACCAGGCTAGCTGGAGCTCAGGGCATGAAGCAGGAGTTCTTTGACTCACCGAGCAATCTCTGAGGAAAATCAGGATCCACAGAGGCAGAGCTCACCAGCTGAGGGTCAAGAGTACGTTTGAGCCCCCTCAGCACTACTGGTTCTTATAAATTGCCTTAATTACTTAATTCCCAAGTAATTTTGGTTACTGCAAGTCTTCCCTTGAGGGATTGGGTCAGTTGGAAATCTCAGTGCTATGGTAAATTCAATCAACATTTACCGAGTGAACAAATGAGTAAAATTAGACTTCTGTAACTGCAAGATTAAAGATTTCAGTCTGAGCCATAGGCAATCCCTGGTGGCAACACCTCCCTGTGAGCAATTTGGGAGATACCCTGCTGGTCTTTCATGGGCTATGAACCACCTGCCATTGCTCTTTGGTCAAACACGCAACTAACATGTTACTAACACAGACAGAAACAAATAAAACCAGCTCTTTGACCAGGAAGGAAAACACTGATACATCAGAGAAAGCAACAAATGACTACTAGATCATGTGATTCATGTGCAGGAAGGAAGGAATGACTAAGAAGGGACTTATGGAAGAGATGTGCATGAGTTGGCTCTAGATAGGGATTGAAATATGTGGGACCTGCAAAGAAGGTGGGAACATTTAGAGCAGAAAGTTTCGGTGTTGAAGTCTTGGATGTGATGTCAGAGACTTCAGAATCCTGGCCAAATCCTTCGGTGTCAAACTCCAGGCTGCTGCAGGTTCATGCAAGGGAAGCAGACCTAAGAAGACTGAGCTGGTAAGAGTACATAGGCTGAGTTACAGAGGAGAAAGACTGAAAGTAAGGGAAGAGTTAACACATGAGTGCAAGAATACATGGAAAAGGCTTATGAAGTCTATTTTTTTAGAATTTTGTCCCTTCCTTTAACTCACTACATTTTTCTTCCTATCTTCTATTATGTCAACTCAGCCCACTTTATTTTGCTGACTTCTGCTCTACCTACATTATCTCATTTAACTCTCCCAACAAATGTAAGGTATATATTCTTTTCCCCAGTGTGTAGATGAAGAGCAAAGAGGCTGCTTACAAGTTCAGTAACTTGCCTAAGGTCACACAGCTGACTAGCAAATAGTAGGTCAGAGGCAGAGCCCTGAATCCAAGCTCAGGTCTGCCTGAGCTGAAGGCCAAACATTCTTTGTGTGTTTCAACAGTTTTCCAGCTATTTAGAGACATTAGATAATATAATTTCTTAGCAGAGGCTTTAAAAGTCAAGTTCTATATTTGGCATCTAGCTTTTTTTGTATGCTTTTATAACTACATCACATTTAGTCCAGGAAGACTTGGCTCTCAACAAGCATTAATTAAGCATTAGGTAAGTGAAATTCTCAAATATATTCAATTCTCATTAATATTAACAGGATCAGCATTAATTAACCCAGTAAATCACATAGGGTTTATGGCTTAAGCCAGATGAAAGTTTATTACTTCCTCACAGTAATGAAGTCCAAGAATAAGCAGTTCTACCCTGGTGACTCAGTGGTAAAAGAATCTACCTGCCAGTGCAGGAGACACAGGAGACTCAGGTTCGATCCCTGGATCAGGAAGATCCCTTGGAGGATGGCATGACAACCCACGCCAGTATTTTTGCTCCTCTCCCATGGTCAGAGGAGCCTGGTGGACTACAGTCCATGGGGTCACAAAGACTCGGACACAACTTAGGAACATAACAACAGCAGTAACAGTGGCACCATAGGGCCATCAAGGCTCCACACTCCTATCTCCCTGCTCCAACATTCTTAACCCAGGAGCTTCCATCTTCAAGGTCAGCTCAAAATCCATTATGATGTGAAGGTCTAGCCATCAGGGCCACGATCCTGGTTGGCACTGAGGAAGTGGGGAAGGGCAAGGAAAAAAATGCCATTCCTCCATGTGTCACTGTCACAAGGTATACTTTCTAGAAGCCCTTCCTAACAAATTCCACTTGCAACTAATTGGCCATTCCAAGCAGAATGGGGGCTGGAAATGTGTCTTGTTCTAGGCAGTAATGTGCTCAGCTAAAATAATCTGTCACTCAGGAAGAAGGCAAGAATAGATACTGAGTAGGCAAGTAACAGCCTATATCACTCAGATCACCTGAATCAGCAAGGAAGCCAAAAATTAATTGAAATTCAGACAGTATTCTAGGATTCCATCTGCATGTGAACCATGGAAATCTGAGGCTCTTATAGAACTTTTCTGCAGGTCAAAGAGTGCAAAGATTTGAAAACATATTTGAGAATCAGGCCAAAGAATGCAAATATTTGAAAACATAATTTGAGTACCTTTGGGTATTTTAAAGAAAGAAATTTGCTTCTGTCAAGTAAGCTTCATTTCCTGAAACTTGTCAAGATGTTCTCTTATTATATTCCTAATATAAGCTTTTAGAATATAAAGGATGAGAAATACAGCTATCGGGGTTGGGAAGGTTGATGCTGGGTCTGTAAAGGATTAAACAGTGAAAAGATGGCCCTTTTACACAACATGAGGTTCTTTTCTGATAGCTCAGCTTATCCACAGAACTAAGTTGTATCTTGAGAATTGTAGGGTGTAAAAATTGTGTAATATTTTTAAAGCCCACCCCAAAAGGGATTATCTTATTTCCCTAGGACCACCGGAAGTGGCCTCTTATTGGTAAGCAGATTCCTCTGGCCTTTCCTAAATGGCCAGTGTGTTTTAGGATGAAGACTGCCTTGGAAACTTTTCAAGAAAGTCAGAGTCCGGCCATCAGCCAAGCAATTCTGATTTTGGGAACTCATGACAAAAGGACCAGCCATCTCTGTAATTTTCCAGACTTGGCCAATTTAGAATAAATAGATGGAAACACTCTCTTAACCATATTCCAAATCTTCCAATTATGCCAGAAATAAAAATCTGCAGAATTTCCAAGACCTACCATTTTTTGACACTTTAAAAATAACATAAGAGCATTTTCAATTGACGCTAACTTGGGAAAACCATTATAAGATAGTGCTGAGTTGAGATAAACAGCTTTAGTTCACCTTTAAATAAAATAGTAACCATTTTTTAGAGACGAGGAGTTTCGGCGTTTTACCATTCTGGAAGTAAACAGCATCAACGATCCTTCTGTTTCAATGAGCACAGCTGTCTGGGTGGGGACATAAACATCCCCCAGCCGTGTTGGGAATCCAAACACAACAATGTCAGGCGGCTGTGTGAGAACCAGGAAATGAAGCTGACTACAAATGGCACAAAAACTGACGTAGTCTCATCAACCAATCAAAATGAAATAGGACCTACAAAACAATAGACTCGAGCCTCTTTTAGATTAGCCCTTTTGTCAATACATACTTCTCCTAGAAGTGCAAAATACTGATGGAACTCTGTATTAATTTTCTTTCTTTTTTTCCTTATTTCAACCCACCGGGTCCTGACAGAGAAATCAACAGGTGTGTTAGAATGATTTATTTTAATTAGTCAGGGTCTCTAAAGAACAGGAGAGGGGGTTCCCTGACTGGCCAGTGGTTAGGACTTGGCACTTTCACTGCTGGGGGCCTGGGTTCCATCCCTGGTCAGGGAACTAAGATGCTGCAAGCCTTGCAGTGCAGCCAAAAATAAAATAATATAAAGAACAGGGAAATATCTTTTTAAATCTTTTAAATTTTCTTGTTTGGCTGCATTGGGTCTTAGTTGCAACATGTGGGATCTAGTTCCCTGACCAGGGATGGAACCCAGGCCCCTGCATTGGGGTCTTGGAGTCTTAGCCACTGGATGACCAGAGAAGTCCCCAGGGGAGATATCTAAACATGAATTGAGTCTCTGTAAAGATAAGGCATGGGGTAGTGGATGGGGGTCTCTAAAGCACCTGCCACCCAGGTGGGTCCTTAAGGGCACAGGCAAGATGTACTTAATTCAACTCTAGATATGGATATTGGTCAAGCATCTTTGCCACACCGAGTCCCATTGTAGCCCCAGGGACTCAGTGACGATGTGGCCCTGACCTTGAGGAAGCTTACTGTCTCATGAAGAGGAGTGGGCATGCACAGAAAGGCCCCACAGTACTGCGGCAAAAGTACGGCTTAACATAAGGATGACCAGACTGCCTTAGGAACAGAATAAAGATGGTCTAGGAGAGATCACCAGAGAGAGAATATTTGATATTTAAGCATTTTTTACAAATTACTCCTTTTTCTTTTTCTTTTTTTTTTTTGCTGTTGTTTCTTTGGGTACAAAGAAACCTTAACAAACTTTTTAAGATATAGATTTCTACAGTCAATGCTCTGATCGTAATCAAATGACATTAAAACAAAAAATAAAAAGGATATTCAAGCTGGGGATGTTCTGTGTCTTGATTGTGGCAATGTTTATCCCAGTAGACACATTTGTCAGAACTCACTGAGCTAGACCCTTAAAATGGGTGCATTTTATTGGAAGAAATTCATTCCCAAATGACTCCTGGATCAAAGCACAAACCAAAACTAAAAAGACATGTGTAGAAAGCAATGAAAAGGAGAAGAGCTCAGAGGATTTTCCTGGTGGTCCAGTGGTGAAGACTCCAGAGCTCCACTGCAGGGAGAATGGGTTCAACCCCTGGTTGGGGAGGTAAGATATCACATGCCATGTGGGACTGCCCCCCAAAAATTTTTTTTAAAAAGAAAATGGAAAGAGTTCATACCCAGGCCTGAGAACATGACTAAGTTGGACTTGGAAGAAAATTCTTGTTCTTAAATGTTTGCCTTCTTCCAGAGAAAAGAACAGTGGTGAAGGCACTTGGCTTTTAGAAATCCTGATGAAACTCTATATTAATTTTATTTTTTTAGTTTCTATATTTTATGATGTTTTGACTTCTTGAGGGGCCTAGCTTGCCAGGGAGAGACTGACCCTCCCAGGGCTAATTCCTAAGATAATAACTTGGGAATTGTCTGTGAACACACTTTTCATACGCAGACCAACCAATCCTGAGTCCATTTCCCCAGCCACCTTCTATATCTAACAGGACCATTCAAACTAGCTGATTCTGAAATGTTTCTCCTGCTCTGCCTTCCATTCCCACAGAAAACACAGTAGAGACCTTAGCCTGTGTGTTCCTATCACTCCTTTCTGTCTGCTGACGGATGCTTACCCACGTGGCCCAGTGTGGTATGGCATGACCTCTCCTTTTGGGAAATGCAAGTAATAAAAATTTTCCTTTGGTGACGATAGATATGCTATCATAAAGTTACCTCTATCACTTAAAATTTCTTGGGTACCAATAGAGATACAAAGCCCCATTCACTAGTGTTTTAGAACATGGTCCTAAATGCAGATGTGAAAGTCTCAGTTCTTTGTCCATTATCCACTCAGCCGGGCCCAGTCTGTGCAGTTGGATAAATATGACATCTGGCAGGGGAAAAATACTTTCCCAAGTACGTAAGTGTCAGAAAAATCTCACCTCACAAGACTCCAATACAGTTGTGCCCTGACTTTCCTCTTCCTCCGAGAACAAAAGGGAAGTTCCTTCCACACAACAAAACTCTCCTACCCAGGATGCAGGAGATTCACCCTCTCACCCCCTGCCTGGACCACGTGGTGTCCCAGACTCATGCAGCAGTAACCAATGGCAGCCTGTGGGCCACGTCTAACCCACAGATGGATCTTACTTGGCTGTCATATGATTAAGTAAATTTAAGCCAACATTTTAAAGTCATGAAATTTCATACAAAAATCTAGATTTCCAGCTTCTTTCAAAATCTGAAAGCTTGTGTGGTGCTGGCCTGTTTTCTCACCTGGCCACCACCAGCAGCAGCCAAGGTGAGTGTGACACTTACTGGGGCTTGTCCTCTTCAACCCCCGGTGCTCCATTGGTTCAGAATACGGAGAGCAAACGTCAGTGGCCATTTAACCTTGGGCTTGCTCAGTTTATCTCATACTACAGGTATTCTTCTGTACCTTCAAAGGCCTCAAATAAAGGGCTCTGGAACAAGACACTGCCCGGGTCCAAACCCTGGGCCTCACACTGTTGTCATGAGTTTGACCTCAGGCAGTTTTGCTCATCAGCTTGTGCTTCAATAACCTCATCACTGAAAGGAAGAATAAGAATAGCACCTACCTGGCAGAGTGGTTGTGAGGATAAAAGATTTAAAAGCACTTAAAATGATGTCAAAGTGGTACAAAATAAGAATACACGATCTTAGCTTTTAAAATCCATGTTTTTATTCAAAATTGAGTCAGGAGGAGCAGGGAGGCGGGGCAGGATGAACTGAGAAGACTCAGTTTAAGACACATATTTAAAAACACTGATAAAAGGTTTCTTGGTAGAATGAATAAAACTAACCCCCCCAGATGTTGAGCAGGGAAACCACCAGCCAGCTTCATTCGGTCACTGCTTGTCTGGACTCTAGGGGCAGTGCCATTTAATGGACCCCAGCTTCAGGCTTTCTGGTCCCTGGTCCAATGTGTGAACTCTTTCCAGAGTATTCTTCCCAGAGAAAGCTCTATTCATTTCCCCCACCTTTAAAGGAGTCGCCTGCCTAGTCTGACAGCAAGGTCCCCTGTGATCACTGCCTCATCACTCCCTTTCTATAGGTTGCATTTCAGCCAGATTACCAACTGACCATCTCCCCAGATAAATCATCAAACATCTGAAGTAACAACAGAACACCTCCCACACCTACAGTGCTTGAGGCCACCTTTGGATCTAGTCCCTGTCATGTTCTTCCTGTCCTTCACACAGATGGGTCAGATCCAATCCATCCTCCAGCTTTGACACAGAGGGCTTCTTCTTTATGAAATTGTCTTAATCTTTCCACTTGAAAATAAGCTTGCTCTCTAAACTCCCTTGGCTTTTTCTGTTACAGCACTTCACACTTTATTCACTGAATTGAAGTTAAAGGTATATGTCTCTTCTTTTTCTCACTAAACTGTAAAATTCCTTTTTTACAGAAATTTTAAAGAATCTACCTGCAATGTAGGAGATGCAAGTTTGATCCCTGAAAATTCCCTGTAAAATAAAGAGCATTCTTTATTTCTCAAAGCATCAATCACAGAAAAATGCATTTAACCTGAAATTAACTAAGAGACTGGAGGACAATTTTTTTTCCTCTTTTGAAAATGTCTCCTAAGAGATAGTCTTGTTTTGGTACAACACAGAATTCAGCTAACAGTGACAACCTCTTTCGATTTCCCAGAAAAGCAGTGGAAGGTGAGTCATGGGTGGTGGAGATGGGGAAGCTGGTGGGGAGGAAAGGAAAGGAAAGGAAAATACAACGTATTCAAGATTCAAGTGATTGCCAGAACTGGAATGAATTTTCAGGGATGTGAAGACAAGATGGACTGGATGCAGAAACGTAAATCCTGGTGCACAAATGCAAGGCTACTTGAAACAGAGTAAACCCGCCCACCAAGAAGAAAGTGGGAAGCTGTGATGAGAAAATAGAACTAAGGAATTCCCTGGAAGTCCAGTGGTTAGGACTTCAAGATCTCACTGCCTAGAGTCCAAGTTTGATTCCTAGTTGGGGAAATAAAAGTCCTACAAACTGAGCAGTACAGCAAAAAAACAAACAAACAAAACAAAAACCCTACTCTTAAAAGTAAGAACATAAAAAGGATGGACCAACAACCAGGGAATAAATTAAGGAAGCTGTCAGTAAAATAACATTCGCTTCAAAATAAAAGTGAAGATGTAAATATATAGAAAAGCTAAGATTGTTGGGATTATGTCTTTTCCCCCATGCTGATTTGTAATTTATAGCTTTTCTAGGACTGCTTCTATAAAAATTAAAAAATAACTACAATTATTTGTCTTAAAAATTTTATGAAATACAAAATGAAGTGACATTAGATCTCATATTTCCCATTAGAATAGAACTTTTAACTACCTATTTTATTTATAGTTAGCATTTATTAAGCACTTACTATGGCTCAGCAGTAAAGAATCTACCTGCAATGCAGGAGATGCAAGTTTGATACCTGGCTCAGGAAGATTCCCTGTAGGAGGAAATGGCAACCCACTCCAGTATTCTCGCCTGGAAAATCCCATGGATGGAGAAGCCTGGTGGGCTACAATCCATGGGGTCACAAAGAGTCAGACACGACTGAAAGAATGAGCACATACACATGCATACACACACACACATGCACTGAATAATACCCTGCGATTTATTATGGCCTCAATTTGTCATCATGTCATACAATTTACTTTTAGGAAATGAGGTTTGGCAAAACTAAATAACTTGCTTCAGGTCCCACAGGTAGGAAATGGAAGAGACCAGTTTCACCTAGACACCTTGGATCCAGTCCATGGCTCTAGTTTGAACCACCAGGTATATGCACACACGGCTCTGCAGGGGGCGCTGGGAGACACGCACATGCTGCTGCAGGAAAAATATACGTTACAATCGTTTCAGAACGTAATTGTGCAGTGAATGTCAAGGGTTTTAAAAATGTTCACATTCTTTGCAAGTAATAACGTTAGGAATATATGCTGAGGAAATAAGCTGAGATTCTCCAAAATTTATGAACAGGGTGTTCACAGCATCATTATTTATTATAGTGAGAAAATGCGAACAGGAAGCTGAGTGCTGAAGAATCGATGCTTTTGAACTGTGGTGTTGGAGAAGACTCTTCAGAGTCCCTTGGACTTCAAGGAGATCAAACCAGTCAATCCTAAAGGAAATCGTCCTGAATATTCATTGGAAGGACTGATGATGAAGCTGAAGCTCCAACACTTTGGTTACCTGATGCAAAGAACTGACTCACTGGAAAAGACTCTGATGCTGGGAAAGATTAAAGGCAGGAGGAGAAGGGGACGACAGAGGATGACAGGGTTGGATGGCATCTCTGACTCAATGGACATAGTTTGAGCAAGCTCCAGGAGTTAGTGATGGACAGGGAAGCCTGGCATGCTGCAGCCATGGAGTCACAAAGAGTAAGACACGACTGAGCGACTCAACTGAACTGATACCCTACTCTGTCCCCAAAATCATCATAGATATTTGTTTATGTTAATATGGTTTCCCAGGTGGCTCAGAGGATAAAGAATCCACCTGCAATGCAGGAGACAAGGGTTCAATCCCTGGGTCAGAAAGATCCCCTGGAGGAGGGCATGGCAACCCTCTCCAGTATTCTTGCCTGGAAAATCCCTTGGATAGAGGAGCCTGGTGGTCTACACTCCATGGGGTCACAAAGAGT
Source organism: Bos indicus x Bos taurus (assembly GCF_003369695.1). Lineage (NCBI taxonomy): Eukaryota > Metazoa > Chordata > Mammalia > Artiodactyla > Bovidae > Bos > Bos indicus x Bos taurus. Next base: position 43,246,423 of record NC_040089.1, read on the forward strand.
CGGACAGGACTGAGCAACTGAACTGAACTGATATGTCAAAGAAGTGTGTGTGTGTGTTCAGTTGCTCAGTCGTGTCCAACTCTTTGCAACCCCATGGACTGTAGCCCGCCAGGTTCCTCTGTCCATGGGATTCCCCAGGCAAGAATTTTGGAGTAGGTTGCCAATTTCTCCTCCAGAGGATCTTCCCAACCCAGGGATCAAACTCGCGTCTCTTGTGTCTCCTCCACTGGCAGCTGGATTCTTTACCACTGGCACTACCTGAGAGATAAAATGAAAGTTGCCCAGTTTTATCCAACTCTTTTCGACCCCATGGACTGTAGCCCGCCAGGCTATTCTCTCCATGGAATTCTCCAGGCAAGAATACTGGAGTGGGTTGCCATTCCCTTCTCCAGGGGATCTCCCTGACCCAGGGATTGAACCTGGGTCTCCTGCACTGCAGGCAGATTCTTTACTGTCTGAGCTATTAGCGCCACCTGGGAAAATATGTCAAAGAAGGGAAACAAGTAAATAAATGATAGTCTTTCCATTTAAAATGATTTTCAAAGATTTCAATAACATGGAAAAATCTGAAATAAAAGAAGTAAATTATGAAATCTAATTTCATATAATTCTGTTTTGTAAATATACAGAAATCTATTTATGTTTACATGTATAGAAAAAGAACTAGGAGGAACATCACCCAGCTGGCATTCATTGAGATGAAGATTAGAGATTTTTTTTTAAAATTTTCTGTGCTTTTCATATCATGATAAATACATTATTTCATTTTCATAAAAATAAATTTTCTTATACAAGATTCATTCTTTAAAAGCCTGATTTATATTCAACTTTCTGGATTGCACCTGTTGCTTCAAAAACACCTTTATTTAAAAGGAATGTTTTCAGATTTTCCCCTGGAGAAGGAAATGGCAACCCACTTCAGTACTCTTGCTTGGAAAATTCCATGGATGGAGGAGCCTCATAGGCTACAATCCATGGGGTTGCAAAGAGTCAGACATGATTCAGCAACTTCACTTTCCTTTCCTTTTTCAGATTTTAGTTAATCCCCAAAATATTTAAGTAAATTTTAAGCATTCCATATGAACCATGTTAACGTTAACAATGTAATATAATAAATATAATCACGTAGAACCCCCAAATTAAAATGCAATCACTGCTAGACAAAAAAATTAGAAAATTGTTTTTATCTGCTGCGAAGGTCTGTTTATCTTGAATCCAACTGGCTGGGAAACTAAGAGAAACATAATTATTCCATGCTGTACCATTGAAGGGTAATTACTGTTCATAATAATAACTCAAAGGCATTGCAAGACCCTAAATGTCGTCTAAGCCCCCAAAGAAATATTGCATTGCAATGCATTGTATTGCCTAGCTTCATCATTAAGACTGTTTTATTGTTCTGGATTCTCAGAAAATTTACTAAAAAATTGACTACATTTGGCAGGTACAGTTACTTTCAGTAAGCTAAAATTATCTATCAATGAGAATGCCCTATTCCTCCATGCTTTTGAATAAACCAGAGTGCACTATATATTCATCAAAATTTGTTGAGAAAAAATGAGTATGAAATGCCTCTGAGCTCTTTAAGTTTACCTTGACGACAGGGGGTAGGGGA